>NC_068308.1:26849667-28219167 GCF_025860055.1 Xyrauchen texanus
TATTAGCCTCACAAAACATTTAATCAACACGGATTTCAATTTGAACACAAAATGTCTACAAACGGCAGTTATTCCCGAAGACCACACAGATCAAAACATTGCACATGGTCTAAAGGAAGCTATGGCTGCATGGGGTTTAAAGGAGGAAAAGCTAATCTGCATCACCACTGACAATGCCTCAAACATAAAGCTGGTGGCTGAGGTAAATGAATGGATGAGGCTCCAGTGCTTTGAGCACAGGCTCCACTTGGCCATAGGTGAGTGTGAATCCTGATCATGTGTAACATGTGGTGATTTAATTGTATGTAAATAGGTTATTTTAACAAAAGTAACAACAATATTAGAAGTAATGAGCAATTCATATGAGTTACTGTGTGATTGTCTCTGTAACACTAGCCTACTACTACTACTAAATAATAATAATATCACTGTGTGAACTCTCTCTCTCTCACACACACACTCACACACACACACACACACACACACACACACACACACACACACACACACACACACACACACACACACGGAAAATTATGCTTTGATGAAGGTTGTGATGATCATAGTCATACTAAAAATGCAATGAAGGATCACAGGATCGATGGGGGTCTGCAAGAAACTGGTCAGCAGCTTTTCCTATAGTTGGAAAAAAAGAGATCTTGCAGAGGCACAGAAGCAGCTGAATCTGCCTGAACATTCCCTTAAGACAGAATGTCCAACCAGACGGGGATCTAGGCAGGCCATGATCGACAGGGTCCTTGAACAGCAAAAGGCCATTGCCCAGGTCCTTTCTAGCGACCGAAAGCTTAGGCATCTCACCCTCTCTTGGCAGGACATTGATGTACTGGAGGCCATCAAGAAGTCACTTAGCCCTCTGGTTGAATTCACAGATGCACTTTCTGGAGAGAAATATGTAAGTGTGTCTTTTCTGAAACCAAACCTCCACCTCTTCAGCAACTCAATATTGGAAGTGCAGGAGGATGATGCGGACCTTGCCAAAAGCTTCAAACAGAATATAGTTGACTATCTCACTGACAAATACAGTGACTCAGCAACACAAGAGCTACTTGACATGGCCTGTGCCTTGGACCAAAGGTTCAAGCTAAAATATGTCAGAGAAGACAACCAAGGATCCAATGAAGACAAACTGACAACGGAGATGAAGTGTTCAATGACTGCCATGGTAATAATAATAATAATAATAATAATAGATTTAGCTAGTTAATGTGTTGTCAAAACATTGTGAACATTAACAACACAACTGTCAGATTAAACATACAATTCCTTCTTTATAATATGTTCCCTCCAAGGAGACCGCCACTCTTGAGGCAGCAGCAATGCCAGAGGATGATACAGAGGATGCTGCTGCTCCAAACAAGAAGAAGAAGAAGGGCCTGGGCAGCTTCTTCAAGGTCACTACAGACAAAGCTGCAGGACCTCCTCTGCAAGAGGACCAGGCCATAGCTATAGAGCTACTCGTACCTCCAGACAGAAACACTGGATGCTGAGGAAGACCCATTGAAGTGGTGGAGGGAATACCAGAAGGTCTACCCACGGCTTTCTAATCTGGCAAGGAAATATCTATGCATTCCAGCCACTAGTTCCTCTTCAGAGAGGGTCTTTAGCACAGGTGTAAATATTGTCTCCTGCATGCGTTCATATCTGAAACCAGATCATGTAAACAGGCTGGTATTTCTGGCTAAAAACCTTTAAGGGGATATATGGGCAACCCTGCCATAATTTGCCCTGTTGGCCTAAATAAGTTTTATTTTGTCTGAAGTTTAACTTATTTTCTGTTAGCTCTGGGCCATGACTGACTGGAATTTGTTGAATTTAATTGGAAAAAATGTTCAATATATGTTTAAGACTTTTCAGTATATCTGCAAATTTATTTTGATCTAATTTATTTTAGTTTTTCTTTTATTTGTATTTTATTTATTACTTGTTTTCATTTGAATGAAACATTTGGATATATTATTGATTATTTATATTATTTATATATTATTCATTTTAAGGGGAATTTAAAATGTTCAATGGGAAAAGTATTAAGGGGAATTAAAGTTCAAGGTATTTTCACTGTTGATTTGTTTAAGTGCAATAAATGCAACATCTTTCCACAAGTCAACGAGTAATCGTATAAATAATCGTGATTTCAATGTAGACCAAAATAATTGTGATTATAATTTTTTCCATTATCGAGCAGCCCCCCATTGCTCGCCAGTTTAGATAGCGTCCATTTGGTTGAACCACTTCCACTTTTCCTTGATGGTTCTGTAGTCACTTAAGTTTTTTAAACTTTTCACTACACTGTTGGTAGGTCCGGTGGTAGCCGTGTGCGGCCAACAGCTGATACACTTCCTGAAAGACATTTTCGTTTCGCTCATCGCTAACGAATGGACCGTCTGCACCTCGTTTATTGACCACAGCGTGGTTTTGGGCACAGCCATTTACTTTTTCACAATTCAAAAGTCATGTGAACAAATGATACTGTTATCGCTGTTGCTAACTTTTAACTAGTGGGTTGATGTCGCGTGTCGGAAATCCAGTGACGCTGGTAGTGACGATTCTCCCTGACCAATCAGTGATCTGCAGGATTTTGATGTCACATTTAGTATCGGCTTGGCTCGCTTGGAACCTTTACTAAGGTGGTACTAAAAAATTTATCAGGTACCAGATACTATCCACAGAGTTGAGTTGTACCATGCAGTGAAAAAGCCCCATAAGTAATAGCTACTCCAGTAAATAACCAGAGAAAACAGATCTTGGGGTATGTCATTTTCATTGAATAAATACAATGCTAGAATACACTTTAGCTATGTTCAGTATTTGAAATTGTAAACCATTGTATTGCCCTGTTCATGCAACATCTTATCTTTGAATTCTGTCTGTATAAACAAATAATATGAGTCAAGCCCCTTTCCTGTTTTTGTGATAGTGGTCAACATTGCCTATAACCATAGTAAAGGTGACTAGTAAATATAAAAAATGTCGACTACCATTACATTTGATACAGGTATTTAATAATTTAAAAAAGGTACAACCGGGGCACAAGTTTCAAAGATCTGTCAAATCTAAATTAATCTACAGTGGCTCAAAATGCTTTTTAAAATTTTTAAAAGATAGAGCATAGAGCTCTGCACTTGGGTTGCACCAAGACCACAAAATTGATGGAAGTAACTATGGTTGAAGACAGTGACAGCCTCTAAAATTTGCGCTTGTCCACTTTTTTTGTGGGTTCTGGTAAATCACAGAATCTGATGTAAGCTGTTACATCAGATTCTGTGATTTACTAGAACCCACAAAAAAAAGTGGACAAGTAGAATGGCACAGGTTTATTGAACTGATACTCAGAATAAGGTTGTCAATTATTACTCGTATTTGTAACCATACTGTGTATGAACATAACCGTATTTAGCACTCATACTCGTATTCGAACTGCATGTGAACATAACAAGCACTCATATTCCATATTCAAACTGCATGTGAACAACTGTATTTAGCACTCGTGTTCTATATCGAACTGCATATAAATGTAACCATATTTAGCATTCTTATTCCATAACTGAACTGCATATAAACGTAATCACATTTAGCACCCGTATTCCGTGTTCATTTTTGGCAATATGGCCAAAAAAAATATAACAATATTTTTTTTCCATATTGTTCGATATTGATATTTATCACAATATAAATTTCATACCATTAATGGGGAAGGAAATACATCCCACATTTTTGTTTGACCTCAAGAATTGATGTAAACATAACTTGTTCGTTTGCATGTAAACTCCACAGGATAAGCTACTCTTTAATTTGAAGTTCAAGAAGTAGAATAACTTTAGGATTTAAACCTTCTCTTCAGTGGATGTTTTACTCTCCTATTGGTCAGTCATTTTTAAGTTCCAACCATGTTCTTCTTTCTGGTTTTGGCCCAGTAACCCATACATGATGTAATTGTTGTAGCCTAAAATTCATGCTCCCTGGAAGTCTTGTCTGTGTCAAAAAATTAGCAATAGTGAGAGTGCTGTGGATCAAGAAAAACAAAGGTTTCACTAAATAGTACATAAAAATCAATGGTGTTGATGTCGTAGATGTTGTGTTCAGTCGATAGCTGTATTGCATCGTCAGTGCTGCCTTGTTAGGTACATAACAATATAAAATTAACTGGTTAGCTAACTAGTGGCTACCTAGCCTCATTGCTGGTTTACATGACAGCAGCGATAGTCAGCTGATACTTCATCTCACGCTTCTGAAAAATGTAGTTAAAGGAATAGTTTGTCCATAAAATGAAAATTATCTAATAATTTACTCACCTTCATGCCATCCCAGACGTGTATGACTTTATTTCTTCTGCAGAACACAAACCAAGATTTTTGAAGAATATCTCAGCTCTATAGGTCCATAAAGTGCAGAAGACTTAACAACAGGATTTAACCACTGGAGTCATATGGATTACTTTTATGCTGCCTTTATGTGCTTTTGGAGCTTCAAAGATTTGGTCACCATTCACTTGCCACTATTCAACATTTATGGACCTACAGAGCTGATATATCTTTCAGTCTTACACATCTGGGATGGCATGCGAGTGAGTAAATTAGAGAATTTAAATTTTTTGGTGAACTATTCCTTTAAGTTAGTAGCGTCGCTATATTTACATCATTACATTATATCAACACTGTCAAATAAATCATATTCTACTGCCTTGTGAACGTAGCCTTTCTCTTTTCGACACACTCACACACCCACGGACTCACCTGCAGTGTCTGTGTACACCTGCCACTGTTTCAATGATGAAGCACTCTCCCTCATTCAGACAGAAAGCCATCTCCTGACTGTCTTGGCACGGCTTGAAGAATTCAGATCGTACGGTAGAAGTTGTGGGTGCAACTGCATGTGAAAGAGACATGGGGAGGAGGGTGCAAGAAAGATGAGGGAGGAGAGAGAAAGACAGAAAGAAATTAATCAAGATTGCACAAGATTAATCAATTGAATCAAACAGTAATAATCCATCCATTTCCATAACGTCCATTCCAGTGAGAAAATTAAATTTGAGTCATTTCCCCACAGTATGACATGAATAGTGTTCATTGAAACACACATTCAAGCACAATGGCTTCACAATGACTCCTGACTCCTCAAATGAGCTCCTGTCAAATTTTGTAGAACATATTATTATAGACTACAAGGGTTTAATGGCACAGGCGGTCAGAGATATTAAACCTCACATAATGAAAAAGTACTTTATTGTGTTAGAAATGAATCATAACACAATAAACCCCCAGTTAAATAATTGTCCAGTAACTACTCAAAAATAATTTGAAGATTTACGCATTTAAAAAATTACATCAAATTTAGTAATCTTTTAAAAAACAAAAATAAATGTTTTGTTTATTACACTTTATTCCAAATTACACAAATCAATTTGTTGTAATTTTGTTATGAAATGTAAATGTGCAAACCTTAAAAATAGGTTAAAATATTTTCTTGAGTGTACGTATGTTGGATTTTACAGCTCTATAGTAGTTTTTGATGTAATCATTGTTTCAAGTTTTGAAATTGTTTAGAGAGTTTTCTGCACATTCTGTGTTTAAAAGCTGTTTTTTTTCTTTTGTTTCATAAAAAAACACTTTATATTATCTTCACATTCAACAACACTCGCCTCTACGATCACTAAGATGTCTTTAGGGCACTAAACCAATACTAATCCCATTATTTGGCATACCTAATAGAATATTATGAAATAGCCTGTGTCAAATGTTTGATAACAAGTAAAACAACAAAACAATCCACATATTTTTTAGGCATTTTTTGCCATTTTCTGTGGCATTTTTAGTTAATTTCTGACTCTGAATCATACATATATGCAATATGTATTTAGCTGTTTTGTCAGATTACTCAGACCATATGAGCACTCAATGGACTACAATATATTGACTTTATATCTCCTAGTGATATGTGGTTAGTGGAATTTATGAACAAAACTAGCAAGCTTAATCAAGGCCAAAGCATAATGCATCAGCATGCTGGTCAAAACAAAATTTTCTGCATTAGCACAGTACTGTTTTTCACTGCTCATATAGCAGCAGTGATTCAACCGTACGATTAATGGAAGTGCTGTTTAAAGATTGCAGATGAACAGAGCCTGCACCTTTTAATCTGGATCAGAACATGGATCAACATGGGCGTAAACATTTGATGTGATGTTAGCAATCACTCTGTATACAAAAGCAGGACCTGCAGCAGGCTGGAACATGTTTACACAATCATGCCACCACCAAGTATGTCCATAAGCAGCCAACACAATGCACTGAAAGTATGCACACATGCACACAAATACATTCCATAATCTCTCAGACATCTGCCACATGATGAAATAAAGCAGAGACTTTCAAAAGCGTGGCAAAGGTGACTCTACCCACACGAAATATACTTCTGTATTCTACAGCTGCCAGCTGAGTGGTAGTGGTGGAAAAGGTTTCAAATTGTATAATATGATTGGATTAAAACTACAACTAAATTTATATTCATTTTTAATTTATCTTAGTTCGTTGTGGAGTAATGAAAATTTATTTTAGTTTAGTTTCAGTATTTCAGTCTCTACTAGAAGTTTTCAATTATCCTGTTTTCATTTACAATAATAATACTGGACATGTCTGTATGCGTGTTTGTGGGTGCCATCTGTTTCTGCTTTCCTAGAACATATCTCAGTAAAAGGGTGAGGAAAAACAACAACACAGAATCCAAATAGTGCCAGACTCCAGCCGTAACATGGAAAAGGTCAAATCAATCTGTTGTTCACACATATTGATGGATAAATCTTGGGTCACTGGTGCAGAAGACATTGATGGATCGGATAATTGTTGCAATAAAAAAAGAGAACAAAGATGCTTCTTCGTTTGAGAAAGCTGCGATGGATGACTCCATTACACAGAGTCACACGGTAGCCAACAGTGACCGCTCACCACACAACACAATAAAACAGCAGAATTCTTTATCCTGGCCCTTGGACAGCAAAAGAGTAAGTTTTTCATATCCTCTTATTCAACTGTCTTTAGAAATTGGGGTTTTATGACATTGTATAAATCATCGCAGAGGCATTGATCAATGACCATTGATCTGCACATTTTGTTGTTAAAACAGGATTCCTTTCAGTAGATGATAATCTAATTTTTCTCCCAAATAGCGTTTCAAACTTGACTGGTATACTGCTGCTGACTGGCCAGTCGATCAGCAATCAGCAGTGTTTACTGTATGACCAAGGGCTACTTATGGACCTGATCGCTCACCACTACAGCTTTAATGTATGCTCTCATAAAACCTGGCAAATTGAGCACATCCTCAGGCGAGGAGTGCCTAAATTAGCGATTCCAATGATGTTTTTAATCAACTGAATACATGCTGATTGAATAATCAAATTAATCACAATGAATTGCATATAACAATAGTTATAAAAAAAATTCCAGAAATGAAGTTAATTCAAATACATAACATTATAGTGACAGATGATTAAATCATTAAAAACATAAAGTAGCTTTAGAAGTCAACATATTGTTTCAATATACAGAAATCATTTTAGCATTTGAGTTTGTCCTAGGTAGATTATATGCAATAACAATGGCACACAACCATATTGGAATAATACAAAACACACTATAATACATTATGCAGTGTACTCTTGAGGGGGTGGTGGAAATGCTCAATGAATTAATGAACATTGCAATCAATGCTCTGGGATTCAGATGATCTACTAGCAATCAGCTTAATTTTTAAGAGTGATCATTGATGGATTTATTAAATCACAGGTGTCGAACCACTGCAGAGATGGCAATGAAGCATATCAGCCACAATGTCTGCTTTTTCGTCTTACGTTCTATTGACAGATTATTGAGACAGAACGGGAATCCAGAGCATGTGGGAGGTGACCCCCACCATCCTGCCTAATTAAGTCTGCAGGGAAATAATGATTCCCTCAACCAACAACAGGCTTTGCTGTAAAGACAATGTTTTACAAATCTGACAAATCCTGAATAAAGATGAATATGTGAAATCTACTGTGAAACACATTCATTGTTGTTATTATCATCACCAGTCAGTCATGTGCAACAATCATTTTCAGTTTCATTTACATTCAGGAATTCTGGTTATTTGTTTTCACATCTGGATGGTGTATGAATGAAAGAGAAAGATTTGTGCTCCGTATTAACATGAATTCATAATTACCATTCTGATCTCATAGAATCACATTACTATACCTCAATTTTAGCGAAAGGATATATATGTGGCTTCTTGTATGTATTACATAAGATTTCTGGTGAAATAAACACTAGATGAACAATAACAACAACGACTTTTATTAACTTTCACACAAATCACTAGTAAAAACGTACTTGCTTAAAGAAAACATTGTTTTGCTTGTGCATGACTTGGAAGGTGAGACATTTTTGAAGGCGAGTCCACACGAGTGGGGACTTGAGCCGAAAGTGTCATAGACACTTTCACCATAAATGTGATTGCTTCAGCAATTGCGTTTTAAATCACAGATTTGCTTTTTGTGACACTATCGGTTATGGCTAGGTTTAGGGTAGGGAGGTCAGTTTTGTTGATTTAACACTCAATGGAGGATTAGCCTTAAAACCTTATCTGTTTTATAACCCTATCTCAAATTAGTTTTTTATGACACTATTGGATTGGTTTAGGTGTAAGGTTTAGGGTTTTGTTGATTTAAAACTCCATAGAGCATTAACCTTAAAAACCTTAAAATCTGTTTAGGAAATGCAATATCTCTCTTTTGGTGCTGCACAGTGGACATTTAATATAATATTACTTAGCAGAAATGCTAACTGTAATTACCATAATGGTGATATTGTTTATATATATATATATATATATATATACATATACATACTGTATAAAGTGCATCCGGAAAGTATTCAAAGCGCTTCACTTTTTCCACATTTTGTTATATTACAGCCTTATTCCAAAATTGATTAAATTCATTATTTTCGTCAAAATTCTACAAACAATACCCCATAATGACAACGTGAAAGAAGTTTGAAAAAAAATTATTACATGTACATAAGTATTCACAACCTTTGCTCAATACTTTGTTGAAGCACCTTAGGCACCATTTACAGCATCAAGTCTTTTTGTGTATGATGCTACATGCTTGGCACACCTATTTTTGGGCAGTTTCTACCATTCTTCTTTGCAGGACCTCTCAAGCTCCATCAGGTTGGATGGGGAGCGTCGGTGAACAGCTATTTTCAGATCTCTCCATGGATGTTCAATCGGGTTCAAGTCTGGGCTCTGGCTGGGCCACTCAAGGACATTCACAGAGTTGTCCCGTAGCCACACCTTTGTTATCTTGACTGTGTGCTTATGGTCGTTGTCCTGTTGTAAGATGAACCTTCACCCCAGTCTGAGATCCAGAGCACTCTGAAGCAGGTTTTCATCAAGGATGTCACTGCACATTGCTGCATTCATCTTTCCCTCGATCCTGACCAGTCTCCCAGTTGCTGCCGCTGAAAAACATTCCCACAGCATGATGCTGCCACCACCATGCTTCACTGTAGGGATGGTATTGGCAAGGTGATGAGTGGTGCCTGGTTTCCTCCAGACATGCTGCTTGCCATTCAGGCCAAAGAGTTCAATATTTGTTTCATCAGACCAGATAATTTTGTTTCTCATGGTCTGAGATTCCTTCAGGTGCCTTTTAGCACACTCCAGTCAGGCTGTCATGTGCCTTTTTACTGAGGAGTGGCTTCCGTCTGGCAACTCTACCATACAGGCCTGATTGGTGGAGTGCTGCAGAGATGGTTGTTTTTCTGGAAGGTTCTCCTCTCTCCAAAGAGAAATGCTGGAACTCTGTCAGAGTGACCATCGGTTTCTTGGTCACCTCCCTGACTAAGGCCCTTCTGCCCCGATCGCTCAGTTTGGCCGGGCGGCCAGCTCTAGGAAGAGTCCTGGTGGTTCCAAACTTCTTCCATTTATGGATGATGGTGGCCACTGTGCTCATTGGGACCTTCAATTCTGCAGAAATGTTTCTGTACCCTTCCCCAGATCTGTGCCTCGATACAATCCTGTCTCGGAGGTCTACAGACAATTCCTTGGACTTCATGGCTTGATTTGTGCTTTGACATACACTTTTAACTGTGGGACCTTATATAGACAGGTGTGTGTCTTTCCAAATCATGTCCAATCAACTGAAATTACCACAGGTAGACTCCAATCAAGTTATAGAAACATCTCAAGGATGATCAGTGGAAACAGGATGAACCGGAGCTCAATTTTGAGTTTCATGGCAACGGCTGTGAATACTTATGTACATGTGATTTTTTTTCGTTTTTTATTTTTAATAAATTTGCAAAGATTTCAAACAAACTCCTTTCACGTTGTCATTATGGGATATTGTTTGTAGAATTTTGAGGAAAATAATAAATTTAATAAATTTTGGAATAAGGCTGTAACATAACAAAATGTGGAAAAAGTGAAGCGCTCTGAATACATTCCGGATGTACTGTATACATATATATACATACTGTATATACATATATATACCAATCAGCCACAACATTAAAACCAATATTGCCAAATATTGTGTAGGTCCCCCTTATGCCTCCTAAACAGCACCAAGTCTGAGTAAACTCTAGAGACTGTTGTGTGTGAAAATCCCAGGAGATCAGCAGTTACAGAAATACTCAAAACACCCATCTGGCACCAACAATCATGCCACAGTCAAAATCACTGAGATCACATTTTCCCCCATTCTGATGGTTGATGTGAACATTAACTGAAGCTCCTGCATTATTTTATGGACTGCACTGCTGCCACATGATTGGCTCATTAGATAATTGCATGGATGATTGTTGGTGCCAGACGGGCTGATGTGAGTATTTCTTTAACTGCTGATTTCCTTGGATTTTCACGCACAACAGTCTCTAGAATTTACTCAGAATAATGGCAAAAACAAAAACATCCAGTGAGCGGCAGTTCTGTGGATAGAAACACCTTGTTGATGAGAGAGGTCAATAGAGAATGGCCAGACTGGTTCGAACTGATAAAGTCTACAATGATGCAGATAACCTCTTTGTACAATTGTGGTGAGAAGAACAGCAACTCAGAATGCTATTCCGAGCTTCTGGTTGCTGCTGTTGTGGAGGCATGTGGGGGATCTACATAATATCAGGCAGGTGGTTTTAATGTTGTAGCTATTCAGTGTATATACAGTACTGGTGGCCAAAAGTTTGGAATAATGTATATATTTAGCTGTTTTGGAAGGAAATTGGTACTTTAATTCACCAAACTGGCATTCAACTGATCACAAAGTATAGTCAGGACATTACTGATGTAAAAAACAACACCATCACTATTTGAAAAAAGTAATTTTTGATCAAATCTAGACAGGCCCCATTTCCAGCAGTCATCACTCTAACACCTTATCCTTGAGTAATCAGGCTAAATTGCTAATTTGGTACTAGAATATCACTTGCCATTATATCAAACACAGTTGAAAGCATTTTGGATAGTTTAATGAAGCTTAACATTGTCTTTGTGTTTGCTTTTGAGTTGCCACAGTATGCAACAGACTGGCATGTCATTAGGTCAAAAATGGCAAAAATAGAAACACCTTTGTCTAGAAACTCATCAGTCAATCATTGTTTTGAGGAATGAATGCTATACAATGCTTGAAATTTTCAAATATAACTGAAGATGTCTTACAAAGGTGTACATACACTATAGTCTTCAAAGACAAAGGACAATTGGCTCTAACATGGACAGAAAGAGATGTGGAAGGCCCAGATGTACAACTAAACAAGAGGATAAGTACATCAGAGTCTCTAGTTTGAGAAATAGAAGCCTCACATGTCCTACGCTGACAGCTTCGTTGAATTCTACCCACTCAACAATATGTTTAAAAATATATGTTTAAATGTACTGTATATATTTGTATGTATGTATATTCTCTTGCACTGGAAGCTTCTATTACCATGTTCCTTGAGTGTGAAAGCATACTTGGCAATAAAGATAATTCTGATTATGTTATTTATATATATATATATATATATATATATATATATATATATATAAATATATATACTGCAATATTCAGTCTGAGGTAGTTCACCCAACAACTAAAATTCTCATTATAAATTATTTTAAACATTGATTAAAAAATGGCCACATGACTGGGGAAACAATATGCCTTCAAAACATTGGTCTCTATGCCTATGCAACCAGTAGAGACCATCACAGGGAATGGGTGTGGATTCATAGCATGCATCTGAACTGTGGGACTCAACAGTATTCTGTGCACATCAGACAATGAGGTTCCGGGGGCGACCTGCTCATGCATGACATGATAATTGTTCAGCTTCTGGTTATGTAGTGATATATCCTTGCTCTTGATATTCCCAAAATAGTTTGTCATAACATTTTCTTAATCTCGGTTGCTTTAAAATTTGCCTTTTTCTTCTAAAAAAGACAAGCAAGTCCCTTGATTATTTCCATGTAATAGCCTTGCAGCAATTCAAAATTGAATTAGAAATCACTCTAGGTTATTCAACCAAAAAAGGGTATGTGTTGAGCTATTGAAAGAAAAAATTATGTGCCCACTCTTTATGACACCCTGAAAAAGGTATAATACTGTGTGTGTGTGTGTGTGTGTGTGTGTGTGTGTGTGTGGGGGGGGTTAAGTGGATTGTGAGGACTTCTTTTTAGGTTACAAACTGGTAGTTACAAGGGTATTATGCTATAAATGTGGTTTATGAGGACATTTCTAGTGTCCCCATAATTCTAATCACATAAAATCACTTGTGTGTGTGTGTGTGTAGAAAGCAGAAAGATTTTACCTCTTTGTTGAAAAGATCAACATTGTTGGTCACCAGCATATGTAATTGAGAGAAGCTAGTTAAGAGAACCAACTAGGAGAATAGTTCACCCAAAAATGAAAATTCTAACTTAATTTACCCACCCTCAAGTCTTCCCAAACCCATACAGTATGACATTCGTTCCTATGCAGAACACAAAAAGAGACTTTTAATGATACCATGTGTCATCACAATTGTTCTGAAGACACTCAATTTAGGTTTTGGTGAGAAAAAACCTGAAAATTAAGAAATGTTTTAAATACAAATGTGACATCTGTTTCATATTCATGAGCGTTATGAAAGAAGCTAGTTCACATTAGATCATGTGTTTGTTCGAGAAGTTACACTGTTCAGTGCTAAAAACAGCACAAATTACTGACTTATCAGGTTGTTTATAACGATTTGAGGGTGAGTAAATTATAACAGAATTGTCTTTTATTTTTGAATGAACTAAGCCTTTCTTAAAGGGATAGTTCACCCAAAAATGAAAATTCTCTCATTATTTACTCACCCTAATTCCATCGCAGATTAGTACTTTTTATCTTCTGCTGAATACAAACAAAGATTTTTAGACATAAAAAAACTGACAAATATTGATCTGTTTCTCACCCACACCTATCATATTACTTCTGAAGATATAGATTTAACCACTGAAGTCTTATGGATTACTTCTATGCTGCCTTAATGTGCATTTTGGAGCTTCCAAAAAAGTTACCCATTCACTTGCATTGTGAGGACCTACAGAGCTGAAATATTCTTCTAAATATATTTATTTTTGTTCAGCAGAAGAAAAAAAGTCATAGGCCTACACATCTGGGATGGCATGAGGGTGAGTAAATGATGAGAGGATTTTCATTTTTGGGTGAACTATCCCTTTAACCAGCAAGACTTCCATGTTCAACCAGCATCACCAGAAATACCATGCTCCATTTTTTTTTGCTCATGAAAAGCATGGCTATGCTGGCCAACCAGCTTGACAAGCACCAAAGTGATCCACAATCATAGGATTACTAGAAGATTAAAATGCGGGTTTAAGTAGCTTTGAATATGAGAGCAAATCAGGTGGGTTGTTCCAATAGCCAACTCTGCATAATTTAATTTAATGTGATATGCAATGTATGTAATGTAGCACTTCAACAATTCAGCTTTGAAAATAATCAACCAATTTAAAAAATATAGCATTCCAACAACCCTCATTTAGAATTCTCTGTTTTTTCATTCTGTCTCTAGTCTCAATACCCCCAAGACTAAGCAGATGAAAGGAAAATGGATTTTAAATATTAAAAGAAATATCTATTAATCACCTCCGTATAGCTGGCAATCAATGATCATCCATGTGTAAAAACACACATGCTTTCAGTCATAACACCAAGACAGCCATGCACATTTACATTTGTAACATTTTCCTGAAAGCCATTCCCATAATCACCCTGCTCATTAGTGTGCTTATGCGGCTGCTTATCTCTGGGGAGACACCAGAATGAGGAGAGTACTTCTGCGCTGTTTACTGCATTGCACATCAAACACTGCACACACACAGAGCAAGAAGGTCTTCTGGGAACCCAAAGCTTAGCTTTCCCATCATGCACCACTGCCCACTGCCCTGCTGCTCTCTCCAGAGTGGAGTAGTGAGGCAGGGAGTCCGTGACTGACCGTGCTTCTGGGATGACAACACCTCAAATAAGCCCTGGCAATTTAGTTGTGTTGCATATTTTGAATAATGCATGTCAATATATTTAGGGGAGGATTATGACTAGCAAATACTTTACCCTCCATTGTGAGAGCTTTGATTGGCTCAAAGGTGTGGGGCTCAAAAATAGTGGTCATTTGGTAATTTATTGGAAAATCTGTTTGGAATGACCCTAGCTTGGCTATCATTATTATTTTCCCATCAAAAAGCCCTGTGAAGGCATCATTTAAGCCAAAATTTACTGCATTACATTGACAGAATGTTTAAATGAATTAAGAGTCTGTTTTTGAATGTTCATGATTTCAAAACACTATGGGCACTGGCCATTATCTCTGTAATACACCAAAGAATATATCAGAATAAATGAAACACTGTATCTGAAAATGAAACTGAAAAAAAGTCTTTACGAGAGGATCTATCCTGGATCTAAGAGCACTGCTTCTATGTTATCCTGATATCATAGTTTGCCCCAAAAAAAAAAATTATATTTTTAATTACATACTTATGTTGTAACATACCTGCGTGCTGTTATTTTTTGAATGGAACACAAAAAGTAAACATTTATGAAGAATCGAAAACTGCAGTTCAGTGAACAGGGGATTCAAGCTCCATAAAGAACACAAAAAAGCACCAAAAAGCACTATAAAAGTAGTCCACATTACATTATTCACTGATAATCTTCAAATCATTAGCAATCTATGTCTAGCCGGTATCCATGTACAGATTTAAAAGTGGCACACTGACATCAATGACGCCAAAATGCATTGGTCCTCATGTGTATAGTAAACAAATGCAAAGCTTGAACTTGAACTCTTCAATACTATATTCACCTCTGTTATGATTTGATTTATATGTTGTATGGATTTCACTACATAGAGGCAAGACCCTAGAGTTCATGCATATGTACCCAGCGGGGCCTCTTGTCAAGGACAAATGGAGGTTAGTGGGGGCACATGTACATAAAAGTGCATCCCTTTCTTGTCAAGTGGGCGGCTTCTACTTACTGACAGTTCATGATGGCTATACACAGACATCTGTCACACAGTTGAAGTGCACCCTGTCCTTCACCGGTCAGGCTGACAGGCCCTTGGGGCAAATTCCAGCAATAAGACTGTGCTGTCAATTCACCACTAGGGTTGGAAACTGAGAACCTTTTTTTTATTTTTTGTTTTTTCAGACATTCAGTCCTGTCTGGGTTCTTTAACGCCTGCGTTCCTCCACAGATGCTAGCTGAACACTTTTCTTTACTGCACCGCTTTTCAGTGACAGTGCTACTAAATGTTTAAGCTGAGTTTTGGCTTGCATTGTTATTACTGGCTGGTTGTCTATATGACAATGTGTTGTTGATATAAAATATAAACAGGTTTAGACATAATAAATGTTACATTAATAATAATAATAAAAAAAACATTAAAATATATTATCAAAAAGTTGTTTTGCTTTTGTATAGTATAGTTAGGACCAATTATTTGAGGAAGTGGAGGTTGTTGGGTTCTTCAAGTACAAAAAGTATTGTTAATGAAATCTTTAATAAACCAAAATTGCAAAGTGGAAAAAGAAACATTAAAGGAATATTTCATGTTCAATACAGGTTAAGCTCAATCGATGGTCTCTCCTTTTCTTTGAAAAAAAACCCCCAAATGAATGAGGTTACAATGAGGCACTTACAATGGAAGTGAATGGGGCTATTTTTTTGATTGTTTAAAGTATAAAAGCACTTACATTAATTCTTCTGTTAAAACTCATATTATTTGAGCAGTAAAGTTATTTAAATCATAATTATTTATGGTAATTTTAGTCCCCATTCACTTCCACTGTACGTGCCTCACCCAGAGGTTTACTTTTTTGTAAAGAAAAGGTGTAACAAGTGGAAATTCATTTTTGTGCCAATCATTATTATTCTACTAATGCTGTTGATTGAGGTAAAATTTTATTGAACCCAGAATATTCCTTTGCTTACCATCCCCATACCTATTCACAACCCATGGCAAACACCTTTGGATCCATCGCTCTGGATCTGTATGTGTGGGAAAACCTGTAGAAAGCCAAACTCGCAATAGGAGACGTGAACAAATGGAGATAAATGACGAGCAGCATTGATAGCCTGAAACAGTGAGGTTATTTGATGCAGTAGGTTTATAGATCTGTTAATGCCTTTAGTCTTGTGAGAGGATTTTTGCTCTGTCCTTTGTGCATTTTCATTATGCTAAACAAGTTAAAAGCTTTCACCTCTGAATTACAGTGAAGATTTAAAAGATGATTTGCTTAGAAAAGGCATGGAGGCAGAGAGTGCTATGGAGCCTACTTTTAAAAAAAAATATGAATGTACTGAAGGTAATTTTTGGGCATGAACATGGGATGTTTTAATCTGTTCAAAAAGCCAACCATGAAATTAACATTTTCTTTTTGTTTTTCAAGTGAAGTACCCTTTCCATTTTTCATTGATATATTCCAGCACTTCAGATGACAGCATGTATGAGGCAAGCAAAACTCTTATAATGGATCACTGTGCCAGCACAGCAACTTAACATATCAGACCACTGAAGTTTTGGAGTAAACAGTGATTTTTTTAGCTCTGCTTTCAAATTTATCACAATGGATCTCTAGGCCAGTCAACGATTAAGAGTTCTAATGTATCTTATTTACAAAAGTATGGACAATTAATACCATACATGATTCAGAAGAAATAAAATCAGGTTTATATATCATAGACAGGGTTGGGAGGGTTACTTTTGAAATGTATTACAATAGATTACAGAATACATGCTGTAAAATGTAATTTGTAAAGTATTTTGTTAGATTACTCAAGGTCATTAATGTATTCTAAATACTTCTGATTATTTCTACAGCACAAAATATGATCGGGCCTGGTAACGTGCATATAAAATGGCTAGAAATACTTTATTTCTATTTCTTCTGCTCCAAACTTACTTCAAACTTACTTCTGCGTCTGCTCGTATGAATGTAACACATCATATGAAAGTGTTTCACCGCTGTTCAAATGCACTTTGGATTGGACCATTTATATGGATAAATGTTTTCCATCTGAAAGGACTAAATATTAAATGAAACAAATGACAATAAACTGCAAAGTAATCTCTTCAGTAATCAAAATACTATTTGAATGTAACTGTATTCTACTTTCCAATTATTTACATATTAACTGTAGTGGAATACAGTTACTTATATTTTGTATTTTAAATACGTAATCCCGTTACATGTATTCCGTTACTCCCCAACCCTGATCATAGAACATACCCCCCTCCACTACTCCAGAGTAAGCATGAGAATTAGGTCCATCATAAGCTACATATTTGCAATTTATTGCAATTTTTTAATGAATAATACTCATCTATGTACGACACTGCCAGTTAAAATAATGTACCAAATCATTCTTTATTATTACTATTTTCAAAATTTTTGAAAAATAGCAAAAGGCGCACTCAGTAACTTTTTTTTGTTAATGTCATTTGGACTAACAGTGACACCTAGTGGCATGGACGTAGCATCATTCAAAATCGCTAGTTTTCAGTTACAGATGCTAGGGAACTAGCGAACTCCAGGGGTGGTAGCCAGCATCTTTTGCTGAGCTACCCAGACCCCCTGCTGCTTTTACAAACACACAAAAAAGTAAAGTGTCTAAACTTATGACTGGTAGTGTAGATTCAAGCTGTCCATTCATATCATGGAGAAGTCTCTCTCTCTCTCTCTCTCTCTCTCTCTCTCTCTCTCTCTTAAAAAAAAAGACGTTAAGTGGAGAAAATGAATGATATACTAATGCATGCTTCTCATTAAGGTAAATATGTAAAATTTTTAAACGAGAAGCAGCAAAGAACATTACAACTGTATAACATCACTCTAACTGAACAAAAAATACTGACAGAAGAGAATTTGTTGCTTTGCTAAGATAAATTGAAAGTGTCTAGACAGATTAATACCAGAAACAAGACCCATTACCAACCCAGACAGAAAAAAAAGAAATAACTTTAGTAAATTGTACAAACTGAAGGAAAGGTGAACAGACTCGTATCTTCAACACTTCCTCTGGGCATCATGATAGAACAATGTGTGTTTGACTAAACAAAAGTAACAATTAAGACATAACTAGAAAGGTGCATACACACTGCCAGCGACATCGCGCGTGACAGCGACTCAATACCATTCATTTTCAATGCGAGCACAGCGACTGCCGGCGGCACGAGCTGTCGCGACCGTTTGCGCTAGATGTGGGCGTGTCCAGCGACGCGACAAAGTTGAGAAAAGTTCAACTTTGGAGCGACTAATGGAAGCGACAGCCAATAGGAGAGACGACGGGAGAGCTCACGTGATCCTTCTCTCTCTCTCTCTCTCAGCTCCTGCAGTAACGGAAAGATGGATGAAAGGCTAATTCTTGCTGTTAGAAATTTTCCAGTGCTCTATGATATGTCTCTTCCCACGTACAAGGACATTTTTAAGAAAAATACTGCGTGGAAAGGTGTATCTGAGATCGTGGGGATTTTATGGACCCAGACAGACCGGCATTTGCATTTTCGCCGCAGATAAACAGCCGCTCTGGCAAACAGCACGCCTTGTTTCTCATTCATCTTTGATATAAAGCATTTTATGTACTGATTCCATTTATATTTAGTCTTTTCCCTCCAAAATGTTTGTTTTTAGTGGCAAGAAAAGAGATTCGCTGCCAACAGCAATGGAATGACATCCGTGAATGTCATTTATAAACGTTACTAGGCAACCAGTAGTGGGAACACCCACTAGCGACTTCACCGCCAGCCACTGGCGACCTGCAGCGACAAAGTCGCTGGCAGTGTGTATGCACCTGTAGCCGCCACCGTAACAAGATAATCAAAACACAAAAATCATGATGTACTTGATAGGGAAAAATCTAAGTGGTTTTAGTGCACAAAAAATCCAAGGGTACTTATGGAAAATGTCTCACACACATTAGTAGATTATAAAAGGGGAATTATGTCGTTTTACAACGATAATCCATAAGTGACTTTGAAATGCACAATGTTAAAAAAATTCTTACTAAACTATTAAGTCTTAAATTTTTAATCAGGACACATTACACAAATGTCTCCCAACACAAGCCTATAAGTCAGATCTTGACTAACACACCGCAAAGGGTCTTTATCTTCTCTAGCTGATGGAAAAGCAACTGAGTTTAAAAATAGACATGCAAGGGAATATTACTTTTGAACAAACGCTTTTAAGGAACAACGTGGGTGGATATCCATCTAGTCATTAATATTTGGTGCAAACTCTAAAACCATTAACTTCATTACTTGTGGAACATGTGACAAACACAATGTGTTCCATAATATGATGAATATGAAAGCAGAGAATGCAACCATAACATATCTACGACCTACCAAAGTTTGGTATAATGTACAGATTTTGCTGTTATGGAAAGAAATTGGTACTTTTATTCACACAAAATTACTATTACAACTTGAAAAAAATAAAAAATGCCCCTTTCAGTCTAGCTGATCCCACAATAACTCAATGGTGTTAAGACTCTTTAACACTCTTTTCCAGTTCTCTTTCATCATCTCGTGTTCGAGATCCACCTATGGGAAGGGCATCCGTACCTGACCTCTGCAGAAGCATCCAATTGCACCAAGTCTGGCTAGACAGACAGAAGCGCGTGTCCTATGCTCGGTAAGGTCCCGCCCCTTACCTAAGGGCATATAACAATCTGCACGCGCTGCTGCTCCTCAGTTGACATTCGCTTCTCGCGACCTCTGTTTTGTACTCAGCTCGGTTGAAATTAGAGTTTTTCACTCACCCGTCTACAGGAGGATACATCGCACAGATCAGCCTCCGCCTGGCGTGATTAACCTTTTTCAGCCAACTTAGCTGTTTATTGTTTATTGCAAGCCGCCCAAGCTCGCTCTAAACTACCACCAGGCTGCCCGCCTTTTCTCTCTCCTGCTCCACGCAAGGATTTTTCGGAGTTTTCGAACATTTATGGCATTTTCTAAGCCTCACGGCCTCCTCTGGGGGCAGCCTATCGCGTGCCTGCCCGGCGCGTCGCGGTGCCCTCATCGCAGCCAAGGATTCCCATCCTTTATGTGTTGTGTGCATGGGTCTCAAACATGCGGAGGAGGCTCTAGAGTTTCCGGAAAACTGTAGCCACTGCCTGGCGTTGCCTAAAAACTCCGCGCCGGAGGCTCAAGGTCGCCGCTACCCAGTGCACCGACCTCGAACTCTCCGACTCCGATGGGGGTAACGGTGATGACGACGCGCTCCTGGTTTCCTCCGGGCGCGGCCTCGCTCAGCTGGGCTGATCAACACAACCCGAATTTCCTGAGGAGATTCTCTCAGTGGACCCCTCGTTCAGCCAATGAGCCGGCTGGTTCTGGTGACTACGACGATCGCGGGCCTTCTTGAAGGTTCGGAGGACGAGGATGCCATCCCGTCTTCTGTGACTCAGGCTAACGCCCCTGCAGCCCTCACCCAGTCTGTCCTCATCGAGGTTTGTGAGCGAGCGGCCGCTCGCCTCAATATCGAATGGCCAGCTTTACAAAGTGCCACTGACCAAGAGAGGGACGTGTATGACGGGAAACTCCTGGGACCCCCTCCAGGCTCGAGAAAACAACTTCTCCCGTCCTTCCTGCATGCTAAAGCATATGAGGTACTTTTGGGGGACCCGCTGGACCTAAAACACGGTCTCGCGGGCCTTGAAGTAAAGGACATGACGGCCCTTGGGATGGGTGACCCCCGCCATCGAGCCCTCTGTCGCCAGACACCTTAATCCATCTCAAGGTGGTCTACTTGCCCCCCAAACCTGTTCTCCGAACAAAATGGACCGGTTTTCTGCCTCTATACACCAGGCCTCTTACAAAGCCTCGGCCTTGGCCGTCAGAGCCCTCAATGTCTCCTCTCTTCTGTCTGCATACCAGGCTGAACTCCTGGTCGATATGGGGCAACAATTGGAAAAGGGACCCCCACACCCTCTCTGTGGAAGGAGATTGTTACGGTGAATGACCTTGTTCTCCGTAATGCCCGTCAGGCCGTCCAAGCCTGCGGGGCTCTATGGCGTTCTCAGTGGCTGGAGAACGTGCTCTTTGGCTTAACTTGTCGGGCCTCCCTGACAGTGAGAACGGCGCATTGCGGGTGCCCCTGTAGAGCCTGGCCAGGCTCTATTTGGCCCTGCCGTCGCTTTAATGCAACAGCGTTGCGACGACAAGAGGAAGGAGGACGGCGCTAAAATTATGCCTCCCGAGGAGAGCGGCACGCGCCAGGCACCACCAGCGACCACCCAACCCTCCTGCTTCGAGCGTCCTTTCCATTACCCGGTAAGGCAAAGCCTCGGAATAAGCCACCTCATCAGCAGGGTAACCCGCCTTCTGCTAAGCCTTGGGGTAGAATGTCTTTCAGCGCGGCTGCGGCAAGAAACCCCCACTCTACCCCTCCGATTCTAAACGGAAGCGGCCGGCCTGATCCATGGCCTCAGGGGCTTTGAGTCCACGTTCTCGGGCCACCAGCCCCGGACTCTTGTTCGACCCTCCAAGTTCTCAAGAAAAGGAGGGTTTCACTCGGTGGGGTCAGCCCCCTACCAGTGGGTGCCCACCCTGTGTGTTCGGTTCAGAACCATGTGTGTTCCCCTGTTCAGCCCATATCAGGGAACTTCCATGTGCTGGAAGTGTTTACAGTGAGAAACAGTATGAGAGCAGTGTCACCACACAGCCCCTATTACATCTCTCCCACACACTCAATAAAGGCTTCGGCCCAAGTGTTTCAAAAAAGAAAAAGAACACAAAAAATCACAAAAATCCAGCACAGAGAGAGAACATCTCTCCACAACCCCTTATGTCGCCCCTATGTTGTCCACTAGATGGCGCCATTGTATTTCAAATGAGCAACTCGGGCATAAACGCAGCAATAAGCGCTTCCCGGCTCAGGTGGGCTCACTTGCGAGCCACACAACAGCTTGGCAGGCTGTGTCGGCTCCCGAGTGGGTGATTCGAACCATAACGAAAGGGTACAGGCTCCAGTTTGCCAGGAGACCTCCACCTTTCGGCGCGTTATCTTTTCTCACACAGAAAAGAGCTGCACACATTCTGAAAGAAGAAATTTCCTCCCTCCTCGTGAAGGGGCGATTCAAGTAGTACCCGAGATCAATGCAATCAGGGGTTTTACTCCCGTTATTTCCTAGTTCCAAAGAAGGACGGCTCTCTCCGTCCTATTATGGATCTCAGAGTGTTAAACAAACATTTGAGGAAATACAATTTCAGAATGTTAACACACGGCACACTCGCGACGCTCAATTCATCAGAACGACTGGTTCACATCAGTCGATCTGAAAGATGCCTTTTCCACATCAATATGTACGCCCGCACAGGAAATTTCTTCGCTTTGCCTATCAGGGCATATGCTACGAATTCACAGTCCTCCCTTTCGGCCTCTCGCTGAGTCCGAGGGTGTTCTGTCTATGTCGTGAAGCGGGCTTAGCGCCGCTGAGAATAACGGGTCTCAGGATCCTAACATACATAGACGATTGGTTAATCATAGCCAATTCCAGGGAAGAGGTGGTGCAAGACACTCGCCGTGTGCTCACGCACATCACATCACTCGGGTTCAGAGTGAATGTGAGCAAGAGCAATTTCACACCTGCCCAGAGTGTTATATTCCTGGGTCTGGAGCTGAATTCAATCTCAATGCTTGCGCGCCTTTCACAAGAACGCGTTAAGCTCTCTAATGAATTGTCTATCACAATTCAAGGAGGGGACGAATGTGCCATATCGCAAGTGTCTCAGATTACAGGGTCTTATGGCATCAGCTATTCAAGTTTTGCCTTTGGGCCTTCTGCGTATGAGGGCATTCATGAAGTGGGTTTTATCCCTCCACTTCAGCCCATTACGCGACCTCTGCCGCTCTGTCACAGTGGCGCTGCGTGCACAGCAGCCTTGCGCCACTGGAGGAGTGCAGACATGTACGCACATGGGACCCCTCTCGGGGCTGTTATGTTGCGAAAAGTGGTAACGACAGACGGCGTCCTTAACAGGCTGGGGAGCCACTCAGGAGGGCAGGGCGGTGAGCGGTTCAGTGGCCGAGCGAACTTCGTTCAGCCCACATAAATTATCTGGAGCTCATGACCGTATGGAAAGCTCTGAATCATTTTCTTCCCGTCTGCAGGGGCATCATGTGCTCGTTAAGCTGCGACAATACCACTGCAGTGGCTCACATCAATCGCCAGGGCGGCATGCGCTCGCCCAAGCTTCATGCCCTAGCTCACAGGCTTTTGGTGTGGAGCAGGCGGCACTTCCTGTCGTTACGCGCAACCCATGTTCCAGGTGTCCTGAACAGGGGCGCGGACCTTCTGTCGAGGGGAACCGGCTCTCACGGAGACTGGCGACTCCACCCCCAGATAGTGGGCATGTTGTGGGAGAAATTCGGGAAGGCTGAACGTAGATCTCTTCAGCCTGCGAAAACTCCCACTGTCCTATGTTCTTCTCGCTAAAGGGCGAGGACGCCCCTCGGCGTGGACGCACTTGCCCACCCGTGGCCCAAAGTGCTGCTCTACGTGTTTCCCCCTGTGCCTGTTAATTCCTACCCTGGCCAGGGTGAGAGAGCAGGGCCTGTCCCTAATTTTGATAGCACCCAGGTGGCCCAAGGCACCATGGTTGGCAGAGATAATTCCTCTTCTGCATGCCCAACCGTGGCCCCTCCCTCTTCGCACAGACCTGCTGTCTCAGGCTGAACGGGAAATATATCACCCACACCCGGACAGGGTGGCTCTGTGGGCTTGGCCCGTGAGAGGACAAACTTAAGCTCGATGGGGCTCCCCCACGGGTGGTTGCAACTATACAGAACGCTAGGGCTTCCTCCACAAGGTCCCTATATGACTGTAAGTGGCAAGTGTTTGAAGGGTGGTGTGATGAGCGTGGTTCAACATCATATCAGTGTTCAGTCTCTGATATTTTATGTTTTTTACAAGACCTTATGGATAAAGGCAGGACTTTTTCCACTATTAAGGTCTACCTGGCAGCTATTTCCGCTTGTCATGTTGGGTTTGATGGCTTAACGGCAGGGCAGCACCCCCTCATTCAGTAGATTTATGAAGGGTGCCCGCCGTTCTCTCCCAGTTACTAGAAGGACTGTCCCTGAATGGGACCTCTCCATGGTGCTGGAGGCTTTATGTCAGCCACCTTTTGAGCCCCTGGGAGGCGTTTCCCTGAAAATTCTGTCTTTTAAGACAGCGTTGCTCCTGGCCTTAGCATCAGCTAAACGTGTCAGTGACCTACATGCACTCTCTGTTCATTCCTCGTGCACTAAATTCTCTCTTAGTGGAGATAAGGTTTTTCTTAAGCCTAACCCGGCCTTTATGCCGAAATGCTTCCCAGCATTCTCGTGTGAGGTAATGGAGCTTTCCGCTTTTCACCCTCCTCCTTTTTCATCTGAAGAGAATCAGAGGCTGAATGGTCTGTGTCCGGTCCGTGTCCTGCGGGCTTACTTGGATAGGACCAGTGCTTTTCGGAAGAGCAATCAGCTCTTTATCTCTTGGGCTCCTCCTCACTCGGGGAATCCCATTTCTAAGCAACGCCTCTCACATTGGCTTGTGGAAGCTATAATTTTGGCTTATGAATCTTCAGGAGTGCTGCCTCCAGAAGGCATCAGAGCCCACTCAACGAGGGGCATGGCCGCCTCTTGGGCTCTGTTCAGGGGAGTTTCATTGCAGGACATCTGTTCTGCTGCCAGCTGGGCTTCTCCCCATACTTTTGTACGTTACTACCGACTGGATGTAACCAGGACCCCGGTAGCTCATTCTGTCCTGGGGTGGGTTCTTCATAGCCCCTCCCTGTTGGTTCCTTTTTCTTTATATATGTAATATATTTTATATATATATATATATATATATATATACATATATGAAGTAGGGAAAAAGGGGTAATGGGCCGGTTGGCTATACACATTCATGTCACCGAGCATGCATTAACATTCCTGCTGGGTGTTGTCTTTACTGGGTGCTGCTGGGCTGATATTTATGTTTGTGCCACTAACATGTTTCTTCAGCTCTGCCAGTACACAGTTCTCACTTGTGTGCTTCAGGGTTGCCATGTGTGTAATTACGGGACGTGTCAAGCACCGCCTCCTTGGGGCGACCGTTCCCTTTTCTGGCTTGCAGGACCTCACTGTGAGTGTATTGGGCAATCGGGGAGCTGTCCATGTCTCCCATAGGTGGATCTCGAACACGAGATGATGAAAGAGAACAATAGGTTACTCACGTAACCCGGTTCTCTGAAACATCGAGTGGAGAGATCCACTAGCTTACCCGCTTGCTGCACGAGGCGAATATTCTTACTGAGGAGCAGCAGCGCGTGCAGATTGTTATATGCCCTTAGGTAAGGGGCGGGACCTTACCGAGCATAGGACACGCGCTTCTGTCTGTCTAGCCAGACTTGGTGCAATTGGATGCTTCTGCAGAGGTCAGGTACGGATGCCCTTCCCATAGGTGGATCTCTCCACTCGATGTTTCAGAGAACCGGGGTTACGTGAGTAACCTATTGTTATCTGTTGTCCAATGTCTATGTTTCTTGCCAACTCCTTTTATTTCTGTTTCAAAAGTGGCTTTTTCTTTGCAATTCTTCCCACAAAGGCCTGCACCCCTGAGTCTGCTCTTTACTGTTGTACATGAAACTGGTGTTTAGTGGGTAGAATTCAACGAAGCTGTCAGCAAAGGACATGCAAGGCGTCTATTTCTCAAACTAGAGACTCTGATCCTGTAATGTACCTTTGTCAGTTTTTTTTTTTTTTTGGCAATTTCAAGCATTGTATAGCCATCATTCCTCAAAACAATGATTGACTAATGAGTTTCTAGAGAAAGCTGTTTCTTGTTTGCCATTTTTTACCTAATATTGACCTTAAGACATGCCAGTCTACTGTATACTGTGGCAACTTAAAAACAAACACAAAGACAATGTTAAGCTTCATTTAATGAACTTTCAGCTGTGTTTGATGTAATGGCAAGTGATTTTCTAGTACCAAATTAGCAATTTAGCACAATTACTCAAGGATAAGGTGTTGGAGTGATGGGTGCTGGAAAGGGGGCCTGTCTAGGGTTGATCAAAAATTACTTTTACAAATAGTGATGGTGCTGTTTTTTTACATCAGTAATGTCCTGACTATACTTTGTGATCAGTTGAATGCCACTTTGGTGAATTAAAGTACAAATTTCCTTTTTAACAGCCTGGCATTGCAACATTGGCTCATCTCATGGAGTTTAGGGCAAGACTATCTGAGCCCAAATATACTACTCCATCTTTCATCTTTAGGCTCAGATAGTCTTGCCCTAAACTCCATGAGATGATCCAATGTTGCAATGCCAGGCTGGTTAGGATGCTCAAATAAACAGACTTTTAAATAGCCACAGAGCCACAGCATTTATACTTTTAATTTCAATCAATATACAGTACAAATGGCTTACTTATTCTCTTCAAAATATCCAAAACGCAAGTAACTACACCAACACTGAAACTCAGAAAAATGGCATCAAAGCTTTAAATCGTCCAACCAAATGTGCATTTGAGTTGAGTCAAACCTGGTTGTCAAAGGACAGATTATAGTCTAAGAGACATAGACCCCTATTTTAAAAGCACTATGCCTTAAGCTCAGAGCTATGCAATACGTTGTGTGTGCAAAGTCAATGAGCATGGCCATGAAGTTTTGACATTTTGTGCAAGCATGCACCAAGTCTATGTGCAAATGAGTTAGCGAAATCATATGCGTAAAGCGCTAATGGGCTGGGTCAAGTGCAATTTAATTAATAGTTTCTTCTCTGGTTATTGTGCTCTTTGCTTCCTATTATAAATTTCATTCCCTTTCGAACAACGGACAAATAAATAAATACAGACAATTGTAATATGCACTGCTCCAGGCCACGATGCATGTGTTGTATGTTCTCTTTCGGCCTCTCTGGGACTGTTTGCTCTCGTCCTGTTCGCCCGTGTTTCACCTGCTTGAAATATGCTTAGCTTCTGTCCCATTGCTCATAGTTTTTAATGTATATTTGTATGTTTCTCTGTTTAATGTATCATGTTTAATTTCTGTACAGCATCCTTGAGCTTTGGCAAGTTTCTAAAGGCAAAATAAACATATTATTATTATTATTAATCATATTGATCTACTGACACACAAATCAAGGCTAATATTAAAAAAGATCGCTATCTCTTTGATATCATCAGCTCGTGGAATCCCCAAACTGGTAATGCAGGAACTGACTTTAAACCGAGATTAGTGGTGGATCTCAAACGTCTTAGCTCAATGAAAAATAGCAAAATGCGCTATGTGCCACTTCATTAACATACAATACACCCACAGTTTTGCGCATGCACCTACCTATGGCCATTTAGCCCTGGCACAAAAGGTTTGCTTAGGATTAGTGCTCTTGTGAAAATTGGATAAGATGTAGCACATGTTGTTTACATGTAGTGCTGTGCCTAGCGTGGTCACAAAAATAGAGCCCATGATTTTGGCCATAAGTCAGTTTATATGTGTAGCCAAAATGTGTAACCTAGATACTGCATTTGGCCTTTGCAGTGCAGTATAGTTGTCTATTCATATTAAGATGGGGTATGAGAAAGTTTTCAAACATTGAAAAAATTACATACGTCTGTTCTATGTGTCAAACAATAGCTATTAATTGGTATTTTACAGCCTATTATCTTAACAATATGCTGAAATTTCCTGCAGCAGGAACACGAGCAGTAAAATATTCTACACTGAGATCCAGATTACACACTATTGTCTTTTTATGAGGACTCCCTGTGCCAGGAAACAAACCCAGGACCCTTTAGCCTCCCAAAGTCTCCTGATGTACTGCAGATTTGACCAGTTATTTATCATTTGATCTGCTCAAATCGCTCTGCCTCCCACACTCTCAAAACGTCAAACTGATTCATGTATTCATTATCCAGTGCCGAGGATGCATGCCTAAGCTTGCCCTCTCTCCTTCTTTCTCTTGGTCCCTATATATTGCTATTTGTATTCGTCTTCTTCCTGCATCTTATCTTTCTCTTGTTTTGTCTCTCTCTCTCTCAAACACAGCCAACTTATGTTTCTGCTTGGGCTCATGTTTCTCTATAAGAGGAGGATTTATAATGAGCCATCTCTCAGAAGACATAACTGATAAACTTAACCAGCTACTGTAGCACAGCCTTATCAAATGTGATCTATTGCTTTTCACATGCATCTTGGGTAGAGCTCTGAACAGGCTGCAGAATGGAGCACATGGTCCATAGACATCACTTGGTGTTTGACCAGAGTAACTTTGGTGATAAGAGAACAGCTGCAGGGCTAATCCAGGATGGAGGGGAGTCTCCTTTGAGCTTGGTGTCCTCGTGCCTCTCCTGTCTTGTACACCCCCCTCCCACATTAAATCCTGTCCTGGAGAGGAACTTTAGTTCCGTCAGCTTCATAGTGAGCACAGCTATATTTAACACCCAATGAAATATTTATCCACAAGCTGAGACATATGAGAATGTGAAGAGCCAGCATCAATGGGAGGGGGACGAGAGAGAGTCTCAGGTGAGGAAGTGTGGGTGGAGGTTGGGGTGAGGGGTCCGCGTCGTCAATAACACAATTTAAATCGTAATTTCTGAACTGTAAAATCCAATTTTTAACATTCCAGGAGGAACTTTGAGCTGCGTATGAAAAGCAGTAGCTTTTTAAAAGGCAAGCGTGTGCGAGTTTTGTGTCAAAAACAGAACGCTCATTCACTGAAAGGCTTAGTTCACCCAAAAATGAAAATTACTCACCCTCAAGCCATCCTAGGTGTATCATAGACTTTCTTCTTTCAGCTAAACACAATCCAAGTTATATAAAAAAAATATCCTAGCTTTTCAAAGCTTTATAATGGGAGTGAATGGTACCCTAGATTTTGAAGCCCAAAAAAGTGCCTCCATCCATCATAAAAGCAATCCATATGGCTCCAGGGGGTTAATAAAGTCCTTATCCCTAAGCGTTTTGTAAGAAAAATATCCATATTTATAACTTTAGAAACTATAATTACTGGCTTCCGATAACGGCCGTCCATGCGTTTATGAGAGAGTTGAGTTCCGGATAGTTTGCTCCAAGAGTCTTTAAATATAATGCATGAGTCATATGGAAGTAGTGGTACCTTTAAGCTTCTTCAATGTCATATTGCTTGACAGTAATGACCATGACACACAACTACACACAATAACACACATTATCGGAGCAGTGGAAAACACTCTTCAGTACTGGCTAATGACTGGCTAATGCTTTTTCTCCATGTGAGTGTTTCTGTACACTGGATTTTAAAATAACAGTTTCTGTTCATATTTTCAGGCAAGATTTTCGTCCTTTTTCTCTTTCGGACGAAAACTGGAAATAGTTATTTAGGACATAGTTATTTAACCCAAAAATGTGTTGCATTCCTTCTAAAATCAGATTGGTTGGTAGAAATGCTTTAATGTATTAGCACTGACCCTTTTCAAATTTTTTACATAGATTTGGAATGTGGAAGTATTTTATTTATTATGTGGAAGAGCAAATTTAATTTTTACTTGCCCATTTGTTCCAACAGCAAATTAAAATATCCACTATCTAATATCTCCCTCAGCAGCTGTATTAGAAACCTCATAGCAACTTAACAAAAAAAAAACATAGCTATTTTCTTTTTACCAATTCCAACGTAAAATAACACAAAGCATAATATTATAAATTATGCCAAATAATTAAATAATTTGAAAATATATAAACTTGCTAGATTTACAAGCAAAATAAGGCAGAAACGCATAATCAGATTCTGTAAAAAGGGTCCATTATTTACTGGATCAACATCCTTAGTTGGTTCTGGCCCAGTATTCTTATAATAACCAGTCATAACTAAGGTAGCATAACAGAAATCATAATTGGAATCATTAAATTTCTCACGATTCCCATCCCTAGCATAACCCTATCCCTAAAATCTGACTGGGTTGTAGAAATGTGTAAAGCAGTCAATGTAAAGGAGGAGGCGAGAACTGGCTTGACGATGTAAATAATATTTTAATGAGAAACTTAAAAGACAAACACACACATGACGGACATGTCCGTAAACTATCTCTCTCTCCCACACAATCCTCAGCAGTCGGCCTTTATCCTTCTCGGAGGCTTGATTAGCCTGATAAGGGACCAGGTGTGTAGAATCACGACCCGGCCCCGCCCTCCGCCCTGCCACAAAATGTTTTACTGTTTTAGCATGATTTACTTAATCAACAACATTTGATGATCCTATAAAACAATCAGAGTATTAATCCTAACCCTAAAATCTGATTGGATGGTAGAAATGTTTTTCTGGATGAGCATGATTTACTGGATCAACATATCTATTGTATTCCAATCATAGCCCTAACCCTAAAACTAAAATCAAGGATGTTGATTCAGGAACATGTGAATCACGTTAAGCTTGATTGAAACTGCATTCCTTTGAATTCAGGAAATCACATTTAAGATGAGTAATATTCACTGTGTAACAGAAAACAGCATGAACTAGATCTCAACCTTCAGAAATAGAAGAACATAATGTCTGAAACTATGAAAACAAAGCAGAGAGAGTATCTAAATTTAGAAACCTAACGGCTTGTCGTCTTGCTGTTATTAGAAGACAGTTCCTCAACAGGAAGCTCAAATAAAAGTGATACTCTCCTGCCAGTCTACAAAAAAACACAGTGAGCAGAGGGAGAGAACTGGAGAACTGGAGTGGTGAGATAGCAGACCAGCGTGTCACAAGTTTAGGTGCGATATGATTATATATTTTTTTCTCCCTGTAGCAGTCTCCCTTCATTTTCCATTAGAGCGCTGAACAAATCAGAAGAGTGCTTTTTCCCCGACTACCCTCTGAAGTGAAATGTGATTCAGAAGTGGGCAGTGAGGAAGTGTGTGCTCTCAGCTGTACGTGTGTGTGCGTGATGAAGCAAGCTGGGTGTGATGTACTGCTAGCAGGTGGCCTGGATTTAGAATGCATGAGAGCAGGATGGAGACCAGGGTATATGCCAGTCTCGAAGTCTCTCTTTTCCTGTCCCTCCTTCCTTCTTTCCTTTGGCTTTGCTCCCAGCATATGGCTCTAAGATGGGTATGCACGAGGCACACATTAGGACCCACTGACACATAAACCACAGGACTGATGCAAGAAGTGACTGCACTGACCCTCTTTTAGTTCCAGATGACTATGTCCAGTTCTTGATGTTCATTTGCTTGTGAGCATACATTTGTTTGCTTTGGCATCAGTGCACAGTCTATTCATGTGGGTATTTTATCTTGTCCAGTGTTTCTCGGTCCTCAGTTGCATAGGGACGTGAGGGTGGGTTCTTTTGACTTGGGTTAGTAAGCAACCACCTATAACACCCTAACAACCACCTAGAAAAACCCTAAAAACCACCCAAAACACAGCATAGCAATGTGCTAAAAACATTGCAAACGCTTTAGCAACTGCAGAGCAACACCCATACAGCAACTCTGAACACCCTCACATCGTTGCAGCAACTTTTGTACAGAAACATTTTTTTAGTTCTAAAATCTACTCAGTGTTTCCCAATCCTGGTCCTGGAGGCCCTTATCCAACACAGATCAGAGAAACACTGAAATGGTGAACTCGATTTTTACATACAGTTACAGTATTCTGGATAAAATGTGAGTGGTACCAGGATTTGACATTCACCTTTTGGCTCACCAGCCATTATGGCCAGTGGTATTCCAAAGTCACTAGCCACTCAGAGTTTTGAGGCTGCGACTGCATGAATTTCTTAGGACATTTTATTTGAACGAGAATGATATGAGTTCAGCAGGATGCAGTCCAAAGGCAAAAAAGACCAGCTAGAAAAGAAGAACAGGAGGATAAGTCTCAATAACTTTTCCATTTGTCCATGGAAGTGCAGATGGTAACCCATTTAACCATTCTAAACTGTACATGCCCTCATGAAAATTTACCATTGGGTCTAACATTTTTTAACAGTGGCATTTGTAATAAAGCAACAATCAGACCATGGATGGCTACATATTATTACTATGGTTAGGCTAAAGTTGATAGTCTTCCTTAAAAAAATTAACTTTAATATTTGAAAAGACTAATAGCCTAAACACATTTAGAAACCTTTAACTACAACTTTCACTGTAATAATTCCATTGAGAACAAAAAGAGATGTTAGATTGATTAAACTCAGTCACCAAAAACTTTCATTGCACCTTTTCCCATAAATGGAAATATTTTTTTCCATTTATGGAAGAAAGTAAATCCTATGGAATTGGATCAAGATAAAGGTGAGAAAATTATGAAAGAATAATATTAATACATTAAGTCTTATTCACCCTAATTGATTTAATATGCATCTATACCAGATACCATTTAGTTTTACTGCATTAAAAACATTTTAGTATGGATGATGATGTGTATTTTAAAAACCTTGTAATCTAGCTAGGTAGCTCAGTGAATATTGAAGCTGACAACCACCCCTGGAGTCGCGAGTTTGAATGACTCCAGCCAGGTCTTCTATGCAACCAAATTTTCCCGATTGCTAGGGAAGGTAGAGTCACATGGGATAACCTCCTCGTGGTCGATATAATGTTTGGTTCTCGCTTTCGGTGGGGCACGTGATGAGTTGTGCTTGGATGCCGCAGAGAATAGCATGAAGTCTCCACACGCATGACATCTCTGCAGTAAGGCACTCAACAAGCCATGTGATAAGATGCGTGGATTGACGGTCTCAGACGTGGAGGCATCAGTGCTGTTTAATGTCAGGGCTGTCTGGCAGTTTGAGAGGTTTGACTTCTCGCAGTAGAATTAAAATGAGTCACATTAGTTTTGTGGTCTCTGCCAGCCGTCACGATATCAAAGCCTGACTGAATCACAGGTTTTGCTCTGCGCTGAGCTCTAGTTTTATCTCTGGTGCACACTAATGTGCACTGCGGCAGTTTGCACGAAAGCATGCTTCATTCGCCCTGTGAAGATGCGCATGTCAGATGTGAGAAGCATATTTACTGCTTGAAAGGCCCTGAGCGCAAGATGAATACAATTAAATTTGCTTCGTCTGCGGCCACCAGCCAAAGTGGCTAGTAAAGGTGATGTAATTACCCAACAAACCAAATTTCTACCCACATCTGGCAGGATGGCGGGTGTTAATGTCAAGCCCTGAGTGGTACTCACCTGTGCAAATGTCGTTGCTGCAATGTAATTTTGCTCAGTGTGGCAGTCAGAGTGCTCTGAATGGGTTTCAGCATGTTATGTGGTAGCTGGATGTTCTAGCTGGTTGCTTATTGACAAAAAGTCAAAAGAGCACACCCCAAAGTGTCTATGATATTCATGTCACTTGAAATGGCTGGTGTCCGTAAAGCACTGGTCAATGGGATTTTGTTTTGTTGTTGCCAATTTTACCACACGCGAGACAAAAATCATAATCTGAACACTTAGAAAATTGACAGCAGGCCTCTCCTCAACAAGTCACATGATTTGAGATATTAATCTCCGTAGCACAAGCGGTGCGTGGTGAGCTGATATTTAATTATCAAAGTTAGGAGTTTGTTCCATTCCCTAACTCCCACCATTATGAAATGTCTTATGTAATGTATTCATTGTGGTAGATTGCTGCTTTTGTAATGAAAGAATAGCATTTAGATCTGTAAGTGATCTAATCTCCATGTTAGCACTTGTGGTTCACTTGAATTCATCCACATAAACAAATGGGGTGCCAGCTCTCTGGACTCCAGAAAAGAGGATTACAAGGCTGAAACCCAGCACACCCTCCACCCAACTCCTGAACAAGCTTGGATGATCCAATCATTCTGACACACTCTAAACAAGCAAGGGGTCACGCTCTCGGCTTCCTTGGAATAGCTATCATGGGGCCCCTGGGTGCTGGTGAATGTGAGCGACACAGACTCTGGATGTGTGTGATCCTGTTTAACCTCTGTGCCCTGCCAAGAACTAGGCTCCCTGCCTGTTTAGTATGCAGACCTGTGACATTCATCCAACTGCAGAGAAAGAGAGAGATGGGATGCTGCCAGGCAAAAGCAAGGGAGAGGATAGGAAATGAGCAGAGAGAAGAGGAGATGAGAGAAAAGGAATGGCCTTATTTGCTCACTTTCTCTCCCTGTATCACTCCTTCCCTCCTCCCTGTCCTCTTCGCCTGCCTGAAATTTTCATTAACCAACAGGCCTGTGATTTATGAGCAAAAGCCCAGCTGGAGATGGGGGTGCAGGCTGTGTGCATATGCACTTCTACAAACACATAAATAAACCTTCACGGTTTTGCTGCTCAAATGCACATGGATGTATTGTTAAAAACATACACCAGAAAACAAAGACACATTAAGAATATACTTCATTTGATATGCATCAGCTATGTTTGTAAAATGGCTCTTTTGCACTGTGCAGCAATGCAATTATCTTCTCCTTTTTTTGATGAAGGACTAAAGATAAGATTTAATAGAGAGTAAACACATATTTGCTGAAACAACAATCATTTACTCACCTGGTGTATGCCGTTCCAATCTGTGAGTGTATTTTTACAGATCTGTGAGTGTCTTTTAAGCTTTGGGTGAGAAACAGATCAATAAATAAATCCTGTTTACCTATAAATCTCCACTTTCACATTGACTTTCAGAATGTGAAAGTTAACATGGAGATTTATTGTAAAAAAGGACTTAAATATTGTTCTGTTTCTCCCAAAGTGATTGCATCACTTCTAAAGACATATATTTAGCCACTGGAGGCATTTGGGTTACATTTATGCTGCCTTTATGTGATTTTCTTTGGAAAGGTCTGGTCACCATTCACTTGCATTGTATGGATTTATAGAGCTGAAATATTCTTATAAAAATCTTAATTTGTGTTCAGCAGAAGAAAGAAAGGCATACACATCTGGAATGTCATGAGCATAAGTAAATAAGATCATTTTAATTTTTGGATAAACTATCCCTTTAAAGATAAAGTGTGTAATTCTGCACCACTAAAGCAGCATCAAACAGAATTGTAAAAATAATTTTTCAAACAAGTTTCAAACAGGGGAATGTGCCATTGTTCGGCAAAACAGGTAGTTCCACTCCAAACTTCTTTTGGTGGCACAGAAATTAAACAGTTCACCTTTAAGCTGTTAACATGTCAGTGAGGGAGAAAATGATGTACTCAGTTGTGAAGCCCATCTTACAGCCAAGAGAAACCATATGAAAATAAGAAACCAGGTTTAAATGTGTTCTTAGGACAAATTTATTTTCCTGACAAGCCAATAATAGGCTGTTTAATTCAGGTGTAGGTTTAACCCTTGAATGACATTTTTGTCTTTTTCAATTTAGTTTTTTCGATCAGGCTTGTTTAATGCCAACGGCATACATTTTGCCAAAGGTGTGTATTTTTGGGGACATTTTGATATTTCAACCTCAGTTACTATAATATATCCATAATACACTGTGTACACATATTAGCTACACTCAGGACCTTAAGGACAAAAAATATCCCTGTTGAAACCCATTTAAATGGCAATCATTTATCTCAGTGCCATTAAAGCATAAAATCATGAATTCTATGACATTGTACTTTCTGGAGCCCTGGCTTCAAAATTAAAAAAAAATATATATTTTCAACCAAATGGCACCATTTTTAAAATGTTTAGTCTATGGAGCAAATACAGGCATTTTTATTTCCTGTTTTTTGTTTTCTGACAAATCCAGATTTGTCAGTCTAGGTGATGCTTTTCTGTTCAGTTTCCTGTTCTAAGCTGAGAGTAGTTGTACCCGGAGGGGTCTTCTGCCGCTGTACCCCATTCGCCTCAATGTTCGACATGTTGTGTGTTCAGTAATGGTTTTCTGTATAGCAATGTTGTAACTCATGCTTATTTGGGTTACTGTCTCCTTCCTGTCAGCTTGGACCAGTCTGGTCATTCTCCTCTGACCTCTGTCATTAAGCCGTTTCGCCCACAGAACTGCCGCTCACTGGATGTTTTTTTGTATCTGCACTCTAGAGAATGTTGTGCATGAAAATCCCAGGAGATCAGCAGTTACAGAGATACTCAAACACCCATCTGGCACCAACAATCATGCCACAGTCAAAATCACTGAGATCACATTTTTACCCATTTTTATGGTTGATGTGAATATTAACTGAAGCTCCTGACTCGTATCTGCATGATTTTATACATTACACTGCTGCCACATGATTGGCTGATTAGATAATCACATGAATAAGTAGAGTATGTGTGTTTATATATATATATATATATATATATATATATAAAGAAACCAAGGAAGAAAGAAAGAAAGAACACTTCACAGAAGGACATCTGAAAGCATTAGGCCTGACAGACAAAATGTTGCTTTAGACTGATGGACCTGTTTTTTTAAATGGTTTTCTCCAGAGCGCAGCACTCCTACTAGACATATTTATCAAAAATTTTCTGCTCTGAGGCATGTTGTGATTTTTGCAAAAGCCAACTCTGCACTCGAATGAAAACAGCCGTTCAGGGGTGGGAGGTGCGTGAGTGACACACGCAGATACGCCGGGGAGATTGTGTGTCTGCCTCACCCCTTCCATTTCTGAGGAGACAAATCGAGTTAATTAGCTTCCACTTTTTCAAAACGCACACCTGAAGTAGATGTTTGCTTTTGTTCAGCATAATGCCAACTATGAGTTTGTACATAGAGCAGCACAAACAGTCCTTCCTGTTCCCTTATTTTGCCATGCATGGAGCTTTTCTATTCCACCTGAGCTCAGAGGTCTGTATGTTCACTCACAGTCGAGATTAAATAACTGCACAGAGACTGTGTTTGCGAGCAAACAAATGATTTGGGGGGGAAATTAGGTCTATTCCTCAATTACACATCCCTTCCCTTCAATCTGCTGTCATCTGTGATTGCTTTTCTCCTTGTAGTTTTAATTTTTCATATAAGAATGGAGAGCAGCCTAATGTTTTATTTTTAACCAATGACACATGATCTGGCACGGTGCTGTTCTTGCCACTATTATGCTAAACACTTTGCCTTTTTCATTATTGCCCTTTCATGCTTGTAGGAAAAGTAAAATCTATTTTTACTCTGGGTAAATATTCACCATTAAAGCTTTCTATTTGTGGGTTTTAAGGATTTTGCTTAAGATATTTAGCTTGATTTGTTCCAGCATTATTTACAGAAGAGGACATGTTTTTTCTACATTGTGCAATTTTGTGTTCCTCCCTCATCTGTGTGGGGACGAGAGGTGATAATCACCAAATGAGCCTAGTGCCATCTCATTTTCTCTCTCATGTTCTAACTCTCTTTTTCATTTTCTCTTGTACACAAACACACATTTACACACACACACACACTCCCTGTGGCTCCCTTAAAGGGGCAGTTCACACAAAAATACAAATTATTAACATTTTCTACCATACGACGCTCTGTGATTGCATGGAACACAAAAGGAGATGTTAGGCTAAATGTGTTCCAAACTTTTGTGTTCCATGCAAAGACAGAAAGTCATATGGGTGAGTAAATTATGAAAAAGTTTCATGAAAAAAAAAAAAAAAGAGTCATTTGGGTTTGGAACAACATGAGAGATAGTAATCAATGACAGACTTTTCATTTTTGGGTGAACCATCCCTTTATAACTTTCTCTCTATTTGTTTCTCTCCAATAATTCAAATAATTTATCTATATAGCAGTACGTCAGGATGAATCCGGGTGTAAGCTGGCTTTACTGCAGCCATCAGTTCATAGCTGAACTCACTGCAGCAGCCGCCCGTGATCCTGCTTTCATTTCAGCCTGTATCTGATAGGCTATACTCCACTGCAACCAATTCATATAATTAACCTGTCAGCAGGATCAGCCTGAGTTGGACTTTGCTGTCCAATCTCATATTGAACCCCAACATTCTCACAGCTTCATCCAACCAGAGAAGGACACTTTAATTCCAAAGACCATCCTAACCTTGTGCCTCCCTTGTCTCTCTAGGTCATGTGTGCGTTAAGCTCTGAGCAATGAATTTATTATGTCAATAATATAATAAACTATTACCACTGAATACTGTTTCTGTATTTTTAGCTTTGGGATTTCAGGACTGGTGATTTTTGCACATTCTAATGGATCATCTTCAAGATTGGTGCAATTTCTCAAAATGCGCTGCTGTGTAAATTGAATAGTTTCTAAGAGTTGCTCTAAGCACATTATGAGTTTAATTTACGTTAGAGAAGGTTTGACTGCTTATGTATTATGTTACACCAATGTTAAAACAAAAATGTGCTCTGAATTTATGTAATAACACAAAATGTTAATCACATTAATGATTTTAGTTATAATGTGAGCATGTAAATATGATTTTTTTATGGTAATACCCATTCAGTTTTTTTATGTAGGTGCTGTGATACAACACAATAGTGAAACAGTAATTGATTTGATTTATATTCTGTTTATAATTTTCCAAAAACCTTGCACTTGCCCACTATTAATTGCCCACTGAACTATTAGTTCACCAAAAAATGCACATTCTCTCATGATTTAGTCACCCTTGTGTTGTTCCAAACTCATAAGACTTCCTTTCTTCAGTGGAACACAACATGAGCTGTCAGGCCGAATATTAGCCTCAGTCACAATTAACTTTCATTGTATATTTTGTCCATACACTGAAAGTGAATTGTGACTGAGGTGCATTCTGCCTAACATCTTATTTTGCATTCCACCGAAGAAAAAAGTCATCGGGGTTTGCAAGAATATGAGGGTGAGCAACTCATTTTTATTTTTGTGTGAACTTTCCCTTTAATTTACTGATATCTCATAATAAATAATTTTTTAACATTAATTAAATTAAGAGAGATGCATAAATGTCTATTATTGAAAACATACTGCTTAGTTAATAGGCAAATATAAGATAAAAATGTATCAGTTACGAGTAATGAAACTCTCTCTCTCTCTCTCTCTCTCTCTTTCTAACTTTAGACTTTAACCCTGGTGTTTACTTTGCTCATCAATATGGATTAAAGCGATAAATACTGCTTCCTCACTGGACCCAGATAAGATCACAATCCAGTGGCCATGCAGGCAGACTTAAACTGGAATAGGGGATGCTGTTGAGACGAGATTGCTTGTAATGGGCGCTCGGTAGCGAACACAAGCACCTATGTGAAAGAGAGTATGGCATGATTTAAGAATGCACACTGCCACAGCAGAGCGAAAGAGTGACAGCTGTCAGGGGACACGGCACAGCCCAGACGTCTATGGAACAGCCAACAGAGGCGAGAAATTAGAGAGTGAAAACAGATCCAATGAGGCGTGAAGGAGCCTCTCCTCCCTTTCTCTGGCTGGAAATGAAGCTCTTCCTTAGCTTTACTTCACAAGTATTAGCGAAGCTTCAGGGACCAGGAGCTCGGATGAATGAGACGCCTGATAGTCAGAGAGGGAAAAACAGGAATGATCCTCTTTAGGGACCATGTTCCATTGTGGTTGTTTGGCAAACATGTTTGATGACGGATGGCCATGAGAAGCTGTCCCCATTGAACCTTCAGTAGGGATGGATAATGTACAGAAGGGTTTTTGATCCAAACTTTCACAGGGGATATGCAACTTAACGTGGAAATATTTTCTTTTTTGGCCAATACTGTGAACTGTGTGAAAAAAACAAAACATTGCTTTCAAACAGCTTTCTTCAATACTTCCTCAGTCTTCTGTTGCTCGAACAAACTGATAGTCCCGCCCCAAACTCATGCCATTTGTTGGGTCAATGTTGCTGTGCCGGGCTTGACGACACAAATGTTTTACTTACAGTCGTTTCTGAATAATAAGCTGGGACATAAAAAACTATTTTAACATCTAAAATAGGACATGCATCAGCTTTAACTGCAGCTGTAAACACAAGTGGAGTACACACAAGCAATTTCACAATCTAAAATCTAATCTGAACCTGAATGCATTCACTCAACTCTCTAAAGCAGGAAAAATGCACGTCTGTGTACTTATGCACATAATCATGTACGCTTTCTGCACCACACATTGCGCTCATTTATTGCCGCTGATTGGCTATTACACACTGCAGTCATCATTATGTGGCTGAAAGGGAGGAAGCTCTAAACACAAACAACGGAGGGCTGGAGGCTGCATCCACGTCATCATCATCATCATCATCATCACTGCAGTTATGATTGCTCTAACTTTTAGGGGCAAATGGGGGAGAAGCGTTGTACAAGTTTAATTACATCCTCGGGGAGTTTGGTTAACTTCTATAACTATCATTTCTCTTTATACAAATTACGACTTCCACCTCCAGACAAAAGAAATCGGAGCATATTTATCGTTCATTTCTCTCTGTTTTTTTTTTCTTATTATCTACTTTTCTTGGTCTTTCTCTCCCACTCACACACACAAAAAAAACAAGCACATTGTCTGTTCATCTGAATTTTTCAGAGGAAGAATGTGGCACTGTCTGGAGTGTTTTTCATTTCCAGTAGGATTGGAAGAAGGTCTTCCCCCTGGCAGATCCATGAAACGTGATAGAAACAATGAGTTGGTTGTTCATGCCATTGGAATTATAACATGGGTGTGTAACATCACTCATCATCTTCTGAGCTGAAGGATACAGAATAATTTGATTGTCATGATTTACCAAAGTACACTTAGGACATGTTCCTGGAACATCATTATTATCAGTTAGATTTTAGGGGTATGGTTTAGGTTATGGATAGTGTATCCAGTATTGTGAAAGAGGAAAGTTGCTTTTGTACAAACAAAAGATGCTGATCCTGGAAAATGTCCTACTTTGCTAAATTACATTCAGTTAAGACAACGCTTGGTGTAGTATAACATATATTTTATTCTAAATATATGACATGTTATGGCTTGGTCTTGGCAGGCTAGATCTGCTCTGTGCATGCTGCTGCTGTTACACGGAACCCGTGCACTGCTGCTGATAGAGAGGAGTGCTGCTTCTAATGAACAAACATAAAATAAAATGTTATGCCCCCAAAACCATGTAAAATGAAAATAAATAGACAAGACAAGCAAGTAAGGTGACACCAAATCCCCCCCAAAAAGCAGATCTGATCGCCAGACATGTGGGCTGGAGTGAGACAATAGACTAGCATGGCGCATGCTGATGGCACGCCCTAAGGCCCAGGCTGACTGCATGCCCCAGTAACCACCTGAGCAATTTTATGAGCAACAGAGTCCGTATTTCAGGGTCCAGATTTTCAGCTTGGGCATTGGAATGACTGCCTGGGTCTACTTATATACATCAGCAGCTGAAGGCCACCAATCCATTTGTGAGCTTTTAAGACACCATGGTAACCTTGGGTCCTGCCATGAATTCTGCTCCAGCTCTGAAGAGTGGCTGGCATATACTCTTGGATATAGTCTCTGAGAAGATGTATTTGCTTTGCTTGAGGTCGGACCATACATTTGTGTAGGTTTTCCGTCGACTGCCAAGGAAGGAGGGTCGGAGGATGTGGCGGAGTTTTTGAATCTCAGGTTCTGAGGCATGCAGTTTATACAGAAAATTGTGTTAGTTTGGCTGTGCAATGGTAAACTTTACTGTGCTTGACATTGTGAAAAATTACAGAGGCAAGGAACAAATCTGAAGGACTTAATAGAATGAAACAAACATAGGGCTGTTTATGAGTAGACCAACATGCTACCCTCATAAACTATGTGTAATTGAGCCATATCATGCAGTTTTTTGTGTGTATGTTTGTGTGTTTAAGCCCTAGCGAATATCTTCACGTGACAGTGAACGACGCATGTGGTGCATCTGCACAGCAGACAGGTGAGATATTGCACTATATCCTTGTAGAAAATAAACAATGTATGCGATGTTTCTGGCCCTAGCAGTATGGTGAGCATCATTTATGCACTTTGTAAGCAATTATTCCATTGGAAGGGTTAACGTTATTTGTGCAATACCCCCATAAAGACACCAATGTTATGCCATTCGTACAGCCCAGAGGATGCCACAGTTGCGGCAATTGAACAGCACATTTGCACTGCTTATGAGAAGTATTGGGCCGAAACAAGATGATGCTTTATCATACACCCCAAAGAACACTACATTTGCAGCACCTAAACAGCACATTTGCGCTCCTTTTTTTTATCTCCAGCATGACAATTCATACACATAATGTCATGACACCCGGAGCAACTATAGCTTCAGCACATTTTCGCTGCTTATACAAAGTATTGAATCAACTGCTAGAGCAGAAAGATGCCTTATCTTACATCCCAAAAGATACCACATATGCGGCACCTAAACAGCACATTTGCGCTCCTTTTTTTAATCTCCAGCGTGACAACTCATACACATACCGTCATTACACCTGGAGCTACTATAGCTGCTGAACATTTTCACTGCTTATGCAAAGTATTGAATCAACTGCTAGAGCACTGGCTGGCTTATATTCACCATGATGGTTTTCATTGTATTGCATAAAAATGTATAGAATTAAAGTGAAAGCAACAATGTTGCCTTGCCGCACAGCCCAAAGGGCACCACAGTTGCAGCACCTTTTTCTTTTTTGCTAAATAGACATTTCAAATAACTGAGATGTCCATTATGTTTTAAAATAAAATAAATCAAATATGCTTATATGACAAGTTGCTCTGAAGCTGCCATCATTTATGCAAAACTTATACCGAGGTTGAGATGGTAGAATAGGGAGATTTATGCTTTGAGTTTGGAATCAGGCTTTTTTTAAATCTAATTGAAGACTTTTTAAGACCTTTTGCAAGATCTGAACAAATAATCCCCATACTAAAAGAAACTAAACAATCTCAAAATAAATCATGTATCACACACTCTTACTTACACGGCAGGGGCAAACATCAACATGGCCTTAACATCAGTAAAACAGGGTAGGCTATATGCAAGTTTAAAATACTCATGAAAAATGTTTTAAATGTTAAATGTTAAAATGTTTTACACATTGGTATTTGGAGATTGGCACTTTTATTCACCAATGTACAGGTGTGTGAAGGACCAAGCAGTCAAGGGCAAAGGACACAGGATTTCCAACCAAAAATAATTTATTAAACATAAAAAAAACTAAAGTTACAAAATCAAATAATTGAAAAACTGAATGAAAATAAAGTCAGGTCTTGGGCCCATAAAGAAAGGGGTCAACTAAACAGGACCAAACTTAACAGAAATCAAATCAAATCAAACCAACCCAACCAACATGACCTCCCAATGACACACATGGAGAACTTATATATACAAAGGACTAGTCCATTAAACACTTACAGGGGACCCCACAATCATCACTTAAGACAATTACAAAAAAATAAAGTAATTAACTCCAAAATTATCAATAAAGAGGTCATAAAATAACCTACTCAAATAATTATAATAAACAAAATGTAAAATAGAATAATAAACAAAACTAACATAATCAATCATACACCCCTTTTGCTAATCAACAAAATGGATTAACCCAACAGCATAAAATGGCAGCCACTGACGCCAGCCCTTCCTTTAATGGAATGGACCTCCACCGGAACTCTGCGTCCCAGGCAGCACCAAACCTCCACTTCCCACATGCAGGTAACTTAAACTCAAAAGAAATCAACATTAACACAATATACCAATGACAACTGGATAGTGTGCACCCAACCCAGTCATGTATGATAAAAGTGTAAATAATAAATAAAGTGAATGTAATGAACCAAATCTGTGTCTGTCATTATTATGAAATGTATATAAAGTGGTCTGTAACAAAATATTGAATAATGCAATGTACTAAAAGGTAACCAAAATAATATAAACAAACAAAAGGAAAAAAATTTGTTTTTGCATGGGTTAGTTACCGCCTTGCTGTGGGGCCACGTTGTCGGCCATCACAAGGTGAAACTCGAAAAATTAGAATATCGTGCAATAGTTCATTAATTTCAGTAATTCAACTTAAAAGGTGAAACTAATATATTATATAGACTCATTACAAGCAAAGTAAGATATTTCAAGCCTTTATTTGATATAATTTTGATGATTATGGCTTACAGCTTATGAAAACCCCAAATTCAGAATCTCAGAAAATTAGAATATTACATGAAATCAATAAAAAAAAAGGATTTTAAATACAGAAATGTCGGCCCTCTGAAAAGTATAATCACGCATATGTACTCAGTACTTGGTTTGGGCCCCTTTTGCATTAATTACTGCCTCAATGTAGCGTGGCATGGATGCTATCAGCCTGTGGCACTGCTGAGGTGTTATGGAAGACCAAGATGCTTCAATAGCGGCCTTCAGCTCTTCTGCATTGTTTGGTCTCATGTCTCATCTTTCTCTTGGCAATGCCCCATAGATTCTCTATGGGGTTCAGGTCAGGCGAGTTTGCTGGCCAATCAAGCACAGTAATACCATGGTCATTGAACCAGGTTTTGGTACTTTTGGCAGTGTGGGCAGGTGCCAAGTCCTGCTGGAAAATGAAGTCAGCATCTCCATAAAGCTTGTCTGCTGAAGGAAGCATGAAGTGCTCTAAAATGTCCCGGTAGACGGCTGCGTTGACTCTGGACTTAATAAAGCACAGTGGACCAACACCAGCCGATGACATGGCTCCCCAAACCAAAACAGACTGTGGAAACTTCACACTGGACTTCAAGCATCTTGGATTGTGTGCCTCTCCATTCTTCCTCCAGACTCTGGGACCTTGGTTTCCAAATGAGATGCAAAATTTGCTCTCATCAGAAAAGAGGACTTTGGACCACTGAGCAACAGACCAGTTCTTTTTTCTTTAGCCCAGGTAAGACGTTTGACATTTGAAGCCCATGTCCAGGACCCGTCTGTGTGTGGTGGCTCTTGATGCAGTAACTCCAGCCTCAGTCCACTCCTTGTGAAACTCCCCACACATTTGAATGGCCTTTTCCTGACAATCCTCTCCAGGCTACGGTCATCCCTGCTGCTTGTGCACCTTTTTCTTCAACACTTTTCCCTTCCACTTAACTTTCTATTAATGTGCTTTGATACAGCACTTTGAGAACATCCAACTTCTTTTGCAATTACCTTTTGAGGCTTTCCCTCCTTGTGGAGGGTGTCAATGATGGTTTTCTGCACAACTGTCAGGTCAGCAGTCTTCCCCATGATTGTGAATTCAACTGAACCAGACTGAGAGACCATTTAAAGGCTCAGGAACCCTTTGCAGGTGTTTAGCTGATTACAGTGTGACACTTTGAGCCTACCTTTTCACAATATTCTAATTTTCTGAGATTCTGAATTTGGGGTTTTCATAAGCTGTAAGCCATAATCATCAAAATTATATCAAATAAAGGCTTGAAATATCTTACTTTGCTTGTAATGAGTCTATATAATATATTAGTTTCACCTTTTAAGTTGAATTACTGAAATTAATGAACTTTTGCACGATATTCTAATTTTTCGAATTTCACCTGTATAGTCAGGACATTAAAATGTGAAAAACTACTATTACAATAAAAAAAAAAAAAATTGTTAAACTACTTCAAAGAGTTCTTATAAAAAAAAATCCTCAACGTGCAGCAATGACAGCTTTGCAGATCCTTGGAATTCTAGTTTTCAGTTTGTCCAGATACTCAGGTGACATTTCACCCTACACTTCCTGTAGCACTTGCCATAAATGTGGCTGTCTTGTCTTCTCATGCACCTTATAGTCTAGTTTCACAAAAGCTCAAAGGGGTTAAGATCCATAACACTCTTTTCCAATATCTGTTGTCCAATGTCTGTGTTTCTTTGCCCACTCTAACCTTTTCTTTTTGATTTTCTGTTTCAAAAGTGACTTTTTCTTTGCAATTCTTCCCATAAGGCCTGCACCCTTGACTCTTATCTTTACTTTTGTACATGAAACTGGAGTTGAGCGGGTATAAGTCAATGAAGCTGTCAGCTGAGGACATGTGAGGCATTTATTTCTCAAACTAGAGACTCTGATGTACTTATCCTCTTGTTTAGTTGTACATCTGGCCTTCCACAACTCTTTCTGTCCTTGTTTGAGCCAGTTATCCCTTGTCTTTGAAGACTGTAGTGTACACATTTGTATGAAAGCTTAATTTTTTTGGCTATCAAGCATTGTATAGCCTTCATTCCTCAAAACATTGATTGACTGATGAGTTTCCAGAGAGAGACGTTTCTTTTTTGCCATTTTTTTATTTACCTAATATTGACATGAAAGTCTATTGCATACTGTGGCAAATCAAAAACAAAGACATGGGGAATGGCACACCACCCCCACTACCTCCGCCACGCGTGTGAATGGCAGAAATATGTTGATAGGTACGGTACTTTGTAATTCCGAACCTAGTCTGGTTTGAATGCAGCACTGCATTCATGCCAGACAGTTAACTTTCTGCTGAAATACTATTACCGAAGCATTTAAAATCAAATGATAATGAGCAAAACGGTTCGGCTTAAAACTGACTTGGCAGGTACAGAGCAGGATTAACACAAATATATAAAGAGGCCTTTAAAAGCTTGAATTATTTTCTAGTAAAATACGGAATAAAAAATATATCTAATTTCCTGCTAAAATCTCCTGCGAAGGATGGTGACATGTATGATGGTGGAATCATACAGAGCAGTAGATAAAGGATTTACTGCTGCCAAAAGAATGGTGTGATGTCACGATCAGCCGAAGGACCCCAATGTCTCTGCAGGTGATCCCTGGAGATCTTCTACATACTCTTTGATGATATATCCAAAGAAAGATCTTTATCTCCTCTCCAGCGTAGCACTCATAGTTGATGGTAGGACTGCTACGTTAGCTGAATTATTAGGCTCCCTTTATAAGGGCTCTGGTTATAGCTGTCTGTAATAACATTCTATCTCTAAACTAATGCTGTCTAGCTTGTCTATGAAGTCTTTTGATAACATTATCCCTTCCATGATAGGGTCGTCAGTTGCAGTTTATATGTTGCATTTAGCGGCAGCATGGGTAAATCGGTGACACCATTGATATGTTAACACTAGGCCTAGTAGTCATCAAACGCTGATGACGTTTCCTTTGGTGTGTTTGTGGATAGGGATTCCTGTATCTTGAACGAAACTCGGCCAGCTCCCAACCTCTAGGAAAAGGGACTTTCTGGGTCTGAAGTTCGAGATGAGATCAGTGTTATGACCTGACTTGAAAATCAACAAGATAAAAAAGCCCTCTTTACACCTCAAATTAACATCCGTAGGGGCTTCTCCAAATTGTATAATCAGATGTTTTCCATTTAAAACCGTACCTAACAAACAAAGCCTTTTGTTAAGTGCAATGCTATAGTGCTATAAGTGCTATAAGCCTTTGTTTAAGTGCATTGGTTGATTAATAGACGAATAGGCGGTACTTGCTTGTTTTCCAGGACGCCTTTGTTTACAATACAAATGCAATGCTTCAAATACTCTGACGTGGTCTGATGACCAAGTGAAAATGGGCCATACCCTGCCGAAAAAAAATGGCTAAGTTGGATTGCAGGTCTTAGATTGTTGAGCTGGTCTCCCAACCCTTTCCAAACTGGCCTTCAGATGGTCTATCTGGTCTAACAGCCTAGCCAAGCTGGTCTTTTTTAAAACGGTTAAGATCAGTAAACTAGCTTAAATGGGTTTAAAGCTTAAAAATGTTTTTAGCATGGTAAAGAGTACAAGACAATCATTAGTCAGACACCTCAGCACTGACAGTCAGAGATACTGACACCGATGACCTGGGAACAAGAACAAAGTGACAGCCACACTGACATAGATTTGCCTCCAGTCACAGAGGAGTCTGAACCGTAATGGATCAGGCAGTTCTAACATGTTCCAAGTCAAAGACACCTTCAGTGGCCAGACTGGATAGGTTCGAGACCAGTGAACAAGTGGTAACACAGGGCAAAGTGACACAGCGTGTGCTGGCAGACAAATGTCAGGGGTTGAGTTTGTAGTCAAAGACTGTTGCAGAATCAGAGATGGAACCACATAAGTGACCAATTCAGAATGATCTACCCTGCTAAAAATAAAAAAAATAAAAACCCTGTATGGGTTGCTGGTGTACTGCTGTCCCCACCAGGCTTCTTAACTAGCTTATTAACCAGAATGCCTATGCTAGTCCACCAGCTAGAGCAGCACCAAACCAACACTAACCAGCAAAAAAAAAAAGAATATACAAATTGCATGTTGGTTAAGCTGGTCTTCCTAGCAGTATATATAAGCAGCAACTCAGTGGGCCAGACAAATAGCACTCAACATGGGAGAATGGACTCAAAATTGGTTCCAAAAATTTTATGTTAGCATGTTGCTGAGCTAAGGATTAGCCTGTCAAGGACAAAACATGGCAACTTTGAAACCAATTGCACACACAGAAATATTGGGTAAAATAGCTTTTTTTCGATTAATTAATAAATTAAAAAAATATTTATAATCAACTTTTCTTGCCTCATCTGCCATCTTGGACTTAATTTTTCAGTGAGTTTGTCATATTCTAGGATAGCATATGTAATGCTGACTTAAAATATAGCCAAAACAAGGAACATTTGGAACAGCTGTCACTTTGAATTAGATTTTGGGATAAAATTACTGTTAGTGTTAACAGAAGTGCCTCTGTAGACAGGTCCCAGATCAGCAAAAACAGCTGTTTGAGCCACAGAATAGCAGTGCTTACTAGGCTGGATTACTTTGCATCCCAAAGGTGCAGATTTGAGGCTTTTGTATGAGAATAAACCAAATCCTCACCGGATTTTCAGGACAAAACACGTACTTATCTTTTTCCCAACTTGTAAATTCCTCTTGCAGTGCACAGCAGAAGAAACAACCTGCTGCGATGCCGAAAAGAGCAACGTTGCTTAATCATACTATAAGTCCTTCTAAAATAGCTCTCCCATACAGATACTGTAAGTAAACCAAAAGTTTTTGGAATTTAAAAAAAAGCACTGATTAGAAATTGTATTCCTTTCTTCAAGTGGCCAATATATTCTATTTATTAAAGAAAAAAACAAGATAAATGAAGTCTGACTTGATAAAAGCCTGGTCTACTGGCTTACAGTCTTCAGGCTTGATACATTTTAATGTTTTTCACAGTTATCCTGCAACAACATCCTTTAGACCTTCCGTTCAGTTTGTAATTTGTTCGGCATGAAATTATATGCAAATTATTTTTTGGAAACTTCAACAGTTTTCATTAGTCTTAGTCATAAACGTTCTGTTTTTTTTTTAGTCTAGTTCACCTTGAGTTTTGAAAAAAACCCATAGACTTCTCTTAACACAAAGCAGGTCTGCTGGGAAATGTCATTCAGGTTGATTCAACAAAAAACTCACAAAAACACAAAAAGAGTTAATTTTGGTCTCTCATAACCGCTCAAAAGTTGTGCTCCCTATCCATCAGGGAAACACTACTCCTAAGTAGTCATTGAATGAAAATGTCATTAATTTATATGTAATATACACCCATCATTACTTTTTCTTAACCAAAATTTATTGTGAATGCGATTTTTCAGTCAAGTGTCTTGAACTGTGTGCATGCTTTATTTTAAAATGTTTAATACAAAGCTAAAGTAAATTGGCCCCTAATTCAGAAATGTAAGCTACACTTAAAATGTATACATTTCGTTGTATTGGATAATATCAAACCAAAGGGTATCTGAGCTATTTTTGCAATGACGTTTAACCAACTCGAGGTGATTTTTAGAGGATATTTGAAATCTGATAACTAAAAGTTGTTCAAATAATTTTTTTATTAATTTTGAACAGTATAACTATACTTTTATAATTTAAAACCTAATAAACATATTTTTTTGTGTATTATTTAGCATGAAAAGTGTGCTTGTTCTATCTGTCCTTAAAATAAATGCACTTTGGTTTAATATTTTTTTATCCAATGCAATGGTATTCATACATCTTTAAGTTTGGCTTAGGTATCCATCTCTTTGGTGCCACTTTATCTTCTTTACAGTACATCAGCAACCTGATACAGTTCACATAAAATAATCCAAACCATTATTGTACCATTGGCACAAACTGTGGGCCGCCTCCTCTCTGGGTAAGAAAAAATTAAGAAAAGTATTTTATAGCTCTCTAGTATTACGCATGTTTATGCATGTATTTTAAAAGGTGAAGGGGTGTAAAAGCTGTCTGTCTCTGTGATTCTGACATTTACATCTTAGCTCAGAGGTTCCTTTCTTAAAAGTACTTTCTTGGACTCAGTAGGGGGTGAAAATAATTCCTATCCAACCACAATATTCACGTTCTTGCAAAGTCAAAAAGTTAATATTCTGATAAACTATGGATTTTGTCAAAACATCTGACATTGTTCTGACAGTTGTGCTAGTTGTATAATCAAATTCAGCTGAGACTACTTGATTTCACTGAAAAACACTGCCAATAGTTACAAAACTGCTCAATCAATGGCATGTCCCAATCATAAGGTATCTAGTGGATGGTCTGGCTGTCTTTTTGATCTAATACCTCTGTTGGTATGCATTTTGTGTGACAACTGGTATTCAAGGCCCTGATATGAGTGTATTTGTTTCTTTTGTAACACCACTGTAAACTGTGATTACAGCCTCAGGCAAAGCGCCAATCAAGCCAAGTGCTCCCAGACTGCAACCAGAAACTATCTCAGCCAATCAACTTTGGCTGCTATTTGGTACACAGATGTATCAGGAGGAGAAACTGCGCTTACTGCAAGGGTTGCTATTTTAGGCTACGAAGGGAAAATAGTCAAAAAAAATTAAAATTAGAGGAAAAAACAGGATTAAATTTCATTGTGTGGAGAGAAGACTGAAAAGAGATCATGAGTGACTTGGGGGAGAGGAGTGAGAGAAACAGGGAAGGGAAGGGAAGGGAAGGGAAGGGAAGGGAAGGGAAGGGAAGGGAAGGGAGAGAGAGAGAGAGAGAGAGAGAGAGAGAGAGAGAGAGAGAGAGAGAGAGAGAGAGACACGAAAGACACGAAAGACAGAAATAGGGAAAGATAAGAGAGGAATCACAGAGTGAGAGGGAGAGATAAGGAGAGAGAGGGAGTAAAAGATACATATTTTGCTGAATCTCTCGCTAGACCTTTGGGTGAAAAATTACAAGCAGTCCCTGCCGGGCAGAAGTGACTTCTTAATCACTTTAATAAACTATGGAGAATGTGATTGCACAGTTAGAAAGTCTGTCTGAGTGTTAATGAGAAAACGAGAATTTAACAGAGTCAGTTTGAAACACCTAAACACATTAGGGTAAACCTGAAATCACTAATTTAGGGTCTCTTTAATAACAGAAAAAAACAACCTTGCTAGCATCCCCTTATCTTCACCTACAATAGACAGGGTAGACGCTATATTCAATTTTAAGCAAATTAAAACTAGGCTGAGAGGTACAGTTTAGAATCACAGTCTCATGAATGGGTTGCATTGTTGTATACCTTAATGCTGATCATTCAACCAACACAATATTAAGACAATTTCAATAGTTTAGTTGTGAAAAAATGATGTGATCCCAAAAGTGATAATCCTGTCATTATTTATTCATGCTTATGTTGTTCCAAAGCAGTATAACTTTCTTTCTTGCATGAAACTAGGGCTGGACGATATAGCAAAAAAAAAAAAAAAAATCTAAATTTTTTCACTCAAACTTAAGGACGTTTCACGATTAGATTTTTATTTTAAATGTACTAATCTATAAAATAACTCCAACATGATTCAAATAAAATGTTCTTTATAAGAATGCAAGGAAACCTGGTTAGAGAAATCCAAGTTCTTTTCATTATAGAAAACATAAGTGAGCAAGAAAAATACTCAAAAACTAAAGTGAACCACAAAGGAAGTTGGCAAAATAGTGTAAATGTAAAATAAAATAAAATCAATTAACCCAATTTATTTATTTAAAATAACCCAGATGTGCAAAAATAATAGTATAAAATAAGGAAACTGCAAAATACATCTTAGCCAATGTAGGTCATTTGATCTGAACCAAGTCTATCTCGAAAAATCTATTTTAGTTTATCTAGAATGCACTCACTGTATATCAAACAATTTTTATGTTTAATTATAAACCCTTGCAGATAGTGTAGACAAGGTTTTATTTTTTTCAGTGTAGATCGGGAAAAAGCAAATAAAAAAACCTCTGTATAACCTGCAGACTTTGACCTCTAAAAAACGGTATAGTTTTTACAGTATTAAGGCTGCACGATTGATTATATTAAGATTGAATATTCAATATGGCCTTGTGTGATAACTAAACAGCAAAAGTCTACATTTTTAAATCTGATAATCTGTATTCACCACTTCATTCAGTGCTGTGTGAGCAGCAAAATATGATTTATCATTACGATTCAACTTGCAAGTTTTTTAAAATGATCACTTCCCAAATATTGGCTATAGATGCAGTACACTTGAAACACATCACAGAACAAAGCAATAATAAGCGATCTATCTGAATCATCATGGTAGAATAAGGAGCAGTTGATGATTGATTCTTCCATATATAGCCTATCCATACGATTTGATACAAAGCACCCGTAAAGCTTTATTAAGGATATCTAAAGAAAAAAGGAGACGTTCATCAACATGCACACAACGCTGAGGCCAGTTATGGTCTTATTAAGCTGGTATATACATATATGATGGACAAAGTTGAGCTACAATCACACTGTACATTTACAATGCAAATATTACCTGTGTCTTTCACATCAGTCTCCATGTTGCTCACCTATGTTAAGTCAATTTGGAGCATACACACATGAGCAGCTGATCAGATTGGAGGCAGCATCAAGACAAGCGCTATGAAAATGTATCTCTTCTTTATTCAACCTTCATTGGATTTACAACGTATCTAAATGTAGAATATTTTTATTGAAAAAAATCGAAAATATTTGTATGCAAATCCTCGATTCCTTGAAAAAAATTAATAAAATTGTGTTAAAACGTAAATTCGAAATTAACAGATTAAATACCGGCTGAATGTTTAAACTGCTTCCAAGCTGTCTCTTCCCCGTTCACTTTCATTGTATGAAAAAGAGCAGATTAGACATTCTGGTAAACATCTCTTTTTGTGTTCTATGGAAGGAAGAAAGTTATAAGGGTTTGAAACAGAATAATGTGAGTAAATGATAAAAAAAGACAGTACAACATACTGATTTGGCTGTACATCTATTCCTCACAGCCCTGTTTTCATTGGAAAAGGTCTATTCTCTCTGCTTTCAGGCAGACTGAAGGGCATTTGTGATGGAGCATCCAAAGCTTATTTTTGGATTGAGTCATTGGGGTGACACTTGTCACATCCCAGCCTAGACCTTCTAAAAGGTCAGTCCTAGAACATGTTTCAGGAACATTTTTCTAACAGCAGGGGAATGAGGCAAGCTATGTAATGCAGAGTCAGGTCCTCTCTAAAGCTGCACATAATATAGGTACAACTAAATTCCACAGAGACAGATGAATGGAGCACAAAGGCATGCAAAAAAATCCCCATGTTTTCCCCTGCATGTGCTTGTATGATTGGTGCACTCAATCGGATATAAATTGCTATATATACATTGTGTTGATCTTCAGTATCCCTGCATGATCGTGTCTGCCCTCCCTCTGTCTCTTTTGGTTCCTCTACAGATGTGTTTCTCCATCTTTCTTAGCAACCCCTTTTTATAGTTTGCTTCTGTGCTTAATTCCCTTTATTTAGTCACACGTTAAATAGAACCCCCATCAACACTGAATAAGTACATACTGAATAGAGATATGAAGACCAGCTGGCAAGGATGGTCCATTTTTACCTCTCTCTTCAGAGGATGGAAGTAGGGTCCAAAACTAACACTCTGCAAGTGCCAAATGTGAGTAAAAAGTTGCTTTGGCGATTAAATACAATTTTATTTCTTTCCAGTTGGCTGGTACTTTATTGGGAACTGCAACATAACAAAACATAAAACATACAATTTCATGGTCCGTAAGAAATATTCAAAGGGATAATTTACCCAAAAATTAAGATTCTACGGTCATTTACTCACTCTATTGTTCCAAACCTATATCAATTTCTTTCTTCTGAGGAACACAAAAGGAGACGTTTGAATGGCTATCTTTGATAAAATGTTAGCATCAGTCTCAATTTCATGGCATATTTTTTCCATACAATAAAAGTGAATGGTGACTGTCATCTCCTTTTGCATTCCACGGAAGAATGATGACAGAAGATGATCTTTTAAAGCCAGAATTTTCTGTCACCAGCCAGTGACACGTGTGACAAAAAGTAAAATATAACTTTTGTCTGGCAGGAACTCACTCTATTATTCAGGAAGGTCTCCCATACTAATTTTACAAGGCCTTCGTACCATTTCAGTTAAGGGATCCATGTTCTGAGGTCGAGACACGATGTTTGGGCAGGAAGTCGGTGGTAGGTTAAAGGCCTGTGGGCAGGATGGGAGAGACAAAGAAGTAGGGGGTAGGGTGGGGTGGAGGGTTAAAAATGAAAGTGAAAATGAATCCTGCCAGCCTGCCAGAGCCAGAGTTGGAAGGTGAGAGGCCCTTAATCCATTTCACACGGCACCTCTGTCTGCCCTTGCGCGCTCTACACCGGGTTTGAAAATAGAAGGTGACAGACTGTGAGCAAGAGCAGGCTTAGGATGAGGCTAATCGGCCAGCCCTTCCAGTTCAAGATCCTCCATCTCCCATAAGGCCAGGAACAGGCCCAGGCCTCCACCAGGAGACAGACAGATTTATATATATGTACTGTATGTTCACATACTAACACACTCGCACTCACACTGCAGATGCAAAGCAGCAGGTGGCTGATGACTTATAGGCAGATCTGGCAGCCTGGCTCTGTTCTCCAATGCGCTAGTTAGTCATGTGAAACTCCAGCTCAATCAGGAGAATATGCTGAATGCAGAAACAATCATCATTAATCACTGCTATGCCAGCTCAGGGTGAATTTGCAATTAGCGTTTAGGCACTGGTTTTCATGCCACCAATATCCCAGCATACCATGTTTGTCTTCTCCTTTATACATCTTGAGGGTAAGAGCAGTTGCAGAAGTGCATGGGTGTTTATTTACAATGGCTGCTGGTGGCGGAGTGCGCATGGTGGACGCGTGGTCCTCCAGGATCTGTGCCAGCACTTTGTAAACTCATTTGGCTTCCAATGGTGAAATTAATGATGCAGAGCCAAGTTATGAAACTGTCAATCAACCTAAGCCAAATTAAAACAACGCTGACTTTGTGGGTTTTTAACAAGTATCTAATAAATAACACACTCAACGTGCCATAAAACAATATACCATTACTTATAATAAACCATAAACATTCATAGCTTTCTTATTCATTTGAAATAAACTGCAATTGAGCAGAACGGTTTATGAAGATTGGCGTGCGCTGGCTTTCCGCAACTCTATTGTTGTTGTCAGTGGTGGAGGTGAAAATGGCAAGAGGAAGGTTTGCTGAGCTGAGTAGAGGTACACTGACTCTGTTTGGTGCAGAATGGCATAATGTACTGTACTGTGACCAATTTAGTGTTCTGGATTGTGTCATTCTTTGTGAGCGACACAGTGACTATTCAGACCTCAGGACACCAATAGGCATTCCAGTCTGGTCTCTCTTTATCTTTTAGTGTAAACTATCACTGACATGAATGGCATCGCAAGTAGGGCTGAACAATTAATCAAAATAAAATCAAAATCGAGATATGACCCAGTGTGATTTTCAAACCGAGATGGTTGCAATTTAACTAAATAAATAAATAGTCTTAACGCACTGCCCGCTGTGCTGTGCCTATGTGTACGACTGTTTTGTGTTAGTTCTTTCTTAAATATATGTATGTAAACGGGATCATAGTATTACACATGTGGTTTCAGAGTGGTTCTGTGCTCCATACACACAAACTATATTTATCTGGTACCCTAAGTGACAGATATGCTCTGAGTTCAGTTAGGTGTGCTAGCGTGCACTGAGCATTAAAGCATCCCAGATTTACTTTAATTGTGCATGTGCGTAATTTCACATACCTCTACTTTTGGCCGCTACAATTTACTATACACATTTCAAATAATCCCATAAGAGTAGGTTTTTGTTGACAGCAAGGTAGATGAGAGCATTTTACTGCAATAAAAGGCTGTTGTCAACTCAACTTCAAACAACATAAAATTCCATCACTTCAGTTTTCAAAATAAAAGCTTCTACCAAAATAAAGGCTTGAAGAACAGTATTTCCGGTTGGCAGTAAAGCATGGGCAAAACATTGTTTAATTATGGTTCCCCTTCTGTCGCTCTCTCCACGTTGTGTCGGAGAAGCGACACTAGGGGTCTCTCTTGAGCGCCGATATCCACCTCTGATCTATGAAAAAAGGCCAATGAGAGTTGGCAGCCAGTATTTGCATGTCCCGCCCCCGGACATACGGGTATTTAAGCGGCGCAAATACGGGAGTTCATTCTGAAAATTTCTTCGGAGCCGATGGTCTGTCTGCAGTTTGCTGCGAGTTACACACCACTATTACGTTCCTGTTTCCTCTGACGATCTGCATGCTGTTGGATTTGACAGCGCACAACAGCGGCTTTCTCCTACTTTGCACGGCGTGCATTGTTGCCCCTGAGCGCTTCGACAGTGCAGACACACACACATACTGTGTATTAAGAGTTATTTCCCTTAAAAGAGTGAATTTCTCTAAAAGAGCAAAACACAGCGGCGTTGAACGTCCTTTTCAGGACGCGTCTTTTTCAAGATGCCCTTCCGCCCCTGTGTTGTTCCTGGATGCGGTAGAGTGCTCTCCGCTTCAGACGGCCACAGGCGCTGTCTCGTGTGTTTGGGCTGCGATCACACTGAGGCGGCGTTTGTGGATGGCTCATATTCTCACTGTGAGAACATGACCATGACCACGTTGCGGTCGCGGCTTGCTTTCAACAGAGAGCAAGCCACCCCAGCTGCACCCTGCATTGCTCCTTCCCACGGGATTGAGGACGATGCGGTTGGCGCTGGGGGCGATTTGGGGGCGGCAGCGGGTGCAGTTTCGCCGGGTAGCCCCCCGCGAACCTCCCATTCCCCGACACGCTCGCTGGTCCCCGTCTACGCTCGCGGCGATAGCGGCTCGCCTCACGGCCCAGCTGTCTATCCTCCCGAGCCCGAAGCAGATGAGCTCGCCGCTGCATCGGAGAGTGTGATGTCTGATGCCGAGGACTCCCCTGGACTGCCGCCTTCAGGCCAGCAGGCCCAGGCTGAGGCCGACGCTCAGATGTCTGACATGCTTTGCCAGGCCGCCGTGAGCGTGGGGTTGGATTGGAACCCTCCATCCTCCCCACAGCCATCACGGTTGGATGACTGGTTCCTGGGGGCAGCGCGCCGTTCGCGGCCACGCATCCCCCCGGTCCCGTTTTTCCCGGAGGTGCATGACGAGCTGACGTCTACGTGGAGAGCCCCGCTTTCCGCTCGTCTAGGTGCCACCCGCTCCACTCTCACCACCCTCGACGGCGGAGAGCGCCACTGATACGGGGAAATCGCGACCCTCTTAGCCAAGGGCGCGGTAGACCCTCTTAGCCAAGGGTCGCGGTCCCAACCGAAATGAGGAAGGGTTTCTACAGCCCTTACTTCATTGTACCCAAGAAAGGCGGCGGCTTACGACCAATCCTGGACCTGCGAGTTTTCAATCGGGCCTTGTTAAAACTCCCATTCAAAATGCTCACGCAGAGAAATATTCTGGCTGGTGTTCAGCATCTAGATTGGTTCGCAGCGGTAGACCTGAAGGACGCGTACTTCCACGTCTCAATTCTGCCGCGACACCGACCATTCTTACGGTTCGCGTTAGACGGCCAGGCGTTTCAGTACAAAGTCCTCCCCTTCGGCCTGTCTCTGTCCCCTCACGTCTTCACGAAGGTCGCAGAGGCGGCCCTTGCCCCGCTACGTGTAGCCAGCATCCGCATTCTCAACTACCTCAATGACTGGCTCATCCTAGCACACTCTCGAGAGTTACTATGCACACACAGAGACCAGGTGCTCCGGCACCTCAGCCGCTTGGGGCTTCAGGTCAACTGGGAAAAGAGCAAGCTCACTCCGGTTCAGAGCATCTCTTTTCTCGGGTTGGAGTTAGACTCAGTCTCGATGACAGCACGTCTCACGAGCGAGCGTGCTCAGTCGGTGCTGGACTGCCTCGCTTCCTTCAAGCCAGGCACAGTGGTCCCTCTAAAACTTTTCCAGAGGCTCCTGGGGCATATGGCGTCCTCCGCGGCGGTCGCGCCGCTGGGGTTGATGCATATGAGACCACTCCAGCACTGGCTCCAGACTCGAGTCCAGAGACAAGCATGGCACCACGGCATGCATCTGGTAAGGATCACCCCCGCCTGCCTCAAAACACTCCGACCCTGGACAGACCTCTGCTTTTTACAGGCAGGAGTGCCCCTGCAGCAGGTGTCCCGATGCGTTTTGGTCACAACCGACGCCTCCCGGTCCGGGTGGGGTGCCGTGTGCAGCGGGCACGCAGCAGCGGGGCATTGAAAGGGGGCCCCGCTGCGTTGGCACATCAACTGCCTGGAGTTGCTGACCATCCTTCTTGCTCTCAGGAAGTTCCTCCCATTAGTTCGGGACAAACACGTCCTCGTGAGATCGGACAGCACCACGGTGGTGGCGTACATAAATCGCCAAGGCGGCGTACGCTCCTGCCACATGTCACAACTCGCCCGCCGTCTCCTCCTATGGAGCCAGCAGTGACTCAAGCCCACTCCGAGTCGGGACCCTGGTCGATTCCTCCCCAGCCCTCCGGGTCCGCGGTTCAGCGGAGGAACTCACCGACCCAAGCCACTGCGGGTACCCTGATGGCTACCCTGTACTGGTATAGGTGCTCCACAGGTAAGGCCTCCTGCTCGGACTCCCCCTGTGTGTAATTCCACGGTTCTGTCCCCTTACGAGCGGACCCCCGTGTCTCCCTTAGGCAGTTACAGCTGCCCCGGTCGCCGTGCTGTAGCAACTTCCCCCTTTTGAGGCTGGATCTACCACCGCACCATACTTTCCACACGAGTCCTAAGACGGCCGTGTGACGTGTCTACCACTTTTCCTCCCCAAGAAAAAGGGCAGGTGTGGTCTCCGCAGGGTCTGGGTAAGACCCCCTTCCCTATATGCGTGTAAGGGCCCCGGCCGTGATTGCTCTATGCGAGAAACATAGAGAGAAAAGAGGCCCAGCCAGGCTGGCCCGTTCCCATGTTGGCAAACATCGCCTTGTTCCCCTCTCAGGGTAACTAGAAGGATCCCGATGTTCGTATGGGGCATTGGGGAAGGGTACGTGCAACCAGGTACAGATGATGCGAGGCACTGGATGAATCCCTGCCCGCCTCTGTATCAGTCCACGTACACGGTTCAGCACATGGCAAGATTGGAATGGGTCCCCTAGTGTCGCTTCTCCGACACAACGTGGAGGGAGCGACAGAAGGGGAACGTTTGGTTACGTATGTAACCTCCGTTCCCCGAGGGAGGGAACGACACGTTGTGTCTTTCCTCCGCCATGTCGCTGAACCGAGCCACTGTTGTGGCCGGACCATTTCCTGCTCCTCAGAAAAATCCTGAATGAACTCCCATATTTGCGCCGCTTAAATACCCATATGTCCGGGGGCGGGACATGCAAATACTGGCTGCCAACTCTCATTGGCCTTTTTTCATAGATCAGAGGTGGATATCGGCGCTCAAGAAAGACCCCCTAGTGCTTCTCCGACACAACGTGTCGTTCCCTCCCTCGGGGAACAGAGGTTACATACGTAACAAAACGTTATCATATCACGGTTCAAATCGCAATTTTTTATTTTCTTTTAATCGCAATTCGATTTTTTGTAATCACAAGTACAGTCACTTCAATATGTTTCAGAACTATCTTACTAACTATCCTACTAGGGTTCAGGGGAGGCACAGTGGGCCCTGTCATTCTGATTTCCCCGCAAAAATGTAATCTAGAGGCCATCTGATAGATACCAGCAACAAATGCTCCAATATCACTGTTAGCTCAGCTCATAAAAACAGCACCGTGTAATCTTTGTGATTACCTCGCACTGAATAATGCAATCCAGCACTTCCCCACTAAAGAGATAATGATACCTAAACCATTCCAGTGTTGTTATTATGAAGATGGATTGGATTCTCGAGTGGTAGATAGAAAATATCTGTTGCCATGGAGAGCAACTTTGTGATGTTTACATTTACATTTATGCATTTGGCAGACACTTTTATCCAAAGCGACTTACAGTGCAATTATTACAGGGACAATCCCCCCAGAACAACCTGGAGTTAAGTGCCTTGCTCAAGGACACAATGTTGGTGGCTGTGGGGTTAGAACCAATGACCTTCTGATTAACGCCCCTGTGCTTTAGCCACTACGCCACCACCACTGAGACCAAAGATAGCCAGAAATGAAGATTTGATGCAAAGTCAGTGAAGGACGTTGCCAAAAATAAGATGTTTTAAGGCATGATTTATACAGTGATGGAGTGGGAAATCACTGTTGGCAAGGAAGCAACTGCGAAACATTGTGAATAATAAGGATACCATTATGTTTCACTTTTATCTATTTTAGTGAAAATAACACAGAGTAGTGGGTGACGAAGATAAAGTGGAACAGCGTGAGTTTTCACAAACCTAAATTAGGAAAAAGACATGCTGAAACGAATGCTAATAGCAACCAGTACAGTGTACAATTCCAGTGAGCACAGCTCCATTGATTATTATGAGAGCGATCGAGTTTTACATGTGTACACACGCTTGTGTCCCGTGTACACGTGGGGTAATTTTTTATTTAAAACAATAATAAAACTGAACATACTGAAAAAGGAGAAGGGGCTCCTAACCGATCGCCTGAAGCGGTCAGGGCCACTGCCAAGGGCGGAGGAGTCCCCTACCAGCCGCTGAAACGTGGCGGGGAGGGGCTCGCTGCCGACCACCTGGAGTGGTAGAACCACTGCCAGGGGCGGGGGAGACCCTTTCTGTTCCCCAAGAATGCAGCTGGCATTCCGTCTGCCAGGGGCTGGAGGACTGCTTCCGAGCCGCCCGTAGAGGCTAGGCTGTCGTCCGTTAGAGGGTGGAGGAGTGGCCGAGGAACAAGCTGTTACAAACACTGTTACAGGAAGTACCCCCCATTTTTATTATTTCTGTTTCCCTCCACATGTCCCCTCCCTCATCCAGGTAGACGGGGATGACCTGCCGGCAGATGGGACTTCGGGCACGCCCTCCCCCAGGGAAAGAGGGGGGTGGGGATGTACGTCATGCCGGGGGCTCCCCTGCCTGAGAGAACGAGGGAGGAATGTGGCAGGGCGGAGGGCGGGGTTAACCCCGGGTATGATTCTACACACCCGGTCCCTTATCAGGCTAATCAAGCCTCCGAGAGGGATAAAGGCTGACTGCGGAGGATTGTGCGGGGGAGAGAGATCGTTTACGGACATGCCCGTCATGTGTGTGATTGTGTCTTTTGTTTCAGTTTATAATTAAAATATTATTTATATTGTCAAGCCGGTTCTTGCCTCCTTTCCATTCAACTACGTTACAAGCATTCTACTGTTAAAACTCATGTATTATTTGAGCTGTACATTTGGGATTTAAACATGCATATTGTTTATATCTTGTGGCTATACTTTTGAAACAGCGAGTATTTTAATGTTTACGGATAAGCCCCATTCACTTCCAGTGTAAGATTTTAGCTTTTTTTAAAGAAAAGCGTGGGCAAGTCATAATATATTTTTGTGGTAATCAGTAATATACCACAAATGCCAAATTCGCTTAACTTGTATTGAACCCAGAATATTTTTTTAATGGTGCTCAGTGAATACAGCTAAAACTGCTTCTGACAAGCACTGTGAGTTTGGGATGAGGAAGATGCCGTGTGTTTTCCATGGAGACCGCCAGCAGCTCAGGGGGATCTGTGTATACTTGGCTGTTTGACAACTGTCAGCACCTCCGTCTGAGATCACACTGCCAGAATGGCAAAAATCAGAGGCTGGGGCTGACATAATCCTGTTAGCACTCATGCCAGCTAACAAGTGCATACACATACTACATGGCTGTTGTGAACGCTGCCAAACTGAACTATAAACACACAGCTGACAAGAGGCTACAAAATCCCCCAACAGTTGGGGAAATATGTCACTAGCTAAAACATTGAATGTACATTGCTCATCACTGTCAGAATGTTTAATTATAAACACATATATGTGCAAACACACTCTTACTCTACCTGACGGAAACTGCCCCAGAGTGTAGACAAGCACAAGCCACTGTAGTTTGCTGATCAGGCACAGATGTGGATGAAGCCTTTATCTACAGGCCCCACATGGCCAATCCCCACATGAATAAGGGTGTTTCAATGGTCAGGACTATGTTTTATAAGAATGGTTCTCAACTGGTTGGTTTGCAATCCAAAATTGGTTGTGGGTTTTTGGGTTCTGATAGGGTTGCGAAGAGCAAAGACAAAACAATGAATGCAAATAATACAAAAATAAATGAGCCATACTCTCACTAAGCACTTTATTAAAGTGCCCAATGTGGTCTTCTGCTGTTGTAGCACATTCGTCTCAAAATTCAACGTTTTGTGCATTCTGAGATGCTATTATTCTCACTACAATTGTACAGAGGGGTTATCTGAGTTACTGTAGCCTTTCTGTAAGCTCGAACCAGTCTGGCCATTCTCTGATGACCTCTCTTATCAACCAGGCATTCCCGTCAGTAGAACTGCCACTCACTGGATGTTTTTTGTTTTTTTTTAAATGATTTTGGCACCATTCTGAATAAACTCTAGAGCCTGTTGTGTGTAAAAATCACAACAGAAATACTCAAACCAGCCTATCTGGCACCAACAATCATGCCACGATTGAAATCACTGATGTAAATAAATATTTTCCCCCATTCTGATTTTTGATGTGAACATTAACTAAAGCTCCTGACCCGCATATGCATCATTTAATGCATGGCACTTCTGTCACATGATTTGCTGATTAGATAATTGCATGAATAAATAGGTAAACAGGTGTTCCTAATAAAGTACTCAGTGAATATTAATGAATATTTAGGACAGAAAAATAAATTGACTTATCCGCGTTTAAAAAGGGATAAGAAGATTCTAATTTGTTGTTGATGTCAAAGGACTTGCATCCAATCACTCTACGGTATTTTGGCGCAAATTCATATGTCAATTGGTAGAAGATAGCCAAATTAGGCAGATGCCACTATGGACAGGTTGTGTGACATCCTCCAAATCCATGAACAAAACTACATCCGTCCATCCGTCCGTCCGTCTGTCTGTCTTGGCATACCCATAGTTGCCACAGAGCATGAAAATGATCCTGTGTCAAGGGTCATGCAACACTCATTTATAACATTAGTATCACTCATGGCTTCATGTGCATTCACTGCCAGTAAAATCAGTCCTCAGCACTGTGGGTGAAGTGGGCTGTTTAAACTTGACATGTCTCCACTCACCTGAGAGACTCTTGACACAAATGTCATTTTTAGATTGCTTGTTGTTTTTACAGCTGCTTATTTAGGCACCACTATTGTTTGCGCCAGACATACCACTGAGGCCTAACACTACTGCTGGTACATTACTTTGACTATGTATCCGCCAGCACAGCAAAGACACTGAAAAATAAAGAAACAACTCTCAGGCCGAATGCAATATGTCAGGTAATTTTTACCTCCAGCACTGTGCAAAAACTAACGCATGCCACCATTATTTTTTCAATTATGCTTTGGTTGAACCCCCTGCATACAAATCAATTTCTTTCATGTCTTTCAGAGTTCAATGACTGAGTAGACAAGCCATGAAAGAGCTCCTCAGAAGTGTTACTTGACATTAAGAAGGCAGAATATAAGTATATGCAGTGGACAATGTATCCCCACCTGGATAAGGCTGGTTTCACATAGAGTCTGTCTGTCCATCCATGAATCCAAACATCCATCATTATAACTAGTATATGAAGTGGACAATATCTACATGGAAATGCACAGTATGTATGAATTTATTTGTGTGTTTGAGAAATCTGTGCTGACAATAAAACGAGCCAAAGTGATGTGAGAAAATCACCATGTTTGTGAAGATATGCCCTTGAGCATTTCTTTGTTATTGACATACAAGACATTTTTCCTCCTTCATTAAGGATTATGGCATATTTTCTCTAACCTCTGGTCTGCTTTCTTCTCTTCTGCCATTTATTACAGTTTGAGGGGCTGGAAAAAAAACAGTTCTTCTGAATATAACTCAGTCCCATAAAGGCTTTAAATAAGTGATGTAAATGTACACTTTCCTTTCCCTGTCCCCAACCCTGTTCCCAGAAGTGATGCTCCACCATGTGTGAGTGATTAGAGCAGGATGCAAGTGCAGCCTTCCCAAAGGCTGATAGATACCACAGATTGACGCGAAGATCGATGGCTGATCGCAGAAACGTGTCATGGAGAAAAATGTATCATGGATTCTAGCATGAGGGCTATGTATCGCTCTGCATTTCAATGAGCCATCCAGAGGCCAGGGGGTCCAGCACCACTATGACACTGCTCCTGATAGACTGTCCCTTTAAAACTCAGATCAATTCAGATGACCTTCAACCTGTCAGAGATGGCGCCGATGATACAGAACACCTGCACGGAAAGAAAATGTTTTAGCTTCCATTTTCGGTGGATGTTTATCTGTGGAGAGGCAGTAAATTCTGTAATGTTTCACCTTGCACTGAGCAAAAACAATTATTCCTGGAATGTGAGAGGAGAAAAGAGATTTAGACACACTGACAGGCTGAAGAGATTTGGCATGGCTTGGTAAACTAAGAACAGCACATATACACAAGTAACAGGGTTACAGGAAGGAAACAGAAAAAGCTATTGTGAGCTTAAAAACACCCAAAGTACACTCAGTGCTGTTTTCCTGTCTTCTTTTCTGTTGCCATGGTGTGCATTGTACATGTCTAATTGCAAATGATCTGTGCCAATTACAATATCATTCTCCTACCAGACTGTAGTTACAGTATGATTCCAAAATCATGCACACATAGTGAAACACAAGAGTTGATTCTTGACAAAATGTCAACAAAAAAACTTGGATGAGAGTGCGCAAATTCGCGTAGAGTGGTTTGTTTCCATTTCACAATGCCTTGCACTTTTTCGCATTTTCATTGGTTGTTGCTTATTGCTCCACTCTCTCTCACTAGTCGGAACATTGTGTGCTCGTTGTAACTGGACACATTTCAAACAATTTTGAAACATATTATTGCATTTGAGAGTAGTCTCTGCGTGTCTCTGAAGTGCACACATTAGAAGAATGTTGGCGACGATCTGAGGCTTTTTGTCACAGACTAGTTACAGACTGAAAACATCAAAGGGACACCCATTGGTTTTGTAGTATGCTTTGTTATTAGCAGCATTTCAGCTTATTTAGTGTTTTTATTTTTTCCTAAATAAACATATCGCACTGACAAAGCCTTTTCTGTGAGCTACTTCCTAACTTCATTTTGGAGACACTTGGAAAAAGGACAAGTCACATTGTTGCAGAACCTATGCAAAGAATGCAGCCTTCTGCCAAATTCAGCCTTAACAAGAGAGTAATTAGACATGTAATGCTGGATAAACTGGTCTGCCAAACCAGTGAACCATGGGAAATCCAAACCAGCCAGGCACCATAATAGAGCATTTTGTCCCTGTCTCTAAGGTGCATAATTTCACAAGCAACACATCAACTGTAAATGATTGTAAAGCAGTTCAAGAATATAACTGAGAAATGATCACAGACACCTGCAGCACATGGCAAACTGAATCAGCTAGTTTTGACTGGGAGACTGCTGGAACCAGAAACTGCTTTATTTTAACAGTTATACAGCCTGATTGAAAACTTCACCATTGGTAAAATAAAATGTGTAGTGAATATCTAAAATGTCTTGTTAGATGTGGCTATGATGCAATACATTTGAGTCATGTTGACAATATTACTATGCAGACATAAATTGAAAATCTCGAGTTCACATGTCCATCTAGTCATTGGAAATGGTAAAGGCAAACAGATTGGTCAGAAGGACAAACCTACAGTATTTGGCTTGCTGTCTATATAGTTAAATTTAGTTAATATATACTAGAGATGCAATAATAAAGGTGAAGTTGGGGTGGTGCAGGGATGCCAGAAGAGTAGTCATGTGAGTGAGGAAAGCAGCTGCTTACAGTATATGTACTTGTTTCATTGGAATTGAACCCATGACCTTGACATTGCTATAAATTATGCTGTTCCAGTTCGGCTAAATTAACAGGGATGTACCATGCAATTGGCTTCACTGAAGGGTTAATCTGTAAACAGCTTTAGAGTGTTCTTTTCCTCTTGGGCATGCTCACTAGATTCAACATGTCCCCTGCACTGCAAATAAAAATGTTTGTGCCAAATTTCAGAGGTTGACACCCCACAACAATTATAATGAACTGAATATGGTTCTTAGTTAAGGAATAGATCATCCAAAAATTAAAATGCTGTCATCACTTACTCACCCTTGTGTAGTTTCAAACCAGCATGTCTTTCTTTCTTCCGTGGAACACAAAAGGAAATGTTAGGTAGAATGTTAGGTACTAACAGCCTTAGCCACCATTCACTTTCATAGCATATTTTATGTTTCATATACTGTATTACTATATCTTTTTATGCATTATGTCTTACACATCATATATTTTATTGTATGACATGCAATGTTAGCGAATGGTGACTAAGGTTGTCATTTTGCAAATCATCTCCTGGTGTGTTTCACTTAGAAAATAATTTGGTTTGGAACAACATGAAGGTGGGTAAATGATGTTTTTTTCTTTTTCTTTTTCTTTCATTTTTCTTTTTTTTTTTTCAAAAATGACATTGATCAAATTAATTTAAAAAAATGTTTTTTACTTTTATGACTATTAATTATAATAATGTATTATATTTGTGCCATTCACTAACTATAAAAGGGCTGTGTCTATATCTTGTTGTGGAAATCAGACACACAAAACAGCATGCCCAAATTAAACCCAACCAGGACCGATGAGAACGTCATCTGCCTTTTCCTGTGATCCTAGCTCAGACTGTAGATGAGCTTTATAAATACCCTTGTGGTCTTATGACTGCCGCCTCTTCCCTGGTCCACACACTCATTAAAGCCTTCCACTTCCCCCTATAGAGCTTCCAACCCATGACTTTCACCTAACATAACCACACAGCCACAGGAAATGAGGTGAGAGTTCAGAGATAGGGGACAGAGAGATGGAGAGATAAGAGATTAAAACGGAGAGGAATCAGAATAATGTATGGCAACTTTTATGATATTACATGGAGGAAGTACAGAAAAAGAGAGAGAGAGAGAGAGAGAGAGAGAGAGAGAGAGAGAGAGAGAGAGAGAGAGAGAGAGGATGTAGACATGGAAAGTAGTGTGAGGGGGCGCGATTAATGAATATGTTGGCTGACAGTGTAAGACACTTAATTTAGATCAGAATTGAAGGTGAGAGTGTGCTGTTAAACGTGTTGAGCAGGCAGGGGGCTGCTCAGCCTGGCGTAAAGCACTTTAAATGTGAGTCCAAGTCTTTAAACAATCGAGTCCGAGTTGAGTCAGAGTCCAAAAGGGGCAGAGTCTGATTCAACACCGAGTCCATAACAGGTCGAGTCCAAGTCGAGTCCAAATTAAGCTTTTAAAGAATCTGAATTAAAACTGTAACCATAAACTCAACATAAAAATTATACACTTATTTTAACATTTAAAACCTAAGAAAAACAGTTATCTATAGTCAATATAATGATTCGTATCCTGCTGAACAAATTTCAATGTGGTTTCAGAATGAAAGCATATACTTTAGGTACAAAGACAAAACTGTCCTTCAGCACACTTCATATAGTGTTCTGTTGACATAGTTGATTTTTCCCCGCCACACAAACCTACCATAGAAAGTGAAAGCTGCATTAGTCATTAAAACATTAATTTAGTTTATATTTCTACATAATTTTCAATTTGTCCATTCAATTTAGTTTAGTTTTATCTAAAAATATGGGTGAAATACATTTAATGAAATTAATTAAATACATCACTGTATTTTCTGGGTTTTTTGCCATTGAAACGCAAGTGCCAGCTTTACAGGTAACACACAGAGGTTCCACTCCAAATATCTGATGGACTGATTTCCGTCATATTAGTTTAAATGTCCCTGATACATAGTAAATTTGATTTTGTCTCGATATAGTCAACATTTTCAGTTAGAAATGACTGCGTAGTAAGCGTGAGTCTGATAAGCGTGAGTCTGATAAAACTTCTATTTCATTTTGCAGAGTTGGGAATGCACTTTTAAAGTGTATTTACGTTATTGATATTTCAATAACAGGCAGAGCCTGTATGGCGAATGCCATTCTCTTACACACATACAGCGCGGGCAAGAGAGTTAAAAAAGTACTTGGAAAGAGTGTGTGCTGCTGAGCTCAGCCAGAATAATCACCTGTGATTATATGGGTGAAAACTGATGTGCAGTATCAAATACACAGAATGTATGATAGTACTAATTGTAGAGAGCACATCAATATAAAGACAAAGCCAAATCACGGATATTTAGAGGCAATTTTAAAATCCCGGCCAGACGCTTTTTTCAGGTCAGAAAAAAAAGGACATGTCTGGGGAAAAGAGGACGTATGGTCAATGTGACAGGGCGCAGATGATTAGACACACCCGGTCCCTTATCAGGTTAATTAAGACTACGAGAGGGATAAGGGCTGACTGCGGAAGGTGGTGCGAGGAGAAAGAGATCGTTTACGGTCAGTTGACCGTCATGTGTGTGTGTTTGTGTCTTTTTGTTCAGTTATATAATTAAAACTATTATTTATATTGTCAAGCCAGTTCTCGCCTCTTCCTTTAACTTATATTCCCTTTAAAGTCACCCCACGTTAGTTCTTTTTTTGTTTGTTTGTTTTTCATTGCATTGTCAAGTCAGAGTAAAAATGCATCCGAGTCTGTGACAAGTCCAAGTTTATTGAAATTGGACTTGTGACTTATACTACTACTCTTCCAGTTCTTGAACCTTTTGGTCTACAAACACAAACTTGGGCTCATTTGAAATTAGATACTTAAACGTTTACTCTAGACAAGAGTAAAAATGTATCATTGTAGCATAATTTTTTTTTTATATATATTAAAATATTTTGAACAGTGACCGCAAATTGTATTTATAAAATCTATAAAATTGACAACTTGAAATGTTGCAATGGAAATAAACTTTTACTTACTATAAAGATACTTCTGTTCAATTTTTCCCCATACAAATGTAAATTGGCAGAGCTTTTGCTCTTTTGCCATTCACCCAGGGTCTTTAGCCACTGCCTCAAGCCGGGGAGCCTCACTCTCCCCAGCTTCAATCACCGTCAGTGAAGCCTGGAGCACACCTGCACCCAATGCAAACTGAACGAAAAGCACTGTAAAAAATTACTTAAGTCAATGCATTGGGAGCACGTGTGCTCTAGGGTCTAACGTAAATGTGAGTGAAGCCGGGGAGGGTGGCTCATCTCGGCTTGAATGGCATGTCCGAGCCCCCTGGATGTACAGTTGAACAGGGGCTTTGAGGAAAAAAATGCAGTCAGGAGCGTGTGTTCTCCATACCCTCAGTGATGGTGACTGAAGCTGCGGATGCAAAAGCCAAGTCCTTTGTCGACAGTATGGCAGTAACACTCTATAACTGCACATTGAGCGTATAAGCGCAAATCAACATCGGGGATATATACAACCCTCATATTATTGTTTTCATCTTTTCATTAGCTACATGACCCATCAGTTTTCAGTCAGTCTTTTCATTGGCCGGCTTTATTCAGAGACAAACATGGATGACTCAATTCTTTACATCACTCATGTCAACTGCCCTGTTTGGCTATTTTGAGTGACTACCCAATCACAGCTGCACAGAACATTTTGAGGGAGGGCTCATTTTTTTCTTAAGACCCTCCCAAATATCAGGTTTGAGTGTTTTACTACTGAAACACTACACAGAGATAGTGGACATGAATGATAACGTATAACCTGTATGTTATGATAACCTATAACCTTTGAATATGTAAAACCTGAACAAAGACAGATTGATCAATATTTCAAATTATATATTGGATGTCAATATTAGTTTACAATTTCACAGTTAAAACATGCATTAAACATAAATTACATGTAAATAAATATGCGTGTGGGTCATTTTTTTTACCCACCCATTGTTAGGAGGTTAAAGGTCCATTCTAAAACTCAAGTCATTACAAGCTCATTCTCTAACTGGTGCCACAGCTGGACTTCTCCTGGACCTCCTTGTGAGAATACTTTTCACCATAGGATAGATGGTTTTCAAACCAAGAGGGGGTGAAATGGTCCTGCCTCCTAGTGTTATGAAAATGGATGCCTCTCTACGACTGTTTTTGTGGCAGCTGGCAGGGCTTACCATGGCCTCTACTCCAAGGCCACATGTTTAATCTTTGATCCCCAGAGCTGACTCTATTATTCATTTATCTTTCTCATTCTGCCTCTCTTTCTTTCATAACCCAGCACAACCCCCGCATCATAATTCTAATATTCTCGCTCTTTTAGCTCTTCTGTTTCCACGTTTATCTGGACAGTAGCGATGCCCAATCTGATGACATTATTCAGTCTCTGCAGACGTGGCTGTTCACTGCAGTTCACACAGACTAAGATAAAGGAGGAGGTGACAGACAAAGACAAACACAAGAGATCCCAGACAGGTATGGCATGTGGGGGCTTTGCAACAAAGCATGTGTCCTCTTGTGCCCTGTTCGCAAGACCCCACAGCTGTGTACCCGAGTTGGAATTTTTAAACAGGTTTCTTTTCATAACCTGTCACGGCTCAATCCAACAGCTGACAGCAGACTCACGCTCTCTCAGATGGAAAGAATAGGCTCCAAAAAGAGGAGCGGGAGGGAAAAGGAGGAGAGAATGATAGGGGGATGGGAATGAGGACATGGTTCGGCACCATACACCATTAACGTCTGTCCTCCTCATTATCTTGTGATTGTCTAAAGTTGCGTGGGGTGTGGGGTGTTCTTTTCAATTTATATTTGAAACACTTTTGTCAGCTGCTGTTTTGGTTTTGTCTTGCACAAGAGCTGAAGAAAAATCCACCTCACCACAGCTAGAGAGCAGCAGCTCATTTATAGAGCTCTCGCTCTCTGTTATGTGTACCCGGCAAGACATTTGCAGTGAAATTAGAGAGAAAGCCAATCATTTTCTTTTATTGGACTCTCAAGCACGCCATGATTTCTGAGAATGCAGTGTACACTATAAAATCTACTTTTTTACATAGCATACTGGAGTGCACAAAAAAAGACTTCACTGCCCAGCCCAATACTCTCACTTTTAATTTAGCAAATGGACAAAAAAAAAATCACTCTTCTTAATCCACTCACTTAACGAGATTTATAATTGCCTGCATCTCTTATTAAAAACACAACCAACCCTTATGAGTTCAAGCACAGAACAGAGCACTACCTAGGCAAACTGTACATTGGGTTTGATTAAAATCTCATATTTCATGCCAAGCTTTTCCAGGGCAACACCTCTATGCAACCTTGAATTGCTTCCCCTGAACACTTTAAGCCATATGTATCAGCACACTTAGTACATGTTTCTTATTGATTTAGATTCTTAAAAGAGCAAATGGGACAATATTAAATTACACACATGCCATCCTCCACATGTTGCCAGTGATCTGTGATGCAATAGTTAATAAGAAAACAACAAGGTATTTATATGTGGTGAGGGACAAAACTATTATCATTCCAATAACTGGAAGGATATTGCATCTACAGTATCGTCTTAAAGGCATAGTTCCTCCAAATAAGATGTTAGGCAGAATGTTAGGGACTGACAATTTACTTTCATTTTGAAAAAAAAAAAACGATGAAAATGAATGAGTGTACTATCCTTTTAAAGAGTGAAGAAAATGTCTGTTTGCAAGCCATAAAATATCAGGGAAATAAAGCAGAACACAAATGTCAAATCATTTGTTCTGATTATGCACCATTACTGTATGCACGCCCACATAATTACTAAGACTCATGTAGAGGTATCTGCAATGTTGCATCACCCCAATAAACCCAAGCCTATATTATAATATCATATCATAATCATTTATTAGTAATATTGTCATAATTTATTGCAAGCTGAGGCTGCGATCAAATCTATTTGTTTTTATGTCTACGTTTTTAGAGAGACACTGTAATAATTTAAAATTGCAGAATGGAAATTACTTCTAATAGTGACTACTGTCCAGCTGTTCACTTTGTCAGTACCACTCTGCAGTTTGAATAACACCATCTGCATGGTAACAATGTCTAGAAATGTAAGAATAAGCGTAGGTCTAGTAGGTCATAGCATCTCATCCAATCACAATACAGCCTCCGCTTTATAAGCCCGCTTAGCTCTCTCTCATTGTTTGTATACTTTAGTTGTTTTCACCCCCTCCATCCCATTACTACCAGTTTAGGTCCCGTCCGGGGGCGGGGTTAAGCTCCACTCCCCTGCCGTCATCACTTACAAGAAACAAGAAAGTATCCAAGCACTGAACTGTACGACAGTGCTTATGCCAAATGATATAATTATTTATATGCTCATATTAATCCAAATAATCCAGAGTCTTTTCTAATAGAACTATACTGCCTTGTCTTTGCTTAAGCCTCTGTGTCTGTCGCAGACCCTAAGCTATCAAATCCCCATCCACTACCAAGAGTCTTTGATTTAAAAGTGACTATTAATTTCAGCAAAACTCTTCTCGGACATTCTGAAAGGAGGTGAAATATTAATGGTGTTCAATCATACATACTGTATATATGCAGCATAAATATATTAATATATGTATTCACTGAAACTTTATTCATTTTCTGTGTGCGTCTTCAAAAAGAAGACGACAGCACTCTATTCCTCAAAAGCCACTGAAATCTAAAGCAGCCTCATTTGTCAGCAGAACCGGTTGCCCATGGTGCACACAGAATACAGAAGTATTATATGCAGGTTTCATTTCTTGCTCTAGCAGAAAAACTTTTTGGAAATATTCAAATGTGTGGGTAGCCGGCACAGACTAATAAGATGTGTGTAGGGGGACAACGATGGCTTAAATCAAAGATTCAGAGTGTGAAAGAGCTTTACTCCAGGGGCTGACTGTGGCAGATAAATAAAGAACAGCACAGGCACATAGCTTTTGGTTTTGTGTTTAGCAAACAAGGGTGAAGTCTATAGCAGATTATCCATGCTTAATAAACTGCAGCTATCTGTCTACACAAATGTTTATTGCTTTTAAATACAGCTGTAATCAGTCTAAGCTAATTGCTATTGTGTTAGACAGCTCTGAGATGCTTATTCGCACCACAGCGGTATAATTTAATAGGCTTGACCCTAGGGTCATAGCCGCCAAGCGGATCTCTTGTTGCCATCGCTGTATGAATGGGGAGGCTCTTTCTCCTGCAGGACTCCAACGAGTGGAGTTCATTATCAGAACTGGGCATCAACACCATTATTCTCCAATACTGCAAGGCCTAGGGGGAAATAACATATCATCTATCCCCTCTCCCCCACCCTGACTCTTTTTCTTAATCAAGTCAGAGTGTTCACATGAATTTAATGAATGCAATATTATTTAATATGACTGAATCAACCTGAATCAATACATTTGGTTATAGATTAGGGTCTTTACAAAACCTAGTGAGAAACCTTGCTATCTGCTGCCTATATACTGTATGCCTATATAGGCCTTAGCTACCTTCTAAGGAAGCATTCTAAGGTCACGTCTACACTAATAAGTGTCTACACTAATTAATTTAACTACGTTTTAAGCTTTTTTTATTGATACTACAACAGCATTTTCATCCACAGAAAAAAAGCGTTTCGAAAGCACTCTCCATTACCACATACTTCAGAAAATTATGACGTTAGAAAATGGTAAATGGTCTGCACTTATATAGCGCCTTTTTAACCTTAACGGTATTCAAAGTGCTTTACACAGTGACTCATTCACCCATTCTCACACACATTCATACACCAAATGGCGGCAGAGCTGCCATGCAAGGCACTAGCCTGCCATTGAGAGCAACTTGGGGTTCAGTGTCTTGCCCAAGGACACTTCAGCATGTGGAGTAGTGTGGGCCAGGAATCAAACCACCAACCCTGCGATTAGTGGCCGACCCGCTCTACCACCTGAGCCACAGCCGCCCCTATCTAGAAAACCTAAATGAAAATGGATTAGTGTGGATATGGCCTATCAGAGATGAAACTTCACAAGTGACTGATTTGGAATCTGCATAGGCAGCAAATATGTACTCTCAACTCAATTGATTCCAGTAAAGTTTGACGTTCACATCTTGCCAAGCTAACGATAAGCCTGCAAGGCACAAAGCGGGGCACTTTTCTGGAATGGACATGAGGTGCTTCTAACTATAAAAACACATAGCATTACATTTAGTCATTTAACAGAAGCTTTTATCCAAAACGACTTAAAAAATGAGGGTAGCGCACACAAATATTGGGTAAATAGTGCAATTTTAATTAGTATTGAATAAAATATACCATGTTGTTGACATTTCGCTTGCTTTCGTCCGTCATTTATTTTTTCATTGAGCTTATCAAGTCAGGTCAGGTCAGGTCAAGTAGACCTAACAACTACCCGTATACCTTGTGGCTGGGAGCACATTCTGAAGGTTTTGCTTTTAATATGAATAAAACAGACTGATTGTGAGGGACATGCAGCAAATGAAGTCAGTCAATGCTGGATTTGCTCAGTATTTGTTAATGAGATGGGACTCGCTTCAAGCACAGTGCACTAATCCACCCCCTACAGATGGAATGCACCAATGCTCGAGGGAACAGGCTATTACTAATTAGCATTATGTAAGAACCAAATAAATACTGCTTCTTGGGAATAAAGCAATGAAACATTGAGTGCTAATGAATTACAGCGCTCATTTGAAATGTTCAGATATCTCAGGTATTAAAAAGCCTGACGAAAAACAATCTCTCACACATTCACAAACACTCAATTGGTCAGGCTGAATATGAAGGAAGATGTTAACATTTATTGAAATACTGGAATGAAATGAAAGAAGACTTAATGAGTGAAAAAGTTGGTTACAATTGCACGAATGCCCTAACAATAAAACCTTTTCCCTTTTTCTTTGTGGGTGTTAGCGAGTCAATGTGCATCTATAGCAGAAATTATATGTGTGCCAAAGTACAGTACAGCATGGTTTAGATTTTATATAGTGTTTATCTAGATTCTGGAGCTTGCACCTAACCAATTTTCCAAATAAGCTGCACACTTTGGAAATAAAAAGGACTGCATTCCATTTAAAATTTTAATCCCCTTCCCTCGCAAACTTCAATCCATCACATGGACTCGGATGTGCGTCACTGCTTACTTAGTGTGTGTCCACTACTGGTGGAAGACGTGCAATGGGTTTAACTGGAACACCCTTAACCCTTGATCAAGGAGCATGTTGAAGGCTGATGTCAATTTGTGGAATTATTTAGTAATTTTTGCACCTGAGAAAACAATGTTTTATGGGATTGATTTCAGAGGCTTATGTATAAATCTCAAATGTTTAATTCAATTTTTTCATTAGAATGAATTGTTAGAAAGGATTAATCAAGATTTACACAGATGAAAATGTTAACAACAATGTAAACATAGGCTATAACTGTGTGATAAACAGTTTAAGGTAGCTACAAGTATTTTGTTGTTAAATCTCAATATAATTTTTCTAAACTGCTTAATTGACTTAACTTCACTTCCATCATACATTAGAGTTGTATGGGGGTGGGGTTTATGAAGTGCAATCTGCTGTCACGTCACGATCAAGTTGCATTGTGTGATATGGAGCTGCCTGAAGCATACTTCAGAGTAGGCGTGCTCCATCTGTCAAAATCGAGGGGTTGATGATCTGTCAACAGGAACTTCCCTTGCTCACTTAAGAAGTGGAAAAGAATTCCAAAATGGTGGTGGGGATTCCCCTGAGGGGAAGTGCTTAGGGGAGTTAGCGAGTGGATGTTAAATGTGAAGTGGTACGCAGCCCAGAAGGCAGACTCAAAAATATGTGGGGAAATGCTCGATTTCTTGAAACGGAGAAAAATTAACGGACAATGTTTCAACTGGAGATAATCAGCATGTCCATGGATTCTCAGAATGGAATTGAAGCTTGGAAATATGCAATGCTGATTAATTCACAAGGGATTCATTCGCAAGGAGTACAGAGATTTCAAGATCAAACAGCACATATGAAAGCCCGCTGTTTTTTCTTTGCGATCTTGATAAAACAAGTTATCTCCAGTTTTTTTCTTTCTTTTTTTTTCTTTGAGAAAACAGAAAAACAACAGTATTTTGTTTTTCTGAAAGCAGAACACTTTATTCATAGATAAAAAATATAAATATAAAAATCCATTATAAAAATAAAAATTATTATATGTTTAAAACTATGATAATCTAAACAAAGGGTAAAATAAATAACACATATTTAAAAATTTGTTTGAAAAATAAATGACAACTGTCCTAGTTATTATTTCAACCAAACAATTTACTGTTATATATATATATATATATATATATATATATATATATATATATATATATATATATATATATATATTTTTTTTTTTTTTTTTTTTTTTTCACAAGTTAGTGTACTACAAGCAGGGTTGGGAGGGTTACTTTTGAACTGTATTCCACTACAGATTACAGAATACATGCTGTAAATTTTTATTTGTAACGTATTCTGTTAGATTACTCTAGGTCAGTAATGTATTCTAAATACTTTGGTTTACTTCTTCAGCACTGGTCGATTTTTGACTGATTGTTTTGACTATAAAAACTCTGTCAGTACAGTAAGACAAAATACACATGTTAAAAATACATTCTCTGAAAAACCTAAATATCTTATGCAGTGTTATTTCTAAAACAAGATAAATCAAAATGATATTGTTTTAAGGATTTTTAGATATTTTTTACAGGAAAACAATTCAAAATTCAATCCGGGAAGCTAACTCACTCTCTATCTTCAAAAAACAGCTAAAAACACATCTTTTCCAAAAGCACTTAACCGGTCAATAAAAAAAAAAAAAAAAAAAAATATATATATACATTTCTTGTTGCACTTAAATCTGTTTTGTATACTATTATGATGATAGTGAAACTTTGTAATATGGCACTTTTTGTACCACTGTCTCCCTAAGATGATTTGCTGATGTTCTTCCTCTTTTGTAAGTCGCTTTAGATAAAAGCGTCTGCCAAATGAATAAATGTAAATGTAAAATATATTATCAAGAATAGGATGTTTGCCCTTATATCAAAGGTCTTACTAGAAAAAAAGAAATTATGATCCAACATGAATTTTCTTGATAAATAAATATGATAGTGCCTGGTAACGTGTTCATGTAAAATGGCTAGAAATAGCATTTTAGCTTAGCATAAAGCTGACACATCGTAAGAAAGTGTTTCACTGCTGTTTAAATGCACTTTGGATTGGATCATTTATATGTCTAAATGTTTTCCATCTGAAAGGACTAAATATTAAATGAAACAAATGACAATAAACTGCAAAGTAATCTCTTTAGTAATCAAAATCTAAATCTTTTTGAATGTAACTGTATTCTGATTATCAATTATTTAAATTGTAACTGTAGTGGAATTCAGTTACTTATATTTTGTATTTTAAATACGTAATCCTGTTACATGTATTCCATTACTCCCCAACACTGACTGCAAGTCAACAAAAGTGACAGTGAAGAGCATGCTTGAGATGTGAGACAAGTGATGTTTGAAGAAAACAATAGAAATTCAAGGTAAAAATCTAATACTAATACACAGCAGAGTATTTTTTGGAAGTAATTTCCATTGAAGTTTTAATTTTGTAAATTATACAAAAAGTGTGAAAATATTATTCATGTGTGTGTATTTAGGATACCCTCCTTAGGATATACTTTACTATCTAGAAACCATACAATATATAGATTTATATTGTCTGCACAAAAGTAATAGGTTTTGTATAAATAAAATACAGGGAACACTGCAACTAACCCAGTCTCCCACATACTGCAAAGGCTCTGCACCTGATGTGTGTATGTCTGTATGTATGTGTGTGTGTCAATTCCACTGTTTAAACTTTAAAGTCTGCTGATTCTCTTATCTCACTTAGAACATGAGGAAGGAGAAGAACGCTAATTCCACTTCTCTATCTGATGGCATACAGAATGGTGCAGCTGACACACTTCATAATTTTGTGCTGTAGTTTGAAAATACAGTACAGGGAACACACATGCACAGACACACATAACTGCATGCACATACATAACAACGTTTGTCATGTCTTGCGCAAAGGCAGAGCCTGTGACAGCATCGCCACCCGCCACCCATGATCACAGTCGCAGCAATTGATGCAAAGCTGCTTATCTAAGCACACGCTAAGATGCTGTCAGGCAGTCACGCTTCTCAAAGATGCCCACAACACATTGACAAGACAGTCAGCTAGCCACTCTAATTGAATGTGGGTGATACATATAACAAATGTGGGCTGCTTGACTCCCTGCATACGTAGATGTGTGTATTTGTGTTTGTGTGGGTGGGAGGACAGTGTAAAATCTGCTTCCTTCAGTGATTCTTTGATGGAATTGTCACTGTTAGTCATACACAGAGAGCTAATGCTCAGACAGGTAGAGCAGATGATTTTTATATCAGAATTAATTGAGGAAACCTGTTGGACTTGGTTAACCTGCACACTCAATGGTGCGTTTAGTATTGGCCACTTCATCAGGGATAAGTAAGTAACCATCTGCCTAGACCAGAGCATGTGATTGGAAAGGAGCGACAGCAAATTTCCCTTTAAACCCAAAGTATTATACAGCATAACCACTCCGCTCCACCTCCACTCCAGGTTTTTGATCTACCTGTCCTTGCTTGCCATCATTTACAAGTGAGGTGAGAGAAACCCAGCTTGGGTTTACGCCATAAATTTACACATAGTTAACGCTCAACTGTCAAGTTCTTTCAGTATTTGTTATGCAGTATCATTAATGTCATGAAATTGCAAGACAATGTTTTGAAGCAATATTACGTTTGCACAATTTAATAGAGTTGGGAGGGTGGCTCATTAGTATGATGCTATAAATGTTTAACATTTTAAATAGACTACACATATGGGATGAGAGAGTGATGTATTACTCACCTTTAGATTTATTTCCATATGTAAAAGGAACCCTTTCATCATGTTCTGACTTAAGTACAACACTGCATTTTGAAATTCCACAAAAAAAAAATTGTTCCCCACACTCGCACAACAATTTTTTGATTAATCATTAATTTTTATTTTAAATACATTTTGTATTTTTGATTATTTTTTTACTGATCATTTTCAGAAATTAATTCTCACTGCTTGTAGTCTATAAACACTGTGTTTAACACAGTACATTGTCAGTTCTTAAAGACATGCAATTGCATTATGTGTTAACATCAGTGTATAAACTTTTCAATGAAATTACATATGAAAATATTGGTTGACGAGGGTTTTTTTCCAACGAAAATGAATAAGAGATGTAAAAGACGCATTGTGCCGAAATTTAAACAGTTCTAATAAACAAATACTGTTAAAGAAAATATGGAAATAAAAAAATAACATTGCAAAATATTAACAGTGCACAAACAGAAAAATAAACATCTTAAGAACATCTGTTTTTAGAAGAAGAAACATCTAAAAATAAATGTATTAATGTAATTCAGTATGTGGGACATTTCCTTGCTTGAGCAAAGGAAATGAACACCAGTAAACTGAACCACTTTACAAGTGAGTTAATTAGGTTACCTCATTTAAACGCATCCTATTTATGCATAAAATTAACTATATCCACAACCAGGGCGTAGATCCAGGGGGGGATGATCCCTCCAATAATCAAAACAAGCAAGTAAACCCCCCCCCATTACTTATACCATGATCAATGGAAATATGTAAATGCTTCACGCTACTACCCCCCACACCCCACACAAATCTACGTCCTTGTCCACAATCTTTACGTCGTATTACAACTTACATCTGCACAGACAATAAATCGAATGAATAGGTGAACTTAAATTAACTTTTAAGTTATGCTAACGCAATCAGAGCGTTCATTTCACACACGATTGGATATTTGCTAACCAATCATTATACGTTTCAATAAGGAGCAGGACATTTCCAGCGTCTAATGCACCATCCTGGAGTAACAATAATTTGCGCTGTAAAATTATTTCCCTGCAAAATGTAAATATATACATTTAAATTTAACTTGTTCAAATAAACTTTGTGAAAATGTTGCATGTTTTTGCAGAAGTGCTAGTTTTGATGCTTTTTGCAGATGCTGGACAACTGTGTCCCTTAAAGGTGCTATACTGTATGTAATGTTTTTTCTGTACTAACTCATAAAATGACCATAATATGTCATTAGAGAATTAAGAAACATGCCAAGTTGAAATACTAGCTTCTCCGATAACAATGCTACAGCCAGTATATTCTACTTTGCAGTTTCCATTCTGGGCAGGAATTTCTGTTTTGGCCTGTGTGATCCCGCCCAGTGTCCATCCTTCATAAATTCACAGTATGCCCACCTCTTCAGACACTACTACACCACTGGTAAAAAAACAATCTGATCAAATAGCCATGTGTCATATGTTATTGGAAAGCTCTCAAAGTGTAGAATACAACCAGTCTATTTGTTTTACCCAAAGACAAAACTATATAGAGTCTTTGACATACATGTTACATATAAACAGGTTTTGCTTATATGCCATGTTTTCACTAATAACTTAAACATAGTTAAATAACTTAAACAAAAATAAACAGAACATAAAATATTACAAAACATTATTTAGGGGCGATTATCTTTAAAATGGGCTTAAACGCAACATAATCGGATGCATAGATCATTAGCTAATCGACACAAAGCACAATGTGCACATTGCACACAATGTGCTATCTGGCTAAAAACAAGTTAGCTTTCCTAGATCAGATGATTCCATCAGAGATGCTGTACGTTGTACAGCATCATGGAATGCTACACCAATTGTATTTGGATTCAGATCGCTGCAAACAGAGTTGGAAGTCAAATCAAATATGGGCAGAGAGGATCGTTCACTCTAATTACATATAGTCACAGCAGACAGCACCAAGTACATGACACAGACTCAATGATGGCTCAAATGACACAGTATGGAACTGAATTAGATCTCGTTATTCATGCCTACATGATTTAGAGAAAGAGTCTACCTTTTGTCACTGTTGTATTTGCATGTGTACTTAGTTCGTATGTACAATTATTATGTTTTATTTGTTTGGAGAGGCATTTGGCACATGGAGACATTTTGGACACTAGGATATATTATATTTCTAATGCTATAACTTTTTATTGCTTTGTCGTATCAACACAACATTTTTATCAGTTACATGTGACATGACTGGGAACAAACAAAAGAGCTCTCTTACTTACACGCTTATATATACTGTATAATGTCAAATCAGACAAATCTGGAAAAAAAAAAGATTGTGTTTTTTTCAGTGTAAAGGGATTAATTGAAAGGAAAAGGCGAGAAATGGCTTGACATTATAAAAAATATTTGAATAATACATTGAACCAAAAAACAAACACACACACACACAGGTGTCGGGCAGCTGCCCTTAAATCTCTCTCTCTCTCTCTGTCGCACTGCTGTCTCCAGTCGGTCCTTATCCCTCTCAGGCTAATCAGCCCTCCGCCCTGCCAGATTCAGCCTTAGGCTGAGAGTCTCAAAGTTTATCATGATCCATTTTATATATATATATTTTTTTAAATGACACCAAACACTTGACCCTCCATGTTTTATTTGATCAAGTTATAAGCCTTTAATTATAGATGAATAAATATGATATGACAAAATACGGACTAAATTTAAAGGACATATTTGAAAAAAGACTAAATTTATGAAAATTTAACAAAAAATGATCTAAAAATTAACACTGGTGGTTAACATGTTTTTCTCATTATGGATTATATCAGGGCAAGCAAACACAGACACTCTGTTTCCATTTAAAAATCGCAGTATTTCCCTCCGCTGATGTTTGCGAAACAGAAGGCTGCTCAGCTGTGTTGTCCCCTCTCTGGTTATGCCGAAGAATAGACACTCCATTGGCATTAAATGAAGAGTTTGTGATGTCCCTTCATTTAAGCTTGTCCATAGGAAAACACACCATGGCACATTCTGATTACTTCATATTGACTATTTGGGCATCTTGGCAGAATAAGAACCAGATGAGCAGAGAGAACACTCGGGGGAGCCGCATTTTATGAGGGCTTCAGAAAAAAAAAAACAGAAAAAAAAAAACAGCAGCATGATGAAAAGATACAAATATGAGATCTCCATCCAGACAAGTCTGTCTTCAAAAGAACACATCATTATTTTTTATTAGATTAATATGAAATAATAATATTAAAAAACAGATTTGCAGTACCTGAATAAAATGAATAGTTTTAAATGTCAGGTACTGTAGGCTTAAGTTATAGGCTTTGATTCTGGTTAAATGAAAGTTGCAATTGTCGTGGCACTCAGCACGAGTCTTGTTTTGCATCTTCACACAATTTGTTTAAACCCTGAAAAAATCTTCCTACTCAGTTTTATATGAAGATAGGAATTCAGTGTTCGTGAAACATTCTGTCTACTAAGATTGGCTTTTGAAGGCAGCATTGATGTATCCTTCACTACCAATGAAATTCCCCAATACGATGTGTGTGGTTCACTGGATTGTGGACAGAATAAAGAATTGTGTCTGATGGAGCGGTTGAAAGAAGTAAATAAATTCATGAATGTAAATGTTTTGTCTTTTTTTCAACTTCCATTCTTCTTTGATCTATGATTCCACTTTGGAAGGTTTATACAATTTTTAAATAGATGCAAGAAAGCAAATTACAATTAAGTATACAAATAAAGAGGACCAATGGCAATTCAATATGCTAAAATTATCCTGATGTCATCGTTGTTGCTTGCATTTCAATGCCAGTTATGTACAGTACAATCACTTGATATTTTCAACCTTTAATGTTTAAAACTTTAACTAATTAACAAGCATAGTTCATAGAGAGCATGGCTAAGACTGAAATTAACTACGAAGTTTGAATGGAGATTGTATGAGAAATTAATTGCAGCAATTTGAGAAGGAAAGTATAAAAAAGAAGTAGGAGGAATATCAATACCATGCTTGCCTTTCAAGCACTATAATAAAATAAATAAAACAATAAAATACTTTTTTTTTGTGTTTTTAGACATTACATTTGTTCAAACTCTTTTCTAAAAATATATATATATTTTTTTTTAGAATGAATACTTAATCAAGTAAGGTGACACTATAAAGAAAAGCTGACTCAGCTCTTTCAGCTTGCCATTTATGCTTGTTGTGAGGGAAACCTGAACAACAAATGAATACAGTCTACTTCAGACATGATTTGTAGACCATCTCCACCAACTGTAGGTGATCTAATACTCCAGTCCCTCTCTGAGATATTAAATTATGGATCAGCACTGCCTGTGAAATATGACATTAAAGAGCAGTATGGACACGCTTAAGGGGTGCACTCTATTCTTCATATTGACAGTAATTGCATCTTCAAAATTGTAACATGCAGCCATACACGTGTACTCAGGATAAACTAATAATTAAAGATGAACAGAAGTATTAAACATTTGAGAGCACTTTGAGATGCCTTCACATAAATATATGTCATAAAAACAAAAAACAAAATTTGAAGTGGTAACATAAATACATTTTCTAAATATTGTTTAATATGACTGGATTAACATGAATGTATTAGATTACACCAGTCTCCTTAAGGATAATAATAACTCCTTAAGGTAACAGAGCAGCAGTGGAGCGGTGCTGTACAGTGCCAATAAAGTATGCCAGATTGTAGTCTGCTGCATTCTCAGAACGAACCAACGAACCAACCATTGCAACTTGCAAATTGAGTTGGGCACATTTGCACAGTAACCTGATCAGACTGATTACACTGTGAATTCAACAACAGTAGATCAAAAGTTTTTCTGCTGATATTGGTCTGTGCATACAGAAATTCAAATTGCTGCCCCCCAGTGGCAGAAGCTGGAAGTGCTGTTGCATGTACGGTATGGGCATGTGCGAGCTCCAGTTTCCGGGTGGCATGTCCACGGAGTGGCACCAAAGCGAGCTGTAAATGAGCTGTTTATGTGAGCGCAACTACTTCCAAGTTTCCATGGGATCTAAACCCGTCTTGGAGATTGCTCGTGCAACAAGCTATCATTAGCGCTAGAGGGAAATATATTTAAGCTTGAATGAATGCAAAAATGTCTGATGGGGATGCCGCTTGTCAATAATTTGGTTGATTTCGGGGGTACTTTCGTAAGCAATTTGACAATTTCCTGAGTGATAATGTTGATCTGTTTTGCAAAATTCCTTTAGTGAATCATTTGCTAGAATAGCGCAGACAGCATGTGCAAATAAAACAGCACTTTCAGTGGACAAAACTCATTCTTGTTGTGTGCTGCATTATTCCTAACAATAGAAAAATCGCCTGTACCTCTGAGTGGTTATTTAGGATGGAAATGCATTATTCAGCTTTCCCTTGCCATATAGATACTTAAATGAGCTGTTTGCTGACATACCCCCATAACACACACACACACACACACTTCCTCTCTTTCTCTCTTAAATGGCTGACTGCACTGTCATATGGATTACATCTTTAGTGTTCTGAAGGCCTACCAAGCAATTCCAGGGGTTACGCCCTATAGGGACTCCATTAAACTTCAAAACTTCAAAGTTACATAACCTTTTTAAAGTGCCACACGCTTACTTAAAGCATGTAAGGATGAGTTCACACTGAGCGCTCGAGTTATACCAAAAGGGAGAGGGGCCAGTGACAGAGGGCAAAAGAATGGTTCTGATATAATGTCATGTCAAATGGCATTTCCGCACTCCACTCACTCTGAAACAAGCCGCAACTGCATTATGGGTAACCGTGCAAATTCGTGATTGGATTGAAGAGAGGATATAGCTACCATCACTCAGTAGTCTCATACGCAACTAATCTGGTAGGCTAACAAGCTTTTAATTGGTCTTCTCTTTCAGATGAAATGTGTTCCCAGCCATGAAATGAAATGCTTTTAATCAGGCTAAAGAGAGTTCACTTACTGTAGACTGTTTCATTATACTGTCAACAACCGCATTTAACATTCTCTGCGGATGCTAAACCAGCCTTATGTGCTTATAGATAACTCAGATTAATTTCAATGCATAGATAACAAAATATCAAACCAATATGGCATTCAAACAAATGGAGTTAGAAATTTTCTCAGGACCAGCCCCTTTTCTAGCCATTTCCCATGACTTTTAACCAACTGGTCCAAAGGTCATTTTTAGTAGACGTATAAAGTAAGTTCACACATGTGTCCAAGCAGAATACGGTATTTATGACATTAACTGCATACATGCCACAAAGTTTGAAAACCAGAGAGTGTCTATTTTTTGTCAACATTTTGAACAATATATTTGTTGTTTCACACCTTTTTGTGACATGTTTTGCTTGAGAACTGTGCCATATTTATTTCAAATAAATGCCATTTTTATTTTGATTAATCATTATACTTGGTGTTCATTCATTTTTAAGTTTGCAAGTGTCCAAATATTTTCTTGTGGCCACCGATTATCTCAAAGTTGTTACAATGACATAGTGACAAGACGTTAAGGTCCTCTCTACTTCATAGATGGTGCTCTAAAATTTGAGGGAGAAAAATATCACATAATTTCTCAGGAGACAAAATTGCACAAACATGATTAACTATGCAGATGATGACAGCCAGACTGTACACATTGGGCGATGAAAATGGAATCTCTGCTGTTTCAGGACGTCAAATGTAATTTCTTGTCTCAGAAGGTCATGAATTGCATATGTAACATTAATTTCACCTTTCAAATTCCTTTTAAATAATTTCCAGAACATTAAATCATTGCATCCTGTGATCTCTTCTCTGTTGACACCAGGGCCCTCTGAATCCGAAGGAGGTGGGATTGTGAAGCTCATGCACCCTGACTGTTCCTTCCTGCCCCGTGAGCTTCAACTTGAATGCTGGCAAGAGATGTGTAGGAGAGCGAGAGAAAGGTGCACATCAGAAGATCACCATGACTCATTCCCATTTTAAAGACACAGCTGCATGCACAAACTTAGTAAGTATTCACAGTAAGAATTATTTTACGGTCACACTAGGCTTTGAGCATGCTAAATTACTTCAGACACCACAACAGACAGGAGATGATGTTACACTTGTGGGCTTCTTCTTTTAATTCATAATTTCCAACAGTTAGTTCCAGTCCTCGAATCTGATTGGATGAGAGACGTTCCTCGAGTGCTGATGTCTCAGAACAGCAGTAGTCATATGCTTCCTTCTTTGTATCACTACACTATTGTTTGCAGCATTTTAAACCAAAATGTAACACCCTGTCTACTAGTTTTGTCTAATAGGTTATGATGGTACTAATGAAGTACCACAATACCCAAACATTTTTAATGGTACGATATCAACTCGTTGTTAATTTTGGTACCATATTACAGTATGCTGTCATTAGCAAAATTATATGAGATGTGACACTTTTGAAATTTACAATGTGAAAATAAAATAAAATACCTCTGGATATGGCCAAGTGTGATCTTTAAACAGCAGAAGGATGTAATTTAATAACATGCAGTATTATGCGTTGCATGCTACAGTATGAACAAGATATATGACCCTCCCCACCCACACACAGGTGCATGCTAAGGATGGGCAATATCACTTCTTTTCTTTTCAATCCAATACCAATAATTTCAAGTCCAATATCGTCGATACCAATACCAATACCAATTTCTTGGGATAAAATGGGTAATTCAAAATATAATTTTTAGTCATAATTCAAGTCATTATTTTTTACTTGAAAATTATTAGACTTCTGTTTTGTGTACCCTTACAAAAATGTATAATTTCACTACAGTAAATATAGTTTATAGTTTAATCATGGAATTTAGTTAAAATATAGTTACCATGGTTACTACTATGATATTACTGTAGTAAAACCATGGTAATGTTTTTTGGAGGGGATTTTCTCCCCTTTTCTCCCCAATTTGGTATGCCCAATTCCCAATATGCTCTAGGTCCTCATGGTGGTGTAGTGACTCGTCTCAATCCAGGTGGCGGAGGACGAATCTCAGTTGCCTCTGTCTCAGACAGTTAATCCACGCATTTTATCACGGAAACTTAGCGCATGTGGGGACCCACGCACATAAAATTGCTATATTTTGTAAAAAAATAATAATAGAAAATGTAATAAAAAATAAACAAAAATAATATTTGATATTTTAAAAGCTGTATGTATCAATTTGATTAAGCAACATTTGGTCATACCATTTATTTAAAACGTTTAACATGGAATCCAGAAAAATGACGCATAATTTTTAATTTGTTGATTATTGTATCGATTTAGTATTGATTCCGAGGTACCAGGGCTGGTATCATAACGAAGCCAAAGTTTTGGTATCGGAGTAACCCTACTGTCTTCACCGGACGCAGGCGTAGCGTCGAAACAATAGAACCCCATTATAATCAATGATGCGGTCTACGATGGAAGTGTCTGTTGTGCCCGATGTAGACATTGTGTAAGAACAGTGCAGATGTGTAAAAGCTATTTATTTTTCCCTGTGACATTAAAGATTTAATTCAGCAGGTGGCAACAAAAGACCATTTTTGTGTGTTATGAACAAGTTGAACTGACGTTTATTTCAGTCAGAGCTGCCAGTCAGAGAGTGGTTTCTGTGAAATCATTAGCAATTGCCTCTCACTCCATGATCACTCGGACACAACTACACTACAACTGGGAAATACAGCTTCAGCGTTAAAGTTTATCACAGCTGAGAGACACAACAGACAGTGTAATCACACATGCTCAAGGTGCTTACCTATCTGAGTTTCCGCATTGGGAGCAGAATTCAGATGTAAACAACATTCAACATGTCAGAGGAGAGAAACGAACCGGCTACCACAAAATATTCAGGGAAGACTGACTAACACTATAGACGCGGAATAGAGTTGAGCAGCTATAGCTGTACTGTTCATCTCTGCTTGGGAGGCGTGACAGACGCAGGTAACAGTTCAATCGCTCTCTCCCTTTCTCTCTCTCTCACACACACACACACACACACACACACACACACACACACACACACACACACACACACACACACGTTGTGTTTCCATGTTTTATGGGGACTTTCCATGGACATAATGGTTTTTATACTGTACAAACTTTATATTCTATCCCCTAAACCTAACCCTACCCCTAAACCTAACCCTCTCAGAAAACTTTCTGCATTTTTACATTTTCAAAAAACATAATTTAGTATGATTTATAAGCTGTTTTCCTCATGGGAACCGACAAAATGTCCCCACAAGGTCAAAAATTTCGGGTTTTACTATCCTTATGGGGACATTTGGTCCCCACAAAGTGATAAATACACGCTCACACACACACACACACACACACACACACACACACACACACACACACACACACACACACACACACACACACACACACATCCTTGTTTCTCCAATAATTTGTTACAAACAGCCCAGATTGCTGTTACTAGTTCTAAAGTGAAGTTTTTGAATTATTCTCACACCCCAACTCGTCACATACGGACGCTCGGGCAGGACCCCTTGGCGTCGCTTATCGACGCGCCGGGTGTACCTTTGGCGTCGTTTTACGACGCGTCCAGTTTCGAAACATAAAAAACCAGTTGGAGGGCGACTGTAGCCTATTCCTTTTGATTTTTATTCATCGCGGTCTCGACTCTCGACCCGTTCGCGGCGTGAGCTTACCCGAGACGTGACATTTCAAAGCCGCGCGCTCCGGTTCGGAGATACGTAGAACGGCGTCATTTCACGACGTGTCCGGGGTTTTAAACATCAAAAACCGGTTGGAGGGCCATTGCAGCCTATTCCTTTTGATTGTTATTTATCGCGGTCTCGACTGTCCACCCGTTCGCGGCGTGAGCTTACCCGAGACGTGACATTTCAACGCTACGCGCTCCGGTTCGCGGAGATACATAGAAGTCTATAGGACCGCCCTGCGCGTCGAAAAACGATGCCAAAGGTGTACCCGGCGCGTCAATATGTGACGAAACCGCCTGAAGCGTCCGTATGTGACGAGTCGGGGTGAGAATGTGTTGCAACGGGAGGACTGGGTGCATCTTTTGAACTAGCAAAGGCAGATCCTGATCCACGGCGTAAGAAAGTAGTTCCATGCACAAATGTGTGTTTTTTTTTTTTTTTTTGAGACAGTCCTTAGATTTTCCACATTATTTTATTTAGTTGATCATTGATCTGTTGTATAAAAACAATATCACACTCGCAATCATGCTGTATGGCCCTAAATCAGCACTGCTGTGATTACGTAGGGCACTCGGCCTGCAGCTTCATGCCTGTGGCAAAATCAAAGCTGTGCTGATGTAGGGTCATACAGTACTCTTGATCGTGTGATGTTGCTTAAATATATTCATATATTTACTTGCCTGCAATAAAAATATGGAGCTTTGAAATATGTAATCATGTGTTGAGCCAGGAGGTCAGTGTGTGTGATGTTATGATCTTCTCTTGGTCACGTGACTTCCTATCAAATGACTTCACAGGTCAGAGTTCACCAAACGTTTGCGTGGAAGCAAGTGAAATAGAGATACACAGATGTATAGGCCAAACATTGGTATCAGCCAATAAAAGCATTTATCTGCCCAATCATGATCAGGGCTGATTATTTCCTGTAAAATATTCCCATATTGTAAGTGAATCGAGTGAATGGAGCGCAAAGTCTAGTGTGTTTAGTATAAACATGTTTAAACAGCTAAATAATGTTACCTAGCCGTCCATCTAACCTTTAATTGAAGTAGAACAATTGAAACAGGTGAAAAATCTCATTATTAAATAAATATTTTTCTCCAAAATGCATTGGCCATAATTATTGGCACCCTTTTATTCAATACTTTTGGCAGCCTCCCATTGCCAAGATAACAGCTCTGAGTCTTCTCTAATAATGTCTAATGAGGTTGGAGAACACTTGGCAAGTGACCTGAGACCATTCCTCCATACAGAATCTCTACAGATTCTTCAAATTCAGAGGTCCATGTTGGTGGACTCTCCTCTTCAGTTCACCCCACACATTTTCAATGGTGTTCAGGCCAGGGGACTGGGATGGCATGGCAGAACCTTGATTTTATGGTCAGTGAACCATTTTGTGTTGATTATGCTGTTTGTTTTGGATCATTGTCTTGCTGGAAGATCCAACCAGGGCCCGTTTTAAGCTTTCTGGCAGAGGCAGTCTGGTTTTGATTTTTTTATCAGTTGGTATATAATAGACTCCATGATGCCATATATCAGAACAAGATGTCCAGGACCTCTGGCATAAAAACAGCCACACAACATTAAAGACCCAGCAACCAGTTTTCTGCAAAAAAGCTTTTTTTTTTATCTGACCATAGAACCCAGTCGCATTTAAGTTCGAGTAGTGTCAGGCAAACTGAAGACGCTCAAGTTTGTTGTTGGATGAGAGCAGAGCTTTCTGAACCCAAGACCCAACTAATTTATGCAATTCTCCAGCTGTGTTCCTTGAAGATTCTTTGGCCGCTTAAACCATCCTCCTCACTGTGCGTGGAGATAATATAGACACACGTCCTTTTCCAGGCCAATTCTTAACATCTCCAGTTGATTGGAACATGTTAATTATTGTACTGATGCTGGAAATGGACATATTCAATGCTTTGTCTATTTTCTTATAGCCACTTCCCATTTTGTGAAGCTCAACAACCATTTACCACACATCAGAACTATATTATTTAGTCTAACCTACTGTGATTGATGATTAAGGGAATTTGGCCTGTGTGTTTCCTCATATGTAAACCCCTGTGAAACAGGAAGTCATAGCTAAACAATTTCATGTTCCTAGTCACCCAGATGTACAAAATTTATTAACTATGAATCAGAATACACTTCAGATATTTTATTCTTAAGAATTTCTAGGGGTGCTAATAAATGTGGCCAATGTGTTTTGGAGAAAAATATTTATTTAATAATGAGATATATCCTTTCTTTCCATTGTTGTACTTCAATTAAAAGTTTGATTTTTGTGATTTCTTTTTTTCAATGAAAGATCAAAAGGATAAACCACGCAGATTTTTTTTCACACCATTCTTTGCTCATATTTACCATGTGTGCCAATATGTTTGGCCACTACTGTATTTCTCACATACTCCAGCAAGTCCCCCATTCCACCCCCCTTCATGCTGGGGCATTCCAGTTCATGGAAGATCACTTTGTTGCAATCTCCAGCTTACTTAGATCTAAGAGCACTTCAAATCTGGTTTACCTCTGTTAACCCAGATAGCACTTTGGGTCAAACACAGGCACTGGCCAGGCTGCAGGAAATTGTCAGCAATATGAATAATTCTGTCAGAGAAGCACCTCTTCCATTGTTAACATCGGTTGGTGTATTTATTGATGAAATATGCATTTTGTGGGGTTGATTCACCTCATTGCATCATTTCTGGAATATCTTGCAATATATGCACTGTGCTCAGGCTATGATAGGGCTGCTTGCCCTCACAGCAGTTCCTTGTCTGGACAAGAATGTATTTTATTCAGAATTTATTCTCTGTGACATCACCATGCATGCAGAAGTCCGTAAGAGTAATCTCTCTAAATTGCTGAGCACCCCAGGCTATCCCTCTGACGCACAAATAAGTCCATAAGCACGCAAGAGTGATTCCTTTGTTGGGATATATGATGCTCTTGGGTTATTGTGTCATCAGGGTGTACTGTGAAGTTTTGAAAAATGGAACAACAGAAGATCTTTGTCTTTGTAACAGACCTTACTTTAAACAAGTTGACTTTGAATTTGTAATGCATTTTATTTAATTTGAGGAATTCCGGCAGGGAAACAAAATGTGATGCAAAAATTATTTATTACACACAGACATGCATACATTATCAAGTCGAGATATATAATGGCTAGTCTATAAGATCCTTATGCATTATTCATGTCTGCACGTAGTAAGGGAGCTCTTTAGCCAGACTTCTACTCCAAGTCAGGAAAACCAAAGTGCAGATGACCCCTAACAGGAAATGTCATTATGGAGCAGTCTTTGGCCACAGAAATGGCAGCAGGGAGGATTGAGACATCTCTGCTCCCTTTCCGTGACGGACATTATAGATCTCCAACGAAAGGTCAGGTAATCACCCCGGAAGGACAGGGCGCAAAGACCCAAGGAACTCTATCAAACTGTCTTGCTTTTCTTGTTATCATAGATGGCATCCTCGTGAGCAGGATTAGACAAAATTAAGAATTAAATGAAGGAATCCCGTAATGTTTGGAATTGGAATGTCAGAAACAGGAAAGTGCTGCAATTGAATGAAATTAAAAAAATTATACAACTTTCAGTAGTCCAAATAACAACAAAATGGGGTAGAAATTATAACCTTTTAGGTGTTCGGTTTAAGGTTTACATCTTATCCAAATTTGTGTTGTTTGAATTTTGAAATTGCTTTCAACATCATCCTTAAAATGAAAGTAAATGTTTTTAAACATTAAATATATCTAAAATAAATTGTATATATACATATATATACACTTTGTAAATAAATAAATGTATATGTATGTGTGGCAGGGCGGAGGGCGGGTCCGGGTTGTGATTATACACACCCGGTCCCTTATCAGGCTAATTAAGCCTCCAAGAGGGATAAAGGCCGATGGCAGACAGTGGTGCGAAGAGAGAGAGATAGTTTGCGGACATGTCCATCATGTGTGTGTTTTGTCTTTTTAAGTTCATCATTAAAAATATTATTTATATTGCCTTGGAGGAGGAGGGATGCCCGTTGTGGAGTCCTCGACACTGCCGTTCACCCAGGGGAGCGCCGCTGCCATCCACCGGGGGAGGGAGTAGACCCGAGTAGGCCGCCGCCCGCGATGCAAGTGGGGACTGGACTCCCGACCGCATGGAGCGATGGAGCCGCTGCCAGGGGTGGAGGAGAGCCCTGCCATCCCCCAGAAACGCGGAGGGGTCGGAGGAAGATCGCCGTCCACGAGGGGAGGAGGGAAGTGTTCCCCGATCTCCTGGAGTGGTAGGGCCGCTGCCAGGGGCGGAGGAGTGTCCCCACGAGTCACCGAGAACGCGGAGGGGCATTCTGACTGCCGGGATCGTGAGTCTGACTCCGGTCCGCCCGGGGAGATGCGGCTGTCGTCCACCTGAGAGGGTGGAGAAGTGATCGAGGACCATGCGACAGTGTACTGGAGAACCGGCGAGTAGGTTTTTTTTTCATCTCTCTCTCCTCTCTCTCTCTCACTGCCTCTCCGCGTTGGCCTTTTCCCTCTCATTTAAATTTTACAGTGTTTTTTTTGGGGGGTACTACACTGTTACAGGAAGTACCCCCCCCTATTTCATTATTTCTGTTTCCCTCACTTTTCTCCTCCCTCGTCCAGGTAGATGGGGATGACCTGGGCAAAAGGCACGCCCCTCCCCAGGGAAAGGGGGTGTTCATCATGCCGGTGGCTCCCCTGCCTGAGTGTGTGTGTTTTGTCTTTTTAAGTTTATCATTAAAAATATTATTTGTATTGCCAAGCCGGTTCTCGCCTCCTCCTTTCCATTGACTTGTTTACAGTATGCATTAATACCATCCAGTCTTTCTGGGAATGCCCCAAAGGTTGTGAGTGATAACATGTTTATGGGTAGTTCATACTGAATAATAAAATGTATATTTAAAAACTACAATTACAGCAGTTACAGTTGAATTCAGAACTTTACATACACCTTAGCCAAATACATTTAAACTCAGTTTTTCACAATTCCTGGTATTTAATTGTAGAAAACTTTCCCTGTCTTAGGTCAATTTTGGAGCTTTGCTTGGACGCTTGCAAGGCTCACCCTTTTTCTTCCAAACATAACTATGTTCATTATGACCAAACAGATACATTTTTGTTTATTTAGACCAGAGGATATTTCTCCAAAAAGTAAGATCTTTGTCCCATGTGCACTTGCGAACTGTAGTCTGGATTTTTGTATGCTGGTTTTAGAGTAGTGGCTTCTTCCTTGCTGAGCAGACTTTCAGGTAATGCCGATATAGGACTTATCTTTACTGTGGCTATAGATACTTGTCAACCTGTTTCCTTCAGCATCTTCACAAGGTCCTTTGCTGTTGTTCTGGGATTGATTTGCACTTTTCGCACCAAACTACATTAATCTCTAGGAGACAGAATGTGTCTCCTTTCTAAGGGGTATGATGTGAATAATATTGTACAAATTCTTATACTTGGTAGTTGGTACAAAATACAATGTGTCATTGCTTATAAAATAACTTGTCTACACCCTCTTTTCAAGTCTGAGTGTCGGCACACACTATCAAAAATGTTGCAGTATACTGGAGTGCAAAATAAAAAGCTCAGCACTAGTGAAGACTAATTTCACATGAATACAGTATTGTGAAGCACCAACATTTAATATAACCGAATGATGTATACTTCTCCCTGTAGCCATCTCTCTCTCTCTCTCTCTCTCTCTCTCTCTCTCTCTCTCTCTCTATCTCTCTCTCAGTGTCTTTCTTTCTTGTGTTAATCATTGTGTGATTACTCTTTATAATGCCAGCAAGAGCTCTAACATGCCTGTACTTGTTATATAGGACAAACACAAACTTTACAAGAAAGCACTTTCATCTGGATTAAATGAAACTATCTACAGTGACCCCAAAAAGTACTTAGACACTTAAGCCACACAAAAATGCACAAAATTGTGCTACATAACAATATATAAAACCAAATGGCATTTATTTTAAAGAAAGACAGCACAAACACACTTTTGAAGCAAAATGTACTCAAAACATTTATGTTAGGCTTTAAATTATAAAACTAAAGTGATTGAAAAATGGCTCAGAAAAGTTAAGTTCTAGTAAAATTTGTTTGCAGATGCCACTTGGTTTTATACTTTGTATATACTTTTACTATTTCAGGTTTAATACAAGATTAGCTTAATCAATAGCATTTGTGGCATAATGTTGGTTAACATAAATATACAAATAATTTTAAAAAAATGAGTCGTTACTCCTTTTATAAAAAAAAATTAATAAATAAAAAAAAAAGACAAAAGAAGTGAAGTTACAGTGAGGAACTTATAATGGATGATGATGGGCCAATTTTTGGACAGTTCAAAGGCAGAAATGTGAAGCTTATAATTTTATAAAAGTACTTGCTTGCATTGTTTTGTTAAAATATGTGCTGTAAAGTTGTTAATATCGGTTTTTGGGGATTTCATGGCAACAACGTTGTAAAAATTGTATAACCACTGAAAGGATAAGCGATTTGTCAAAGTAAATGCATGTATACAAACATAAAGTTTATATTTTGTGGTTATGCTTTTAAAACAGTAAGTATTTTAGTGTTCTATTCTATTGTAAGTGCCTCACTGTAACCTTGATTTTGCCTCTTTTTTTTTAAGTAGAGACAACTCAAAATACATTTTTGTGGTGATCAATATTATGCCACAAATGCTGTCGATTGAGCTAAATTTGAATGGAACCCAGAATCTTCCTTTAAGTGTGACTTAAGTGTCCAAAAGTGCCCAAATATCTTTTGAGGCCACGGTATATACTGTATTTTTTATGCATTTAGGATAAGCATTTTTAAATTTTATCTCTGTGCATTAGTGTAATCTTGCATTACTAAAACATTAAAACAATATTTTCAGATCTGTTTTATGGGCTAAAGCTCTAACAGCCTCCATGGGGAGCAATGAAACAGCATATTACGAGAAAACAGGCCTTTCTGGCAATCTACAAAGCCATGCAAGAAAGACATTAATTTGTCAATCAAGAGATCAAAACGCATTGTCAAATAGCTGAATTGTCCCAGTTTCTTCTTGTCTGCCAATGAATTGTATCTCTGGATATAATTCTAATTACACAGCTCTGTCTCTAATGCACCCCAACAATGGATCACAGACCACGATTTTGTCTAGCTTTTAACCGCTGCCGTGCCATAATGACACTGTGAAATCAAGGGTGGCCCAGCGTTAAGATAATGTATACTCTCCGGAGTGGAGAGGATGAATTAGCACATAAGGCCCCATCCACTCGGCAGGCTTGGTAGACTTCAGGATGGAAATGAGCCGTGAGTGATGTGATTTGCTGGATGAACCGCTGGACCCTTGATGTGTCTGCCCACTGCAGCACAGCAACACACTGCAATCAGCCAGTGCAAAGCCCCCATCATGTTTCACCATTACCGTCGCACAATAGCTGGTATTATCAGTCATTCAAGCGAGTGAATTTGACTTGGTAGCATGTGGAGGAATTGGTAGTGACGGTTTTAGTGTTAACATGAGCCATAAAGGAATATGTGATAATGTGACATAAGCCATAATCATGAAGGCTGTGGTGTCTGTCATTTGAGCCAGTGTGTTTGTATATGTGTCAGCAGGGGTTATGTGTGCATGCATGTGGATTAAGTTTTACAATTCACAGCTGTGCCTGTAATGGCTAATTAAACTGCTCTGTATTAGTGATCCATATTGAATGGCCCTCTATCCACCTGTTACTGCTACCAGCCCTGGAGTTTAAAGGGACAGTTCACTGGAAAATGAACCCTCCAAACCCATATGACTTTCTTTTGTCAGTGGAACACAAAAGGAGATGTAAGGCAGTGTGTTAGCCTTAGTCACTGTTCACTTTCATTCAGTGGTGAATTCTCAGGACCAGCAAAGCCTTCTCTGCTGGCCTAACATGCCAAATAAATAAATATTTTTCATCCTTTTATTCTCAGTCACATTTTTACCTATGTATTTTTAATCACTTTCCACTCTTAATTAATCTACAAACAAATAGAGAAAAACAAAAAGTTAATCCAGTCAGAATTTATTCCTTGGTGGTTACAAGCGATGTTTCACCAATCGCATACCCAAAGCAGTGCGTGAGTCTGAGCTCCACCCCCTCAGGCCTTCAGAATTTCCACAGAATCCCTCAACAGTGCAAATGTATGGGCAACTAAAGTCAGATTGTCAGATTCATCAGCAAAAATAAATCATATTGATTTATTTGTTCTTGGTGGGTGTGATCTTTAGGATATGTCCCGGTCAAGGCCTTCTAGCTGGCCTTGAGTGACGCAATCACACTTTAAATGACGTAATAAAAAGCGAGCGCAAGATCTTGCTGACGAGTCGGCTGTCAATCAAGCCTCTGCCTCTATCGCCATTGAGAAATAGATCCTTATGGATATAAAAACACAAGATGCTCTGCATGACCGTGTGATTGCTTAATTTATTAATCAGGAAAGGAGGACTGATTTTCACTTCAAGTAAATTGGTAAGTGCTTTTTGCATTGTTATAGTAACATCAGGAGTTTTCTAAGTGTAAGTTAGGCTGCTTGAGTATTCAGTGTCAGTTTTGAAAAGTAGTGCTGCGTTCCATACAACTCGGGAAGTCGGATTTTACAACTTCCTACTAGGAAAAGTGCAAATGGAATGCATCTTGAAGTCAGAATTACAACTTGTAGGCTCAAGCAGGAACTCCGATTTTGCAGACATGCAGGTGCATGAAGTCACACAAACATGTTGAAACTCAGGGAGATATACAAAGTAAGTGATAAACATTCACTGAATTAAGTAATTTCGATAAATGAGTTTGTTTCCACATTACATGATATAAAAACTTGTTAAACTGCAGAAACATGTGTATAAAATATTGTAATCTCTTTTGATAATTGTACATCTGAAGCACAAATGCTAGCACTGCAGCATTTTTAATCATTTGGGTTGCTAGGAGACATCTCTAATTAGCTGCTAAGCTAATGGCTGCGTTGCAGTTCCAAATATCGGGGAATGGAATACATACACTCACCTAAAGGATTATTAGGAACACCTGTTCAATTTCTCATTAATGCAATTATCTAATCAACCAATCACATGACAGTTGCTTCAATGCATTTAGGGGTGTGGTCCTGGTCAAGACAATCTCCTGAACTCCAAACTGAATGTCAGAATGGGAAAGAAAGGTGATTTAAGCAATTTTGAGCGTGGCATGGTTGTTGGTGCCAGACGGGCCGGTCTGAGTATTTCACAATCTGCTCAGTTACTGGGATTTTCACGCACAACCATTACTAGGGTTTACAAAGAATGGTGTGAAAAGGAAAAACTTCCAGTATCGCGGCAGTCCTGTGGGCTGAAAATGCCTTGTTGATGCTAGAGGTCAGAGGAGAATGGGCCGACTGATTCAAGCTGATAGAAGAGCAACTTTGCCTGAAATAACCACTCGTTACAACCGAGGTATGCAGCAAAGCATTTGTGAAGCCAAAACACGCACAACCTTGAGGCGGATGGGCTACAACAGCAGAAGACCCCACCGCGTACCACTCATCTCCACTACAAATAGGAAAAAGAGGCTACAATTTGCAAGAGCTCACCAAAATTGGACAGTTGAAGACTGGAAAAATGTTGCCTGGTCTGATGAGTCTCGATTTCTGTTGAGACATTCAGATGGTAGAGTCGAATTTGGCGTAAACAGAATGAGAACATGGATCCATCATGCCTTGTTACCACTGTGCAGGCTGGTGGTGGTGGTGTAATGGTGTGGGGGATGTTTTCTTGGCACACTTTAGGCCCCTTAGTGCCAATTGGGCATCGTTTAAATGCCACGGCCTACCAGAGCATTGTTTCTGACCATGTCCATCCCTTTATGGCCACCATGTACCATCCTCTGATGGCTACTTCCAGCAGGATAATGCACCATGTCACAAAGCTCGAATCATTTCAAATTGGTTTCTTGAACATGACAATGAGTTCACGGTACTAAAATGGCCCCCACAGTCACCAGATCTCAACCCAATAGAGCATCTTTGGGATGTGGTGGAACGGGAGCTTCGTGCCCTGGATGTGCATCCCACAAATCTCCATCAACTGCAAGATGCTATCCTATCAATATGGGCCAACATTTCTAAAGAATGCTTTCAGCACCTTGTTGAATCAATGCCATGTAGAATTAAGGCAGTTCTGAAGGCGAAAGGGGTTCAAACACAGTATTAGTATGGTGTTCCTAATAATCCTTTAGGTGATTGTAAACCTCCTTGGTAGATTCATATGAAAAATTATGATTTTTGACGTTTCACAAAATGACAAAACTAGGCTTGCTTGAGCATTAAGTGTTGTTTCAAGTTCTGGCTTTGGTGCGTGGACATGTTTTTAAAATGTCAATTGGTATTACTAGTTAGCTGTGACATAATGTGTGATACTCAAAGACATAGGGTGCCTTATTCATTGTGAAACTGTTCTTTCTTAATGGCATGATTCACACTGAAGGCCTAGACTTTTAATGCACGGGCCGCCACTGCTTTCATAGCATCTTTTTTTCCATGCCTAACATCTTTTGTTTTCCACAAAAGAAATTAAGCCATAACATAAGTGCAAGTAAATGGTGACAGAATTTAAATTTTTTGGGTGTGCTATCCCTTTAAGCATTTACCATTACAGAGGTTGGAATGGGCTAATAATTATACCTGCTATAACTGCTAACTGAATATCATTACCACCCTTGCCATTACAGCACCATGGGTGCCATTGGCAGTCTGCCCTTATGTCATTGCTGCCAGTTCCTTTTCCATTTCATTCCATTTCCAACTTTCTATGCTGCCCTGAGACCTAACTCAAGTAATTGACAGGCTGCTTTGATTGAGTGAGCAGCAGTACCATACTTTGTTTGGGAGAGTTGGACCACATTTATTATGTAAAATGTTTCATTTGCATGTGCTCACATATGGTTAATGCTCTATTCCTTTCGACAGATTTCATGGTAGTTGAATTTCAGATGCAGTTAAACTTCGGTTTGAATCCCCAATATGTGCTTTAACTGACACTTTCGTTACAATACAACCTCTCATTCCAAAGCAATTTTAGAAGTAAGTGGCCCCAAACAATCAGACCGCGGGCGGGGCTAATCCTAGATTAGATGAAATGGTTGGCCATGTTTGTTTACCGAGCAGAACCATCCAGAGACTCTCAGACAGAGAGATTCACCAAATCTTGGCGCTTAAATTGACATAATTTGTTTTGCATTTGCTGCAAGTGAGTGGAATATCATTGCCTCTTAGGGGGCCTAGAGGAGGCCGAGTTTCAGAGAGGTGTCTGATGCTTTTCCAGTTCACAGGTTTGTGCTCATAAGGTATTCCTCTAAGCTAGCCTTCATGAGTCATATCCTGCTGCTCTGTGCTATTTCATCTCAGCTTGGGTCTTTAGTATAACCACATTTTTGGGATACATTCAAAAAGTCAAACTCTGAAACTGTTACAACTTTGTAATTGTGACTTTAAAAACCAAAACCCCAAACTGTGTTTGACACAGTGCTCTCAGTAACTTAATATTTACTGTTTCTTATAGATCACTCTTTACTAGCATAGGAAGTTCTTCATCATCAAAGGCTTTAGGGATATAGTGGCGAAAGTGCCGCATGGTAATGTATCTACTGTATATTCATTTATAACGTAACACCAAACATGTATTATCTTGAATTCATACATTTACATTAATTCATTACGCAGACACTTGTGCATTCAATGTATACATCTTATTTATTATTTGTGTTTCTCTGAGAATAAAGCCCATGACCTTGCCACTGTCAGTTCCATGGTCTACCAAATGAGCTACAGAAACACACACATATGCACACAGCAGGACCAATGGGAAACAAATCACAAATGATACCTCTTTCATTTCTGAACTGATTCTCCTAGACAACAATGAGATTAAATGGAGTGCAAGTCTCTGGCTTCGCAGATTTTTCACCAGAGAAAAAGTCTCTAGTAATCTCATGTGTCCTGTAGAGTTTATTAAGGGATCTCAAGGTCTCTAACTATGCTCAGATTTGCAAAGATATCAAAGTCTGCTCTCAAATGTCAGATATATCAATATGAATTTGCAGATTTCCTAGTACTTCCAAGAGAAAAGTATCTGAGCTCCACTATCGAGATTTAATTTTTAGGGCTCTTTACTCTTACTTAATGGTCTCATTTGTGCATAAATAATTGTAGGAGAAACATTTTAGAAAGGTTTTCTAACGTAACGGAATCAGTCACGAGCAACGCACACTGCCATCAATACAAATGAAAAGTGATTCTTCTAGTTGTCATTATCACTTCCCGAATTTAGTGGTGCGGTGATGCACACATGTTTTCCGTCACTTGCACCAATGCACATTGGAAAAATGCAAAGTTTCCACAAATCATGTGCAATACTTCTCCACTCAGGCTCTGAAGGAAAGGCCACAAAATGTTCTACCATGGTGTCCCAGATCACCTTGCATGTTTCTGTGGTGATTTGGCATACAGTGGGTGACCAGTGGATGAGTTTGTAACTCGCTATGACAGCTTCATGGCTCATTCCCATTGAAAGATAATAAAGGGTAATGGCTAGGCTCTCAGACATGCTAATAGGAGCATAGTGGGTTCTCACTCGTTAGATGTTTGGCTGGACACGGTGAAGAAGCTTTTCAAATTTAACAGCTGTCATTCTGAAATACTCAAAGTGCTTGTCGTCGTCCAACCCAAGCATACGCTGAATTAAAGAAAAACACTCTCTGTCCCCCTCCTTGTGCGATTCAGTGGCCGCACATACCACCTTCTTTTAATTTGTATTTCTTTGTCGTCTTTTCAGCAAATAGAAAAGCACACACTCCTCCACTGTCAACATGTTGCCTACCTGTATAACGACTCCACCATATCTGATTTCGTGGTGCCAAAATAATTCGCTCCCCTGTGGTCTGAGGTTTGTATCAGCAAGAGCACACATAATATTTGTACAATGGGATGTGTTGGCAAAGCGCTCACGTATGCGTTAGCTTACCTGCGTGAAGAATGTTTGGGCCTTAAAGGAATAGTTCACAAAAATTTTTAATTCTCATTATTCACTTACCCTGATGCCATCCCAGATGTGTATGACTGTCTTTCTTCAGCAGAACACAAATGAAGATTTTAATAAGGTAGAGCTCTGTCAGGTTATTATAATGGAAGTACACGAATGCCAGCATTTTCACGGTACAAAAGTCACATTTAGGCAGCATAAAAGTAAACCACACGACTTCAGTCAATCAATGAATGCCTTCTGAAGCAAATCGATACGTTTGTGTAAAAAATAAATAGATAAATAAAACTTTATTAACTGTTAAAAAGCTCTTCCTGCCAGCAGCTGAAGCAAAGCGTGACGTTAGCATGTCAGCGAGTTCACACGAGAATTCAGTAGCGGCGCTTATTTACAACAGGAGAACGAATGTCACGAGGATGAAGTCATAACTCAGATCTAGGGACAAACAATTAATCGAAATAAAACTGTAAAACAATATGACGTAGTGTGATTATCAAACTGCGAGGGGTGCGATTTGATTAAATAAAAAAATATGCCTGCTGTTCAGCGCTAATATACACAGCTCTGTTTTGTCTGTGGTGTCTAGTGCTTTTTAAATACATAAAAAGGGTCCACGTATGACATATACTCTGAGTTTAGGTGAGGTTATGATATTCAGCATTTTTAGTGGTTTTCAGAGTGCTTGATACAAACATATTCTATCTATTTGGTATCCTCAGTAACAGCTAAGAGTTCAGTTCAGTGTGCTTACAATATGTGCGTTGAGTGCAATTTTATTTAAAGCTCTCCAGATTCACTTTAATTGCACATTTGCAGAATTTCACACAGGTTAACACTGGGTTTTTGTGGACCGAAGGGAAGATGACAGCATTTCAGTGCATTCAAACTTAAGTACAAAACAGAAACTTCACTTCTCTGCCAATTAAAAGCTTCCGCCAAAATAATGGCTTGAGATTTTAACCGTACATATCAATGCCACAATGAAGTTAAGAAATTATTAATAAATAAATTACTATACTATAATTATTATTATTATTATTCAATAGTAATTTATTTCTAACTTAATTTTTATTATTATATTACAATGATATCGTATAAAAGTTGACTCGGTTTAAAAAATAATGATGAAAAATGGGCTGACCCTTTCACTTATTAAAAGGTACACAGCAGACAGATGCAATTTGAAAGTGATTTTTTTTCTGTTTTATTATTTTATGTATATATATATATATATATATATATATATATATATATATATATATATATATATATATATTATTTATTTAGATAAAACCTTTCTAGAAAAGTATTTCTATTGGTAGTAAAGGATGGGCAAAACACTGTTTAATTTTGGTTTAAAGGAATCACTTTTATTATACAAATATTGTGATTTGAACTGCGATAAATACAAAGTAATCACACTTAGATTTTTTGTCCAAATCGTTCAGCCCTACTCCGATCCCTCAAATTTGTGTTTAAAGATTCAAGGACATCCATTAGCTTTCCCAAGCAGTTCTAGTGCTGTTTTTCTTAGTTAAGTCAAATTAGGAGAAAAAAATTTACCTATAATGCTCCTCATGATATTCAGCTTTCATGCCCCTTGAAAAAGTTCAAAATAAAACGTATGTAATCTTTCACTCACCCTCATGTTGCTCCTTTCATTTTTAAGAAAAAAGTTGCAGTGAAATTGTGACTGAGGCTAACATTCCATTTAAAAAGTAATATGGTTTAGAACAACATGAGAGTGAATGAATGATGACAGAATTTTAACTTATGGTTGAACTTTTTAAGTTGTAAAACCAATAAAAATTGAGGATAATGAGTAAAACATGAAAAGCACATGAGACTTGATGACCAGTAAATCCGTATTGAGTGTTTAGAGAAACCGTCATGTACAAACCTACACAATTGATAATTGATTCTATATGGAACCCAGCTAGAAGGAGTTGCCCTTCATCTGTGCTGTCAATCAAGCATGATCAAAGCTTAGTGACCTCACATCCAGCAAAAAGCTTTCATCTCTGAGTCCTTAGAGAGCACAGAGCTAGAAAGGCCAACCACTGTAAACCACAGCAGAAGATATGACTCCTAGATGCTGTTGCTTGATGACACCTGAAGTTGTTTGCATACTGAATATATAGACAGACGCTGCATTGCAATACCTCTCCCATTGGATGTTACATGCAATCATATAAAATATTCATTACATTCATATGTGATCAGTACTAGTATGCTGTGTGTATGTGATGCACTATAAAAATGTTTTCATCATAACAACAACTTTGTTTCCTTCTATTTAATTTGTCACAATTATTTCTGTCATTGCTACTCAATATTACATGTTTTCAGAGATCAAACTTGATTTTATTCTTCAGTAATTAAATTCAAAGTTGTCAAAAGTGTGCAATTAAATTATCACTGCGGGTTGTAAATTTGGCACCTCTTTGATTTAATGGAATGCACTGACATTGTAGGAATGTTATTTTTTAGTCTGATCTGTTGATGGAGAGGATGATGTGTTGTGTTGGTTTACTTGAACTGTATTAGAGTAAAAATGATGCTGTTGAACAATTATTTTGTAAATTAAAATCTGTGAAACCAAACTGCAACAATCTAAAAATACATTATAATTTAAATAACATAAACATTTAATATTTTGGTAATTCGAATATAATAATGCAGATTTTTTGTCGACACTGAAGTAATGCAGTAAGTTTGTGTGTAATTTTCTGTAAAAACAATTTCACAACGTAAAAAACGAATTTTCTTTAAAGGGCATTTGATAGTTCTCAAGCTAATGTTAGCATTGCTCTAATTTGTGTACTTTAAGTACTGATGTTACGGTGTTGTTAGGTGCTATATTGCCGTCTTTCAAAGTGGATCAGCATGATCATCTCTGCTGCCCCCTTCAGCTTTAGAACATCATTCACTTCTGGAAAATGTTGGAGTTTGAGGTAATATCTGAATTTATTTATTACTCCTATTGAGTTCGATACATTTTAGGCACAGACCGAATTGCCTCTAAACAATCGAGTATCAAAAAATGTCATGTCGTTCGGTACCAAATTTCGATAACTAAGGGGTTAATCTCATCAACGTCATCGATAAACATGTAGCATGCTAAATGTGCCCAAATCTAAAAGTGCTGGTGATAAGCTGTGGTTAGGCATCAAGGAAAAACACTAGTTTACACCGGTTATGCCCAGAGCTACACATGTGAGGCTGTAGTGTATATGCATCTCAACCCCCATAGATGTAAAAGATGTAGAAAAGATCAAAAGTGTGGCTACATTTCACCAGGCTCGATGCCAAGATAATTGCTGCTAAGACTGGCAGCACGACAAATCTGATGAAGCACTTGACAGTGCACAGAATAAACTTAAGAGCAGAAAGTTGCTCCGTCTTCAACTGCAAGAAGACCGAGCCGGTGCAGTCATCCTCACAGCTTCCTCCTGCCACAGAGCTTCCTTCAACATGCCCACCACACGAGTCCTCCTCCAAAACTACAGATGAATGCAGCGGCGCTATGACTGGGACTCCGACGGTAAGGTTAACGTTTAGCAAACAAACCAACAAACAAAATCGACTAACTTGTAGTAGTACATGCTTGTGTACTTCTTAATTGAACATTTCTGTGCACGGTGACATAGTCCTATAAACTGGGACCTACGTAACATTAGATATTGTTTGGATGTATGGCTATGGATAGCTAGCTAAATGATGCTAAACATGCTTTAAGGTTGACAGTAACTGTTCAAGTTTAACTCACATTGAACTAGTTGTCTTGTTAAATCATGTGTATCCTTAGGGTTGGCTGAATTAACAATTTAGCTTTCTTGTTTTTTTTTCCTCTTCACATTAATGTTATAGCCTCTGCCCCTGCCGACCCTAGCATGAGGAGACCAGAAAGCTCAGGTGATGAGTCTGTAAAAAAAGTCAACAAACTGAAAAAATAAAACCAACGTTTTTTTTAGGTAATATGTAATGTTTGTAATCTTGTTAAAACGAATTTCATAAAATGGGTATCGAAAAAAGTAGCATTTAGGAACCGGTATTGAAGTCAAGATATCGGTATTGAAAATCTTTGAACAATACCCAGCCCTATTGCTTTGCCTAAAAAAAAAAATCAGAAATCAAGTGAACATTCTTCTGCTGTTAAGGATAGATTATTATTGTCCCTCATATCAGTAATCTTTGGAGATGTCATGTTCATTGGTGTCTTTTGTCTTTGTGCTTTTATGTTTATTTTTCCCATCGTGGATGTCTGGTTTGTTCCTGTTCAGTCTGTTTTACTTTAAATAAATACGTACTGCATTTAGATCCTTGCTCCTCGTCTCCTTCATCTACTCAGCGTTACAGGAGACTGTCTACGTTTCACGTTATTTCTAAAGACAGTTATTACCTTTATTAGAGAACTGCTTAGCATAAAATAAATCTCAATTATCTAGTAATACAGAATGTAATGGTAAAGGAAAGATTATAATTGTTTTTGATGATCAAATTTAGTATGTCCATGAATTCTGTATTTGAAGAACTCATTTTATTTTGCAATCGCAGTGCCAAGCTACTTTGCACAAAACGAATGAAGACGTAGATGTCTTACTGTTACCGATGTTTACTCTAGTTTTTTTCTTTCTATCTTATGGCTTGAAGCAAGTTGCTTCAGACCTTTTTTTTTCTTCTTCGGCAGTACAGCTACTGGATCTCCCATAGTCTCCGCTGCTAAAGCACGATAAATAAATACAGTATGTTCCGTGGTGTTCTGTCACCATGACAAATTCCTTATATGTGTTAGCATATTTGGCAATAAAGCTCATTCTGATTCTTTTCGCTCTTCGCATCACCAAACAACAATGTTCTAAGCATAACCAAGAGTATATACACAGGCGGCAGCCAATGAGTGCGAGGATTGTCTTCTTCTTTAGTGAAACACCGTCACAGTCATGTGATTTCAACAAGGCGAAACACATTGAAGAGGGTGACCCACACCATGTAGAATAAACACTTTTATAGAAAACTATAATGAGTACAGTTTTTATCTCATATGAGCGTACACTATTCAGATCAAACTTCACAAAAGCACAATTCATTCATTAATGGGTCAAACTTTTTAAATTGGCTCCAAACTACTGAATGCACCTTCAAGCAAAATGCAATTTAGTATTTGTTTCTTTTGATTTTGGAATAAAATTGGACAAAGACATTTTATTAACAGGTTTTGTTAGAATCCCCCTGTGAGTATGACATTTTGATGAAGTCATGTTTGACTAAATATTTTTCCTGTCTAGAATTCACTTTTGTCCACTGAACAAACTACAGTGACATTTCAACCACACAGACTGTAAGATATGTCTCATAGCCGTTGTAATAAATGGTCCTTGCACACACAGAAACACAGTCTCGTTCAATCTCACACATGTTCATTTCCACACAGCACGCAAACATACCGCCTAGCAGCAGTCCCCTGGCTGCTTTTGCTCTGATAGAATGGTGGAACGCTTATTGGAACTGTTCACAGTGGACCAACTCTTCAGTACAGCTATCACAGACAGAAGAGGGAGAAAAATCACCTGCTTGGGCTGTGGAATTAGAGCATAATTGCTTCTGAAGTAGAAGCCGGCCATGTGAAACAATGCAACTCCAATTGACCTCTCTTCTACACCCTCCATCTCTCTCTCACCTACACAAACACACATACAAAAGCAGAAACACTGCAGTTTCCGCTGTACCACTCCATTTTAAGCCTCAAATTTCAGCACTGGACAGCTCCAAGTCGGCCAAAGCACTCCAGAGTTCCATTGTCTCAGCACCACCACCATTAGACAGCCCTCCTCATGTTAACAGCTATTGGCAAAGACAATCTCTTCCTCTTTGTCCACTTTTCAATTGCTGACCGGCCTGATGTTTACATACTGTGGTAAAAGAGAGCAGGTCAGAACAAGAGAGTGGGAAGTGAATAAAGTGGGTCAGGATGGATTTTATTGGTGACATCTTGTATTTTTTATGTTAACCTCTGAGCTGAGGGTAGTGCACAGGGCATTGGCATCATATACTGTAATTAGACTTTTGGCCATGGCATTGCAATAAAAAAATATCCAGCTACATCTACTATATCTTCCAAACTAGAAAGTCTCTTGTTATAATATTCATATATTTGATGCTAGTTTTCTTTAATTAACCCTCAAATACCCATGCACTGATATTGATGCTGTACTGATGCTGTTTCGCACCCTTAAAAGTGTTTTTAGAAAGCAAATATTCTAAAAATTGCTACATGTCAAACACTTGCTTTGAAAACTGCTAACTGACCATGTTGACTTTAAAGTCCTAGGATATTAAAATTGTAAAGATTTTGCTGCTAAGCATATTTTAGCACATGAGCTGCTGATATGAATTTTCAACCCATATTTAGTGAAAAACAGGTATCATTTAATTGTTGAAATTTTGCTACAGATCTACAAGGGTTCAAATGCTCAGTTTTACCTTGTGGTATACTTGATGCAGTCCAACAACTAAATACAATTGTGCAACCTTACCAAATACAATAATCCTTTTTTTCCCTTTTTTTTTTTTTTTTAGAAAAAAGAGAAGAGCCAGCAGTTTCAGACTGGCTTGATGTACTTAACTAACCAAGTGAGAATAAGCGAGGCAAAGAGTGTGATGAAAAGCAAGACAAATAACTAAATAAAACCCATAACACTACTGAGACCAGGAAAGAGACACTGTCAGATGCATTGGAGGGGGGTGAATAGAAACAGATCCAGACATACAAGAGTGGATAGGGTTCTGATTCCATCCCCTCTAAAAGAGTAACATAGAGGGACACAGAAAACAGCAGACACATGGGAAGTTGGAAGATACACATTACTTAGCACAAAGCCCCAGGGTTTTAGGACTAGCAGTAAATGGAGATTGACATTTTAAAGAGTATGCCTAATGAATAAGCCCAAACAAGGAGAAAAACTCAACAAAGGCATAGCTAAGCAGCTGCCACCCCTGCCAGTGATCAAATGAGTGTGTGTGGCCAGACTTAAAAACACTTTCTACGTTGGCAAGGTGTGCTTTGCACAGTGTGCAGTGTAATTTAATTCACAATGTTGAAGAGTAGATATCACTTTGACCTCAGCACGAAGAGGAATGTGGTAGATTCCGACATTACTTTTTGTCTAAGGAAGAGTGCTGGTCAAATCGGCACAAGTGCTCTCCAGATTACACTTGAGTGGGAGAGTGCATTTTGTGATTGCGGCTTTTTTATTCTCTCATTGTCTATCAAAGGACTGAGAGTGTCAGTCACAGCAGTTCAAATGTTCCTCCCAGCCTGCACGGGGTGAGAGTGGGCAGTTTTGTGTCACTTTAAAAATACCATAACCAAATTAGTTTCTTAACTTTCAGTTCTGTTAACTGTTCTGGAAAATGCGTTATTCCTCCGATGCGGACACACCTTACTAAAATCCTTTGACAGTGTTTTCTGTACTCTTTCAACAGCACTGCAACACTACTAAACACTATTCAATCAGCATGTAGTCTGATTCCTGAATATACATCACAAAACCTTCCAAAAGAATGACTTATCCACCAGTTCTTTTTAGTGTATGAAAACTGAAATGAAAGTTGTTCTAAGTAAATCTTAATGGTATAACCCTAAGTAAAATCTACTTAATCTAGGACATGACATTGATTAAAATGAGTTAGTAAATTCAACATAAACATTTTAGTAAATTCAGTAACTTTAAATTTCAAATCATGTAAGTTAAATTTCATACACGGTACATTAACTAAAATGAATGTAGAATTTGCTTATTTGTTTTATTTGTTATTTGTTCTTTATTTGCTTTTTTCTATATTTACTTCACCACAAATTATATATGGAAAGCAGTTCAATGGAAAGGAGGAGGCGAGAACCGGCCTGGCGATATAAACAATATTTTAATGATTAACTTAAACAAAAGACAAACACACACACATGACGGACATGTAGTTAAACGATCTCTCTCTCCCGCACCACCGTCCGCAATCGTCCTTTATCCCTCTCAGAGGCTTAATTAGCCTGATAAGGGACCGGGTGTGTATAATCACGACCCGGCCTCGACCTCCGCCCTGTCACAATATATATATTTTTTTTCAGTGTGTATATCTAAGGCTTGTGGGACTTAAAGCTCACAATTATTGGATGGTTGTTGATTTGACAATGTGTTGCTAAAGATACACATAATAAAGAAATATACACATTATTAGTGGTATTTTATTGAAAGATCTTATTTTAAATAGTCTGTGTAATCACATCTTTTGCAAGAATATGTTGTTTTAAAATATGAGATTATCTCCTCATTTAGTAACAAACTGCTGAGGGCAGTAAAAACTAAAATAATTGAATTTCTTATTTATTCTTTAAGTACTCAAAAGTTAAGAAACTGGAATCATTAGGAGGAACCAGGAATCAATAAATAAATTATGATTCTCATCCTTACTTACAGTATAACTCGGTACAAGTTGCGAACTTATGTGCGCAGAAACGATTCTCATGCAAATTTTTAGGCATTAAAAAAAAAAAAAAATTCTCACCCTTTTCGAGCTTATTGATGAATCATGATTTCTACGTGAACAAATTCACACATACATGCATATGCATGATTAGTGAATAAAACCTAACTTCTACTGTATATTGGGTGTCAATCAGAGCAAATCAAACATTCCTCCCAGCCACTAGTGTGTGAGATTGAGCATTCTAATATCATATTGCCATCACCTCGCCGACACAAATCATTCTAGCGTCATCCGCTGCTAAGCAGACCTCACAGAGGCTGACATGTGGAGGGGTGCTGTCAGACATAATCCTCTTAGACTAGATTTACAAATAGCAGGCATGGTGCAAACATATCATATAGCACAAATTACACACAATTCTATTGTGTAGCCAAGTCTTAAGCCACTGGGGTAGATGAAACAGTCCGAAGTAATATTGAAACAAAATCAGATGAATATCCCTTCATATATTTGCTGACAGCTTATGAATCTGCAAATGAAAAAGAGTGCCACTCTTTCAGAGAGCTGTTTTGTATTAAACATTTGCAAAAACTCAAACAAATTGAGCAGAAGGTGTATGGCACAATAAAACACAGAGATCAAATGAAGTGTTAAGAGAATGTGACAAATAAGAGTGTGAGTTCTGGAATGGGGCATCCCTTCCAATGCTTGAGTCAGCGTCACCCTGCAGTAGCAGTCATAGTTAGTGATGCAAAAGAGAGCAGTATGAGGCATTTATAAATTTGATATAAAATATTCAAACCCCCTGCATTAATCTGCCTTTCCAGCAGCCCCTGAGAGCAATGTTTTCCCCGTACTGTCTTGACAGAGGACACAAAGCTAGAATCTGACACACAGCTCCTCTTCAGAGGTCAGGTTTGCCTATAAAAGGCCCCCTCTATGCCAGGCCTACCCCATTACCTCTGAATAAGAGGACAGAAATTGGAACAATGGTCTTATCACAAGCAGATTGTCTGTTCTGTTTGTATTAATAATCAGTGAGCATGCTTGTCTCTCGTGTGTACTGTAAGTTTATACCCGCTGATTAAAGCGCATCTGCATCAGTAATGAGGGATGATACAGTGAGCCCAAAGCCATGGCCTAAAGCAGGGCACTCTTCTGTAGCCCTGGAGGAGTCAAGTGCTGGCTTATCTAGGACACCAGATCCACAGCTGGCCCCATCTGGACAAGAACACAAACACACATGCAAATGACATAATATAGACACCCACCCAAAGACACACACACACACATGCACACACACACACACACGTACGTAAAAACAACAGCATTTATTAAAGAAACTACACACATCAGATGTTGTGCATTACAAAAAAAAACAAATGCTTTTTTCGGATGCACACCAAGCCTGTGATGGGTTCGCCCTGGTTTTGACCTAAAGCAAGATCGAGCTTGCTTGAGTCACATAGAATTCCTGTCCCCAACCGTGAATATATTTAGCACCATACCCTCCCTGCACTGCACCTAAACATGAAAACAGGGCTGGGTGATATATTGAATATTCATAATGTATTGTATAATGTATGATGATTTTGCTGTTAATATATAATCAAGCAAAATCCTTCCTTTTATCGTGATTCATGAGTATAATAGGATGAAAATGTTTTAATTGTTGTCACTGATAATTAAACTTGTTAAGTTTGATTCATTTCTGTGAATGGGTGATTCTCACAAAACATGTCAACGAAATGTCCTGATCATATTTAACCCCAAAGCAATATTTTAAAAAATTATGTATGAAGAGAATGAAGCTCACATATAAGACCATTAAGAATTTGTTTATTTTTATTTTGCATTGTGATATTTTCAGGACACATAATTACAATTTGCCCTTCAATTGTCATTATTGTATTATGGCCAGACTTTTACTTTTACCATTTTCATCTCAGTGTTGATACTCATTCTCATTTTTTAGTCTAATTTTTTAGTCTATACTAATTTTTAGTCTCATTATGACAGTAAAAATTATGTTGTTTTACAATTTATTTTATTATTATTAAAATCAACAAAAATGACAGTAAAAAAAATAGTTAGTAGTATTTTTGTCTTGTTTTCCAGACATAATATCTAAATATTCTTATACAGTATACAGGCATTTACTTGACAAGCAAAATGGCATAAGATAGTAATCTTGTTTTGAGAGAAATCTGACAACATTTTGTAAACTTTCATTAAAACAAGAAATGAATATTCCAATGAGGCAAGAAAAACAAAATTGTTTTGCTTCTGAATTAAGTTTATTTTTCTTACCCCATTGGCAAATATGCTTTTCTTGTTTTAAGCATAAAGTTCACTAAATTTAGTTTATATACATACATGCACTGGTGGCCAAAAGTTTGGAATAATGTGCAGATTTTGCTGTTTCAGAAGGAAACTGCTACTTGAATTAATCAAAGTGGCATTCAACTGATCACAAAGTATAGTCAGGACATTACTGATATAAAGAGCAGCACCATCACTATTTGAGAAAAGTTACTTTTTATCACATCTAAAGAGGCCCCAATTCCAGCAGCCATCCCTCAAACACCTTATTAGTTGGGTCTGCTGGAACCAGAAACCAGAAACATTGAGCATGATCTCTAACTCTGCAATAAATTAAATGGCATCTACGCTTACATCTTTTTATTTGTTTCCCTGTCTCAACCTCGGGACTCCTATCCTGAGGTCACCAGAACCGGCTGGATCCAGCACCATTCCTGCTTCATGTTGGACTCCACTGCTACATGTCGCAGAACGATGATGACTAAATGCAGCCGGTGTCAGCCAAACATCACTTCAATCTATTATGACGGACTTCAGAGGATGAAATGATGCCAACTCCAACCTGCATCACCTCGGTCTATTTATGGACTACGATCTTGAAATGAAATGCTTAGACTAACTATTGCCAACAAAAGCCTTCATCAGCCAATTAACAAGGACAACTGCATCTATGTGAACTTCTGCAATTAATCAAGATGGACTTCAAAGACATTGGTCATTTATCTTACAGTTCAAACACACTCGATGTTTAATCACTGACCCTTAACACTTAGTTTAATAATTTTAAACCATGATTTTACCTACACATAATTAATATTTACATTACATTCATAATGTTAGCCAGAGGGGAACTGGCCCCCACAGCGAGTCTGGTTTCTCCTAAGGTTATTTTTCTCCATTAATCAACATCTTATGGAGTTTTGTGTTCCTTGCCACAGTCGCCTACAGCTTGCTCACTGGGGTTATTAATACAATTATCATTTAATTATTTTTAAACACGATTAAAAATCGTATTTTATCTAAATTACACAATGATGATTAATCGACTTTATAGACATTACAGTTTTATCGTCTGTTAATGCTTATATTATGTAAAGCTGCTTTGAAACGATGTGTGTTGTGAAAGGCGCTATACAAATAAAATTGACTTGACTTGACTTGACCTTATCCTTGAGTAATCATGCTAAATTGCTAATTTTGTACTAGAAAATCACTTGCCATTTTATGAAACACAGTTGAAAGCATTTTTGGTTTGTTAAATGAAGCTTACTTTTGTCTTTGTTTTTAAGTTGCCACAGTATGCAATAGACTGGCTTGTCTTAAGATCAATATTAGATCAAAAATGGCAAAAAAAAGAAACGGCTTTCTCTAGAAACGCATCAGTCAATCATTGTTTTGAGGAATGAAGAAGGCTATACAATGCTTGAAAAAAGCTAAAGATTTCATACAAAGGTGTACACTACAGTCTTCAAAGACAAAGGACAGAAAGAGTTGTGGCAGGCCAGATGTACAAATAAACAAGAGGATAAGTACATCAGAGTCTCTAGTTTGAAAAATAGATGCCTCACATGTCCTCAGCTGACAGCTTTGTTGAATTCTACCCGCTCAACATCAGTTTCATGTACAACAGTAAAGATAAGAGTCAAGGGTGCAGGCCTTAAGGGAAGAATTGCAAAGATACAGCCACTTGGGAACAGAAAATCAAAAAGAAAAGGTCAGAGTGGGCAAAGAAATAGACATTAGACAACAGATAATAGGAAAAGAGAGTTATGGATCTTAACCCCTTTGAGCTTTTGTGGGATCAGCTAGACTGTAAGGTGCATGAGAAGACAAGACAGCCACATCTATGGCAAGTGCTACAGGAAGTGTGGGGTAAAATGTCACTTGAGTATCTGGACAAACTGACAGCTAGAATGCCAAGGATCTGGAAAGCTGTCATTACTGCACATGGAGGATTCTTTGATGATAACTCTTTGAAGTAGTTTATGTATCATAACACACATTTCGCATTGCGGTAATAAAAATATTATAATGACTAACTTTGTTTATGTTGAGAATTGAGAATATTGAGATATGGGTGTGTAAAATGTGTGTAACTGTAATAAAAATAATCTTAATCGCCCTAAGCCAAGGCTTAATTTTCAATATGTAAAATATGATTTCTTGTTTGTTTCTTTTGATTTTGGAGTAAAATAGGACCAGGATATTTTCTTCCATTTCCAACCAACACGTGTATATAAACATAAATATTCAGATGTATATCAAACATTTTCAAAAGGCTAAAAATATTACATGTTCAACAATATCATCCAGCTCAACATGCACTCTCTTTCCCTCACACACATGCAAACCCTCACTCTCCTCAGTCATACACAAAATGTATTGGCAATCTAACAAATCTTCTAGCAATCTACCGCAACAAGTGTCACTGACTGGCCTTTGACATTAAGCATGGAGAGGCAGGAATCACCTCTCCACTTCTCTATTATAAACACACTGCCTTGAAGCTGTTTTGCAGCTTTCAGGACAAACTGAGCTCCCTGTCAGAACAAAATCATCCATCGCACAACCCGTGTCAAACAGATCACACTCAGCAGAAAGAGTGTGGTGACTGCCATGCTGAAAATATCATAACATGCATACATCAAGATTAGCTGTCATAGCACACCTTGAAGAGTTGTGAACAGCTCTCGAACACAAAATATAATATTTTTTAACCCTCATGTTCTATTTGGAGTCTGAGAGACCTCAATATCATTTTAATTACTTAACACTGGACTGATGCTTCATTCTGTTTTCTAATCTTATGAGAACTGATTCTAAACAAAACACTATATCTGTAAAAGTGAAAGGAGGAGGCGAGAACTGGCTTGACAATATAAATAATAATTTAACGATTAACTTAAAACAAAAACACATAAACATTTACTGGGCAACTACATGTAGCTTTCTCTCTGCCGAACTGCCGCATCCGGCTGACTTTATCCCTCTTGTCTGCTTGATTATCCTGATTAGGGGCCGGAAGTGGGTCATCACGGCCCGGCCCCGCCCTCCTCCTTGCCACACTCCTCCCTCATTTCCTTCAGGCCCATGATGTGTAAAGACAATAGTATAACAAAAATTCAAATTCTTTCATTATTTACTGACATTCATGCTGTTCCAAACATGTATGACTTTCTTTCTTCTGTGAAACAAAAAAAGGAAGTATTAGGCAGAATGACAGTCTCAGTTACCATTCATTATTTAAAAAAAAAAAAAAAAAAAGACGCAATGATAGTAAATGGTGATTGAGACTTACAAACTGCCTAACACCTTTGTTTGTGTTCCATGGAAGAGAGAAAGTGAAACGGACTTAGAACAACATCAGGGTGAGTATTATGATGACATAATTTTAATTTCAGAGTGAACTATCCCTTTAATAAAAAAATAGATCCTGCTTTTGAATAGGGAGGCCATAGGCCAGGAGGGGAAATCCATCCATTTTAACGTGACTCTCAAATCTCCAAGCCATATCTGTCCTTAATCTTTATTATACCCTTCTGAAGCTCACTGGCCTGACCGGGCGGATGGATGGCGAATTGCACAGTGAAGTTTGCCATCACTAAGGAGGGAGGGGAGACACTCACAAAGGATACATTAACAGTCCTCCCATCCAGATGGCTGAATGAGTTCCGGAAGACACACACACACACATTTAGTTTGCTTCGGTACAGGCACAATGTGGATGTTTTGAAGCATGTGGGATCTGTAGACAGGGAGAGGGCAAGTGTGGGAAAGGCCTTCATTTTACTTCAGACTGCATGCTAGAGCTCATTGTATCATAGTCCTGCAGAGAAAAATGCCATGCTGGGATCAAAGTGCTAATATTTAATGTTGAAGGGCCTTTATGCACAGCATGCTTTCAGTCACACCACGAGGAGAGTTGGAAAATGCTAAATATTTGCAGAGATATGTAAGTTTGATGAGGTGAAATGGGGAGTCTTTGAACTCTGCTGTCACTAATAAATGCGCAAGATGAACTCTGGTTATGCGCGTATGCATTAGGGGTTATGCTGGTTTTGTATATGGCTTTGACAGGAGGACAATTTCTTTGTTTGCAAACTATGTATTGTCATAGCTGCGTAGAAACAGTTTTGTTTAGTAACCTATAATGACCTAAATTAAAATTAGTACAGTATATATAGTAAACATAACTATTAAATTTGGAATTAGGCAATTCAAAATTAAGTAAACCCGCATCGATATGCGTTCACATACATAGAAGTACATTCTATTTAATTAGCCATCATGACTTTAGTTGCAATTCTTCTATAAAAGGCAACAGCAAAAGGAAAATTCCTGCATCTTGTGTTCTTATGATGATTAAAAACATTCTGAATTATGTTCAAGTAAATGAATAAACATCGTACACCTAAAAGATTACTGGTAGGTGTGTAAGGCAATTATGAAAGAGAATTAAAACAACTCAAACAATGCCATAGCTTCCAAAAACAATTTAAATATTATTGCGACATATCGGTTATGCAACCTTCGTAAGACATTTTATGCCAAGTGTTAATGCTTGTCGAAGTTTGCATGACCGAAACATTGCAATCAAATATTAGTACAAAAACAAATAATATTAGTTTCTTTAAGGTAGAAACTGAAATAGGAAGCACCCACCCTCAGAATGATCCAGTGCTGGTCAGACAATTCAGATTCTAAGCTACAGGACTGTTTTGATCATGTGGACTGGGAGATGTTCCGGTCCACCTCTGATGACGACATCATGGTCTTCTGTAATGTATTTCATCAGGAAGTGTATAGAAGACGTGGTGCCAACCAAAATAATACATATCTACCCCAACAGAAAACCATGGATTAAAGGCGATGTCTATGCAGCACTAAATACGTGGACCTCCACTTTTAATTCTGTGAATGAGGAGGAGCAAAAACAAGCCACTTATTCCCTCCATAAAACCATCAGAGCAGCAAAACGTCAGTACAGGGACAAAGTGTAGTTACAGTTTAACACCAGCAACACTAGAAGCTTGTGGACGGGAATCAATACATCATGGACTTAAAAAAGAATAGATGCTCCCAAAAAAAACTCCACCGCCTCTCTTCCGGATGAGCTTGAAATCTTCAAGAGAGAGCTCCCACGGCCGACACTGTAGAGGTGATTCACTGAATGACTGCCATCCTGTAGCTCTGACTCCCATAATCAGCAAATGATTTGAGAGACTAATCAGAGATCACATTTGCTCTTTGCTGCCTACCTCTCTGGATCCACTACAGTTTACTTACCGTGGCAACCGGTCCACTGATGATGCCATTGCTTTCACTCTACATACTGCTCTCTCCCACCTGAACAAAAGGAACACATATTTGAGAAAGCTGTTTGTGGACTATAGTTCAGCATTCAACACCATTGTGCCCTCCAAGCTTGACATTAAGGTCCGGGCTCTGGGCTTGAATGGCTCGCTGTGCAGCTGGATCCTGGACTTCCTGTTAGGCAGATGCAAGGTGGTCAGAATGGGCAACAACATCTCTACTCCACTGACCCTCAACACTGGAGCTCTGCAAGGCTGCGTTCTCAGCCCACTCCTGTACTCTCTCTATACCCACGACTGCGTGGCCACACACAGCTCCAACGCCATCGTTAAGTTTGCAGATGACACGACGGTGGTAGCCCTGATCACAAATGATGACATGATGGTCTATAGAGAGGATGTGCATTCCCTAACATGCTGGTGCTAGGAGAACAACCTCTCTCTCAATGCCAACAAGATCAAGGAGCTTGTGTTGGACTACAGGAGACTGGACAAAGAACACAGTCCCATCACTATCGACGGAGCACCGGTGGAGAGGGCCTGCAGCTTCAAATGATCTGTCCATAAAGAGGCCGTAGTGATGAAGGCACACCAGCGGCTCTTCTTCCTGTGATGACTGAGGAAGTTTGGGATGAGTCACAACATCCTCAGATCGTTCTACACGTTCACTGTGGAGAGCATTCTGACTGGCTGCATCACTGTCTAGTAGGGGAACAGGACTGCTCTCAACCACAAAGTGCTGCAGAGGGTAGTATGACCATCCCAGCACATCACTGGAGGTGAGCTTCCCTCCCTCCAGGACATCCCTATCAGACGATGTGTAAGGAAAGCACAGAGAATCATCAGAGACACCAACCATTAAAGCCACAGACTGCTCTCACTGCTAGCATCTGCCAGATGGTACTGCAGCATCAGAACCCGCAACACCAGGCTGCGGGAAAAAATTTTCCTCAGGCCATCAAACTGCTGAACTGCTATCAACACCATACCCTAGGACTTTAACACTAAATTCACTGGATTTCACTGGAATATATATATATATATATATATATATATATATATATATATATATATATATATATATATATATATATATATATATCACATCTATTATTATTTTTAATATCTACCCCTTCATGCACATCTGAGAATTAAAGGTAACACAATAGTACACATCGCTGCATGTTATGTTTACTATATATACTGTACTTAATTTAATTCATTACAACTGCCTCTAACTGTTCAATTTGTATATTGTGTAATGTGTATTGTGTAACATGCAAACTGTATATTGTTATTCTGTACATTGTCATATTGTTATTCTGTACATTGTTATTCTGTTGAGTGTATACTTATTGTATTTACATATATAGCTGCAATGTCTGGACCACGCACATACGTTTTTCACACATCATTTCAATTGTGTATTGGTGTAGTGAGAATAAAAGTGAGTTGAGTTGAGTTAAACGTTCTGTCCACTCAATCACTCTCTGTCAATGCAATGTTAGATTGCCAGAAACAGCAAAGTCTGCTGATGCTGCATGCCGTATGGCAAGTCATTTACATAAGGTAAGCATTCACAAATTTTCTACAAGTCTAGTTGACTAGTTAAGATAAGTATTCATGCAAGCCCTGGTAAGCATGTGAGTAGATAATGTATTTAAACTTATTCTCTCTTTATTGGAAAATTTTACTTGCAGAAAGCCAAGGTGGTCCCACTTTATATTAGATGTCTTTAACTACTATGTACTAACATTGAAACACATACAATACTTATACTTTGTAACTACATGTTGTCCTGAGAAATCCTCACAAGATTCACATTTGATGGTACTACATTGTAGTATGGCTAGATTTAGGAGAATTGCTGGGGTAGGGGTTAGGGTTAGGGTAAGGGTTGGGGTTAGGCTAGGGTTCAGTTTAAGTTTAAGTTTAGGTTTAGGGGTTAGGTTAACAATGTAATTACAGATGTAATTTAATCCTAGTACTTTAAATGTAAGTACAATGCAACAACATGTATTTTCATAATAAGTACATAGTAGTTAAAGAAACCAAAAATAAAGTGGGTATGCCAAGGTAATGTCATTTCACCGGGTTTTAAGATTTGTGATGGCTCGGTGATTTGTCTAAAACATCTCCTCTATTAGAAAAATGTAATTCTTAACTCTAAATTCAATACATGTTTATAAAGGAGGAAAATATTTTGTATCATTTTTGCTTAAAGGGATAGTTCACCCAAAAATTTAAATTCTGTCATTATTTACTCACCCTTTTACAGTATGCAAAAAGAAATGAAAATGAATAATGACTGAGATTAACATATTTTGCTAACATCTCATTTTGTGTTCCATGTAAGAAATTAAGTCATAGGGGTCTAAAACAACATAAAGGTGAGTAAAAATTTTCATTTTGTAGCGAACATCCCTTTAAGAAGAAAAAAGAAACCTTTGTTAATTTAATTCACTATTTGTTTATGAATTGTATTTTATCTACCCTGTATGTAACTATTGTAAAAATACAATAAAAAGGTAAGTGAGCACGTGAGTTAGCTTCTTGCATGTGTTAGAGTGACAATGTAAAAGCTTGATTTAGTGGAAAAAGAGTACCACTAAAACAGACATCTGGACATCCACTGCTTGCAAAAAACTGATGGCAGCACAATAAATCTGCTGTCTTAAATCCTTAAATAATAACATCTGGGTCAGCGCCACAAAGAGAAGTGGAATGTAATTGCTAAAACTTTTGCAGTATGCTGCCAAGTAAAGGTTTTTAAGCATGCTGAATTAATGAGCACAGCCAAAACAACCCCCAAACCATGCCACTATAAGCAAATATATTTCACTTCACTTTCAAAGATGAAGAGAATGGGAAAAAACACGGCCCAAACATAGAACACACTGACTCAAGAAAAGAAAAACTGACTGTTTTAAGACACCCAATATAACAATACAGTAAATAATAAATCTAGGAATGTTTTGCATACCTGGAAGAACAAATCGATCCAGGAACATGAATTTGTAACTTAGTTTGATTCTAACCACAAGTATTTTCAGCTAAAGAAACAAACTGCATGTCATACTCAAGCAAATGATTGCAGGTAATGCATCATCACTCCAGAGTGTGTTGGCATCAAAGTGCATCCTCCTGCGTTTTTACCGAGCTATTTTTATGCACTTTGTTGCATGTTGAGCATATCAAACGCATTCCCTGCTCTGGCGTTCCTTTCTGTCTGCCTTTGACAGGTGCTTTAAGAGATGCTTGGTATTGTTGGTGTGTCTCAACTATCAATGATTTAATATTTCACATCAAATGGAAAGAGAGATGTTGTGGAGAGAAGATCCTCATCAGAGCATCCTAGTTTATAATTCACAATGTTGCCTGACAGGTTGAGGAGCTCGTGTGAAGATTGAGTTGACTACGAGCCCCTGAGAATCATATTCTTCACTCTCATTATTCAAGAGATGTACAAACTTTGTTTTGGCATGTTACGCAGTGTGCTTGGGTTATGGATTGTTACTGGGAGAAAGGAATGAATGAGGATGAGGGAGGTAAACATGAAAGATGGTAGATTAGAAAGAACGTTTTTTTTCTTCAGGTTCTTAAAGCTCATACTTTGTTAGTTACTTTTAAAAACATTCTGAGCTTATTTCCACATAAATTGGATCCATTTATAAATTAGTGCTCAGAATTACCAGCTTTATATTTTTTGAATTATAATCAAATGAGGAACACATGGGAATATGTTTTATATAAAGAATTTGATATTCCCTTTTTAGTTGAGACCGGATTGGGTATTGATATGTCATTTTTTTAAAGCAAGACCTTCTGAGGCTTTCAGTGCATAACAACTTGAAAGAAGCTCAAGGTTAGAGCCAGTCATGTTTGAGCAGATGATAATTCAATTTCCAAAGTAACTTTCAGGGGCCATCACTAAAGGGGTGAAATGTACAATTGATTCTAAGAGCCCACAACAATTTCCAGCAGGAATGTTGAAAAATCCATTCAAATTAATTCAATGTTCATCATTATAAAAAATAAATCATCCACAAATTGTTAGATTCTACAGAACATTCTGAGACTGAACAGACAAGAGAATTTAATGCAGTGAGTGAGTCATGTTGTCAAAAAAGAAATGGAAATCTGTTCACCATTAAAAAAGAAAGAAAAGATGAAGAGGTCAGAAGCAGTGTAGAGGCACAATACAAAACCATATTCATTTCTAAGAAAGGTGAGTTATCAAACAAGATATGTTAACGAATTAAAGTTACGGGTCAGGAAAAAAAATGGCTGGGTTTACCACTCGTCCAAATGCTTCATTATTTAACACGTCACATTGAAAATTATATTGAAAAAGTTCTGTTTATGAGATCTAGCTATTTGCTTTAATGGACACTCAGTTAAAAAAAAGAGTAATAACTGCTGTAACCATTTTATGAAACTACAATTTATGTTCAAATTTGTATTAAACCTTTGTATTAAACCTAGAGGTAATACAATGCATTTCAATTATCATTATCATGTTTATATGTTCCATATTTTATACATTTTGAGTTTGTAATTGTTTGGATTCAGGGAGGTGGTTGTACATGACTTATAGATCACTTTGTTATTTTAAATACTTTTTTGTTTTCTTTGAAGTCTAATTTGAATTTAGAAGCATTTTTGGTTTTAGTTTTTTCCCTTTTTCAATAAATTAGTTTAAATTGACTTGTGGAACTGATGTGCGTGCAAAAATGATCACAAATCCCTTGATCCACAGCCTAACCTGGGAGGCCGAAATAACCTGTATATTATTCAACCCTGTGACAGGCAGCTCGTCAACAAATTAGTCAGGTTAACTGCAAAATGCTAAAATTTCATAATTGACAAATAAACATGGTTTTAGATTACATTTGATGTACAACACCCATATGAGCACATCAGTTTAAGTAATTCAGCTAAAATAAAGAGAAGCCCAGAGATGAGAAAACAGTAAGAAAACAGAGATGACAGATAAAGGTATAGTAATAACACTGAAGAATTGAAATTAAGGAACTAATTAAATAAAATACAAATTAAGAGACAAAAGAATATAGATAAGAGAAGGTTGATGAGAGAAATACTTAAAAATATAAACATTTTGTAATATTGCTGGGATCAGAAAATGACTTGAGCAGGGTCCAAACTCAGGTCACTCACAAAGAAGCACCAGCATGTACTGCCTATCAGGCCACTCCCCTGTCTGAACTTTACTTAAGAAGAGGTTAAAGACTCCCATAAGGGCCCATAAGTCCTATCTATGGCTCTGGCACTGGTCAAGCCGTCTCCAGTCCCGCTGGGTGAATTAGAGCACTAGAGTTAGCCAGCAAAACTCCATGAGAATGCAGTTATCTGACAGCACCTGCACTCCCAGAAGGCCAATGCGTATAGCTTGAAAGGAGTTTCAGATAAAGTGGAATCTCCATCCATAAACGTTGCCAACATTCTTCTCCAAGTACTTTAGCCCATCTATAATCATGGGTGTTCCAACACAGCAGGTGGAAAATCCCTAAATCTCATTTTAATCTATGCTTATCTATCCATTCCTGGGCAAATTGATAACTTGTAGGCCTCGCATAAGCGTAATTCAATACAGAGGATATGCAATAACTGAGCCGTAATCCCCTTTACTCTGCCATAGCAGTATACAATAACATCATGTCATATCTTGTTAGAGGACAAGATGTTTCAGCCAATGAATGGATGGATAGAAAGTAGTGGGAATGGCAATAAGAGACCAAAGAAGACAAGAGATCAAGGCCATTCATTCTGAGAGATAATTCTGGGCTGGTGTGTAAATGTTGTGATGTGCCATTATTATTGTACACGATTGTCACTGGAAGAGCCGTAGGTTTGACAAAGTAAAAAACTATTTCTAGTTGGCCGCAGCCTGGTTTTACTTCACAACAAACTGTTTTACACATTAACTGTCCTAAAAAAAACTAAATGGATGGTCACCAATATACTGTTAACTAGCTTAAAGTACAAGAATTCCTTGGTCAACCTGCTTCATTAGACTGACCATGTTCAGTAAATAATTTTTTCACAAAAAACTACAATTAAAATAACATCCTTAAAACAAGATAAATATGCTTGGGTAATGGGTTACTTCTTTTCACATAATATATGTTGATTTTAGTTTATTTTTCTTACGCCATTAGCAAATAGTTTTTTTGGACATTTTTAGGACATTTGTTTTTCTTAAGTAAATTGGCTTCTTATGTATCTTGTTTAGGTATTTTTACTGGAAAAAACAAGACAAAAATCCCAAATAATAAATTAAGAATTTTGGTAAACCAAGCCAATGTTCTGTAGGCAAAACAAAATAAATAAATGTGGCTTACTGGAACAGCAATTATCAATTAGTGTTGTGGAGTAACTAACTACACAAATTTTAAGTAACAAACGTAACTACCTTTTTATCTGGCATAATTGCAATTCAGCTGTTTTCAAAATGGCACATTATTTCCATAGAATGTAAGCCCTTTAAGAAAAATGCTGTCTCACTGACCTCAACATCATTGGAAACACTGTACTATTAAAGTAAGTGGTTAAAAGCATGTTGTGGCACTCCATGTTTGTTGATGACACACTCTGTCATATTGGTTACAGTTTGGTTTCATCCCTGTATTGAAAGTGTTGTGTTGTGGTGAGAACATGCACACTAGACTCAACTTCCTAGTGCCACTCTGAATGGGACATCCTCACCACTTTTATAAAGAGGCCTCATCAATTATTCACACTTCCTGCCACGTACATTCTACATGTTTCTCTTTCTATGCATTAATATTTTAGCCTATGCCTTCCCACTTCCCAGCGGACATTTTGTCCACATAAATCACACAGTGACATTAAAGAAGCCTAAGATGGCCTTCGCTGCTACTTACTGCAACTACACATCGGGGCACATCAATCTCAACCTCTCTCTAGACAGAAGAGAGTCTAGCGCTCTTGGCACACGGAAATGTCACTAACAAACAAGGCCACTCCAGAGAGGACAGTCTGTAAATGCACAGTTACACAAGAGTCCAAGAGGACAGCTTGAAGCCCAATGGCATGCCACATCTTGCGAATAAAAAGTAATCTAATCTAGAAGATAAAAGGTACTAAGTATGGTACTTTATATTGAAATGGCCTGGGAGATATCATTAGCTACCCAAGTAGCATGAGAAGTTCATCTGAAAGGTTGTCTCTCACTCTCTGAGTCTCCCAGTTTGTGATTGGTGGTTGAGATCATGTGACTATCCTGTTGCCGGTATCTGGGGAGAGCAGTGTGGCGGCAGCAGCTGGAACCACCCTGCTCTTGGCCCAGGCAAAAGCCCGGGTGACCTCCCTAGAGACACCACTAAATGGATTTCTTTTAACCATTTAACCAGTGTATGATTTTATGGTACACCTTTCTTGCTGGAGCTGCGAGGGTTGAGGCATACACTGCACTTAAGTGCATACTACATGTTAGCATGTCAAATTTATTAATCACCACATCAGAGCTTTCTCTGCCTCTATGTGAAAAGCCTTCTATTTTAGCAGCAAGATGGTGATTTTCTGGCTATTTCTTTCCCCAGGCTTTAGCCGGACGTGTTCCCTGTCTCTCTCCTGATGCTGCTGTGCTTTCATACCTGACAAAATCCGCTCAACCACGCTGGCTTTCGACTGTACCATGAAAGGTGTGCGTGGAATCACAATGATTTGTCAGAGAAGAAGCTTCTCCGCCCCCTAAAGGCAGATAGCCAGCTTCATTTAGAGCTCCAGCCGCCCACTGCCTCTTTACACAGGAAGTAATGAGGCTTAGCCCCTGAGAAACCCCCCACCCAAAACATAGGAGACAGAGACAATCATAACATACAGGAAACTCAGGCATGAAGAGAAAAAAAGAAGAGAGAAAAGGGATGGAGCAAGACAGAGATAGAAGACAGCAGAGGAAAGAAAGAGTGGGAGAGGAGAAAGGACAGGAAAAATGCAAAAGAGATGGAGGAGGAGGAGGAGGAGAAAATAAAGGATAATATTAGAGTATGAAATGTAAAGGTGGAGGATGCTTTGTGCCAGGGTGAAGAAATGCAGTCAGAAGGTAAAGAGAAGATGAGCAGCTCAGGTTTCAGTGCTGCTGCTAATGGATAGCAGCATGTCATCCTTCAGAACAATCAAATAATAACGCAAATGCGATATGAATGAGATACGCTCTCATTGGGGGGATTTAAAAATTATGTTATTTCCTCACAGATTTAATTGGGATCCTATGGAATATGGAACAGCGTCTCTCCCAATGCATTACCATACAAAACCCACCAAAACATTTTGCATTCGTAAAGATGAATACATTTGCACATGGCCACTACCCATGCTATTTTTTGGGGGTGGCTGTGGCTCAGGTGGTAGAGCGGGTCGGCAACTAATCGCAGGGTTGGTGGTTTGATTCCCAGCCCACACGACTCCACATGCCGAAGTGTCCTTGGGCAAGACACTGAACCCCAAGTTGCTCCCATGGCAGCTCTGACATCATTGGTGTATGAATGGGTGAATAAGTCACAGTGTTAAGCACTTTGAGTACTGTTAAGGTTAAAAATGTGCTATATAAGTGCAGACCATTTACCATCATGTGCTCGCCCTGTAGATCCTCAGAGAGAAAGTCCAAGTAGCAGTGGAACGGGCTTGCATTATATTATACAGTGATGCATTGCCCGACACAATATTGCAGAACACATTGAAAATCCAACTTACAGTTCACTATTCTTTCGTTTGGCAATTTATTTTCAGAAAAACTAATTCAGCTTGGCCCTAAAACCCCTGATGAAATATAATAGAAAAATTATACTCAAAATTTTTGTCTCGTTTTCCAGTGAAAATATCTAAACATCCTTCAACAAAAAAGTACAGTTAATAGATATTCAAAATGACATAATATAGGTCTTGTTTTTAGAAGAATCTAACCAAATTTAGCGAGGCTTTATTGCTAAAAAACCTTATTCACAGTAGCGCCATTGTATTTTTGATGTGAATGAAATCAAGGCTGTGAGGAATAGGCTTACAGTCGCTTCATTCGGTTGTACTGCTGTTTAAAGTGTTTTGAAACGTTCCACTGAAAACAGACTGGGATAAAAAAAAACAACTTTCCAAGAAATTTCAGTTGACAAAAAACTCATTAGATGTGATCTAAGAGCTTCATACAGTGGATGCCATTTAAGAGACTGTAAGACTGTCCCTCACAGCCTTGTTTTCATTCATGTAAAAAAATCCAATATCATCCTACTTATGTGTTTAAAAAAAATTATAATCTAAAAGAACACTTTTTGTTGCTGTTTTAACCTTAAATCTTGTTAGATTTCCCTGAAATCAAGACTCAGTGTCTAATGCCATTTTGCAAGTAAATGTGTCTGGATATTTTAACTGGTAAAATAAGACAAAAATACTGAGTATGAAAATGATTTTCTGCAGTGAAGACCAGCTTAAGCCATCAGGGATTTTCATGCTGGTATGTTCCTGATCTAGTTTGTTTTCAGAGAAACCTTCAAATATTTAGTGAGATTTTCATAAAACAAGACATAAGAATTTGATAAAGACTTAAGTAAATTATTTTAATTCAAAGGGGAAAGCAAGTTTTTATTGTATTCCTTGTTTTAAGCATAAACCTCAGTACATTTTGATTTATCTGAAATCAAATCTTACGTTTATATTTTATGTAATTTTGCATCTCAAGTAAGTGTAACTTGTTCTGTCGATGTTTAGATATTTTTACTGAAAAATAAGACAAAATACTGAGTAAAAAAATATTTTTGTTGTTAAGACAAGCTTAGGCTATCATAAAGCTTCATGCTGTTCCAGATGCTTGGTTCATTCTGGTCTAGCTGGACAAGTACAGTAGAACCATGTTGTTCTCCAGAAATTATAAGGCTGGTCCACCAAGGAAGTCTTGTTGGTTAAGTTAGTTAAAAAAGCCTAGTTGTGACACCAGCTCACCAGCATCCAAATCACATCATATGCTGGTCTTTTCAACAATGACCTTCTGTATTTGATGCAGAACCAAATCTGTCCTCCAACCATTTCATTAAAGTCCCATTTCATGTTACTTCAATATGTAGAAAACACTCCATGCAACAGTCTTGCAGACCGTTGTACAAAGTTCAGCAGTACATTAATATAGTAATGTCATGAAGACCTCACCTCTCTGTCCAGAGTTCTCTGGCCAGCACTTCACAGGTTGGAGCACATACACAGCCAATACATTAATACATGTAAAAGACAGACATATGGTCTGTAAATCTCAACAGTAAGCATGGCTTCTTCTTCTCTAGCCCCAGGTTCAAGGCCTTCCTTTGCCCCTGATCCCTCCCCTCATCAGTATTCGCCCCACTTTCAGCACAAGAGAACATTGACTACACTGAGAAAGAGAGAACGTGTGGTATTAAATTATACATTAGCTTCTCTTTAACAAGCTATGTTCTTACTGTTGACTAGGGTGTTATATTCAGCATATGTATTCACACATAACTGTAAAGAAAAACAAAATTCAATAACAGTCAGCCATGATGAGACTGCCGCCCTAGGGCATAAAGATGCAGAGTTGGACTGTTTTTCTCATAGAACACACAAAGGAAGGTTAACTGCATAGATTAATTTGCCATAAACCTTGCAGTGATCTCCAAGACACAATTATTGAGAAAGTATTGGGAGCAGTAATGTGAAAATGCCTTTAAGCTATCTCTGCTATTGTCTTTTTGTTCTGAGGGGCTGTTTAAAGCCGCTGGACTGGATGACATTCAAACTCCACGATGGCTGCTGACACTCGAAATCGATAAGCCTGCTTTTAACACCTTGATTTATAAATAAACAACATTCCAGGTTTGATTATCAAATTAGATTTGAAGTGTATCAAATTAGCATGCAGATTCATTTCACATTGCAGTTTAGTTCATGCATTAGGTATCATGAACTAACAATGAACAATATATTTTTACAGCATTTATTAATCTTTGTTCATGATAGTTCATGCAAATGCAATTGTTCGTTGTTAGTTCATGTTAGTTCATAGTGCATTAACTAATGTTAACATTTACAACTTTTAATTTTTAAATGTATTATGATACAGTATGTTGAAATTAACATTAACCAAGATTAATAAATGCTGTATAAATATTGTTCACTGTTAGTTCATGTTTACTTATTTTGTTAACTAATATTAACAAATGTAACCTTTGTGCCAATATACCAATATTGTACCATAATAGGCCTACTCCTCTTTTTGAGAAAAAAAATAAAAGTATATATTTCCTCTCATTAATTTAACATTAAACAAAGCTGGATTTTGGTCTGGCTATCACATTCTTTCACCTGGAACTCAGAGGATTTATGAATGAACTGAGACAGATTATTGTCATACAGATGTACTGTATATAGATATACAGATATAGAGTCACATACACACATTACAATGTAAACATTATTTCCCAGCAGTGCTCTCATATCTATAATCTGGAGAAGAAGAAAAAAATGATAACCCAATCCAGATCCTCTTCTCTCGCTTTCATTTTTCTCTAGTGCGCATGTATGTGCATTTTGTCCATACAATCTGTGTGAGTGTCTTAGCGTGTAGCCACTGCCTCAAGTCTACCTGCCATACCTTCTGCTGTACTCATATCTGTACTTATCTAAATGGAATCTCCACCCTGCAGCCTCATCTCCACTGACAGGACGAGAGCAGCACCCTCTCCAGCTCTACATTTCCTCTTTTGCCTTCTATCTGTCACTCTCTCTATCCCCCATCATCTTGTGCATCTGTTAGCTGTGAGCCAGCTCTGTGTCAGACACAATCTCTCTTTCTCACAATACCCAAGACCTGCTTAAAATGGGAGAACATGCTAATGCCATAGAAAGAAAAGAAGCTGCAACACTGTGAGTCATTATTCCAGAAAACTGATATGAAATACATAAAGCAAGTGGGCAGACCGCTGTCCACATGACCCAGAGCAGATAAAGGCTGAGATAGAAAAAAGTCTCCTATATGCTTTCTCATTGTCATGCAGAACTAATGAACTCAGCAGCTGTTAGACTGCTTAACTCCATCTTTTGTAAAACAGAGCAGAGAGCTAGAATGTTTATCTACCCTGATGTGATGCACATAAAATTTCTGGGTGATTTTATTATAAGCAAGCAAAATAAGGTGGCTTAGACTTCAAAAAATCATATTCATGTGTTCAATTAAACAATGTAATTTTTATATTTTCAAATCAGACAAAATAACACAAACTGGAACAGAACATGCACAAAAGCATATATGCAGACCCACATCCATTCATGACTATCAAAAAGCTGAGATGATCACACTTACGTGTCCTGAAGCGATGGTGTGGCCGAGTAGGCTTGGTGGAGGGACCCTTGAAGGAGCGTCCATGATTCCAGCGCTGACTAGGCTTGGAGGGGGACGCAAGGGTGGAGGTTGGCTGGGCTTCTTGGGTAGTGGTCATGCCTGTTGTCAAAGCAGTCGTTGTTGTACTCATGGTGGTCATACTTGTTGGCCCAGACCGTGTAGATGGAGATGCATTTTGGCTGCCATCCTCCCCGTTGGGTTTTCGAACAGTGGTACTGCGTGGGGTCACCTCCTTGCCACCTGGTGGGGCGAGATTAGTGGTTCTGGTGGTGGTGGTGTTGGTCACTCGTGTTCCCACTCTGTTATGCAGATGTGGAGCTCTGTTTCCTGAGCCTCCCCCTAGTGACCCACCATCTCCTCCACTGCTGCTACTGCTACTGGCTGTGTGGTTTGAGGACTGCCCAATCCGAGTCCTTTGCACTGTACCTGTGCCCTCAGCCGCTCGTGTTGCTGAACCTGGAACCACTGAGGGCGCTGTGGAAGTGGTAGATGTGGAGCCATCAGGGCCCTTGGGCAGGGCACTGGGTTTAGATAGAAAAATGGGGTCTTGTCCAATGTGATTGGCATCCACTAGGTCAGTTGGGACGTAATCCTGCACCGAGCCCACTACAATCCATTTAAGAAGCATCAGGCTGAGGCCCAGGCCTACAAAGCCCATCAGCAGGGGCACTACGCAAAGCCATGTCTGCTGGCGTGGCCACACAGCACAGGGGCCACAGCGGAGGGGCCCTGGGGCCCGAGGAGAGGCTTGTTCAGCCCCGGGCTCCTCCAGGGTCATGGTCTCCATGGTGGCCCCTAATGCAGTTCTCTCACTCATGCTTCTGGGGTTTAGGGCCCAGCCAGGAAGCAGCGCAAGCAGTGGTGGGGGCTGGGGAAGGAGCCAAGACTGGGCATCTCATTAATATTAATTTAACACTCATCCACAGCTACAGATACATGCAATACAGACAGCTCAAACGAATAACACGGCAAACATCAGCCTATACATAACACATAAATAGTAATTCTATACAATAAGGTACAAAAAAACACTAGTAGACACCAATAGTCACGTACACTCACACACACACCTACACATACAAATACACGCACTCAGTCAGGAACCAAAGAGGACTGGGTTATTGTGGGTAGGCGGATTCTGGGAACAAGCCTCTATTTAGTTCAGCTTCCATAGAACCAGTTGTAATTCCCAAGATGCTCCATATAGAGATGAAAAATGGAACGAAAAGGAAGTTTGCGAACAGAGGCGTGGCATCCGTCTGTTTTGTCTGGAGTCAAATCATTTTTGTAAATCCTTGAGTGTTTGAGTTGCTAGGGCAGCTCCCTGCTGCAGATCTTCTTCTCTCACAGCTGCATGAACGCATCGGTCGTCGCGGCTGGCGCAGCCCTGCCTCTGTATCTCTGCGAGTGGGGGGGGGGGGGTGCTGTGGGGTAGTTCAGGTAGCGTCAGAAGCACAGATCGACTCAAGGGACAGCTCTGCGTCTCTCCCTGTCACAGCGCTTCGTCCCTGGATACACTGCTTGGATCTTCCCTCCCGTTTCTCCAGCGGTTATTGGACACACACAGCCAGTTATCCACACCACAGGAGGGAACAGTAGAGCAATATGAGAATCGTGTACTGTGATCAGGCAGAGACGGCTGTGAGGGTTAAATCCATCTGATCCCTTTTCACAATCCCTGCCCTTAGTTCTCCCTTTCTGTCAGTGCACATCCGAGCCTCTGCCTCGCATCCATCATTGCAGCAGAATTCAAAGGAAGTCCTGTCTCCGAGATCGCTACATTCCCACACTGAAAGACTCAGACCTTGGCAGAAAAACAGGCATATAGAGTTTAAGAGAAGCAAGAAAGAGAGAGAGCGGAAACATGAAAGAGACCAAGGGATAGAATGTTCAACGGAGGGAGACTGAGGTTGAGTGGGTAAGCATGAGACGGAGAGAGAGAGAGAGAGAAAGAGAAGGGAGGGGAGGATGAGAGAGCGCTGCTCTGAAAACTGATGCAGCTGCTTTTCTTAGAGGCTGCAATGTGTGTGTATGTGTCTGCATGTGTGTTTCTGTGTTTCTCACGTGTGTGTGTGTGTGTGTGTGTGTGTGTGTGTGTGTGTGTGTGTGTGTGTGTGTGTGTGTGTGTGTGTGTGTGTGTGCGTGTGTTAGCTTTAAATTTCTTGAGCAGCCACCTATCCATTCTCTCTATCTTGTTTGTCTGCATAAGTCCAGACTGACAAACACCAACTATAATGTGCATGACTGTGTGCTTTCATGTGTATGTGCTTGCAAGTGAACAGACAAGGAAGAGAACATAGAGAGTTTGAAGATAAATGATCTGGCTCAGTTTTGAGGGAGGCTGGGGTAGGAAGCAAAGAAAAAGGAAGGGAGTAAGAAAGAACAAGGGAATGAAGAGAAGAAAGAAAGAACAAGATATTTCCTGCGGTACTCCAGCCAGCAGAAGCAGTTCTAGAAAAAGAGCAGTAACTGCATAGTAGTTCAAATCCACATCTCTGAGATAAGTAAATAGGGAGGAGTTCAGTCTTGTGTTGTCTTGGTACAAGAGCAGAGTGACCAGTCTCAAACTAGGACATACATGGGGTGGAGCGTATCCCATAATTTTTGTGGGCAGAGCCAACCCATTATTTTGTGGGGGAAAAAGTGATTGGAATAAAAGTAATCCCAAAAATTGTAGTTTGTTTCATCGAAAATGTCTTAGTGTGTATTACAAAACATAAATGAAAGCAAATGTATTCTTACTGTAGACATATTTTATCAAAAATATTTTACATCGTTTTAATCGAACAGATTAACAATATTGAAACCAAAACCCATACAATTTAATTCCATATATAGTTATTATTATGGCAACCAGATATATTGCAAGATGATTTGTTAAAAGAAGAAAATCACATATCTTATTTTCATAGGGGAATTGATTAATTTAATGCATCAACTTTTAAAGACAGACCTTCTTTGAGCTCTGAGGTTGTTCATACTTTGTAAATGCTTCTGCTGAAGACATCAGTCCGTATTATTTAAAAAAAAAAAAAAAAAAAAAATGTATCGTGTTAATAGTGGATTTCCTGGTTAAAAACTACACTACCGACAGAAAAATATCCACCAATCAAAGAATCATGGCATAAGAGCTCTGCAGTGACCGCGCACTCGCATAACGTACTGAATGACGTAATCAAGTCGGTCTTCCTACACTTTCAAACTACATATATATTTCTACAATATATATAATCTGAATGTTCTATACTTACAATAAACAACTTTAAAATCAATAGTTTAACATCTTTCCGTCAATTTGATTAGGTAATTCCTCAATACTTCAAGGAATTGTAGTTCACGAAGTACAGTCTTGTCATTTTATTTTTTCTGATTTTCAAACTTTTTTTTGTTGTTGTTGTTGCTTCAAACCAACGTTTGTGTTTTGATTCACCTTATAGCTGCGTGGTCTGGTTCATGGTTTAAAACTCTTTTATAAAGTTCTTTGTGAAATCCTTAATGAGAAAATTAATGGGAAAAATACTTCCAGAAGAAAGACGACTGAAAAAACAAACAAAAGAGATGATCACTAGAAGAACATTGAGGATGACATTAAGTTAGTGACCCTAAAGCCCCATTCACACATGCATCAACCTTATCGCTTAAAGTCGCTAGTCTCTGTATCCCACCGGCAGGACACACTAAAATATATCAGCGTCTCCTGCTCGTGGGATACAGAGACTAGTGACTTAGGTTGATTAAACGATTAACGATCATTACAAAACAATTTCTGTTACAAAAAAAAAACGTTAGATAAACATGCCTTACAATGTCACTCTTGATTCCAGCCCACTTAAAAATATTATCTATTCCGTTTATGACAATATTTTGCCAAAACAATATTATGCGCCGTTCACGGCACTCTCCCATTTATTATATGGGGAGTTCTGCAGAGCTTGTTAGAGTAAGTGACCATAACCAAGGAGCTTAGCGAAGTGTCAATTGTTGGCACAAATAATCAACAAGAACCTTTATCAGACCCTGTCTTCTGGGGGCACTAGACTGTAAACACACACCCACCACAAGTGTTAAGGCGAATTTGGACGCTCTCACTTTGATTGACAGCACTTGATTGGCATAGAAGGATGACAATGACTCTGCAGGACAAGACACAATTAAATGTGTGGTGACCTAACATATCACCTCTTCTAATAAGTAAAGATGAACGGTGGAGGGTGAAAGAAAATATAGTGCGAAACTCAGAAAACAAGAGACATGGATGCCTTAATCTGTCAACTGGAGCACCATGGGAAAAGTGATTGACGGGACAAGAAAAAGTGAGAAAGAGAAAGGAAGGTACAACAGGTGAGAAAAAGATACCACCAATGGTGCAATTCCTATTTGCAAATATTTACATTTTACATAATACATGACACGCTGTCATCCTCAACACTAGATGACAGCATGTCAATAGCGCTTTCAACAGCACATAAATTCTTCTCCACTTCTACTAAAGAGGCATCACATTAGAGCAGGCAAAACATGATTCACAGCACAACATAGAACCCTTTTGAGTCTCAGCAAAAGCGACACACAGTAGGCTGTGTAACAGCTTGAGCAAAATATTCCCAATGTATTGTATTTCTCTTCATCTCTACGCAAATAAAACCAACAGCACTGGAATAACCATTGTAAATGACAGAGAGTGTCAATATAAATCTAAACATTTATTTGCGAGTTACAGTACCTCATACATCTAAATAGTAAATGGCTCCTATAAAAGAGTTATTGAAACCACTGACAAATAAATTTAAAGTGTGGGCTATTAAAGAAATGCACTTCTCTGTTAGGTTAATATCTTATTAGTCTATGCAAGGGAGTAATCTCTTTTTTTACCGGTCATTTTTAATCTTTGGGTGCAGCTGACCTTGAATTGAACTGGATTCATTGTTGATGGCAAGACCTTCCCTGGATAACATAATCGCATGCAGAAAATTGAAACTGATCCCGTCTGCTTAAAAGGAATCTTTTTTTGTAATTATACTTGAGATTGGACTGAGATCCATTCACATTTCACACATACCCACACATTTATATATGCATGACAGAAAAGATAATACATTTTCTGATACATACGGTGAGAGCAGCTTTGTAAAAGCTTTAGATGATGTAAACACAACACAATGCACAGGCTTGAAAATAACACTATTTGCATTTGCATATGTGATTATTATATGTGTGTTAAATCTTCTGTTAGGTTTCAGAAATTTGTGTACATGTGTATCAGAAATTAACTAATTTACCCCCTGGAATTGATTTTCAGATACATGAAAAAATATACCAATAATAATCATAACCTTTCTGATGGCATATATTTTTCATGTATCTGAAAATATATTTTTAAGTATATTTTTCTAACATATAATCCACAGTATATTGTCAACTTATGTCAAATACTTCAACTGAATATTCTTCATATTAAAATGGTTACGACGGTGTCTAAACCCATAACTAGACCCATAAATTGAATATCATGAAATACATGACATTTTATACTGTATAACATAAAAAACTGAGGGTATTTTTCCCCCATATTTTAAAGGGATACTTCCCTTAAAAATGAGAAAAAATAAAATAAATACAATTATTTTAGTGCTGTACAGTGCGACAGTTTTGCTTGCGTTTGCGATTTAAAATGAGAACATGCAAATATAATCCCCCTAAACAGACTATGCTTGATTTATAGAGTTTGAGCTTAAAGGGATAGTTCACCCAAAAATGGATATAATCTCATCATTTACTTACCCTCATGTCATCCCAGATGTGCTTGACTTCCTTTATTCTGATGTGACCCTTTTCTTCAGATGTGTGTGTTTCTCATCTGTGTCACTGCATGCTGATACCAGACACACTGAAGAAGATCCGTAAAGTTTGCGTGCATGTACATGTGTTCGCTTTTAAAATTTTCCAATCTGACAACACACTCTCACAGAGAAATTTTCAGGTTCAACTTTTCTAAATATGGCTTATTCGTATGTTATCGTGCGACTGCACTCGCTGGAATTCCTACGATTTTTACAACTGCCAATGATGTCGCAGTATATCGTTTCCATTTAAAACATAACAATTACTTGCTTCTATCACACACAACAGCTTCATATCATGTTTACATACTCTACTGATCAGTTAAGTTTAAATAAGCGTTTGGGTAAGGGCATAATATTAATAAGTATGTCCTTAATGCTTCCTGCGCAGAGCTCACACTTACTTCCATGTTAGACATCCGGGAATTTGCACGTGATGAAGTCGTACAAGATTATGCGAACAACATCAGTTACCAGGCAGCTACAATTAGCAAGTTTGTGGCATTGAATTTATGAAAGAAATTATAGAGAACAGTTTGAAGCATATTATATCATGCATATCATATAGTAAATATACATTTTTGAATTTACAATTTATTTATACCTTTTTTTATATTTATGCTAATGAGTAATTTATAGCACTAGCATTTGTACTAACACCTAAAAAGTAAGTGTACAGATCTGACAAAAGGTCATTATAAGCAGAATGTTGGTCTCAGACTGAAGCTGTCATTTTGCCTAATATCACTTTTTATGTTCCACGAAATGAGTCATATAGGTTTAGAACAACATGAGGGTGAGTAAATTATGACAGAACTGTTTTTGTGTGATAATTATCCTTTTAATTATCTGGCACTTTTGTAACTTTCTGTAACATTTTTGCTCTGAGCCCTGGCTAATTTCCAACCCTGGTGTACTTACATTTTGTTGTGCATTTTCTTTTTTATTGGCTGAATGAAAGAACGATGATGTCTTTTATTTTACAATGAAACCTGCATTGGAGCGTATCTCACACACAAGTGTCCCTTTTGCTTGTAAATCTCTTTCCCTATTCCTTAATGATACCACAATGAGCATGCTCTAGTAGGGAGAACCACAAATGCATTTTCATAGAGTCACGTTACCATGATGGCTTTGAGTGACAGATTGTCACAGCGTCAGTAATAGATGCCTGTCACTACGAATAACCTCTCTCCTGAATTAAGAAAGAGAGCTAGGAAGTGGAGCCCTTTTGAATGAGGGCTTTCCTTCTTCAGCATCAGAAAGTGTGTATGTGTGTGTGTAAGCGTGTATTTATCACTTTGTGGGGACCAAATGTCCCCATAAGGATAGTAAAACCCGAAATTTTTGACCTTGTGGGGACATTTTGTCAGTCCCCATGAGGAAAACAGCTTATAAATCATACTAAATTATGTTTTTTGAAAATGTAAAAATGCAGAAAGTTTTCTGTGAGGGTTAGGTTTAGGGGTAGGGTTAGGTTTAGGGGATAGAATATAAAGTTTGTACAGTATAAAAACCATTATGTCTATGGAAAGTCCCCATAAAACATGGAAACACTACGTGTGTGTGTGTGTGTGTGTGTGTGTGTGCGTGTGTGTGTGTGTATGTGTGTGTGTGTGTGAGAGAGAGAGAGAGAGAGAGAGAGAGAGAGAGAGAGAGAGAGAGAGAGAGAGAGAGAGAGACAAATAAGTGGCAACTCTCCATGCCAGGTTTCAAACAACATAACCTCAGACTTGAAAAGCCTGGCTATTCCCACTGAGTGTCTCACAGTTTAGAATAAACACACACCAAAATGTGTACACAATCAGATGTACAGAGCATTCAGAGAAGCAAACAGATATGAGCTCTCTCAGACTGTGGTCTTCGGAGAGCCTGAAAGACCCAACTGGTGTTGGCGAGAGCTGTGTGAGCAAAGATGTCCAGAAAAGACATTAGGGAGGAGGGGACACAATCTGCTGCAGGGCCATTACACGCACTGACCATTCTCAGCCAGCAGGGGTCAGGCAATTTCATGTGTAATCTGTCTTATTCCTACTGTGTTGTTACAGACAGACAGACAGACAGACAGACAGATAGATAGATTGATTGATTGATTGGTTATTTTGAGAGGACAGCATTTTGTCTACACTTAATGCATGATTTTGCCATAAGTCAAAAAAACTAGCAGCTACCCACCCACACACACAGCTCTGGCCTCGAGTAACTTATCGACACTTTTTTTGGTACACAGTCCTAGGGATGGATTCTCCCCAGAGAACACATTCATTGGGTCATAAATCCCTCTTAAACTGAAAAGCGGCTCTATCTCTTTCCAAGTTGGGAAAGCCTATGTGTCTCTTACACTCTCCCTCCCTCGCTCCCTGGCCCCTCCCTTCGCTCTCATTCTTTCTCTCTTCCTCTCTCTCTCTCTCTCTCTCTCTCTCAGTTGGCTTACCTCAACACTAATTTTCATTTAACTGCTGTTGACATGGTTTGCCATATACTTGCACAGAATTCTCTTTGATTTTGCTGGTACACATCCGCTGTTATACCAAAACTGCTGCTGTATGACATTGAGGCCATTTGCAGTATCAATTTTATTATCCTACTGTGCCAAACAACTCAGCTATTGAAATTTATTGTCATGTGTAATAGATATTGCTTGGGAGAAAAATTGCAAGCTGTATGAGAAAAAAAAGCTAATTAATCCATAAGGTTGTGTCCTCTGAAGCCTTGGGGCAGTAGAATTTTCTATTCCATTTGGTTTCCTGGTTTGCGCCCCAAAGATGACCCCTACTGTCTCTGTAAAGCTTGCCAATTTTAATTTAAACAGAAGAGAAAGAAAAGATGGTGCTACATTAGACAGTCTGACAAAAAGGTCCCGAAAGACAATTAAATGTATAATTAATTGTGACTTAGATGCAGGATTTATGAAATGCATATTACTTGCACTGCCCTGGCACATCTGTGCGTGTTCGCACTCATGCATGCATGACAACATGTAGGCTTTGAAAAGGGACAGAAAGTGTAAGTGCAAACAGCAGACTCCTAAAAATGAACCTTACATCTGAAAGGGGACAGAATATAATTCAATCTTTCAAAAAGCTACAACATGGAAAGATTTTATTCATGAGATGCATTTGAGAATCATTTCATAAACACGAAGACAGCTTCACAATCTAATGACCACTGTTCCCTTTTGTGAATGTTTCTGTGTGTGTTGCTTTGGTTTTGTTATTTCTCTGCGGAGATGGTAAATTGTTCTTTTGTGATCATTGACTAAAGCCGCTGTAATACTCAGAGCAGCATGCTGTAATATCAGTGCTGTTTAATGTTCAAAGAGACATAATTATCTATTTACAATTACTGAAATGGGTTTTTATTTCAGATCTGGTTTTAAGGTTTCTTCATGGTATAAGATTGTATTATATGGCTGCACGTTGAGTAAGAATAATCCTTGCTATTCTGCACTGCATAATCTTTTTCCTCCCTGAGTAACCTGAAGCCTATAAAGCAAATAGGGCACTTTGATGACTAACAATCTATTAAATGTGTGACTCTCTCTCTCTTTTTCTCTCTCTCTCTCTCTCTCTCTCTCTCTCTCTCTCTCTCTCTCTCTCTCTCTCTCTCTCTCTCTCTCTCTCTCTCTCTCTCTCTCTCTCTCTCTCTCTCTCTCTCTCACCAGCCAGCTGGTCACAGAGGCATGACACTGGACATCTGGCAGAGAGGTGGAATTTGCATTCTTTTGAAAGCAGACCTGTTGGGTCCTTAACCAAAGCACCATGTTTGCACAGTCCACAGGCTAAAGTCTACAAACATGATAGTAGCATGCCCACTTTTACTGGAATGATATTAAGGTGTGTACAGGGGGAAGTAAATAAGAGGAGAACAAACTGTTTACACCTGGTATTAAAACGTATCTTGGATGATTCGATCACAAGTAGTCCATTTACACCTAATAATAAAATGCATCTCAAATGGGTCTCTTGTGACCAGTTGTGATCAGATTTCAAGGGGAGGGTCTCTCATTTTATAATTTAGTTATTTGATTTTATTGTTTTCTTTTAAAGGTGTTTAACCAGCAATGTTTAAAACCCTTGTTCTAGCTCAGTGGTGATGTCTGGTAAGGACCTGCCTTACAACACGCCTACAGTCTCTCTCAGCCTATTGCGGACAGTCTGAGCACTGATGGAGGGATTGTGCATTCCTGGTGTAATTAGGGCAGTTGCTGTTGCCATCCTGTATCTGTCCTGCAGGTGTGATGTTCGGATGTACTGATCTTGTGCATGTGTTGATACACGTGGTCTGCCACTGCAAGGACGATCAGCTGTCCTTCCTGTCTACCTGTAGCACTGTCTTTGGCGTCTCACATTACGGACATTGCAGTTTATTGCCCTGACCACTTCTGCAGTCCTCATGCCTCCCTGCAGCATGCCTATGGCACATTCACGCAGGTGAGCAGGCACACTGGGCATCTTTCTTCTAGTGTTAAGAGTCAGAATAGTCTGTTTAGTGTCTTAAGTTTTTTTTAACTGTGACCTTAATTCCCTACCGTCTGTAAACTGTTAGTCTTAATGACTGTTACACAGAGGCATGTGCATTAATAGTTTATGGTTCATTGAACAAGCAGGGAAAATATTGTTTAAACCCATTCCAATAAACATCTGTAGAGTTTATTTGGATTTTACAAAATTATCTTTCAAATACAGTATCCTGAAAAAGGGACGTTTCTTTTTTTGCTGAGATTATATATATATATATATATATACTCACACACACTCACTGAGCACTTTATTAGGAACACCTGTACACCTACTTACTCATGCGATTATCTAACTATGTGGCAGTAGTGCAATGCATACAATCATGCAGGTATGGGTCAGGAGCTTCAGTTAATGTTCACATAAACAAATCAATATGGGGGAAAATATGTGATCTCAGTGTTTTCAACCGTGGCATGATTGTTGGTGCCCGATGGGCTGGATTGAGTATTTCTGTAACTGCTGATCTCCTGGGATTTTCACTCACAACAGTCTCTAGAGTTTAATCAGAATGGTGCCAAAAACAAAATACATCCAGTGAGTGGCAGTTATGTGAATGGAAACGCCTTGTAGATGAGAGAGTTCAACAGAGAATGGCCAGACTGGTTCCAGCTGACAGAAAGGCTGCAGTAACTCAGATACCCACTCTGAGCAGAATAGCATCTCAGAATGCTCAACACGTCAAACCTTGAGGCTGATGGGCTACAACAGCAGAAGACCATGTTAGGCACTTCATTAGGAATAGTGTTCCTATAATGTGCTCACTGAGTGTATATTATGACTGTCAAATGATTATAAATTTGTATCGAGTTAATTACATGGTATGCAGATTAATTAATTGAATTAATCGCATATATAAATATTAGCTGAGAAATCCTCTGAAAAATAAAAATAATTCAATTATGATTAAATAATTATACAGTACTGTATATACTGTAGTTTTATTTAAATCATTAATCATAATTAAAATGCATTACATTCTTTTGGTGGATGAGCAAAAAAGACAATTAAAAAAGGGCTTTAGAATCCAAAATATTCTTCCATCCATATCCATATATATAAGGCAACCATGGGCCTGCAGTTCATAGCAACTCGCTTTGCAACTGAATTTGTCAATCAGTCAGATATTTATTATGAGGGTTTGTATAAGGAAGAGTCAATGTACACCTGTGTCAGACAGATACTTTTGGAGTGTCTCACTTTGGACTGTCATTAAATCAAAGCTCAAACAAACAATTATTTCTCTCAAAAGCTGTTTGGCAATGCTAGAAATCAGAGATTTATGAAATATTAAAGCAGTATGTGTCTGCATACTAAATAGAAATCCACAATAGATCAAGCACAGCTTGACGGACCTAAGACTCTGTCTGCATGCACCATATGTCTGTTTACTGTAAATGAGTAGAATCCTTCAGCTGTTCTGTTCTGTTTTTTTTCATATGTTGTATTAATGGATATATGGGTTAGGGCTAATTCTAAAAAGTCTCTGTCCATTCATTGAGCATCTGATGCATACTACACACAAAAATGGCAAAACCTGGCTGAAAATATTGTTCCAATTCCTGATTGCGGGGGTGGGGTGTGTGTGTGTGTGTGTGTTTGGGGGGGGGTGAAGTTATGTTTACAAGGTATTGGGCTGATTTAATGAGTGTTGTTTTTAAAATGAACTAGTTGCTAAATTTGCCAGGTTAGTGCCTTTAAATCTTCAAAAACATACATGGGCCGAATTCACTAAACAGTTGCAAGACTTTTGTGCATGGTATTTCAATGCAAAAACCTGCATCCTATTCACTAACCGCCACAATCTAGTTTAATCAGTGCTGCAATAGCGCTGATTTCAATAATGCTGACTAAAATAAGTTATTGTTATTCTTTTGAGCTCAAACACGTCACCATTCTATGTAAATTAGACTCATTATAGATTGAGCTACAATAAAAAAACAGTGCTATTTGCCTGGCACAGTAAAAATTACCACATGAAAAAGCAGGCAGTAAACTGAATCTTATGTTTTATGTACACTACCGGTCAAAAGTTTTTAAACACTTTTTAAAACACTTTTCAACGGGGCAGAGCAGGTAGTACAGCTTCAGGAGGCAAAGGTGTGTCCCGACGCTCTGGTGCTGAGAAAAGACTCGAATACTCTTACCTTGCTCCGCACACCCGGCAGGGGGCGGGTTAGTGACTGAGGAGAAGGCCCGGTGGAGGCGTCCTCTAGACTCGTCAGAACCGGCCGGCCGGGGAACAGTCATGGGGTCCGCATCCAGCATGCCGGGACTGTTGAGGTGTGGCGGCAGAGTGCCTTGAGAACGGCATTTGCGGGCCAGGTGACCCAGAGACAAAGGAAATAGCTCTTTTATTGAGAATGTGGGTACCGCATCCCAGAGGGGCAAATGAAATAAATTCAAACAAGGATTCTCCTCCCGGCCCTCCACCAGGGGACGGAGTGGTCTGCTTACCAGCTCCGGAACGAACGTCTTGGTCTCTGGGTCGATCGTCTCAGGAGCGCCTGGGAGCCTTCCGGGTCCTCGAGGGGGTCCGTGAGACATGGGGGGGGGGGGGTGCTTCCTGTAGGGCACTCGACGCAGGGGCTGAGAGCTGGGCCTGGGTTGAGGCGGAGCTGAGCATTTCTTAACCGCAGGAGATTGCCCTCGGTGAGCAGACGGGGCTTGGCCCGTGGCAGCAGGTTTGCGGCAGTGCAGGCTGTGTGAAATGGCCTCCGTCTGCTTTTTCACCATGGAGAACTGCTGGACGAAGTCCTCGGCGGTGTCGCCGAAAAGGCCGAACTGGGAGACAGGGGCGTCGAGGAAGCGTGTCTTGTCCGTCTTGCGCATCTCAACCAAGTTCAGCCACAGATGACATTCCTGAACCACAAGTGTGGCCATCGCCTGCCCGAGTGACTGCGCTGTGGCCTTCGTGGCCCTGAGGGCGAGGTCGGTTGCTGACTTGCAGGAGGGCCATTGCATTTAGGGCAGAAGCGGCCTGTCCGGTGGCGCTGTAGGCTTTGGTGTTATGCCAATTATGACGTCGTCCTACAGGCCTTGGAGGGGAGCACAGGGCCACCCCGACAGGTGGCGGCGTTCTTGGGACATAGGTGGATCGCAACCGCCCTATCCTCCTGGGGAATCGCTGTGTACCCATGGGCCGCTCCGCCGTTGAGGGTAGTGAGAGCGGATGAGAGCAGTGAGAACATGAACCATCCACAAACGCTGCCTCGGTGTGATTGCAGCCCAGACACACGAGACAGCACCTATGGCCATCTGAAGCGGAGAGCACTCTACCGCATCCAGGAACTACATAGGGGCGGAAAGGCATCTTTATAAAGACGCGTCATAAGAAGTATGTTCAACGCCGCTGTGTATTACTCTTTTAGAGGAAAATACTCTTTTAGAGAAAATCACTCTTTTAAAAACTCTTATAGTTTGAGCTGTCGAAGCACCCATGGGTCGTGCAGAGAAGGAGAAAGCCGCTGAAGTGCGCCGTAGATCCAACAGCAGATCACCAGAGGTAAGAGGAACAGATGTGTGACTCGCAGGTCGCTGCATACACGACCATAGGCTCTAAAGAAAATTTCTGAATGAAACAGATGTATTTCCCCGCCATTATACCCGTATGTCTGGGGGTGGGACATGCAGTTCTGTCTGCCAACTTCTCATTGGCCTTTTTTCATAGATCAGAGGTATATTCGGCACTCAAGAGAGACCCCTAGTGTCGCTTCTTCGACACAACGTCGAAGTGAGCGACAGACGGGGAACCTGATTATGGATTCAAGCTTAGGCAGCAGATGTTAAAAATGTGCTTTGGATTATGTTGGGAAACTTTTTTGTCACCTCAACTCCTAAAAAATTGTTACGAAGCAATCTAAAATGGAAAGTTATAAAGCCATGAAGAATCTTTAAAAGCGACTGGCATTAACACACTCTTGTCCCAGTTAATTTTATACCCTGCAAATGTACAGTAGAAATTAATCAAATTGAGGATATTTGGAATGCTGATATTGGGCTCAGAAATAAATACAATTATGTCATCTGCACATAGCACTACTTTATTATTGGTGTCTTTTGTTTTGAGGCCCTTAATACCAGAGTGAGCTCTAATAGCCTCTACCAAAGGTTCAATGGCTAATGCAAACAAGAGTGGCGACAAGGAGCAACCTTGTCTTGTACCTCTATGTAACTCAAAATTAGAGGATATTGTTTGATTTGTGAGAATTCTTGCATACGGTCTAGAGCACAACAACTTCAAATTATCACCAAAGTTAAACCGCAAATAGATAAGGCCATTGAATTTGGTCAAATGCCTTCTCCGCGTCCAATGACAGAATGGCTAGATCCTGCGCCAGACCTCTGGAAGAGTACATGATGTTGAAAAGGCACCTAAAATTGGAAGAAGAATTATGCTTCGGTATAAAGCCGGTTTGAACTGGTTTCACTTAGTTTCCAATTACAGCTTTTAATCTACGTGGCAAAGAGTTTGTCAGAATTTTTTATCTGTATTTAGGAGTGAAATCAGCCTTTTAAGACCCACCTCCACCGGGTTTCCTTTTTCAGAACCACAATAATAATTGCTTCATCTAAAGAGGGTGGCAGAGACTGATTTTAAATGCCTGATTATAAACATTATTTAAATATGGTGTTAGTAGTTTGTTATATAGCTTATAGAATTTATTACAAAATCCATCCGGACCAGGAGTTTTGCAGTCTTTTAGAGATTTTATAGCACCTGAGATTTCTTTAAAAGTAATTTCTGCACCTAGCTCGTCAACTTGTTCTTGATTTAACAAGGGAAGATTCTGTTGGGCTAGAAACTGAGTCATAATTGTAGGATCTATACTTCCCTTAGACGCGTACATTGATTCATAAAATGCCTGGAACCTATTATTTATATCCCTGAAGGAAGTGAGGACCTCTCCATTGTCCAATATAATTTTACATATTGTACATTCAGATGCTGTTCCAAAGTTGTCGTCTAAAAGTTTATGAGGTTTATCACAGAATTCTAAATATCTCAGCTTTACATATTGAAAGCATTTTGAAATTTTTGAAGAGAGAATTTGAATGTTTTTATACTTTTCAATACATGGCTGTTTGGCATTTTCCATATCCATTTCTCGAATTTGAACTTCTAATACCTCTGCTTCAGTTCTATTTTTTTCTTTAAGATGCCTGATAGGAGATAATACACCCCCTAATGTATGCCTTAAATGCTTTCCATAGTACCCCCATGAATATGTCAGGTTTGTCGTTGAACTCAAAAAAGGTATTAATATCCTGTTTTAAGTGACTGATAAAGACCTTATCTGCAAGTAAATGGGAATTAAGTCTCCAAGTTCTTTGTGGCTTCTCCATATTGCCAGTTTTAATCGAAAAGGTCACTGGGCTATGATCAGAGATAATTATGCCGCGCAGACCTGGGACATAAACTTACCATCCAGAATAAAATAGTCTATTCGGGTATAGACATTATGGACTTGAGAATGAAACAAATATTCCCTAGCAGTTGGATGTAACAGTCTCCACACAACAAACAAATTCGAGTTATTTATATACATATTTAAACATTTTGAGTTGGAGCTAACTATTTTTGTGGGGAAGGATTTGTCTAAATACGGATCTAGGACACAATTAAAATCCCCCCCAATTATGAGATTTGTGTCTGAAATATCAGTGATTAAGTTAAACAGTTGTCATAATTTGGCCCGTACCTTGACTAATGTCAAAGACACAGAAAACACTTCTCCAACAACTATTGCGTATCTACCTTCTTTGTCTGGAATAGTCAAATTATGTTTAAAAGGAACTCCTTTATGGATAAGGATAGCTGTTCCTCTAGATTTTGCAGAGAAATTGGAGTGGTATGTTTGTCCAACCCAATTGGTCCTTAGTCTAATATGTGCAGAATGTTTCAAATGAGTCTCTTGCTGGAACATAATATCCGAAGACAGCAATTTTATATGCAATATTATTTTCCATCCCTTAACTGGTACATTCAGACCTTTAACATTCCAAGATGAAAAATGTATTTAGATTAATCTCAATGTACATTGACAGTGATTATAAGAGACATCTTTCTCTGCTTCAAGTTGTTACAATGAATATTGTTAGCACTTACCCACCCTCCCAACTGAAAACTAAATAACAAAACATGACCAGCTGTTACAAGAACAAGTGTACAGCACGACATAACCAAAAAAAAACTATAATAAGAGTCAAAAAGAATAAATGAACAGCCAACCTTGGCATATTTCTTCTCCGAGACTTCAGAAATGTCCAAGATTGCGTCCTTTAACAAAGAGGCTTTTATGCAAAACCTAAATACATAGTTGACACAAATTTACCACTAAATTATTTGTGTTTTCTGAACAGCCGGTCACGGATCTGTGCAATTATTATTATTTTAATTTTTTTTATTTTCCACACCAATTTTTTATGTAAGTATTATCTGTCTGAGTGGAAAAGTGTGGCTTCCTGAGATTAAATTGTAAATGGCTCAATGATGAACTATAGGTGAGGATACTCCTCACGGCACTATAGGTGCCGTGATTCATAGCAAGACTAGACTAGCAAGAACGTTTATAAAAACCTGACATACAAGTCTAGAAATTTTGCACAGTACTGTATACACTCACCTAAAGGATCATTAGGAACACCTGTTCAATTTCTCATTAATGCAATTATCTAATCAACCAATCACATGGCAGTTGCTTCAATGCATTTAGGGGTGTGGTCCTGGTCAAGACAATCTCCTGAACTCCAAACTGAATGTCAGAATGGGAAAGAAAGGTGATTTAAGCAATTTTGAGCGTGGCATGGTTGTTGGTGCCAGACGGGCCGGTCTGAGTATTTCACAATCTGCTCAGTTACTGGGATTTTCACGCACAACCATTTCTAGGGTTTACAAAGAATGGTGTGAAAAGGGAAAAACATCCAGTATGCGGCAGTCCTGTGGGCGAAAATGCCTTGTTGATGCTAGAGGTCAGAGGAGAATGGGCAGACTTATTCAAGCTGATAGAAGAGCAAATTTGCCTGAAATAAGCACTCGTTACAACCGAGGTATGCAGCAAAGCATTTGTGAAGCCACAACACGCACAACCTTGAGGCGGATGGGCTACAACAGCAGAAGACCCCACCGGGTACCACTCATCTCCACTACAAATAGGAAAAAGAGGCTACAATTTGCAAGAGCTCACCAAAATTGGACAGTTGAAGACTGGAAAAATGTTGCCTGGTCTGATGAGTCTCGATTTCTGTTGAGACATTCAGATGGTAGAGTCAGAATTTGGCGTAAACAGAATGAGAACATGGATCCATCATGCCTTGTTACCACTGTGCAGGCTGGTGGTGGTGGTGTAAAGGTGTGGGGGATGTTTTCTTAGTACACTTTAGGCCCCTTAGTGCCAATTGGGCATTGTTTTATTGCCACGGCCTACCTGAGCATTGTTTCTGACCATGTCCATCCCTTTATGGCCACCATGTACCCATCCTCTGATGGCTACTTCCAGCAGGATAATGCACCATGTCACAAAGCTCGAATAATTTCAAATTGGTTTCTTGAACATGACAATGAGTTCACTGTACTAAAATGGCCCCCACAGTCACCAGATCTCAACCCAATAGAGCATCTTTGGGATGTGGTGGAACAGGAGCTTCGTGCCCTGGATGTGCATCCCACAAATCTCCATCAACTGCAAGATGCTATCCTATCAATATGGGCCAACATTTCTAAAGAATGCTTTCAGCACCTTGTTGAATCAATGCCACGTAGAATTAAGGCAGTTCTGAAGGCGAAAGGGGGTCAAACACAGTATTAGTATGGTGTTCCTAATAATCCTTTAGGTGAGTGTATATACGAACCCATGAGCATAACCTCAGACAGAGTACACAGACCCAAAGGACACAGGAGCACACACCAATGCATACATCCTCCTCTCTTTATCTCATCTCTCTCCCTGATGCTGTAGGCATCCCAGTGACTGAACAAGCTGGTGTTATTATATTAGAAATAGATTTAAAGTGGCATTTCACACATGCATGTCCCTGCAGGCCCACAACACAGCCACAGGAATGGGCATCCCTGGTGTGCGTCACACCTCTACCACCAACATCCACACACACAAACACCATGGCACCATAGCACACAAACATATGTCGCAATTCTTAAACCCTTAATTTCCACACAGGGACCATTGTCTCTCCTCCATCTGTGACCTGTGCCACTAAGAGTTTCAGCCTGATCCCATGATAGTTTCCTTTGTTCTACTATCAATAAAACTATTGAATAGAAGAGATGAAGTGTGTGTGTGTGTGTGTGCGTGTGTGTGTGTTCTGGTGTTTATAAAGATCTGGGTGTAACTGCATGTTAGTTGTAGTTTGGTGAATGGTAAATTTATATAGCGCTTTTTTTAACCTTAGAGGTTACCAAAGCGCTTTACACTGTTTCCCAATCACCCATTCACACACACACTCATACGCCAATGGTGACAGTTTGATTGTGTGCTGCTATGTTGACTGTGTTCTCTCGAATGCCCAAGACAAATTTCTCCTAAGGGAGTCAATATAGGCTAATCTAATCTAATCTAATGAAAATTACTTGACAGTGGCAACGAAATTTCGTGCTTCATTACACATTTTTCTGCATTTTCCCAGTGAAATGCCCAGCGAGGGGCGTCAAATGGGACGGTGGTGTCATAATCAGACAAGGTTTTATGGTGAACATTAGATGGAGGTTTTAATTATTGAAACATACCTTCCTAACCTAAAACATTAACCTAAACCTAAAAAGTAGGGTTTTCAGAGCAAATCAGAAGTAAACCAAACAGACATCCTTACCCTAAACCAACACCTAATCCTAGCTTATAGTGTTCTAAAAGGAAATGAGGAGTAAATAAAACAGACATTTCTTTACCTAAATAATAGCTTTCTAAAATGCAAATGTGACATGAAAAGCAGATATTCGGAAGGAACAACATAATTTTGTGTCGCTTCTATGACACTTTGGCTCATGGGTCAGTTTACGTGCTTGACAGGGCTGAAGGCTCAGCCCTCCGAGTCCAAAGCCCAACACTCTATCAGGTGAGCTACCGCGCAAGGTATTCAGGCAATAAGTGTGTAAATGTACAGTAGGTGGGTCTGTAATACAACCGTTAAAATTTGTAGTTTTTCAAAAGATGCATCAAAAAAGTGTTGCGGTATCATAACATCGCAGTGAGTGAATACTAGAGCAAAAAACTAAAGAGTTTAAAAAGTCATAGTAGGTCATTGTACTTCTGATTTGTGTGAAAGTGAATACAACGCACAGTTGTTGTAGTGCCTTTAGTGTTCATTTCACCAGGAAACAGCAGCAAAATATAGAAAGCGTCACATAAAACTGAGTTTGCAAAAATGTAGATATAGCAACGTTCATTTTATGAGACTAGGTTTCAGCAGCGATAGATTACCCAAAAATGAAAGGTCTGTCACCATTTGCTCACTCTTATTTTGTTCCAAACCTGTATGACTTTCTTTCTTCCCTGGAACACACACAAGATGAATGCAAATGCCTCAGTCACCATTCACTTTCATTGCATCTTTTTTCATACAATAAATGTGAATGTTGACTAAGGATAACATTATATTACATTAAGCCGTATATCTACTTTTGTGTTCTAGGGAAGAAAGAAAGTCATACGGGTTTGAAAAATCATGAGGGTGAGTAAATAATGACAGAATTTTCATTTTGGGTGAACTATACCTTAAAAAAGTGATATGACTACAGCCTCCACTGTAAACTGGGAAAAAGAGAGGCAGTTGCACACAAGCATCAGTCAAATTAGTTCAGCTTCAGTTTACAGCTGTGGCAAATGAAGACTGTAAAAACCATTGCCAAAAGGACACCAAACATTACCTTGAAAGACTGCCGCTCCTTGGTGAGAGTGATCCAATTTGTATCACTATGAGACATTTTAGTTAAATAATGCAGCAGTCCATGAAGTTGAACTTTATAAATGAATAAAAGGCAATGCTGAGTGCTCAGAGATGTGTCTTTGAAATCTGTCCCCTTCATGAAACAGCACAGTTGTGCTAAGCATCATGCATTTCATCCAAGGGTCTGACATAGAAAAGGACCAAAGTTGATTTCTGTTACGACGTGTCCCACCGAGAGCAAGAACCACACAATATAGGGACCATGAGGAGGTTACCCCATGTGACACTACCCTCCCTAGCAACCGGCCAATTTGATTGCTAGGAGACCTGGCTGGAGTCACCCACCATGCCCTGGATTCAAACTCACGACTCCAGGGGTTGTAGTCTGTGTCAATACTTGTTGTGCTAACCAGGCCCCTGCATATAAAGATTGTTAATGAGCAATCCTGAAACTGGCATTTCTGCTGATTACATAGACCTTTCTAATAATAGGCTACAAAACAATCTAATCTTTGACACTGAAAAGGGAAATATTAGGCATAATGCTTACTATACAAAATTGTTGCTGAAATTCTAAATATTCAGATAGGGCAATTGGACATTCTGATTGTTGTTGTTGGTGAAAATGATATGACATAATATGATGATTTTAAACCTGCCCTGTAAAAGCACAATCATTTTCTCAGTCTTAATACCTTTCATAAAATCTGAAAGTTATTGAGAAAAGATGCAGAAACACAGAAACAAGACTGCACATTTGTCTCCCATGTAAGAATTTGTTCTGTTCTTATCTTCATACTGACCAATGTCAGGCTTTCCAAAAAAAAACATCCAAGCCAGCCCCATCTGACTCATCCATTGCTTAGCTTTGTCTAGGATTGGGAGGGTTACTTTTGAAATGTATTCCACTACAGATTACAGAATACATGCTGTAAAATGAAATTTGTAACATTTTCCCTTAGATTAGTCAAGGTCAGTAACGTATTCTAAATACTTTGGATTACTTCTTCAGCAGTGGTCGATTTTTTTTCACTTGTTTTGACTATAAAAACTCTGCCAGTACAGTAAGACAAAATACATGTTAAAAATACATTCTCTGAAAAACCTAAATATTTTATGTTGTGTTGTTTCTAAAACAAGATAAATCAAAGTTATCTTGTTTTAAGAATTTTTAGATATTTTTACAGGAAAACAATACAAAAATTATTATCAAGAACATGATTTTTGCCCAAATATCAAAGGTCTTACTATAAAAAAGAAATTATGATCCAACGTGAATCTTCTTGATAAAAAAATATGATCATGCCTGGTAACATGTGCATGTAAAATGGCTAGAAATAGCATTACACAAGGTTTATTTCTATTTCTTCTGCTCCAAACTTACTTCAAACTTACATCTCTATCTGCTCATATGAATGTAACACATCATAAGAAAGTGTTTCACCGCTGTTCAAATGCACTTTGGATCACATCATTTATATGTATAAATGTTTTCTATCTGAAAGGACTAAATATTAAATGAAACATATGACTATAAAATGCAAAGTAATCTCTTTAGTAATCAAAATACTTTTTGAATGTAACTGTATTCTAATTACCAATATTTAAATTGCAATTGTAGTGAAATACAGTTACTTATATTTTGTATTTTAAATACGAAATCCCAGAATTTCACAATCCTAGAGCAGGAGCTTGGAAGCCAAACAAAGCTCTCATAGGACATCAAATAGTGACACTGCATAGCTCTGATTTAAAGTCAGAGCATACCTCTCTGATGGAGGCTTACAGTACAGAGTAAGAGAGATTTCGATAAGAAATTCTAGAGTCTGTGAGAATGTAGTTGAAGCATTGAACAAATCATACCACATCTTTGACCTACCTATAGTTCCCTTTAAACTCACCCAGCAGTCTGCTGCCTGCATATGTACATTATTTATATTATGTCACATATAGTCACCAACCTAGTATCATAGAATGAACATTAATATAATTATATTTTTGCAAACTGATTTTTAAGTGTAGTGTGCTACGTTTTGCCACAGTTTCCTGGTGAAATGAACACTAGAGGCGCTACAGCAACTGTGCGTTTTATTCACTTTCACAAAACTGACGAGTACAACGGCTGATTATATCTTTATGAACACTTGTTCTTCGCTCTTTCACTCACACACTGCTATGTTATGATATTAAAACACATTTACTCTAACGCATCATTTGAAAAACGATACAAATATACATATACACAATACTGTACAAAAGCACATAAGATGTTTCACAAAAGCATTTGTCTTAAGATGGTTATTTATATCTTCAGCTTTAGTGTGTCAATAGGAAATATAAATGTTAGACTCCCAAACATTACTTTTGCAAATAGAAAAGATTTGAATAGAAGAACAGGGAGCCCTGCAACAGATGTCATGGCCCCCACAGGGCCCACCACCGAACAGCATGTCAGTCTGATATAACATGAATAGATGGAAGCAATCGAGACATCCTAAATAGACTGAAGAACATGGTGAATTCTCCAAGAATCTTGGAACATCCTATCCGCAAACAACCAAGAAAAACTGTGTCCAGGTGAACCTAAGAGAATTGGTGCTGTTTTAAAGGAAAAGGTGGTCACAGCAAATACTGATTTAGATTTTTTTTTTTTTTATGTTTACTGGACTTTTTATGACATGAAGTGATAAATTAAAACTATTTATTTCATTATTTTTGAAGACATCCTCACTATGCAACATGTTTCACAAGTGCCTAAAACTTTTGCACAGTACTGTAAATGTATTTTTTCATATCATTCTATATGGAGAAAGAGACTGGGGGAGGAAATTCCTTCTACATGTTTGTTAGACCTCAAGAATGCAAATATAACTTATTTGTTCCAAGTAAACCCTAGAGGGTAAGCTACCTTTAAAGTACACTCAGTTTAGGATTTAATCCTACATAAGGTGTGTGTGACCTTTTTGATGAAATTCTGCCAATTTCATAATCTTCAGCTGACATTTGACTTCACCTGAAAGACTTTCTTGTGACGCTCCACACTCCAGATCAACCACCAATAAATTTTTAGCCTGTGACAGCACTATGAATCATGAAAAAACCTTTAACTAAATAGTACATAAATAAAGAGCAATGGTGTGGATGTCGTAGTTGCTGTTGTGTTCAGTTGATAGCTGTATTGCATTGTCAGTGCTGTCATGTTCAATACACAACAATATTACATTGGCTGGATTACTATAGTTCGGCAGATCTATGTATCTGATAGCCTGCTAATACTCCTTAACAGACTGATTTTATGACTGTGATTCAGTTTGCTAGTTCTGTGTATAACTTTGCTGAACTGCGAGACATACCTGATCCGATCGTCTAGATGTAGAACATAGGCTAAATATAGAAAATTGAAAAAAAAATGATCATCGATAACGAGAATTATTATTTTTTTTTAAATATCAATATTGTTGGATCGACCAACCCTTCATAGAAGCAACACAAAATGATGTTGTTTCTTCAGAAAATTTGCTTTTCATGTCACATTTGCTTTTAAAATACTAACAGTTAGGTTTAGGCATTGGTTAAGGGTAAGGATGTCAGTTTTGTTCACCTCTGATTTGCTTTTAGAACACTATTTATTAGGTTTAAGCTAAAGTATTAGGTTAGAGAGGTACATTTTACTCACTCATTTTTGGCGCCACAGTTGGACATTTCACTTGGAAACTGCACCCAAAGTGTAATACAGCATGTAATTTTGGTTTGCAAAAATTTGGCCATGGTCATGCGCAATCTGAAGTCAGAAGTTTACATTGAAGTCATTAAAACAAATTTTTTAACCACTCCACATATTTAATATTAGCAAACTATAGTTTTGTCAAGTCAATTAGGGGATCTACTTTGTGCATGACGTGTAATTTCACAGATTGTTTCACTTTTAATTGACTATCTCACAATTCTAGTGGACCAGAAGTTTTCAAACACTAAGTTAATTGTGCCTTTAAGCAGCTTTGAAAATTCCAGAAAATTATGTCAAGCCTTTAGGCAATTAGCCAATTAGCTTCTGATAGGAGGTGTACTGAATTGGAGGTGTACCTGTGGATGTATTTTAAGGCCTGCCTTCAAACTCAGTGCCTCTATGCTTGACAACAAGGGAAAATCAAAATAAATCAGCCAAGACCTAAGAAAAGAAATTGTGGAACTTCACAAGTCTGGTTCAACCTGGGGAGCAATTTCTAAATGCCTGAAGGTACCACATTCATCTGTACAAACAATAGTACACAAGTATAAACACAGTGGGACCACGCAGCCATCATACTGCTCAGGAAGGAGATGCATTCGGTCTCCTAGAGATGAATGTAGTTTGGTGCGAAAATCGATCCCAGAACAACAGCAAAGGACCTTGTGAAGATGCTGGAGGAAACAGGCAGACAAGTATCTATATCCGCAGCTGAAGAACACTATCCCAACTGTGAAGCATGGGGTGGCAGCATCATGTTGTGGGGATGCTTTGGGACTGGTGAACTTCACAAAATAGATGGCATCATGAGGAAGGAAAATTATGTGGGTATATTGAAGCAAATCTCAAGACATCAGCAAGGAAGTTAAAGCTCGGTCACAAATGGGTCTTCCAAATGGACAATGACCTCAAGCATACTTCCAAAGTTGTGGCAAAATGGATTAAGGACAACAAAATCAAGGTGGCCATCACAAAGCAAAGAAAATTTGTGGTAGAACTGAAAAAGGATGTGCGAGCAAGGAGGCCTTCAAATCTGACTCAGTTACACCAGTTCTGTCTGCAGGAATGGGCCAAAATTCCAGCAACTTATTGTGAGAAGCTTGTGGAAGGCTACCCAAAACATTTGACCCAAGTTAAAAAATTCAAAGGCAATGCCACCAAATACTAACAAAGTGGATGTCAATTTCTGACCCACTGGGAATGTGATGAAAGAAATAAAAGCTCAAATAAATAATTCTCTCTCCTATTATTCTGACATTTCACATTAAAAAAATTAAAGTAGTGATCCTAACTGACCTAAGACAGGGAATGTTTTGTATGATTAAATGTCAGGAATTGTGAAAAACTGAGTTTAAATGTATTTGGCTAAGGTGTATGTAAACTTCTGACTTCAACTGTAATATTCATGAGATCAGTGCTGGGAGAAACCCTGACTACAAGACCACCATCATCTGATCACCACAAGGATGCACTTAAGTACCGAGTATTTTAATTTCAAATGTAAAGAATTACACCTACTATAAGCTAACACAAATCTAATTGCTGCAAATTGACTATATTATTAAAATCTCATTATGTATAAAATGGTATAATTCATCACTTATAGCCCAATGCTATAATTCATCATACATTAATAATGGCACTCAAATATGATTAACTGCATCTAAAGAAACTAAATGCTAATCATTTAACCATTATCCAATTTTTTTATTGTACTTTCCACACTCTAAATAATGGCACTCATTGACTAAATAAAGTATTTGACTAACCCTATATTATTTGTGCGTAAAACTCGAATAAATTTTTTTTCACACAGAACTCATGATTCATAAATTAGTTTGCACTTATTTAATTTTTTTTCTTAGTCCAGAACCATGGACTACTGGTGGCCTTAGGCCACATCCACACTAATATAATTTAATACATTTGTCATTCATACTAGAATGCCGTTTGTCTCCACAAAAAATTGCGAAAACCCTTTCTGATACTACCTACTGCATGCACCTGTTGTGAATCTAGTGAAAATTTGGCATGAGAAATGTTTCTGCTCACAAAAGTAAAAACATTTAGTGAATGAGACTCATTAACTGTAGAGAAAAAAATAAGAACAAAATGACAACCTATTTATGTTAAGTATACATTTCTAAATATCTAAATACCTGAAGTCAAAGTTATTCAAAGAAGGTTGTCTTTTGAATAACTGCAAACAAACATCCAATTGTAAAATGGCATCACGTGGCAATCTAAGTGTCAGAACACAGCAGAGCCTACTTCACACAAAACAAATGTTTGTTTGTTTGTGCAGAATGCTTCATAGGTATAGGGAAACAATGAAATAACACTTACTTTACCACTACTGAAATAGCAATGAGTTCAAGAATCTGCCAAGATATTTATCTGTGTATATCCTTAATGACAGGATAAAAGGGAATTCTTCAAATGATTCACACACAGCATTGCTATTGCATCTAAATTAGCTAATTATGCCTTACAGATATGGACTGCTCAAAACAGAGTCCAATGCTGTTTAAAAACAGATGCCCCTTTCAGACCACAGCTGAAATGAAAATCCCACCCAAAGCGTAGTTAGCTGTAAGAAATGAGTCATTGCTATGGTGGTGAGATTTTATCAAATGCCAACCACTCTACTAATCTAAAAAAAAGGCTTATATTGTCAACCAGATAACCGAATGCTTGTTAATGAAATCAATATGATCTTTGCTAAAGCTGCAATCAAATAAAGTTGAAAAAATACAGTGCAAACTGAGAAATCATTTGAAATGAGTCAGTCACCTGGCTTTTTGAATTTGACTAATGGTGTCATTCTGTCACGATTCCCTTGTTGTCTGCCCTGGGTTTCACTTGTCATTGTTAAATGTACTACACTTCCCAGAATCCACCTGCCATCACCACTGCCATTTTGTTCATTGTTCTCACCTGTGTCTAATTCAGTCATCACTCCCTGGTTATTTAAGCCCTGCTTTTTGTTCACTCCTTGTCGTTCGTTGAATGTTGTTGATGTTCGCTCCCATGCCTGTGTTGCCCGTGTCCCTAGTTCCAGTGTTCCAGCGTTTTGTTTTCATTTTTACCCATCGTGGTCGTTTTGTTTGCCCCTGATTTGTCCATTTATCAATAAACCCGCATTTGGATCCTCAAACTTTGTCAGCCTCCGTCCTCATTCGTAACAGAACAAACGACCAACAACCATGGATCTAGCGGTTTCACAAGCCAACTGCAGTCTGCTCAGCTTGATGCAGGGAAGCCGTCCGGTGGTGCACCACATCCGTGATTTCCTCAAGCTGGCGAGGGTCACGGACTTCCCAGACTCCCTCCTGGTGGGTTTTTTCCGGGCCAACCTGAACGGTGCACTCAAGGAGCGGTTGCCACCGGCGACGCGCGGCTGGACGCTACGCGAATTCGTGGAGGAGACCCTGTTAGCCTGCGGTTCGTCGTTCACTGTGGACGTCGTCGAGGAGGACCCCGTAGCTCCCCCCACAGTGGTAACTCTCCATTCGCCCGTGGTTCGTCCCTTCATGCCTGCCTTAGTCAACGAACCAGCGCTGCTAACTTCATCCGCCCGGAGGAGGAGAAGAAAGGCCTCTGCTCTCCAGCCTCCGCCAACCACGGCCAACCAGCCAGCGCCTGTAGCCTCCGCTGTCAGTGAGCCAGCACCTGTAGCCTCCGACCGTCAGTGAGCCAGCGCCTGTGGCCTCCGACCGTCAGTGAGCCAGCGCCTGTGGCCTCCGACCGTCCCTGAGCCAGCGCCTGTGGCCTCCGACCGTCCCTGAGCCAGCGCCTGTGGCCTCCGACCGTCCCTGAGCCAGCGCCTGTGGCCTCCGACCGTCCCTGAGCCAGCGCCTGTGGCCTCCGACCGTCCCTGAGCCAGCGCCTGTGGCCTCCGACCGTCCCTGAGCCAGCGCCTGTGGCCTCCGACCGTCCCTGAGCCAGCGCCTGTGGCCTCCGACCGTCCCTGAGCCAGCGCCTGTGGCCTCCGACCGTCCCTGAGCCAGCGCCTGTGGCCTCCGACCGTCCCTGAGCCAGCGCCTGTGGCCTCCGACCGTCCCTGAGCCAGCGCCTGTGGCCTCCGACCGTCCCTGAGCCAGCGCCTGTGGCCTCCGACCGTCCCTGAGCCAGCGCCTGTGGCCTCGACCGTCCCTGAGCCAGTACCTCCCGAGCTTTCCAGAGCTCCGCCCCCCGAGCCTCCTGCAGCTCCGCCCCCCGAGCCTCCTGCGGCTCCGCCTCTCAAGCCTCTCGAGCCTTCCAGGGCTCCGCCTCTCGAGCCTTCCAGGGCTTCGCTTCTGGAGCGTCCTACGGCGCCACCTCCCTCGACTCCACCTCCAGAACCTTCCAGACCTCCGCCTCTAGAGCCTCCTACGGCGCCACCTCCATCGTCTCCGCCTCTAGAGCCTCCTATGGTGCCACCTCCATCGGCTCCGCTTCCAGAGCCTTCCAGGTCTCCGCCTCTAGAGCCTCCTACGGCACCTACTTCCACGCCTCCGCCTGCAACGGCTCCACCTCCCACGGTTCGGCCTCCTGAACCTGTCCTTGCCCTGTGGCCAGCTCCCAGGCCTCCTAACCCCGTTCCCGTCCTGTGGCCTCCTCCCAGGCCTCCTGACCCGGTCCCTGTCCTGTGGCCTCTCCCCAGGCCCCCTGACCCAGTCCCTGTCCAGTGGCCTCCTCCTAGGTTCCCCAAACCTGTCCTTGCCCTGTGCCTCCTTGGTCTGCCTGTATGCTCCCTGTGCCTCCTTGGACTGCCTGTCTGCCCTTTGTGCCCCTTGGACTGCCTGTTTTCCCCTTGTACTCCCTTGGTCTGTCTGTTTGCCCCTTGTGCTCCTCTGGTCTGTCTGTTTGTCTGTCTGTTCTCAAAGGAGCGTCTGGAAGCCGCTCCTTTGAGGGGGGGCTATGTCACGATTCCCTTGTTGTCTGCCCTGGGTTTCACTTGTCATTGTTAAATGTACTACACTTCCCAGAATCCACCTGCCATCACCACTGCCATTTTGTTCATTGTTCTCACCTGTGTCTAATTCAGTCATCACTCCCTGGTTATTTAAGCCCTGCTTTTTGTTCACTCCTTGTCGTTCGTTGAATGTTGTTGATGTTCGCTCCCATGCCGGTGTTGCCCGTGTCCCAAGTTCCAGTGTTCCAGCTTTTTTGTGTTTTGTTTTCATTTATACCCATCGTGGTCGTTTTGTTTGCCCCTGATTTGTCCATTTATCAATAAACCCGCATTTGGATCCTCAACCTTTGTCAGCCTCCGTCCTCATTCGTAACACATTCATTTGATCTTTTATCATGTCTCCCCTCACTGACAATCGTTACTATTACCATAAGTGCTGTGCTAATAGCAGAATGGGTTATGCACAATTGTAGTTACTACTGAGGTTGGAATTTTCTAGAGCACAGGTTATGCTAATTGCATACCATGTGTGAGTAACTGTTCCCAGCTGTGATAACATTGCTATTGGTAGGTTTTTTACTCAAATTTAAAGTGCATTTTATTAAATTAATTTTACTTTGAACCAGTGTCATAACTACCAGCAGTGCGTGCAGGCCCTACCTTAAAATGCTAAACTGTCTGCACAGATTAACTGACTTTACATTCGTCAGTATACAACACATGGAATTAACACATATATTGACATGAAACTTCTTTGTATTTATAGCTGGACTACACATTATGCATTTCATCCACGTTGACCCTTTTTTTTAAATCTAAAAACGTCTTAGTTACTGTTGTAACCTCTGTTCCCTGATGGAGGGAACGAGACATTGTGTCAATGTAGTGATACTAGGGGTTGCTCTTGGGAGCCCCAAACACCACTGATCTTTGTGAAAATGCCAATGAGAATTGGTGAGTGGAATTTGCATGCCACTCCCCCGGACATACAGGTATAAAATGAGTGGCTCGAGACCACTCATTCAGGTTTTGCGCTGAGGAGCCGAGACAGGGTCCCGGTTATTTCAGCGTGTATTTCAGTGCTGTGTCAAGAGGGACATAACGTCTCGTTCCCTCCATCATGGAATAGAGGTTACGACAATAACCAAGTCGTCCCTATCTGTCACTCACTCGGCAGAAGAAGGAAAACAGCATCCGCAACGTTGCCATGGTCATATTCTTGCAGTGAGAACATGATCCATCCATGAATGATGTCTCAGCGTGGGTGCGGCCCATGCTGGTGAGACAGCGATTGTGGCCGTCAGAGAAGGAGAGGTAGCGACTGCAACCAGGAACTAAACACAGACGGAAAAGCATTTTTGAAAGACGCTCTCCATCAGTGCCGCTCTTTTAGAGAAAATATACTCTTTTATTGCATGAATAAATACTCTTTTAGGCTGTCGAAGCGCCCAGGGCCGTTCTCTGCACTCAATCCATGCACGAGGGGGAGAAACCGCTGTAATGCACCATAAATCCAACAGCATGCAGAGGTAAATGGACCGGACATGGAATTCAGATTTCTGTGAATCAACCGCTCTGCTCTGAAGAAAAAATCTGAATGAGTGGTTGCGAGACAGCTCCTCCGTATGTCCAGGGGAGTGGCAATCAAATTCCACACACCAATTCCCATTGATCTTTTGTCAAAGATCAGAGGTATTTGGGGCTCCCAAGAGCGATCCCTAGTGTCACTACATTGACACAACATCGAGTGAGTGATAGATAGGGAACTTATAAAGTATAGTTTATTATTAACATAACATCTTACTCTAACACTAATTAGAATATATAAAGCCCTAAGCTTTCATGGCTACCACAAGAAACTGTCATCTGTACCTTGCATTATGTGAGATAAGAGCTGCAGAGTATTGATTATGCAGTTTCACGGTCAAAGACAGATACAGTGAGGAAAATAAGTATTTGAACACCCTGCTATTTTGCAAGTTCTCCCACTTAGAAATCATGGAGGGGTCTGAAATTGTCATCGTAGGTGCATGTCCACTGTGAGAGACATAATCTAAAAAACAAAATCCAGAAATCACAATGTATGATTTTTTAACTATTAATTTGTATGATACAGCTGCAAATAAGTATTTGAACACCTGAGAAAATCAATGTTAATATTTGGTACAGTAGCCTTTGTTTGCAATTACAGAGGTCAAACGTTTCCTGTAGTTTTTCACCAGGTTTGCACACACTGCAGGAGGGATTTTGGCCCACTCCTCCACACAGATCTTCTCTAGATCAGTCAGGTTTCTGGGCTGTTGCTGAGAAACATGGAGTTTGAGATCCCTCCAAAGATTCTCTATTGGGTTTAGGTCTGGAGACTGGCTAGGCCACGCCAGAACCTTGATATGCTTCTTACAGAGCCACTCCTTGGTTATCCTGGCTGTGTGCTTCGGGTCATTGTCATGTTGGAAGACCCAGCCTCGACCCATCTTCAATGCTCTAATTGAGGGAAGGAGGTTGTTCCCCAAAATCTCGCAATACATGGCCCCGGTCATCCTCTCCTTAATACAGTGCAGTCGCCCTGTCCCATGTGCAGAAAAACACCCCCAAAGCATGATGCTACCACCCCCATGCTTCACAGTAGGGATGGTGTTCTTGGGATGGTACTCATCATTCTTCTTCCTCCAAACACGGTTAGTGGAATTATGACCAAAAAGTTCTATTTTGGTCTCATCTGACCACATGACTTTCTCCCATGGCTCCTCTGGATCATCCAAATGGTCAATGGCAAACTTAAGACGGGCCTTGACATGTGCTGGTTTAAGCAGGGGAACCTTCCGTGCCATGCATGATTTCAAACCATGACGTCTTAGTGTATTACCAACAGTAACCTTGGAAACGGTGGTCCCAGCTCTTTTCAGGTCATTGACCAGCTCCTCCCGTGTAGTTCTGGGCTGATTTCTCACCTTTCTTAGGATCATTGAGTCCCCACGAGGTGAGATCTTGCATGGAGCCCCAGTCCGAGGGAGATTGACAGTCATGTTTAGCTCCTTCCATTTTCTAATGATTGCTCCAACAGTGGACCTTTTTTCACCAAGCTGCTTGGCAATTTCCCGTAGCCCTTTCCAGCCTTGTGGAGGTGTGCAATTTTGTCTCTAGTGTCTTTGGACAGCTCTTTGGTCTTGGCCATGTTAGTAGTTGGATTCTTACTGATTGTATGGGGTGGACAGGTGTCTTTATGCAGCTATCGACCTCAAACAGGTGCTTCTAATTTAGGATAATAAATGGAGTGGAGGTGGACATTTTAAAGGCAGACTAACAGGTCTTTGAGGGTCAGAATTCTAGCTGATAGACAGGTGTTCAAATATTTATTTGCAGCTGTATCATACAAATAAATAGTTAAAAAATCATATATTGTGATTTCTGGATTTTGTTTTTTAGATTATGTCTCTCACAGTGGACATGCACCTACGATGACAATTTCAGACCCCTCCATGATTTCCAAGTGGGAGAACTTGCAAAATAGCAGGGTGTTCAAATACTTATTTTCCTCACTGTATATTTAAGGATATGTAAAGTAGAAAGTGTTGTGCCGAGAAAAAACATGAAGCAACAGTGATACTATTATCGGGTATCTCCAGTATGAAAGTTCAGCTGATCAAGCAAACTATGTCTGTGATGCCAGGTAAACTTGAAGTGTCCTGTTCGTTTGTTCAGGAGAAAGCTAATAATTGTGTCTTAAAAAAAACTGACAAACTGATTAGAATTAGTAGTAGTAGAATTAGTAGTCACTGCAGTGGTAATATATAACAAACTCAAAAGCATGCTAGCTGGGGAACTCAAGACCGGCCTACACTCGATGATTGAGGCCATACATGCAGAATTAATGTTTGACAGAAATATGAAGGTTTCCTGGGAGTCTTCATGTTTCATCCACAGAATGAAAATTGAAGATTCATCTTTCATCCCAGTTTTGGTGTTTAAAAACAATTCTTGTTTTAAAATGACTAAATTATTAGTCGCAAACACTGTCTACACTTGATGAAAGTCATCCAACCATTGTGATTCTCCATTTAAAGACCTATGAAAACTGAAAGTATAAAAGGGTCTGAATATAACTTATTTGCACACAAATTTGTTCAGCTCATGAAATAAAGCCATGTTTTTATAGTGCATATGGCATACAGCCTTTAACATTGGTAGGGACATTTTAAAATCAGCCAAACTATACAGATGACCCATGCTATTGCATACAAAGTACATTTGCTCTGATCAGTTGATCTTGTTTAGAAAAATATTTATAAATGCAAGTATGCAGTGCTGTAGAGCATAGTGCTAACAACGCCAAGGTCATGGATTTGATTCCCAAGGAATGTATGGACTGAAAAACAATTTGCACCTTCAATGTTCTGAAAGTCACTCAGGGAAACAGCATCTGCCAAATGCATAAAAGGAAAAGTGTCAGTTATTTTTTTCACTATCTTCTGCACACTAAATAAAATACAATGAAGATGGTTGTATTATTATAATGAAAATTCAGGTTCTTGTACAGCTTGTTTAGTTTTATACAGTGTTGAAATCAATGCATTTTTAACATGTTTAAATGCAGTTTGCTTTAATCAAATGATTTTAAACTTCAACATAAACTGTAAATACATATGCGCTTTAGTGCAGTTTAGAGCCAATGACACACACCCAAGCCCCTGTTCCAAATGACGCATTTGACCAGGACTTGTCGTCTTGTCGATTTATTTTTGCACCTTTACGAAGCCTCAAGATCTTAGGGTGTCCCGATTGTCATTTCAGGGTTAAAGAGAGTGCTCACGGGCACCCCGTTTGCACAGATAAGGGCTCAACTGACTAATCACAGTAGATGGAAATTTTGTGGTGGCAAAAAAATCTGAATCTGAATTGGCAAATTCAAAATCTTGAATCTGTACTTGAAGATAGCAAGTACAAATTCAATATTAAACCATAAATATCACTAATCCTTTCACTAAACCTTTGTTATTGTTGTTTTAAAGAGGATTTTAGAATATATTGTGAGTCCAAAATATTTGAAGAGGAGAGCACACTGCAAACTGCTGTAGCCTACAAAACAAATATTTATTTAAACTGCAATGTTCATTCTTACGATTATATAAGATAAAAAAGTATGGATTTTGCAATCCATGGCGGTTTATGGGACATATGTGCTATCGCATCTGCCTGTAACCATCCAGGTGTGCAAGTCGGGTTTCATTGCAGTGTTTATTTAAAATAAAAACTATATTTATGTTGATGTTGCTGTGCATATACTTTGTTTTTTCTAGGATTCTTGTTTACAATTTATGATCTTTTCTTATAAATTTTATTATATATATATATAGATATAATTTATTATAACACACTTCACAATTAACTTATATCCGAGAGTCTATGCAGCATTCCCCTTCTGTTACTCACTCGATGTTGTGTCGAATGAAGTGACACAAGGGGTCTTCCTGGGACGCCAAACGTACCTGAGAAAAGGCCAATGTCAGGTTGGCAAATAGAATTTGTATGCCCCATCCCGGACATATGGTATAAAGAGAAGCGGGGCAGCGAGTGCCAGTCAGAATTTTTCTTCGGAGCCGAACGGTTGTGCAACAGCAAGCTGAAGTTCACCACTGTTTCACACACCTCTGTCAGTGAGAAGCATTGCTGTTGGATCTACGGTGCGTTTCCAGCTGGCATTCTCTCTCTCTGCACGCTGTGCAGTCTACGCCCCTGGGTGCTTCGACAGCGCTTTTTACTGTTAAAAGAGTGTTCTCCTCCTAAAAGAGTTTTGATTTCTCTAAAAGAGTTTGAGTTTTCCACTCACAAAAGAGCAATACACAGCGGCGTTGAATGTCCTTTTCAGGACACGTCTTTTTCAAGATGCCTTTCCGCCCCTGTGTTGTTCCTGGATGCGGTCCATTTCTCTCCAAGTCCGACGGCAACAGACGTTTCCTTGTGTGCCTGGGCAGCGATCACACTGAGGTAGCATTTGTGGATGGCTCATGTACTCATTGCGAGAACATGACCATGGCAGCATTGCAGTCGCGGCTCTCCTTCCTCAAGGTGAATGACACTTCAGCCGCCCCCGCATCGCTCCTTCTTCCCACGGGATTAAGGATGACCCGGCTGGCGCTAAAGGCGATATGGGGATAACGACGGGCTCGGTTTTGCCGGATAAATCCCCATGAACCACCCGCCACCCGACACGCTCGCTCACTTCACAGCCAGCCTGCATTCTCCCTTGAGCCCCTGGACTTGGATGATGACGCTGCATCGGAGAGCATCCAGGCATCTGACGTGGAAGACTTGACTGGGCTGCCGCCTTCGGGCCAGCCCGCCCAGTCAGAGGCGGACACGCAGATGGCCGACATGATTGCCCGGGATGTCGTGAGCGTGGACTTTGACTGGTCCAAGGAGGCTCCGTCCTCCCCACAGCCTTCGCGGCTTGACGACTGGTAACTCGGCTCCGGGCGCCACTCAAAGCCACGCTCCCGGAATGTTCTTCCAGGAATTGCATGACGAGCTGACACGGTCGTGGAGGGCACCGTTTACTGCCCGTAACCGGCCCCTCCGCTTGTCCGCTCTCACTACCCTGGATGCCGGGGCGGTCCATGTGTACACGGAGGCCTGCGACCCAGGCAGACAGATGTTCGCTCTGGAGCTGGTACCAAGACCACTCTGTCCCCTGGTGGAGGCCGGGAGGAGAATCCTTGTTTTCATTACTTTCATTTGCCGCACCGCCTTCGGGCTGCGGTAACCACATTCTCAATAAAAGAGCGATTTCCTCACTCCCTGGGTCATCCAGCCGGTGCGCGCCATTCTCACGGCACCCCGGCCCCAAAACTCTACAGTCCCGGCTCCCCGGACGCAGTTCCCTCGCCTCTGGACCCGCAACTGCACAGCCCTGGCAGGCCAGTGCTGACCGGGCTGGAATGTCGCATGCCTGGTCCCCAATCGGCCTGACAGGGTGCGCGAGGGATAAAGGCCAACACGGTGCGACAGAGAGAGAGAGAGAGAGAGAAGAAGCTCACTCACCGGTTCTCTGATGTGCCGTCGCGTGGTCCTCGAACACTCTTCGGCGGACGACAGCCACTCCTCCCCGGGTGGACCGGAGTCAAACCTCCTACCCCCAGTGCACAGAACGCCCCTCCGCTTTTCTGGTGGCACATGGGGACATTTCTCCACCCCTGGCAGTGGCCCTACCACTCCAGGTGATCGGGGAGTTACTTCCCTCCTCCCCTCACGGACGGCGGTCTTCCCGCGACCCCTACGCATTTCAGGGGGACGGCGGGGGACTCCTCTGCCCCTAGGAGCGGCTCCATCGCTCCAGGCGGTCGGGGGAATCCAGTCCCCACTCACCCCGCAGACGACGGCCGTTTCTCACGTCCGGGCGGTCGGGCTACTCCGTCACCCGGCAGATGGCAGCGGCACTCCCCTGGAGGATGGCAGTGTCGAGTACTCTGCGACTGGCATCCCTCCTCCTTCCCGGATTTCGGCACCAATGTAAGGGTCAATATAAATGATGTTTAATTAAACTCAAAACAAAAAGCACAAACATAAACACACACACATGACGGACATGCCTGTAATTCTCTCTCTCTCGAACCGTCGTCACCGGCCGCCTTTATCCCTTGTGCGCCCCATCAGGCCGATTGGGGACCGGGCGTGCAACATTACGGCCCCGCCCCCCTCTGCTCCACACTGACGAGTTCCAAAGACACCTCTCTAGGACCTCTTCCTCAGTCTCTAACCCACCCCCTGTCTGGTGTGTGGAGCAAGGTAAGTGCTTTGAGACTTTTCTCAGCGCCCAAGCCGCGGGACACTCTTCTGAAATTAAAGGGGTCATGACATGAGAAACCAAATTTGCCTTGATCTTTTGGTATATAAGAGGTCTTTGTATCATTAAAACGTCCTGCAAGTTTAATATTTTAAGACGTCCTCCCCATTCTAAACGAATCATTTATTTAATCAAGCTCAAAATACAGCTCGTTCTGGATTCATGGTTAGAAGTGACGTGTCGGTTAGAAGTGACGTAACAGCGTTTGCATATGACCACCTCCAGCACAAGATAACTACGCTTTAAGCGCAAGACAACTCACGCTCATTTCAGTATCGCCGTCGCCTCACAAGTGTTCAGTCGATGGACAGCGAGCTCTGACAGAGACTACTTGTGCACAGGAAAATTACGATGCCACACAGATGTGCTGTTCCTGGCTGCGGTCAAACAAAACCTCTGAATAAGCTGCCGAAAGATCCAGACGTCAGGGAAAAATGGATGCAGTTTATTTTTTGCGGACGTCCCAGTCACGGCAGTGTTAACTTAAGCGTTTGTTGTGTACAATTTAAGGATGACTGTTTTGAGAACAAATCTCAATATGATGCTGGCTTTGCCAGAAAACTGTTGCTCAAAGATAAGTCCGTGCCGACTATTCTGGGAACAACGACGACGCAAACTGTAAGTAATCTATTTTAAACTTTAAACTACTTTTTAAAGCGCAATTTCATTCATTATGAATAATCACAGTGTTTTTACTTAGTTTACTTGCATATTGTTCTGGCTGGGGGCGTCAATAATTGATACATAGGCACTGACGTTAGCCAATCATAACAGTGGGCGTTAACACTGAAGTCTTAAATGGAAAACGCCCCCAAAACAGACTGTTTGAATCAGAGGATGAGAAACAGGGTGGGAAAAGGTCATAAATCACTAGATTTTAAAAGTTTTTCTTAAAAAAAAATATATTAATACTATAATTGCACCTAAGGGAACATAATAATACAATAAAAAAAACCATGTCATGACCCCTTTAAGAGTTTACTTTGTATTTTACTGTCATTTGTTTCATTTAATATTTAGTCCTTTCAGATGGAAAACATTTATAAATATAAATTATGCGATCCAAAGTACATTTGAACAGCAGTGAAATGATGTGTTACATTCAAACAAGCAGACAGAGAAGTAAGAGAAGTAAGTTTGGAGCAGAAGAAATAGAAATAAACCTTGTGTAAATTGTCAGCTTTACACTAAGCTAAAATGCTATTTCTAGCCATTTTACATGCCCGTTACCAGACACGATCATGTTTTTTTTAATCAAAATTCACGTTGGGTCATAATTTCTTTTTTTTTAGTAAGACCTTTGATATTAGGGCAAAAATAAATATTGTTTATAATAATTTTTGTATTGTTTTCCTGCAGAAATATCTAAAAATCCTTAAAATAAGATCAATTTGATTGATCTTGTTTTAGAAACAACACTGTATAAGATTTTTAGGTTTTTCAGATAATTTATTTTTAACGTGTGTATTTTGTCTTACTGTACTGGCAGAGTTTTTATAGTCAAAACAAGTGAAAATAATCTACCAGCGCAGAAGAAGTAATCCAAAGTATTTAGAATACGTTACTGGCCTTGAGTAATCTCACGGAATATGTAACAAATTACATTTTACAGCATGTATTCTGTAATCTGTAGTGGAATACATTTTTTAAATGAACTCTCCCAACCCTGCTCAGAAAACTGCAGAGGATGTATTTTCTATCTAGATAATAGGCAAGGATGTACGGATCCTATCTATGATAGGTAGCTGAATGCTATTTATCCCATTTGTTTTTCTACAAGTGGTCTGTCTCCTCCTTTTACTGTATTTTTCTCTGGCATAAACACCTCTCAGCAACATAGTTAACAAGAACAGGGTTTAAAGTCATGCAGTCTCAAGACATCATCACTTGTAACTGTTTATTAATAAAGGAAAATACAAAAATATATTACATTTATTAGCATTGTCATGTGATTACTGAGCAGTCTCTTAACTTTTAATACCCAAACCTATGCACATGTTGGTTTATGCATTTCAAACAATAAAACAAGCTCATCGGTTCACACATTTGAACATGAAAGCATATAAACAGATTGGATCTATAAATGTGATTGCTCAAATATTTGGATTCCCTTGTATTAAACTGTCACAAGCCATCAAAGTGGCTTCCCAGCCTTCACACATAATACCTGTTTTCACAGCACTGTATGCAGGCCTGCTGTGTCTTTGTTATTGTGTTTATGCTTCACAAATATAGTGAGTCACTATTAGCAAGTAATTGTTTCTCCGCTTTCAAAATACTGTTTATCAATGACAGATCTGCTTTTCCTAGAGAAAGAATCTCAGATATTTGTCTCTCAGCAGGTTCCTTACATATGCTAACATTGATTGGAGTAGTTGAGGGAAAAAAGCCAGCAGGATGGTGGTCAATGCGGCAGAACAAGTGACTAAATCAATCCCTGTTCTTTCTCCCAAATGCAAGAGCTTGCTTTCCCCAAATCTCTGAGGAGGGTGTCGTATCCTTCACTTTCACATTTACCTCAGCACTCAATCAATGCATTCACCTGCGCATGTGGATCTGAGTGACCTCACTTTTGGTGAAACACCTTCACATTCTACTACTAAAAAATGCAAGCTTTCATAAAATGCATTTGCCATCCTCAGGGCACTGCATGTAATGAACCTTACTTATTAGTTCTACAGAGAAGGTTAGTGAAAGGTGGCAAGGATTCAAGGTGCCCACAGGTCCACGGGGTCCCACACAATTTTTTTAAACTGTATTTTTTTTATGTGAAACGGGCCCAAACCATTATAGAGTCAGGGGACCAAGATTTCTTTCCTACGGGCCTGCAGCAAGCTAATTATGTCATGCATTTGTTTGTTTGTTTGTTAATTCATTAATTCTCAAGGAATAATATAGCTTCCACTATAAAAATTTGCTAACAACACTGTAAACCCTAATGCTCAAAATAATTAATTGTTTTGAGTAGGGAAAAATTATTAAAAAAAATTAAATAATACATATTAGTTCAAATAAATATCCCTTTATTAGAATGTATAACTTTCTCTTTCTCTTGAGGTCATGAAACTGACATGAAACTTTTTAGTAACCTGAATTGTTTTATTGATTTGAGTTTAATGAACTTGTCTCTTTAAATTGACAGGAACTTAAGTTTACTGAAACTGGGCAGGGGTTTCTATTTCTCAGCATGCTTTTCATATAAGGTGTCTTTGTGCAAGATGAAACACATTTTGTTGTGTTATTAAGAAGAGTTATGTTATGTTAAAGGTTTCGGAGGTTGACATTATGGTGAATAGAGGAGCTTGAACTTAGGTTGGGGACAGGTACAATTTAAGATTGTTCTACAGTACATTGCTTTACTCGTTGAGCAATTGCTATGCTAATTCAGCATTCTTACATTCACTACTATCTAGTTCTAGCTAGTACTAGCTACTGTAGATAGGTTTCCTCTACTTGAATTATTTAAGTTGAGCTTACATTTTAGTTTTAAGTTTATCCAAAGAGTTAAATTTAAAGTTAAGTGCCATTCAAATATATGAGTTAGCTTACTCAATATTTCAAGTTAAGAGCAATTAACATGTATGTGTAGTACAAAATCTAAATCTGAAAGTTATTTTAACTTAAACTTGGGAGTTTATTAACTTTTAACTTATAATAAAAAATTATGTAATTGATTGCCTCAATTTTTTTATATTTCTGCTTAGGGTTCACAATGAACCTGGCCCCTCCCTGCAGTCTTTCTTCAGTTGCATCTGATGTTCAAGCAATAATCTGTCGGCAGACCGAAGGTGTCATGTTTATGAGTTTAGATCCTATTCTGATCATGTGGTCAAGTGATCTCCTGTTCCCTCATGTGATCTTGTCATGTGTTTCCCCTGATCATGTGTCTTGTTTTCATTGGTTCATTGGTTCATTGGTTGATTCCTTTGTTATGAGTTCTAGTTCTTGATTTAAGTTTATTTGTCTTGTTATCTTGTTTTTAGTTCTGTCTGTTCATTGGTTGTCTTGTTACCCATGTCTGTGTATTTAAACCCTCATGTGTGCCATTGTCTGGTTGTCAGGTATTGTGAATGTAACTTTGTTGCTTTGTTCAAGCCAAGTCTAGTTTTATGTCAAGTCTAGTTTTATGTCAAGTCAAGTCAAGTCAAGTCTTTTGTTCATGATTGGATTTATGGTTTTTGGATTTCACTCTTGTAAATAAACTGCACCTGGGTTCTACACTTCGTCATCGTCTCATCATCTACCTGTTGCCAGCATTGTTACAGAAGGATGCAGCCTACACTATAAGACATTAGTTTATCACTAAGTAAATTGGTAGAATCCATTTCATATTCTGAACCTTTCTGATAGAACAGTTTATTACATTTATTTATTTTTCTGCTTATTACTATCTCCAGTGGCAAATTCTCAGGGCCAGCAAAGCCTTCTCTGCTGGCCTAACATGCCAAATAAATAAATATTTTTCATCCTTTCATTCTCAATTACCTTTTTGCCTATGTATTTTTAATCGCTTTCCACTCTTAATTAATCTACAAACAAATAGAGAAAAAAACGAAAATAATTTATTCCTTGATGCTAACAAGCAAAGTGCAACAACTGTTTCACAAATCACATGCTCGAAGCAGGAGTGAGTCTGAGCTCCACCCCGTGAATCCATCAACAGTGTAAATGAATGGGCAACTTAAGTCAGATTGTCAGATTCATCAGCCAGTCAGATTGATTTATTTATTTTTGGTAGGTGTGATCTTTAGGATATGTCCCGGTCGAGGCCTTCTAGCTAGCCTTGCCTTGAGTGACGCAATCCCGCTTTAAGTGATGTACGTAATTCAAGAGCGAAAAGCATAAAATCAAGCTGTCTGATGAGTCGGCTGTCATCACTGCCGGTATTACCATTGAGAAAGAGATCCTTACATTTACATTTACATTTATTCATTTGGCAGATGCTTTTATCCAAAGCGACTTACAAAAGAGGAAAAACATCAGCGTACCACTGTACCACTGTCTTAGGGAGACAGTGGTACAAAAAGTGCCATATTACAAAGTTTCACTATCATCAGAATAGTATACAAAACAGATTTAAGTGCAACAATAAATGTAAATAATTATTATTATTTGTATTTTTTTTTTTTTTTAATTTATTAATTTTTTTTAGTGACCGGTTAAGTGCTTTTGGAAAAGATGTGTTTTTAGCCATTTTTTGAAGATAGAGAGTGAGTTAGCTTCCCGGATTGAGTTGGGAAGGTCATTCCTTATGTATATAAAACACAAGATGCTCTGCATGACCGTGTGATTGCTTAATTTTTTAAACAGGAAAGGAGGACTGATTTTCACTTCAAGTAAATTGGTAATTGCTTTTTGCATTGTTATAGCAACAACATCAATAGTTTTCTAAGTGTAAGTTAGGCTGCTTGAGCATTCAGTGTCGCATCATGTTTTGAAAAGTAGTGCTGCGTTCCATTCAACTTGGAAAGTCCGCTTTACAACTTCCTACTAGGAAAAGTGCAAATGGAATGCATCTTGAATTCAGAATTACAACGTGTAGACTAGTGCAGAAATTCTCAACTCTGATTTCGCAGAAATGCAGGTGCATGAAGTCACAGAAACATGTCAACACTCAGGGAGACAAAGTAAGTGATAAACATTCGCTGTGTTAAGTAATATTGATAAATGCGTTTTTTTCTACATTTCATGATATTATAGCTTGTTTAACAAATGCCTGCGGAAACAGGTGTATAAAACATTATAAACTCTTTTGATAATTGTGCACCTGTAGCACAAATTCTAGCGCTGCAGTATTGTTTATCAGTTGGGTTGCTAGGAGACATCTCTAATGAGAGTCAAACCCCTGCTAAGCTGACGGTAGCATTGCAGTTTTGTTTTCTTTATCATCATCTTCCGAATATCGGGGAATGGAATGCATTTATGTTCAGAGATATCAAGTAGGAATATCCCACATCCAACTTGAATTGAATGCAGAATAACCGTGTACCCTGTCAAAACTAAATGTATTGCTAGCAAAATTTAAATCGCAAATATTATTATTTTACAGATATTATAGACCTCCTTGGTAGATTCATATGAAAAATTATGATTTTTGAATGTCTGTTAAGGAGACGTTCATTAAAAAAAAACTGTTAAAATTAGGCTTGCTTGAGCATTAAGTGTCCTTTCAAGTTCTGGCTTTCGTGCGTGGATGTGTTTTTAAAATGTCAATTGGTAAAACTAGTTAGCTGTGACATAATGTATGATGCCCAAAGGTATAGGGTGTCTGTGGCAGAGGGGGTGTGGTCAAGTGCCCGTCCGGAGAGAGAGAGAGAGAGAGAGAGAGAGAGAGAGAGAGAGAGAGAGAGAGAGAGAGAGAGAGAGAGAGAGAGAGAAAGCAGTTAGGGCACTTACACCTGAGCTAAATTATGCCTGTCTCCAATTCCAGTGAGCATGGGGAGAGCGGCATAAAAGCACCCACGAACACCAGCAGACAGGAAAGAGGGAGATACTGGATCGAGAGCCTTAATGTGAAGCTGATGTGACTGTGTGAAGCCGATAAGTTAGTGTGAAGCTGTAAACCAGGGAAATTGCCAATTAAAAATTCCCTACCTGTGTTTGAAGAATCCAACTCCCAGTGACTTCCTTCTTTGTTACAATGTCTTATTCATTGTGAAACTTTGTTTTCTTAATGGCATGAATCACACTGAAGGCCTAGAAATGCATGGCCCGCTACTGACTATCTCATGTTTGTCTTGGCTGTATGAGGTTGGTGTGGCTAAATTTTTAATTTTTTTGCATTTAAATTTACTATTTGTTTATCATGCAAAGTGTTTAGCCCTAAAATAATTACCACAATTAATTATAAAAACAAAAGATATTGAATGAGATGTCAATGCTTTGTGTGTGTGTGTGTGTGTGTGTGTGTGTGAGCATGTATTTATCACTTTGTGGGGACCAAATGTCCCCATAAGGATAGTAAAACCTGAAATTTTTGACCTTGTGGGGACATTTTGTCGGTCCCCATGAGGAAAACAGCTTATAAATCATACTAAATTATGTTTTTTGAAAATGTAAAAATGCAGAAAGTTTTCTGTGAGGGTTAGGTTTAGGGGTAGGGTTAGGTTTAGGGGATAGAATATAAAGTTTGTACAGTATAAAAACCATTATGTCTATGGAAAGTCCCCATAAAACATGGAAACACAACGTGTGTGTGTGTGTGTGTGTGTGTGTGTGTGTGTGTGTGTGTGTGTGTGTGTGTGTGTGTGTGTGTGTGTGTGGTTGGGGGGTAATTTTACAAAAATGTTACATTACAAACTGGTAATTACAAGGGTATTATGCTATAAATGTGGTTTATGAGGAAATTTCTAGTGTCCCCATAATTCAAATCACTTAAAAAACACACTTAGTGATGTTTTTGTTAAAAAGTCAAATGCAGAATGTTTTTTGTGAGGGTTTGGTTTAGGTTTCGTGTTAGATGATAGAATTTATAGTTTGTATAGTATAAAAATCATTATGTGTATGGAGAGTCCTTATAAGGATAGCCACACCAATGTGTGTACACTGTGGGGAAGGTTAAATGTACAGACTTGTTTCTTTCTAGAGTGAACATATCTTTTCAGTTGGAGGGTCATTTAAACCATATGGTACCCTAGATAATACAGATGTCATCATTTTGTAGTCGGCACTTGTGGGACACAGAGGATATTGCCCCTAAATGTTTATTTCCAAAAGCAACATAGTGAACAGGGCTTAACTTTTGAGGATCTCTAAGCAGATAAGAAGAACTCGGCCTCTTTGTTGAGTACATATTATGCATTTTGCTGTATTCACATGATCAACTAAAGTGTCAAATTTTCCTATGCACTTAAACATGTGCATAGAGCTGTTAGAAGCTGCAATTACAAATAATTCTGATTTTATGCTCATAAAGGCCCCATAAAATCAGCTGAGAAGCATATTTTTCTGTCTTATGTTGATGTCTTTCCTTTAGAAACAGAGAGTGGACAAGGCGTATCTGTCACGATCCTCTGTTGTCTGCCCTGTGTTTCTCACTTGTCATCCCGAACTACACTTCCCACAATTCCCTGCCCTCATCACTGCCAGTTTCATTGTCCTCACCTGTGTTTAATTTATCATTATCCCTGTGTATTTAAGCCCTGTTGTTTGTTCATTCGTTGTCGGTCTTCAAATGTGTATGTTATGGTTGTCTTTGACTGTGTTCCTGCCGTGCCCTCCGTGGTTGTTTCTAGTGTTTACATTTTAGTTATCCCCTCGTGGATGTTTTGTTTGTTCCCTGTATTTTGATATATTCTGTGTTTTCTTGTTTATTTAATAAAGAGCTGCACTTAGATCCTCACTCCTCGTCTGAATCCTAACAGTATCGAGGGGCTTGTACTTTTTTTAAATAGCCAACATACTTGCGTTACATCACAGCTGTGAACCATTATTTGCAAACTTGCTAGTCAGCTGAAGGTGCTGTTAGGGGGTGGAACATTATCATTCATGAGAAAGGTTGATTGGACAAAGATTGAGTGCAAGATGAGTCATCAATTGTAACGAACGCCAATCCCCAAGTTCACCCTGCCCCCTCTAGCTCTCACACTCGCTCCCAATCACCGGAATATTAGTTTCACCTGCACTGTTATATTCCTCTATTTATACCCTGCCCTTTCTCCACACAGTTGTTGGTTATTGTTTAGTTTCCCCTTCGCTTTGCCAGCTCTAGTGTTTCGCTAGCTTCCCCTGTTAAAACAACTCTCTTGTTTTGTCTCTGTGTATTCTGATCTCCCGGCTTCGACCTTACGCTTCCCTTTACTACGCTTCTTTGGATTTGCCCCTTTGTTTTGTTCTGATCTCCCGGCTTCGACCTTACGCTTCCCGTTACTACGCTTCTTTGGATTTGCCCCTTTGTTTTGTTCTGATCCCCCGGCTTCGACCTTACGCTTCCCTTTACTACGCTTCTCTGGATTTGCCCTCTTGTAGTTTTGCCATTCTGCCAATAAAGCAGTTTTTCCCCGACATTGTGACTATCTCATCTTTGGTGTGTGACAGAATAACCAACCCCACTAAATATAGTCACGATGGATCCCATGGAAAACCTTCAAGGCTCGCTAGAGCGGATTTGTGCGGCGCTTTCGGCCTAAGGATCTACTGTTGGGAGACATGACCAAGCGCTCACAACCCAGGGGCAGCAGATACAGGAGATACTACAGACGGTACGTGCTCTTTCTGATCAGTTTAACCCTGTTCTACCTGTGTCTGTCCCTGAACCCGCTGATGCTCCCAACGTGATTCAGAGCGCCGTGAGTTTCCAACCTCCCGAGAGGTTTGATGGCTCTTCGGATGCTTGCCAAGGCTTTTTAATGCAGTGCACTGTCTATATGAAGTATCATCCCCTTTTACGCTCTGACAGTGAGAGAATTCATTGTTTGATTTCCCTTCTCTCTGGCAAAGCGTGACATTGGGCCACCGCTTTGTGGACGGCCGATAGCCCACTTCTTGCTTCCTATGACCAATTCTGTCACCAGATAGCTGTGGTATTTGATCACCCTGCAGCTGGTAGAGATGTGGGCAGCCGCCTCGTGTTTCTTAAACAGGCGTCACGCACTGCCACCGATTATGCACTTGATTTCCGCACCCTTGCCGCTGGTAGCGGGTGGAGTGACCCCGCTCTGCTTACAGTCTACCGTCTGGGTTTGAGTAGCCAACTGCAGATGGAGCTAGCCTGTAGAGGAGAATCACTGTCGCTGGAGGATTATATTCAACTCTCCATTACGGTTGATAACCTTCTACGCGATCGCACTTCTCGTAGTCCCTCATTCATCCAAGAGCGTGCGGTGGGTTCCAACTCATCAAACCCCCCACCTCTCGTAAGCTCTTCCAATCCTGAACCCATGCAGCTAGGTCGCGCTCCATTAACCCCTGCGGAGCGTACTCGACGTTTGACACAGAGTCTCTGTCTGTACTGTGGCAAATCGGGTCATCGGATTGCCTCATGCCCGGTCTGTCCTCCGCCTTCTCTTTCCAGAAGCCAGGTTAGGACATCCGTCATTCTTAACATTACCCAGAAACAAGTCTGCCTCCCTGTGGTTTTGACCTTTAATGATGTCTCCTTTTCTACCCCAGCCCTAGTGGATTCCGGGGCAGCGGGGAATTTTTTGGACGATAACTTGGCCCAAAGACTGGGTATCCCACTTAGCCCAGTGGTGCCACCTCTCAAGGTGAATTCTATGGATGGAGCACCCCTCGGGTCGGGTTTTATTTCCTTCAGAACTATGCCATTGTCCCTCCAAGTAGGCTTGTTCCACAAGGAGACCATCCAGCTTTTTATTGTTCAGTCACCCAGGGACCCAGTAGTGTTGGGTCACCCCTGGTTATCTCTTCACGACCCCCATATTTCCAGGCATACAGGGGAGCTGTTGCGCTGGACTGACCATTGTCTGTCCCACTGCATTTCCCTTCCTGTTTTTTCAACCTCCGTAGAGAGCCCCGAGGTGAGATCTCCGGTCTCCATTCCCCCAGAGTATTCTTCTTATGCTGATGTGTTCGAAACGACCCAGGTCAACCTCCCTCCACATCGTAGTGTGGACTGCGCCATTGACCTCCTCCCGGGGTCCCCGCTCCCAAAGAGCAGAGTATACCCCTTAACGCTGCCTGAAACCAAGGCCATGGAGGACTACATCGACGAGGCGCTCAGTCTCGGCATAATTCGACCATCCACCTCCCCAGTAGCATCAGGCTTCTTCTTCATAGACAAGAAGGATGGCGGACTTCGTCCCTGCATCGATTACCGTGCCTTGAATAAGGTAACGGTCAAGTTCGCCTATCCCTTGCCTCTCATCCAGCCGGCCCTTGAGCAAGTCAGCAAAGCCAAGATTTGGCTTTGCTGACTTGACCTCAGGAGCGCATACAACCTCGTGCACATTCGCAAGGGGGACGAGTGGAAAACTGCGTTCATCACCACCAGGGGGCACTATGAATACTTGGTGATGCTGTACGGCCTCGCTAACTCCCCTTCGGTGTTTCAGTCTTTCATGAACGAGATCTTCTGAGACATGCTGGACCAATTCCTCGTCGTCTACATAGACAATCTTTTAATTCACTCCTCCACACTCTCAGAACACACCCACCACGTCTCGAGGGTGTTACAGAGACTCAGAGAGCACAATTTGTTTGTTAAGGCAGAGAAGTGTGCCTTTCATCGTTCCTCCGTCTCCTTTCTGGGCTATGTCTTGTCTGCAGGAACGATGAGGATGGAGACCGACAAGGTTGCCGCAGTCCTGTACTGGCCAGAACCTAGGACGCTGAAGGAGCTCCAACAGTTTCTGGGTTTCCCCAACTACTACCGGCGCTTCATCCGAAACTTCGGTAAGATCGCCGCACCCCTCACGACTCTGACACGAGGCAACCCGAAGTCCCTCACATGGAACACTCCTGCACAACAGGCCTTTCAGGCTCTAAAAGATGCGTTTACCACTTCCCCTGTTCTCCAGCAACCCGATCCAACTCTCCCGTTCGTGGTGGAGGTGGACGCCTCTGAGGTGAGGGTGGGAGCGGTACTCTCACAGCCACACGGACCCCCGCTAAGCTGTATCCTTGTGCCTTCTACTCCCATAAACTGTACTCCCCCGAACAAAACTATGATGTCAGGAATAGAGAGTTGCTAGCCATTAAACTAGCCCTTGAGGAATGGCGTCATTGGTTGGAGGGTTCTAAGTTCCCTTTCGTTGTCTTCACAGACCACAAGAACCTGGAGTACATTCGTTCAGCCAAGAGGTTAAACCCCAGACAAGCCAGGTGGGCCATGTTTTTCACTCGTTTTAACTTTTCCGTAACCTTTTGCCCAGGCTCCAAAACACCAAGGCGGATGCTCTCTCTCGACTCTTCAGCTACGGCTCGAACCCTTCGGAGCCAGAGACTATCCTCTCCACACACGATGTGTGTGTTGTAGCCCCCGTGAGGTGGGAATTGACGGAGGCCATCCTACAGGCTCAATGTAATGAGCCCGCTCCTCCTCAGACCCCCCCCAACAAGATGTATGTACCTACCGTCATTCGCCCTCAGCTTATGCAGTGGGTCCATACTTCCCTTTGTTCTGGCCATCTGGGTATCACCCGTTCCATCGAGCTGCTCACCAAGAAGTTTTGGTGGCCCTCACTCAAGGACGACGTCCACGACTATGTCCTTTCCTGTCCAGTCTGTGCCCAGTCCAAAACTCCTCGTCACCTCCCCGCTGGACTCCTCCAACCGTTGCCCATACCTGATCGGCCGTGGTCCCACATCGCCATGGACTTCATCACCGACTTGCCTCCTTCCGACGGTCAGACGGAGATCCTAGTGGTGATAGACAGGTTCTCAAAGATGTGCCGCTTGATTCCCCTACCTGGACTACCCAACATGACCCAACTGGCCGACCACGTCTTCCGGAACTTTGGCATCCCCGAGGAGATTACGTCCGATAGAGGGACTCAATTCACGTCTCGATTCTGGCGAGCCTTCAGCGACAGACTGAGCATCCAGCTCAACTTCTCCTCGGGATACCACCCCCAAACCAATGGTCAGACTGAGCGGCTCAACCAGGAGATAGGTAAATACCTGAGAGCCTACTGTGCCCAGAACCAGGGTAACTGGCACACCTACCTTCCTTGGTCCGAATACGCCCAAAATAGCCTGGTCAGCTCTTCTACCCGCATCACCCCATTCCAATGCGTCCTGGGTTATCAGCCACCCCTTTTCCCTTGGGAGGATAATCCTAGTGATGTTCCGGCGGTGGATGCCCAGGGGTGCACCCAGGTCTGGAGAGCCACCCATGACCGTCTACAACGCACCACTCAGACCCAGAAATCCAAGGCAGACCGCCGACGCCGACCCACTCCTATATTCCATCCGGGCCAGCGTGTGTGGTTGTCGACCCGAGACATCCGTCTTTGTCTCCCGTCCAAGAAGCTGAGCCCTAAGTACGTCGGCCCTTTTAAGATTGTGCAAAGAATTAACCCTGTCACATATAAATTACTTTTGCCACCCCGGTACAAAATCTGTCCTGTGTTTCATGTTTCCCTTCTTAAGCCCGTATTTTACAGCCCCATGTTCCCGCCCACTGCATCCCAGACACCCCCTCCACCACTCGATGTCAGGGGTCAGCCCGCATATACTGTCCGGGCCTTGTTAGACTCCAGACGTCGGGGTGGCCAGCTGCAGTACCTGGTAGACTGGGAGGGCTACGGACCTGAGGAACAGTCGTGGGTACAGTCGAGGGATGTCTTGGACCAAGCTCTCAAGCTTGATTACCATCGCCAGCATCCCGATCGTCCCGCACCACTTCCCAGAGGTCGCGCTCCTCCTAACCGAGCACGACCGTCCGGAGCCGTCCGCAGCAGAGGGGGAAGTACTGTAACGAACGCCAATCCCCAAGTTCACCCCGCCCCCTCTAGCTCTCACACTCGCTCCCAATCACCGGAATATTAGTTTCACCTGCACTGTTATATTCCTCTATTTATACCCTGCACTTTATACCCTGCCCTTTCTCCCCACAGTTGTTGGTTATTGTTTAGTTCCCCTTCGCTTTGCCAGCTCTAGTGTTTCTATAGCTTCCCCTGTTAAATCTACTCTCTTGTTTTGTCTCTGTGTATTCTGATCTCCCAGCTTCGACCTTACGCTTCCCTTTACTACGCTTCTTTGGATTTGCCCCTTTGTTTTGTTCTGATCTCCCGGCTTCGACCTTACGCTTCCCTTTACTACGCTTCTCTGGATTTGCCCCTTTGTAGTTTTGCCATTCTGCCAATAAAGCAGTTTTTCCCCGACATTGTGACTCATCTCATCTTTGGTGTGTGACATCAATATTTTTGGTCTGATTTCCCGGAAGAGAAACATTGTATACTATAAATGTACTGTATATATATCTGCTAAAAGCGAATTTTGTTAACTTTGAAAAGTACATAAAACATGGACTAAAAGCTACAAGACTTTCATTATGATTTCAAGGTGGGTCTACAAAGCGATAGTTCATCCAAATATGAAAATTCTGTAACCGTTTACTCACCCTAATGTTGTTTCCAACCCGTGTGACGATCTTTCTTTTGTAGAACACAAAAGTTTTTTTCACAAAAATCTTTCTTTCATATGATAAAAGTGAATGGTGACTAAAGCAGTCCCTAACATTCTACCTAACAAGTTTGTGCTCCATGGAAGAAAGAATGTCATATGGGTTTGTAACAACATGAGGGTGAGTAAATTATGATTTTTGGTTTAACTAGTGTCAAGACCAACATAAAAATAATACACTTGAGTATAGGCTTCTGGCACAAAGACGTTTGTGTATACCTGCAAACAAACAAACAAACAAACACACACACACGCGCACACACACACACACACACACACACACACACACACACACAGACACACACACACACACACACACAATATAAACACAGTAAAGGACATGTCCTTGGATAGCCATGAGAGTTCTGCACCAGCTCACCATTCTCAAATTGATACGTTTAGAAGGAAAATGAAAACGTAATTGATTTTCACTCTTGTCTGATCAGACAAGTTCAACACTCAGACCTCAATTTAGATTCCGATAGACCTTACAAAACCATTACATTAAACAAATTGGTTAAAACTTAAATAACCAGCCATGAAATAACCACAAGTTATATTCATTAAACCCATGTGTAAATTACTCTTCCAACTCGTTACAAAGAAACAACACTGTTTTGCATGAGGTATCCCCTTTTCTCTTCCTAACAGTTTCATCACATGCTGTGAGTTGTAATTTTCTCAATAAGACAGGAGAGCAGGAGCAGAGTGCTACTGAGTAATGACTCACATTAGCGGCCACACCAGCAGACAGTCTTTATCAAGGCATTTTCATCAAGTTCCCTGCTGCCACATGGAGCTGCTTGAACTGCAACCCCTCCCAGCCAAGCTTTAATAACCTCTACTAGGTCAACCTTCTCCTGGCAGACCGCTACTTTCATGCAAACTCACTGAAATGCAATGAGTATTGCAGTATGTCAATTACCAACAGAGAATAAAGCAGCTTTTTTAAAAGTCATTATGTATTTATTTTTCAGCTAGAGCTTTAAGCCATTTATTATGACAGATGATTCACTTGCTTTTGTGTGACTTGCTCAAAAGCCTAGCGAGTCGGGTGCGGAATTTGAATAAATCTACAATGTCTTTCTGTAACCCTTGAACATAAATCCATGACTGTGGTCCATGCATTCATTCATTCATTCATGCCTGAGTCTCTAAGGCAACCCTAGAAAACATACGGCGACATTTTTATGTGATTTGGAAGCATGTGTGTCTGTGTGGCTTTGTGCAATGTGCTGATCCTCCCACACTTTGACATTTTGCACAATGAGGGTTCTTCCTTGAACATGCTGAGCAGGAGTCAGATGGCTTCTCAGAGATATGATTCAGACACAGTCTGGATAAATATCAGCTCGTCTTGCAATGATGCACAGACTGTGTGGCCCAGTAACACAGCCCTCCAAAATCAGAGTGATCGCTCCTGCTTGTATTAGAAATCCCAAGCTTCTACAGTGATAGACAGTTACCCTCTTTGCTGCTAGTCGTTATGCAAACTAAATGTTGGGGTCGTGGCTACAAGCCACCTGTGTTCTGCTGCGATCCTGCGTGAATTAAAAAGCTTGATGAGGCTGGTTGACCAGCATGGTCCTTCTTGTGACGCTGCCTGATGCAGAAAGTTATGTTGGTTAAGCTAGTTAAGAAGCCTGCTGGGAACACAAGCATACCAAAACACAAAATATGCTGTTAGGGCTGCACTATAAGTAAAAAATCCTAATTACTGATTACTTCCTTTGATATTGTAATCACAATTATTATTGTTGATTAATGCAGTGGTCAGATGCACTGACTAAGCTGTGTATATGTAAACAATAATGTTCTTATGTGTTCATGGCAGATTTGAATGGGTGTAGAGGAAGATTTCAATAAATTACCACTTACATATTGGTCTGTTTCTCACAAAAAGCTATTGAACGGTTTCAGTAGACTTGAAATGTAGTGCACAAGTGTCACTTTCGGGCATCATTGTGCCTCCTTGGGGCTTTCTCGGTTTACCCATGGGACGATTGCGCTTGGGCCAATGAAGATTGAGGCGGGATCAATATCAAAGGCAGAATTTCGCAAAACTTCCCAGGTTGTGTATCCAGCCCACAATGGTACAAGTTTGTCATTATGTTTTAAATGCAGGCAGAGTACAAATCCGTTAAAATGCACAAAGTGGTGCCAAAAGAAATTACTTACCATGTTTTGGTGAACTTTCATTGAATGTGTGCTAGGTCCTGCTATTAGTGGAGAGACCATGGCAGTTACAGTCGGTGAGTTGTCAAAATCAGAAGAATCAGAATTAGAATGAGATTTATTGCCAAGTGTTCTCACGTACACAAGGGATTCTTTTTTTGGGGGATGATAGGAGAACATTAGTGCACACAGAACATTACAGTAAGACACAGAATATAAAACAAGTTAAAAGTATAAACAGACATACAAATAAAAGAGCATATAACAGAATATGTACATGTGCAAGGTAGGGTTTTGTAATGTATTTACATTATTGCAATATGGGGGAGTCTTGAGGCAGTTTAATTCTTCATGAGAAAAATGGCCTGAGGGTAAAAGCTGTTCTTGTGCCTGGATGTCCTGGCACTCAGTGCTCTTTAGCGCCGGCCAGAGGGCAACTGTTCAAAGATTAATTGGGCAGGGTGTGTGGGGTCCAAAGTGATTCTACCTCCATGTTTCCTCACTCTTGTCAATGCTAACTTATCTTGCTGTTTACATTCAATATAAACTAGATAACATAACAGATACCTCAGCTTGAGCTTCCCCCTTGCTTGTGAATGGGCAGGATGTGTGACATTGGCACTGTAGCAGTATATTATGGGCAGATTTTGGAGCAATGCTGCAGAGTTATTGGCCCGATGGTGGGAATGCAGATCGATTTTGATCTTGTGGCATGAGGTCTGAGGCTGTTGGGCCAAGCTGGGCCATTGATAGCCATGGCTCGCTCTGGCCTGATAGTGGAAAAGCGGCTTCTGAGGACTTTATTAGGAACGCTAATAAAGTGCCAGACGTGGCATTTTCCTGTTGTAGCCCGTCCGCCTCAAGGATTGATGTGTTGTGCATTCTGAGATGCTTTTCTGCTCACTACAATTGTACTAAGTGGTTCTCTGAGTTGTCAGCTCAAACCAGTCTGGCCATTCAGCATTGACCTCTCTCATCAACAAGGCGTTTCCGTCCGCAGAACTGATGCTCACTGTATGTTTTCAGTTTTTGGCACCATTCGCAAACAGAGGTGAAAAATAAAGTAACCATCTGGGCATCAATAATTTTAAAACTTGTGCATAAGGATTAGTTGTCATTACTGATAGGACTATAGACTAATTTAACCGTCTCTGATTCACCATTGCCGTTTCACTGCTAGGATTGTTCAGAATACTCAACCGCTGCAAAAACAAGTTGTAAATAGAAACCTTTGCAGTGACAGGAGTAGACTTAATTGAAAAGATGTAACCCTAAATTTTCATGATTATTTAATCTCATTTTCCGTAATCATAATCTCAATTACCTTTCGATTAATTGTGCAGGCCTATATGCTGGTCTTTTTAACAGTGGGCTAAGTGAGAAACATGTTCAATGGGCAAAGAGTTACTGGAGTGAAAGGTCGAAGTGTTGTAGCTTTGTAGGCAGTAGTCTGTCTATATTCTAGTGATGTGGAAAATCTCAGAGGTAGGTGAGGAGGCAAGTGCTGCATGGGGCGGCCCTGTTGAATTTTGTGTGCAAACATGATTGCAAAAGAATATTGAAAGACTATAAGGCCGAGTGAAAGTGTTTGAAGAGAAGAAGATGAGATGCAGCTCTCTGTAGGAGATTAAGCAGCCCTCCCACAGTAACCTTGAAACAAAGAGCACCACTGACTCAGTCTACTCTCTCCGATCTACTGGAGCTACAAATCAAATTACTGTGCTGGGGGGCTGACAGCAAAATTGTCTGTCTTTTCTCTCTTTATTGCCAAGAGCAAACCCCCAATAGGTTATAATGACAGCAAATTAAGGCAGAGGAAGAGAGAGACTGGAGGGGAAAGGCATATTTATCTCTCCTGTCTCTTTTCACCGCAGGCCTCTTCACTTGGGTTTGATTCTCTCTTTCATAATCTTCATCTCAGACATGTATGCAGGCTAATAAAGCTTATTAGCTTTTTATTGATCCAACCTGGGATAAGTTTTATATGTATGTATCCTTTTCACTGACGTCTGATTTGATACGATAGGAGTCGCAGACTGTCACATTTATCAGACAGACGATCTATGCTTTCTTTTGTCTCTGTTATCGTGGCGCACGTCTGGAATTGCTGTTGTGTGAACTTGTGTGAAATCAAATTTTCTGCATTTTAGAGTTGTATGTGGAAAAACAACAGTTGATAAACAGCTTTCCAAAAGGCTGATAAAACACATTAAATTCATCCAAGCTGAAACAACGCTCTCAGTAGGGCTTATGATATGATATCCCCAGTGTCATAAACACTCCAGCTTTCGGCGATTGCCTGATAGTTGACCCTTCCTGCGGCGCACATAACCTGTTATTACTAATACTACTGCCCTTAACTGGTCAGAAATACGTCCATCTGTCCGGGGTGCACGAATAGTAACCACCTTTATTAAACTGCCCACTCTGCAACCTCCAACCATTCCTCAAAAACAACACAAGTGAAAAGCAAGTGAAATACCTTGGCTGCAACTTTAGTGTACATGTCAGTATTTGGCATATCTGAAAAAAGACAGGAGCTTGGCTCATGAATATCATTACGTGACATAACCTATACATAACATGTATCTATCATGTAAATACTTATTGAGTCCAATGTATAATTTGTAGTCAACAGCTATTTGAAGCTCACTTGTGTCATATGTCTTTTTGGATATACAGTATGTTAAATGTTGCACTGTAGTTTCCTAAAGGAACCTCAATTAATTCTGTTCATTCCTCTGCAAAAGGTAAAAACAACAATATATCTGACTTTGTTTGCCCAGTATTCCTTGATGAAATACAGTCGGCGCTGGCAGTGGTAGTTTATGTTTTACCACTTGTGCGATCTGTTCAGTTCACTACCGAAGCATCCGATTGGCAAAGACTTCTGCTGCATCTTAAAGTTGTCGTTTTATGCAGTTGGCTACAATTTCTTTGCACATCTACTGAAACTCTTAAAATAAAATTTATAATTTCCTGTGCTTTACTGTAAAAAAAGATTTTTTTGACCAGTGGTCCTTGATGAAAAGTAGTTAGAGCCAGCCATTGTTGTATACAGCTTATGCATTCATGCAGGTCACTGCCAAATCGACTGGTTGGCAGAGGCTTCTGCTGGGTCTTTAAGCTCTCCTTGTATGTGGTCAGACACAATTTCTTTGTATGGCGACTGAAACTCTTAAAATATTAAGTATAATGTTTCGTCTGTACTGTTGATGTTTTCTTGGTGTCTGTCTTTCTGTAGGGCTACTTCAGTCAAGCTAGCTGAACTATCCACTTCCCCAGCCTACTTCTGACTATCCTGACCCTACAGCCATCCTGCCACTCACCTTCCAAAATTACTTTTGCACTAGCAAGGAAAAGAAAACTGTCTACAGGTCTGTCCCCTGACACTAAAGAACAGATTCATAATAATACACTGTGTGCCCATTCCTCCAGGCAATGTGTGCTAAAGTTGGGAAAAAAGTAGAAGTAGACCTGCTTGCCATTTGAAATAAATTAAGCTTAAAAGAGACCACATAACAGCACCAGTGCTGCAGCATCAAAGGTTACCGATGCAGTTAACGGGGTGAAAATCAATTACATGCCTGGTTCACCTAATTGATATCTAGCACAGCATGAAGATAACACCCAAAGCATTATATTTGTATTGAGCGTGAGTTAAAAAGCCTATATATATTCAAGAAGGTGAGGAAATTTTGATGGGAGCACAACCTCCAAATTCAAATGTTGATTGAATTAAACTGTTTATTTAGAGTGAAATACAGATGACAAGGACTGTACATATGAGTCCAGGTGGACCTGTTACAATGCAGGTGTAAAGCTTCTTTTATGAAAACCTAATAGTCCTACAATGTCAAACATCAGAGGGCTCTAATACACACTTTTTAGAGCCTCTGATCCTGTTTTCAATCAGGCACCCAAGACAAAGAGCATTCCACCTCTTCAACCTTTAGGATATAAAGAGGGCCATGTTCTATATAGCTGTTCAGCTTGTACCCGGAATACACCTGGAAGAGAATTCACCATGGGTTCCCTCTGGATTTTCCTATGGGTTTTTATAATGTGGATTTCGAACTTATGAGAAAAATTAGGTCTGTGGTTAACATTTCTTGATGATACATGGAAATTTGGTTCTACAACATAAATTACACACCCATACCTCAACTGTGAATTTTGAAGCCGTATTGAATTACATAATATTTTTTTTTATAATAAATACACAGCAGCTTCAAATATTACATTTGAGGTATGAAAGTGTGTAATTTATGTTGTACATAGAACAAAACATCAACGTATCATTAGGTGTTAACCACAGAACTTATTTTTCTCATATGTTCAAAAAGCCCATTATTAAAAACCCATTGTAAAATCTAGAGGGAACCCACGGTCAGTAAGACTTCTGGGTTCCCCTACAAATTGACATTATGGTTGAACAGCTCTATATAATACATAATGTACTTATGGCTTTTTATAAATCCAGTGAATTAAATACATAAAAAGGCCTTACGTTTTAGATGCTTTAAATAGAAACTCTGAGTCTTGTAGTGTGGCCAGCATTCACAATGTCTCGTTCCCTTCGTCTCAGGGAACCGAGTTTATGTAACAGAGACATTCCCTTACGACTCAGTACACTTGACATTGAGTTCTAACGCATATGGGGAACAGAGTCACATCACACCACACTACACGACAGAACCTTCCCAGAGAGGAAACATGACATATGTCGCAAGTGGATGACCCTTATGGTCAACCAGGAGGGTAACACTCAGAATATATATATGAACTATGGTCATATAATATGGATTAACCCCTTCACGAACCCAGTCGGAAAGGACATTTATTTATAATGAATTGCCTGTAATTTTGGGAGCACAAAGGTCCAAATGCAGGTGGTTGTGTAAAGCGGCAGGGAGCCCGTACTTAAAAAGAGAGGTATAAGTATATATTTGGCCAATAAAATAGCTAATGCTCTCGACAGAGAGGACTTGTTTTGAGAGAGACGTTATGTCTATGTTGTAAAACAGGGGTGCCAAATACGTCGATCGCGATCTACCAGTCGATCGCAAAGGCAATGCTGGTAGATCGTTCAAAATGTAAATGTACTTTCGTTAAATTTTAATAAAATTAATATAATGTCTTTCCTTCTTTTAGTTTCTGTCTGACTTGCACTTGACGAGTAAATATTGACCAGGCAAGGTTTTGTTTATTCAGTTGCCATGACAACTGACAACTGATTAGGCAAAACTGAATGGAATCAGACAGTTTTGCCTAATCCGGGCAGTAGCATCGCAATTTCACTTAGTTCACTCACCATTGGGTTGTGCATAATAAGTGGAAAAGCGCTATATTGAAAAGGTGTGAGTGTCTTGTGCAAGTGCAACAAGCGTTGTAATCTTTTTGCAATCTTTGTAATTCGTTACAAGATATAATGCGGCGCTCACCATTGGGAAGATGTTGTGTTTAATGTGCAAACTTTAATGCATGTGATTAATGTGAGACACAGAAAATAACATATTGAACAACATTTTGAACAACAACATTCCTTTCCCGAGAAACAGCAGTGGGGAAGAAGAGAACAGTATTGTGTATCAGGAGCGCTTTTGCTGCATGGGGGAGTTTTTCCCATCTGCGCAAGGCTTGCGCTGAGGTGGCTACCTTCATTTGGACCACGGCTTGCGTGATTTTACCAGCGGCTCGGCGGTGACATTTGCTGGTGCTGAGGCAGCTGGTGTGGGGTTTTTTTTGCTGGGCGCTGCTATTCGATATTATCAAATAGAGCGGCTTTTCCCACATCATGCATTTCCGTGAGGGTCAGCTAGATTTTACAATCCAAAAACACAAGGTTGCTTATTGACTTGCCAAAAGCCTGTGCAGTGACTTTCGTGTCTCGCAGTTCTAAGTACGTATCAGTGCGGAGCTCTTTGAATGTCTCTGGATCGTACCCTTGCTCATCCAATTGTTTGAAGAGCTTAGCTTGGAAAACTTGGGCATAACTTCTGTCTTCCCCATGGTCCACTTTATTGAGAGGAGTGGAATCGCTGTGTGAGCAAGCTGAATAGGGCACGTGCCAGGATTTTGTCAGCTGGTTATAACTTCCGAGAAGAGAAGGGCAGATCTGTGAATCTCGTTCACTTGACGGAATCTGGACTGCACAAACCATTCATCAAGGTGAGGTTTTTCAGGTTTCTGTGGAGATTACTCTTCAGTGGCGTGTGCGCAGTCCTCGCCCTCGCTGGGAGCATGGGCAGCAGCATCATCCACTGACCACTCGCCAGATGCAGTGAAAGACATCATCATCATCCCCAGCATCAGAACCGTTGAATGTGATCAGGTGGCGTGATCCTACAGAGGGCCGAAGTTCGTCACACATACTGTATCATCATAGATGCAGTACATGGAGACTGAGGGACATGAACCAGCACGAGATCCACCTAAAATTCATCCTGCTATATATATATACTGTATATATACATACATAGCTTATAAGGATATAAAACTCCTGCCAATGCGCTGCAGAGAATCAGGAAGCTGAAGGGGTCCATTCACCAGCAAAACATCAAGGCGGAGTAAATGTTCGCTTGAACACTGCAGCGGAGCAGAGAGTATTCTCGTTGCGTGATGATCCCGCCCACTGACTCATGTATGTATGGCGAAGTAGTAGAGGGCTTCTATACGAGAGAAGAATCAATGTTGTGAAAGAAGAAAATTCTGAGGAATGTTGTTTGTGCACCTGCTTTTATAGCGGACAGCTTTGCGCCTATAATGGCAGGGCTCAAACACCATAGCCATATTAGAATATTGGCATTATTGTAGAGATGTTTCTGCTAGGTAATGTAGAAGGACACTCCCAATATGCATTAGCAGAATGCAATGTCAAGTGTGCTGAGTCATAAGGGAACCACAATTAGCAGGCAAATACCTACGAATAATAATGAGATCACATTGAATTATCACAGCTGCATGTGCCACCATCATGAATTGAGCAGCAGTAAAATGTCATTCTCTTTTCACTGCTGCTTGAGATGTTATTGAACCTTCTTGAAGACTCTCTACACTCTAGAAAATAAGTGTAGTGTGATCTCAATCAATAGAACTGCAGAAAGGTATGACACTCCTTCAAATAGACATGCTTAGTACAACCCAAAGGCATCTCAACACCATGTGGGCCATGTGATCTGGATAAATAAAGACAATGTGTCTTGGTGAAAACAAAAGTAAATTCAGAGGTACATATAATTGTTATTTTTTGCCGTCAGGTAGTTGTTAAAGAAATCTCATTCTTTAGACTCTGGAAATTACTGGAAATTTAGTTTCTGTTTAGGCACTTTCATATATGATCAAGAAGTTCAATTTCCTTTGTATTAAAGTAGTGCACCCACCAAGAAGCTGAATTACTTCCCAACATACCTCCTGTAAAGATCTGCTGTTGAACCTGTAGCAATTTGCAGGCTTTGATTTGCTCACTCTTAAGCTAAATGGGGAATTCTACTTTGAGAGCACTGTGATGAAGCAGAGATAGTGGAGAACACACGCAAGGAATTTCATTAAATCGAAGCAGTGTTTTAATTTGCCAGAAATGCTGCTCTTCCTTATCTGCGGATTACCTATGAATGGGCTCTGTTCTACGTCCATCAATCTGGAGAGCTTTCACCTCTGCTCTGAGATCAAGGAACCAGAGATAAGAGAGTGGGCATGACTATGCAATTATACACTTTATTTTTACCATCCAGGGTGCAGAGAAGAACAAAACCATCTCATTAATTGAATTAAAGTAACCAGGATGTGAAGCGGACCAAGGAAGGGACGGAAACCGATGTCAGCTTAAGGGGTAAACTTTATTATTACAGTTAATTTGCTGTATCACACACAACTATTCTTGGCTTTGTGTCAGGCTCTCTCCCCATGCTCTGTGGCTGCTGGCTTTTTATCCGCTCTCCTCACGCTACTGCAATTAGAGACAGGTGTTAGACATAATTTAGCTCAGGTGTGAGCGCCCTTACCGCTTTTCTCTCCCGGACGGGCGCTTGACCACGCCCCCGCTGCCACACAGGAAATATATGACGTGTTAAAGATTGGGTGAACAAGATAGGAAGTGAGCAAAAAGACAGCATGTTTCTGAAGAGAGCCAATCAAAGTCGGCTGCTCTGAGAGAGACATGATGAAGAGAGTGTGGATGGTGAAGATACAAGTAATGCAGCTACTCAAAGACACATATGGGCTACACTAGGATCAGGAGAGTGGAGTGACAAGCCTTTGCCCCTTCTTCAGGTCAAGCCCACACAGTTGCACAGCAACAGCAGGGCTCTTCAAAACATCACCCTATGCCCTCAAATCTGCCAGTAGCTCGACTTCTGCCAGGGGCTCCCTTTGAGTCACCAATAAACATGGAGAAGGGAATGATTGGCATGATACTTTTAATGGAATAACAGAGTACCATGTGACAAAGGCAACTTGAGCCTCATAAATAGAGCAAACATCTAACTGCGGTGATGTTGTACGTTCCGAAGGATCAAATAAGGTCAACATTTTTCCACAAACCATTCAAATGGAAAAGCTATTGGGCTGTTGGCATTGTGTCAGAAGGAGGTTTAAAGAAAGATGGTGAGGAGAGGTAGAGAGGAAGATTTATGCATGACTTAATCAATTGTGAATGCAAATGTGCTGAACAGAAGAATTATGTGACCTAGGGAGGTGTCCGTAAACTATGCAATTATTATCAATCAGAAGAATTCACACTTAAAAACCTGAAAATCAGTGCTGTTCACTGTGCACTGGGCTCCTACAAGACCCACAAGTCAGGACCAAGCACCCCCATGAGGTTAAATGGTCTACTGGCCAGTGCATCATAAACTGCCACTTAATCTCCCTCGTACAATTTTACATGCATAAAAAACACTAGGCCAGGAGGGCTAAATAAATCATTGCTTTCTTTTTTAATATATTCAAATACTGTAGTTCATTACAATGGCGTAGCAGGCATGTGATTGCACTGCATGAACTTTAAAAGACATTAAACAAACATGGTTTTATTTCATGCATTTGGTTTTCTCTTGAAATCTGCTATGGAAACTGCTGAGGCAGGAGCCCTAAAACTGCATTCTAAGCTAATGAAACATTTACTAACACTGTCATAGCTGAGGGGAGTGGAGGCAGTTCATATATGCATGACTTATCATCTGAAAAAAGTGTATTTCCAATACACTGCGTTTAGGCTATTTAAATCAGGGGGGTGTTTGTATTTTGGTTAAAAATAACAAGCCAGCTGCTGCTACATACAGAGTGTCTAACAAAACAACTGAGGAAATGTTGATCACACCATATTGTTAATTTACAACCATGTCAAAATTACAGTAGTGGGAATTTTCTTACTTTTTTTACCAAAAGCTTGATCTACATAGCTTTTGGTTGAAGAAACACTATGCACAATATTTGTCAAAAGTAATAGTACCATTAACACTGTATATATATATACTTTGCATTAGACAAGATCATAACATTGAATTTAGAATATAATTTTATAATACATGGGAAGTTTTAACACTCCACGTGCAGCAATTATAGCTTTGCAGATCCTTGGTATTCTAGGTGTCAGTTTGTCCAGCTAACTCAGGTGACATTTCACCCCATGCTTCCAGTAGCAATTGCTGGACTTGTTGGGCACTTCTCACGCACCTTACAGTCTAGCTGATCCCACAAAAGCTCTATCGGGTTAAGATCCATAACACACTTTTCCAATTATCTGTTGTCTGTGTTTTTTTGCCCACTCTAACGTTTTCTTTTTGAAAACCCTACCACCTGGCGGGGTCACCCTGTACTCACGTCGTCACTGATGGCCAAAGCCTACAGCGCCGCTGGACACGCCACTTGTGCCCTGCATGCCATGGCCCTCCTGCAAGTCCACCAGGCCAAGGCACTCAAAGATCTGCACGGGGGTAGCAGGTAGTGAACCTGCAAGCGCTGCCATGGGAGGAGGCAGACCCAGCCCCTTCGTTGCTGTGTCCAGTATGTGCTTTGCTTACCTACTTGGACCGCATGCAGAGCTTTAGACGTTCTGAGCAGCTCTTTGTCTGCTTTGGTGGACAGCGGAAAGGGAACGCTGTCTCCAAACAGAGGCTTTCCCACTGGGTGATGGACGCCATTTCATTGGCCTATCACACCCAGGCCTTGCCCCCTCCCTTGCGGGTCTTAGCACACTCAGCAAGGAGTGTTGCGTCCTCGTGGGCCCTGGCCAGGGGCACCTCCCTGGCAGAAATATGTAGAGCAGCGGGTTGGGAAACACCTAATACCTTTGTGAGATTTTACAATCTCAGGGTTGAGTCAGTATCGTCCCATGTTTTCTCAGGTTCGAGCTGGTAGAACTCGGTAACATGCTGATGGACTGGCAGGGTGGATCGCTTGCACCTAGAGCCCTTTCCCTCAGTCGCAACACATTCTCACACCCCAACTCGTCACATACGAGACGCTCGGGCAGGACCCCTTGGCGTCACTTATTGACGCGCTGGGTGTACCTTTGGCGTCATTTTACGACGCGTCCGGTTTTGAAACATAAAAACCAGTTGGAGGGCCATTGTAGCCTATTCCTTTTTATTTTTATTTATTGCGGTCTCAACTCTCGACCCATTCGCGGCGTGAGCTTACCCAAGACATGAAATTTCAACGCTACAACGCTCCGGTTCAGAGATACATAGAATTGAGTCATTTTACGACGCGTCCGGGTTTTGAAACATCAAAAAACAGTTGGAGGGCCATTGTAGCCTATTCCTATTTATTTTTATTTATTGCAGTCTCGACTCTCGACCCATTCGCGGCGTGAGCTTACCCAAGACGTGAAATTTCAACACTACAACGCTCCGGTTCAGAGATACATAGAAGTCTATCGGACTACCCTGCGCATTGAAAAACTACGCCAAAGGTATACCCGGCGCGTCAATAAGCGACGAAACTGCCCGGAGCGTCCGTATGTGACGAGTTGGGGTGAGAATGTGTTGTCAGTCGAGGTAAAACTGTGCACTTTCTCTCCCAGAAGATTACGTATATTCGGATCCCTGGATGACTCCTCCCTAACCCTGTGGGTCTGCAATTTGGCAGGAGGAATTCGCTGACCCAATCCACTGCGGGTACTCAAATCAACCCTGTACTGGAATAGGTGCTCCACGGGCCGGGACTCCTGTGTGGACTCCTCCTGTGTGTATTTTCTGCGGTACGGTCCCCTTGCGAGTGGACCCACATCTCCCTTAGGCAGTTCCAGTTGCCCTCCGGTTGCCGTGTTGTAGCAACTCCCCCCTCCTTGAGACTGGATCTACAACCACGCCATTTTTCCACATGTGAAAAAAGAGGCCCGGCTAGGCTCGGCCCGTTCCCAGGTTGGCAAGCGTCACCTTGTTCCCCTGCTTAGGGTAACCAAAAGGATTTTTTTATGGGGCATTGGGTAAGGGTACGTGCAGTCTGACACAACTGGTCGCTTTTGCACGTAAAATACCTGCCCACTCTTGTGTCAGCAGTACACATACACGTACACGGCTCAGCGCATGGCGTGATTTGAATTGGACCCCTAGTGTCGCTTCTTTGACACAGCGTTGAAGTGAGCGACAGACGGGGAACGTCTAGGTTACGGATGTAACCTCCATTCCCTGATGGAGGGAACGAGACGTTGTGACCTCCCGGCCATGTCGCTGAGCCGAGTCACTGTAGTGGCCGGACCATTTCCGGCTCCTCAGAAAATTCCTGAATGAACGCGACGTATTTCTCCGCTTTTATACCCGTATGTCCAGGGCGGGGTATGCAAATACTGTCTGGCTAATTCCCATTGGCTTTTTTTCATAAATCAGAGGCATATTCGGCACTCAAGAGAGACCCTTAGTGTCGCTTCTTCAACACAACGTCTCGTTCCCTCCATCAGGGAATGATGGTTACATCTGTAACCTAGACGTACTCTGATGAAGGCTTTTTTGCTTAAACAAGTTGGCCAACAAAATATCTTTAAGATATTTTAGTTCAGCCCAGTTGCTTAAAGGGTTTTCTTCATCTTCATCAGACTAGTGCCAACTTTTTTCGAGTTGTGTTAACTCTTTTTCCAATGAGCACCAATGGCAATATATTTTTGACACCTTTGAATCACACCTAGTTATTTATTTTTTTAATTAACCCACTGTATATGTGGACACCTCAAAGCAATGCTATTACTGCTTTAATATTTAGTAATATTGTAGGATAGTAGTATTTTTCATATTGACTAATTATTTTAGCTATTTGTAATTATGCATTTTAAAATACAATTTCTATATGGTAGCTTCATTATATATGTTTTTAAAAGCCAAATATTATATCTAGTATACTAAAAACATACTTTAGAATATATACTAAAATACACACACTGAGAACACCTGTATTCATACGAACACATCCAATGAATTTGGTTTTGGTGACAGAAGCTTCCAGTGCACTAAAAACAGCAAAAGACACAGGTAATAATACAGTATCTCACAAAAGTGAGTACACCCCTCACATTTTTGTAAATATTTGATTATACCTTTTCATGTGACAACACTGAAGAAATGACACTTTGCTACAATGTAAAGTAGTGAGTGTACAGCTTGTATAACAGTGTAAATTTAATGTCCCCTCAAAATAACTCAACACACAGCCATTAATGTCTAAACCACTGGCAACAAACGTGAATACACCCCTAAGTGAAAATGTCCAAATTGGGCTCAATTAGCCATTTTCCCTCCCTGGTGTCATGTGACTCGTTAGTGTAACAAGGTCTCAGGTGTGAATGGGGAGCAGGTGTGTTAAATTTGGTGTCATCGCTCTCACACTCTCTAATACTGATCGCTGGAAGTTAAACATGGCACCTCATGGCAAATAACTCTCTGAGGATCTGAAAAAAAGAATTGTTGCTCTACATAAAGATGGCCTAGGCTATAAGAAGATTGCCAAGACCCTGACACTGAACTGCAGCACAGTGCCCAAGACATACAGAAGTTTAACAGGACAGGTTCCACTCAGAACAGGCCTTGCCATGGTTGACCAAAGAAGTTGAGTGCACGTGCTCAGCATCATATCCAGTGGTTCTCTTTGGGAAATAGACGTATGAGTGCTACCAGCATTGCTGCAGAGGTTGAAGGGGTGGGGGGGTCAGCCTGTCAGCGCTCAGACCATACGCCACACACTGCATCAAATTGGTCTTCATGGCTGTCATCTCTTCTAAAGATGATGCACAAGAAAGCCCACAAACCAGTTTGCTGAAGACAAGCAGACGAAAGGAAATGGATTACTGGAACCATGTCCTGTGGTTTGATGAGACCAAGATAAACTTATTTGGTTCAGATGGTGTAAAGCGGGTGTGGCGGAAACCAGGTGAGGAGTACAAAGACAAGTGTGTCTTGCCTACAGTCAAGCATGGTGGTGGGGGTGTCATGGTCTGGGGCTGCAAGAGTGCTGCCAGCACTGGGGAGCTACAGTTCATTGAGGGAACCATGAATGCCAACATGTACTGTGACATACTGAAGCAGAGCATGATCCCCTCCCTTCAGAGACTGGGACGCAGGGCAGTAAGCCAGCATGATAACGACCCCAAACACACCTCCAAGACGACCACTGCCTTGCTAATGAAGCTGAGGGGGAAGGTGATGGACTGGCCAAGCATGTCTCCAGACCTAAACCCTATTGAGCATCTGTGGGGCATCCTCAAACAGAAGGTGGAGGAGCACAAAGGTCTCTAACATCTACCAGCTCCGTTATGTCGTCATGGAGGAGAGGAAGAGGTTTCCAGTGGCAACCTGTAAAGCTCTGGTGAACTCCATGCCCAAGAGTGTTAAAGCAGTGCTGGAAAATAATGGTGGCCACACAAAATATTGTCAATTTGTGCCAAATTTTGACATTTTCACTTAGGAGTGTACTTACTTTTGTTGCCAGTGGTTTAGACATTAATGGCTGTGTGTTGAGTTATTTTGAGGGGACAGCAACAGAAATGTGAGGGGTGTACTCACTTTTGTGAGATACTGTATATAAACAAATGTGTATAAATTCAAATATGCTATATACAGTGCAAGGGAATGTATTGCAGAAGAGGTTAGGATAGGATACATAAATATAATTGACTAAGCTGTGTATTCCACATAATTATTGCAGTTTATAATTATAGGGGCAGTTTTAACTCTTCATGAGATGAATAGCCTGAGAGAAAAAACTGACAGTTCTGGTGCTCAGAGCTCTGTAGCGCTGGCCAGAAGGCAACAGTTAAAAAATTTATTGGGCTGAGAGAGCGGGCCCAGAGTGATTTTTCTAGCCCTTTTCCTCACTCTGGAAGAGTATAGTTCTTGAAGGGAGGGCAGGGGGCAACCAATAATCTGCTCAACAGTCCAAACTGTCCTTTGTAGTCTTCTGATGTCTAATTATGGAGCTGAAACAAACCAGACAGTTATTGAAGTGCAGAGGACAGACTCAATGACTGCTGAGTATAACTGGATTAGCAGCTCCTGTGGCAGGTTGAACACAGCTGGCAATGGAAGTACAACGTCTGCTGGGCCTTTTTCACAATTGAGTCTATGTGGGTCTCCCACTTCAGGGCATGTGAGATGTTAGTGCCCAGGAACCTGAATGACTCCACTGATTCCACAGTGCTGTTCCTCCTAAAGTCCACAATCATCTCTACTGTTTTGAGTATGTTGAGCTCCAGGTTGTTCTGAGTGCACCATTGAGCCAGCCATTCGACCTCCCTTCTGTATGCAGACTTATCATCAACTTGGATGAGGCCAATGTTATGTCCTGAGGGACGTATATTATATAATTGTGATAGTGATATGTTTAATGTGGTTTATTGTGTGTTGTTTCTCCCTGTGTATTTTCAAGTCACTTTCGCTTTCCATTTAAGCAGGATAATGAGGCCAACCTTTTGCTCATAATCCATGATTGGCTCAGCCCAGGAATGGAGAGTGTAAGAGGCCCACAACTCTCTTCACCTGGGAGAGAGACACACAGAGAATATTTTCTCCTGCACTAGTCATTCTATCTCTTGGTCCCAGCTTTGCAATTGTTGTGTGCTAATGTGAGTAAGACAACAGTCTTGTCAGTTGTCTTTAAGTGGAGTTGATTAACAGAATTGTCATTTGCAGTTTTTTACTGTTTATATTCCTTTGGGTAATGCCTTACAGTTGAATGTGCAACTTCAACAAGTTTATTACCCCAGTTTTATCTCAATTTGAATCTATTTAAGTTGTTTGTGTTGTGGGACTATTTAGTAGAGAGGTGGATGCCATTTACTTTGAAGCATTCTGTTTTCTCTTGGTTATTTATAGAGAGGGAGTTAGGGAAGTGATTTGTGTTTTCTTTTCGTTTGTTTTTTGATAGGTAAGTCACTCTCTTAACCCCTTTAGGAAGAATGTCTTTTGTTTGTTATTTTGGCCGGTCCCAATCCTGAAGTTTTCCATTTCTCCCACTGTTTTCTTTAATAAATGTGTTATATTTTTACTATATCACACGGTCTGTGGTTACTCTGGGACCTGGAGACAGGATCACTTTTGCACTCTCTCCAAAAACATTTGTTACACACCTTCCCATATCCCTAGACCAAGGAAGGTGTGCCGTAACACCGATGACAGTAGTGTCATCTGAAAACTTCAGGAGCTTGACAGAGGGGTCCTTGGCAGTGCAGTCATTCGTATAAAGGGAGAAGAGTAGTGGGGAGAACACACATCACTGGGGGGCATCAGTGCTGATTGTACATGTGCTGGTAGTGAATTTCCCCAGTGTCACAAGCTGCTGCCTGTCCATCAGAAAGCTGGTGATCAATTGACAGATAGATGTGGGAAAAGAGAGCTGTTAATTTATTCCATATGCCAGCTGGGATGATGGTGTTGAAAGCTGAACTGAAGTCCACAAAAAAGATCCTTGCATATGTCCCTGGTCTGTCCAGATGTTGCAGGATATGATGCAATGCCATGTTGACTGCATTATCTACAGATCTGTTTGCACTATAAGCAAATGGAAGGGGATCCAGAAAGGGTCCAGTGGTGTCTGCACAACCAAGTCCGACCTTGAGGCAGATGAGCTAAAACAGCAGAAGACTTTAGTGTTCCTAATAAAGTTCTCAGGGAGTGTATATTATAAAAATAATTGTATTTCATAACTAGTTTTGACCTCACAGCTATGATAAAATCCTTAAAAACTGTATACAACAGCAGAAGAACAATATTGGAGATACACAAAACACTTTTTTGTTGATGATTTCTCACAAAGTGATACGATCGCTCTTCTTTGCCTCAGGCAGAGAGAGAACTTCACTCAAAAAATCCTGAATTAGTGTCATCGCTCTAGCTTGTTTGTGACTGAAGAAATTTAGTGTGTGTGTTACAATTGCCTTCTAAAAAGCCACCACTGAAACAGCTCAACAGAGCACAGAATTAAGTCACTCTGAATGTGAAATGTTTCACACCAAACTGCAGAATCTATTTAGTGTAAAATCTTACTCTTAACAACTAAAGAGAAAACAGATTTGACCATGATTTATTTAGCAGTTAACAGTTCCTCTGCAGTATGATTATATGCTGTAACCCTAAAACCCCAAACATGATTTATTTACAAATCAGTGGATGTTTAAACTGAAGTGTGTAATTTTTTCAATGCTGAAATACTTTCTCCCAGGAAAACTGTTAAGGAAATCTTTTTCATTAATATATATATTAGGCCTGTGCTCACGATTCTAACCTTTAAACAGAGCCCTCCTGCAGGCTTCACCTCTGATGGCCCCATCGATTTGATGCAGGTGGCCAACAACCGGCTGATATGAAAGACATTTGTGTTATGAGGGCTTTCTAGTTGAAGGGCAGCGTTTATGTGAAATAAAAGCCTTGAGGACAACATTTACTTGCAAAATTTTAATAAAACTGAATAAAACAAAACCTGTTTGTACAAGATTGGAAAATGTGATCGTAGACATTCATGTCAACACAAACATTTCAGTCATCAGGGACCTTTGCTTATTCTCAAGGACTCAAATTATGATTCATTTGATTTCACATCATGCCAAGAATTTTCATAACTGACCCATTTTTCATTGAGACACTGTATGGATTTATAATTTTTTTTTTATTACTCACTGTAAAAATGTTTAACTTAGCAGAAATCTATGAGACATCCAAAACCAACGTGATCTCATGAGAACTCGTATGTACTCTTATGTAAAGTTTGGTTCTAGCAAATGTATATTCTCTTATGTTTGCATAGACACGGAAATGTACAATATTGACAGCATGTAAACTTAAATATTTTACATATTTACACCTATAGAAACATACAAATGTTTACGTGTATTGAATGGATAATATTGAATAATTCATAGAATTAATCAGTTAAATACATTTAATTTATAATCAATGAGATCAGTTAAATGCCATCACATTTATTTAATGCAGTTGACATCATAATTTGGCATTTTAACGGTTCAGTTCTGCTGCCCTATTCAACATTTTAAAGGATTATATAACTTTAACCAAAACTACACTTTAAAATGTTAAAATGAATAAAAACTCTGTAATCGTTTAATAATTTACTAAACATTTAAATAAATTTTTGTTTACCATGCAACATAAAAGGAGTTTTCAGAATATGGCAAAAAAAAAATTATCCAAATCTTCAGACTGCTTTCTGTGAAGAACAAACCCAAATTCAAGTCTTTTTTTCAACAATCTCCATCTCCCTCTGCCGTCATGCCCGCTGTTACAGTCAACCCACATTTTTTTTCGTTTTCAAAATTCAAAAACAGCCGCCTCAAGCATTACGACCAGTGGTTCCCTGTCAAAAAGCTACGCTTTGATGCTGCGCTGACTTAGCGCTTTGGGAACAACTTTAGGTGTGACCAGCTGTGAATATGTGTTCAACATGCTGATGAAATTAACCAGAATTTATAGCCTCTGCTGGTGACATCATTGTATGCACCTGTAGCAGGGCTATAAATAGATGTGTCACAGGTGCATCGTCAGATCTTTTGTCTTCAGATCACTCTGTGTGTGTGTGTGTGTGTGTGTGTGTGTGTGCTTCTTGAGCCTGTCAGAAACGTTCTACTTTCCTCTGTTAGGAGTTAGATTTTGTTAGGCAGTGTGCAGAAACCTTTCTCTTTTCTATAAAAAAAAAAGAAAAGAAAATTTGGAAAGGCTGGTCCTTTCCGCACACATTCATAAGATTTTATAGTTTGGATGTTCATGCCACTCCAGGCTCTTATGTCCTTGAGTCAACATCTCAATGTCTGAGACCTCTCCCACTCTTGTGAGCACACTACACAACCGTAAGGGGTCCGGACATCCACAGAGCGGCGCCATGGCTATTCTCCTTCTCAAAGCTCTAAGTCAGCGCAGAATCAAAGTGTAGCTTTTTGACAGGGAACGTCTTGGGTTACTTAGCTGTAACCCCTGTTCCCTGATAAAAGCGGAACAAGATGCTGTGCTTCATTGCCACACTGGGATGCCCCAGGACTGCTCTTCAGACAAAATACCTGACGATGCACCTGTGACGCATCTATTTATAGCCCTGCTACAGGTGCATCCAATGATGTCACCAGCAGAGGCTATAAATTCTGGTCAATTTCATTGACGTGTTGCACACATATTTACAGCTGGTCACACTTAAAGTTGTTCCCAAAGCGCTAAGTCAGCGGAGCATCTCATTCCACTTTTATCAGGGAACAGGGGTTACAGCTAAGTAACCTGAGACGTTTTATGGCAGTGATGTCGAATGCTCATTGGAACTCAAGTGTCTCATGACCGTTTGCGACTACCGTATTCTGCGATGCATATGTTTGAATGAGAAATGACAACGCCATTCAGAAGAGAACAATCAAGAGAAGATTTACTGTGATTTAATAATATAAATTCTACTCTCCACTTTACACAATGCTGTTGTATGCCATCAAGGAGCACATCAGATGCAACGCATGCACTTTGGCACTTTTGGCACTTTGGGGATTTTTGATTTTGTTAACAACAACGAAGGCATGATGGAAAAAGCATGACGATAAGCCAAGTCAAGTCAATTTTATTTGTATAGCGCCTTTCACAACACACATCGTTTCAAAGCAGCTTTACAGAAGATCATCATTAACAGACGATAAAACTGTAATGTCTATAAAGTCGATGAATCATCATTGTGTAATTAGATAAAATACGATTCTTAATCGTGTTTAAAAATAATTAAATAATAGTTGTATTAATAACCCCAGTGAGCAAGCTGTAGGCGACTGTGGCAAGGAACACAAAACTCCATAAGATGTAGATTAATGGAGAAAAATAACCTTGGGAGAAACCAGACTCACTGTTGGGGCCAGTTCCCCTCTGGCTAACAACATGAATATAATGTAAATATTACTTATGTATAGTTAAAGTCATGGTTTAAAATTATTAAACTAAGTAAGTGTTAAGGGTCAGTGTTTAAACATCGATTGTGTTTGAACTGTAAGATAAATGACCAATGTCTTTGAAGTCCATCCTTGATTAATTGCAGAAGTTCACATAGATGCAGTTGTCCTTGTTAATTGGCTGATGTAGGCTTTTGTTGGCAATAGTTAGTCTATGCATTCCATTTCAAGATCGTAGTCCATCAATAGACCAAGGTGATTCAGGTTGGAGTTGGCACCAGTTCATCCTCTGAAGTCCATCATAATAAAACAATTGTAATTTAAACATACTGTAGACTAAAATATGACGAGAAAACCTAACAGCAAGATATTATCAATGCATTTAAAATGTTTTTAGAAGAGGAGTATAAGAATCTAGAAATAATAAGGTTAATTCAAATAATCAAATCATAGTATATTGCAGATTGCACATTTGAGTTGGTAATGTATCAACTGATTCAGGGCTTGAGTTCACAGAGACACAGAGACAATAGATCAATATATATGTTTAAATGTTTTACTATGCAGTACATGCAAGTACATGAGCAATTTTGAAAAAAGTTAAACAAATTAAAGTAAATAGAAATAAATATGGATTCTCCATGTGCTGTCAATGTTGGGGAGTAACGGAATACATGGGATTATGTATTTAAAATACAAAATATAAGTAACTGTATTTCACTACAATTACAATTTAAATCGTTGGTATATATACAGAGTGGTTATCTGAGTTACCATAGCCTTTCTGTCAACTTGAACCAGTCTGGCCATGCTCTGCTGACCTTACTAAGTAAAACACTTACTCGCCAGTTCTCCGATATGTCGTAGCTTGTTCCTCGGCCACTCCTCCACCCTCTGACGGACGACAGCTGTGCCTCTCTGGGCGGATTGGAGGCAGTCCTCCAGCCCCTGGTGGACGGAATGCCCGGTCGCGTTCTTGGGGAACAGAAGGGGTCTACCCCGCCCCTGGCAGCGGTTCTCCCGCTCCAAGTGGTCGGCAGCGAGCACCTTCTCCCCTCGCGGTTGGCGGCCGGGCTCTAAGCGATCCGTAAACGTCCGTAAACAATCTCTCTCTCCCGCACAATCCTCCACAGTCGGCCTTTATCCCTCTCAGAGGCTTGATTAGCCTGATAAGGGATCGGATGTGTAGAATCACGCCCTGCCACATCCCTATTCTAATGATAGATATGAACATTGGCTCCTGACCCATTTATGCATGATTTTATGCATTGCACTGCTGCCACACGATTGAGTAGATAATTGAAAAAATAAGTACATGTACCGGTGTTACATTACAGTGCTCAGAGAGTGTATATTTTCTTTGGTCTGCTGACATCTTTCCTACTGAAACATGAAGTTGGGGTGGGGCATGTCAAACAGATCGTGCTTTTTTTTTTACTTTATTTATTTTTTTTATAGCCAATTGGCCTTAGTTTTCATTGCAGCTGGTAAAGTAACACACACTTCAAACTGTGCTGCTTCACATGCCAGTGCAGGTGTTTGGCTTGAAAAACTGACAACCTATCTCTAACTAGCGATATCTCAATACAGATTTCGACCACTTTTCCACTGACTTGAGAACTGAACGATGATGGGCAATTTCATGGAAATTTCAACCATATCATGGAAATATAGTATTAATTATGTGAAAAATTAATAGATTTTTTCCAAATCACATGAGGTGTGCACCATTTCTAACACAACATTTTCAGTCAGACATTTTTTATTGTGGCAAAGAGGGGTCAAAGGACTCTATTTTCACTTTATGTTAACAATAATCATTGTCCAAAAATACAAGAAAATGTATGAGGAAATATATAATTTGTCATAATCTTGCTTCTTTCACATTTATGACTCACATTTATGAGGTCTTTCAGCGCTGTGTCACGCTGTGCCGATTCTAACTAATTTGGCACCCTAGGCAAGACCCTCAAGCAAATTATTCTAATTTGGTACTTTAAAAAACTTTTTTATTTGTGGAGCGGGACATGGTCATGTGTCCGTCACTGAGGAGAGAGGAAGCGGTAAGGGCCATCACCTGGTTATTAATGATATGAAACACCTGTGTCTCGTTACAGTGACAATGGAGATGTGCTTGAAAAGGCCGCTGAGAATACCAGTGAGGGAGAGTCCCAGTCACACAGACCTGCCAAATCGTGAAGCTAAATGCTGCGAAGCTGCAAACCTTAATTATTTATGAGTTTTTGTTGTCTCTAATGACTAAAGCTAAAGTAGATACCTTGCTGTGAAGCTGAAGAGTAAATACACTGCTTTGAAGCTGAAAAGCCATAGACTGCGTGTTAGACTGGGAAAAACCATTAAAGCTTGATTTACCTGGACTGCCACCCTGCTTCCTGCTTCCTTATTTTTTAATCTTCTAAATTTTTATTAGAACAGTGGAAAATGGTTGTGCTATTTAATGATGTTTGAACATTGCAATACAGTGTCTTTTTTAGTTGCTGAAGTATCGAGTACACTTGCAATTCCTGCAAGTCACATAATACATCCAAGGTCAAATTATGTTTGAAAATTGCCAAAAAGAAAAAAATGAATCAGTCAATTGTTCTTTTAAGAGATGAAGGCTTGATGGCCCAAAAGCACAACAACAACAAGTGCATCAGTCTTTAGTTTGAGAAACATACCATTTACAGGTCCTGAAATGGCATTTACATGAAACGTCACAAAAATGAACTGAAACTCTGCGAATACTTATCACACAAACATGAGACATATGTTCAAAGAAAGCTTAAAATGTCTACTTTTAAATAAAATAATTCAAATTTAAAACAAATATTCTCCTGCAAAGTAATCTGTATGAAACAAAGCACTGTACATTTTTTACCGGTTCATCTAATTATAGATAATGTGATCCCACCCATCAGCAGAGCGCGCCATTAATACGCTAATGTGCTGAGACGATCAATGCAAATGGTAAACGCCCTCGACAGTGAGGTTTGATTTAAACACAATTCATGAATTTTTCTGCACGTTTGTAATGATACACAGGCGAGGAAACTCCAGGATATTAAGGAAGAGTTAACATTTTCCTCAGAAGAAGAGCGAGACTACGATGAATGTTTGTATTTTGAAGAAAGACTTGATCCAGCCGAGGATACAAATTCGGAAGAGTAAGTCATTTAGTTTTCATTAGTTGACATGATATTTTATATAAACATGTACATATTTTACTAGTGGGACTGTTTCCAGACTTGCCACACAGGATTCAGAGAATTGACATTTGAAATATGACTCCCAAATAAGCAAGTTTAAGTTTTTCCCGGAGGTGCATGATGAGCTGACGTCATCGTGGAGAGCACCTCTTTCCACTCGTCACACTCATCTCGCTAGGACAACATCCTCGCTCACTGTGAAGGCCTACAGCGCCACCGGACATGCCGCTTCCGCCTTGCATGCTATGGCCCTCCAGCAACTCCACCAGGCCAAGGCGCTCAAAGAGCTGCACGTGGGTAGCCCTGATCCCGATGTGCTGCAGGAACTGCACTCAGCGACCGACCTCACCCTTAGAGCCACGAGGGTCACAGCGCAGTCACTCGGGCAGGCGATGGCCACGCTCGTGGTCCATGAACGTCATCTCTGGTTGAACCTCATCTAGTGCTTGAAACCGTCAAGACTCGCTTTCTCAACGCCCCGTCTCCCAGTTCAGCCTCTTCGGCGACACCGTCGAGGACTTCGCCCAGCAGTTCTCCGCGGTGAAGAAGCAGCTGGAGGCCATATCTCGCATCATGCCCCGCCGCAAGCCTGCCGCCATGGGCCATGCTCCGTCTGCTCACCCAGGGCGTCCCCCTGCGGCTAAGAAACACCCTGCTCCGCCTCAGCCCGGGCCCAGCTCTCATCCCCAGCATCAAGCACCCCGCAGGAGGCGCACGCCCCCTGTCTCACAGACCCCCTCGAGGACCCGGAAGGCTCCCAGGTGCTCCTGAGACATCCGACCCAGAGTCCGAGATGTTAGCTCCGGAGGTAGTAAGACCGCTCCGCCCCGGTGGAGGGCTGGGAGGAGAATCTTGTGTTGAAATCATTTCATTTGCCGCACCCCCTAGTACTCAATAACAGAGTATTTCCTTTGTCTCTGGGTCACCGCAAATGCCGTTCTCACGGCACTTTGCTTCCAGATATCAACAGTCCCGGTTCCCTGAACGTGGTACCTCCACCCTCAGCCCCACGACTGTTCAACGGTTCAGATGAGTCCAGAGGATGGCAACATCGTACCTCCTCCTCAGTCACAAACCCGCCCCCTCCCGGGTGGCCGGAACAAGATAAGTGCTTTGAGTTTTTTCTCAGCACCAAAGCCTCGGGACGCAACCTTGCCTCCCGACGCCGCATTACCTGCTCCGTCCCGCTGCGAAGCCACGCCGGGTATGTCAAAAATACTCGTCCCCTTGGTTCCCCTAGCACGGAGTTTGGAGGCGTGGCTTTCACTGCTCAACCAGTCATGCTGGCTGGCCCGGACCATCCGACTCGGTTATGCAATTCAGTTTGCCAGGACCCCGACCCCTTCGCGCCCCCCGCCCCCCGTCATCTCCTCCTTTGGAGCCAGCAGGGACTCAGAGCAAGCAGAGGCTTCTCCCCCAGTCTGTCCAGCTGATTTGGGAACGATTCGGCAAGGCCCAGGTAGACCTGTTTGCCTCCCCTTTGGGCAAACAGTGACTGTCCGCACTGGTTAGCCCAAACAGAGGCTCCCCTCGGGGCATACTGCGCAAGTATGCATTTCCCCCAGTGAGCCTTCTTGCACAGGTGCTGTGCAAGGTCAGGGAAGACAAGGAGCAAGTCACCCTAGTGGCTCCGTACTGGCCCACTCGGACTTGGTTCTCGGACTTACGCTTCTCGCGACAGCCCCTCCCTGGCGAATTCCCCTGAGGAAGGACCTTCTTTCTCAGGGACGGGGCATGCTCATGCCCAGGGCTCCACCTCTCGAGCCTCCCAAGGCTCTGCCTCTCGAGCCACCCTTAACTCTGCCTCCTGAGCCTCCCTCAGCTCCGCCTCCTGAGGCTTGAGAGCCTTCCATGGTTCCGCCTCCCACGGTTCCGCCTCCCGAGCCTTCCAGGCTTCACCTACCATGGCTCTGCCACCCGAGCCTTCCTTGGCTCCGCCTCCTGAGCCTCCCTCAGCTCTGCCACCTGAGCCTCCCTAAGCTCCGCCACCTGAGCCTCCCTCAGCTCCGCCTCCTGAGCCTCCAGAGCCTCCCTCAGCTCCGTCTCCAGAGCCTCCCTCGGCTCCGCATCCTGAGCTACCCACGGCTCTGCCTCCTGAGCCTCCCTCAGCTCTGCCTCCAGAGCCTTCCATGGTTCTGCCTCCCACGGCTCTGTCTCCCGTGTCGCCCTCAGCTCTGCCTCCTGAGCCTACCTCAGCTCTGCCTCCTGAGCCTCCAGAGCCTCCCTCAGCTCCGCCTCCTGAGCCTCCCTCGGCTCCACCTCCTGAGCTACCCACGGCTCTGCCTCCTGAGTCTCCCTCGGTCTCTGCCTCCAGAGCCTTCCATGGTTCCGTCTCCCACGGCTCTGTCTCCCAAGTTGCCCTCGGCTCCGCCTCCTGAGCCTCCCACGACTCCGACTCCAGAGCCTTCTACGGTTCCACCTCCTGAGCCACCCATGACTCTGCCACCTGGGTCTTCCACGGCTCCACCCTCCATAGCTCCGCTACCAGAAACTTCCATGGCTCCGCCTACCTCGGCTCCGCCCTCTGAGTTCCACATGGCTGTCCTGTGGCCGCCTCCCAGGCTTCCTGAACCTGTCCCTGCCCTTTGGCCGCCTCCCAGGCCTCCTGAACCTGTCCCTGTCCTGTGGCCGCCTCCCCAGGCCTCCTGTCCCTGTCCTGTGGCCACCTCCCAGGCCCCATGATCCTGTCATTGCCCTGTGGCCAGCTCCCAGGCCACCTGACCCAGTCCCCGTCTTGTGCTCCCCGTGGACTGCCTGTCTGCTCCCTGTGCCCCCTTGGACTGCCTTCTTGCCCTCTGTGCCCCCTTGGACTGCCTTCTTGCCCTCTGTGCCCCCTTGGACTTCCCGTCTTCCCCCCGTGGCCCCTTGGACTGCCTTCTTGCCCTCTGTGCCCCCTTGGACTTCCTGTCTGCCCCCTGTGGCTCCTTGGACTGCCTTCTTGCCCTATGTGCCCCCTTGGACTGCCTGTCCACCCCTTGTGCCCTCTTGGACTGCCTGTCCACCCCTTGAGCTCCCTTGGACTGTCTGTTTGCCCCTTGTGCCCCCTTGGACTGTCTGTTTGCCCCTTGTGCTCCCTTGGACTGTCTGTTTGCCCCTTATGCCCTCTTTGGTCTGCCTGCCCCCCCTCACTCCTTGGACAATCTCTGTTTTTTTGGGGGTATTCTTTTTTATTTTTTTTAGGAGTGTCTGGAAGCCGCTCCTTAGAGTGGGGGTTATGACACGATTCCCTTGTTGTCTGCCCTGTGTTTCACCAGTTTTTGTCTAAAACTACACTTCCCACAATTCCCGGCCCTAATCACTGCCAGCCCTGTGTCATTGTTCTCACCTGATTGTCGTTTGTTATCATCATGTCTCCTGTGTATTTAAACCCTGCTGTTTCTCTAATCCTTGCTCCATTGCCTGTCTTGCCGTGTGTTTATCCAGTTCCGTGTACCTTCCATGTTGTCATGTTTTAGTTTCAGTTTTCCCCCCGTGGATGTTTCTTTTGTTCCTGCTTGTTTGTTTTCTCTCTAATTAATAATAAAGAACCCGCACTTAGATCCCACTCCTTGTCTGCCCTCGTCTGAATTCATAACAGTAACATTATAAATGTCTTTACTGTAATTCTTGATCAATTTAAAGTATTTGTAGTAAAGAAAATTATTAATTTCGTTTTTTAAAAACATAAAAATATCAGGGTGATTCAAACGTTTGAATGGAATACGAGAAGTGCTTCAAAAGACCTGCTTCCTTTTATATACTGGGCCCCGTAGGGTTTAATTTGAACACTGCCCCCCTCTTCTCCCCAATAATTTCCATTCTATTGATAAGTGTCAAAAACACTTATGACTGGGCTAATATTCCACACTGCCTCAGTATCCTTCAGGTGAAAGAGAAAAGTTTTTGATGTTGTGTAGTGTTAGCACCTATATCTTCTCCATTTTCAATACAGTACAGAGGGGCCTAGAGGAGATATGCTAAGCCATATTAACAGTGGAGAATGTGATGCCTCTGTTATGACCTCTCTCTCTCTCTTTCTCCCCCTCTCTCTCTGTTTGGATTAAATTCAGGTCAAGGGACCATGGATACAAATGACCAGCCAGACTGCATTTTGATATACATTCTTCATTTATCTTTATCACTGCAGCACATTGCAATACTTGCTTAGTCAAATAAGGACAGATTGGTCACACAGCCACAGCTACACACAAAGATACATAAACACTCAGGAGATATGTTCCCAGGTGTGTTTACTGATATTCAAGCCATAAATTGATTATAAAATCTTTAAAAGAGGTGGCAAAAATCCATCACCTCAGGTTAAGAACTGTTTTGCACAAATAATATAAGCTCACAAATACTTTTCATTTATTGCCTGACAACAAAAAATGGCTTTGTGTGAAAAAGTGAAGCCTCTGGGATGATGGCATGTTTGTTCCTCTCCTCCTCCAGCAATTAAATTAAATGAAATGATCCCTCATGTTGATAAATTACTAATTCAGTGGACAATGGCTCATGTTTGTTTTAAGCGATATCTCCCAGCTAAAGCAGCAATAGAATTCATTTTTAAAGCCCGATATTCACGTCACACTATTAAAGTAAGATCTTTATTAGGAATTCACAGTCCAATGCACTGGGTTTGCACGGAAGCAAAAAAGGAAGTATTAACTGACATCAAGATAATACATTCTCATCCAGAGCTACTTAAACAATATCTTCAACTGACTCTTGAGAACAAGATATACTTTTAGCTACTTACATGCCTCTTGAAAAGTGTTTCCAAAAATTATGATCGCATATGTGACAAGACAGCTAACTCAGTGTGATAGCACCATTCCTCTGAGATGAGTCTGAGAGATCCCTTCTTTAATGAGAGGCCATGATGTCCATCTCTCTGACTGACAGAGTCTACAGTGATCTGGGGCTGTTAAATGAGAGAATGCTTGGCATGACTGCATTCACCTGCCATCTTTACACAGAGGGAGATGAATATTCAAGGCAGAAGGCTCTTATAAATAGTATACTATGACTCACAGTTTCCTAATTACTAATGGCAAAGCCATTCTCATATATATATATATATATATATATATATATATATATATATATATATATATATATATTATTTTGTTGTATGTATTCTATTATTTTCTATGTCCTGGCCAATGTTTTTTTTTCCCACACTCCTGCCTTCTTTGGAAAGAGCCATACATCTCTCACACTATACTGCATATTTGTAGAATTATGTCATATATTTGGAGAAATGCATGCAAGAGCACAATCCTAGGAAAGAAAAAGCTCAAATGAGATCTTCCGAAAGCAATGAGATTAATTAAAGTCTTCTGCTTCTCAGATGTTTCTGCTGAGAAAAAGACTCCAGTAATCTGATCAGCCAAGATACCAAAGTCTGCTGTCAAAAGTCAAATATTTCAATATAAATATTACTCATCAAAGTTTTCCAAGAGTAAATTATCTGAGCTATGCCATCCATATTAATTTTATAGCTCTATACTCTTACCATATGTCTGCAATTGTCTCATATGTGTTTATTTTTACAGAGTGAATATTTGCACCAAGGTGTAAATAACACCTTCCACACAGTGCAGCTTTTTGCACTTTTTCCATTTGGAAACAGAAATATATGACAAACTGTACTGAGAGTGTTGCTTCAGTGGCATGGAGTGTAACACTGGTGAGACTGTGCCTTTTCTACCCGGGTTCTATTTCGTGTTTGTCACGCTCTTTTCCCCATTCTGTTTCCTGACTCCTTTCTTAAAGGGCACATATTATACCCCTATTCACAAGATGTAAATTAAACCTCTGGTGTATGTGTCTGAAGTTTCAGCTCAAAATACCCTACAGATTATAAATTTTTGAGTGGGAATAAAAACAAGCTGTTTTTGTGTGTGTGTCTTTAAATGCAAATGAGCTGGCGCTCCCCGCTGTATCCAGAATAGGGCGGAGTTTTGACATCTCTGCTTCGGATAACTAGACATCATAAGCCATATGACTGACAGCAAAAAAGTGGTATTCAGCCCTATATGTTTGAACAGGAGTTCTGATGAGGGAGAGACTGCGTCAGAAGTAACAACTTTGAGAATGAACCAGGAAGTTTCTGAATGGTTATCTGATAAATGTATTTATTTGTTGCAGAGTTTTTTCAGCAGTTTTGCAACGATGGATGAGCAACAACACACACACACACACACACACACACACACAAATACTGTTACAACATTCGATATGCACTATAACGAAACAACACACACAAACAAACATGTCCGTCGGCAGTGTCCGTCAACAGTCGTGGGCAGGGCCTGTACAAGGTGACGTCACTTTGTACAAAATCTGCAAACAGCTTGTTCTGAGACAGGGCTTATGATTAATGGGGATTTAAAAAAAGGATTGGTTGGATTTTTATAATTTTAGGGTGGTTGTATACACACACTGCCAACACACATTTATGTTCGAACACCATGTAAAAGTGAATTTTGCATAATAGGTCCCCTTTAATATCTATTCTGTATTCTTTAATACTACTTATATTAACACATAAAAATTTATATAAAGGTAGGTTTACTATAGTAAAATTGTAGTAACCAAATTTTTTTTTGTTGCAGAAACCATAGATTTGATGCAATTAACAATGGCTTAGCTAAAGTAATATGGTGTTATTACAGAATATTAACCATGTTTAATTTTGTGGTTACTATAATTAAACTATAAAATACAACATTGAACTTTGGTTACCGTGGTAAAACATGCTTACTTTTTGGTTAGGTTTAGGTTTAGGGGAAGTGGTTGGTGTAGTGTGTCTGTGGGACTCTAAATAAACACAAACTTGCTGCATTGATGTCCCTATACTGTTAGTATTTAATTAGGTGTTCAAATAGTATCTGCCACTATTTTCACCGGGGTGCAAACAGCATCTACCATTATTTGAAGTAGGGCTGGGGTGCAAATATTATTTGCCTCTATTTACACTGGGGTGTGAATAATAGTATCTACCTTTATTTGCACCAGGGTGCAAATAGCATCTGCCTAATTTGTATTTCTCCTAAGAAATTTTTGTAGAAATAGCTGAGACTTAATACTTTATGTGCTCTAAGTGATGTTAAAAGAGCTTCCACATGACACACATCTTTCAAGCAGAATACACTGAAGTCTATGGAGTCTATGGAATGAGGTGTCACTAGCACCGCTGGTTCAAACAATTTTAACTTTGACCCTGACCTTTCAACAATTTTCTTATATGCAGTGAGTCTGTCTTTAAGTAACTGGTCCAACTTTACACAAAAGTGTTTTTCAAACACGTTTTTTGCCTCGCTAATGATGTCTTTTAGAGTACAAAGCAACAAGAAATATAAAAAAATCTGTCAAAATGTCTCATTATTTATTTTTATTAACCCTTAAATGCATGGTAATTTTCCCAAACACTCTTTCATATTCAGGTCTTTAGAGACCTAGCACTTAAATCTATCAAAAATGGATGCACTAAATGGCCAGTGTAAAATTTGTATAAATATTTTCAGGACAATTAGAAAACAAAAAAAATTAAATATATTTGATATATTTTGATATTTTGTTTTCATAAAGTAAAGACATAATGCAACAAATGAGGACAAATCAAGATCAGGATTCGTTATTCTGTATTTTCCACACTGAAATTTCATGAGATGCAACTGGCTGTCAAATACATATTGAGCTACACATAACACATAATCTAAATAATCTATGTGTTAAGTATGTGAAACTTATGTGTAGCTTATGTGTGTTTTGTGTGTATTTTCTCAGGCAATTGTTGAGTCTAAATAGATGCACAACTTATTTCAGTAGTACACCCAAATGACAATAGTCTTATCATACTTTACATGTGTTGTACTTGCTATAAGTTTACTTCAATGTTGTTTCTACATCAGCTAGCAATGTTAAATGTAAATCAAGTCAATCACTGAAACATCAATGCCACCTTGTAAACTTAAATAGATATGAAATCATTATAAACAATATAATTTATGGAAGTGCAAAAAAATACAAACACTCTTACCTCAGGTCTCTAGAGGTAAGAGTGTTTTAGTATTCCTAAAACACTTTAGGAACTCAGATTGAGGAATACTAAAGAGGTGTGGGACCGCTTTCTTGCCTGGCAAACATGTAAAATAATTTCCGAGTCACGCAATCTGCAACACTTTTCACGTGGAGGACAAAGCGGCGCTTGCCGCTGGTGTTGAGTGGAGCATTGAGACCCTGACACGAGTCATATGGAAGTTGCTTACTGGAGCCGCTTTGGAACTTCTGCCACACAGAGCCACTATTAATATGCAACCCCTCTTTCCAAAACTATGCTTTATATAAATATGTCCTCTAATAATATTGTTCATCTCAGTGTTATCAAAGTTGTCCAAAACAACAGCAACAAAAAAGTGTTCCTGCACAAAAACTAAGAACTGCTTATGAAGTTGAATTTGAACTTGGAAGTTGATGAATTTAAATTATGTGCTTCAACTACCACACTCTCAACTCCTTGCCTCCCATATATGGACTGCCTTTCACAAAATGACTGACAGAAAGAAAGCACCTCAACATGTTTTGATTGACTAAACAAAAAATCTGACCATGACCTGCGGCTAGATTTTTGTTTGCTTTTTACAGAGGCTAGAGCTGTTACAGAGACAGATGCGCTATTTCAGGACACCTAATTCAGTGATATCTGTCAAGTAATAGGGAGATTTTAGTGTACCACTGCATTATTGTTTCCTCTGGGCACTCTTTCTCTCTCTCTACATTTTCCTTCTCCCTGTCTTTTTAATTTGTTTATTCTTTTTTTTCTGATTCTGTTGTTTCTTTCTCCACTATATCAGATTCTGTTTTTTGCAGTCTCTCACATTCTTTCCTCTCCATCTCTCTTTCTGTTGCTTTTTCTTTCTGTAAGCTGGGGCTTCAGGCCCTCCTCAGGGCAGTATCACTCATTGTTTTTCTCTGGGGAATGAGCAGAGGATCTGTGACGACTGGCCTCCTCTGAACCCTGTGCTCCCAAATGTGTGTGGGGACAACACACAGGGGCAGTGTTATTATAGTGCAATGCTTTTAGGCCTTGCCACAGCTGCTGTGTGTGGACCATTATCTCCCAGCTTGTGGCCCACAACCCAAGTATAGCAAAACTTGGTAGAAATGCAGAACAATTTTACAAGTTTGTAATTAATTTTTTACCTTTTAGTTATCAAATGATTTTGGGTGAATAGTTCATCGGCCATTAAAATCACTATAAAACTTTCAGCACCATACATATTTTATTCTGAAACTGCACTGCCTGACATTTGGCACAAGCAAGATACTGAAGTTGACATTGATAAATAACTGTAATGTAAACCGTGACACCTGTGAACTGCCTCGGAATATGTTCTTCATCGAATGACTAGACAAAACTACATTTTCTATTTGCAGTAAATTGATATACTTATATTTCCACAAAAATGTTGCACTAAAAGATGAAGACAGTGATGTTTTAAGCTTGAACTCTTAATTAGTTTCCCATATTTTAAAAACAAGAAAAAAACCTTCTAGCTTTAGAAATTGCTTCAGCAAAGTCAGCCTAATAATTGTATAGGCTTAAAAAGCTTTAAGTGACAGAACGTGAATTCTTTATGTTCCTATCAGGAAATATTTTAAAAGAATATGCTGACTTCAGGCATAAATTAAATATGATGATGCTTACTGAAGGATATGGCCTAGAGGGAAACCAAGTCTACTAAGTCCATGAGAAGCGTGAAAGATAGAATTTTTCATTTAATCTCTCCTCCGGGGCATGATTCTCTCACTCTGATTTCTGACCCATGCTTCCTCCCTTCACCAAGTGTAAGATTTATGGTGATAAAAGAGCAGAAAAGAGATCAGCAAGGCTTCTAATACAGAGAGGTGCATGCTGGTAGCAGCATTCGACCCCCTACTTTCAGTTAAAGCCCCAGTTATGTCTAAAATGAGGCCGAGGGGCCACATTTTTAAATTAGACTTCACCCCTCGAAGTCTAATTTAATATGTTATTACAGCTGAAGGTCAACACCTCCATGTTGTTGAACTTAGATCAATGATTTAAAATAAATAGTCAAATCACACAATCACAATTACAATCAAAGGTGGCACAGTGCTCCACCAGCCAGATTGGGAGATATAGTCAGCTGTGTGTTATATACTGGGGATTCCTGGTAACTACAGTCACTGTACCTATTAATTTGTATGTTGAAAATTATGAGAAGCGTCCAATAGATTTGGGTGTTTTTTGTATGAAAAACCTGCCTTAAAGAGGTCTTGTGTTGTCATGTTTAATAATGCAAATAAAATAAAAAATGTGTACTGTATGTTTACAACAGACTTTCATTTGTTGATTAGACTAAAGGTTCCCAATATACAGTATGACGCATAGCTGACTTTAACTATGAGATTAAATGCTACAACATTTATGATCATCATCAGCTCTTCCATCAGCTAAACTCTTATTTATGGATATTATATGGATAATTTAACACTAGAAGACAATGGACCCTTTTCACACTTCTGCGTTCGCAAAGCGGAAGTCCTCATAGCTGAGTAAACACCACTATGGCCGCTTCCGAGGTGTATGTGTTTTCACAGTCAATAAAAGTTTTGCCTGCATTTACATTTGGAGACGTTGACCGCATCGTTCATCAAAGGTTAAATCTAAACTCAACAAAGGTTTGTTTTTCAAGGGTTATCTGCATGAATACGAAGGGAAGGCGAGAAAAGTTGTGCGTAAAATCAGCAGGCAGATATTTATGTATTAAAGGAACGATCAACAAATCTGTTTCCATAAAATGCAAAAATGGAAAAAAGAGGGCACAGTTAACAAATCTGTGAGTACTTGGTGAAACTAGTACCTGATGGGATGTGATGCAGGATGTCAAGGAGTGGAGAGACTTATGTCCCGCACCATCCATCTTCTAACCCTGTCAAACACACACTCTCATGTCGGTTTTGATGTGTAATCGTTCCAGGAAAACCGTGACGGTACAGCTCAGATTTCAAATCGTTTCACAATTCCATCTGTGAGCGACTGCTGTCCTCATCTTGAAAATATTTTCCACAGATGAAAGTGCTTCCTCATTTAATAATGAAGTTATCTCCTTCGCATTTAGTTGCCTGAACCCACCAAGCTTGTACAAAAAAAAATCTGGGTGTTTTCTTTTAGAATTTAGAATGCAAATACAATAGACTGTAGTGGCACTGGTTATTACTGTTCTTCAAAATCACCACCATAGTTTACCCAACCATGACGACTTCCGCTTTCCAAACGCGGAAGTGTGAAAAGGGTTCATAAGTACATGATAGCTGGCTAAACCTAAAATCTGAGATAAGTATCCTGCTGTATTCATTAAACTATAATTAAAGTGAAAATTCACTAAAAAGTAAAAATCATCAATTGTTTTCTTACCTTCACATTGTTCCAAACATACATCTTGCTTTCTTTCATGGAACACAAAAGCAAAATGTTAAACTGAATGGTTACTGAGTCCTGCCTTTCATATTTTGTGTCATACAGGTTTGGAACAACATGAGTGAAGGATCATTCACTTTTTGGTGAACTATCCATTTAACCATGACTTTTCACATTCTTATTAAAGTACCGCTTTTATCATTTTAATGGAAAGCACTTTCTAAGACCAACCTCCTTCTAAAAATTGGACCCCCTTGGAAGCTTTGGTTTAATTCGAACACTGACTGGGATCTAGTTGCGGAGTTGTGGGGAGGAAAACGTGAGGTGAGAAGGTGTCCTTTGTGGCAAATGGAAAGAAAGACGGACAAAGGATACCCACTTTAGCTAAGGGGGAGTCAAGAGATTGGTTTACTTATGTGATATTTGCCATTTAACTGTGAACATGTTGTTGCTAGGTTACAAACAAAGCATTGCAGTGTTGACTGAACATTTGAAACTCATTTGCACAGATCCCACAGCCAGAACCCGTTTCTCACTCACAGCCAGCATCCACACATACAGTGCACACACACACACTTACACATACACATTTAAAACAACAAAAAAACGTTGCCTTGCACAAAGCCACACAAAGCACGATAAAAATCTCTCATTACACATTACATTTCTATGCCATCTGTTATGCTCCTTAGAGCTTATCCCCCTCCCAAATGGCAAAGCAACCATTCTCAACACAAACATGCTAATGAACCTGAATTATTGACATAATTACACTATAGAGTAAGGCTGTCATAATTATAATATTCATATGAACATACATCATATGATTATGATTTGGCTGACAATTAATTATCAAACAAATAAATGCGATTATGATGATTCATTGTCAGTATTAGGGGTTTCACGATTAATTGTCATATAATTGTCATATTTTTGTGCTTCATATACCAAAAAAAGTCATTTTTACATATTTAACTTCAAATATATAAATTAAATAATAAAATAGGAATAAACTATGATTTCCTGTTAAGGCTTTACAAACTTATGAATATTATATTAAATATCAAAATATTCCTAAATATTCCTAAATATTTAAAATATGTCTCTCTTTTGGATCAACTTTTATTTTGGTCAATTTTACATTTACACTTGTTTTTTTAACTCCTATATTTTAGATATTTTTTTTATAAAAAATATAATACATTTTTATATATATTTTATTATGTTTTTATTACATTCTTATTATATTATGCAACAGTAAAACACTTCTTTCCTAATTTCTTCACTTTCACACGTTATTTTAATGCTCTGATTAAACCCACAAGCCCTTATTTCTCATGAAGCAAAACCTTACAGATTTTGTTTAATCTTTTCCTCTTTGTCACTGCATGTCATTAACACTGTGTGTATGAACCAGGAACATTTACCATGACACGATTGCTTGAAGTGAAACTGGAGCGCTTGCGTTCACTATCAAAGTTTATAGCCTACTTGTTCTTTTATATTTTTGCAGGAGTCTGGCACGGGCCTCTGGTGACAGCAGGCGCAACAGGACAGGAGCTGGATTACAGTGACACTCGGACTCGCCGTGGAATTCATTTATATGTATATTCACTTTAAATTCCCTTATTTGGGCATTAAAATGTGATTTGAATTTGAATTCCCAATAACCACAGTTAGATCAAACAACCGTGGTCAGACAGTTATTTAATAATCATGACAGGTCTACCCTAGAGTCAGAAAGATGGAGTAGGGTAATGCAATAATACGCACCTGCCAGTTGATGATTCATGCATACATTTAGCCTTCCATCATTAGCCGCCACATAAGCAGTGGGTTGATACAATGGTTGATGTTTTATTGTTAAGAGCTCAACAGTACAGGGGTTGGAACATTTTCTGTTAGAATTGTAAGCACTTATTACAGTAAATGTTGATTACATTATAGACATAGACACTCACTGACAGTTTTCATTTAACATGTTAACTCCCACACAGGCTATATACCATCATGGGCTTGAGGGAAAGGCAGACAAAGGGAGACAAGTAGAATAGAGTGGAATGCTCAGAAAAATATAGAGTATATTAAATTACAAGAGTAAAGCAGATTAATGTAGATTAGAATATGACTAGAATGCAGTACAATAGAAGAGCAGAGCAGATTTGAGAAGATTAGAGTAGCGTAGAAGATCAGAGATGAAAATGATCGACCGATATGAGTTTTTTAATGGCCGATTTCTAAAGAGTAGGGTGGCCGACACTGATATAGGCCTAATACGTGCTTCAGAGAAAGATTTATGAGCACTCCACAGAAATATGCACTTCAGAGGAAAAACATCACAGGAATTACGGAAGTTTCTGCGAGGTTTGTGAATTAAATCTTTGAAAGATATACAGTCGTTTTGTTTAAACGAGATATCTGCATATTTGCAGACTGTATATGATAAAATATATTAATAGTTTTATTGCTGTTTGCCTTTTGAATCATTATACATGACAGTTAAAATTACAGGGAAGTGTTGTGGAGAAATAGGGAGAATAAAATGCAGGAGCACTTTAAACATCACAAACTTGTGCATGTCTGCCGGGCCTGCAGTACTGTTTGAATAAGACTTTGTTGCACACCTTTGCTATGTTTCACACGTTTCATTTGAAACAGGCCTCGCAACAGGAGTGTCTTGAGCTTGAGCTCAAAAAAGAGCCCCGCCATGAAGCGAGCACACGCACACACAGACAGAAAGGAGTTTCTCACGACTGAAGGCCATTTACACAATATTATAATGGCATCTGATCTTCTACACTCAATTCATATTTAATGATAATGAATTATAAAATTAAGAATAAGGTTTACTTTAGTTAGAAGGAACACGAATCTCCATAATGGGGACTTTAAATAAAATAACATAATTTAACACAAAACAGCATGAGTAACTCTAACCAGAAATGTAGTATTTCCAGTCAGCCATAATTAATTTAATCAATGAGTGAAAGTGTCAAATAACAGGATGGTTTCTGAGATTAAGTGAGCAGTATTCGGCTAGTCATGTGATTTTAACATGTAGAATAAAACCTTTATGTTATTGATATGACTTCAGTCTTCAGTTAAATGTGAGTGGTCATGATTTCCTCAATACTATGTATCGCAAAATTACAATATATCTTTAGGAGTTAAACTTTTTAATGAGGAAAAATTACTGCGTGCACCTTTAAATAATTGAAATACATTTTATACTTAGAGAATATATTTAAAAACTAATTATTATTGAGTAAAATGAAACAATTAACACAAACAAAAAGAGCAAAAATGAATAACGTACAATTTACTTAGGGTCCATTTAAGTTTTTTAGTGTGCACATCCAAACGGGCGAGTCTTGGCATCATCGCGGTTTCCCAAACGAATTGGCCAGATGGCGACAATTTAACAGCAGATATTTTCACCACGTTTATGATTCATAATGTATGTTAATCTCTTCTTTTTTTTGAGGAATGTCATATGTTTATCAGATTTTTGTACACAATATTCAGAATGTGGTGCTGTACAAATGACAAATGAAGGCACACCTTCATACTCACAGACATCTTAGAGATGGAAAATGCAGGCAGACTGTAAATTTGGAATCCACTAAACAGTTGCTCTAACATTTATGGTGTCCTTAAATGTACTCGCACTGAATTGTTCGGATAAGTCTGACAGCTTGAATGAGTGCTGGAATATGAGAGAGAAGGGGAATCCCTGTGGACATGCGGATGCATTATGTAGAAAAATATTCAAACAGATGTTGGAAGTCTCATGAAAATGCCAGATTGTCTCTGAACATTTTGAATATGTCTCTCCAACATCTGATCAAATCCAAAGTGAATAGGATATGTCAAGTGCAGAACAGATCTTGGCGCAGCCTCAATATTTCAGCACAAATGAGAATTCAGGAGTCCAGATTTCCCTCAACAAACGCTATATGCACATTATACACACGCCTACTGTGCACAACAGTGCTGAATGAAGGCTGAAGTGAGTTCTTGTATCTTGTTATTCATGCACCCTTGGCTCCAGACTTGAGCTGGATTAAGTGATAAAGTACTCTCCACCCGCTCCAGCTTGTACAGGAGACAACAAGCTGCTCCCAGCTATTAACTCTATTAAAAGTATGTCCAGATTGCCATTGACAATACAGTCTCTCTCACTCAATTTAGTGAGCGAATCACACCAACCGATTGTTAATTGATGTTAAATTTCCATATTGTGCACATCTGTGCTGTAATTGCCAGCATTTCTAGCCAAATTAGAGAAGATTGCTGATTTCTAATTATACGTTTTCCCCTAGTGTACAACACGCCACTTACAAGGTCTCTAATATTAGTTCTAACAGTTCTGATGAAAAAAAAAAACATTTCTATAGTGTTATCATCGTCACCCCTCTAACTGGAGTGAGAAAATGCAGCATGATGAAGAGCATGCTTAATTTTCTCACTCCATCACGCCATTCATACATCTTGACTCACACCAAAACCATTTTCAGACCAGGCACCAACCCATGATACCATCCATCTTAAGAGCACTAATGACAAAGTAGCCACAAATGTACTGTAAGTAAGGGAACTGTGTAGAGCACACCGTATGTCATAATGTTGTTTTTCTAAGTGTGTTGAGCGAAGTGTGTTGATTTAACCTTAATGACTGTCATACAAAAGTAGTGTAAAGACATTCGTAGAAGCCAACACACATTTGAGTTGCACATTGTAGTGCCTGTTTTTGCCAAGCTAGTTTTGAGATAGATTGTCACAGAACATCATTGATCAAGTTCTTTAAAGTCTACAAAAGTTTGAGAAAATGTAGTCTCTTTGTACATGATCCAGTATGTCATAATTTTATCATGAAAGCACTCTTATTTAAACAAAAATTATGTCTCCATACTACAGAGGGCGGTCTTTTGAGTGAAAAGAGTCTACATATGGTATCCTAAACTTTAGGTCTGTTTAAGGAAAATGAATGCACCTTATCACTCAGTTCTGCACTGCTTATTTTAACTGCCTTGTGTTTTATATATATATATATATATATATATATTGGTTTATAGATGCCCTTTGTAACCACACCATGTTGACTTTTGCAATATAGCCCTCATTTTAATGTAAGCAGTATGCAAATCACAATGCCCATACATTGCTATTGTCTTTTCTCTCACAAATTCCCACACATTTTGTGTGTGCTCTGGAGGCTGCTTTTTCATTTCAAGGTATAAGACTGCCAGACAGATTTACAGGGGCTTTGTGTATTTGGGAATGTCGCCTGATTGCACCCTGTTTGCTCAAGGCCCTCCTGTGTGAAATAATGTGAAAGGCGAATGAGCTGTGAGCAATGCACTCTCATTATAACACCAAATAAAAGGAGAAAGCTACAGCTATTAAATGTGAAAGAGGTTAAACAGCACGTTCTCAAATAATGCTAATTTCCCATCTCCAGATTAAAAAGTCAGAGGGTGACAGTAACCTTTTCAAATGGCTTATTAAACCCTGTGTCTTCCAATCACAGTCAAATGAAATGCTTGTGGCATCCTAAGTAAGACAGCAGGATGACACTAATGTGACATGTGTGGTGAAGTCTGGGAGTTGTCATGCTGGGAGTCAAAAGTAAAGCTCCAGGGAGTTACTTGAAGGAAACCCTTCATTTGAACTCGCAAGATAGTCTAGCCATGATGCCATTATTGGTCTATCACAGACATTAAGCTGAACAGCCACTTTTGGACAATTGAAAAACACATGGCCAAAGGGATAATCCAGGGACCAATATTCTTTGGTCATGTTTTTTGGCCATTTATTAATGTAACTTTGTTTCTATTGTAGTTATTTGATATATGAAAGCCTTGCTGGAAAACCAGCCACAACATCATCTTGACCACCTTTAAGGAATATTCCAGTTTCAGTACTGTTTTAGCTCCATCAACTGCATTTGTGACATAATGTCAATTACCATTTTTTGACTTGTCCCTACAAAAACATTTATTAAAAAAATATGGGTTCCACTGAGGCACTTACAATGTACTTTAGTTAAATTAACTAAAGCAACACAATTCTACTCTGAATAAAATGATTTATTTTGCAAGCTTTTGTACACAGTTTTTCTAAGTAAATCGTAAGTAAAATCTACTTAACTTTATGGCAAAATCTTTATTAATGTGAGTAAATTCAAATGAAATGTTTTAGTAAATGTAATTACTTTTACTTAGAACTATGATATGCATCTTATTTGAACATGTCACATTTTAAATGTTCTTTATAAACATGTTTAATCATGTACCACATGACATATGAAGCATGCCAAAGGGAATCTTTATGCATGCTATGCAGTCTACTAGACACTGTCATCCTGCATTACTGGTGATAGAAACAAGAATCAGGCATTTGGTACAGGAATCAGGAATCAGTACATTTGGTACACAACACACCATGACACTGACAATCAACATATAATTTATGTGATCATGAACGGATAATTTTGAGTAGAAAATTTACTTAAGACTGCAAAAAACAAGAAGTTACCAAACGTAACAACAAAATTAACAATAAAATCTATGTTAATAAATTTGCAAACAATGAAACCATGCAAGCTCATTGTAGAGTGGAGGAGGGCAGGGCCAGGCTGGAACAACGCACGCCCAGTCCCCAATCAGCCTGATGGGGGCACGTGAGGGATAAAGGCGGCCGGTGACGATAGTTCGAGAGAGACAGTTAGAGAGAGAGAGAGAATGACAGGCAGCTGCTCTGTGTGTTTATATTTGTGTGTTTTTCATTTATTTCTTCATTAAACTATTATTTATATTGCCAAGACGGTTCTTGCCTCCTCCTTTCCCTTATACCCCTTTACACTGGTGTCGACATCCGGGAAAGAGGAGGGATGCCCGTCGTGGAGTCCTCGACACTGCCATCCAGTCAGGGAGAGAACGGCCACCGTCTGCAAGGCGAGTTGGGACTGGACTCCCTGACCGCCTGGAGCGAAGGAGCTGCTGCCAGGGGTGGAGGAGTGCCCTTCCATCCCCCAGAAACGTGGAGGGGTCGAGAAGACCACTGTCCACAAGGGGAGACTCCCTGACCACCTGGAGTGGTAGGGCCGCTGCCAGGGGCGGAGGAGTGTCCCCACGGGTCGCCGAGAACGCGGAGGGGTGTTCTCTCCGCTGGTGTTCAGTCTGAGTCCAGTCCAGTCCGCCTGGGGAGGAGTGGCTGCCGTCTGCCTGAGAGGGTGGAGGAGTGATCGGGGACCACGCGACGACGCATCAGAGAAACGGTGAGTGGGTTTTTTTTCTCTCTCTCTCCTCTTTCTCTCTCTCTTTCGCTCAGTGTTGGCCTTGTCTGTCGCCTATTTTTAATTTTTGGTTTGTTTTTGGCCTCCTGTTTCCTCCCAGGTCAAGGAAGGTGGAGATGACCTTATTTAAATGACATTATTTTAAGTAGAATTTACTTTCTTTTCTGTTATATTTACTATAAACCACAAAATTATTAGTTTTGTAATGTTGTTACGAATGCAGACAGCGAAGGCAGACGAGGAGAGCGGATCTAAGTGCAGCTTACTTTATTATTACAAACACAAAGGAAAACCCTCAATGGGGAAAAGTAAACACAACACTGAAAACACAGGCAGGGAACACACACCGGGCTAACAACATTCAACGAAAGACAAGGACTGAACCAAAAACCAGGATATAAATACACAAGAACAGGATGATTACAAATGATACACAGGTGAGAACAATGAACAAAATGGCAGTGATGATGACAGGTGGATACTGGGAAGTGTAGTTCTTTTAAACAATAGACTAGTGAGACAGTGGAGCTAAACAAGGGACAAAAGTGAAAACTACGGAAAACAAAAGGGACAAAAATGGAAACCAAAGGGGCAACGGTAAAACAAGACAAGGTAACCCTAACATAGCCCCCCTCAAGGATCAGATTCCAGATGATCAACAGTGACAAAACAAAAAACAGGAAGAACAAATGTCCATTGACTGGGGGGGGAGCTTGTGGTGGGCAGACAGACCAATGGGGGAAACGAAGGGCAAACAGGCAGTCCAGGGGGCAACGAGGGGCAGACAGACAGTCCAGGGGGCAACGAGGGGCAGACAGGCAGTCCAGGGGGCATGAGGGGCAGACAGGCAGTCCAGGGGGCAACAAGGGGCAGACAAGAGGTCCAGGGGGGCACAGTGGGCAGGCAGGAAGTCCAAGGGGGCACAGAGGGCAAGGACAGGTTCAGGTGGTCTGGGAGCTGGCCACAGGGCAAGGGTAGGTTCAGGAGGCCTGGGAGCTGGCCACAGGACAAGGACAGGTTCAGGTGGTCTGGGGGCTGGCCACAGGGCAAGGATCGGTTCGGGAGGCCTGGGAGCTGGCCACAGGGTAGGGACCGGTTCAGGAGGCCTGGGAGCTGGCCACAGTATAAGGACAGGTTCAGGTGGTCTGGGGGCTGGCCACAGGGCAAGGATAGGTCTGGGGACCGGGGAGGAGGCCACTGGACAGGGGCCGGGTCAGGAGGCCTGGAAGGAGGCCACAGGACGGGAACTGGGTCAGGGGGCCTGGGAGGAGGCCACAGGACAGGGGCCGGGTCAGGAGGCCTGGGAGGAGGCCACAGGACGGGAACTGGGTCAGGGGGCCTGGGAGGAGGCCACAGGATAGGGGCCGGGTCAGGGGGCCTGGGAGGAGGCCACAGGTCAGGAACAGGGTCAGGGGCCCTGGGAGGAGGCCACAGGACAGGGGCCGGGTCAGGAGGCCTGGGAGGAGGCCACAGGACATGGGCTGGGTCAGGAGGCCTGGAAGGCTCTGAGGATGGAGCTGAGGAAGGCTCAGGAGATGGAACTGAGGAAGGCTCAGGAGGCGGAGCCGAGGAAGGCTCTGGAGTCTCTGGGGCCTGAGCCGTAGGAGGCTCAGGAGGCTTTGGGGGCGGAGCCGTAGGAGGCTCTGGAGGCGGAGCTGTAGGAGGCTCGGGAGGTTCTGGAGGCGGAGCCGTAGGAGGCTCGGGAGGTTCTGGAGGCGGAGCCGTAGGAGGCTCGGGAGGCGGAGCCGTAGGAGGCTCGGGAGGCGGAGCCATGGGAAGTTCTGGAGGCTCAGGAGGTGGAGCCGTAGGAGGATCAGGAGGCGGAGCCATAGGAGGCTCGGGAGGTTCTGGAGGCAGAGCTGAGGGAGGCTCAGGAGGCAGGGCCATAGGACGCTCTAGAGGCGGAGCCCTAGAAGGCTCGGGAGTCTCTGGGAGCAGAGCCGTAGGAGGCTCGGGAGGCGGAGCTGTAGGAGGCTCGGGAGACGGAGCCCTAGAAGGCTCTGGAGTCTCTGGGAGCAGAGCCGTAGGAGGCTCGAGAGGCGGAGCCCTAGAAAGCTCTGGAGTCTCTGGGAGCAGAGCCGTAGGAGGCTCGGGAGGCGGAGCCGTAGGAGGCTCTGGAGGTGGAGCCGTAGGCTCGGGGAGAAGGGCCGTGGAAGACTCGAGAGGCTCGAGGGGCGGAGCCCTAGAAGACTCGAGAGGCTCGAGGGGCGGAGCCCTAGAAGACTCAAGTGGCTTGAGAGGCGGAGCCCTGGGAGGCTCGAGAGGCTTGAGAGGCGGAGCCCTGGGAGGCTCGAGAGGCTTGAGAGGCGGAGCCCTGGGAGGCTCGAGAGGTGAAGCTCTGGAAAGCTTGAAAGGCGGAGCTCTGGAAAGCTCGGAAGGCGGAGCTCTGGAAAGCTTGGGAGGCTCAGAAGGTGGAGCTCTAGGAAGCTCGGAAGGCGGAGCTCTGGAAAGCTCGGGAGGCTCGGAAGGCGGAGCTCTAGGAAGCTCGGGAGGCGGAGCTCTGGAAAGCTCGGGAGGCGGAGCTGGAAAGCTCGGGAGGCTCGGAAGGCGGAGCTCTGGAAAGCTCGGAAGGCACAGCTCTGGAAAGCTCGGAAGGCGCAGCTCTGGAAAGCTCGGAAGGCGCAGCTCTGGAAAGCTCGGAAGGCGCAGCTCTGGAAAGCTCGGGAGGCTCGGAAGGTGGAGCTCTAGAAAGCTCGGAAGGCGGAGCTCTGGAAAGCTCGGAAGGCAGAGCTCTGGAAAGCTCGGAAGGCAGAGCTCTGGAAAGCTCGGAAGGCAGAGCTCTGGAAAGCTCAGGAGGCTCGGAAGGTGGAGCTCTAGAAAGCTCGGAAGGCGGAGCTCTGGAAAGCTCGGGAGACTCGAGGGGCGCAGGCTGTAGGACGGGCACGACCATTGGCGCTGGCTCTTGGGCGGTCCTGGCTACTGGCGCTGGCTCAGGGACGGTCGAGGCTACAGGCGCTGGCTCAGGGACGGTCGAGGCTACAGGCGCTGGCTCAGGGACGGTCGAGGCTACAGGCGCTGGCTCAGGGACGGTCGAGGCTACAGGCGCTGGCTCAGGGACGGTCGAGGCTACAGGCGCTGGCTCAGGGACCTCTGAGGCGACAGGCTCTGGCTGGGTGACCGTGGTATGCGCTGGCTTGGGTTCGCTGACCGTGGCTGATGAGGGCTCTGGCTCGCAGACCGGGGCAGGCGAGGGCTCTGGCTCGCTGACCATAGCTGACGAGGGCTCTAGCTCGCTGACCGGGGCAGGCGAGGGCCGGAAGGCGGACGCCCGTCTTCTCTCCCTCCTCCGGGCAGACGAAGAGGGCCGCGCTGGCTCACTGACCTCTGAGGCGACAGGCACTGGTTCACTGACATCGGAGGCTACAGGCACTGGTTCACTGACATCGGAGGCTACAGGCTCGCTCACCGTGACATGCGTGGGCTCTGGCTCGCTCACAGTGATATGCGTGGGCACTGGTTCACTCACAGTGATATGCGTGGGCCGGGAGGCAGAAGCCTGTCTTCTCCTCCGGGCAGACGAAGAGGACCATGCTGGCTCACTGACCAAGGCAGGCGTGAAGGGACGAACCACAGGTGAAACGCAGACCTGCAGAGTCTCCTCAATGAAGTCGTGGAGCGTCCAGCCGCGCGTCGTCGATGGCAACCGTTCCCGGGAGCGCACAACTCAGGTTGGCCCGAAAAAACGCCACCAGGTCGGAGTCAGGGAAGTCAGTGGCACCCGCAATTGCGAGGAAATCGCGGGTGTAGTCCTCCACTGGACGGTTTCCCTGCATGAGGCTAAGCAGTTTGCAGCTTGCTCGTAACACCGCTGGATCCATGTTTATGGTCTGTCGTTCTGTCACGAATGTAAGGCAATGAAGGCAGACAAAGGTTGAGGATCCAAATGCAGCTTACTTTATTACTAACAAAATACAAAGAAAAACCCTCAATGGGGAAATAAACAAGAACAGAGAACTCGGGCAGGGAACACAGACCAGGCTATCTACATTCACAAACATTCAACGACAGACAAGGACTGAACCAAAAACCAGGATATAAATACAAAAACATGGGACAAAGGGGCCAATGAACAAACAGAACACAAACTAGATGACAAGGTGATTAACAGAAACCAAAGGCAAATTAACAAGGGCAGGTGAAAACAATGACAGAGAACACGAACGCTAACAAGGAGACTGTGGAGTTAAACAAGGGACAAAAGTGAAAACTAAGGAGTAAAACAAGGGACAAAATGGTAAACAAAGGGGCAAAGGTAAAACAAGACAAGGTCATACATAACAGGTGTACTATACCAGCTTTGGACAGCTTATGATCATCTTGGACCATATTGACCACCTAAACTGGTGTGACAAGCTGGTAGCTGTTTTGTACCTGGTCCAAGATGGTCTACCAGCTGGACCAGCTAATATCCAGCATAGATTAGCTGGACCATAAAATAATAAGCTAGGACCAGCTAATGTTCAACATAGATTAGCTAGGATCAGCTAATATCCAACATATATTAGCTCGACCAGCAAATGATCAGCTAGGACCAGCTAGAAGCCAGCTACCATGATCCAAAACACAACTACCATCCACACAAGCTAGATTTTCATGTAGGCAGATAGTGTCACTACATAATAATTAATCAGAATATTACATGAGTTAAATCTACCTTAAAACTGACCTTAAGGTTACTTCAGGTTAAATTCTGGGACAAAATGTGCAGTACGCCATCTTTGTTCTGACACCTTGTGCTGTTCAGCCTTCTGTCTGTCTCTATCTCTCAAAGACACAATTAAGCATGCATCTGTTAACAAAAGCACCCCCTAGCCTTGTTATTTCAGCCATGGATGGTGTTATAGCAAGTGAGGAAGGCCAGTTAAGCCTGTGGTTAAAGCTTCAAATAAAAACGTTGCTCGTTCTTGAATCAAGAAGAAGAGGTGCAGCGAATACTAAGCTGGCCCCTAAAAAAAAACAACATGTTAAAGCAGCTAGGTCATGCAGCAGTCAAACTCAAAGATCAAACAAAGCTGAAAGTCACAAAAAATAAAGAAGACTTGCATGCATTTTCAGATTTTAAAGAATTCAAGAGGAGTTTAAAGCATTTACCATACATGTCACATCACAGCAGCCAAATAGCTGCAAGAGGCTGGTTTTTACAGCTTAGTATGCAGTGCAGTCAACCAATTTTACATTATTTATCTCTTTAGATGATATGCTCAAGGAGGCTCAAAATACCCAGGACCCTACATCACCCACTTACTGAGAGATGACATGGACTCAGAGGTGTAATTTCTGATTGTAGATGACAAAAAAGGGTTACAACCCAGCCCTCTCCGTTCCTAAGCACATATCTCAAACTACTTAAATACCTGTCTTGGGTTCTTACTTCACTGTACTGAGAACTAAGATCTTGTCTCTGAAGCGCACCAGTCATGATTTACTCATGACTTCTCATACATGCACAGACTCATTAGATTCATTAGGTACTTACTGAATGCTGAGTAAACATCTATACTGCCCACAATGTTTTACAAATATTGAATGCTGTATAAACATCTATACTGCCTATAATTTATTGTTTTTAAATAGTGAAACTATGTAAAAATGTATTTTGGAATTCTGATCAAACAATGAGCTGGGACAAGATGCTGAAGGAATATTCTGGGTTCAATGCAAGTACAAATTTTATTTTTAATTAAAAAAGCAAAAATCAAGGTTATACTGAGGCACAATGAAAGAGAATGTGGTTTCAAGGCAGAAATCTGAAAATGTTACATTAATTCTTCTATTTAACATTTATGCATTTGGCAGATGCTTTTATCCAAAGCGACTTACAGTGCACTTATTACAGGGACAATCCCAGAGGAGCAACCTGGAGTTAAGTGCCTTGCTCAAGGGCCCAACAGTGGCATCTTGGTGGTGCTGGGGCTTGAACCCCTGACCTTCTGGTCAGTAACCCTGAGCCTCAACCACTGAGCCAGTGTTATAGTTGATGTTTTTACAATGTAAACCGATGTAATTTCAACGTTTTATTGTTAGCACTGTTACATGGTCATGGCAACAACATTTTTTTTTCCTCAAACAAAACAATTTTACTCAGAAAACCTAAATAAGAGATTTTATCATACTAAACACATGTCAACCGGCATATTGTTTACATCTTGTGACTATACCTTTAAAACGGTGAGCATTTTAACATTTATGGATTGACCCCATTCACTTCCATAAGTGCCCTAATGTAACCCAGATTTTTAGCTTTCAAATCGCATCTGATATTTTGCCTGGTTCACTGGAAATGGAAGGTCAAGTAGAACATTGTGGGATAAAGAAACTAATGAATTTGGCTCTTTGTATGCACAAAGGTATTCTATGCATACAGAAAATTTGCATAATGTGCACAGTATCACGCTATATGCTAGTCAGCACATAGCCATTTTTCTTTATCATTCACTGTCTAATCAGCCACATGTCATTCAGCCACTTTGTTAATTGGTTGCTCGGTCTGAGATCAATTACATTAAATGCAGAAATTGCATTAATTCAGTATAATGAACTGAGGAGGAGGTGCTTTGCATATGTCCCTGTCTTATCCACTGACTGCATAATGTGTCACAGACAGCACTGTCATGTTTGTGTGAAATGTGTAATTCTATACTTATAAAATATTAACATTATCACTGAGGCCTCAGCAGGGAAATGGCTTACTAAGTTCAAAGACCAGGCTCCAGGTCTCAACTGAAAATATAGAGGCTAGCTAGCTTTTGTTCTGAAACCATGGGGTTTTTAGATTTCATAACAGCTCTTCAACTACTCTTTACATTTTTCACCCTCTTTAAATTAACCTGTGACCTTAAATTACGTTTGTTTATTTCTTTTTATTCCTGTGTGAAGCACTTTTGATCATAACTGTGTATAAATGTGTTAGTCAAGTTTGAACACAACAGACTGAATTCATGTCTTTCATGATCTTAAAAACCTTTTGATCTGAAGGCTTATACCGAAATGCTTAAATGTAGTTCCCCTTCTGTCACTCACTCGACATTGTGTCGAATGAAGTGACACAAGGGGTCTTCCTGGTACGCCAAACATACCTCTGAACCTAAGAAAAGGCCAATATCAAATTGGCAGGCAGAATTTGCATGCCCCGCCCCGGACATACGGGTATAAAGGGAAGCGGGGCAGCGAGTGCCAGTCAGAATTTTTCTTCGGAGCCGAACGGTTGAGCAACAGCAAGCTGAAGTTCACCACTTTTTCACTCACCTCTGTCAGCGAGAAGCATTGCTGTTGGATCTACGGCGCATTTCCAGCTGGCGTTCTCTCTCTCTGCACGCTGTGCAGTCTACGCCCCTGGGCGCTTCGACAGCGCATTTCATTGTTAAAAGAGTGTTCTCCTCCTTAAAGTGTTTTGATTTCTCTAAAAGAGTTTGAGTTTTCCACTCACAAAAGAGCAATACACAGTGGCGTAGAATGTCCTTTTCAGGACACGTCTTTTTCGAGATGCTTTTCGCCCACTGTGTTGTTCCTGGATGTGGTCGATTTCTCTCCGAGACCGACGGCCACAGAAGCTGCCTTGTGTGCCTGGGCAGCAATCACACTAAGGCAGCGTTCATGGATTGCTCATGTACTCGTTGCGGTCGCGGCTCTCCTTCCTCAAGGTGAATGCCACTTCAGCGTCGCTCCTTCTTCCCACGGGATTGAGGACGACCGGCTGGCAATGAAGGTGATATTGGAAAACGATGGGCTCTGTTTTGCCAGTTAAATCCCCACGAACCACCCACCCCGACACGAAACGAAGGCATCCCCCTGCAACTAAAGAACAGGCATCTCCGCCTCAACCTGGGTCCAGCTCTCAGCCCCAGCGTCGAGCACCTCGCAGGCGGCGTACGCCCCCCGTCTCCAGGACCAGTAAAGCTCCGAACCGCTCCTGAGATGGGCAAACCCAGGCAGTCAGATGTTTGCTCCAGAGTTGGTACCAAGACCACTCTGTCCCCCTGTGGAGGGCCGGGAGGAGAATCCTTGTTTTCATTACTTTCATTTGCCGCACCGCCTTCAGGCTGCGGTACCCACATTCTCAATAAAAAAGCGATTTACTCACTCCCTGGGTCATCCTGCATGACGTTCTCACGGCACCCCGGCCCCAAAACTCTACACTCCCAGCTCCCCGGACTCCGGCCCTGCGACTACTCAGCCCCGGCAGGCCAGCGCTGACGAGTTCCGAAGATGCATCTCTAGGACCTCTTCCTCAGTCTCTAACCCCTGCCGGGTGCACGGAGCAAGGTAAGTGCTTTGAGTCTTTTCTCAGCACCCAAGCCTCAGGATGCTCTTCTGCCTCCCGACACACTATTACCTGCCCCCAAATGGGAAAAGAGCAAGCTCATCCCGGTTCACAGCATCTCTTTTCTTGGCATGTAGTTAGACTCAGTCTCAATGACAGCGCATATCACCAATGAGCGTGCTCAGTCGGTGCTCAGGTGCCTTGCTCTCTTCGATCCTGGCACAGCGGTTCCTCTAAAACAATTCCAGAAGCTCCTGGGGCATATGGCATCCTCAGCCATGGCCGCGCTGCTCAAGTTGATGCATATGAGACCGCTTCAGCACTGGCTACAGATTACCGAGATAGGCATGGCGCCACAGCACATACCGTGTGACAATCACCCCTTCTTGCCATCAGACTTTCAACCCTTGGACAGACCTCTGCTTTCTGCAGACCGGAGTCCCCTTACAGCAGGTGTCCAGATGTGTCGTGGTGACCACAGATGCCTCTCGACAGGGTTGGGGCGCCATGTGCAATGGGCACGCTGCCACTGGCCCCTGGACAGGACCCCGGCAGCATTGGCACATCAACTGCCTAGAGTTGTTGGCTGTATCTCTTGCCCTACGGAGGTTTCTCCCACTAATCCGGGGCAATCACGCCTTGATCCGTTCAGACAGCACCGCAACGGTAGCGTAAATCTCCTCCTTTGGAGTCAGCCGTGACTCAGGTCGCTGCGCGTCACTCAGATCTCTGGCAACCAGAACATGACGGCGGACATGCTGTTGTGGCAGCTTTCGCCCAGCGGAGAGTGGTCCAGCCGTTTTGGGAATGAGTCGGCAAGGCACAGATATATCGCTTTGCCTCACAAGAAAACTCGCACTACCCGCTCTGGTACTCCATGACAGGAGCTCCTCTCAGGACAGACGCGCTGGCACACAGCTGGTCCCGGGTGCTGCGCAAGTACGCATTTCCCCCAGTGAGCCTTCTTCCACCGGGGCTGTGCAAGATGTAGGGTTTCTTGGTTCAGGTTTGGGGAATGTACAATTAATATTAATGATTGTAATCAATGATTAATCATACGGTTTGAACCAGGTAACAATACATTCTAAATTGCCCCAAAACAGGGGTTATATAGCCCAAAAGTCTGCTTCAGATATATATAGATAATTAAACACAACAAATTATAATTAATTAGGAATATGCATCATGCAGACAGGCTGTATTAATTTTCACTTTAATGGAATTAACCCGTACCGCAACCAATCAGTTCGTCCAGCAAACCACTTTGCTTGATACTCTTGATCAATTCTCCAGAAGGTTTATTCTTAGTATAAGCCTACTTAATCAAAGCACGTTAACTTACTTTGATAATATCAGCTCGTAGCTTTAGATCGCACATTAAAGAGGCTTTGCTCTATGACCAACAAACACAGACAATCAAGCGTATAATTGGGTTTAATACAAGGAACTAGGATATATCACAAACTTAACAAACGTAGAACACATTTAACAACAAACATTTAACATAGAACAAACAAAGTAAAACAGTAAGGAAAATGATAGCAAACTTGTTACAACAGTTAAACCTTAAGAGCCAGCAAGGGAATTACACACTTTAATGCATTTGAATTTAGATGGAATAATACTTGCAAAATGGACCTTTGTGTCGCTGAGCAAGACTGCGTGTGTGCGTGAATGTCCTTGTTGCGTCCGTGAGCTGGAGGATTTCTGTTGGTGCTTCTGGAGCGTGGATCGCTCGCGGGAAGTGCAAAGCATCTTAGGAGTAATGGTTGAAACTGAGAGAGAGTCCTTTCACCCGGAGGATATCGGACTGCTCCAAAAACGTAGAGTGTTGAGCTTTGTCCGAAGACAAGAAAAAGACTGAGGTAAACGCCATATAAAACAAAAGACATGTCTGACGAGAGTAACACAAAAAGGGAAGAAAAAACAAGAGAGCTTGAAGAGAGATAAAAGAACGAGAGGACAAGAGAGGAGAGCGAAGAGGAAGAGAGTGATTCCACACCAGATCCTGACTTTTAAGGTAGGGAGGTCACGCCTCCTTTGGGAGGAATGACCCAATGAGGCTCCTCAGTTTTGGCGCGAGAAGGTTCCCATTGTCTTGTCAAGGCTGGTCATTTGCCTAATTTATGACAGGGTCCTGGATGTGGTTTGAATCACTCAAAAGATGGTAAAACATAGCAGAATACATTTTAATGTAACCTTATATATATATTCAGCTAGGGCTAGAGTCGTAAGGTTTAATTTGATACCAAGAAACTTGTATTTGGTACACTTAAAAGTGAATATATATTTTAAGCCCTCAGAGTTTAACTACACAACTAAACAATCTTAACTAGTTTGATATAACAGCAGAAATACCCAAGCATACGGGAATAAAACATATTTCCTTGAAAATAAGCCATTTCTGGATTTTAAATGTGTGTGTCTAAGAACGTGTGTGTATAGATTTTCAGTGTGTAGATGGCGATATCACGAGTGTCTCTGGAGAGGCTCTTTGGGTTGTAAAAACGTCAAGAAGCATTCTAACTCCCAGACTTGCTGGCACTACCTCGTGATTTAGATGAGGAGTCACAGGGTGTGGGGGTTTTAGGATCCTTCGCAAAAATGTGTGCATTGCATTCAGAATTAATGAGTTGATGATTTTCCGTTCATACTCTACAAAGATCAGGGAGGATGAGGAACAGGTTATCCTGGTGGCCCCTTAATGGCCCACTCAGGCCTGGTTCTCGGATCTTACGCTCCTCAAGACAGCACCTCCCTGGAAAATTCCCCTGAGGAAGGACCTTCTTTCTCAGGGACAGGGCACCCTCTGGCACCTGTGCCCAGACCTCTGGAACCTCCATGTCTGGCCCTGGACGGGATGTGGAAGATCTAGTGGATCTACCACCTGCAGTCGCAGACACGATCAACCAAGCCAGAGCTCCCTCCATCAGGTAACTTTACGCCCTTCTGGCTTGCGAATTCAGCGTCCAGACCCACTACGAGTCACAGTCGGGCTCTCTACTGGGGTCGGGCTCCACAGGCTTAGTCCCCTTTTCAGGCAAACTCCCCGTGATGTATTTCCCATGGCATGGCCCCTCTGTCGGCGGACCTGCGTTTCCCTTGGGCAGCCCTGCTGCCCCCTTCGCCGTGCTTGTAGAGTCCTCCCTCATTAGGCTGGACCTACCACCGCACCATATTCCAAGTGCGGCTTCACAACCCTCGTGGTGTATTTGCCACATGTTACCTCCCCCTAGACCGGGCATGATGTGGCCTGTGCAGGGTCTTTTCCCCCTGAAATAATAGGACCGGGAAAGACTGCATTCCCCGACGCATTTCATAGCCGCTTCACATCCTATGTGAGAGACATAGTGAAAGAGAAGGCCGCGGCTGCCGGGCTTGCTCCCATGCTAGTCATGTAGCACCTGTTTGCCCCCTCAGGGGTGCGGGGAACCTAAGGTCTGTATGTGACATCTCTTTGGGGGTGTTGGGGAGGGCTACGTGCAGCCGACACGTTACCTCTAGCACACAGTAGCCTGCTTGCACCTGTCTCGACAGTTCACGTAACACGGTCCGTGCGTGGCGTTTTTATATGTGACCCCTTGTGTAACTTAATTCGACACAATGTCGAGTGAGTGACAGAAGGGGAACGTCATGGTTACTGTTGTAACCTCTGTTCCCCGAGGGAAGGAACGAGAAGTTGTGTCCCTCCTGCCACAGCACTAGACCTACCACTGTAAATGGCTGTACCTTATTTTCGGCTCCTCAGAGCAAAATCCTGACTGGCACTCGCTGCCCTGCTTCCCTTTATATTCTATGTCTGGGGAGGGTCATGCAAATTCTGTCTGCCAACTTGACATTGACCTTTTCTCAGGTTCATAGGTACGTTTGGCATCCCAGGAAGACCCCTTGTGTCACTTCATTCGACACTTCATTCAATGTCTCATTCCTTCCCTTGGGAAACGGAGGTTACAACAGTAACCATGACGTTTTAAATACAAATATATATTTGGCCTAGGTATGAATTTCTTTACAAAAATACATTTTAATTATATTAGTTGGACCAGAAAAAGCAGCCAACAAGTGCCCAGCATACTGTACATGGGAACACATTAAATACAGTTTACAGAGCATCCCAGCTGGAAACTCTTAAAGGTGCTTGAGAGAATGACCAAATTTAGCAGAAAATGTATCACTCTAGGATTCTAGCATGCAACATCTTACACTTGCTCATCATTTATAAAGTAAATTGAGCTAAATTTTACCTCAGCTTGTCAGCAACATTGTGCACGCTATTGTTAATGTACACAGGTGGAACCCATGTCTTTTGTTTACCTGGATATGAAATCTGTCATTAAAGATTCCAATCTGATTCGAAAATACACCATTGATCAAGTTAAGGCATACATTATGAGAGATATAGTGCATCCGGAAATTATTCACAACACTTCACTTTTTCCACATTTTGTTATGTTACAGCCTTATTCCAAAATGTATTAAATTCATTATTTTCCTCAAAATTCTACAAACAATACCCCATAATGACAACGTGAAATGTTTGAAATCTATTAAAACTCAAAATTGAGCTCAGGTGCATCCTGTTTCCACTGATCATCCTTGAGATGTTTCTACAACTTGATTGGAGTCCATCTGTGGTAAATTCAGTTGATTGGACATGATTTGGAAAGGCACACACCTGTCTATATAAGGTCAGTGCATGTCAGAGCACAAATCAAGCCATGAAGTCCAAGGAATTGTCTGTAGACCTCCGAGACAGGATTGTATCGAGGCACAGATCTGGGGAAGGGTACAGAAAAATGTCTGCAGCATTGAAGGTCCCAATGAGCACAGTGGCCTCCATTATCCATAAATGGAAGAAGTTTGGAACCATCAGGACTCTTCCTAGAGCTGGCCGCCCGGCCAAACTGAGCGATCTGCGGATAAGGGCCTTAGTCAGGGAGGTGACCAAGAACCTGATGGTCACTCTGACAGAGTTCCAGCATTTCTCTGTGGAGAGAGGAGAACCTTCCAGAAAAACAACCATCTCTGCAGCACTCCACCAATCAGGCCTATATGGTAGAGTGGCCAGACGGAAGCCACTCCTCAGTAAAAGGCACATGACAGCCCATCTGGAGGCACCTGAAGGACTCTCAGACCATGAGAAACATGGTCATGTCTAGAGGAAACCAGGCACAGCTCATCACCTGGCCAATACCATCCCTACAATGAAGCATGGTGGTGGCAGCATCATGCTGTGGGGATGTTTTTCAGAGGCAGGAACTGGGAGACAATTCAGGATCGAGGGAAAGATGAATGCAGCAATGTACAGAGACATCCTTGATGAAAACCTTCTCCAGAGCGCTCTGGACCTCAGACAGGGACAAAGATTAATCTTCCAACAGGACAATGACCCTAAGCACACAGCCAAGATAACAAAGGTGTGGCTACGGGACAACTCTGTGATTGTCCTTTTAGTGGCCCAGCCAGAGCCTAGACTTGAACCTGATTGAACATCTCAGGAGAGATCTGAAAATGGCTGTGCACCGACGCTCCCCATCTAACCTGATCAACCTTGAGAGGTCCTGCCAACAAGACTGGGAGAAACTGTCCAAAAATAGGTGTGCCAAGCTTGTAACATCATAAACAAAAAGATGTGAGGCTGTAATTGGTGCCAAAGGTGCTTCAACAAGGTATGGAGCAAAGGCAGTGATTTTTATTTTTAATAAATTTGCAAAGATTTCAAACAAACTTCTTTCACGTTGTCATTATGGGGTATTGTTTGTAGAATTTTGAAGAAAATAATGAATTTAATCCATTTTGGAATAAGGCTGTAACATAACAAAATGTAGAAAAAGTGAAGCGCTGTGAATACTTTCCGGATGCACTATACACCAGAGCTGCTCTCCTCACAGATATGAAGGGTAAATAAATTACATGGGTAAAAGGCATCAAAAGTTTTTATAAAATCCATGACAGTGCAGGAATCACCAAAGACATCTAATGCTGTTTCACTCGTTCTTGTGAAAAATGAAAAAGTTGTTATAAGAGGGAGAAACTTTAAAGAAATGTGTGATTGAGATGCCTGACTGATTGTTGAAAAGTCTTGCGAATAGAGAGAATGTTCTCTTATCCATGGAACTGTTTGTTCCATGCGTGTATGTTGTGGAGCTGAAATGTTTCGTATAAATGCACTGAAATGTTATGTTCTTGTATCCAGTATTGTTATTGATGATAATATTTAGATTTGAACTAATACCTATAAGCTGTTTTATGAGGTGGGGTTGAAAATGTTGTCTATTCATTTGTGTGCTTGTCTGTTGCAAATGTAAACAATGCAAATTAGATACATTTTCTTGAAAATGTAGGTCTGAAGTATATTGCTTGTCAATTGAATATTAATTTGTACATGTGAATGGCATGTTTTAGTAAAAACGCAAGTTACAAAACAATTATAATATTTTTTATAAATATTGTTAAATAAAAATGTTAATATAGATAACAAAATCTTTAAAAGAACAGTGCATTAGTTGTGCATACATAATACCCACAATAATGAGGAAATTGAGTAAAGGAGTGAACATTGTTAGTGTGGATTTGTAATCTGGCCTCTTGGCAGGGGCGGACCCAGGAGTTTTTCAAAGTGGTGGCCAGGCAGGGGCAAGCGATTAGTCTGTGGTGGCACAGAAATGTTCGGGCACCATTTTTATATCGTTGGACTGTGGGGGGTGGACTGTGGCAAACATTTTCCAACCAAAATTACGTACTTTATTACAAATTTGGCTGCAGTTTGCCAATGAAATGCCCAGCGGCGAGTGCCAAAATCAGGTTAAATAATGTTGTAATCTGACGAGGTTTTAAAGGTGAATATTAGATGGACGTTTTAATGTGTAAAACGTACCTCCCTAACCTAAAAATGTAACCTAATATTAACCAATAGTGTTAAAGAAAATTAAATAAGAGGTGAACAAATCGTTATACTAAATCAACACCTAAACCTAACCAATAGTGTTTTAAAAGCAAATTCAAAATAAAAAGTACATTTACTGAAGCAACCATGTCATTTAATGTCTCTTCCCTTTTGCTTCACTTTCACTTTTGTTTCGAGAGTCCTTAGCTGGTCTCGAAGCTCATTCTCCGAGTCCAACACTTTATCTGTTGAGCTACCGCGAAGTTAATCATGCCGGAATACGTGTGTAAATGTAGGTGGGGCTGTAATACAAGCATAAAAATTTTGTTTTTCAAATGATACATTTTCAGTAATTGACGAAAAATATGTGTTTATAAAGTCATTAACAGCCATACTACCAGTAATATGTGTTAAAGTTATTAAAACATACAGTTGTTGAAGTGCATCTAGTGTTCATTTCACCAGGAAACTTCAGCGAAATTTAAAAAGTGCCACATAAAACTCAGTTTGCAAAAATGTAATTGTACTCACGTTCAATCTATGAGACTATATCTTGCATGATATACACATTTTGGGGAAAGTGAATAAAAAAATTCTGAAAAATTAAAACAATGTCCAAAGTTAGGGTCATGTTCATTGCAATAATCAGAATCAGCTTTATTGCCAAGTATGCTTACACATACAAGGAATTTGTTTTGGTGACAGGTGCTTCCAGTGCACAACAATACAAAAAAACAATACAAAAATAGCAGCAAGACATAGATAATAAAAACTATCTATATAATTATACATATACGTACCGGTTGCTACCGGTAACGTTAGTTATTAAGACCACAGAGCTAAACGCAGACTAATACACCAGTCCTGCAATAAATTAAATATTCAGTATTGGTTTAAACTTATTTAGAGAGCTGTTGATTCAACTGTGTGCTCATTTTGTTTAGCTGCAGTTTGTGGTGCTGTTATAACTAACATTAACTTTACGTTATTGACACGTGTTTCTAATATTCTAACATTAACGTTACTATTTACCATGCCATTTCAATCGTCAGTGAAGCTAGTAGTAGGCTAAATAACAGAAACACAAACTACATGTTCCAAAATGATCATACAGTTGAATCGCCACCTCTCAAACTGTTTCAACATAAACTGAACATTACATGAAGGGGGATTTAATGTAGGACTGGTGTATTAGACTGCATCCGTTTTAGCTAGGAGTAGCCTTATCTTACCTAGTAAACTGTCAACTGCATGTATTCTTCAGCCAATTCACACAAAATTGGACTTCGATATGTGAAATAGCAACTTCCACATGATTTTCTTACCTCGTCTTCTGACTGTTATGCTGTTAACATTTTTAACATACTTCCTGATTAAGTCCTAGCTATTGTCGGCAGTTCCAGTGTCAATATAAATCTAGTTCTCATTGGTTTAAACTTTCTAATTATTGACTATGCAATGAAGATCATAATCAGATCTTTTCTCTCTTCTGTTTACAGTCTACAGATATGAAGAGTACATCCATACCAAAATGACTTTTGATCTTAACCAGCCTCCGATCTCCCAATTCGTAGAATCGAGGACTGTGCCGTTATACAACTCCAACCATCCCCAGCAGAGAGCCATTACAAACTCAATATTGTCAGACCTCATTATAAATTGCAACATGCCATTGTCCATCATCGAACATCAAAGCTTTATTATTTTTTTGTCATTAATGGACAACAAGTACTCTCCAGTGAGTCAAAGAACGATCACTTCCAAGCTTGACAGTCTGGTGGCAGATAGGCAACAGAAGCTGAAAAATGAAATAGCAAAGGCAGATAATGTGTCAGTGACTGTGGACATATGGTCAGACCGTAGGATGAGGGGCTTTCTCGTAGTCACAGCACACTGGATCAACATTGAAGATGACAGTCTTCAGTTGAAATCCCAGTTACTTGCGTGCAACCGCTTCAAAGGTTCCCATACAGGGGAAAGAATTTGTGAAGAGTTTGAGCAAATATGTGAAGAGTACCAGATAAAGAAAAGGTTCAACACATAACTTGTGACAACGCTGCAAACACGAAAAAAGCATTCACTACATGTTTTCCAGGACTGGGAGATGAAGAAGATGACCTTGATGATACTGACATTTTTAATGATCTGACAGTGGAAGGGCAAGAGAAGGTTGAAAATTCTTTCACTGCAAAATCCCAGACAAGACTTCACTGTTTTTCACACACTCTTCAATTGGTTATAGGAGATGGCCTTAATGACACTAGATTAGTCTGTGCAGCTCTCGCCAAAGCTTCCAGGTTGAGCTCCTTGCTCCACACAAGCACTTCTTTCAAGGAACAATTTGAGGAGTTTGGACAGCGTGGAATCCCTGCCTCTGTTACCACATGCTGGAATTCTACACTGAGGCAACTGAAATCAGTGCTCATCTGTGACCATCTGAAACTGTCTACAGTTCTTGAAGATGGGGGACACAAAGAGACAGTATGCACAGCTAGAGAGTGGAGTCAGATTAGGGAACTAGTGGATGTCTTTCAACCTTTTGGAGAAGCCACAGACCTTACACAAGGAGAAAAAATTGTGACTATAAGTGCTGTGGTACCCTGTATCCTTTCTCTTAATCACCACCTGGAAAATCAAAAACAGAAAGTGCGCTACTTGGGTGGTTTGATCTGTAGCCTGCAAGGATCACTCCATAAAAGATTCAGAGGGATCTTTGTCAATGTGAGGATGGCAGATGAACAGAGTGATAGAGCAACCTTACCCTTCTCTGACCCTCTATACCTAAAAGCTGCTCTGCTGGATCCTTCATTTGGCAACATGTGGTTGACCCATGATGTTTTGGGTCCCAAAAACGTCAAGGAGGCTGTTTCTGTGATGAAAAAATGTATGTTGTGTTTTTGGTAGTAGTCCAAATTAAGTCAGACCATAGAAGAAATAAGCTACACAAATAGTTTTCAGTATGTTGGTATAGACTGTCATGACATGGTTGCTTATGATAACCCAATTTTGTGTTATAACTGTTAGTATGCAGTATGAGTGCATGTTGTGACTACTGTTTTTGCTTATCTTTTGTCAGACTTGATTCTCAAAGAGGTGTGTATGACCACCTCAACCACCAGTGAGCAGGACCAAATGACAGTGGCAGAGCCAGAGAGTCAGTCTGGGCTGCTCTCAGCATACCGCAAAAAACAGAAGAGAGGCTCATGTTCCAATCCACAAATTCAGCTGAACCATTATTTTGACATTTGTGATGGACAGAGCTGCCTTCAGTTTTGGTCCATGAACAGGCACACACTCCCGTCTTTGTTCAAGGTGGCGGTACGAGTTATGGCAGTCCCTGTCAAAGTTAAAGGGGATGTCAGGCATGCTTGAAGAATGCCATTTAGTGCCATACTAAAACAATTTTACTTGAATTGTTTGAATGTTTTCATGGTTTGATGTAATGTCAAAAATGTTCATTTATTTTTTATTTGTTTTTATACACTTGATTTTATTTTCTACTCCATTCTGTTTGTATTTGGCTTTGATGTAGTATTATTTGGGCACTATAACAGTGCACAGAAAAACAATGACACAGTGTCATATGAGAAGTACTTTAGACAGATGCAAAAATTGACTTGCTTGATTCTCACCACAGTGACTTGGGACTTGCTTGAGACTTGGAGGTTAAGACTTGAGACTTGCTTGTGACTTGCACATGAGTGACTTACTCCCACCTCTGCTAATTCTCCACCCTGCTCAGTCAATCTCCACTTTGACTTTCACTTTCTGTTTTCATTTTCTAGCAAAAATGGATTGTTTCTCACCCACACCTGTCATATCAATTCTGAAGTCTTGGATTAAACCACTGGAGTTGTTTGCATTACTTTTATGCTGCTTTATGTGCTTTTTGGAGCATCCATATTTTGGCACCCTTTCACTTACATTGAACAGACCTACAGAGCTGAAATATTCTTCTAAAAATCTTAATTTGTGTTATGCAGAAAGAAAGTCATAGACATCTGGGATGGCATGAGGGTGAGTAAATGATAAGAGAATTTTCATTTTTGAGTGAACTATTTATTTAAGTAACTATTCCTTTTGAGATACAATGTTCCATGTTTAGTTCTTGTATCTTTTAAGTCAAGAAATAGTTGTGTTCTCATTCTCATGCATGATGTACAATTTTCTGAAGTTTGTGACTGGTGGAAAGTTCTGCTGAAGTATTGTTCTGCAAATGTTGATACTTTACTATCTTTATAAAGGCTAATAATAATTATAAATTATTTATCATCTCTACTTTCCTGGTAATATATTATACCAATTAACACACTCTCTACACCAGGGGTCAGTATTATTAAAAACTAACAATATTTTCAGAAAATATTATTATAAAAAATGTCACTGTTTTATTCTATTACATTATTACTTTTAAAGCTACTAAAGTAATTAAGCCAAAAGCAGTGAGTGGTTTTCTCATTTCCTTGTTATTGTTGGTTGATTAATAGCCTTTAAATGACATTGCCTTCTAGACAGAGCTCAATTCGGTTACATGTACGCTTCAACATTTTGATGCAAATACGCTTTTTGTCCCACTGTTTAAATTCACTTCCAACTATTTACTTTTCCTCATACTTTTCTCCAACTCATGCACTGAGCTAAAAGTTAACTTACCTTGCATGCACTATTAAGTGATGGATGGTTGTCACGAAGATGACTTGCCAGATTGGACGCATTGCCCCCGTTTTGCAGCAACTTCCTCTGTCAAACTCTGCAGACAGGGTTACGATCTTCCACTAATTTTCCCACTGCATTCTTATAAAGTCCAAACTATGACCACACTTCTGATTTGGTCTTCTTGGAAGGTTGGAAATTCTCCCGAGCGCTGTCATTGTAATACTAAGCGTCTGGGAATTTTATTGTGGTTTACCATGAAACCGGTAACTGTTTCATCCCTACACTTTAGACATAAACAACTGCATTTACATTAAATCCTCATCAAGATGGGCATTGGCAGAATTATAAAGTGAATTTGACCATTTAGGAGCGAACACTCAGTAGCGCTCAAACATTAGCCACCTGTCAATCAAACAGCTGCAAGATGCAGCAGTGACAGATGTTAGGATATAAAAAGTCAATCTTTTATATTTTATCTAGATCAACCAACCAGTGGTGCTCTTGCTATCATGGTTGATTTAATGAGTACCCCTGTTCTAAATGTAAAACACTGGCTAAATATAGAAAACTACTCAAAAATTTGATCGAGGACATCTCTCTTTTTTCCAATAATCATCTAGATCATTTTATTGCCCAGCCCAATTGATAACATTGCATTAATCTCTCACAGCAGCCCAATAATCTCAGTGATAGATAGTTAAATTACAGGCTACGTTATAGACAAAGAATCTAGAATATGAAATATGAAATTTCTTAAAATTAGAGGCAGATTAATGCTGATATCTGGCCTGAGCATGACACGATCAAGAAATTGGCCTTTTTCACTGCGAAAAGCCCTTCCAGGTGTGGCCAGTTATGTTCAGATGTAAAATGTGCTTGAGGAATTCTCCACATCCATAACAGTTGGCACCAGATCTGCAGCTGACGTTCAGGTTTTTTACGTGTGATTTGATTTGACATGAGTCACGAGACTCTCCCTAGCCAGTCACGTTGATAGATACAAATTAAATCAGGACAGGGAAATAGAACATAGACGGTGGTAAAATAGCGCAGTAAAAGTACAATTACAGCACTTAAAATATACTAAAGTAAAAGTATAATATTTTTAAACTACTTAAAAAAGTAAAATTCTTGGGGAAAGTAGTTAATTAAGTGTGTATTTGTAATTCGTTACTTTACACCCCTGCTAAAATGTTAAAACTAGCAATAAAAAAGAAGAGTAGGTGTTTCCAAACTTTTGACTGGTACTGCACAGAATATAAAAAACTTGCCTTGCCAAGTTGATCCTATTCCTTACCTTTATCTACTGTATGTGTGCTGTAGTTTTGGTCATTTTATGGATGGAGAATTGCAAGACCACTGAAAACACGAATACTCTGACAATAAACATTTTTGACTTGCACTCAGGCCCATAGTGGGTTTCCATGGTGATGCTCTCACCTCTCTCCACTGTCACAGTAAGGCTAAAAAAAATAAAAAATAACAGAAGTCACTGGTATGTTTTGCATAGTTACATCTCGCAGGAACACAAGCCCGCCAGTATCTGGCTAAACAGAACTGGCTGAGCAGAGAGGGCATAAACCAAGCAGTATCAGCTCCAGACTAATTTAACCTTAGACATCATTCTTCAACTCCCACTCAGTGAACTTTTGCTTCTCTCTCCTCTAATCATACATAAAGAAGGGGCATGTTAAGGAGGACTCATCGCTCTGCTGGACACCGACTACTTCTTTTCCTGAATCGTGACTGTAGGAGTGAGATAGTGTCAGTTGTATGAGCTTTGCATGCCATGTGCAAAAAACCCATACTGAGTTTACTGTTAAATTGCATATTGGTCATGGCAACTCCCACAGTGAAACACACATAGCACTAACTATTGGCTCCCCACTAAAAGACAGCATTATTCCCTCAGACAGAGAGACATAGTTAAACAGCATTGAGCTGCACAGGAGAGGGTCCCCGCATGAAAGAGCTGCCTCTGGCCGTAGCATATACAGACATAAACGTCTTCGACTCTGACATTTGCGAGTGAAGAAGCTCCAAGTAAAACCTATTGACATGCAGGCTGAACCCCTGTGGTCCGCTGTTGTCTTACAGCAGTTGGCAGGTACGAGTGTTTGCAGACAAAGTCAACACTAGCTTTTCGTTTTCATTATTTATTTAATTTCAAGTGCCAATCAGGCACTGGTGTATTGGCAGGTGGCTGGAGACAGCGGAGTTGGGGGCTGGAAAGCTCTCCGACATGCATGGATGCAGGATGCATCACAGATCATGAAAGAGAAGGGGAACAGAGCTGATTTTCTCAAAAGCAATGGATAATTTTCTTATGATTCGCTGAGCTGCTGGAATATTTCCCTTTGAAGTCAGTTGAGGTCACAAGAATGGTGATGTAACCTTAATATTTTCACACTCTTTGAAGATTTATGTCTACACCATGTCAACAAAAATGTCCAGAACCTGCTGTGAAATCCCTATATTTGCACTCGCTTTGGAATATATCAATAAAAGACTCACACCAGAAATGAGGGCATCAGCTACTCTTCTGAAAGCCCCCTCTTTCTCCATTTGGTACATTTACAGCCTCATGAAATTGACTGTCTCGGCTGTCGCGTTAGGTAACAAGGCGCAATACAAAGCCACCCCCCCAATGCTCTGGGAGGCAAAGTAAGGACAGAGACAGATCGGTCTTCACACGGCAGCAGTGGCTTGCCCTTGCATGTCACATTATGTGTGCAATCATGTCAGGGGTAATTAGACATGTGGAAAGAATACAAATTGAAATATTAAGAATACCTGGTGTGGGGACAATAGGCTCTGTGTCTTTTTTCAATAGCTTAGTTTGCCAAATTCAGTGAAAGAGCCAACTTGAATATTTGTGTCCCTGTCACTTTTAACTTCCAACTTAATTACTATAGGAACAGAAGCAACAGCATTGTTAGAGTAACACAAACGTATTAATAGAAAACGACTAGCAGTTGTTCTTGAACAAAGTTGTTATTAAAGGTGCTGTTCCCTCCGAGGGATTTCAGATTTCACCTTTCTTGTTCATAAAGCACGGCGCAGAATAACTTAGAGAGAATAAGGAGGCAATTAAAACATGCACTGTCAATCAACAGTTTTTCTAGAAAGTGGGGCAAAAATGTCATTGATGAATAAAAAAATGATGCTAAAATCTTCACAGTTTTTCACTGTCGTTGTACCAGTTTGCATTACATGAATTTGTGCCAGTTTCTAAGAAAACAAGGGCAACACCATCCAGTGGCACTAATTTCTATTGCTATGTAGAGCTTGGGAAGCCTGTGGGGAACAGCAACAGAGAGTGTCTCACAACAGAGCGCTATCCTAGTTTAACTAGACCCAATCTAGATTTCAAAGAGCAAGTTTTTCAATGATCAGGCAAGCAAAATACAGAGGATGGATGTTTACTGACCTTAGCTCTGCATTTAACTCCTCCTAAAGCTGGTTTCAAAACTCAGAGCTTGTGCCACTCAAGATGTAACTTAATCCTGGATTTGGTCAAGAGCAAACCACAAGCAATGAAACTGCACAGAGAAATCGCAATTACACAGATCCTGACTTGTACCTAAAAGACTGCAATCTCAGAGTATTCACTGTTCAAACATTACATTCACTGTTCACACATTACACTAACAAGCACTTACACTACATTAACAAAATGTATGAATGTATTACCATGTTTTTGGACATGATTCAATGATAGAACCAAGGACACGCACCATGGTAATATAGTTCCATAGTATTCATTGCCATACATTAGCGTAACATGTAATGAGATTATATGATATACTGTATGATATGAAATTATTCTTAAATTCCACTGTGTATATTAAAACCAAAGGCCAGGGGTTTTTAGTCTTTCGCAATATACGCCCAACTACAAATGTAAAAATAGCAACACACAAACACACCTCGACCTAAAATTCTTTGAGAACGATATACATGCTAAAACATCTATGACATACTGAACTACTTCACATGCAGTTTAAATAAAAAAACTAAAGTGATGCACACTATGCATACCGACACATAAAATACATTCGTATTCTGTGTGACGGTTGTGCCATTTCTGAAGGCGCACTCTATATTATTGTTGGCTGGTCATTGTTAGTTTTTGGTTTGTTAACCCTTACGCTTTATGACAGAAAAACTCAAGCGATGTTTGTCAGATGTTTGGTAGATACACTAGGGGTGGATCTACCAGGGTGGCAAATGGTGGCAAATGCCACCCTAAGAAAAGGCATTGCCACCCAATCTGACACCCCAGTATAACCATGCAAATGTATAAAATATAAATGTAAGATTTTGACATTGTGTAAGGGTGTCAAACATCATGTCGAACTGCCTCAAATCTCAATGGATGCACAAATGACTACATGGACTGATTGTGAGATTGATTACAGTGGCAGCCAATCACGTGAAAGAATATCAGTGGTCAGTTGCGTGGTAGGTTTACATCAGCAGCCAAACACATACTTGCTGCTGCAGCGCATGTGCAGTGTTTGGGTTCTCGCGGACTTAGGTCTTTTTAGCTTATTTCCTCAACCACAACAACAATATGGCAATATGGACAAATAGACTACATGAAGAAAAAAGAGGTAAGAGATTCATTTCTCAATTTTTTTTTTGTAAGTCTTCACTGAATGATTATTCAATATATTGATTTGAGTTGAGACATGTCCTCAGCACTTTTTGAAATAGCTTTTGTCAGGTATGTGCAAAGGCGGAAATTAGTGGGGGGTCGGGGGTCAGGACCCCCATTCTGAGGGTTGTCCCCCCCTAAAATATCATTAAAATATGTGTATTGTAAATAATATAATGATATATTCTTAAAATAACTGTTTAAGAAATAAAATAATACAAATGCAAACGGGGCAACAACAAAAAACCCCTTGGTGTCCCCTTCAAAAATTGCTCTTGAGAATTGTTATGTTTATTGTATTCGCCCCTGGGTATGAGTATAATCCAGATGAAACATCTCCATTTCTTGAGTAGGAGTTTCTATTTCATCTGATCTGTGTATGTTTTGATTGGCGATCAAGCACTGGAATGTGTTACTTTGAATATTTTGATAAATGTTTGTTGTGGCTGTTATCAGTGTCGTTTAGTATCAGCAGTTTAATGCTCTTTTCCGAGAAAAAGAAAAGCAACATATGTCCCCCATTGTGATTGCCTTCTCGGCTGTATTGTTTGTGTGTATTTAGAGTGAATTTGGAAAAGTTGCACATATGTGTCACAGATTCAAACTTCCCGGATTAATAACTCATAAGAAAACATTGTTAAAACACAAACGATGCTCTTTCCAACCGTAGTAAGGTAGACAATGAGCTACAACCTAATATTCATCAAAATGAGCCATCCTCCAAGCTGTACAAATATGATCTCCACATTTATAGCTTAATTCCCTTGTAATTACCAGTTTGTAACCTAAAAAAAAATCCTCATAAACCACCCAAACCCGCCCACACACACAAACCTGTTGTACCACACTTGATACACTTTTTTTCATCATGAATTATCTATAAAATAAAGTAAACATTTTTAAGTTGCTTCAATTTAGCAAATGCTCATTTTAAAATATCAGTAACAATAGCTATAGGCTAAACGTTTCATTTACTTAATCAAAATCAGCAAAGATTTCTCAGAAAAAAGACATGTGCATTACAATACGAAGTATAATTCCAGTAGAGCACAGAAACCTTCTCCAGGACACAGTAGACATATTACATCATCAACATGTTTAATTAAACATTAATATTTAGCTGAAAATTGGAATACAGTTTATTAAACTGTACAATTTTTCAGCTAAGTAGGCCTACTAAACATGTTGAGGATGTACAGGCTTTAGAAATGCATGTAGGCCTACAGTATTAAATATGATACACACAGCTTTATAGGGTAAACATTTGCAGATATCACACACAGACACACACACGACGTCCTTTAAGTAAAGCTAAGGTTGAAAACAACTGTAAAAGTATGAAGGTATTACAATCAGATAACATCACTGTACCATTGTACCACCAGTTACTTGGTAACTGTGGTGGTATTGGTGTACTGGTGTATTGGTACACAGGCACTGTTCTACCAATAGTGGTAGCCGCCCGCAGTACAAAAACAGTATGTAACCACTAAAAAACAACAACCAAACTAATTTATCACTAAGGGGATGTATTTGTCCATATACAGTATTTTCATTATTTACTAGATCGGTTTTCTTTTTTTCTAATGTATATATGTCAGTAATCCCCATGCATGTATACTCCAAAAACAGAGATTGTGGATGTGGATAAAATCCAGGAATGTTTAGAATTGAACACAGGACACCGGCAGCATGTCTTCAGTTTAGCTTGTGACGACAATGCTATGATGAAAGCTGTACAACATTCCCCTCTGCTGGCAGGATGCTTGAACAACCTCACTGAGAAGGAATGTAGAGAAGAAAATTAGATTTTGAGACCAGAAAGCTTCTGTTTGTTCAGTGACGGGATCATCATTTGTTTTACTGTAATTGTTTTATATTTTTATCTGTTTTGTTTTTTATTATTTTAATTTTTTTATGTTTTCCTCTTGATATTATGTGGTTTGTTGAAATATTAGACCACTAGGGGGAGTGCAACTCCTATTTCCTATGGTAAAATTTTGAGTTTGGCTAATTCTTTTTTAAAAAAAAAAAAAAAAAAAAAGGGTCCGTGGTTAACAGTACTCGACGATGCCTGACGTTTTGTACTAAAACATAAATTACACAGTCATTCCTCAAACTTTAATTTTGAAACCAACGTGTTTTATGAAAAATAATAATAATAATAATAATAATTATGTAAATCTGCAATGTAAAAAATTGCTGTTAATTTACGGCCAAATTCCTACAGCATTCTACTCTATTCTTAAATAGTAGTTTGCTGTTAAAAATGTTGCATTCTGGGAGATCAAGAGCAGGCTCACTGTGAAGTGACTAGTTTTATTGTAAATAGCTTTTCTATGCAAGGCATTACGGAAAAACTAACATTTAAAACCATGATATCATCTTGGTGACAGCTATAGTGACATTTGAAACGTATATTTTAACCCCCAAATGTCACTATATGTGGCAATAGTGATGCAATACACTTAAAAACATAAAAGCTAAAGAGAAAAGCTGATTTCAGCTAAATGATATCAGCAAATTGAGTGTTTGATGTTTTTGATGAACTTACAGCGTAACTCAAGTTGTTATCAAGACACACACAGAAATCAACTCTCGGCATACAAAACCCAACAATGGTGACAATTAACAAACATACTTTTATGCAAAAAAGTTAAAGCTGAACATTAAAATATAAGTAACTTAGACTACAACAAAAACAAATCAAAATAAACCAGTAAATAGTAAAAAATCAAAGTCACAGTAACATGCTGACAACCCTGCTGCCAGTTCTTTACTGTTTTTTGACAAGAAAACCTTTAACATACAGCTTTAAAATTCCCGTTTGAGGCATGTAATTCATGTTGTTGAACAAAACATCTACGCAACATCAAGTAATGTTTACCACAGACATTATTTTACACATAGGTTCAAAAATCCCATTATAAAACCCATAGGGTTCTTCTGTGTTTTTGTACTACAAGCTGAACAGCCCTATTGTGAGTACTACAGTGATTACTTCTAAATAAATTTAAATTTACAAATATATTCCTCCACATTTTTAATCCCTGGCTCTGTTATTATCCCCCCCCCCGACAATGATTTTTCACAACCTGCTTACTTAAAATTATTCATCCCTTTTGCTTTATTTTTGGGTTGAGTGAGTTATTCTGTTAACTTTATAGAAAAAACTAAATATGTTTTACAGTGGTTTACACCAGTATTTATTTCAGATCCAGATTTTGATCTTTTGCTTGAATGTAAGATAAACGTAACTGCTTTTGATTATCTCTCAACTAAAACATAACATCAAATCAGTTATATTGTTATAATATGTCCAATCAATAGTATAAATGTCCAATAATCCACAACTTAAACATGAATTTGCTTTACAGAAAAAAACTATGAAGATAAAGCTCTGTCCTCCAACAAAATGGGACAAATATTGTGCATTCCAGACACTAAGATCAAAACATGCTACCAAGTTGAGCAAGCAGACAAGAGGGGAATTTGTCAAAGAAATGACCACAAGGCCACAATTTGAAAGTGGGTGTTGTAGCATGGGAGAAACTGTCAAGATATCAACAATCTCTTCTGCACTTCACTTATTCATCCTCTTAGAAAGAATGAATTCAAGCAAGCCACTTCTGGGGAATTTCATGAATTGGAGGGCGCATGCTCTTGAATAAAATTTGTTTAATAAAATTTTTGAATGATTTTGAAATGGAGATTTGCGTTTCAGATTTGAACAGGAAACAAAATTCGTAAAATACTTTCAAATATACTTTCTGAAGGCATTGCATTTCATTTCTTTGTCATTCTGAGTCAATTCGGATCAAATGAATCCAACCCCATGGTGATCTTTACAGTTTTCAAAGAACTTCAGTGAGAAGTCTATGAGCTGACAGGCTGAAACTGAAGCAATTTTCTCTTTGATAGAGTAATCCAAAAAACACATCAAAATCAGCAATTACTGTTCCTCAAGTCAAACATGGCTTAATTGTGTTTTAGCTTTTCAAAGACAAATGTTCACACAGAACACATTTGCAATCTGAAGGGGAAAATAATTGCCATTTCCTTTCTCTGCTAATGAATATGTTATAATAAGGATCAACTAAAGTACTACATCTACACGGACTGGATATGATTACAGACCGATATAGCTTTTGAAACGAGCAATCAATTAGATGTACTGATGACACAGATCAATTTACTCTCAATCGATTGCCCCAGAATATTGCTTACCTCATAAGGTGTGTCTCTTAGTGTGATAAATTAGAGCCATGGTTTGGAATTATTCCTGGAGGTTGAGTTTTAAAGCTATCCCCCTTATTGCGATCTCAAACCAATGAGAACTAAGATTTGTGGGGTAGAAAAAGACAACAAACCTCTCCCCCTCTGATTGACTAAAAGACCACAGAAAATATAAAGCACTTCCTGCCACAAATCTCCCATTGATTTTTCTTTTAACACTATCTAAATGGAGATGCACTACAGCACTCTGTTTGATGAGACTGCTTTAATATGTGAATATATATATACATGTTTTTAGAATACAAAAGCATCCACACAGCACAAAAGTGGTGCCCACAGACATCCGTAGGTCTAAATTACTACCATTACCAGTCAATATACCCATAGTGTTTTTACGCGGCATGGAAACTATTTGTAATATTACACAGATGCTCTTCACATAAAACACATAATTTGATATATTAATATGCATGTCCTTTTGACAATGAGACTTCAGTATAATAAGCTTTGCGTAAGTTTCATTAATTGAAAAAATTCACCTCTGATATACTTCTGCCTCACAATTATGTGCAAAGCACTAGTGTCGCACTAATACGTATCTAATTCATAATTCTCAATATCTAATTCACAAATCCCTCTGACTCTATGTCAGATATGGCTAGCAGACTTTAAACAAAAGCAAGCCAAAAGCAAGCCATTAATTCATTAATTAGAATTAGCAAAATTAACTCAGTGTTGATAGGAATTGTTTGAGCTGCATGATTTCTGTCTCACAGAGGGATGTATTGCCAGGTCTCAATTAAAGTTAATTGTCTGAAAAAGTATGTGCGGATCAATGGTGAAACATTTGTCGGAAGATGTTATTTACATTATCCATCGGCATCCGGCAGTGTCTTTGATTTAGTGAAATTAAATGCAACAGACCTCATTTCCTATATGGTTAGTCTTTTGTGCACATTCTAAAGGTGAGTATTGATCACTTATTGAGTTTCTAATCAAGTTCAGTGTGTGCCTATGCAATTTCATTAGTCTGACTGGTTTATCACATGTCAAGTAGTTGCTGGCTAATGATATTGGTGATTTGTAATTTATACTTCATGTTTCAAAAAATGACATTACATAGAGAAAATAGATCTAGGTTTGACTTAAGCTTGTTAACAAGTGAGGAGCAATTAGTATACAATATACATAGAGGAAACATGGATCAAAATTTATGAACCAATCAGTGAAATAAAACTCTGGAAGGCACTTGCAGGGGCACATGAAATGAAAACTTGTGGCTTTAGGGACAATTGTGGTAATTACAAATAATTGCTTGCTTCTGTGCTCGTGTTTCTTTATCTCATGATACCAATTTGTTTCGAGATCAGGTAGTACACACAGCAACTAATGCTAATTTTTATTATGACAACCGCAGAGAGGAGTTTAAAGCCTGAAACTATAGAACTTCAGAAATTTAACTTTGTAGAGCTTTAAACATTAGAGACCCATTGTAGCAGAACTGGAACATTTTTTATAGCAATTAAACAGTACTTTTTTATTAAACATGGTTAAAAAAAACTGCACATAATAATAGCTAATACTCTGAACTGTATCACAACAGCAGTTTTGGTGGGGAGAAAATTGCATATTGAATGTCACAGCTTGCTAAAGTAACACATTAGGCACCCTAAAGCAAAATGTGCTTAAAGGAATATTCCGGGTTCAATGCAAGTTAAGCTCAGTTGACAGCATTTGTGGCATAATGTTGATTTCCACCCAAAACATATTGGGTGGAAAAATCAAGGTTAAATTGAGGCACTTAAAGTGGATTTTTGGAACTTCTTAAGGTAGAACTGTGAAGCTAATAATTTTATAAAAGCACTTACATTTCTGTTAAATCTTGTTTGTTATTTGAGCTATTAAGTTGTTAAAATCTCAGTTTTCCTGTCATTTTAGTGTTTTCAGCGTTACACCATCATGTCAACAAAGTTAGTATGCTGCAATTTATCACACTAAAGTCATATTAACATGAATATTGTTTACGTCTTTTGGCTATACTTTTGAAACAGAGATTGGCCCCTTTCACTTCCATCTGAAGTCACATAAAATTCACCCAAAACAAATTATGCTTAAAAATCAAGATTTAAAATAATAATAAAAACATACATGATCATAATCTGTGCTTGGGTCCCTGAGGGTTAAATAAAAAAATCCATATTAAACTGATATCCAGGGATGATTTATTAATCATTCTATCTTACATTAATATTCTTCTGTTCTAATGGGTTTGAAAAGGCAACTGCTGTACTTTAGCGAACAGGAGGCGCTCTTGCCCTCCATTTCTTCCAGCTAATCAAGTAAGAAATAAAATTCATAAACTTCATAACCAGTTATGTGATTGTAGGAGACGCTTATATGGGATAGAGGAAGTGTAATGGCTATTTTGAACAGTATGCAACTGCCTTTCAATGACATCCACTCATCCCGTTCACATGACGTCGTAATTGCTCCCAGTGTGCAAAGTTGAAACAGTTTATACTGAATGGGGATAGAAAGAGCATACTGGTCTATAGAAGAATGCTGTAGTGGTGCCAGATATACTGTATTGTCAAATGCAGAGCCAAAGTGGATTCCATTTCTGCTTGGACATTCTTTCTTAATAAGGGCTAGATCTATTAAGTAAAGTGCTTAATAGTGCCTTATCAGCGAATACTCAGTGTCCATATGAGCCAAAGGGACCGACCTTCTCCAGAAATATGAGCACATGCGCAATATCTTCAACAGCGTTAACGCAGTGCATTGCGCCAAACGTACATTGTCGGCCAAACGTGCGCGCAACAGCGCTCTGACTCTGTTGAACTAACTACCGTGAATTTTTTATAATTTTCTGGAATGCTCGTTGTATATTAAGAAAACAAATATTACAACGTTTTGTTGAACTACTGCTGAAGACATGACAAATGAGAAATCTAAAGTTTGAACTTTATGCATCGATTTCTCGTGGTATTGGTGCATATCTCTCTCTCTCTCTCTCTCTCTCTCTCTCTCTCTCTCTCTCTCTCTCTCTCTCTCTCTCTCTCTCTCCTCTCTCTCTCTCTCTCTCTCTCTCAGTGGTGTGTTTATTCTCTCAGCACTGAGCGCTTTTTGGAGTGCCCGAATCTGTCCGGATGTGTATATGATGTCCGTTCACTTGTTCCTCTAGTGCAAAGCTGGCGCACAATGGATATATCGGTGAAATTGTTGTGTGTATATATGTTTAACCGATTTCTCTTCTCTGTGAATGGATCTGAATAAACCGACGATGCTATTCGTAACTTTTTGGATAATGCTGCCTGTCCTTGGTAAGCTGAGATGCATGCGTAGTTTTATTTTTATATGTATATTGTTAGTATTATTACTATAATTAGGCTATACCAAATATTAATAACTATAAAATTGTGTAAATAAGTGTAGATCTGCTAAGTTTTAGATATTTGCTTGAATTGGGTCCACTAAAGTTACTAGGTAAGCCTCGTTGCTTATGGACATTTGTAAAGTTTTTGCTGTAGTTTGTAAGCGCTTTAATTGTGCCTTTACCATCTACAGATTTAATGCACGTCTCGCAAGCAGATTCGATCACACAGTCTCGATCGGTTCGGCTAGACTGCGTCAGGGCTCACGAACAGTGTTTGGCGAAGTACGGCTGCAGCACGAAGTACCGAACCATGAGACAGTGTGTGGCCGGGAGAGCGGGTAACTTCAGCATGCTGGCTGAACCAGAGGCGCAAGACGAGTGCCGAAACGCCATAGAGTCCATGAAACAGAGTCCTCTGTACGACTGCAAGTGCAGAAGAGGAATGAAGAAAGAGAAGAACTGTCTGCGTATCTTCTGGAGTATATACCAGAGTTTACAGGGTGGGCAGATACATGCGTAAAACTCCTGTTGACTAAATCCAGTCTGTGTCTTGGAAATGCAAATACGCATACAAATCATTCAGAACTGTCAAAACCATATGTCTAGATGAAGTAAAAATTCATAAAATCCCATTTCAATTGTAAACTATCTTATGTTATTACTATTTCTACTATACTATCTTACTGGTAGTTTGTTGGTTTTTATCTTCCAGCCAATGATTTGCTGGAGGACTCGCCATATGAGCCAGTAAACAGCCGTCTGTCTGATATTTTCCGTCTGGCTCCCATCATTTCAGGTAAGTCTGTCGTTAATGTACGTTCCAAACTCACACTTAAATGAAAAGAAAATTCTGTCATCATTCACTCACCTTTATGTTGTTCCTCAGGTAAGCTCAAAATGAGATTTTAGGCTGAATGATAGCCTCAGTCACCATTCCATTTCACTGTATGGAAAAAAGATGAGATGATAGTGAATGGTGACTAACATTAGGCTAACATTCTGCCTGACATTTCCTTTTGTGTTTCACGGAAAAAAGAAAGTCATACAGGTTTGGAATAAAATGAGAGTGAGTAAATGATGCCAGAAATTTCATCATTTTTGAAAAAACTTTCTCTTTAAAAGGAGGTTTCTGTCAAAGGACACTCGTTTAATTAATACATTTTTTTTTTTTGTCTGTTGATTCTTAATATTTGCTTAATATACTTACAAGTCTTGACTAAGCTCATGAGTTATGTATGACTTATGTATATCAAATTGCATCATTTTGTCCATGCCCAGACAGAGAGATATGTGTACTTGCAAGTCGCTATGTGTTGAGCTGTCTTCCAAATGAATACATTTGAACAAAAATGCCTGGTAGCTCTTATAATGACCCACCTAGATTAGTTATTTACTAAATTCCTTCATTCATTCTTCACAATTCCTAAAAGAGTCAATCCCTTATACATTCCAATAGAGGACAAGCAGAACAAGTGCTGTTTCGATAGAGATGGTACATTATTCCCTGTAGATGGTGCTGTACCTCCCCAATGAAACTACTGTGTTGATGTTGAAAACAGCATTGGCTACAAACTATTAGTCTGATGGAGTAATACTCCATGGTCATATGCCATATGCATCGATTTGTCGTGGTGTCTCAGTGTGGTTTCTGTTTGTATTAGGTGTGAGATGTGGTTTTGATTAAATGTGAATATAGCCAGTACATGCATGAAAGTACATACAAGGTGAAGAGATATCCTCCCATTAAATTCCCTCTCTCTCCACCGCAAATCATTAAAGCCGTACAAGAGTCACAGCTTTTGGGACTGCAGCCTTGTTCTTACATGAAGCAATAATCTATATGCAGAAAGATGCAGACGGTACAAAAAGGCTTAAGGACTGCTTTTTAAACAGTCTGAATATTTAATCCCCTGTTAATGCTACAATAACTAGTGTATTACTAGTTAAGGATTATAAAGAACTGAGCATCACAGACTTGCTGTTGTTTTACAATACATCCTGATGTGTGTGTGCGTGTCTGAGAACTAGGGTTTTACCGAGCGAGGGAGATAGATAGACAATGCATTCATTTATTTTCATATTTGGACACAAAATTCAGAGGCATATTAATCTAGTGCAGAACTCCAAGCAACCCCTATAATTCACAGATGAGTTATACAGTAGTGAGCAGCACTGACGTGCGGTCTGGGTAGGCAAACTAGGCACTGCCTACCCTGCCAAAATTCAAAAATAAAATGTTTATTAAATAATAAACTTGTATTTGGATTTTTACTTTTTATTCTTGTTATTTATACATGCAATATGTGTGTTATTCCAATTGTTTAGACGTTATGATGACAAATGTAGCAGTTACGCATGATCAACTAAAAACAAATGGTAGAATAAGCAGTGCTTTTACGGTCCATTCATTGCAGACGACAAGCGGAAAACCCATGTTGCGCATGCGCACTTCGATCCTGTATTCTTTAACATGTACGGCAAAAAGCACAAATCTGCTGTGCCTTTTGACGTAAATATGTTATGCCGTAATCATCTCCGCTATGTATCAGACATGGACCAATTAAAATCGAGATATTCCTGGACATTTGCGTAGCTAACGTCATTACACTACAGCTAGTGTACATGCCTAATCCCCGCAAAATTCAAAATGACAGCACCAGCCCTAATCACGGAATTAAGACATTTTTCCAAGCTCGATTTTAATTCCAAATAGGAGTTAATTGCAAGAGGGAGGTCTACGCCAGCCTTAGATGGGGCCCAAAAATTATCCGATCATTTCAAACTGATTGGTATGTAAGAAAAGATTGTCTATGTGGCTGTTCTAACAATCAGCGGCTGTACTACTATCCCTGCCTGCTTCTTTCAACCAGTCAGACTGTTTGGACTTCAGCGGGATATTGTGATTTGAACAACCTGCCCGCAGCTTTAACCAAGCATGAAAAGTCGTCAGCTCACATCCAGTGTCAAATTACACTCAAAACCTTTGGAAAATCTCGGATCAACCTTGCACTTGACGAGCAAAGGAAGCTGAATATAACCTACCACAATGAAAAGGTAAAGGAAAACCGAGAGGTTTTGAAGGATCTGATAAATGCATAACGTTCACTGTTTACGCACTTGTGTGTGTGTGTGTGTGTGTGTGTGTGCGTGTGTGTGTGTGTATGTGTGTATGTGTGTATGTATGTGTGTGATGAGAGAGAGAGAGAGAGAGTGTGAGTACACGATATACATCCTGATTTGTACATTTCTTGATATGCCGCGCTTGTGTGTAACGTTCACTGTTATTACGTATTATTAGCTTAAACAATAAATCTGGTAATCTGGCTTTCATAACTCAGTGCCTAGCCTCTTTAAGACATCACCGCACGTCACTGGTGAGTAGGATGTTTATGGCTGCTGCCAGTGCAGCTTCAATAAAAACTGGTTGAGCGACTCTGACCCACCGTGCCAGATATCTACATGGTCCAGACAGAGACACATTCCCATACTGAAGCTCACTAAGAGGAGGTGCATTGTCAGAGTTTTACAGGCCATATGCATTTATAGAAATTCCTCTATATCAAAATGATGAACTTTAAACAGAGTGGTACCAAACATGTTGTTTAAAAGAATAGTGTGGAGAGATGGACAGACACATGCAAAACATGCCAGAGAACCAGAGATTGTTTCAGTGTACAAAATAAAATAGAGGGAAGACCAGGCTTGTTTTGGTAAATTGGTTTGTTGGATAAGGGTTGGATAAGGGTTAATTTCTAAGTCATAACAGGGTATTTATTTATTTAAATTATATAAAAAGTATTAAAATAATTTCAGATATTATGAAAATGGTTACAATTAATCTTAACCCCGCTGAGACAAGCATGACTGCTGTGTGCATTTTCCATTTACCTTATTGATTTGAACTAGTAGCAACTTATAAATATGCATTTTTATAAAAGAAAAATATAAAAATGGAAAAACTTTTTTAAAGAGCAAATCGTTTTCCTGAAAATGTATGTCCTCATATGTGAACAGTGATACTAAGTTAATTTTAAATAATACCAAGGTATAGAAAGTATGATTATTTATTTATGTATTTTTGTACAAATTGTTATGTTTCCAGGAGTGTTGGTTTTTCATGTTTTAGAGATGTTACAGATATCACAGCTTATTTTCTGTAATGCTGCTTTGGAACAATGTATATTGGGAAAAGCATAAAAAAAACAAAAAAAAAAACAAGTGCTAGCCAGTGAGGAAGCATCAGAAATTACCATAATTAATTATGATACAAATAATAGCCAGCATCATCCAATCACTGCCAACCATGTTAAAATAAAATTATACATTTAAATGCTGAATCTATTTAGTGATCACCATTGTCCCATGTCTACCAACCATAACGAGTGGCTACATCACCTGCAGTCTGAAACTGAACTTTTGGTTGGATTTTAGGAGTGAATGTACTTGGCTGTATAGGAAAACTGTAAGATTCTCCCTTGCTCCATATTTAGTGAATGACTTATCCTCCAGTGTGCTGTCTGTCTACACTGGACTCAGAACAGTTCGAAATGCACCTTATAATCATCCTAAGTCCATATAAAGCTTCTGAAAGCAATTTCTTTTTCTCAATGTGACAAGTTAAAATTTAATTTGGTTTCTTACCAGATGTAGTTTTTTTGGCATTCTCCCAAAGACAACCTCTGCAGTGATTGGCGACTTGTTGTTTTGTCACATGACTCAAAAGTTTAACCCTTTATTGATAACCCAGATTGTCCTGAACTGAGATCAGTCAGTTTAAATTATACGTTGCATACAATTAAGCCAAAATACAACGTCACGGGTTGCATAAGGATAAAGCATAAATTATTTATATTAATCATAAAAAATTATCCTATCAGGCAAATTTGTGATGAGCGGTGTAAATTTGGTTTAAAATAAACATTTTCATTTTCACTGTTTTCCACCGCCCTCTTAAAACTAGTCTTTTAACACTGATCCAACCAACCCCACAACCTGATCCAGACAACCCTTTAATTTTAGTCATGAATTAACAAAAGTTACAAGATATTTTGTGACATTTAACTTGTCTGTTTTTTGTTTTCTACTCATAATGTAAGATTTCATTTGTACCAGTAGCTGGGGCTATCTTGTTTGTTCCAGAGATATTCAACAAAAAATGAAAAGGTATCCAACAATCCATGGTCTCCCTACTTCATGCAATAACAGCTAAAACAAGCTAGTATTTTTTTAAATAAAAAGATTATTTAATATGACTGAAACTACCAGAATACATTAGGTTACACCAACAAGAGTAGTTTTTAAGGTTCACATCAGTATCGAACAAGATCTCTTTAGGGCTGAAGTGTGTTTAAAATTGATTTCCTTTGAAGGAAAAGCATTACTTTGTTTGTTTGAGCATCTTGACCAGACTGATAGGGTGTGTATAGCAGCAAAATACAATCCTTATGGGAAACATAAAGCCTAGGAAAGACAGAAAATTTGTCAACAGAGTATCAGATGTCTCAAAACCTTTTTTTTTTTTTTTGGAAACCTGACTAAACGATATGCATTCTCGTCTAATAGCAGCTGTCCTGGGCTCTAATGCAATACGGCAGTGTGTTCAAGTTACACTTCCTGTCAGGAACATATCCAAGATCAATTTAAATGGGCTGATTAAGTCTCTAATAATTGCTGAGCAAGACAGTTAACTCACCAGCTTGGTGTCTTAAACTTTAAAGGAATAGTTCACCCAAAAATGGTAATTCTCTCATCATTTACTTACCCTCATGCCTTCCCAGATGTCTATAACTTTCGTTCTTCTGCAGAACACAAATGCATATTTTTAGAAGCTCATTACAGCTCTGTAAGTCCTCACAATGCAAGTGAATGTATACCTGGTTAAATCCATGTCTTCAGAAGAAAAATTATAGGTTTGGTTGAGAAACTCCACTTTCTCCACTTTCACTTTCACATTCTTCTTCTTTTGTGTTTGGTGATTCGCATTCTTTGTGCATATCACCACCTACTGGGCAGGGAGGTGAATTTATAGTCAAACAAGTCTTACATTTATCTGCTTCTCACCCACACCTATCAAATTGATTCTGTGGATATCTGTTTAACCACTGGAGTCTATTGGGGGTTTCCCCCCAACATAAACTGGAGTTTATGTTGTCTTTATGTGTTTCTTGGAGCTCCAAAATATTGGTACCTATTCACTTGCATTGTGAGGACCTACAGAGCTGAAATATTCTTTGAAAATTCAGGGCACTCCTGAGGGGGGAACAGGTGCTGCATGACCAGCATGAGAGCAAGCCCGGCAGCAGCAACCTTTTCTCTCTCTATATCTCTCGCATAGAGTGTGAAGCGGCTGGGGCTATCTTAATGCTATGAAATGCGTCAGTAAAGGCAGAGGCCCTGCGGAGGCCACATCCTGCCCAGACTAGGGGAGGTGATATGTGGCTAATACACCACATGGGTTGTCAATCCTTCCTGATGAGGGAGGGGACTGCCCAAGGGAGACGTGGGTATGCCGACAGGGGGACCGTACCATGGAAAATTCATCACAGGGAGTTGCCTGAAGAGGGAATTAAGCTGTGGAGCCCTACCAGTACAGAATATTTGTGGCTCAAAGTGGGTCTTGTCGCAAATTGATCCACTGAATTCTCAGGCCAGAAGGTTAGGGAGGAAGAACATCCAGGAAGCGACACTTAGTGGCTAACCTGGGAGAGAAAGCGCACCGAATCAACTTGGTGAAGGGTGCTGGGTGCAAGCAGAACACCCGGTCGGGTCGGCTGTTCCGCATTACCGAGTTCTACCGGCTCAGACCTGACAAAACACGGGACGAGACCGACTCATCCCTGAGATTGTAAAATCTTTCAACGGTATTGGGTGTTGCCCAGACCGCTGCTCTGCAGATGTCTGCTAGGGAGGTCCTGTTGGCCAGTGCCCACGAGGATGTCAATTCTTGTTGAGTGTGCTGGAACCCGCAAGCTTGCTGCATCACAACCACTTGGCTCCGAAGAAAAAATCTGACTGACAGACACATGCCTGCTTCCCTTTATACCCGTATGTCCGGGGACGGGACATGCAAATTCTGTCTGCCAATTTCTCATTGGCCTTTTCTGAAATATTCTTTGAAAAATCTTTGTTTGTCTTCACCAGAAGAAAGAAAGTCATTTTAACAAACTTACAGTACTCCATAAAGATGCAACATTGAGATTATAAAAGTCAAAACAGATCAAATCATAATGCATGTTTATGTAATGTAATTAAGAAGCAAGTGTAGACCTTTGATGGTTAAATGGGTATTGTAGAGCATAGAAAAACTTTGTTTAGGATGCCTCTGTTTGCAATATGCAGTAGAGGCACGTTCTTTCCTCTTTATTTGATGCCATACCCGCTCTACATAGCTTTTGTCAGGATTAGGTTTTAGAAACAGATTTCATTGAGCCATGGGATGACAAGAGAATGTGAGAAGAAAATCAACCATATGAGGGGAGAGGGGGAAAGACATGCCCTCTATAGTGAAAAAGTAGCCTAAAGGGTAAGGCAGAAATTAATTATACAGTGATTGCCAGTAGGCAGGCACATTAGGAATGGTCATGAGGCTTGTGAGATTTCCCACAGTTAAAGCTGAAGTGTGTAATTTCTGTGCCACTTGCATCACCAAATGGATTTGCAAATATACAGTAATTATTGTTTTCAGGCAGGTTTCCTTGAACAGAGATAAAAACTAACAAAAAGATAGGCCCACCACAAACCCATGCCATTGATCGAGCCAATGTTGCGGTGTCGTCTGATTGAGATGCTCAAACAAACAAAGCATTATTTTGAATGTGCCCCAGAGTCACAGTGTTAACACTTTTTGGGGGAATCAACCTACAAATGGCTTACTTATAATTGTCTGTGCATATTATGACACACTTTATCTTTAAGTACAGTAAGGTACTGTATGTCTACCTTCATTTGAGGAACAACACTCATGGCTATAGGTAAGGACACAAAGTAGAAGATTACTTCTTTATGGGCTATAATAGACTTTGCTTGGTCTTGATGTACCTGATCATACGACTTTATTATTTCTCTCTTTGTCTTACAATGCAGTGACAATGCAGAGAGCCTTTCCAGAAACAAGTTTATTGTGCCATTAATCTAAACCAAGAACCATGAGACATTCAGATCAAATAACCACTGGAATAAATTTGCCAGGATGTACTTGAATTAAAATGGGTCCTTTCCATAAATCAATAAAGAAGCGGCTATGAGAGAAGAAGAATGATCATTCTGTCACTGTAAAGCGAGAGTTATGTCACCTGATCTGTCAGTATGAGCTGGAGCAAAGAAGACAAACAGAAAGCCAGGGGTTTGGATTAGGAACGAAAAAGAAGAGTAGAATGGAATAACTACATATATGGGGGGGGACTAATAGGCCTACTTGCATAAATGGCCCAGCATCATTTGTTCACCAATGTCACTTGGTTTGATATTGTGCAATCTACTAATATAATGAAATGAATATTTGTTTTTATTTGTGGCTTAAATGAAAACAAAAATTTGGGGCCACTGTATACATATCGTCACGGTTACTGTTGTAACCTCCGTTCCCTGAGGGAGGGAACGAGACGTTTTGTCGAATGAAGTGACTCAAGGGGTCCCGTTCAAAAGCGCCATGCACTAGCCTGTGTTATGTGAACAGCGGACATAGGTGCAAGCAGGCTGCTGCGTGCTAGATGCAGCTGTGTCGGCCCCAAGTAACCCTCCCCAATGCCCCAAGAAAAGGTGTCATATACAGACCTTAGGTTCCCAGCACTCCTGAGGGGGGAACAGGTGCTACATGACCAGCATGAGAGCAAGCCCGGCAGCAGCAACCTTTTCTCTCTCTATATCTCTCGCATAGAGTGTGAAGCGGCTGGGGCTATCTTAATGCTATGAAATGCGTCAGTAAAGGCAGAGGCCCGGCGGAGGCCACATCCTGCCCAGACTAGGGGAGGTGATATGTGGCTAATACACCACATGGGTTGTCAAGCCTTCCTGATGAGGGAGGGGACTGCCCAAGGGAGACGTGGGTATGCCGACAGGGGGACCGTACCATGGAAAATTCATCACAGGGAGTTGCCTGAAGAGGGAATTAAGCTGTGGAGCCCTACCAGTACAGAATATTTGTGGCTCAAAGTGGGTCTTGTCGCAAATTGCTCCACTGAATTCGCAGGCCAGAAGGTTAGGGAGGAAGAACATCCAGGAAGCGACACTTAGTGGCTAACCTGGGAGAGAAAGCGCACCGAATCAATTTGGTGAAGGGTGCTGGGTGCAAGCAGAACACCCGGTCGGGTCGGCTGTTCCGCATTACCGAGTCCTACCGGCTCAGACCTGACAAAACACGGGACGAGACCGACTCATCCCTGAGATTGTAAAATCTTTCAACGGTATTGGGTGTTGCCCAGACCGCTGCTCTGCAGATATCTGCTAGGGAGGTCCTGTTGGCCAGTGCCCACGAGGATGTCAATTCTTGTTGAGTGTGCTGGAACCCGCAAGCTTGCTGCATCACAACCACTCGGCTCCGAAGAAAAAATCTGACTGACAGACACATGCCTGCTTCCCTTTATACCCGTATGTCCGGGGACGGGACATGCAAATTCTGTCTGCCAATTTCTCATTGGCCTTTTCTCAAGTTCAGAGGTATGTGAGGCTCCCAAGGAAGACCCCTTGTGTCACTTCATTTGACACAACGTCGAGTAAGTGACAGAAGCGGAACTGTAATTGTTGCCTTATTGGTCTGATAAGTGCAAAATCACTTTAACATAATTTCGTTCATGTATTGTAACTTTCAGGAAGGCAAAGGAAGACAAGTAAACAGTCCTGTTTCTTGTACTATCACAACAGTAGTGCATTGGCTAGCAGGAAAGAGAGATGAAAGAATAAACAGTGGCGTCCATTTTGCACAGGACTGATGTGCCCTGGTCATCTGAATTATTCACGATTTCTGGCTGGTCCACAATGTAGTAACAAGTCCCAAGTGTCCCCCGTCTTCTAAAAGACCACATCCTCTTCTCATACAAGATGGCCCACATCTTTTCATGCAGTATAAAAAATAACAGTCAGCCTGTATTCAGTCATGCCACTCATCCAGAAATAGTATACGATTGAATCTGAAATTTACAGAGAATGTATTGAAAGAGGAAATGGAGTAATTATAATGAAATTAGATTTTTCAGCTCAAATTAAAATCCTTTTCACTATATATACTACATACATTATTTAAAAGCCTTTCATTTCTGGCTAATTTTTTTACTCAGTGCCAATTTTGATTTGCAATTCTATTCTATAAGTAATGACAAAAAATTATTTCCTTTTAAACGTTCAGTAGGACAAAATTAATATGCATAAGGTTCATTTGAAACGGCATGGTTTGTTTTTAAGAAAATCAATTCATACATCACTGGTATTGGCATGAATCCCAAAAAGGCTATAAGAGAGTAAGAGGTTATTAAAAATGAAGAAAAAAAATAAATGGCCCTGTCAGCAGTTATTGTTTGGAACTGTAATTTGATTTCCAATCTCATTTCACATCATTGACATGGATGCCAGGATTGTACGGTTCATGAATGCCAACCAGCTGCCACAGCCTGAGGCAGAACAAGACAGAAAGAGAAAGAGCATTTCATATTTGTGTAGACTTAGACTGTTTTCCATATTAGATATGATACACCTTATAAAACTCTGCTATGAGTTAAACACGCAAATATTGAGAGACACACAAAACAAATCCCCATCATCTCACTCTATGAGAACTGTGTCTGTCTTTTCAGAAAACACGTAAACAGCTTAAAGATTGCTGGAGGTAAAATGACATTTAAAGTTTGTGCATGCTGCGTTGTGTTTATAGCTCATAAGCGGTAGGTAATTATTAATGTCTGGATGGTTGATTACAAATCATTCAACATCAATAATTCTGTCAAGTGTGACAAAAATTTGAGAAAGAAAAGTAGAGAAAGTATAGAAAAAGTCTAAAATTCAAAACACTATACTGTAGCAACATAACAGAAAGGTAATTATTCTTTTAAGTGAAAGGGATAGTTCCCCCCAAAATGAAAATTCTGTCACCATTAGCAAACCTGTCTGAATGTCTTTTTTCAATGAAACACAAATGGAGATGTTTAGCAGAATGTCTGAGCTGCTCTCTCACAACAGCAAGTCAGACAACACAACAACAAGTCAGTCGAAACAGAAAGGGTAGGTACTATAGCTTGTCACCTGACTCTCTGTGTGGATGATACCTAGCCCTTTTTTCATGATTGATTCACTTGTGCGATTATTTCAAAATCCATATCAAAAGCTCATTGAGTGAAGCTCTGAATCATTTGTAGTGGTTTCTCACTTAGTAAAACAGTAACGGGACACTTTAGAAAACAGATGTGAGTGGCATAAAGTTAGTTTTAGGTATAATATCCACCTACTTTATGTTTGTTTATTTGTTTGTGTTATCCTGTGCTTATCCTGCGCTTATCCTGCCCCATTCTTATTGTTTTCTGTGTTCTGTCGTGTCTTGTGCGCGCGACCTTGTTATCCCTGGATTGTTTATTAGTTTCACCTGTTCTCCATTACCATTCTGTATATCCACTTACTGAGCTTTTCATTAGGAACACCTGTATAGCTGTACTTATTTCTGCGATTATCTAATCATCCAATCTTGTAGAAGCAGTGCAATGCATAAAATCATGCAGATATCAACCATCAGAATGGGGAGAAAATGTAATCTCAGTTATTTCGATTGTGGCATGATTGTTGGTGCCAGGTGGGCTGGTTTGAGCATTTCTGTGATCTCCTGGGATTTTCACACACAAAATCTCTAGAATTTACTCAGAATGGTAAACAAAAAAGTTCAGTTCTGCGGACGGAAATGCCTTGTTCTTTGTGTATTTTAAGTACCAATGTTATAGAGTTGTTGGATGCTATACTGCCATCTTTCGACATGGATTAGCATGATCGTCTCTGCTGCCCCCGTCAGCTTTGGAACATCATTTGCTTCTGGAAAATTTTGGAGTTTGAGGTAATTTCTAAAGTTATTTATTACACCTATAATATAACTGCTTTTCTTAAAAACAAACGTCAGAAATCAAGTGAACATTCTTCTGCTGTTAAGGATAGATTATTATTGTTCCTCATATCAGTAATCTTTGGGGACTGTCTACGTTTCACGTTATATCTACAGACAGTTATTACCTTAAATAAAAGTAAGCCTCAATTATCTAGTAATACAGATTGTAATGAAAGATTAGAATTGCTTTTGTTGATCATATTTAGCATGTCCATGAATTCTGTATTTGAAGAACTCATTTTATTTCCAAGCAACCAACATGGTGGTTTACACAAAATCCACAGCAATTGCTGTGCCAAGCTATGTTGCATTACACGAATGAAGACATAGATGCCTTACTGTTACCGATGTTTACTCTAGTTTTTTGCCTTTTGACCTTTTTTTTCTTCTTTGGCAGTACAGCAACTGGATCTCCCATTGTCACGATAAATAAATACAGTATGTTCCGTGGTGTTCTGTCACCATGACAAATTCCTTATATGTGTTAGCATATTTGGCAATAAAGCTCATTCAGATTCTTTTCGCTCTTCACGTCACCAAACAACAATGTTCTAAGCATAACCAAGAGTATATACACAGGCGGCAGCCAATGAGTGCGAAGATTGTCTTCTTCAATGTTTAGTGAAACACCATGAGTCATGTGATTTCAACATGGTGAAACACATTGAAGAGGGTGACCCGCACCATGTAGAATAAACACTTTTTATAGAAAACTATTATGTTTACAGTCTTTATCTAATATGAGTGTACACCATTTGAATCAAATTTCACAAAAGCACAATTCATTTGTTAATGTGTAAAACCTTTTATATTGGCTCCAAACTACTGAATGCACATTCAATAGAGACACAACCCCCCATTATATATATATAATTCTTGTTTAATTTGTTAGTTGCTAGATTGTGCCCTAACCCTTGTTTGGTATCTGTCAGTTCTCCTATAAAGTTTGCATTATTTGGATATCTTTTGCATTTTTATTAAACCTGTTCCCTGCCCTGCTGTAGTAATTGACCGTGCCATAACAAAATATTAACTATATTAACTTCAAGTAATTAAATAGTTGTCCCAATAATGAAAAGTTTGTCATATGCTTACAGTATTGTTCCAAATCTGTGTAAGTTTCATTATAGCATATAACACATAAACACACACACACATGCACAAAATGTTAAGCAGAATCATAGCTTCCTTCAAAATTCACTTTCATTGTCCCATGCAATGAAAATGAAAGGTGACTGAGGCTAACTTCCTGCCCGACATCTACTTTTGTCTTCAGGTGAACTATCACACACACACACACACATTTAGAAACACTCAAACACACCCACACACACACAGTCAGTATAGGGCAGAGAGTGAATAGACCATGGTAGTGTATTGGCTGTCAAACATATATAATACAAATCCATTTGAGTAGATTTTGGAAAGAAGCCTAGGGAGAGAAAGAGGAAATCCTTTATATTAATGGGCTGGCTTGACAGCTTTATGCTGACAGTCCCTGAGGACTGATCCCCCACTGTGTATGTGTGTTTATGTATTTGTGATGTATGAAGCCTATACTTATCATTTCCTGAGTCCAGGATTGTGTGAATGCAGATGGGAATGGAACGCCCCCTCTCTCTTTTTGTAAATGTGTGCCGGCATTCATCAGTAGATTTATCTGGTATTGTATCTCTTTAGCTCACCTTATCTCACCTCTTTAACTTACCCATTGAAACTTTTAATGTAAAAACATCTACATACATGCCCAAACAACAAATAATGATAATGCCCTGCTTTTAACTACTAAAATTTAAAAATGAGTGAACAAAGTTAAAGCCTTTGATTGTTATTGACTAGTGGCAAAATATTTGCAGAATTTTATGGTTCATTACACTTATCGCTGCAGTTTTGAGGTCAAATGACCACTGATGGGCACTAAAAGCAAATTAAATGTTCTCAAGAAGATGAGGTTTTTAAAGGGATAGTTCACCCAAAAATGAAATTCTCATCATTTACCAAATTGTGTAGCATCCCAGATGTGTATGACTTTCTTTCTTCTGCAGAGCAAAAACAAAGATTTTCAGAAGAATATCTCAGCTCTGTAGGTCCATAAAATGCAGGTGAATGGTGACCAGCGTATAGAAAAATTATAGAAAAGTAATCCATACGTCTCCAGTGGTTAAATGTATGTCTTCAGAAGCTTTATTATAGGTGTGGGTGAGAAACAGTTCAGTATATAATTCATTTTTACAATAAATCACCACGTTCACATTCTGAAAGTGAAAGTGGAGATTTATAGTTAAAAAGGATTGAAATATTGATCCCTTGAAGGTTAATTCTCTAAACAAAACCTACCTCCCTAACCTAAAACTTACAGATTGTGTCACAAAAAGCAAATGTGAGGTGAAAAACTGATTTGAAAGCATTAATCATGATTTGTCTAGAAGTGAATAAAAGTGTTGTTGCACCTCTAGTGTTTATTTCACCAGAAAACTGCTGGGATATGTAGAACGAGACTCGTAAAACTCATTTTACAAAAATGTATTTATAATAACATGATTCTATGAGACCACGTTGTTGAATCTTGAAGGGGGTGTGGCATGTTCTCAATTTATTAATGGCTCTGTCTTGACTCCATTTCTCACAGATTAAAAAAACAGAGGCTTTTTTTTACTGCTAATGTATGTAAATTGAAGGCAGTGCCCCTGGGGGAAATTACTTGGAAGTCGTTGATGGTAAACATCAAATACCAGTTTTATATCTTATTAGACATTGATTTTTCTTTTGGATTGAGAGACATCAACAAGGTACTCTTTATTAATTACACTCATGAGATTTCTTTGCCGTTTAATTGGTTTGCGGTTGGACATGCACAGCTCGACACACACATATTGCTCCTAGCTTTCTTTAAATGTCTTTAGCGCAGTCTAAAGCTCCTAGGAGCCTTCCTTTCATGCTCTGCTTCTCTTTCTGTCTCTCGCTCCCAAAACACACATAGTCAAACATTCAGCAGTCATGTGACTCATTGTGATACTGTAACAATAGCAGCTCCCCTGTAGGGTACATTACCAAGCCTTTGCTGAAATTTCACTGTACCACTAGAGTATCAATTACTCCAAATCCCTCTGGCTCTGGCAATTATTTGGGATCAGACTAATCCAACAGCACTCTCAGGGACTGCTAGTTCCTTTAAAATACCCATTACCTCAGTCTATAAGTGTGCAGGTTTTTGCTGTTCATAGAGTTGGCTATTCATTAGATTGAAATGGTGGTATGTTGGTAGTTGACATTAAATAATTTTGCAAAGTTGATGTGACCTTTTGTGTGATATGCTGTACTGTACTCCATCTAAAACTATTTTAAGGAGCATTTTTCTGTCTTTTAAAATGTATAAAAAAAATGTGGGTCCCCTAATTTGGTTGGACAAGCAGCATTGCAAGAGTGCTGAGATTTATTTGCAGCATAACAGCACTTAACACTACTGTTTGTATTACCACTTGTTTGTGTTTGCTGCATTTCAAACAGGCTGTCAGTCCATGCATTGCTAAGATGACACATATATTAACTGTGGCCTTGTGCCAAAGGCTGAATCAAAGCTCTACAAAAATTCAAAACTACTGTACTCTTGCTTGTATTTTTGTTGCTTGTATTGCTTAATTATAAAGATAATTCTATAACTTTACAACAAGGTTCTATTTGTTAACATGAGTTAACATTAGTTACAATACTAATTTCTAATTAATAACTAACCAAGATTATTCAATTCTGTAAAAGTATTTTATATTGTTAATGTTAATTTCAACATATGGTAATAATAATGTTTAAATCAAAAGTTAATGCACTATGAACTAACATGATCTAGCAATGAACAATTGTATTTTTATTCATTAAATTAACAAATATTAATCAATGCTGTTAAAATAATTTGTTCATTTTTAGTTCATGATACCAAATACATTAACTGTAATGAATGGACCCTTATTGTAAAGTGTTACCATTAATAATTTTATTATTTTTATTCATGCAGCATTTATGACCTCATTTTAATTGAGAAATCACATGGAATATTTGTACTTTTAGAGTACAAATCTTTTTAAAAATTGTCCTTTTAAAAAGAAAAACGTAAAAAGGCAATTTAAAAACTAAACTAAATGGTGACCATTTAGTTGGACCATTTAATTGGACCTAAGATATACACTTTCCCTTTTGCATTCATATTTACTTATAAACATGATATCTTGATGTTAATAAAATAAAACAAAAAGTCCAAGGACACGTTATGCATCAACTACTTATGTGGCCCCAGCTGCTGGGATCTTTAATGAAGTAAAATACTGTACTTGTTTGGTGAAGAACAGAGTATTAATTGAAAGAGTGTTGGAGCAGATAGCTGCCATTTCAACATCATCCAAAAGGCATTCTAGGTTATGATCTCTGGAATGTAGTCGGCTAATGAAAATGTTATTATAAAATTGTCCCTCATTCCGCTGTTCACCTCATCAATCGTTTGATTGCTGCCGTTTAAATTGCTGGTCTTTTCAAGCAAAGCTACACAAGCTCCATATTGATCATCTCTGTAAACATACACGGATCCGTGTAATTGTTCATTCCTCTCGGGTAAAAAGACACTCATCGATAAGTCAATAGGCTCCACATCCACTGGATATTTTCAAATATCAATTGGACTAGCTAATTCCCTTAAAGCACATTCCAAAGTTCAACCGTTGGCAGGCATCACTCTTGAGCTCCATTATAAGTCCCTGGACGGCAGTTTAAGCAAACGATCTTTTACGCCGAGCTCACGGTGTTGTTTAACTAGCTGTTCTCTCTTTATTAAAGAACAGAGATGGTTAGAGAGGGTTCATGTTGTAATTTACCCCCATTGTGCTGAAGCAGCACTTTTGTTAATTGATAGAAGGTTCCGGTCATATCGACTCATTTGCTGTCATTATTTTCTCAGAAGAATCCACATGGACTTTGAACTACCCATAGGTAAATTTTATTGCTCTTTCATAGCTCAGGAGACAAATGAGTTTTCACTTTTCATATTGCCTACATATCAACTCAACTTTGTCTCAGAAGTTTCTTCTAATATTCCTGAGTAGAAATAAAGATAGAAAACACTGAGACAAGTGTTAAAATACACTAAAGTATACAGATACAAAATTAATGTGGATAGAGTAGGTCACATAATTAGGTCTTGGAAGAATCTGATGAAATACTTGACTTTGGTTTTGTGGCTAATTTATCACAATTTATTAAATTGTTCAGATCGCTTCTAGAACTAGTGGAGACACGTTTCAGAGAAACAGGAGACTTAAAGGGATAGTTCACCCAAAAGAGAAATTCTGTCATCATTTACCCATGCTTATGTTGTCCCAAACCCATATGACTTTCTTGTGGAACACACAAGGAGATCTTTGTCAAAATGACAGCCTCAGTCACCATTAATTTTCATTGAATGGGAAAAAGATGCAATGGAAGTCTTTGATGACCGTCAGAGCCTAAAATTCCTTCAAACAACTCCTTTTATGTTCCAAGGAAGAATTTAATCTCATTGCGGCCTCAGAATAAAAATGAACCCATAATACCACCTGTATCAAATTTGATAAGCTATTTTCTAAAGCCTGTGCATCATTAACATAATCCAAATTTGCTGAAAATCCTGTTGTCTGCTATGTACTAGATGTCTGCTGCCATCTGGTGGACGTTTTCAGGCATTTTTTGATGGAAAGAAAATATATTTTTTAAAATTCCTAAAATGTTTGTATTGCATGCACTGGTTTGTTATGTGAAATCTTTGCTGATTTTAATAAAGTAAAAGTCACTGATATTTTAAAACAAGTTTAGCTAAATATAAGCAACTTGTGCTTGGGTAAAATGTTGTATATTATTTTATTGAAAAAGTCTGTTGAAATCCATGCATCAAATATAATATATCAGGCTTTTGAGATATCTCTTAATCACCATTCCATTCCATTCATGCCACCACAAATAAATCACATACCTTTGAAAATTCTGACATATACTTTTTATAAGATATATTTAAAGTGTGAACTAATATTTCTGTGTATTTTCATATATGCAGCCCGCTCTGTCATTTTAAAGAGCTGATTATTTTAAATTACAAGCTATTATAATGTTTTCATACCATAAGTTCCTGAGACCCATTGAAAAATGTTTTACAATTTCACATTTTTAAATGTCAATATACTGTTTAGTGCATAAAATACATATGATAAAACAATTTATAAAAAAGTAATATTTTATTCATATTGAATTTGATGTACTGAATTGAAATGTGATACATTTAAATCCATATTTATAGACAAAGAGAGGAAGTTGTCATGTCCAAACTCTCAAACTTTTGATATTTCTGAAAAGCCCAGAATTTCTGAAAAAAAAAAAAAAAAAAATATTTACAATTGTAGCATGTAATGGATAATGGCTAAGACATAACATATGTCTTACACAAAAAATGAATTACTGGGCCTCAGGTGGATAATGACCTTTAAAGCCTAATGTATCAAATATGATTCATAAAAATGTTTTTTTTTTAAATATTGGAAATTTCTTTTTATAATTTGTATGATGGTGTTTAAAACCATTAAACCGTTTAATGTAAAAAAATATATATATAAAATTTTCTGACAATTCGTTCATATGTCAGGCTTTCCAGAGTTAAGATATAATAGAGATTTCTTAAGGGCGATCCTATTGAAAGAAAGAAGTTTGGGGAAGAAGAAAGAGACACATCAAAAAGGTCAGAAGAAAGAGACAGCGAGAAGAGAGAAAGAGATGGACAGAAAGACACAGAGGTAGGCACAGAGGAAGAGAGAGTGGGAGATCAATTAGGAAGGTATGATTTGATTTGCTGCAGTGGCGTGTGTTTTTATTGGATTGAAACAGTTGGGAGGGAAAGATGTGAGATTATTAAGCATCCACCAGAAGAGCTTCTGGTCTCTGCCATCAGCACTTTCTGTCTCTGCTGCACTCACAATCTCTCTGGCTACTTAAGGAAGTGACTGAAGAGCACACTTATTATTCCAGTGCCCATAGAGCAATAAACAATAGAGCTCTGCAGCCTGAGCACACACTGTTGCTCGTTAGTTCATGTCACACTGGAGTTCTTTGAGGTGTACAAGTGTAGGCTCTTGAGCTGCACTGTAAGCCTGATTTTTGCTTTAAAAAAATAAAAAATAGAACAGGAGGGACGAGTCAAAAAATTTTTTGTGGTAATCAACATTATGCCACAAATGCTGTTGACAGAGCTTAACTTGTACTGAATCCGGATTATTCCTTTAAGCACAATTTAGATAACATGGATCATCAGGTTTTGCACAAATTTATAAAGTCCGTGCCAGCTCAAGTGCATGCTGTTATTTAAGCAAAAGGGGATCAAAACGAACTCCTAAGAAATTCTGAAATTCATGTAAATTCCTCAATTCCGCTTCTTACTCAAATTGTTATGCTGATAATATAATTTTTAATGAACATTTGTATTACAAAAATGCAAACGAACAATTTTAGACTTTCAGACCCCACTGTATACCATGGTGGTGGTAGTCCAATGCTGTAAAGTACAAGGATGCACAATAATAAATTAATACTGCATTATGTTTATAAATGAGGCCGAATATCACAAGAGGTTAAAGGTTGTATTTATGACATGCTGCACTACCTGTCCACATCACTGCAACTTCTAATGAACAATTAAAAATCCCTCCAGTAACTCTGTGCCTCGTTTTAACGTGCTTGTCAGACGTAAGTAATGGTTTTTATAATAGCCGATTAACCTCCAGCATTGAGGCTGCATTCAAATGTAATCACATCTAACCATCTTACAAAAGCCCACAATAAGCAAAAATTCCTCATCAAAAAGTTTAATTGCAAAATGCAGTGGCCCATGCGAATGCAAGAGCTACAGCGCATCTCTCTAAAAAAAAGCGAGTTACTGAAGCGGGAAGATTTCTTTAAGAAAAGAGCCACTGAGAGAACACTGAATCATCATAGGTAAAATAACATTTCTTCACGTGCAGCAACACTAGACAGTCAGGGATGGAAATCTGGCTTTGATTTAGCTACACATATTTAACGGTGCACTCTGAAATTGTCGAAGTGGCGACATTGGCTTACACTGACACCTAGTGGCCTGGATGCAGCATCACTCTAACACAGTAGTTTTCAGTCACCAATGCTATAGTACAAATTCACTATCCAGGATTAATTTAATCCATGAATAAAAATGTCCAATAACAGGGCAGTTACTGAGATTAAGCGAGAAGAATTCAGATGGTCATGTGATGCTAACATGGCTGCCCCCATGAGGCTCCCCTGCTCCATGTAGAATAAAAGAGCTTTTATAAGGTTACTGAAATGACTGAACTCTTCATATCACACGAGTCGTCATATTTTATACATACTTTTCAAAATTATTATTTATTTCTTTACAAGTAAAACATTTTTAAATGAGGGGAAAGAAATACTGAGTAAAGCTTTAAGAAATAATTTGTATTTAATAATACGAATTTTAACATTGAACCTAAATAATACTTAATACAACTATTAAAACTAGAAAACACACAATTTTATATAACTGACTGAAACGTTGTGATATAGCAGCAAGTAATCAAGTAGTATGTTAGTAACCCTATTACCGTTGCTGGTAAAAACAAGTCAATCGGCTTGAGTGAATCTGTGAATATTTTTATTTGAACTGGTTCATATACATGTCCAAATGAACTGATTCACTAAAATGAGTTAGACTTTCCAATGCGTCATATTGGTGAAATGTTTATTTTAACTGGTTCTTTAAATGCCTGAATCAACTAATTCATTAGTGTATGATCACTGCTTCAACCCGCTCAGCTATTGATTTGTATATAACATGGCAAAAAACAGCTAGTGTTAGTATAATAATAATAATAATAGTGAAGTAGCTTGTAACTGGAAAAGCTACACGTGGTTATTGTTAAAAGTAGCTGAGCTAATCACACTACTGAAAAAGCTGGGTGCATTACCATATACATACTTTTATTAAGATTCAACTTTATTGTCATTGTGCAGAGTACAGGTACAGAGCCAATGAAATGCAGTTGTTTTCACATATCCCAACTAAGCTGGGGTCAGAGCGCAGGGTCAGCCATGAAACGGCATCCCTGGAGCTGATATGGTCAAGGGCCTTGCTCAAGGGCCAAACAGTGGTATCTTGATGGTGCTGGGGCTTGAACCCCCAGCCTTTCAGTCAGTAACCCAGAGCCTTAACCGCTGATCTACACTGGCCCCTTGAGCTACCACTGGCTTCTATTATTCCTCTGTTACATGGGTGCCGCTGAAATAGCCAAACCTGTTTATTATAAGGAGGTGTCCACATATTTTCTGCTATGCAGTGTATGTTGAAGCAAACAGATAGATTGAGAAAGAGAAAGAAAAGACAAAGTTAAGAGGGTTGCGAACATATTCATGAGTGAGGGCGTACTAGCATTCACCTGAGGTTGTTTGTTCAAAATATGTGTAGATTTAGAGGAGGAAAAACAAGAAGATAACACTGTAGCAGCAGTAGAAGCAAGGATGCAATAGAAAGAGAAGTTTTTCAGGCAAAAGATTCAACATTATACAAGTAAAACTTATTTTAAACCATCAATTCTTGGTGGGAGATACATAAACGTAACTGTTGGAAATGAAGTTTCGGTATTCTAAGGGCATGTTGTGTGGGTTCTGTTGAAAATGTACAAATGTAATGGAGGAAAAAATAACCCATCCATCCATCCATCTCCAACCGCTTATCCGAAGTCGGGTCGCGAACAAAAAATATCATTATTGTTTATTTATTTTTATACACACTACTAGACTAAACAAATTAGGGATGTGAATGAAATCCTAATCAACATATTTAGCAATACAACTTCATACATATTAACTTTTGTAAAATTCGATCATAAAGTTGAAGTGTGTAATTTCTGTACCACTGGCGTCATCAAATGGGAATGCAGAAATAATGATGAGTGACAGTGTTCATTTCAGTATGTTATGTGATTGTAACAAGTATGGAAGCTTTTTACAATAACTTTGATTAATCTTCAATTTATGTATATATGAAATCCATTTCCATTTGACTTGAGTGTGATAATATAAAAGCAAATTATTTAAGTTTGCACAAAACATGTTGTCTTAATACAGTAATGTCACACATACAATTTTTCTCACACACAATAAATGGGTCTTTATAGGTAAAACTATAGCTTTTTAATTTTAGGAAAGGGGTCCCTTGCAATAGGATCATCATTTTTGGGGGTCCTTGGCATTTAAAAGTTAACGTCTTGGACCGTTTCATGCGTCTCACAGAAAAAATACATACATAAATAAATAAAACACATATTGAAAAACCTGTGTTTTGCTCCATTCGTGGTGCTGCGTCTATCTTCTTAATCACAATAAAGTTTTATAGTTGTCTCTGCATTTTAAACTGGGATAGAAGATATTATTTTAACATTGTTATATCTACTTTATATGTATGTTGAAAAAATTGCAGTAATTGTCATAACATTAGAGTTAATTAGTAATGTAGTTACTCGGTCTCTTACATCTTATTACTGACATACACATGGCCTGCAGTTCTGTGAAAGCCGTATGGCACAACCTCAGCCAGAGGGCATTCACTGAGAGTCCAGAAAGGTCAACAGTTGCCACACTCTCAGCAAATGTGATTTGACATTTACAGTGTTAGCATCATTAAAATCAGCCAGTAGTCTTCCAACTCTCCCTTGAAAGTTCTTTGCTCCCATCTCTGCCCACATAGGTGAGGCAGCCTTTACCAAGGACAACAGCTGTCTGAACGCCGCCAAGGCCTGCAACCTGAACGACACGTGTAAGAAGTACCGCTCAGCCTACATCAACCCCTGCACGAGTAGAGTCTCTACTACGGAGGTGTGTAACAAACGCAAGTGCCACAAGGCCCTGCGGCAGTTCTTTGACAAGGTGCCACCGAAGCACAGCTACGGGATGCTGTTCTGCTCCTGCACCTCTGGGGATCACTCGGCTTGCTCCGAGCGCAGACGTCAGACCATCGTTCCTGCATGCTCCTATGAGGACAAGGAAATACCCAACTGTCTCTCCTTGCAAGCCTCTTGCAAGACTAATTACATTTGCAGGTAGGTTGAAGGACAGCTCCTGGCACGAGTGTGCTCTGTTTGAAAGTGGCGTAAGTGTCATTGAATAAGGAGAATAGTGGAATTTTCAGCGAGTGTGTGGGAAAATATGACAATAGTAACTAGATTTGCATTTACATGGAAATACCTGAGCTTGCAAGGCAGCAAAATAAATTTGTTCAAGTTTTTGTTAAATTTAGGTTTTAGGGTTTGGTCCTGCGTAAATGAATTGCAGCATCAGAGCCTAAATAATTTCAGTTGTCATGACAATCAGCATGCCTTTTGTTTTGAGAATCGGGGGGGAGTAACGCAAACTAATGTGAGGGAACACAAAACTTATTGCGAGGGAACACAAACTATATGCAAGAGAACGAAATTTTTTTTTAATAATAATTCAGGAAACAAATCCCCTTCCTGTCCTCTAAGAGGCTCTTTAGAATCAACACAAAATGGAGCACCATCTTTGTATGGTTAAATAAAAATAAAGGAGGGCCAATCACAATTCAGTATGCAACTAGCTGTGAGATAGAATGCCAATCAGAATTTGCAAATGTGCAAATATTACAACGACATCATCACTATCAGTTACATTTTGAATTCCTGCTGAAATGGCTTAAAAATATAACATATTCCAAAATGATCTACTGAAGATTAATTTCAATATGGTGCTAGTCTTGCACTAGTAACTCTGCATGACTGTCACTTTTGTGCGGAGTGTTTTTAATGAGGAGAGGTAGTGTGTGAACTTTTGTTCATTCCTGGTTCTTTTTTTTTTTTTTTTAGGTCTCGTTTAGCAGACTTCCTCACCAACTGTCAACCTGAGACTCGCTCCATTTCAGGGTGTCTGAAGGAAAACTATGCCAACTGTCTGCTGGCATATTCAGGCCTCATAGGTGAGTTAAGTCAGATTTATTCATACAGTACATCAACACAAGATTGGCTGCCTCACTCTGAATGAGATATAAGAACTTTAATAACATTAACAAACACCATTTGATTATGCAATGATGAATAATTATTTTAGTTAATGTTAGATATGTCATAAAACATTGATTTGTACATCTTCATTGATGATGACCTTATTAATGATGACCTAATAATAAAAGTTATTTTAAAGTGTTACTTTGTTTTCATTTGTCTTGCATATGTGATACAGGTACAGTGATGACTCCTAACTACCTGCGTGCCCCTGGCATCAGCGTGTCACCTTGGTGTGACTGTAGCAGCAGTGGGAATGGAAAAGCTGAATGTGACAAGTTTACAGAATTCTTCACCAACAATCGTTGCCTCCGTGAGTAAACTCTTCCCCATCAACTTCATTCACACTGAGTGGCTGACAGCTTTTTATATTTGTACAATATTGTACAACAATATAGACTCCAAAGTTGTATTCTGCTCTGTTGCATCTTCGCGATCATTCACAGTATGCACCAGTAAATCTAATCTCCCCGATTTGTGTTGCTGTTGCGTTTCAGGGCAGTCTGATGGCCAAGAGACAGAGAAATCCCTCTTAAATGGGGCATTTGAAGGGGGACTGACATAAAAAGGCAATAAAGCATTACTCAGGTGTCCATATGCCTGAAAGAGTAGGGGAAGCATGCATTATTCTGTCAGGGAGTTCTTCAAAAACATCCATTTAGATGAACTGGATGTAGGGTGATAGACGGAGCAGATGAGAGGGAGGATTTGTCTACATAAGACAATGGCCTTTAGGACGACAGCTCGGATGATATAGCAGTAGCAGAATCTAAGTGTGTTTGGGTGTACGTTACAGAAAGAGAGAGGGAGACAGAAAAAGGAGTGTCTGCCTGTGGAAATGTCCATGAGTTCAGTGAAAACAACTTTGCCATGTCATGGCAAAGGCATACAGCATCAGCATCATAGCACTTTTTGGTTTGTAATTAACATCAGAATCAGCTTTATTGCCAAGTATGCTTACACACACATTGAATTTGTCATGGTGACATATGCTTCCAGTGCAAATGCAACCATATATACATAGATACAAACATATACATTATGGAAGAGGAATTATGTTGTTTGAATATTGTATATACAGATATACAGTTATGTGCAGGTGATGTAATGTAATGAAGAAGAGGTAGGATATGTTAAAGAATGTAAATGAAATATGGCTATAAGTAGGTATGGATGGATTGAATATTGCACATGGTTGTATTGACAAAAGGAAAGTATTTGGGGGCAGTTTGAACTGTTCATGAGTTGGATGGCCAGAAGGAAAAACTGTTCCTATGTCTGGCTGTTCTGGTGCTTAGTGCCCTGTAGCGCTGGCCAGAGGGCAACAGTTCGAAAAGGAAGTGTGCTGGGTGAATGGGGTCAAGAATGCTGGTTATACATGTGCTGGAGGTGAATTTCCTCATTCTCACTAGCTGCTGCCTGTCTGTCAGAAAGCTGGTGATCCACTGACAGATAGAGGCAGGAACAGAGAGCTGGGTTAATGGAGAGTGGGTTTGATGGTGTTAAAAGCTGAACTGAAGTCAACTAATTATATCCTTGCATAAGTCCCTGGTCTGGCTAGATGTTGAAGTATGTAATGCAGATCCATATTAACTGTATCAACCACAGACCTGTTTGCTCGATTGGCAAATGCAGGGGATGCAGAAAGGGCTCAGTGTGCACATCTGGACATTTGGTTATTCTTGAATATAAACGTATGCATTAAAAAAAAAACATTGCTTTTAAGGCTGGATGGTATATCCAGTATTCACTGTATAGTTGTGATGAATTTGCTGGCAATATAAAGTTTAGCAACACTTTTAATAATATGATGATTTTATACACTTTTTATTTGGTCATTAACTTTCCTAAGAAGCATGTTAATAAACTAGTTTCACAATCCATCCTGGCCTTGCAAATTGCGAGTATGACAGTTTTTAAACGGGGATGTTTTAGTAGCATCTCTGATGTAAACTTGATACATTTCTGTGAATCAGTTTGATTAGTGTGCGCCATCACTTACAAAATGTTCTAAGATGACTTCATGTGGCATTTTATCTATATATTAAAATGTTTTAGTAAAAAACTTATGTATATAAAAATGTATATTTATGAGGTCTACTATTTATTGTCAAAATAAGTGTTCGAAAACATTTCTTGATTATTTTTAACTACATTATTGCCTTTTAATTCTTGAATTAAACATTTTTAATATATTGGCTATGATTTTCAGCCATTTCAGAGACAATACGCACAGTATAATAATATCAAGATATATTTTTGATTTAGTCAAAAGGCAAAAACATACAGCATATATTTACAAACATACATATATATGAAGTAGTCATGCAAAGATTGCTGGTGGCACCACAGTTGGTATTGATTACATTTAATGCTAGTTAAACATACAGTTTTAATATAGAAATGTTTACGCAATAGTAATTTCTTAAATTATGTCAACATACAGTATCAAAACATTAAAATGACAGTTATGAAAATGTAACCATAATAATGACGCACATACCTATTCAATAGTGTAAACTAATTTAATTTATCTTTGCAGGCTTCATGTGACTTTATATCACCTGTGCTGTTATCCTAACGGCCATTGTCTTAAGTAGACAAATCATCCCACTTATTTGCTCCGTGTCAATTACCCTGCCTCCAGTTCATGTAAATGAATGTTCCTGAATAACTCTCTGACAAAATAATGCATCCTGCACTTTTCATCCAGGCCCATGGACACCTGAGTAATGCTCAACTGCCCCATTTAAGAGGGATATCTCTGTTTTTTGGCCGTCAGACTTACCTGAACCACAATTGCAACACATTTCGGGGAGATTATATTTACTGGTGCTGACTGTGAATGATCGCGAAGCCATAACACAGCAGAAATCAACTTTAGTGTCTATATTGTTTTACATTATAGAAAAGACAAAACTTTCACTGGCACTACAGCTGTCACTGCATATTCTATAAATAATATCCTTTCTGCCTCATTTTATCCACATTAGAAGCAGTAGATTATGTGTAATTTGTAATGTTTACATTCAGCTTTCAGTGCAAAGATTCATGCTGCTAAAGCTATACATGGTCATAACATCCACATGTTACTCTTGTATTTTCTGATAAATTCTTTTTAAAAGAATCTTAAGATATTATGAAAGATTACCTCTCTCTCTCTTGCTCGCTCACACAGCCACACATGATCCTTTACTCGAATAAACAAACTAGCAATGGGGGTTTTGGCTGTTTCAAAGCATGATGCTTAAACAGTGGCTATACAAAGTAGTTCTATTAAGCGTATTAAAGATGAAAACCTGTAAATGAAAAAGTAAAAAACATGTGCACGTTGTAACCGCTGTATTTTCTAAGTCACTGGAAATGTGCTAAAACATTGGTTCTCAACTAGGGGGCTGGGGCCGGGACCCACTAGAGGGCTTCAGCACACTTCCAAGAGGGCCGAAAGTTGACTTAAAATTGATTTAAAATAAGAAATATTGAAGTAATTAAAGTAATTCAGTTTAATTAAAATGCTAAAAATACTTTAAGATGTATTTCTACAAATTATAAACAGACTATTTCTGAAACTTCTTGAATCAAAAATTATCCATGGTTAATTATTTTAATCAGACATGTCTAGTTTTGGGCGAGGGGTCCTTCAAATGTTGTCTTGGACAGTGGGGGGCCTTGGAGTCAAAAAGGTGATATTGATATCTTACCTTACATTCTCTTCTTTTTTTAAAGGTCAAAAGATTTCTTTGAACTCTTCTCTTGTCCATTTTTAAAGGTTTGCAAAACTGATGAAAACTTGCATTACCGTCAGTGGCATAAGATACATGTGAACACAGAGTAGGACACATCAATCTGACCCTAAACAGAAAACACTGGCACATTTTTGCAGTGAAGAGAGATTGCCAGATTGTGCAATTAAAGCACAACAAAGGCAGAATATTTCCAAACTGTGCAATGGCAAAGATCTGATTTATGGATTGTGTCTATTGAGATCTGTAAACCCCAAACATGTCTAATCCTAAATCTCTGCATTTATTGACTTTCCTCATCTATCAGATGTAATTAATCTAAGATATCAAACCCATATAATCTATTTAGAATTATGCTTAGGAGCAATAATGTGGTAATGGAGACTACAAAATGGTACTAAACCCTTTTTGAGTCATTAACCCTTATTGAATTGAATGAGTTTGCCTGCTAGGAGACTCAGCATTCACTCAATAATAAGGTCAGACTACCCTCATTCCTGATGGTCCTTAATACACAAGCAGCTTATTCTTTACCCGAGTACCCATCAATAATCTCCCACTTGCCCTTTTGCTTGCTCTGGCATGAAGTAAATAACAGACTGTGAAAGTCAAAGTGCTCTTGAGAATAAAGTCATTTTTAAAAAGACAGTTGAGTCATAACGGCCACCCCTGTTTTATCAGCAGAAAGGTCCCAGAAACTTTGGAGTTTAAGTGGAGATCTTAGCACAGTGTAACACAGCGGTAAGTGACTGTTTTTCAGAGTCTTTCAGCTTTAGTATTAAGAGACAAAGAGAGGCTCTTAATATCCAAAAAATTGCTGATAACAAAAACAGATTTGATAGCGGGCATCAGGCAGGTCAGTTTCAGCTACTCCCATATACAATATATATACAATAACTACTAAGTTTATTTTTTGAACAAATTATTTTCTATTTCTGTACTACACAGGCAATGCCATCCAGGCATTTGGTAATGGCACAGATGTTGGGGTGTGGCAACCCCAGCCACCCATCATGTCCATACCATCTGACCCTTACACTCATCATAGAGGGCGAGACAGGACATCCAATGCACAGGATGATTCAAAACTCACCAGTGACCTGGACACAAATGCAGACCGTCTGTACAGCTTTTGTGGAAGTCTGCAGGTAATGAAGGCTTACTAGCAGCTGGCATACCAAGTTATAAAAAAAAAGAATGAATGAAAAAATAGAAGTTTGCAATAAAAGACTAACAAATAGAAATTAATTGCAATTTAAATCTAAAATTTGATTATGAGTCAATGTTTTACTTTGAACGTCGATAATTAATGTGATGAACTACACCTATGGTTACCATGCTTCATACATCCACTAAAATCCCCTTGGGTCTAATTCATTAAAAGCAAAAATAGCTCAAGTTATTTCTGAGAAAATTATTTCATAATTTGTTTGCAGATGCTATTTGGTTTGATTTTTATTATTATTTTTTTTTCTATTGCAATTCATACATTAGGTACTTAAATATCTAAAAGTGTCCAAATACAAAGCATTTATGTTGTGATTGACAGCTGCCAGTCACACCCACACCACACTGTGCCATTGGCCCTCACAGACGGTTAAAGATTCACGGCATTCTTCAACTTTGCAAACAGCCGCCAGCTTGTTTGGATGTTTTCAGGCTTTTCTTGCATATGATATCTTTCATTTTTTGAGCTCAGGGTGAAATGAGGTCTTACTTTTGATTGATGGGTGTTGGCTGTCACACTGATAACACACACATAGGGCCTCTGGGTAGAAATGATATACATCAAACTGCCAGAAATGTCACGTCAGAGCTAATTGGCTGGCACATTAACATGAGGAACACCCTTAAGCAGGATATACTCACCCCTTACATTCTCTCTACAAAACATATCTTTACTAATCATCTGCACGATCTAACTTCTAGACTGGCAGGCATGTAGTCTCTAAAACAAAATGGTGATTTGATATTTATGCATAACAAACACAAAAACAGATTTGGGCAGGTAATCTTAAAAAAGGAATATTCCATGTTTATAGAACTTATACAGTGTAGAAGAGAGGCCAATTAGACAGATGTTTGTATAAAAGATAAAGCGTTTACTGTAATGCCCTTACAATGGAAGTCTATGGGACAATTGTACAGAACTTGAGTAATGAGCAATATATAATTGAGTAAACATTTAAAAATATAGATGTTTCAACATCTAAAAAGCTATCACAGAAGTTTTAAAAGTATGTATATTCATGTAAATGCATTGCCAAAAATACAATCTTTACATTTCTGCTCGTATTTCCTTCAGTACACTTGACCCATAGACTTTGCAATTGTACAGTACTGCACTTACAATGAGAGTATCATATACCCCCCCACCAATTTAGCACAATGATTCATCATACTGGTTTAATAACAGTAACATGATTTATTAGTAGACAATTTATTTTTTTCATATAGACTTTCAGGAAGGCTATTAATCATTCGATCCCACAATGCCTTTTGCAGGAATTAGTTCCTTTCGCTCTCCATTGTGCGGCAACTTTAGTATGTTCCAAATTCTCAGTAGAATCACTTTATCGTTCCAACAAAACAACCTGTGTGTTTGTGCATGTGGGAAACTAGATAGCAGAGCAAGTTTATGTAACAGGGTATTCAAATGTATGAGTGTGTTACAGACAGCAATGCAGACACACTGCCCTTCTACAAACAATGAACACACACAGAGAGAGAGAGAGAGAGAGCGAGAGCACAGCACATTGATTTGAAAGTAGCAAGAACTTAGAGAGTGCTTTTGGCAGCAGTGTTGTATACGTGTGGTGTATATGTGTGGGCTGTAGGACTCATTATCGTAACATTACATCTCACTCAGAGGGACCTTTCTCTGAGGCCAAAGTGACCTCTATTTGCAGTGAATAATTGCAGTGCTTTATTGAAACTGTGCTTGACTTAAATCACAGTGGACTTAGTTAAAAGTTTGACTTGCTTGCTGGATGGAAAAGCTTCAGTGTGAGAAATGGTTTATAACACAAAAACCTTGAAGAGCATCTTAGAAGAAAATTACTTTTCATCCCATATTTCAGTTGACCTACTTTTCTTTCTTTATAGGCTCAGAAAGTGAAAAAGAATGTTTCTTTGGATGTTCTTTGTGTGGTAAGAAATCATTATAACCTATGAATGCATAGCAAAACATTTTTTTATTCTACTCCATAGAGATTGTATATTAAGCATTATACAAACCACGTTTATATTTGGAATATATACAGTGCATTCAGAAAGTATTCAGACCGCTTCATTTTTCCACATTTTGTTATGTTGCAGCCTAATGCTAAAATGCTTTAAATTGTTTATTTTTTCATATAAATCTACACACCATACCCCATAATGACAAAGAAAAAATCTGATTTATGACAACTTTGCAAATGTATTTTAAAAAAACAAGATTCTCTGGTCTAATGAAATGAAGATTTAATTATTTGGCCTCAATTCCAAGCATCATGTCTGGAGAAATCCAGGCACTGCTCATCACCTGCACAATACCATCCCTCCAGTGAAGCATGTTGGTGGTAGCATCATGCTGTGGGGATGTTTTTCAGTGGCAGGGACTGGGGGACTGGTCAGGCTTGAAGGACAGACGAATGCAGCAAAATACAAAGATATCCTTAATGAAAACCTGCTCCAGAGTGCTCAGGTCATCAGACTGGGCTGAAGGTTCACCTTCCAACAGGACAATGACCCTAAGAATAAAGCCAAGACAATGCAAGAGTGGCTGAGGGACAACTCTGTGAATGTCCTTGAGTGGCCCAGCCAGAGCCCAGGCTTGGACCCAATCTAATATCTCTGGAGAGACCTGAAAATGGCTGTCCACTGATGGCCCACATCCAACTTGACAGAGCTTGAGAGGATCTGCAAAGAATGGCAGAAAATACCCAAATCCTGGTGTGCAAAGCTTGTTGCATCATACCCAAAAAGACATGAGGCTGTAATCGAGGCCAAAGGTGCTTCAACCAAGTACTGAGTTAAGGGTCTGAATAATTAAGTCAATGTGATATTTCAGGTTTATCTTTTTAATAAATTTGCAAAGTTATCAATAATCTAGGTTTTGCTTAGACATTACCATTTGCTTAGTGTGTAGATTTATGCGAGGGGTCTGAATACTTTTTAAATGCACTGAATATGGAATATAGAATATACTTCATACACACACACACACACACACATATATACACCGATCAGCCATAACATTAAAACCACTTGCCTAATACTGTGTTAGTCCCCCTCATGCCGCCAAAACAGCGCAAACCCTCATCTCAGAAAAGCATTCTGAGATTCTATGCTTCTCACCACAATTGTACAGAGCAGTTATCTGAGTTACTGTAGACTTTGTATGTTGAAACCAGTCTGGCCATTCTCCGTTGACCTCTGAAGACTGAATTGATGTTTGGCTAGCATTGGCTGTACTTTGTCGTCATCACTCAGCGACACGTAGCAGTGGAGTCCGACACCAAGCAGGAATGGAGCTGGATCTGGCCAGCTCTTGTAACCCTCGGATATGAATTGTTAGTTGATGGATGAATTAGGTGTATGCCTGGCTAAATAGATGAGTCTTTAGTCTAGATTTAAAGAAAAAAGCCAAACATGAAAAGAATCAACCTCCTTTTGTGGATTTTGGTATTCTTGGAATTATTAACAAGGTGTCAGAAGGTCACTTAAGTACTGCGGAGCTTGACCATTCAAAGCTTTGTAAGTAGGTAACAGAAATTTAAAATTAATATGAAATTTAACAGGTAGCCAATGTAATGATGATAAAATTGGGCTAATATGATCATATTTCTTGGATGTAGTCAGCACTCTGGGAGCTGAATTTTTAACCAATTGAAGTTTATTTATTGAACTTGCTGGACATCCTCCCAAATCATTATCACATCATTAGTGCCGACATGAATAACAATTTTAGAAAATCTACGTTTAGCATTAGCCAGCACTTATACATTTGATCTTATGTCAGACGCCTGAGTCCTCGAAATGCATTTAACAAAGGTTGGAGTCTCTATTTCCACATTATTTAAAAAGAATCACCAATTATTAAGGCTATTTCAACATGGTTCTCAGTGGGTGCATCACTGAGTGGGGAGAATCGATTGGAAACCCTAACTGGAACGAACGCCCTGCTGCGGGGAACCAGTGGGTGTGTTGCTCGCTGTACTACAAGTTTCTCTTTCTCACTGACATCCACTAGCATTCGGATGTGTGTCTCTAACTCATTAATCTTCTCCGTCAGCCTGACTAATTCCTTACATTTATCAAATGTGAATCCCTCATTGCTGATGGAAGAAGCTATAGTAAATGTGTGGCATGCAATGCAGGAAGAAATAACATGAGCGGATACCATGACTTACAGCAATTGTTTGTTGTTGTTGTTGATGTTATGGTTGTTCTTGAGCGGTGATGGTTTGAGATCGGTGTGGTTTCTAATCAGCAGATGTTTGAGATTGATGCAATAATCCATGTAAAACACAGTGGAGAAAACAAATGCTTGCAGTCGAGACGTGAAATGAAGACAAACGAGAAAAAAAACAAGAAAAAAAAACAAGAGATAAATATACAGTAAAATACACATAGATGAAACAGTAGAAAAGAGGAAAAACTAGAATCACGGAGTAAAATTTAAAAGGATAAAACGATGAATGTGAGTAAGCAAGACTAAGAAATGCTAAGCAGGCTAGCAAGCTACAAACACAGACTCTGCCCATCTGGCACCAACAATCATCCATGCGATTATCTAATGAGCCAATAATGTGGCAGAATTGCAGTGCCTAATATCATTCAGATACAGGTCAGGAGCTTAAGTTAATGTTCACTCAGAATGGGGAAAAAAAATTTTTCAGTGATTTGGACCATGGCATGATTGTTGGTGCCAGACAGGCTGGTTTGAATATGTCTGTAACTGATGATCTCCTGGGATTTTCATGCACAACAGTCTCTATAATTTACTCAGAATGGTGCCTAAAACAAAAAACATCCAGTGAGCGGCAGTTCTGTGGACGGAAATGCCTTGTTGATGAAAGAGGTCAATAGAGAATGGCCAGACTGGCTCAAACTGACAAAGTCTATGGTAACTCTGATAACTGCCCTGTACAATTGTAATGAAAAATCTAGCATCTCAGAATGCTATTCTGAGATAAGGGTTGGTGCTGATTTGGCAGCATGACGGGGACCTACACAATATTAGGCAGGTGGTTTTTATGTTGTGGCTTATCGGTGTGTATATATAGTATATATGAGGGTTTTATTTTGGAACACAAAAGTTTACATTTACACAGCTCTTACCACTGTTTGGTTAGTGGTAGTGTAGTTAGGTTGATTACATCATGTTAAATAATATTTTTGACTTTAATAAAACCAGTTAAATTAGATGTCAACACAAAGCTGCTTTTTTATTTTAGCTTAGACCAAAAAATGTATTTACAGTACAGTGACTGGTGGCGAACAAAAAAGAAAAAATGAAACACATCATAAAATTAGTACATACATCTGGCTTACTATTTTCCAAGTGTTGTGAATTCGTATAATAGCTCTGTATGAAGAACAGACCAACATTTCTATCATTTTTCTATTTTGGAGCTTGACAGACATTGTTACCATAAACTATAATTTCTTCAAAATTTCTTCTTTTGTGTTCCATGGACAAAATAACATCATATGGGTTTGGAATGACATTGTTAGTCTATAATGACAGAATTAAACATTTTGGGTTAATTATTCCTTTAAAATTATTGCTACAAACAACCAGTCATCTGAAAATTGCACTGATTCAACAGTAACAGCATGGCTAACAATATGAAATCATGACATTTTTCCACAGGATCCGTCGCTGTATGACCCCAGCAGCTTAAATGCAATTCCACAGAGCTCAGCTAGTTCTGTCTGCTCATTGGACTTGACTGTGATGCTCCTTTGTCTGGTCCTCATTCTTCATCCTGGGCAGCTTATAGACCCACAGACATTATAGCCGCTCAGCGATCAAACCTGCTGGACTGCCACTGTCGCCTCTGTACCATACAAAAATGTAATATTGCAGTTGTTTTCCACAAGTGGTGCTGTGTGCAGTGTGGTGTTTCGGTGTGATGAATCTTTCTTTGGTCCGTCTACTTTTTTTTTCTCACTAATCGGAGGTAAAGAAAAAATGTTGAAGTATCAGGACATCAGTGGATGGTCATCTGGATTACTTCTGTGGACATAATGCAAAAACTTAAGTGGCGCATTGTGTCACAGACCTTTTCTATAACATCAGAGCAAGATCTAAGGTTGGACTGCTTGAGAATATAGAGATACACGGAGACATGAGAACTTCTGACAATGAAAGATTGACTGCAATTCGGCACCTGCATACTAGGGCACTGCTGCTGGGAATTTGCCACAGGAAAGCCTGCAAACTCTAACAGTATTAAGTGGCATACAATATTTTTGAAGGCTTATCAGCAGAACCTGCTGCTCCTGTCGCTTATTAGGACCTACAAATCTATTTTTCCTCAAAGTGGCACTGACTTCCTGCTGTGGCTCCTGTTAAGATGATACGGTATGAAAATGTTTGAACATCAGGATAGACAGGACACTTTATCACATCAAAACACAGAGAGGCAAACATTTTTTCGGAGTTGGTGGACTCCCTTGAATTTGTAAATGTCTCATCTATTCTAGTTATCTTCCTCTGCAGTGAAATATGCTCTGAGGATGAGAGTTGAGCACCAGTTTCCTTATGCGAGGAACTTTTGGGACTTGCCATTCATCTTGGATAGTTTTTTGTAAAAAAACATATGTGTTTCAATTACCAAATTGTACTTAAAGGAATGTTCTAGGTTAAAAGCAAGTTAAAGGGATAGTTCACCCAAAAAGGAGAATTCTCATAATTTAATCACCCTTATGCCATCCCAGTTGTGTAAGACTTTCTTTCTTCTGCTGAACACAAACAGCTGAAAATCTCTCAATGCAAGTAAATTGTGACCAAAACTTTAAAGCTCCAGTAAGCACATAAAGGCAGCATAAAAGTAATCCATATGACGCCAGTGGTTTAATGTGTCTTTTGAAGCAATCCAGTTTGTTTTGGGTGAGAACAAACCAAAATGTAACAACTTTTTACTGTACATCTTGTCATTGCAGTCTCTTGGCACAATCATGATTTCAAGCTTGATTACACTTTCTAGCACTTGACACATGGCATTATAGGAAGTGTAATCAAGCTTGAAATTATGATCGCCAAGGAGACTGCTGATGTCAAGATTTATTGTGAAAAAGGATTTTGGTCCGTTCTCACCAAAAACTGATTGCTTCAGAAATATCGTATTTAATTTTTTCCCCCCGCAAGTGGAGCTGTGCACAGTGTGGTGTTTTGGTGTGATGAAAATTTGTGAATAAAACACTGGAGTCTTATGGATTACTTTTATGCTTATGTGCTTTTTGGAGCCTCAAAGTTTTGGTCAGCATTCACTTGCATTGTATATAGATCTACAGAGATGAGATACTCTGCTGTAAATCAAAGAAAATAGGTAATGGTGAGAGAATTAACATTTTTGGGTGAACTATCCTTTTAAGCTCAATTGACAGCAGTTGTGGCCTAAAGCCAAAAGACGTAAACATTATATTGATTGTATCACACTAAAATAACGTTTACATGAATAATGGGGCTATACTTTTAAAAAGTGTATATGGGACTGGCCTTATTCACTTCCATTGTAATGGCTTCACTGTATCCAGGAATTTTGATTCTTTTCTTTTCTTTTCTTTCTTTCTTCCTTCCTTTCTTCGATAAATGAGGTTTGAGTCAATAATGTTTTGTGGCAAAGAAATTAATACCACAAAAGCTGTCAATTGATCTTAACTTGCTTTGAACCTGGAACATTTATTTGAAGTTAATTTGGATAATCTGTTGTGTAAAATACTGTATGACTTGGGTTTTAACATGTGTGATGAAACTCTGAATTGAGTACATGGGTTGATATCACAATCCACTATACTGTATGTAAATTGTGCTGTACATTCAGTAAGGATTGTTTCTTTTTCTCATTTAAAGGAAATGCTCTCCAAGTGTCATTTCTGCATTGGTGTTGCACTGGTTAGTTGTATAAAGACACACACACACACACACATGTTGTGTTTCCATGTTTTATGGGGACTTTCCATAGACATAATGGTTTTTATACTGTACAAACTTTATATTCTATCCCCTAAACCTAACCCTACCCCTAAACCTAACCCTCACAGAAAACATTCTGCATTTTTACATTTTCAAAAAACATAATTTAGTATGATTTATAAGCTGTTTTCCTCATGGGGACTGACAAAATGTCCCCACAAGGTCAAAAATTTCAGGTTTTACTATCCTTATGGGGACATTTGGTCCCCACAAAGTGATAAATACACGCTCACACACACACACACACACACACATACACACACAGTGCGTAGAGAACAGGGCTGTAAGACATGCAAGAGCAAATCAAAACTTACATTAAACAAATTAAAGAAATCATTTTATGTCCTATTTATAAAATTGTTATTTTAATGCATAGCAGTATGATTGTAGGTTTGTGATTAATATAACTGAAACATTTTTGGGATTCTTTTGACCACAATCAGCCACATAGTGGATGTCTACTTTATACTGATTAGCCTCATTCAATTTACTGTACCAGTAGGTTTTTCAAGCTACAGTCATACACTTTACATTTTAACACAACATCAAACTTCACATAAACAGACATAAAAAGCTGTCCTGGTTTACTGAGGTGTTTTCATTTTGACTGATGACTCACCAAGTCACTCACCAATTTACAGTAGCAACCCTTTAAAAAAAACTAAAGTTGGTTTAGTGACAATACAAATCTGTAATTGTCAAAAGTACTACTCTGGTACTTATGGAAATTTGGTAGGAAATGTGGTTTTCTTACTTGGATTAATTACTTCTGCCTGAATGATTCTTACTTGTAAGTCACTTTGGATAATAGCATCTGCCAAATGAATTACACAATATCTTATAATATACATTTTATATTAGTTAATAAATCATAGTGCTCGGATTGGCTTTGAGTTTTATCATGTTTGGCTTCCCAAGGTGGAGTGCTAATGGCCTACATACAATATTATATTATATTAATTTATATTATATTAACTATAAATAGGAGGACTAATGGTTTCCACGCTGTCAGCATACATACTTTAGGTTGACTGTGTTTAGCCATTTTATCAGGCTGGATTAACTTTCACTCCTAGCAGGCAGGATTAAGAGATAATGGGGACATAGCATGATTGTAAATTAGATCACATCAGTCCAGTCTCCCTGGGACAATAACAGACAAGGACGCAACCCGGTGCACCTACAGCTCACTCTACATGCTAGACCGAGACATTGCAATTCCTATACAAGGCATTGATTGAGACATGATGATTGAACATGTGTTCTAAATATTGGTCGAGGATTTATTAGCTGTGTCACATTGGGGGAAAAGTGAATTTATGAGAATTCTGTGCTGTGGGAAAGAAGGAACAGTGAGAGGCAAGATTTAATAATCCCTCAAGTGGAGCATCGTGGTTGTGGCGTCTGTGAGAATGAAAGGGATCACAGCACTCCATTGTAATTGCGGAGCATGATAGATTTACATCAAGCACATTATGAGCTGTAAAGCTGTAATGAAAAGTAAATGACATGGTATCAAATAAATGATCGATTTTATGAGCAGGGTATCTGGTTTGTTTCAGATAAATTTGTAATAATAAAGGCACGCTGGTGAAAAAATACCATCGAATTGATCCCTTGTACACAACAAGCATAGCCACACTCTAACCTCAGTGAATGAAAGTAAAATAATTGTGTTCGTCAAATAAAAGAGGCACAGAGGGTACAGAACAATGTAATCATGGTATACTGTTTGCTCAGCGATTCCCTCATCCTTGACCTTGGCGCCTGACAACATTGCTTGCTTTTTCCCAAAAACAATATACCCAAACCACCCTCCGGCTCTAACCTTTAGCACTCCTCAAAAATGGAACTTCTAAACTTGCGACAGCACTTTTTATCTTATTTGTGGTAAATGTCAGGGTTTCAGGCGCTGTTTGGAAAGGCTGTTTGGAACTGATTTCCATCAGAGGTAAAGAAGGGCACCTGTAATAAAGCGGTATAGTGATTTGACTGATAATCCCAAGACCATGTGAGACCTCTTTTAACGACTTTCACACTAGAAGTTTGAAGGGCAAATTGACAGTGCAAAAATGGGCACTTTCTTCACTATCCACCCTCAGTCTAGTTTAACCAGGCACTAAATACGCTGAAACAGTGCTGCAACTTGAGTGTTGAAATTAAAGGGAAAGTTCTCCCAAAAATGAAAATTCTGTCATTCTGTACTCACCTAAACCTGAATGACTTCCTCTCCTCTGAGACCAAAATATAAAACCTAACATCTTACACAGTCACCATTCACTTTCATTGCATCTCCCCCCATACAATGCAAGTGAATGCTGACTGTGGCTAACATTCTGGCTAATTTCTGCTTTTATGTTCCAGGGAAGAGAGAAAGTTATATGGGTTTGGAAAAGAATGAGGGATAATAAATAAAGATATAATAATTTTTTTGGGGTGAACTATCCCTTTAATTAATATCACGCTATTTTCATCCATAAAATCAGTGTCTGATTTGCATAATTCCTTTAGTGAATCAGGTACTGAAACAACACAGACAGCATGAGCAAATTAATGATGTTATTAGTGGTATTAGAACATTGGTAGACAACTGAAATGCAGAGAAAAGCAATAAATAGGAAGAGGATGCTCAAGGAGAGCAATTACCATGATTACATACACTTAAGAAAACAGCTTATTCCAGGATTTTTGCAGAAAGCGGCGATCTGAGAACACCTATTTTCTTACACTGCTTGAGGGATTAAGACAAAGCAGGTTAAAACATCCAGGTTTTTTCCTTGAGAATGTGGCCATGCAAACACATAAGCAGCGTTATAATGGGTTTTTGAAGAGTGAGTACAGTGGGAAAAGCAAATACATTAAAAATAATACCCATATATACACACCACTGTGAAATATCAACTGTCCCTCATGTTCAAGTACAGTATATGCACTTGTACATTGGGGTTTTACATAAGAGGGAAGCCCCACTATTGCAGTGCAATTCCGCTGCAGAACGTGATAGAAAGTTAGTGAAACAAAAACAGCAACAACTCTGGAATATCTGGAAATAAAACAAAGCAACGAAGAATAAAATAGCAAAGTCTTCCTCCATGTTTGTTATTTACAAAAGCATTGCGGGGAAATTACGTTGCTGTGGAGAAAGCTGCTTGACCGAGCCACATGTAAAGAGTGCACTGCTTATAAAGTGCATGTAAACATAGTCAGTGATACTATAAATCGGTGCCCATGTAAACATAGTCAGTGATACTATAAATAATAATAATATCTTTCATTTTTGACAAGCGCTACTGACTCATGGGCAAAGCCATAAAAGACAAGGTGTAATTTAAAGTACATCAGCCAAAAGAGATCAGTAGAGAAAAAAACTCCAAAAGACCAGAGCACAATAATAACAAAGAGAATAGTACAGGAAACTTCAGCAATCATAGTGAACTAAAAAATCCCTCTACTGCATTGGACACCTCCATATTTGCTATAATGGATATGATGTCGTTTTCTAAGAAATGTCTGGGTGTCACTTGGGATGTTTGAACTTTGACCTCTAAAATCAGACTTACAGTCTAGAGTCTTGTGTTTCTGTGACCCATCTGTCAAAGATTTGTGGAAATGTGAGAGGGTAGACTTATGCACAACATCTACTCAACAAGCTGTTCATGACTATTAGTCATGGGCCATTTCATAGCTTGAGAGCAAAGTGAAGACGGAAGTGGGCAGAGGGACACAGAGATGGGACAGAGACATGACTCATTAAACAACTAAGGGGAGGCCGAAGATAGGAGGCTCTTTGGAATTAGCAAAGGCAATTACGCATAATGTCTGGTTTCTGCCTTATGCTTTGCTCTCTATTAAAGGGTATTGAATACAGAAAGACAAGCATCTGCTTTGTAACAGGTTGAGGTCTGTCTGTGTAATTTGCAATCAGCCTTCAAAAATTACCTTACATCAGATGGGAAATAATGCCACGAGGGTGACAGTTCAGAGGGACTATTCATCTCTTCTGCGGGGTCAGCAGGATTTTAAACATACGATTCCATAAAGGGTTTGTGGTTTTTCAATTGCTGATTTTTTCAAAAGTTCAAATAAAAGGGCCTGTAAACTAGCTGTAGGAAAACTTAGTGGAACAAAAGACTGCAAAGAAACAAGCACATATACCGCTATTTCCACCAAAAGTGAAATAAATGTCCTGAGGGAAAAAAGGGAAAGGATTTCATATTTGACCAGAAGCATATTTCTCTTCTGAGAGAACTACCTGACTATGCGGTTTAAAATATCTTATAAGAAATATCACAATTTCAAAATAAGACTTTATACACTTAAACCAACCTGGTATCCTGAGAAGTCATAATAATAATATCAGATTGTGAGAAATTGTACCAGCTGCCGTGTTGAGTATCTGATTGCAAAGTAATAAGTAAACAAATGACTTTTTAGTAAAAAATATAATGTAACAAATTACATTTTTAATTCTTGTAATCAGATTACAGTTACTGACTTTCAGTTAAAGTAATTACTTGAAAGTACTTGTGCAAAAGGAATATGTATAATACATTTAAAATATGAATTCATATGTACATCTGTTAGCGTTTCTGTGACAGCTGAAGGGTCAGCGACAATGATTGAGGAGGAAATATAGAAATATTTAATTTGAGTGAAAAATCTAAAACTTTTCTAGGAAAAGAGTTTTAAAAAGAAACTTAAAAGTAAAATAATCAGTAAAGTTATCAGATAACGAATCGGTTACCTAACGTAACCTCGGTTCTCTCTAGATGAGGGAACGAGTATTGCGTAAGCTAGCTTACGCTACAGGAAAGATTCATCTTTTCTGAGATATTGAAGCCAAAAAATTATCCTTAATTTTGTATCATTTGTCAACACAGTGCAGCAACTGCAGACCTTGAGCGGGCTAGCTAGCGAGCTCATTGGTTGCTCTGCGGCAACTGCTGCAGCCTATAGATCGAACTTGGCGAACTCGCGTCCAATGAGAGGCGTCCGCGTGCTACTGCATCAAAGCCCGCCAAAATGGGCGTGGCTAGAGTGCATATAAGCGTAGTTCAGTGAGGCTGGAACCCTGGTTTTCATTGAATGAAGCGAAAGTCAGCTCATGGCGCTGAAGCACGGCCGGCTACGCAATACTCGTTCCCTCATCTAGAGAGAACCGAGGTTACGTTAGGTAACTCGTTCTCTTCACGAGAGGTTCTCTCATATTGCGTAAGCTAGCTTATGCTACGGGAACCCATTGTCAGCGCCGTGCGTGCCAAGCATCCACTGCATGAGCCCCGGGGTGGGGGACCCGGGGAGCCCTTGTGAGTGGGGAAATAATATTTGGCCGGCAAGAGTGCGGGCCAGTGTGTGTGTAATACATAAGCACATAGTGGGAAGGGAGCGACAGAGCGGCGGTGCGGTCTGTGTGGAATGAGTCCCATCAGTGCAGCTCACCAGGGGAGCTGTAGCGTGATTAAACCGCTAGTAGTTTTGCCTGCAGGGCGGGCACTTCCAGATTGTAAAATCTGACAAAGGTGGAGGGAAGCCCAGCCCGCTGCCACACATATGTCGTGAATGGAAATCCCGCTGGACCATGCCCACGATGAGGCCATGCCTCTAGTGGAGTGAGCCCTAATGCCCAACGGGCATGGCAGGTCTTTTGACGCGTATCGCGGCAGCAATAGCGTCCACTATCCATCTAGACAGTGTCTGTTTCGAGGCGCGAGACCTTTGGTGCACCCTCCGAACGAAACGAAAAGCTGCTCAGAGCGTCTGAAAGAGGCGGAGCGCGCAGTATACAATCTCAGACTGGGCAAAGGAGATTGGCGTCGCGTTCGCTATCGGATGCTGGCAGCGCCGATAGGGAAATGACCTGTGCTCTGAAAGGAGTACCGATCACCTTGGGAACATAGCCGTGTCTAGGCTTTAAAATGACCTTGGAGTCACTTGGTCCAAACTCAAGACACACAGCGCTGACAGACAGCGTGTGAAGGTCTCCCACACGTTTGACTGATGACAGGGCAGTCAGAAAAACGGTTTTGAGTGAAAGGTATTTCAAATCCACGGATTGAAGCGGTTCGAAAGGGGGGGCTTTCATAGTTTCGAGAACTATAGAAAGATCCCAGATAGGAACCGATGGAGGCGCGGGGGTTCATCCTTCTAGCTCCCTTGAGGAAGCGGATGACCAGCTCGTTTTTTCCCAGTGACTGGCCGTGCAGGGGTTCAGCGAACGCCGCGACGGCCGCCACATACACTTTGAGCGTGGATGGGGATCTGCCCTTATCCAGCAGCTCTTGTAAAAACGATGGCAGCGACGACACCCCACATGTCCGTGGGTCCAGGTCTCTGTCGGTGCACTATTTTGAAAACACAGACCATTTTGACGCATAGAGTCTTCTCGTGGAAGGGGCTCTAGCGTGTATGATGGTGTTTATTACCCCTTCTGGCAGAGCGACGGGTAGTCGTTGATCACCCACGCGTGCAGTGCCCAGCGCTCTGGATGGGGATGCCAGATCGTGCCGCAAGCTTGAGAGAGGAGATCTGCTCTCACTGGGATGGGCCACGGCGCTGTCAGTGACAGCTGCGTAAGCTCCGGGAACCATGTCTGATTCTCCCAGCGGGGCTATGAGGAGCACCGAGTGGCGTGTTTCCTGATCCTCTGCATTACCTGTGGCAATAGCGAGGCGGGAGGGAAGGCGTAGCGCGGTGGTTGGGCCAGTCCTGGGCCAGCGCGTCCTCGCTTCGAGAAAAATATTGGGCAGTGAGAGTTCTCTTCTGACGCAAGAGGTCTATCTCTGCTATGCCGAATATGCGCCATAACTTCTGGACTGTTTGAGCGTGCAGGGACCATTCCCCTGGAGGAATATTGTCTCTGGACAGTCTGTTTGGGCCGTCGTTCAGGTGGCCTGGCACGTGCGTCGCCCTCAGCGAGCGCAGGTGGCTGACGGTTTAGGTAGGATACCACAGATCTGTTGTCCGAACGGACCAGGACGTGGTGACCCTGAATGACCGGGAGAAAGCGCACAAGCGCGTACTCGACCGCTATCATTTCCAGACAATTTATGTGAAGGAGCTTTTCCTGAACTGACCATAGGCCAAAAACCGGAGAGCCCTCGCAGACCGCGCCTCAACCCGTGTTGGACGCGTCTGTCGAGATGTCTGTTTATTGACAGCTCCCATCGTCACTCCCCGCTGATAACATTCGGCCACTGTACAGGGCTGCAGAGCTGAAATACAGGTCTGAGTCACCTTGATCGGCTGGCGGCCTGTGGCTCAAGCCCGGCGAGACGCGCGGGTGTTTAGCCAATGCTGAAGCGGGCGCATGCGCAGTAAACCCAGCTGAAGTACTGCTGCGGCTGAGGCCATGTAACCTAGCACTCTCTGAAATTTTTTCAGAGGCCTGAGGCTGTTCATCTGAAAGGACGCGGCTAGTCGCTGAACACGGCGCGCGCGCTGTGTAGATAAGCGAGCCGTCATTGCCACGGAGTCTAGTTCTATTCCAAGGAAGGAAATTGCCTGACTGGGCTGTAGTGAGCTCTTGGTCCAATTGACTGCAAGACCCAAACTGTTCAGACGGCTGAGGAGAACTGTTCTGTGAGACAGCTTTGATGCAGTAAGCGCGCGGACGCCTCTCATTGGACGCGAGTTCGCCCAAGTTCGTCTATAGGCTGCAGCAGTTGCCGCAGAGCAACCAATGAGCTCGCTAGCTAGCCCACTCAAGGTCTGCAGTTGCTGCACTGCGTTGACAAATGATACAAAATTAAGGATAATTTTTTGGCTTCAATATCTCAGAAAAGATGAATCTTTCCCGTAGCGTAAGCTAGCTTACGCAATACGAGAGAACCTCTCGTAAGAGAACATTTTTAGAGAAGTAATTTGTATTGGATTACTTATTTTAAGTAACTTACCCAACACCAACCAGTTACGCATCCAAAAACGTATGATTTTCACTCCCAAAGAGAAAAAAAATAATTAAAAAAATTAAATGTATACCTATATTATATTGATTTAAAATTCTATTTGTTAATTGATTGGTCTAAAAGTCATACCTTTTTGTCCGAGCCTAGTCGTACAATATCTTACCATTTTGCCATCTCGTATCTCTTATTGCGAGTTTGCAATTATACTAATGTATTTTTGTGTAAACCTAGAAAAGATATTAAGGCTTTCATTCTATGTTAGGAGTTTAAAGACAAATTCAGTGACATGTTGTTGATTACCCCCAAAAATGTATTTATACTTATTTATACTATACATTTTTTTTAAATCAAACAAAAATCTAATTTTTAATTCACTTACAATAAACGTCTATGGGGCAAGGCATTATAGGAGGTATAGAAGCACAAATGTGTAGCTTTTATTTTCATTAAAGCACTTAAATAATAAAATGTTTTGCATGGAAGAATTAATGAGTTGCAAAGTTATTGTCCTTAGGGGTGGGACTACTGTGTTTTAGTAAGATTTTTCTCTATGAAGTCCCTTTCTGGTATTTTTGCGGCATTATGGAGTTGAGATATTTGGCACTTTGCACAGACAAGGTTAGTATGAAATGTAATCACTCAAGTCCCATATTAACATGCATAAAGCATAGAAACAGTGTAAACTGTGTGCATTTTAATTTGTATTGCAGTGCATTGCTTCCATTGTAAGTGCATTAAATGTACAGATGATTTTTGCTAGTTTTTTAAAAACTGAGGGATGGCAAAGTACTTTTCTGTCACGATCTACATCATGCCACAGATTATGTCTATAGAGCTTAATTTGTATTTAATCCAGATCTCCTCTGATAAAAAGGGCAATGAAACATTTCCTGCTGTAATAAAGTGTCTCACAGATGCTCATCCTCCACCCCACGTCTCGGTGTTACAGGCATCAAAAGGATAAATGATTTATCCATACTCATCACTCACTCTCTCTTACCTCCTGTATTACCAAAAGGCCACACTCTCATTAATATCTCTTAATGTTAGTGCCAGACACCTTGATTTACACTGGGCATTTCCTGCCAACTAAAAGCAATAAAGTGCACATGGCATCTCTCACACCACACATCTGATGGCACACCCTGTCAGAGATATACGGCTCCACGGGATACACAATCAGTTACTCCCCCAACCATTGACTTATACGACTGATACTGACAGATTCGTCCATATGGAAATGGCACATCTCAAATGCTCATCGGCAGATGGGAGCAGGTGAAAAATAGTCAAAGGGAGGAGTGAGGATTACAGAGGGAAATGGGTAGTTGGGCAATTTTATTATTCTTTTAACTGTCCCCATGCTGTCTTTAAATGGACATTGATTGTAGCACACTCCTGCTGCAGAAAATAATAAACCAGCCAAAGCTGGTTTGCTTGCTTGCCTGGTCATGCTGGTCTGGTGAACAGTTTTCAAGGGGTTTTTGAGCACTTTGCAGCTGACCAAGACTGGAGACCAAATTAAACCAGCTAAAACCATGCAGCAAACAAACAGTGACATCCAATCACAAAAATATTTATTAAGAGTTTAAACAGCACTGACCAAAGAGTACTGGATAGGTATTGAATTGGTGTCCATAAGATCATACTAGAGGCTGACAAGGAGAATGCAAAAAAACAAGCCAGGCTCATTCATCACTGCCTCCGATACATGCTGCGACATTACGGATGTCCCCCATCAGCAGGTTGAAAAAACACACATACACACAGATCTGCAGCGAGTTATCCATAGCGCTCTCCTGAGTGTCTTTATGGGCATTAGTCAGCTGTGACAGCTCATTCAGTCTATGTCAGCCTGTGTCATGCACCTACCTGAGCAGACTGAGTGACTAGCCGAGTCTGGTGACTACCACAATCAGGTGGACTGAAAAGAGGACCTTGTGGAACAGCAGAATTTTTAGCCATCTTGCAAGTTCATTGCCCGTCCTACAACACAGCACTTCAGTATAGTGTTAAATAAAACGTAATATTATAAAACGGTTAACTACGGCTTTAAAATCTGATTGATTGCACCAAAACTTAAGGCGTTGTAAAATAACAGGAGTCATGCAGCAGCGTTACATGGAATTTACCATGAGTAAGGGCTGTTCTAAAACCACCTTACCTGTGGTAAAATCACTGCAAAGCACAGATATTAGCATATTGCTTTCATAAAATGACATCAAGAGCAATATGATAAAAGATACAAAATCTTAAGAAACCACTCACTTTTTGATTAATAAGAATTAGGATAAAACTGTGGGCAAGAAATATAGTTAACCTAAATGTAGCTGTTTGCTGTTCACTAAGCAATGCAGCAAACTGGCACATTTATGTAGAATGCTTTATTTTACAATTATCCACTGAAAACAAATTACAGAACACAAGGCATATAATTTAAAATATTTAAATATAAAATAATAAAAAATTATATATAAAAATTGTTTTGGAGGACCCATATTATTATCTCTTTCTGAGGAAATTGTGCCAATTTTATAAGGTATGGAGAAATTAAGTGTTTTACACCTTAAGAAATACATAAATATTTCATACCTGTATATTATACATTTACAGTGGCAAGAAAAAATATGTGAACCCTTTGGAATTACCTGCATTTATGTGTAAATTTGTCTTAAAATCTGGTTTGATCTTCATCCAAGTCACAATAATGAACAAGCACAATCCAACTGAACTAATAACACACAAATTATTGTGTTGTACTGGTACATATTGAACACATCATTCAAACGTTCACAGCTTGTGTTGGAAAAAGTATGTGAACCCCTAGGCTAATGACATCAACAAAAGCTAATTTGAGTCAGGAGTTGGCAAACCACCACCAGTCATCCAATTAATGAAACATCTTATTCTGTGGCTACTCTCCCTAGAAATAGCCATCCAGCCAAGATGATTCAAAGGACACACCGCACGCAGCATGCTCAATGAGGTAAAAAAGAAGCCAAGAATGACAGCTTAAGAATTGAAAGAATCATTGGAACTGGTTTTAAAATCTCTGTAATTTGACTATATGTAAAACATTAAACTGGCATGGTGTACATGGCAGGATCAGACAAAGGAAGAAGCTGCTTTCCAACAAAAACATTGTTGCATGCCTGAAGTTTGCTAAAGACCACCTTGGCACTCCATAAAGCTACCCGGAAACGTTTTGTGGACTGATGAATCTAAGGTAGATTTTTTTTTTGGGAAGCACACGCAGCACTACATATGGAGTAAAAAGGGCATAGTATACCAACATGAAAACCCCAAGGGTGAAGTACGGTGGAGGGACCATCATCGAGGGAAAAATGAATTCTCAAATTTATCAAGATACCTTACAGGACAATGTCAGGGTGGATGTATGCCCGGATCGGCCAGTTATTAAATATAAGGGTTCACTTACTTGTTCCACAGCACTGTGAATGTTTAACGGATGTGTTCAATAAAGACATGAAAGATTATAGTTGTTTGTGCTCTGTAAGCAAATTGTGTTTGTCTATACATGTGACTAAGATGAGATTGAATTTTATGACCAATTAATGCAGAAAATAAGTTAATTCCAAAGGGTTCACATACTTTTTTCTTGCCACTGTATAAATTAGGCAGCATTTGGTATATCTTCTGCAACTGGCTTTAAAGGGGTGGTTCACCCAAAAATTCAAATTCTTTCATTGTTTACTCACCCCCATGTTGATCAATATCTGTATGAATTACTTCCATGGAACACAAAATGAGATGTACATTCACCATCCCCATAAATGTATGGAAAAAAGGTGCTATTAAAGTAAATGCCTAACATGTCCTTTGTGTTCCAATTAAAGTGATAGTTCATGCAAAATTGAAAATTCTCTCATCATTTACTAAATAATGACAGGAATTTCATTATAGTGTGAAGTATCCCTTTGTACAGTGTTCGTTGAGAGTAATGAAACCTAGTGAAACCCCAAAACGAGCTCTTCATGTTTACATTATTTGGAAGATCAATGTTTTATTTTTCCATTCATCTTTAAAATACAATGGAGATTAATGATAAGCACTGAGAGATGAATGAATCTGTTTTTTCTCAGTTACAGTGAGATGATTCCCGTGTAACCAGTCTGTACAATTCCCGTGCATGACAACCTCTCAAAAAAAAAGCTTGCCACATCCAGCCATAAAAACAGACATTAACAAGAGTGAGTTGACCTATATGAGTTAAGTTACTGTACACGAGTGACCTAAGAACAACAGAGGTATTACACAGGAATCAATTAGTTACAAAAACAATTCATCATTTCTTTTTTACACAAACATTGTTAAAGACATGATTACTTATCACCGTCATGTACAGTGGGTGGCCCTAAAATAACTACTGATCTTTTAATATCCTTTATTAAAACCAGCAATGTATACAAACAAAAAGTAGCTACATGAAGAGAAAAAGGGCAATTCACATTAGATTCACATGTTCAGGTCCATCTTAAGCAAATGTGTGAAGATTAGAATGCTGTACACTTTCTTGTTGTTGCCATAGAAATAGGATAGGCAGGAACACACAGACTTCCTGGACTTTCCGTTTCACTCATTGGGGACTCGTCTGTTGGGCTAATTAAAGCGAAGGGTCTTTCTCATTGTAGGGTGAATCCGGACATCCCATTGTCTGAGGAAACAGTCATTGAGTGTATAAACGGTATATAACTGCATACTCTCAGCTGCCGATCTCCTCAAAATCATCAGCTTTTTCTTCAGACATTCACAATATGTGAAACTTAAAGAGTAAAAAAGTGAATTACAAAGAGATTAAGCATTACTGCATCGTTATGAGACATTGCTCATTTAAACCTGCAATTACAATGCAAAATTACAATAAAAAAAGATTAACAACAGCTAGAGTACCCTAGCATTTTTAATTAATGACTACACATCAGCTTGGATGTGGCCCTCTGGTATGCAACTACAAGCTTAAATTCTCAAAGTTTGTAAGGTCAGTGAGGCACGATTCAGTCCCTCATCACCTTAAGCCTAATTTTTCTTTGTGATTTAAGACTGACACTTGGTTTCATTCCACCAGTTGGCCCCTTTTGAGTCCTCTATACTATAGTGTGTTACACTAATGGTGTGGACTGTTTGTGCACACCAAACCTCACACTTAACTATATGGAGAGACTCTTTGACATTTAACCCACAAGATATTTAAAGTTTTCAAGCATAGTCTGTGTGGTCCATGCAAAGATGAAATCTGAGAAAGATTTTATCCAGTCCTAACCTTTGTTTACCTAGCATGAGGTTACCAGCAGCAGAACTTCATTAGCATATGCAACAGATAGCTTTAACGCTATCTATGGTAAACATATCTATATTTTGTCTCTTTTAAATAAAATGTCAAAATATCTAAAAATCTGATATTGATTATAAACCTACTTATGAGCAAAAAAATTGTTGGCAAGCATTCAAAAAGGAGAGCTTTTCGACCCGTACACAAAACCTGCGACTGTCCCAAGATAACCATAAGAAGATTCCTTCCTGTGAGAAAAACTGGTCTAGCAGACATCCCAGAATCCTAGTTTCTTCACTGATGATGTTACACATGGGAGACATCCATTGCAGAGGCCCTCTTGATACAATTGAGGGTTGTTAGAGGTGACCAACATTCTGATGGCTAGAAATGACTGAAATGTGGGGCAAAAGGTTATACGGTGACCAGAGTTGAAGGCGATATGAAGAAGATCGAGTAGTGTAGCAGGCTTGTGGATTGGTTTGGATAGAGTCGAACTGGGAGAAAAGCAGAAGGAAAATGTCGAGTGAGGCTTGAGCTGGTACAGGTGGTGGCGAGGTCTATTTATTATGGTAAATAGACATGGAGAGAAAGTGTATAAGGAGTGAAATAGAGGGCACTCTGTCACCGAAATAATCCCCTAAAATGGGGCCTCTCTTTGATACATAGGCTGCCGTTTCCCTGCTGCAGCACAAGAGAGGAGGTCACTCAGGTAAAGGACAGCCAACCGAGACCGTCAATGTTTTTTTACACACAGGTGCCCTGGTGAGCAGGAGGCAGAGCTTTGCGGTTCTTCAATCCTTGGCTCTTCTCTTTGAAGTCCATGGGCTTCTGCTGGGACGTGTCGATAAGAGCGCTGGCGATAGCTATACCTGCAGACAACACACAACATAGCAAGCTGAGGTCAGACAGGAGGCACTGCTGACTGAAAATTCAACTCATGGAGACCTTATAGCATTCATAAAGCAAAAAAAGGATAATTTGCATGTCAAAGCAAAAGTATTTATATAAAAAAGAGGGGGGTCAATGGTGACTTAAAGCAGTCTCTTTCAAAGGAACAATTGGCTAATTCATTTCAAATTCAAATTTTTTGAAGATGGACTCCTCTGTGCCCATTCACGCATAAAGGAGAGTTTTAAAAGGTTTTCACTCAATGCTCCACAAGGAAGATTCCATGTTCTTTGTCAAAGTCTTCTGTTTACTTTATTATTTTTTTCTCTAAAGTGAGGACAGGGAGCATATCCCTCTCTCCTATTCTGTGGGCACTTTTCTCTCAGGCCTTAGCTCCGTCCATTACTGTCAGAGCAGCTGATGAAGAACGTACTTCTCGGTCATTAATAAAAGTATGTTCTTCAATAATAATATTCATTTTAATATTAATACATTTATATAGCACCTTTCCTCAATTACGCAAAAAGTGCTTCACAAAAACAAACACACAGTAAAACAACACATTCACATAGTAATAAAAGAAAGCCTATACAAATCTAAAAAGCTGCATTATGATTGTAGGTTAAAAAACAAAAACAAACTGCCATTATTATTTGAGTACATTTTTCAAGTTTTCAAAACAATATCCTTACCTTACCCCGATTCACTACAGTAAGCCTATAAAAAAGTTTTTTTTATTTTGATCTGCCGGGTCAGATTTGTCATGAACCCACAGGCTTATGCCATTCATTCTTGCATCATTACGTCATGTCCGTAAACACATAAAAGTAGTACGGTCTCATGTTCTGGCTGGGCAGTCACACTCACACAGTTCATGGATGTGTATCGGTTATCCGTTTGGCAAAGTTGTTTACCTGCTATAATGCTTGGATATGTTTTCTGGTAGGGTTGTTTTGCTTGTCATGCTTGTACCATTTGATATTCAAATTCTCTATGTACTGTATGTGTAGAGTGAGGCAGCAAAGTGAACTTCGCTACCAGTATGAACCTATTCAAAATCCAACTAAGCTTCATACCTGGATTCTGTCATAGACTGCTGTGGCTAAAACCATGGCCACAACGCTCCCAGCCATTTTTCAAAGCAGCATCTCACAAATCATCCTAAAAACACAACAGCCACTTCGGTGCTAGCCTGGCACTGGTCCCTCCCTGCTACTGAAGCAATACAATTATTGCAGGGGAACAATTCATTACTTCAGACAGGCCAGCCAAAAGGAATTGAATTCAGCACATCAGTGTGAAGCCAGAGCTCCAAGCATTCAGGCAAAAAGGATTTACATCCAAGAACATCCTGAGCTGCAGACAGTTACACTGCCCTACATCGATTTATTACCCATCACACCTGGGCAGCAGAGAAAGGAATGTGAAAACTACACATCTGTCAACAGAAAAGCATTCAGTACTGTAGAGCGCAGGGTACGCATACAAGCATTGTGCTTTTTATAGCCTGTTTTACATAAAAAAAAAATTAAAAAAAAAGGAATAGCAATTCAGGTCAAAAGGTATTGGACATCAGCCAGTAATGGTGTTATGGGCCATCTGAGTGTTTAAAAATTAATGCTGCTAAAGATTTTTTTACTTAAGAGGGGTATATATGGAACAATATTTTGCTTTTGAGTTAAAATAGTTCAAATCCATACTTGTTTAAGGCGAAAGTACACTTCGGTTGTCTGGGTTCCAGATTGGATCATGCACAGTTTGTGTGATGCAAATTTAGTCATCAGCACAGTCTGCGTGGACTGCCTGGGCACGGCCCAAATTTTCTCGACACACGGACAGTCCTCTTCTGTGTGCTTTGTTGACTCATGTGCTTGCAGTTGAGTGTACTAAAAGAGTATCACAAAGCAGTTGTAGTGCTGAACGCTTTCGTGTGCGGTCAAACATGGGTACTTTTAAATGCAGAGTGCTCGACCATGTGCGAGATGATCCGACAAGTGAAAAAGTGACGTATACCCGAGCCTTTATCCTATGAAGGGTCGCAGGGGTGCTGGAGCCTAAAATAGTTCAAATGTATAATGAAAACATGCAGAACTTTTTACTGACCATTTACTGAATAAATACGGCAATACTTTTCTGAAATCCTTTGCGTCCTGATGCCAGAAACTGAATACATAAATATATGCCCACCCAAATTTACACATCAGTGATGCTTACCAAACAAATTAAGTTTGAAAGGTTAATGCTCAACCAAGTTTTAAATCTACAAAACCTACCTCCCCCACCTAAACCTAACAGATAATGTCAAAAAAAGCAAATGTGACATCAACGCTATTCCTGAAGCAACCACATACTTTTGAGGTTTTTTCTGTCACCGGCTAGCGTGTCGACTCACATGCTCTTCGTATTCCAGTCCCTTGCATCGCAATAGTTGGTTATGTAATTTAACATTAAAATGTATCACCTTACAAGTCATGTGCTATAGTGTTTAGACGTGATAAGATAGCATTGTGTGAGAAACAGGGTGACAAGATAGTTTTTATGAACATATAATATATTGTTTTACTCGTGATGTGTGAAAGGGAAAACTGTTTTTTTAAGCTTGTATTCATTTCACCAGGAAACTCAAGTACACACAAAAAATACACAAGTATAAAATATAAAAAATAATTTAAAGGGCACCTATTATGGAATTTTGAAAATTACCTTTTATGTAGTGTGTAACACAGATTTAAGTGAAAAAAAACATCCTGCAAAGTTTTATATATGAAAGTTCACCGTAAAAAAAGTTATTGTCTCTCAAAAGTAGGAGTCGATTCTGAGTCAATGTAATGAATCGTTTTTCCAATGAGTCATTTTCCTTTTCGTTGTGACGTCAAGACAAAAAATTATCAAATTGGCCGCGCCCACTCATTGCGCGCGCAGACACCAGGGAAAACTTGAAAACATCATGTCGACAACAAGACGCTGTGTTCTGAAGTGCATATCAAAAGCGACCTTTTTTTCACTGCCTAGGGACGAGCATGTTAAGAATCAGTGGTTAGAGTTTGTGTTTACAACTTTACCACACAAGTATAGCACGGACCTTGTGCTGTGTTCGCATCATTTTAATGACGATTGCTTTACGAACATGAATGCTTTCAAGTGTGGATTCGCGAGCCGATTGATACTGAAGGAAGGTTCAGTACCAAGTTTATTTGGATCAGCTTTCTCCGACGAATCACAACCTGTAAGTATTATTAATAATTGTTGCTTTTATGTGTTTTTTATAAGTATTTGTGTGTGTTGTGTAAGTTACGCTCAGCGTAGCTTCTAGGTCTCCAATGTCAATTTTTTTGAAATATGTGAAATGTTTGTTGATGTTATTGGAGTTGTCATAAAGAATAGAGCAATAACTTGTAGTAATGCAGTGCTTTACCAATATGTTTATGCGTTGGGCTAACGCAAACAATAACTGATTGGGTGTTTACCACCGAACTTTGGGCTATGATCGCTAACATAAATCAACTCAAATTCCTTCTCTGATTTTTATTTTTTTACTACAAAGCGGTGATGGGCGTTCCGTTTCCGACAATCTCTGCACAGAGTATACCAATCACAACTGACTGGGTCATCTGACCAATCACCGCAGATTAGCGTCACGCAAAGGAGGGGTTTGGAAAAATGAGTCGTTGAAGCGAATCATTTGGGAGTCGGTGAGCAAATCAGGTAAACATAATTGCATATTATAAGACAACAAAAGTGTTTTTTGTCATTGCATGCATGTAAAACTGTTGTTGGGGACTCCCAAAACAATATTAGGAACATTTTAAATGCCATAATAGGTGCCCTTTAACAAAAAATGTAGATATAGTAACCAGGTTGGAAAATCAGCTACTCCAGTTATTTCTCTAGGAGCTTCTGACAGCAGCCTCTTACTGATATGCATTCAATAAACAGAGCACCAAGGTCAATGGTGTGACTACCGGTAATTCAGAATTTAAGATGCTAAATGAACATTTCTTTACACCTCTTGAACACAATGATTTCATGTTGAATAAGGCTGGCCGTGCATCTTTTCCCCACTAAAATCCAAATTAGTATTTAAGGAACAAAGCTTGGATCACACATGAATATAATGAACAAACATTGCATTAATTCTGTTAGCCTGGTGCAAAATGGGAAAGACCTCCAGCAACAAGGAAATCTCAGAGGATCTGTCAATCTAATCAACACAGTTAGAAGTGATTCACGGTTGTTGGCTTGCTTATGAGTTCATTACCAGCGGCAGGTTGAGTAGGAAGTTGTTTCAATGAAAGAAGACACCATGTGCTCAGGATCATACACACGTCACATCAGGTAGCTAAAGACATTGACACAGCAGGGTGACAGCCAACAACAGTGGCCTGCTTTGCTTTAGCTCCTACATCAGTCAATACTGATTGGCCTGCTCTGTACAAGTGATGCACTGTTTTACCCCAGCAGAAAAACACCTACACATGCATCCTGCTGTGGAACTTCTAAAAAGCCGAACTAAGACAAAGATCTTTCAAAGTGTGATGACAAAAGAGACATCTGTGCATGAAGCTCCTTTCCTGTGCTTTTCTCCAAAAATACTTGTTGTTGATTCCAAACAAGAGAAGTCTTTCAATCGTTTTTCCTCTCTCATTTTATTTCTCTTTCTCTCTCTCTTTGATGTACCTTCCTCTAAAAATGTTCAGGACAAACTTTAACAGCCCAGCAAGCAGCCACTCTAAAGTTCAACAAAGCTCTCTCGCTCTCTCTCTCTCTACAGATCCAACTTTTTTCCAGATATCACTAAAAATACTCTTCTGTACTGTTTATTTGTTGACTCTATTTTGTGCTTGTCAAACAGAAGGAGAGCTATTAGAGAAGCTTTACTGAAACAGATCAGTCAAGATCCTAGGGAGGAAGACCAGCTTTAAGGGACAAGGTCCCATAATGCACTGTGTTGACTGACATGCCTGCTGAGAAGGGAGGGAGGAATTAAAATATTTTTTTCTTAGCCCAATATTATCACTCTGTAGCTCTTAAAGATAGACCTTGAACTGACATTTTTAAAGCATTGCAGTCTAAATATATGCAAGTGAGATATGTCAATGAGAGAACTGTGAAAGCCATAAGGGGGTTAGACAAACTGGACACTCTCATTAATTTATTTATAATTTTTTTGTTTGTACATTAATAGAGGCTGTATTTTGTCCTCTTGGGAACAATTCAAATCTCCTCCTCCAAGTCAAGGTCACTGGGAAATACATATGAATATACATGTGCTCATGTATCTCAAGATTTTCTTGGATCAATAAGCTCTAGTAGCCTGGTAATGCTCTTCAATCCAGTAAATACTTCGGAGACATTAAGACTAGGCTCTGCCATAATGGTGTAAGAGGATACAGCCTGCAGTAAAAGATTAACTTACATCAGACCACCAGAGTAGTATTGGAGAACTTCTCTGACCTCTTGCCTGAAATGAATGGACCGGACAATTGTACAGTAAGGAGTTTCACAAGTGGAGTTTCACACAAACATTGACATGATGCACAAAGTGAACACTTGTTGCTGTTTTTTGTCATTTTCACTCTCAATTCTGCCAGTGCTGCTGGTGATGAAAAGGTCAGTGGATAACAGGTGTTGGCCATGCTTTCAGCACCCTCCCAAGTTTGTATCACTCATATGAAAGCATCAGGAGAAGGGCTAAATTTGTTTCACACAACAGTACAGATGTGGCCTTTAAAACTGTGCGCTTCACGCACCCCATCACATGATCTCGCACAGGTTCGATCAGGCGGGCTCATGGAATTTAAAAAACATTTACTATGCTTCTCACAATTTCCACCAAGGGGCACATGGAAGGATGAAATGATTAACTAAATGAAAAAATAAATGTAAACTGAACCAGCAAGCAGTAGTAAGTACAGTAATAGTAAACAGTAACTTTACATTAGGTAAAGCTAAAATACACAGTACCAAAAGTGGAGAAAAAAAACAACAAAAACATCCAACAACCTGTTACTAGACTAGTCTGTTGCTGGTATAAACTCTGCTCAAGCACTTAATCTTTACATTTTAGACACTCATCAAGCTATATAATAAAGTAAACAAAATCTGCCCAAAAACCTGAATTTTTCTAATAGAATTAGTAAACATTTAATACAAAAGGTAGTGGGAAAAGGTGAAAAACCCTTTTTAATTCTTCTCTTTAAATTTAATTAGTCATAAGGTAATAATTCTTCAGGTATTATCAGGAAATAATCCAATAATAATAATTTTATAGCTGCTTTATTCTGAGTTGTTTAGTGGAATACATGTATTAACAGAGCTTCAAAAATTAAAAGAAAAAGAAAGCACTAAAAACCAGCACACATTTCTTAAATACCTCTTAATTATACTTGTATTTATTACAAACGCAAACATGACATTTAGAGCAGTTATTTTAGTGGAATGTATTAACTGAGCTTCTGATGTGCATTCTTCTCATATCTGTGATCCTGCATGTTGATATCAGACACACTGATGAATTGCATGACATTTTTGTGCATGTTCATGTATGATTTTTTTTTTTACATTTTTAGATTGGACGGTTATTTCCCTTGAAATCTGCATGTCACCGGCAAAGTTTAAACTCTTGTTTTATTAGGTGATGATGACAGGTATAAAAGGGCGTTTTGGTTTGAATTTTGTTATTATCGTCTGTCTCTGTGTGTGTTTGATTGTGTTTCAAGTGGACAAATCACAAAACGATCGGAAATTCTACGGCCTCATGCCACATAACTGGAAGATCATAAGGGATTGGCTTAAAGGCATAGTTCACCCAAAAATAAAAATTCTCTCAACATTTACTCATCGTCATGCCATCCCAGTGTATGACTTACTTTCTTTTACAGAACACAAACCAAGATATTTACAAGAAAATCTCAGCACTGTAGGTCCATACAGTGCAAGTGAACTGCTTATCTTCAAAAATCATATAAAAGGCAGAATAAAAGTAATCCATAAGTCTCCAGTGGTTAAACGCATATCTTCAGAAGTGATATTATAGGTGTGGGTGAGAAACAGATCAATATTTACGTCCTATTTTTCGATCTAAATCTCCACCTTTGACCAGACCAGTAAGTGGTGATATGCACGAAGAAAAAGAATTGCTAAAAAAAAAAAGAGTGTTGGTGGTGTAGTGGGCTAAAGCACTGAACTGGTAATCAGAAGGTCATTTGTTCGATCCCCACGGCCACCACCATTGTGTCCTTGAGCAAGGCACTTAACTCCAGGTTGCTCCGGGGGTTTGTCCCTGTAACAAGTGCACTGTAATTCGCTTTGGATAAAAGCATCAGCCAAATGCATAAATGTAAATGTAAAACAATGTGAAAGTAAAAAGTGCCATTTATGGTAAAAAAAAAAAAGGGACTTAAATATTGATCTGTTTTTCACCCACACCAATAATATTGCTTCTGAAGATATGGGTTTAACCAATGGAGTCTTATGGATTACTTTTATGCTGATTTATGTAATTTTTGGGAAATTCTGGACACCATTCACTTGCATTTTATGGACTGAGACAGAGCTGAAATATTCTTCTAAAAATGTTTTGTTCATTTATGTTCTGAAGAAGGAAGAAAGTCACACACATCTGGGATGGCATGAGGAGTAAATTATGAGAATTTTCGTTTTTGGGTGAACTATCCCTTTAACGAACTTCACCTTAACAGACAACTGACTTTTCCCCTTTTTAAAAAGATTTCTTTGTACTGCATGAATAATATTAATAAAAAAAAAATATGATTTCTAAGCACTATTCATTCTTTTGTCTTGCTGTGCAGGTATGTCTGATATGCTTAATAGTGCACCATTCATCCCAGGTTCATGATTCAAGTGAAGGACTATTAACAAGTTATTGTCATTCGTTTTTACATTTACATTGATTTATTTAGCAGATACTTTTAGCAACTTACAAATGAGGGAAGTAACAACAAAAAGTAACAGTAATATTTAACATTTATTTTTATCATTTTAATATTTATTCTATAATTTATGAATACAATAAGAAATATTAATTATAATAATAATTAATTAAGGCTGTCTACTATTGCGTATGTGTTTAAATTACTATTGCTAACATACAGTTCCTTCTTAAGCAAAGAAAACAAAAAGTGCGGGGTTCAAAAATGGACTGCACTTGTTGTGAAATATACATGCAAATAAAGACAGCGAGATGTAGATTTCAGAAACACAGCTCTTTAACTTGTATCACTCGCAAAAAAAAAACCAGATTCTTAAATTGCATCACAACGCACAGAAATGTAAATCAATATTAAATCATGTAACTTTTTTACTAGGATAAACAGGATGTTCTTTCATTTGAAACATGTTTTGCCACTTCTGTCCTCTGATTAACTTCTCATTAACGTTTGTCCAAATTACAGTAATGTTCTGATCATAATGCCTTAACAGTGTAAATAATTTCATTAAACACTCCGCATTAAAACATTAACTTTGCCAGCCCTATAATTTTATTTTTCATTAACCCAAAATCATACATGAAAAACTGAGGGGCCTCTAGCTAACATTATCAGGTTGACAACCATTAGAAATCAGTGTTTATTCATACTGTAGAATGAGACACCAGTGCCCCCTACAGATCATGTACTCTATATGTCCTGCGTCGCCTTTAACAGCGCGCAATACTGCGTGAAATTTCAGGATCTGTTTCTTTTTTCAAGCATTTATAAAGGCCACATCTCTAAATACTAAGAAACAGGCTGAATACATTAAAACATATGACACAGACATCCTCTTTATCTTGAAGACATATAGGGATGAATCAATCAGAAACAGAACATATTGTGAAGTCTAAGTTCAAATTATTTCATAACCACTCACTTTCTTATTATTGCAAGTAATTTATGTTTACATAATGCTACTGTCAGCACCAACTACCTTGGTTTTCCCAAAATGAATTTAATGTGGAAAGAGTTTTATGACAATTTTGGGAGTTACTCACCTGACTGGCCGGGTGGAGGAATACCAGATGCCCCTTGTGGGAGGCACATTAGCACTGTGAGCACTGCTGCTTTCCCACCCGAACAGGGTTCAACAGCAACTGGTTTGGGAGGTCCCTGTGGATAGATCACAAGAATAAAGGTGTAATTTATAACAAGCCTTCTCCTGAACAGATTATATATATATATATATATATATATATATATATATATATATATATATATATACACACACACACACACACACACACACACACACACACACACACACACACACTTTCATGACTTCTTAAACTACAAAGAGTTCTCAGACAATTGTGACAGCTTTACAGATCCTTGGCATTCTAGCTGTCAGTTTGTCCAGCACTTCCTGTACCACTTGCCATAGATGTGGCTGTCTTGTCGGGCACTTCTCACGCACCTTACAGTCTAGCTGATCCCACAAAATCTCAATGGGGTTAAGATCCATAACACTTTTCCAATTATCTGTTGTCCAATATCGGTGTTTCTTTGCCAACTCTAACCTTTTCTATTTGTTTTTCGGTTTCAAAAGTGGCTTTTTCTTTGCAATTCTTCTCATAAGGCCTGCACCATTGAGTCTTCTCTTTACTGTTGTACATGAAACTGGTGTTGAGTGGGTAGAATTCAACGAAGCTGTCAGCTGAGGACATGTGAGGAGTCTATTTCTCAAAATAGTGACTCTGATGTGCTTATCCTCTTGTTTAGTTGTACATCTGGCCTTCCACATCTCTTTCTATCCTTGTTTGAGCCAGTTGTCCTTTGTCTTTGAATACTGTAGTGTACACCTTTGTATGAATACTTCAGCTTTTTGGCAACTTCAAGCATTGTATAGCCTTCATTCCTCAAAACAATTATTGACTGATGAGTTTCTAGAGAAAGCCGTTTATTTTTTGCAATTTTTTTACCTAAAGACATGCCGGTCTACTGCATACTGTGGCAACACAAAAACAAACACAAAGACAATGGTAAGCTTCATTTAGCAAATCAAATAGCTTTCAAATATGTTTGATGTAATGACAAGTGATTTTCTAGTACCAAATCAGGAATTTAGTATGATTACTCAAGGATAAGGTGTTGGAGTGATGGCTGCTGGAAATGGGGCCTGTCTAGATTTGATCAAAATGTAACTTTTTCAAATAGTGATGGTGCTGTTTTTATCCATGTTTCACTATACTTTGTGATCAGTTGAATGCCACTTTGGTGAATTAAAGTACCAATTTCCTTCAGTAACAGCAAAATCTGTACATTATTCCAAACTTTTGGTCACCAATGTGTGTTCGTACGTACGTACCTACATACATGCCTACATACATACATACCTACATACATACATACATACATACTGTTGTACGTGAAAATATCAGGAGATCAGCATGCTAAAATTTATAGTAATTTATAGTCAAGTTCCAAAATAGAAAAATTATAGAAATGTTGGTCTGTTCTTCATACAAAGCTGTTTTTATGACACTTGGAAAATAGTAACCCAGATGTATGTACTACTTTTATGGTGCTTTTATGGTGTGTTTTATTGTACTGTAAAAAATGTTTTGTCTAAGCTAAAATAAAAAAAAGCTTTATGTGTTGACATCTAATTTAACTTGTTTTATTAATGTCAAAAATATTATTTAACATGATGTAATCAACCTAACTACACTACCACCAACCAAACAGTGGTAAGAGCTGTGTAAATTTAAACTTTAGTGTTCCAAAATAAAACACTCATATATACTATATACATACATCAAATCAGCCACAACATTAAAACCACCTGCCTAATATTGTGTAGGTCCCCGTCATGCTGCCAAAACAGCACCAACCCGTATCTCAGAATAGCATTCTGAGATGCTAGATTTTTCATTACAATTGTACAGGGCAGTTATCAGAGTTACCATAGACTTTGTCAGTTTGAGCCAGTCTGGCCATTCTCTATTGACCTCTTTCATCAACAAGGCATTTCCGTCCACAGAACTGCCGCTCACTGGATGTTTTTGTTTTAGGCACCATTCTGAATAAATTAGAGACTGTTGTGCATGAAAATCACAGGAGATCAGCAGTTACAGAAATACTGAAACCAGCCCATCTGGCACCAAAAATCATGCCACGGTCAAAATCACTGAGATAAAAAAAAAAAATTCTCCATTCTGATGGCTGATGTGAATATTAACTGAAGTTCCTGACCCGCATCTGCTTGATTTTATGCATTGCACTGCTGCCACACAATTGTTTGATTAAATAATTGCATAAATAAGTGTACAGGCGTTCCTAATAAAGTGCTCAGTGAAGTATACACAGTAATAAAATGCATACATATTTGTAAGAAATAAACAATAGGTGTAATAAACATTCATTAAAATATAACAATTGAAAAATAAAGTGCAAATGTGTTAAATTCATTATATTTTGAAAGGTTAACAAAACATCAGGGGGGTACTTTAAAAAAAATATTCTTCAGGGTTCCGGGGCCCTGCTTTAAGTCATTTTTTCCACTAAACATTTAATTTTTGATTGCATATCTGATTTTACTTCACAATTCCATCTTTCATTCTGACCACTGGTACAGTACACTAAGTTGTGAAGTCTTGCTGACGTGCAATTGCATGTTGGGCCATTAACATGTTATGTTCATAATGATGCAGTGTGATGAGCAATCCTGGAGCTTTAGAAAAAAAAAAGAAAGGAAATGCTCCACAAATCACACAACTCTGCTCTCCACTCCTCAACACTCACATACTATGACAAAGGGTGGCATAAACATCCTCTCCATTGAACAGAGTATGCGTATGATGTTGTGTGAGTGGAACTGTCTATTTAATATTCTCTCAGCTTATTAAGACACTCATCTCTGGCCCTCCACACACACTCTGACTCAGCTGGTGGCTAGAGTGGCTTTATTCACCATTTAAAGAGAGTGCCTCTTGAAGAGCCTTTCAAAAATCCTGCTGTAAGTTTACTGACATTGGCAGCCAATGGCACTCCATAAAATAAAGTCTTAATATCTTACTTTGGTGCCAAAATGTACATAAAAAAAAAGCCAAAAAGGAAAGGTAGCAGATGGCAGCAAATATTTGCCCTTCGTGAGCCTTATAATCTGCATTAAACCACACGCGCTGAACCAACAACGTCACCCCAAGGTACCCTTCTATGAAACAGAAAACTTTAATATGAACCTGGCTCCATCCCAATTTTCTGAGCACACAGCATACATTTAAATAAGCTCCCTGTGGAACAATAGACTTATAATGTATGAAGATCTTTCAAATTAAGCTAATAACATGTTTTAGTACCTGGATCACTGTGTCATCTTGTGTCATATCACTCAATGAAACACACCATCAAGTCAAAGATCTGTCTCTGTCCATTTCCTAATGCTCAGATCAACTTCTCAAAGCTTAAGCCCACCCAAGATATCAATTCTGGTTCCTAGATACGGTCTTGGGTCCCTCTTTTAATGTAAGTGTAGGAAATATTTTAAGGCAGTTATATTGTCCGCCAGGTGAAAATCTAAGTCTGATTGGTAGATAAAGCAATAGCAGACATCTACTCAAAAATGTGTGCAGTAAAGTTAAGTTTAAAAGTAAAGTCTAAGTAAATCATGGAACAAGCAACCAAATGAAAGACAGAGCGACTCGTACAGCATGTAGAAGTTTAATATTTCTGAGTATAAGAAGGATGTGACTGATGATGTAAAGAAAGCAAAAACTTAATAGAAAAAACAAATAACCTCAAGAGACTTCTGAGCAAAACGGAGAGCAAATGCATAAATATGCCAATGATTATCTTAAGTAATACAATTTCTGAAAAGGTTTTTGCTTTGCTAATAAAATCATAAGAGATACTGGAGGTTGAACAATATCACTTTTATAACACACTGTTAAAAAGGAAAAGAAAGAGAGGAAAGAAAGGCGGGGCCCATAGTTCTCTCTTACTTTGCAAGAGAACTCATGGAACGTGATGGCACAGGCTTGGAGGGGCTTGTGAAAGGTCAAATTAAGCCTGCGCTGACAGTGATGTCCATCAAGCCCAGTGGACAGAGGCTATAATCAGAGCAATATCTGTCTCTTTGAGAGGAAAAGAGGCCACTTGTGCTGCACTTAAAAAGTTCAAAGCCATTGTTTCTGAGTGACAGGGGGAGGCAGGGGGCGTCTACCTTCCCTTCTAGCTAACTCATTCCTGCGTGTGAAAAATATTGCCATTTCTCCTCTTGATTTTCACTCTCTCTTACACTGTGTAGCATTTCTTAACTAAAATCAGTCAGTAGTTTGTAGAGATTTTTTCTTTTGTACTCAGATCATAAGGAAATGGGTGAGTTCATACTAGGTATGGGTCATGATGGTGGACTAGTTGACTAGACCACGAGTGGAGTTCACAAGTATACCGCAGAGCGCTATTCCATAATTCATTGGTGCAAAGTCAATGGGCTTGGCCATGAAGTTTTGGTATTTTTGTGCAAGCATTCTCTAAGTCTAGGCGCAAGTGGGTTTGGAGAAATCTGGGTCAGGTGCAATTAAATTTGGAGGTTCTTCTCCAGTTATTGCTGCCTCTACGTCCTATTATATAGTCCATTCTCTCAAGCACCAGCGATATAAACAAAGACAGCACATTCATAAGAAATTGGTAGTGTAAATAGACTGAATGCATTTTTTTATATATAAGAATAGAAACATCGACATTAACTGCATCCTTGTTGAATGTGACGCTCCTTTTATTTGACCTACAGATAGTTTAACACTAATCTCATAAATGTTTGTTTCGAAAACGCAACAACAGCGATTGGACATAATTTGATGTTACACTATATATTCAGAGTTTTGACATGAACTTTATTACCACCTGCTGGTGGAATCTCTAAGTTGCAAATGCGGGAACTGAATTTGGCCTTCAGTTAAAAAAGCAAATTGCACTTTGCGGCACTTAATTAAAATACAATTCGCGCTCTCACAAAAAAGATGTAGCGTATGGTCTTTGTGCATAGAGTTGCGTTTTGCACACTTACGAAAATAGAGCCCACGTTATGTAGTCTAGGGCTGCCCCCGACCAAAGAGTTTCCTAGTCGACAAGATATAGTTAAAGCCATTAATCGACTAGTCGATATATATATAAGTAATATAATTATATTTGGGGGCATCAGAAAATGGTTTGAGTTCCAGGGCTGAGAAAGTATGTTATTAGTAAAATTGCTAACACTGTTCTACATTACAGAGAAATTCTAAACCGTAATATTGAGCCTTTAAAATATAAATTTTACAAGCGCACGCACAAAGCAAGCCACAGCAACACTGGGACAAGTGGAAATGTTTCTGAATGTGTAAAAAACTAAATCAGCAAAGAGACTGTCTGAACATTTTTCGAGAAATGCACATTAGGGTTGTGCCGAAAGACGATGATCTCGGGAATCGACGATGGTCAGAGTGATCCCCAATAGCTGATGCCGTTGACGATGTCAAGACAATATTTGGCTCGTTTTCCAATTAATGTATTGAATTATTATTATTATTATTAGGCTATTATTAATATCAAATTAATATTACAAATAATTTGCCCTTAAACACACTTGAAGAAACACACTTTATAATATTTTTAAGAACAGATGACAGAAAAGCGGTCTATGCACATGCCTGACACGCTGTTTGTACGGAGGCATGCAGTCTTGTGGAACACGCACATGTAAAAGATTCTCACCCTTTCTTTGTTTCTGTCTTTTTGTTTCTGTGAATAGTTTTTTTGCAAGAATAGAATCATCTATGAGTGCTGCATATGACCTCAGACATCTCAGCTCAGGAGGTGCTTTGAGTTCGGTTTGCTTTATTTCCACAGAGCAGTTCATTGTGACCAGTGACCAAAACTCTGCAGCCAATATATCTGTGATAAAAAAATAAAATACAAAAACACGTTCACCTCGAACCATGATTTATATTTCAGTGATTATTATCATCATTATTTTTACATTTATAATTGTTTTTATGTCTTAATTGGTGTAATAATTTTCCACCTGCATATTTAGATGGATACTTGCCTGACGGTAAAAGGAAAGGTGGTAACTTATATATATTATTTTTTTGATCACTTCATCATTTTAATTGCCTTTTTGTTTGGAGTGCAATTTGTATTTAGAAATGTATTTGATGCAAGATTTATTTATTTTTTGTAATGAATTAATTTTCAACGCAATATCACTAAAACAAATCGATCCCTCAGCCCGGGGGTTGTCAGTTTCCTGTGGATTTTTTTTTTTTTTTTTTATGCGACCAACTGACCAATCAAATCTTGGTTGACCAAGACTCTTCACATCGACTAATATTTGGTCGACTATTAAGGGGCAGCCCTAATGTAGTCATATCCCTTGTTTACACAAGTGGTTTGTGTTTATTGTATCTAACAGCATGTCAAAAATATTATTTGCCATTTTATTCAGACTCCAGGGGAGAAGTCTCTAATCCACCAAATTACACCCTGTTTGTCAAAAGTGATAGACAGCACCAAAAGCATCCACTGATGGTTTGACAGCTGTCTCAGGACTCTTCAATCTGCCCTTCATACGCAAGTGCATACTCTATCTCTAAACTGACACAAGAAACCTTATTATTTCTTGCAAAACCCACTGATCAAGTGATTCATGCTAAATATCGCACTTAATTACATGTCTCCATTTTCAAACCTACACTTATGCATCCATTTCTGGCCACTCCCAGAAAGGTAGCCAAGTAGTTATGCATAATATAGAGATTCATTTCAATTTCACACTCAAATGTCATATAACACAAGAGAAAAGGGGTGACCACTTTTGCAGACATTTTCAACTTAAATCAATGAGAAAATCTTCATCTTAAAAGATTTGTAATACATGACTCATTTTAATGTTCTTTATCTGTCTGTTTGGTGGTGGGGGTCGGGCATCTTTTAATATACTAGATTAACAATATGTAATCTTTTAATGATAGGACAGTGTAAAATGTTGTCCATGATGCATCTAACCACATTAGATCATGGATCAAATCCATGATCCATGGATCGAATTCTTGTACTGAATCGTAAATCACAATTTTAAGGATGTGCATCAACATAAGGCATAGGTAGTAAAGTTACATAAATATGAATGTTCAATATGAATGTTAAATTAATATGAACTTTTAATCATGTACAAGGAACAACATCTTTCCGGAATATTCCACTGTGAAAATCATAACAGTTGCTCTAGGAAACTGCCATCACTGGACTAATAGACTAGACCTGCGGCCAGTTGAAATGGCTCATATTAGAGACCCTAAAGAAACCTGCTACGTTAATTTACTAATGGCAATTATAAAACTGATAATTCTGACTCTAAATTCTGATGTGCCATGTTCCGTGCCATGTTCCATGCCACTGTAAAATGACTTAAAAATTTAAATTTTGCTTGGTGAAGCTAGTGGCATATAAATTACAAGGAAAATGACTGAAGAATTACTGTACTGTATAGTAAGCCACGAGAGGTGGGTCTTTGACATCACTGTAAGCAGTCTTTCCAGTGTCTGGCATCTGTCCTTTTAAAAATGAGGCGGCGCAGACAAACACAATTGTCTTCAGCATTCAAGAGTCTGTCTGTAGCTAAAATTAATGTGTTCTTAAGAGGATAGTTTACCCAAAAATGAAATTCTGTGATTATTGTTTCAAACCAGTTTGACTTTCTGCCATGGAAAAATGTTCCCTATAGAACTTCTACAACACATCCATCCTATAAAATCTGTCACACAATGTACCTAACTTCTCATTAGTCGGTTATGGGTTTGTGGGTCCGTGTATTCAACAAATAAACCCTCTAACGAGACCTTCATTCTAGCCAACATCTCCAAACGATCAGACAAATCCATTTTCATGCATTTACTCATCCCTAATGGTTTCGAATTCAGTGATATTTGTCTCATTCACATTAGCCTTGTTCCACACAGATCAGAGTAATCCAATTGCAGGCCATTTAGATAGTATTGCCATGACACAGCCAATGAATAATGACAAAGTTTAGAGCCCTACGAGCAAGCTAAGCTAGTGTGTATTCCATTACACATGCTGCAAAGATGCTTTGGGGGAAAGTAATTTAACAGTGAGGTTTTCATGTTATATGAATAATACACAAACAGGGTTTTAGGGGTGTTTGCTAATGCAAGCGAACATCACTATTAATATTGCTCTTACTTGGCGTCAGGGATTTGAATAAACCCCAAGTATTAAACTTTGGCATGTAATTCATCCTGCATAGTTTTTGCTATGAATAGAAATGATACCTCAAATTACATTTCTAAGTGATTGGGCATGCAATTTCTGCCTGTAAGACAAAGACCTCCCAAGCAATATCAAGGGACCAGAACATCATATAGCCATGGATGTGCCCTTATTTGACTTGGCCCAGTAAGTAACAGTCCATCAATGGCCTAGCAACCACTCAGAACACCTTAGGAAAATAAAACTAGAAAATTCACTGTTGTCAAGCCAACTGCAACATTGTGGTGGTGAGTTTTGCAAAGGCAAGCACCACTCATATTATTTATTCTAAACATTTCATATTTTAGATTTTTAGATCCCACCACTGTTCAAGGTGATAGGCCTGACCAAGAATAAACTTTAAAAGAAAACTTCAAAACTTAATTAAGTCTCTAACATTTGAACTTGTAAGTACAGGACAATGCAAACAAATAGTTTTACATTTTTACATTTAAATTTTGGGGGCAGAAACTTTCTTGCAAGTTTGCCTCTGGAGAAAAGAAGAAAGCCTATAAAAGACATACAGCCCTGCTGACTTACAACTAATTGAGGGCCAACTCTATTCCACACCACAGCATTGACTAACCTGATAAATTCAGCTCAGCGGCAGTGAGCCAGATCCTAATTAGACACAGAGACAAACAGGCTGATGAGATACGCTTTATGGGCCATGTCTTCATCTTTCGACAATGTGTGCAATGCTTTCTATTTACTTGATTTATCCTGTACATCATCCAATATTTCATTCACTAGTTTTCCACCCGGCATCCCTTTATTTGTTTATGCAGCAACTTGCCGAATATCTGGCATGGTTGGGTCTTTTAATTACCCCATTCTATCCTTCGTTTCACTTTCTTCATTATTGTTATGCTTTCTTTATTCGACTCGTCTCTTATTTCCTCTGTTTCTCTCTTTGCCCAATCAAAAATATGTATTGCAGTAACTGGCTGCTGCCGAAGATGAAGTCGATAACTACTGCTGCCGCAAGTATTAAGCAGAGAATGGGAATGGAAACACAAAAAGCCATAAACCAACAGGGCAAACCTCTTCATCTATATGTTTCTCCAGCTCTTAACAGGCAGCAGAGCATCTCATTTGTATGGCTAACAGGAGCATTCGCAGAGACAGGGATAAAAGCTCACTACTGTGCACTCTCAATGAGAAGAACGGCTACATACACAGAATAATTTAAACGCCCCTCTCTTTGTTGCCTGGTGATAGCCTCCATCCATCATATTCTGCAACTGTTAACAGGACCATATGTTGTGTGCTGGCCATGGTGGTGGAGCAGCATCTGTGTCATCTGCACTATTCTAAATGGGCTGTCTTCACTTTGGCTCTATAAAACACTTCTGTTGACCTAAACACACAATTCTTTCTCCAGTCCAATCAACGCCAACACAGACCAGCCCAGTTCAATGCACAGCCAGAGCAGTCTTTACATGACCGGTGATGGATACTGGCTGACCTTGCCAGGGAGTGAAGAAATGAGCTGCTCTCACTATAGAAATCAACCCCATGAAACAGCTTGACGAGCACAGTTTCTTTCCTGTGTTCACGAATTTCCTATTGAAACTGGAAGTTTAGGAGGAACAAATCAAAGGCTCATCCCTTTATTGTAAATAGGGATGAGTAAATAGCCAATAGGCTTTAGTTACATCACAGCCATGACCCATGATTTGGTACCTTATAGTCGGTTACAGGTTGCATTAGAATTTCTAATTTCTAGATAGCATTTGATTGGACCAAATCTATGTAGTGCATGATGAGTCGTTCATATTTTTGGTCAGTTTGACTGTAAATTCAAAAATTATTAATAATAATTTTTTAATCTCTGTCTTAGTACTTTTCTGATGCAATTGAAACTTTGTAATGCAGCACTTTTAAATACACTCCTTAAATACAAACTTATGTTTTATTACTGTGGCATTTTTAGTCTTTTACTGTTAAAATTATTGACAGTTTTACAGCGTACACACAAGTCAATCACTCAGCACCTCACATTTCTCCTTCACAATGACTCGTTACGGGGCCATAAATTCATGTATTTTACATAAATTATATATTAGAAATAAGCATAACCCTATAATGTACTTAAAAGTAATTAAATTAATTGAAGGTCAGTAACTGTAATCTGATTACAATACATTTAAATGTAACACATTACACTACTTTTTTGACTAAAATTAATTATATTACAGTAACTAATACATTTTTTAATGGCATTGCACCCAACACTGATCCAGAATTGTGCTATTTTTAATTAATTAATTTGTTTTACGAAAAGGAGGGACAAGTTTCAACATTATGACACAAATGCTGTCAATTGAGCTTAACTTGTCTTGAACCCAGGATATTCTGCAACAGGCCCACATTACTGTTTTGCACAGCAGTCTGGATCATCCTCTTTTATTATTAGCAGGTTATGCTAAACAATTCAACAGCACCAGATGCTGTCTAATTAACCTTTATAGAACAGATTTGCTCTCATTTCCCTTCTTTCACCTTCAGCTGCTGCCAGACCCCAGCAAAGTGAAGTCAACATCTGGATCTGCCTCAATAGACTCCAAGAAGTGTCAATGTTGATCACTCAGCACATGATGAAGGCTGGTGGAGAACAACACGAGGGGACACATATGCCAAAAGATTAAATAAAACAGCAGTCAGACGCTTAAGAATTTCAGACCAAGATGTCCTCAAGAGCTAAGAAATAAACAAAGGAAGCACTTGCTCAGGAGGGAGGCATCTAGAAGAAAAGCTCAAATTCACTATGGACATTAATGGACAAAAGTGTTTAGAAACCCTAATGAGTATTTTTGTGCCTGTGTGTGTTTCATTACGTATTTGCGGGCTAAGCTCTATATCTTAAATCCAAGCTTGAAACGCTATTGTATTCAAAGCTTTGAGGGAAGGAGCTGAGATTGATGTCTTTGAGAGGTGGTGCTTATAGTGAGTCTCCTGAGGCTCTGATATGTCTATAGCAGCTTTTTGGAAGATCTGCACTGCTGGTGAAAATCGAGCCTCCAAGAGGCTAAGGAGAGAACAGCAGGAATCTAGTCTGAAAAGATTCAGGTGACAGAACTTCCAGAGTGATGAAACAGCAGTATTTTAGCACTGGAACAACAATCTCTCAAGCCTTCATCAGCATCTCAATGAAATTCAAAGCATCTCCACAGAAGAACTTTTGAGCTAATAGACTTTTTTACCATGCAGAACATTAAGAGAAGAACAAGATACTGAAGCTGAATTCGCAGGTATTATCTGAAGCCAAAATATTCACTATAAAAACAAATTCTGTTAACAAAGATCTTATTCTCAACAAATGGCTTGGGGACGCAACTTCGCAGGACTTAAGTGGTTATTCTCACAAGGCTGGCTCCCCGTAAATGAGAGACGAGCAGTTGTAAAGCTGAAGTTTGTGTAAAAAGAACCACGTTAAACAGTGTTCAGATGGAGGATTGACGAGTACGTTGTTTTGCGCTCTTTTCATTTGTGCCGTGTCATCCAACATCCCAAAATGTTCACCGAGCACCACTCCACTCTGCAATAATGGATTCTAGAGAGGCACATCAAGTGCGTTTTGAATGTCAATGCAGAGCTGCAGGTAGATTTGCTCTCACATGTGTGTGTTTATGTTGTATATAGCCATTTGTTCTGCTGCTGTCAAATTGTAAGCAGTTTCTGCCTGATTCTGTTCATTATTTAGACTGTAAACATTGTTGAGTTTATTGTAAAGGTTAGAAGTGTATAATGCAGTACATATTACATTACATAAAGTGTGATGAAATATAATATATAACCTAGGTGATTTAACTAAATAATTATCTCTATATCTTTCTACCTTATGGCAATATTTGATTTATGCATTTGCTCTAAAATGGCTTACAATTTTGTTCATGCAGAGGAACCATAATTTCGTCCAAACAGCTGATGTAGCCAAGATTCAAATTGTTTAAAGCTGCATTTTAAAGTAAAATACAATCAAAATATAGTTAAAAATAATCAAGATAAAGTATAAAATATAGCATAAAAATTTTCAAATTTACACATAAAATTACACATAGTTTCTCATTAAATGAACAAGGATGAATCGTATATAATCATATATACACCAATATAACAATGCCTAGTATTAAACAGCAATATTTACCTACATATAGGGGTGACAAATCATAGAATCACAAGCTATAAATCGATTTATCAAACCGATCATTTCAAAGACAGTATTAAAACATGTTTGTCTTAGTGCCTTCATACTAGCGAGTTGGGAGGGATGGAGGAATTGCAAAACTAATCTTGCAGACTTTAAGAATATTAAAAGGAATACACACACACACACACACACACACACACACACACACACACACACACACACACACACACACACTTCTGTCATCATTAACTTACCCTCATATTTTCCCTAACTCTACTAAATTTTTTCTTCCATGGAACGCAAATAGATATGTTAGACAGATATACAGCCTTTGTATTTCTCAAAAGTCATACAGTTTTGGAAAAACATTTTAGTGAAAATTTCTATTTTTGGATGAACTTTTACAGTAATGGCCAAAAAAAACTGCATTAAAATCATTATGAATATATCTTGTACATTTGATAAATCAATCAGATGTAATAAATAAATATGTAGTTAGTAGTAAAATCTGTGTAGTAAATAGTGAGCATTAAATAAACAGAGGTATAACCCAAAATTTCCAGGGTGAATATTGAGTTTAGTGGTCACACTCACCTCGATTCCTCCCTGAAGCTGTTCTAGTTGTGGGCCACCCACATCCAGTGTCACCGCGACCGAGGCAAAAGGGCGACTGGCCATCTGCTGTCTTTCCCTCATCAGTTGCTGTAGCAAGAAGGGTAAGAGGCGGAAGAAAGAGGGGAGATACATATGAAACATTTGTAAATAGCTGTACACAAACTAAAAATAACTTAATGGCTTCAAACAACTTCCCTTTTCTTGTCAAAATCTCAGATTTAGAAATAAATCTGATGGAACAGTTTAAACTGACAGTATAAGTGAAGTGCCTCAGCAAGTTCAGTGACTGACAAGTTCATTGAAAGAACAGAAAAATCTAAAGATTATGGAGACAAACGAGAAGGAGAGGAGAGTGCTAAGAAAGTGCAAACAGTAAAACAGAGAAAAGGGAGAGAGTGAGACAGAAAGAATTAAAGAGCGAGAAAGGGGCAATTACAGCACTCTGGCTGTTTTCCAGCACAGACAGAAACAGGTGGCTGAATAATTCATTTGTTCCAAATAAAAAAGTTTGGAGGACCTGGCTAATCAAATGTCTGCAAAGATGGAAAGGATATTCCTCCACAACATGCATGACAAGCAATTATTTTGCCATTGATTGCATGGGCATCAGTATTCCAGTGGTGGAGTTTAATTAATGATGCATTCCATGTAATTTCTCCATTCCACTGACTGGCTGGCTTCTCTAAAAGCAGAGCAGGACTCACAACCTCCATACAAAACCCCATCTATAACCAATGGCACATTACTGTATTTTGTCTCTCTGATGAACCTCATTTATAAATGTGCACATTGAGAACCATTTTCTTTGCTTGTCCTTATTGGAGAAGATACTGCACAGGTACTAAACCAAACCCTCAAGTACTTCTGATGCTGCATCAAGATATTTATCATCATCAACTCTTCATCTGCCAATCAGAATGTGTCTGAGAGTGAGCAATGGTGAATGTTTATGTGTGTGATACTGGCAAAAAAAGATTGATATAGTGTATTAAATCACACGGTGCTTCATCAATGATGTAGTAATAACCACACCTGTTCACTGAAAAACTTAAGGGATAGTTCACCCTAAATTAAAAATTATATTTTACTCACCCTCATGTTGTTCAAAAACCTACAGTATATGACTTTCTTCCATGGAACAGAAAAGCAAGCCTTAGTCACCATTCCCTTTCATTGAATTAAATAGAGATGCAATGAAAATTAATGGTGGCTGACATTCTGTCTAACATCATCTTTTGTGTTTCATGCCAGAAATAAAGTCATATGGGTTTAGAACAACATGAGGGTCAGCAATTCTCCTGGAATGAAACTTTGAAAGACATTGTACTAAGTGAACACTCCGAATCAGGTTCTTTTACTTTGGCAAGATGACGTCGCAGGTGATGCCTCTATCATCTCTGGATAATCAACAGCAAAAAAGAGTGGTCCTCAACAGTGGTAGATCAATATCTAAATGCATGCTGATTTGGGTACCAAGGACGAGGCTGATTGCTATTGAATTTGTGACCAAGCAAAGTTTGCTACATTAAACTCTAATTTTTTTCCATACCAGTGACCTAAGCCAACTTTTGAGGGACTGTCAATTGCTGGGATTTCGCAGCAATCCTGTAGCACTACACAACCTAATTAGCATGATGGTGTCCACACACAGATCCACATGTACAAGGATTTCTTACATGCAGAGCATAAGTAAATGGCACAGCAGAAAATCTGCTTTACTGCTTTGCAAAAAAGTTCATTATTTACCTTCAGAATGTCAGGATTGACATTATGACCACTCAGAGGTGAATCAAATAATGTTGATCATCTTCTAACAAGGTCATATGTATGTCAAGGTCTGGGAGGATTAGATGGTAAGCGAACAATCAGTTCTCATAGTCTACATGTTGAATACAGGAGAAATGGGCAGGAGAAAAGACCTGAGCAAATTAGATGAGGGCCAAATTATTATGGTAAGATGACTCAGGGCATCTCTGAATTGGCAAGGCTAGTGGGGTGCTCCCGATTAGGAGTGGTGTGTTCCTACCGACAGTGGTCCGAGGAGGGACCAACCACAAACTGGTGACAGGGTGTTGGGCACCCAAGGCTCATGGATGCACGAGGGCAACGATCCCATCTAGTCTGAACCGATAGAAGATCTACTGTGGCACAAGTCAACGAAAATTTTTATTATGGTTATGTGAGAGGAGGTCACATGACGCCATGCGAGGAGCAGACATGTAAACCACGAGCTCGGTGCGGTTTGCTAGTTTGTAATTATTTTTGTGATATAAATCGGTGAGATTCGACATCCTACTATATACTTGTTCTTTGAAATCAACATGGCAAAGAATTTAAAATGCTCAGGCTCTGGAGATATTAAAAGACACTTACGTGCTCAAGCTGTAACCTCTGACAGGCACGCAGACCAGGGACTTAATTTGGATGGCGCAGTGGGAGAAATTCAGCGTCAACTGGCGAGCATGTCTGTGATGCTGCCAAAAGTTGTTGCAGACTTTGAGGATCAAATTGTAATGCGTCGATCGATTATGATGATGGAAATAAAATTCTCTGAGTTGGTTACAAGAATTGGGGACATCAAGAAAAATGGATCGATTATCTGGAGTCATCGGAGAGGGAATTGGCTGCTAATCCGTTGGCAACCAAGGCAGATTTACAACACGTTTTTGAAAAGAAGACTGAAAGAACCTCCCCTCCGTGTTCTCGGCGGCTCATAGGGACTCTCCTCCGCCCCTGGCAGCGGCCCTACCGCTCCAGGCGGTCGGGGAGACACTTCCCTCCTCCCCTCACAGACGGCAGTCCTCCATCGACCCCTCCGCATTTCTGGGGGATGTCAGGGCCCCTGGCAGCGGCTCCATCGCTCCAGGCAGTCAGGGAGTTCAGTCCCCACTCGCCTCGCGGAGGCCGTTCAGAGCGTCCGGGCGGTCGGTCTACTCCCTCCCCCGGTGGATGGCAGCGGCGCTCCCCTGGGTGGACAGCAGTGTCGAGGAGTCCGTGACCGGCATCCCTCATCCTTCCCGGGCTTCGGCACCAGTGTAAAGGGATCAATGGAAAGGAGGCGGCGAGAACCGGCTTGTCAATATAAATAATAGTTTAATATAAAACTTAAAAGACAAACACACACATATGACGGATGTCCATTAATGATCTCTCTCTCCCGCACGATCCTCTGCAGTCGACTTTTATCCCTTTCGAAGGCTTGATTAGCCTAATACGGGACCGGGTGTGTAGGATCACGACCCGGCCCCGCCCTCAGCCCTGCCACAAAGACCTTGAGAATCGCATTAGGAGGAATAACGTGCGAATTGTTGGAATTCCAGAACATGAGGAGGGCAGAGATATGGTGAAATTCCAGGATGAGCTCTTCCCAGGCCACAAGCTGGAAATCAAGCAAGCTCACAGAGTCCCAGCTCACAGATCTGATGAGGTAGACAGGCCCCGATCAATTCTGGCCAAATTTCTCAGATCATCCGTGTTACGTGAGGCGAGGAGCAAAGGAAAGCTTTCTTGGAAGAATCACAACATTTTCTTGTTCCCAGACTTTGCGAATTCGACAAGAGAGAAATGTGATCTATTCAAGGAATGCAAGAAACTCTTACATCAACGGAAGATTGCTTTTGATCTGATGTTTCCAGCTAAATTGCGAATAGATACTAAGGATGGCCGCAATGTATTCACATGTCCCAAACAAGCCCTTCATAGAATCATTGTGTGAGTAAGCCATTTGGTGATTCTCATGTTGCCGTCTAGTGGGTCTGACTCACTGAACATTCACTTGACTGTCTGAGGAAGCTGGGCACCATTTTTTGTTTCTGTTTGTGTTGGTTCCGCCTAGTGGCTGGAGTTTTTTTTTGTAATAACACACTTTCAAGAATCGCTTACATCAACGGAAGATTGCTTTTACACGGAAGTTCCGGCCAGATTGAGAATGGATACTAAGGATTTTTTTTATGTGGCCTCCGAGTGAATTTGACTCACTCAATACAGTCTTGACCACCCGAGGAACTGGGATGCCCGTTTTGTTTCTTTTTGTGCTGGGTCCACATAACGGCTGGAGTTTGTTTAGTGGAATAATACTCCTTCGGGACAGTTGTGGATGAATCTGCTCGTTCCTTGGGCTTAAGCCTCCTGTCGGTTGGAGTTTGTTTTGTGGAGTATTTTGCAGGACACTGGGAGGATTATTGTCATCTGCTGCAGTCATTAACAGCCGGCTCACTGAACATTCATTAATTGTCTGAGGAAACTGAATGGCCATATACATTTTATTATTATTTTATGCATGTGTATATCTATATACCTCCAAGTAAGTTCAGTGAATAAATCTACACTTTCATAGTGTTTATTCAACCTGTTGGCTGAGGTTTGTTTTACAAAGTATTTTCAGTTTTTTGCCTCACAATAGGCAAAGTTGTAGTGGGGGCTCTCGTAGGCATACGTGGACCTTTTGAGTTTAGAGGGATGAAGTGCGTGGGGTTAATGCACACGTTTGTCTTTTTTCTGTTTGTTTGGTTCAGGGGGAGTTCAGGTTTGATTGTTGCACTAATGTTGAAATGTGGTCTTTGTAATCTTGTTTTTGACTCACAATTATTTTTTTTCTATTATATCAAATGTTAATATGAGTGGGCTATCTTTCTCCATGTGGAATGTGAATGGGTTGGGGCACCCCATAAAATTAAAAAGGTTATTTCTTTTCTTAATTGTAAGAAATATGAAATAGTAATTTTTCAAGAAACTCATCTTTTCTCACAGGAAGCTGAAATATTTGGGAAGATATGGGGTGGGCATGTTTTCTTTAGTTCTGGCTCAAGTAAGAGCAGGGGAGTCATTACATTGATAAGTAAAAACCTCAAATTCATATGTCTTAAACAGATTAAAGATAAATTAGGAAGAGTCATAGTGTTAGCAGAAATTCAGGGGCAAAGGTTGGTTTAGGCTAATATTTATGCACCTAACACTGATGATCAGGGCTTTTTTTTATAGATCTTGCTGGAATGTTGCAAGCCGCTGGCACCCCTTTTTTTATATCCAAGTCCCTCATTCCATCTGTTGTTGATTGCTTAATTGGAATTATCTTAGTCTCAGATCACACCCTGGTGAGTTTAGAGGTGGTGCCACATATGGAGAAAAAGAAATCATACAGCTGGTGCTTTGATGTATCTCTTTTGCAGAATCCTGATTTCCAACAAATGCTAAAGACTGAAATCAATGTCTATATGGAGACCAACTGGTCCTCAGTATTCTCTGTGGGTGTGACTTGGGAGGCACTTAGTCAGATCATACAATATGCCTCATTCATCAAAAAATCCAAAGCACAAGAATTCGTGGAGTTGGAAGGAAATATTAAAAGTGCTGAGGCAGAGCTGAAGTACAGAATGTTGTCTAATGGTCTCAGAGAATTGACCCAATTGAAATACAGATATAATACTATTTTGTCACGGAAAGTGGAGTTTTGATTATTCAGGGCAAGACAGTCATATTTTGAGTGAGGGGACAGAGCAGGGAAGCTTTTGGCTAGATATATAAAGCAGAGAGTGTCTTTTTTTTACCATTCCCTCAGTGAAATCTGATGGTGGTGAAATTTTTGATATTAATAATGCCTTTAAAGAATTCTATCTTGGTCTTTATAGTTCCATGTCTTCATCTACTGATGAAGATATTAGAAACTTTGTGGAACCATTAGAACTCCCTAAATTGACGACCAAGCAAAATAATTATCTTGATTCAGAGATAAACTTGGAGAAACTTGACAAGATAATTAAGGCCTTACCTACACTGCCCTGCAAAAGCAAAAGACCTTAACTCACTAGAGTGTGAAACTGAGAAAAATGACTTTAAAGTTGCTGTTTTGTCCAGACAAAAGTATTATAGGTAGGACTCCCAAAATTTCACAACTAGTTGCTATACAGAAGAAATGTTTGTATGCAAAAAATCTTGAGCTCAAAATTGACCTTTGACCCTTGTTTGGCAGTTAATGTACTCTGCCTTTGTATCATGTGCCAAAAATCAGGAGTCATGCAAAGGCAAAAGGCCGTAACTGACATATAATCAATATTTACTTGCTGTTCACCATACTTACATCCATTATAAGAACACCTAACCAAGGTCTAGTCATCATGGTATTTGTTTTAAATTATATAGAAGACCTTTGGTTGTTCCTATTTAGTGCTATAATGATCAGGATAGTGCGGCAACACTAACACAGTTAAACAGTATAACAGATAAGTTACTTTGCAGTACAGTATGTACAGTATGAATAAATACAATACATATTTTCACAATAAAGATAATTTAATTATAATTGAATACAAAGGTATATGTATTCAAATGCAAGATATAGAGTAATAATTCATTAAACATTAGACCAATACATTAGAGATTAGAGACTGCTCATTCCAAGTTTTTTACTGCTCCAAATAAAATCTTACTGAAAGCTAATTTTTTGAGATATCAACCTAAAATTTGGAACACAACTTGTCCATAGGTATATATGACAAAGCATTCTTGAAATACAACCATTTAAGTTTGGATAGTGATTTTCATGTCTATGCGAAAAAAGGGGGAGGGGTGACAGTTAAAGGGTTAAACTTTGAAGTCCAAACTGCTCAAGATGCTCAGTCAACGAACTTGACTTGGATTACTACTTTTTAATTCTGAGATAATACAGACAGAGTATACCGAATAAAAGTTGGAATTACTTTTACTATTTAGGTTAGCCTACTTTGTACGGACGTTAGCGATAACTAGCTGTAAAATCTGACACCTGCAAGAAGGAAATATGGCTCAAACACGTATGGATTGTTGTGGATACAGCAGATGACGTGCATTGCTATGGATTATATCTTCTATGGATTATATCGGATTGCATGGAAAGGTAGGATGCCTCTGTATTTAATATTTGGTTTTCAGCATCTGATGTGAGGCGAGTGTCAGCGTCAACGTTAGCGCTAATTTACGCGACACCGATTAATTTTAGCTAGCTCCGGGCTGTCACTGACATTGACAGATCTGAACCATCGCCCTATCACATCGCTATCACAGAGTAATAATACAAACAAGCAGTCGGCAGTCTACACTTTATTTCAAAGATGTGTCGTGTGTATGTTACGCGGTTTGGTGACAATAAAAGAGCGGTAATCTTTGACAGTATGACAAAGCCAGAGTACAGTAACATCACAGCGGCACCGTAACATCTCTCTTGATGCCAGGCGAAACAAAGTCAGAACACCTTAAACTCAAATTCAGCGTGCCGGAACAAAGGCTAAGAGCCGTAACAACTGTTACGGCGTTCTGCTGTGGTTTCTCGTATGGTTTTGGATGTTACGGTTGTCATAGCCCTTTAATTTCTCGTTAAAACAATCAAATTCACTCACGATATTTATTCACATGATAAAGGAGGTCTTGAATACCCCAAAAATGACATTAACTCATTTTTGACCAAACATGATGTTACGGCGTTTTGCCTTTGTAGGGCAGTACAGGCAAGGCTCCTGGGCCAGATGGTTTCGCCGCTGAATTTTTTAGATCTTATGCTACAGAACTGGCTTCACTTTTGTTAGAAGTTTATACGGGATCAATAAAGAATGCAAAGCTTCCACCAACCATGACGCAAGCCCGGACCAGTCTGATTCTTAAAAAGGACAAAGATCCAAGTGAGTGTAAAACTTAGACCAATTTCCCTGATCCAGCTAGATGTAAAAATTGGCAAACATTTTGGCAAATCGATTAAGTTATGACACCTCTTATACAGAGGGGTCTTAACCAGTGTCATGATCGACAGGCAGATTATTTTAAGGAACTGGAGGTTGGATGGAGCACCCTCTTTTCAGGAGTGGTGCTCGGAGATGGGAAGGTTGGTGGTCTTTGAGGGAGGGGCATTTAGAAGAATGGGGAGGTTCAACATGTTCGTGGAGAAATGGGGAGGGCATTTGTCATTTATGGATATGTGATTATTATGTTTTTTATTTGTTCATTAATCTATTTATTTTTTTGTGCATGTATGTCTATCATTTCAGACCAATATGATGTTGTTGGGGTCAGGGTGGGATTGAGCGGGGTAATAGTGGGGGTTAAGATTGATTGTGTATGTGTGTGTGTATATATACACTCACCTAAAGGATTATTAGGAACACCTGTTCAATTTCTCATTAATGCAATTATCTAATCAACCAATCACATGGCAGTTGCTTCAATGCATTTAGGGGTGTGGTCCTGGTCAAGACAATCTCCTGAACTCCAAACTGAATGTCAGAATGGGAAAGAAAGGTGATTCAAGCAATTTTGAGCGTGGCATGGTTGTTGGTGCCAGACGGGCCGGTCTGAGTATTTCACAATCTGCTCAGTTACTGGGATTTTCACGCACAACCATTACTAGGGTTTACAAAGAATGGTGTGAAAAGGGAAAAACATCCAGCATGCGGCAGTCCTGTGGGCGAAAATGCCTTGTTGATGCTAGAGGTCAGAGGAGAATGGGCCGACTGATTCAAGCTGATAGAAGAGCAACTTTGCCTGAAAAAAACACTCGTTACAACCGAGGTATGCAGCAAAGCATTTGTGAAGCCACAACACGCACAACCTTGAGGCGGATGGGCTACAACAGCAGAAGACCACTCATCTCCACTACAAATAGGAAAAAGAGGCTACAATTTGCAAGAGCTCACCAAAATTGGACAGTTGAAGACTGGAAAAATGTTGCCTGGTCTGATGAGTCTCGATTTCTATTGAGACATTCAGATGGTAGAGTCAGAATTTGGCGTAAACAGAATGAGAACATGGATCCATCATGCCTTGTTACCACTGTGCAGGCTGGTGGTGTAATGGTGTGGGGGATGTTTTCTTGGCACACTTTAGGCCCCTTAGTGCCAATTGGGCATCGTTTAAATGCCACGGCCTACCTGAGCATTGTTTCTGACCATGTCCATCCCTTTATGGCCACCATGTACCCATCCTCTGATGGCTACTTCCAGCAGGATAATGCACCATGTCACAAAGCTCAAATCATTTCAAATTGGTTTCTTGAACATGACAATGAGTTCACTGTACTAAAATGGCCCCCACAGTCACCAGATCACAACCCAATAGAGCATTTTGGGATGTGGTGGAACGGGAGCTTCGTGCCCTGGATGTGCATCCCACAAATCTCCAGCAACTGCAAGATGCTATCCTATCAATATGGGCCAACATTTCTAAAAAATGCTTTCAGCACCTTGTTGAATCAATGCCACGTAGAATTAAAGCAGTTCTGAAGGCGAAAGGGGGTTAACCACAGTATTAGTATGGTGTTCCTAATAATCCTTTAGGTGACTGTGTATATATATATATATATATATATATATATATATATATATATATATATATATATATATATATATATATATATATATATATATATATACATATATATACATATATATATATACATACATACATACACACACACACACAAACACACACACACACACACACACAGTATCTCACAAATGTGAGTACACCCCTCACATTTTTTTAAATATTTGATTATATCTTTTCATGTGACAACACTGAAGAAATGACACTTTGCTACAAAGTAGTGAGCGTACAGCTTGTATAACTTTGCTGTCCCCTCAAAATAACTTAACACACAGCCATTAATGTCTAAACCTCTGGCAACAAAAGTGAGTACCACCCTAAGTGAAAATGTCCAAATTGGGCCCAAAGTGTCAATATTTTGTGTGGCCACCACAAATTTACACCAGAGCTTCACAGGTTGCCACTGGAGTTCTCTTCTGCTCCTCCATGATGACATCATGGAGCTGGTGGATGTTAGAGACCTTGTGCTCCTCCACTTTCCATTTGAGGATGCCCCACAGATGCTCAATAGGGTTTAGGTCTGGAAACATGCTTGGCCAGTCCATCACCTTCACCCTCAGCTTCTTTAGCAAGGCAGTCATCATCTTGGAGGTGTGTTTGGGGTCGTTATCATGCTGGAATACTGCCCTGTGGCCCAGTCTCTGAAGGGAGGGGATCATGCTCTGCTTCAGTATGTCACAGTACATGTTGGCATTCATGGTTCCCTCAATGAACTGTAGCTCCCCAGTGCCAGCAGCACTCATGCAGCCCCAGACCATGACACTCCCACCACCATGCTTGACTGTAGGCAAGACACACTTATCTTTGTACTCCTCACCTGGTTTCCACCACACACGCTTGACACCATCTGAACAAAATAAGTTTATCTTGGTCTCATCAAACCACAGGACATGGTTCCAGTAATCCATTTCCTTAGTCTACTTGTCTTAGCAAACTGTTTACGGGCTTTCTTGTGCATCATCTTTAGAAGAGGCTTCCTTCTGGGATGACAGCCATGCAGACCAATTTGATGCAGTGTGCAGCGTATGGTCTGAGCACTGACAGGCTGACCCCCCACCCCTTCAACCTCTGCAGCAATGCTGGCAGCACTTATACGTCTATTTCCTAAAGACAACCTCTGGATATGACGCCGAGCATGTGCACTCTATGGTTGACCATGGCGAGGCCCGTTCTGAGTGGAACCTGTCCTGTTAAACCGCTGTATGGTCTTGGCCACCATGCTGCAGCTCAGTGTCAGGGTCTTGGCAATCTTCTTATAGCCTAGGCCATCTTTATGTAGAGCATCAATTCTTTTTTTCAGATCCTCAGAGAGTTCTTTGCCATGAGGTGCCATGTTGAACTTCCAGTGACCAGTCTGCGGGAGTGTGAGAGCGATGACACCAAATTGAACACACCTGCTCCCCATTCACACCTGAGACCTTGTAACACTAACGAGTCACATGACACCGGGGAGGGAAAATGGCTAATTGGGCCCAATTTCGTCATTTTCACTTAGGAGTGTACTCACTTTTTTGCCAGCGGTTTAGACATTAATGGCTGTGTGTTGAGTTATTTTGAGGGGACAGCAAATTTACACTGTTATACAAGCTGTACACTGACTACTTTACATTGTAGCAAAGTGTCATTTCTTCAGTGTTGTCACATGAAAAGATATAATCAAATATTTACAAAAATGTGAGGGGTGTACTCACTTTTGTGAGATACTGTATATGTTTTATTTTAATTTGTTCGTATAATGTGAATCTATAAAAATTGTTAATCTGAATGATGGTTACGGGAGGAATGTGTCAACACACAGTGCATCACATCCTGCTGCGTATGGGGCTGTAGCCGCAGACGGGTAAGTGTGCCAATGATGACCCATGTCCACCATTGAAAGAGCCTACAACGGGCACGTGAGCATAGTGCTGGTTCACATTGTCAATGTCACAAATGTCATTAATGACCAAGAAACAGTGCAAGATCTTAAATATTTCTTATTCATTTTATGTCATGACGTTTATTTACAGTAGATTTTTTTTTTTCCAGGTTTAAATTAGATTTTAAATGTAGACTCAGACTTCTGAATTCTGAAATTCATTTTAACCTCAGAAATCACAGAGAAGCATCTCCGTGTCCGTAAGAAACATTAAACGAAAGAAGGTGGCGACGTCCTTGACGGTGAACATATCAAGCTGACAGCACTGTCGTCTGTGGGGTGTCTCTTCAGCATTGGCACACAGAGGTCTCCTCAATGACTTTCGCTCAAATAGGCCCTGATGGCACCACTGTTATTAATCATTCATTATCTTTTCTATTAATCACCACTTGAGGACTGTTATGGTTGATCCTGCCACGACCACATTCATAATGAAATTATCAGAGCTGTGCACACTCCTCGCATAGCGGCTTCTCTTGACAATATGATCTCATCATCTTTATGAAAACTGAGACTCCAACCCATGTAAGTAAATGTGGATGAAATTAAAGATATTGGAGAGGTAAGCCAGTGTGAAAAGTTGTTAGTCAACGGTCTGTGACTAAAAGAAAACATTCATTTGAGCAACTGCCTAGCAGCAGCCTGTCTCTAAGGCACATAAAGAAATACTAGCCTACTCATGTTCAGAATGTAATCCTAGCTTAATACTTTCTGAAAACTCATCGTATTCAATTGCAAAAAAGTATGTGAACCCTTTGGAATTACCTGCATTTATGTATATATTTGTCTTAAAATCTGGTTTGATCATCTAAGTTACAACAATGAACAAACACAATCTAACTTTTAAGTTTTAACTAACACACATATTATGTTATTGTTCTTGTACATATTGAATACATCATTAGAAAATTCACAGTGTAGGTTGGAAAAAGTATGTGAACCCCCTATGCTAATGAAACAAAAGCTAATTAGAGTCAGGAGTTGGCAAAACTGGCGTGCAGTTAATGAAATGAGATTGGAGGTGTGGGTTAGATTACTTTGACTTATAAAAATCACTCAAAATTTTTGAGTGATTTTTATATTCACAAGAAGCATCTGCTAACGTGGACCATGCATTGTTAAAAAGAGATTTCAGAAGACCTATGATCAAGAATTTTTGTTTTTATTAAAGCTGGAAAGGGTTGCAAAATTATCTCGAAGAGCTTAGATATTCATCTCTCCACAATTATACAAATGGTCTATAAATGGAGACAAATTAATACTGTGGCTACTCTCCCTAGAAGAGGCGGTCCAGCCAAGATGACTCTAAAGGGCACACCGCAGCAGGCTTAATGAGTTAAAAAAGAACACTAGAGTGACAGCTAAAGGTTTGAATGAATCACTGGATCTGGTTAGCATCTCCGTTCATGAGTCTACTAAATGGAAACTATTAAACAGGCATGTGTCCATAGCAGGAGCACACGAAGGAAGGCACTGCTTTACAACAAAATAATTGCTGCATGTCTGAATTTTGACAAAGACAACCTTGACACTCCACAAAGCTACTGGGAAAATGTTTGTGAACTGATGAATCTAAGGTTGAAATGTTTGGGAAGAGCATGCAGTACTATGTATGGTATAAAAACAGCACTGCATACTAAAATGAGAACATCATCCCAACAGTGAAGTACGGTGAGGGAGAATCATGATTTGGGGCTGCTTTGCTACTCGGGGACTGAAATGCTTGCCATTATCAATGGAAAAATTAATTCCCAAGTTTATCAATGTATCCTACAGGATTATGTTAGGGTGGCTGTGTGCCAGCTGAAGCTCAGTAGAAGTTGGATAATGCAGCAGGACAATGATCCCAAACATCTGAGTAAATCTACTACAGAATAGCTTAAAAAAAATACAATCCAACATACATGGAATATGGCTCAGCTGAAGAAGTTATTTAAGAAAGAATGGTCCAAAATTCCAGGTGACGGGTCTAATCCATAGCTATCGGAAACACTTGGTTGAGAGTTTTGTTTCAAAGGAGAATCAATCCGTTTATCCAAGGGTTCATATACTTTTTCCATAGCACTGTGAATGTTTTATGGGATGTACTCAATAAAAGACATAAAAGATTATAATTGTTTGTGTGTTGTTAGTTTAAGCACATTGTGTTTGTCTATGCTTGTGACTTTGATGAAGGTGAGATCACATTTTATGACCAATTAATGCAGAAAACCAGCCTCTTCACACTTATAAACATTTCATGTACTAAAAATTGCAGCAATAAATACTGGTTAATTTGTCACACTAGAAATTAAATACAAAATATTTTGGCAAATGTAGTAGGTCATCTGTGAATTTTATGTGAATTTTCTGTATGCATAGAATACCCAGATTACCTACTACCATATGGCAAAAATCTGAATCAGAATTTGATGCACAAACACACACACAAAGTTTACATACTGTATTACTGTACAAAACTAAGTATGCTATTCCGAACAATGTCCTTCCGACTTCTAGGAAACAGAGAAAATGTTGGAGATGAAATCGCATGACTGAATGGTGTTAATTCTGCCTGTCGAGCTGTTTCATATCGTAAAGATGTCATGCTCTCACCAATTACAAATGACATTTGCAGAAGACTGACCCCTTATATGTGGGCGAAAATGTCCAAACATTTACGAATCCACAAATTTTTGATTTCTTTAAATCCTATGATAAATCCTATTTTCTGTCATTCATCCCCTTCGACCAATGTGTATTTGTGTATGTTTGCATGAGAGAGAAAGAGCAGAAGAAAATAACAAAATGAGAAAGCATGACATAGACTGAGCAAAAGTGAGATGGTGAGAGTGAGAGAGCATGGTAGAAAGGGAGAGAGCTGTGGCATGCTCTCATTTGTGCTAATAGATCTTCTCTCAGACAACAGCCTGGCTTTGCTGACAGCCAAAAAGCACCATCTGCAATTTATCCATCTCTCTCCATCACCTGCTATTACTCATCAGGCCCACTGCCTTTTCTAGATCAGCCGCATCTCCATAATAATTATGCAAGATAAAGCTGGTCCATCACTGAGATATCTGTACATGCATCCATGCCCTGCACACTCAAGGATGCAGCTGCCCATTCTTACTATAGAAAAATTAAGTTTGTGCTAGACAAAAACTAAGCTGGGAGGTTGTGACTTCACGTTTTTAATCTTTTGACAGAATGTGCTGTTCTTTTAGGTATCTAGCCCTATGACACTTTGTAATGGCAAGGGTTTGCTCGATCGAATAAACCAAGCTGAACATGGCAAGACACACATGCACGTGTGCACGCACACACAGAACTTGTGGGGATTAGATAAGAGCTAAGGTCAAATTTGTGTTATTATTCTTTGAAACGCTCTTAAAACCTCGCCCCAGGGAGGTACTGAGAAAACTTCACTGATGTGAAATTGAGATTGATTGTCCATTGATTTTACTGTAGGCCTCATTTTAAACCCTACAAAACCCTGCTTTATGGCATTACAAATCTACTGTTAGACATTCACCAAGGGCTACACCTTCAAAATCTTTTTTGGCCACAAAAATTACACTTTAATAAAAAATGTTTTAACCTTTCTGAAAAATTATGTACTCCTACCACCCTGATGGAACCCTCCTATAATATAAGTAAAACACCATTCACATGTAATTGTCAGGTTTAGGTTGAAACCCAAACCCTACAATTACAAAACAACTAGTTCAAAGCAACTGCATGTACTTATAGATTTGCATGCGCGCACACACAAAACAAATGTACATTTAATCATGCTTAGGTTACCAAGAAACAATCACTTAACAATTATTTTGTTCAATGTTTTGAAACATAATAATTGTGATTAATCTGGTATTCATACAGTATAAATGCCCGGATGAACGTCCTCGCTTTCCCAGAAAACAGACCTTAATGAGTTGAGCTCATTAAAAAAGTAGATTCCTCCACAGCTATCATCACTCCTCATTGCATCATGCTTTCTACATCTGTGCTATTGTGCACAGCATGAACCTCTCTTTCAATGAAGCAGTATTCATAACCAATGGCTTGAAAGGGAGATGTGAAATTTCGGGCATGAGGAGCAAATTAATTCTGACTGACTTGTGTCTAGCTTACAAACAATGTCAAATGATTCGTTGTAGAAAATATGTAAATGCAGCAATCATTCACAAGCCAGCAAATGAATTAGAGCTGATCATAACTGGAAATGAGGTCTTGAAACAGGCAGGGAAATTTGCCCAGACAAATGACAAAGAAAGAAAAGTTTTCAGGCATGGAACAAAGGGCCATGGTAAAAATTATTAGTCAAAATGTAATGCAAAAAATCAAAAGCACTCCTTGATCTGATGAATTAAAAAAAATAAAAAATGCAACCTATAATTTTTCTTCACTGAAGATTTGCTCATGTTAAAGGGGACAATTAAGGTAATCCACTTGAAATCACTTTTGCATTGACCTGTAAAGCCTTTCCACCTGGTATTAATGCTGCTATTGGAATTATCCTACTTCCCACTTCTGAAGTAGTAATTACATGTATGTAGTGTTCATGTGCTTTGTTGTCAGATAGAACAGGAAACATGGACAATGCCAGGTTCATTCATATGTATTATGGTGTCAAAGTTCCTCAAGAAATATGTATCACTCAGACTGCTGATATAATGTAATTTTGGTCAAATATAAGTTATTTTCACAGTGTAAAAATGCACAACATGAATAGAATGGTTGCTGATATACGTACATAAATGAATATGACCAAAATGGCAAGTGCAAACAATTAGCTCTATTTAGAAAAATGTATAAAAACCTGTCATTCCCTACAAACCATACTCTCCTTCACCTTGTTGAAAGTTTAGGACTCCTCCGATCTTGGAAACTCTGGTATCAAAATTATCTCTGAGTTTCCCAGTTGTAACTACGACTTGAGGGGTCATTCATGTGCAACTTCCTAGAGGGAAACTCATAATTACGATAATACTGATAGCACGTGAATGCAGCATTAGATGCGTTTCATGTGATCCGATCACGTGATTAGGTGAAACACATCGCTGATTATACCTGGTTGTTTTAATGTGTCTCCTGAGACCACTTGTGTTTGGATTTGGACGAGGGTCTCCGTTTCATGACGACGTACATCAATCACTATGTCAGTGTGTTACTGCAAGATATTCAAGCACAGCAAATTCAGAAAGTACGGGGAAAAAAATTTGCGTTTTTTTTCTCCCAGATACGGTTTAAATTTAATCTAAGCACAAATGCAACATTTCAAGCAGAATTATCCATTATTTTACTCGATTACCTGTATTGAAGGAGCTTCAGGTGTTCATGCTTGACATTTGTGTTAATATCAGACACACTAAAAAAGATCTGTGAAAATGTTGTGATTGTGTATACAGGTGAAACTCGAAAAATTTGAATATCGTGCAAAAGTTCATTAATTTCAGTAATTCAACTTAAAAGGTGAAACTAATATATTATATAGACTCATTACAAGCAAAGTAATATATTTCAAGCCTTTATTTGATATAATTTTGATGATTATGGCTAACAGCTTATGAAAACCCCAAATTCAGAATCTCAGAAAATTAGAATATTGTGAAAAGGTTCAGTATTGTAAATCAAGAGGTCTATTGCAGAAGAGCTGAAGGCCGCTATTGAAGCATCTTGGTCTTCCATAACACCTCAGCAGTGCCACAGGCTGATAGCATCCATGCCACGCCGCTTTGAGGCAGTAATTAATGCAAAAGGGGCCCAAACCAAGTACTGAGAACATATGCATGATTATACTTTTCAGAGGGCCGACATTTCTGTATTTAAAATCCTTTTTTTTATTGATTTCATGTAATATTCTAATTTTCTGAGATTCTGAATTTGGGGTTTTCATAAGCTGTAAGCCATAATCATCAAAATTATATCAAATAAAGGCTTGAAATATCTTACTTTGCTTGTAATGAGTCTATATAATATATTAGTTTCACCTTTTAAGTTGAATTACTGAAATTAATGAACTTTTGCACGATATTCTAATTTTTCGAGTTTCACCTGTATATCCACTTTTTAAAATTCTCTGATTAAACGGTTATTGATGCTCATAAACGGCAAACTTTTAAACTCTTGTTTTAGCGCAGTGGTTGATTTACATGTGAGGGGTGGCGCTTCACTGCTAACAGGATGCAGACAGGATGAATTAGAGTTTACACCTAAAATGCAATTGGGACACATGTGTTTTTGACCACATTCATATGTGGTTTCTGTGATCCGATCACAAAAAGTTTTAGACCCCGTACAGATCTGTATTTAAGGCTGACCACATGTGATCGGATTACCTGAAACATATCTTAATACCAGGTGGAAATGCGGCCTAGGAAGCCACCTGGCCCTATTTTTTGGAATATGCCTATGACCTGATTAACTCCTACGAACATGGATTATGAAATTGGCTCAAATGGTTGTCCATAAAGACCTCTTGATTGACTGTTCACTTTCAAAGGACATGTCACTCTCACTGGACTCAGAATTGAGTTTGACATTGATCTGTTAGTGAAATTAAGTATGTAGATCAGGGCCATTCAATTACATTATGTTGTTGGACAATCCTAATTATGAAACAGTTTGGGGGCCACACAACATGAAGCTTTCTTAGCTAAACACTGAATTATTTTTGTTATTAATAAATTAGAAATCTTACATTTTTGCACATGCACATTGTAATGGAAGCAACATAGGCCAAGAGAAAAAAAAAACTATGTAGAGTAACGTAAAACATGAATCTTAATCAGCACAACACATTGTGAGATTACCATTTATTACAATTTCACACATACTAAAAATATAGCAATTACAGTCACTTGCACCACGTGTCATGAAGGAAATGCCTGGTTAATACATTTTTGAACTTGACTGTTTGCGTTTCCTTTGCAATTTGTCCGCTTATAGGTATTCTATATTTTTCTAAATAGAAACCTCTTACCCAGTCATTTTACAGACTGGAAAAGAGGTCAATCTCAAAAGATGCTGTAGTTTTTTCTTTTTTTTCGTCATGTAGCTAAATGTTAAACAAATTGAGCAATATGCAAAACTTCTTTCCAGTTCACTGATAATGTTCAGCATCTATTTATTTGCAAGTCGGTCTGCTTTGATTTTGTCAAGTGGAAAGTTCTGCCGTAGACTCTGCATTGATCCGTTACATCATAACATGCTGTTGCATCTGTAATGCATGTACAATCCAAATACATCGGTTTGTATGGACTAGTGTATTAATGAACTCCGTGAGAGCCTCTGAAGCTTAACTTGAAAATAGAGGGTGAAAATTTGTCACAGACTAAAAGTTTATGAGCTTGTGATGAGGTGGAAGAAGGGTCTCAGTGTTCAGAGTCACAAATGGTCATGGCTATTTGCAAGATTCTTTTTTATGGGCACAAACATATTTTGAAGACCGTTCAGAGACTGGCTAGGGAGCTGATGCATCCTAAGTGGTTCCACAGAGCTCTCTCACTCTTTGAGACTTCACCATGAGTCCTCTCTCTCTATATCTCTCCTGACTAATTTGTTTCACACAGCAATGTACCCCATTCATTACGGCAATTAATAAGACTCTGAAGCTTAATTTGACCATAGCAGAGGACATCAGCTTTTAAAAATATCAATATTTCCAAGCCAATTGTTATATTATTGATGTACTTTAATATCTATAACCTACCAAAATGATCATTAAGCAAATGACCATCGCTAAAAGCCATTGGAAAGTGAACTCTTGACAAAGTCCTTAAAGGGATAGTTCACCTAAATATTTGAATTCTCTCATAATTTACTCACCCTCATGTCGTCCAGGATGTATATGACTTCTTTTCTTCAGCAGATAACATTTGAAGAAAAACAGAAAACAAATAGCTCAGTAAGTCCTTATGATGGATGTAGATGGAAACACGATTTTTGATGCTCCAAAAAGCAGACAATCAGCATTAATGTCATCCATACAACTCCAGTGGTTAAATGAATGTCTTATAAAGCAATATGATCGCTTTTGGTAGCGAAAAAAACAGAGATATTTAAGTACTTTTTAACTATAAATAATCGCTTCCATTAAGCAGTGGTGTGCACATTCATAAGAGGGCTGAGGTCACACGGTCTCTCTCGTGACGTGTTGGCGTAGGCATGTTTATGCGAGAAGTGACACATGCACGACGCACCCAGAAGAGCAGCCCTGTTTACAACTGAGGAAGAGGAATGCTGTACAGACCGAATGGAGTAAACAAATTGAAGCAAATTTAAACAAAGATGTCAGAAGATTTTAAGAGGAGATACAAGTTTTGCACAGCCATATTTACAGTATTTGAACCGGAGTACTCTGATCAGGAGCACAGGGAGATGAAAGAGGGTGGACCAACCAGGAGACATGGTGGTGCACATGTAGTCAATGGCAGGTAATGACAACAGATGTAGAGAGCATCTGCTGCAACAAATGGAAAGTTGCAATCCCATCGGAGTCAGGTTTGTAGGCCTCCTTGCTTGCACACACATTTTCAGTTCTGCCCACAAATGTTCTATCGGACTGAGGTCAGGGCTTTGTGATGGCCACTCCAATACCTTGACTTTATTGTCTTTAAGCCATTTTGGCAGACAATAAAGACAGAATGCATGTCCTTCCTGAGGGGTATTATGGCTGCATGGTCCCATGGCGTTTATACTTGTGTACTATTGTTTGTAGAGATGAACGTGTTACCTTCAGGCATTTGGAAATTGCTCCCAAGGTTGAACCACACTTTCAGAGGTCCACAATTTTTCTTCCTGAGGTCCTGGCTGATTTCTTTTGATTTTCCCATGATTTCAAGCAAAAAGGCACTGAGTTTGAAGGTAGGCCTTAAAATACATCCACAGTTACACCTCCAATTGTCTCCAATTAGCCTATCAGAAGCTAATTTCCTAAAGGTATGACATCATTTTCTGAAATGTTCAAAGCTGCTTAAAGGCACCCACTGGAATTATGATATAGTCATTTAAATGTGAAACAATCTATCTGTAAACAATTGTTGGAAAAATTACTCATGTCATGCACCAAGTAGACGTCCTAAATGACTTGCCAACATTATAGTTTGCTAATATGAAATCTGTGGAGTAGTTAAAAAGTTTTTTTTTTAATGACTTCAACCTAAGTGCAAGTAAACTTCTGACTTCAACTGTAAATATAGATCTTTTTCGCAACAAATATCGATCGCATCACTTAAGACCACTTTAAAAATTGGAGTCATTTGGTTGACGTTAATGCTGATTGTCTGTGATTTTTGGAGCATCAAAAATCATGTTAGCATCCAAATCCATTATAAGAACCTACTGAGCTGAAATATTTTTCTGTTTTTCTTCAAATGTGTTCTGCCGAAGAAAGGAAGTTATACACATCTGGCATGAGCGCGAGTAAATGACGAGAGAATTTTCATTTTTGGGTGAACTATCCCTTCAGTGCCATACTGCAGGATAATAGCTCAGTTTCTCTTTTGCTTGATTACGTACTTTAAACACACACACACACACACACACACACACACACACACACACACACACACACACACACACACACACACACACACACACACACACACACACACGTTGTGTTTCCATGTTTTATGGGGACTTTCCATAGACATAATGGTTTTTATACTGTACAAACTTTATATTCTATCCCCTAACCCTAACCCTACCCCTAAACCTAACCCTCACAGAAAACTTTCTGCATTTTTACCTTTTCAAAAAACATAATTTAGTATGATTTATAAGCCGTTTTCCTCATGGGGACCAACAAAATGTCCCCACAAGGTCAAAATATTCGGGTTTTACTATCCTTATGGGGACATTTGGTCCCCACAAAGTGATAAATACACGCCACACACACACACACACACACACACACACACGGTTTTACATTGGGACTGGTTCTTTGACCTTTAATTACTATAAAAAAGGATGAAACCCCTGGTTCTCTTTGCTTGAAGTTTGCTGATGCCCTTGAAAGAGAAAATCTATTTATTACACATGGCCCTATCTCAGAGATAAAAAGTTTAATCATAAGTTCTAAATTTTTCATAATAATGGATACTCCAGAAAAACCAAAGCATGTACTCAGCAGGCCTAGAATGCAATACTGAGTCCATATATTTATGTTTTCTATAGCTGAATAAAACTGATATAAACAGTCATTACAAGGCCACTACAGCTCCATAATCTGTCTATATTCTATTCTATTTCAGTCTATAACTGTGCATACAAATGCAGCACTGCAAGACAGGAGCACTTCTCTAACTGAGAATCTTCAAAATTATTGCGAAAACAATTCTCAATTTTTCAATTCTGTCATCATTCCTTACACCATGTTGTTTCAAATCTGTACTAATTTCTTTATTTCATGGAGCATAAATTAAGATTTATTCTATCTTATGCTAAGATAGAAGGTTAGCCTCAGTCACCATACATTTTCATCTACATTCCATACAATAAAAGTAAATGATGACATAAGCTAACGTTTCACTAATATCCCCATTTGGGTCGAACAACACAAGGGTGAGTAAATAATGATAGAATTTATAATTTTGGTTAAACTATCCCTTTAATGGTATAACACGAGGACATTCACTCCTTGCTGATTTCAACTCCCAAAGAAAACATAGGAAATCCCTTAATTAGCCAATGAAATGTAGAAATAATTATTGGTTTGGGCAAAAGGTACATCGCAATTAACTGTGTTAACATTAGATGTTTGATGAGGTTACATTCTCCTCCTAAGGATCGAACAAGCAGGTTAAACTGTCATTCTTTAACTTGCCGTTATGCTTCACAGGCTGCCCCGCCACCATTTCTTGCTGATGCATCTGGTGTGGACATGACTTGAACCTTGTCACTGCTGCAAACCAGAGTATTGCTGCAAAACCAGAGTATTGAAACTTTGCTAGCAATACTCTACACTAAACCTGATTTATTTCCCTTTGTGAAATGTCACCGCCTGCATTACAGTGAGCTCTGTATGTGTGAGAATGTTTCATTCTTTGAAATGTAACATATACAGCTGCATTAAATATGACGTGGTGACAGGGGTGCGCAATTGAAACTACTTGCAATCTAAGAGTGTTTTTCTGTGTGCGTGCGGCAACCTAAGAGTGTTTTTCTGTGTGCGTGCGACAAATGACTATGTGTGACATCACACTGTGAAATGTCAATGCACCCTCCGTCTGTTTTACAGAAGTCATTCCTCCTGTTCTAAAATTAAATTTAGTGCAGACGTCTGTCACTCGTCCCCCTGACACAGTAAACGTCCACTCTAGCACCTGAGCTTACTGCAGAACTTATCAAATGACCCCCTAATGTTTGCTCAGACAGGTCAGTTTGCCCTAAACACCAGCAATAAGACTTATTACCAGTAAAAACCTAAATATATGTCCAAATCCATTGGGAGTGGTTGCCATATGTGCTAAATGAGCCTACCCACCATGGCTATCCTATGCCTACCCTATATCATATAGAGGGCACAATATAACATGGTCATGAGTGCCTTTTTGCTTATATAAAATGTCAATACATAATATTAAGGACAACATTTTAATTTTCATTATTTTAATTTTAATTTCAATTTCTTTTTTTTTTAAGCAAATTTATTAAACAAAATATTGTGTATTTAAAAACAGAAGCCTTTTTAGTTTTTCGATCTTCAGTGTTTTAATTTGCATCGGCATTTGTTTTAGCAGATAATGTGATAGTCATTCTATTACATATTACAAAGAACCTGAGGGTCCATAGCGCTGATACTTTACAGATTTGCAATGACCATCTTTTGACAGTGCCCCACCAGTCAATGTTTACCGAGTGGGTGACAAAAATGCATAAAGCGATGGCCTAAGGTTAGTTATTTTGGTATCAATAAAATTTCGAATTGTAATGAAAGACAAAAACTTGAGCCTGAACTCATTTTTACTCCAACTAAAACTTAAAATGGTTGTTGTTTTCAGTGTGCATTGCTCATTTTGGTAGATTTCAAATTGCTTCTTATGGAGACCGTAACAGACTTCTTATTACTCACCCTCATGTCTTTTCAAACACATATGACTTGCATCTTTTTCCCATAAAATGAAAGTGAATGGTGACTGAGGCTAACATTTTGTTAAACATTTTGTGTTTCACGGAAGCTAAACAGGTTTGTTTAAGACAGAGTCAACAACAGACATTATCTTCCAACTGAACAATATCCGATTTGCAGATTCGTCCAAAATCAATTAAAATACCCCACCACCTAAATTACTATTTGATGGAGCACAGCAGAGGCATGCAACCTTCATTATAAGTACTTTTTCTCCTCTTCAGTCTTTTGGAACTAAATTGAATGAGACTGCATGTTAAGACAAAATTTTATAAATCAGGATGACACGGTGCCATTATTCTTAATCACAACTGTTCCGTCTTGTAATTAAATTTTTTATTTCAGCATGGAGTTTGCACTCACCGGTCCGAACAGTGGGAGAGCAGTTTTCTCAATAAGACAAATCATAAAACATGAGGGTGTACAAGGTTTGCCCACAGCCAAACCTGTTTGTCTTGCTCACTGGAGAGTGGCGATAAGGCCTCTTAATTGCACTTTTTGAAATGTCTCTTCACGCTGTCTAATTTCTAGCTATAAGAAACTAGGAAGTTGAGATGTCATTATCCAAAAAGACAACATAAATATTTCATCAACAAAGACAACAGATGCCTTGTTTTCTAAAGACTGATCTATTGTATACTATGCATTAATAATCTCAGCAGAGAGCTATGACTGCTGCATTCTGAATGAAAAATGATTGAAAGAGTTGTGGGACATTTCTGGAATTTCACACACCAGTTGAAAGACAACCACATACACAAATGCAAACATACCCACAGGTCCAGAAGACAGTGTCATGAGTGACTTCTCCTGTATAATGCTCCACTGCAGTGAATGCAAAACACCATTATCAAGCCCTCCAGCATCAAACAACAGTTCCCTAATGTACCTGCTTAGCATAATCACAAACATTTGGGATAAACGCAATATAAAATGCTCAGTTTTGGCCTAAGCGCCGCCTCAATTCTTCAACGCATATGGCCACTGTTATGATTGGTTAACATCATGCAGCCCCTCGAAAATATAGCCATATTTGAAACTCAATCACCCCTCAACTTTATAAAACAAAATTTCAGGGTTTACACACAATGTATCCGAATATATTATACTGTTCATCTCAAGCACAACTGTTTCACTAAGCACCATAAATGATCAAACAGTCACGATTTGATCTTAGTCGAAGCCTGCACTGCTCCGGGCTCACGGCAGTCTGCTAACAAACAGTCCTTGCGACAGACCAATCAGAAGGTAATCAAATCATAGATACTAATGATTTCTCACCAGAGCTTGTAACGTAATATATATATATATATATATATATATATATATATATATATATATATATATATATATATATATATTTCTTATTTTTGATAGTATCTCTGCTGTGTGTGATGCTCTCATTGTTTTTACTGGTGCCAGTATGTCACAATGCCCTTTGATAGTGACAACAGAAGAGGGTTGAACTGTTTTCCATTCAAATAAATGTTAGCAATTTACAATTAATGCAATTTTACTGTGTGGGGCATAAACTTCAGCATAACTACAGCATATAACATGCAAAAATGTGACAAAGCGTCACAAGGCAAGTCTGTCCTTTAAAACCAATGCCTGAACCACCCCCTGCTTGAAGGGCGCTAGCTTCAAGCATGCCAAGACTGCACTGTAAAAAAATCAATTGTTGCAAAAATGCAAGGCAACATGTTGCAGTAAGAGTCATCTCAACAATTATTTTACAAATTTAATTAGCAAACCAAAGTTTTCCAAGTCACCATATTTTCCTTCTTGCTTACAAATGACAAACATGGACTTGTTACTTTATACATTTATTTCAATTGGAAAGAACAACAATTTATATTTATATATATATATATATATATATATATATATATATATATATATATATATATATATATATATATATATATAAATAACAAATTTACTATATGGAGTGACAACAATTTCCAGATACTGTAACTCTTAAGAAAACTCTTAAATCCAACCTCAACTGTAAACGACAGATGTATCCTCAAGTGAAGAACAAGTGTAATGTAATTGCTATTCACATCATATTGGACCGCTTTCTATTTAAGTACAAGTGACAGGTTTCTCTTCAAGAACAAAAGTTGCTAAACGTTCTGACAGTCTCTCCTGTCAGAAAGCTCATCAAGAACATGAGATGCTGCACTGAACAGTTTCTCACTCTCTGTGCTGGTGCTTGGGCAGATAAATACCTGTGCGCAATCCGAGCAAACAATGGAAAGCCGTCTTTGTTTATGCAACCGTAGTCAAGGGGATTGTCGCTTCTGGCGTAGTTCAGCTACACGTCTCAAGTTGTGTTGTAGCTGCGCTAGTTGTGACATTTTCCTGTAGAATCTCTTGCTGTATTCTGTATATATATATCTTGAAAGTTCTGCTGAATAAACACTGCAGATCGCAAATTTGATGTCCTTATCAGAAACTTTGAAGAATTTCCACACCGCTGACATGATCGGCCTTTGTTTGGTAGCGCTGTGATAAGGGCTAGATCGGTCCAGATTGAAATCTGAGCACTGAGGGGCGGGGCGAGGAGGTATATATTTTCGGCCGAAAACGCCGAAAGTGCCATTTTCAGCGGCCGAAATTTCGGTGCATCTCTACTGAAAATGCAAATTTTTGGGTGAGAATAAAAACGAGCTGTTTGTGTGTGTGTGTCTTCTTTAAATGCAAATTAACTGGTGCTCCCCGCCCCGTATCCAGAATAGGGCGGAATGTCTGCTTCGGATAACTAGACATCATAAGCAATATGACTGACAGCAAAAATAGGTTATGTTCAGCCCTATATGTTTGAACAGGAGTCAGACACTGATGAGGGAGAGACTCCATCAGAAGTAACATCTTTGAGAATGAACCAAGAAGTTTCCAAATGGTTATTTGATAAATTAATTTATTTGTTATAGTTTCTTTAGCAGTTTTTCAATGATTGATGAGCAACACACACACACACACAAATATGGATACAATGTTTGCTATGCACTATAACAAAACAACACACACAAACAAACATGTCCGTCGGCAGTGTCCGTCAACAGTCGTGGGCTGGGCCTGTACAAGGTGATGTCGCTTTGTACAGAATCTGTGAACAGCTTGTTCTGAGACAGGGCTTATGATTAATGGGGATTAAGAAAAAAGGACTGGGTGGATTTTTAGAATTACAAGGTGGTTGTGTACACACACTGCCAACACACATTTATTTTCAAACATTTATGTGAATTTTGCATAATAGGTTCCCTTTAATACTAGTGAAACAACAAATTAAAGCATTTTAAGAATCCTTTCTGTGCTTTGCCTTTGTTGATAAAGGCAAAGCACAAAAAGGATTATTTTAGCAGAAGTGTTTCCATGGTTCGCAGATTATTTTCTCACCAGAGCACGATTAGCAGCTTTATAAATTAGGGCTCTCAATCGATTAAACATTTTAATCAAATGATTTACATAGCATGCCAACAAATTCATAAAATTTATCACATCTGCAAGACAGAAAAGTATTAATTGAATGCTTTTAACCACATTTGCTAGCTTTGCTCTTGAAAACAACAGATTTAGAGCTGAAGCTAAACCCGAAATAAAGCAAACGCAACAGTGCATATATCAGAGCAGACGACAATGAGACGTTCTCTAGAATTTTCCAAGAAACAGTGCACTGAAGGAAATCAAAGGCAAGCACTATGATTTGTGTTTAGAACTGTCGCTTTTTAGATATTCCCTTATTTGATCTCTCAGCCAAAATCAGTGTAGTGGAAAGTATTTGCATAATGGAAGTTATAAATATGTCCTCTGCTTTCAGCTCTTTCAATAAGTCAGTTAGAAACTGCCCTTTATTTCCAAGCTTTGGGAGAGAGTCGTTCATACACAGCTTCACTCTTACCCTTCTAAAACCCTTTTAACATTTTAGACACGTTTCAGTCTGGTTTCAGATCCTTACGCTGTACGGAGTCTGCTTTGTTGAAGGTCGCAAATTATATCTTGCTTGCTCTGGACTCAGGCTCATGTGCTGTCTAAGTTTTGTTGGCTCTCAGTGCTGCGTTTGACACAATTGATCACAACATCCTTCTCAAACACCTTGAGTGTATGGTTGGCATCCGAGGTCTGGCCTTGCAGTGGTTTGCTTCTTATCTGAACGATAGGATCTTTACTGTAAATGTAGGTACTCTTCATCAGCTCCCTTATCCTGTGGTGTCCCTCAAGGATCCATTTTAAGTCCATTTTTGTTTTCCCTTTATATGCTTCCTCAGGGTTACATTTTTCGGAAATATAATACTGCTTTGCTGATGACTCACAGTTTTACCTTCCAGTTAGACCAGACACTAACTGCCAATTTGAGAATCTGCTGAAGTGCTGAAGTAATTTTTTGCAGTTAAATGCATTTAAAATGAAGTGTTGCTTTTAGGCTGTCCCATGTCTTCCTCTCCTGTCCTGGAAGCCCAGTTAGGTCAACTTTCTTCCCATGTGCAAAAGCAAGTTAAAAATATTGGAATCATTTTTGACTCTTCACTTCTTTTTGATAAACAGATTAGTGCTGTTATTAAGGGATGCTTCTTTCATCTCAGATCTATTACAAAACTAAAACATTTCCTTTCTAGTAAATATCTGAACATTTTGATCCATGGTCTTATAACATTGCGGCTAGACTATTGTAATTCGATGTACATTTGGCCTTTCTCAATCTGCTTTATCTTGCTTACAAATTGTTCAAAATGTGGCAGCCAGGTTTTTAAAAGGGTCAAAAAAGAGGGTTCATATTTACCCAATATTGGCATCTCTTCACTGGCTTCCTGTTAAGTTCGGGGTTGACTTTAAGCCTTCTTTTTGTGTATAAAGAATAGTTTTGGTCTTACACCAAAATAAATTAATGACCTTCTCCATCCTTACTCTCCAACCAGAGTTCTCAGATCTTCCAATCAATTATTTTTGTCTGTTCCCCATTGTCGATGTAACTCCAAGTGTGATCGGGCCTTTTCTGTGGCTGGACCCAAACTTTGGAATAGTCTCCCCTTTCACGTGAGGTCTGCTTCATCATTAGCTATTTTTAAATCTTCCCTTAAATCATATTTTCATTCTTTAGCTTTTGAAAATGTTGGATGTTTATTGATTGTGACTTCTATGTATATACTGTTTCATTGTTTTTATTCTTCCTTTTTATAATTGGGTTTCATTTTCTCTATATTACAGCATTTTGGAACAACTTATGTTGTTTAAACATGCTATATAAATAAATGTTGATTGATTGAAAACAAAAAAAAACATACAAAGTAAAAGTCTGCAGAGCCAGACTGCTTCTTCAGTTATGATTGTAGAAATAGAAAGTTGCACTTCAAAATTAAAATAAATAACCCCTAGGAACATGCCTTTGAATGCAATAAAAAAAACAACAACATTATTTTAGTTCAATTTCTGTCTACACCTCGAATTCTCAAGGCAAAAATAAAACACGTGACCTTGCCGAATGATTGCCGCTAAAACGATGTGCACTTGATCCAGGTTCTTTTTTTGATCAAGACTTGAGAACTTGATCAAGAAAGGAGAAAATAAATCTTAAGAAGCAATTGTTTTTCCAAGTGTCACCTCAATTTTCAATAATTTAAAATTAAAAGATAAAAGTTTTTTTTTAGGGTACATGAGGGCAGAAACAAATAGATAATCTGTACCTGTGGAGTAGCGCTCTGCAGTGAGTCAAATGCTAATGGTGGGGCCCATCTGCCCACATTACGCCTTATTGGATTTAATTCTTTAGATGAATATAGCTTTGGATCACAACAGTCATTATTCTTGTTTTTTCTATATATCAATTAGATATAAAAATATAATAACTAATAAAAACAATATAAAAATAGATCAACCTCAGTGATTATCAACATCAATTCCATCCAGAAAATTTTTATAAATGCATTACAGAAACTAGCCAACAATTATTAGCGAATTGGAGATCATTACATTGGAGTAAGGTATACAATCTTGTAAAGACCTTTGGGGGCGATTCTGTAGCAAATACACAAATTATCCAAAAGTTAAGCCACAGAAGCAGCCTCTGAAGTGGCGTGAAACTTCAAACACTAAATCTACCACAATCGAATGAAAAAAGGCAGGCGAAACAGTGGAAGAATGGCAGCTCTATCCTGGTGTAAAAACATCTGCTGCTTTTATTGCTCAGTCTGTTCTACGCTGCATTACATAACTCTAGTCAAAGCAAACTGGCTCATAAAGGCCCCTAATTAGGAAGATGGGCATGTTTGTAAGCATTGAGTTCTGCAGAGCAAAATTCTTATTACTGTGGGTGAAAAGGATTTATGTGTACGTCTCAGCACCACCTAATCAAATGTTATGGGAAGGAAAAAGCACAAAAAAAGGAGGGAGAAAGAATTGCATAGTGTGCCCAAAAATAATGGGCTGATAACAGTGTTCATTAAGCTGTTTAAGAAAAGTCTGAACTGCACATTTACCTTTGTTTTTTAAATGTTGAGTCTATTTTGAGCAAACATTGTGTAAAATAAATGTTGAATAAATACTGTGTGAAATAAATGTATTATTTATTTCATATCTCATTTACCATCATTTATTGCACAGCACTGAATACTTGATTCTGATTGGTCATAGCATTATATGGTCAAAAACAAATCCCTACTTAGCTGTGCTAGTTTCATGTCTCTTGTATCACTTTATGTCCGCTTTCTTATCAAATAATGAAATAACTTCTCAAAATTATTTTATTAGAAATCAAATCACCATCTCATGTCCATTTATTTAGTTATTTGGCAAGTATTTATTTTGTAATAAGTGGGATAATATACAGCTTCGCAATGGGGTTCTGATCACCTGGTCAAGGTTTATTTTGATCTAGTGAAGATCCTTTACATTTATAAGCATTTACAAACTTGAAAGAAGTGCCATGTGTTCTATTGTTTTGTACTTGCCTCTCGTCGTCTGGAGGCCCAGCAGGTCTGTTTGATCTTCCACACCACTGCAGCTACCAGCAACAGAGACAGAAAACAGCTGTGGAATGGAGAAAGAAAGGGATTGAAAGATTAACCATGATGTAAATATTTCAGATGTACACTACTAATCACTAACACACAACTTACATTTACCAAGAACAAAACTCTTTTACAAGACATACAAAAAAAGTCTTATGCCAATTCAACAATTTTCTCCTTTCTCACATCTCTTTAAATGTAGGTGTTAAAAAAGGAAACCTTGTACTATATAGTTGAAGTCAGAAGTTTAGGTACACTTACGCTGAAGTCATTAAACACATTTTTTAACCACTCCACAGATTATTAGCAAACTATAGTTTTGGCATTTAAGACATCTACTTTGTGCATGACGTGTAATTTTTCCAACAATTGATTACAGACAGAATGTTTCACTTTTAATTGAATATCCCAATTCCAGTGGGTCAGAAGTTTACATACTGCCATACACAAGTTAAATGTGCCTTGAAGCAGCTTTTTTTCAGAAAATATGTCATGCCTTTAGACAATTAGCTTCTACTAGGCTAATTGAAGTCAATTGGAGGTGTACCTGTGGATGTATTTTAAGGCCTACCTTCAAACTCAGTGATTCTGAAAATCAAAAAGAAAATCAAAAGAAATCAGCCAAGACCTCAGAAAAAAATTGTGGACCTCCACAAGTCTGGTTCATCCTTGGGAGCAATTTCCAAACACCTGAAGGTAACACGTTCATCTGTACAAACGATAGTATGCAAGTATGAACACCATGGGACTACACAGCCATCATACCACTCAGGAAGGACATGCATTCTGTCTCCTAGAGATTAACGTATTTTGGTACGAAAAGTGCAAATCAATCCCTGAACAACAGTAAAAGACCTTGTGATGATACTGGAGGAAACATGAGTATCAATATCCACAGTAAACCGAGCCCTATATCGACATAACCTGAAAGGGCTGGTCAGCTCGGAAGAAGCCACTGCTCCAAAACCACCATAAAAAGTCAGACTACAGTTTGCATGGGCACATGGGGACAAAGATCTTAATTTTTGGAGAAACTTCCTCCGGTCTGATGAAACAAAACTTTACATTTATTTACATGATGCTGCCACTGTGAAGCATGGAGGTGGCAGCATCATGTTGTGGGGGTGCTTTGCTGCAGAAGGGACTGGAGCACTTCACAAAATAGATCATCATGAGGAAGGAAAATGATGTTGAAACGACATCTCAAGACATCAGCTAGGAAGTTAAAGCTTGGTCACAAATGGGTCTTCCAAATGGACAATGACCCCAAGCAAACCTCAGAAGATTTGGCAAAATGGCTTAAAGACAAACAAGTCAAGATATTGGAGTGGCCATCACAAAGCCCTGGTCTCAATCTGATTTTTGGGCAGTACTGAAAAAGCGTGTGTGAGCAAGGAGGCCTACAAACCTGACTCAGTTACACCAGTTCTGTCTGGAGAAACGGGCCAAAATTCCAGCAACTTGTGGAAGGCTACCCAAAACATTTGACCCAAGTTAAACAATTTAAAGGAAATGCTATCTAATCCTAACAAAGTGTATGTAAACTTCTGACCCACTGTGATGAAAGAAATAAAAGCTGAAATAAATAATTCTCTCTACAATTATTCTGAAATTTCACATTCTTAAAATAAAGTAGTGATTCTAACTGACCTAAGACAGGGAATGTTTTCAAAGATTAAATATCACCAATTGTGAAAAACTTAGTTTAAATGTATTTGTCTAAGGTGTATGTAAACTTCTGACTGTAGCAGTGACAGATGTGTTTATTTGAGGCAAATTGTCCATGTGTTTATACTGAGCTGTTGCATGTGATTAATTAAAAAGGTTTAGCGTGTTAATTTTTGTTAACTGCGATTCACACCAGTGTTTATGCTGTAACGGTAAATGGGTTAAAGGCGGAACCTTTGTAATGTGTCTGCCCGAAGTATTACACTGACGCACACATCACAAAGAGACAGTCCCCAGAGACCCTCTACCAAGGATAGCCTACAACCTTAGCATAAAACAGCATAACGAGGCAGTCCTATAAGATTCTATGGGTGTTCGTAAAACGCTAATTGACTTTTACACTCTCTCTCTCCTGCTACAGAGGTTGTTATCTGTGTAAATAAAATAATCTCTGACAGCGCCTCCCTGTCAGTGATAACATGGAGAAAGGAGCTCTTAGAGCTATTTAAATGTACAAAACAACCCAGATGACTTGTGATAGAAAACAAATATTTTTCAGGCTACGTAAGGTGTATTTTAATTACCACAGAAGCACACCAAATCTTAAATATCATCAAAACTCAGAATGAGACGTCTTTGTTTGAAAGTGCTTTTCATGGCGAGTTCATAGCGGTGCTCCACGCTGGTGTTGACTCTTAACACGACTCATGAATGCAGCTTCACGATTGCTGTAGCACAGTGTATAATCACGGTCTACCGGCAGATTAATACTGTGGAGGATTTGAGTTTAATTTATTTAATACCCATTGCAATGAATATGCAACCTATTTTGGGAGAGTATTCTTTCAAGTAGTCAAACTCCCACTTTGGGAAACATTTAAAGTTACTTGAATTGGTGATATTTTAGTGCATTTCTACTTGTATTGTTGAAGGCTTTGTTTGGAAAATGTTAATAAAGAATTATATTGCTACTTAGTGTTTTGTTTTATTTCCTGAATTTAAAATATATATATATTAATTCTGGCAAGTATATATAGTCAAATTTCAGTGATTTGTCACAACTACAAAAAATATGTGATTAATCGTGATTCAAAAGTTTAATTGACTGGCAGCACTAGTTTATACTGATGTTTATGTGAGGCAACCATGCCACCATTGGGAATACAAACACTACCACTAAGATATCAAGATTAATCGACAATGAAATTGTCTAAAAAGGGCATGTAACAATAGTTAATTTGGGTTTGTAAGCAAAGGGCAAACATAAGACATTAAAATGTGTTAGCGTTGTGGGATTTATTAATTGAAGATCTAAATCTATAGTTGTTTCTCTTTGAATGGCTTCTACTGTATGAATCTACAGGTCCTTCTCAAAAAATTAGCATATTGTGATAAAGGTCATTATTTTCCATAATGTAATGATAAAAATTAAACTTTCATATATTTTAGATTCATTGCACACCAACTGAAATATTTCAGGTCTTTTATTGTTTTAATACTGATGATTTTGGCATACAGCTCATGAAAACCCAAAATTCCTATCTCAAAAAATTAGCATATCATGAAAAGGGTCTCTAAACAAGCTATTATCCTAATCATCTGAATCAACTAATTAACTCTAAACACCTGCAAAAGATTCCTGAGGCTTTTAAAAACTCCCAGCCTGTTTCATTACTCAAAACCGCAATCATGGGTAAGACTGCCGACCTGACTGCTGTCCAGAAGGCCATCATTGACACCCTCAAGCAAGAGGGAGAGACACAGAAAGAAATTTCTGAATAAATAGGCTGTTCCCAGAGTGCTGTATCAAGGCACCTCAGTGGGAAGTCTGTGGGAAGGCAAAAGTGTGGCAAAAAACGCTGCACAACGAGAAGAGGTGACCGGACCCTGAGGAAGATTGTGGAGAAGGACCGATTCCAGACCTTGGGGGACCTGCGGAAGCAGTGGACTGAGTCTGGAGTAGAAACATCCCCGCATTCCCCAGCTCAAGCCACTTTTGAACCAGAAACAGCGGCAGAAGCGCCTGACCTGGGCTACAGAGAAGCAGCACTGGACTGTTGCTCAGTGGTCCAAAGTACTTTTTTCGGATGAAAGCAAATTTTGCATGTCATTCGAAATCAAGGTGCCAGAGTCTGGAGGAAGACTGGGGAGAAGGAAATGCCAAAATGCCTGAAGTCCAGTGTCAAGTACCCACAGTCAGTGATGGTCTGGGGTGCCATGTCAGTTGCTGGTGTTGGTCCACTGTGTTTTATCAAGGGCAGGGTCAATGCAGTTAGCTATCAGGAGATTTTGGAGCACTTCATGCTTCAATCTGCTGAAAAGCTTTATGGAGATGAAGATTTCATTTTTCAGCACGACCTGGCACCTGCTCACAGTGCCAAAACCACTGGTAAATGGTTTACTGACCATGGTATTACTGTGCTCAATTGGCCTGCCAACTCTCCTGACCTGAACCCCATAGAGAATCTGTGGGATATTGTGAAGAGAAAGTTGAGAGACGCAAGACCCAACACTCTGGATGAGCTTAAGGCCGCTATCGAAGCATCCTAGTCCTCCATAACACCTCAGCAGTGCCACAGGCTGATTGCCTCCATGCCACGCCGCATTGAAGCAGTCATTTCTGCAAAAGGATTCCCGATCAAGTATTGAGTGCATAACTGAACATAATTATTTGAAGGTTGACTCTTTTTTTGGTATTAAAATCACTTCTTTTATTGGTCGGATGAAATATGCTAATTTTTTGAGATAGGAATTTTGGGTTTTCATGAGCTGTATGCCAAAATCATCAGTATTAAAACAATAAAAGACCTGAAATATTTCAGTTGGTGTGCAATGAATCTAAAATATATGAAAGTTTAATTTTTATCATTACATTATGGAAAATAATGACCTTTATCACAATATGCTAATCTTTTGAGAAGGACCTGTAGTTTGGCTTTTCTAATAGATCATATATGTTTTTTTATGTTTTTGTTGCTTAATGATCCAACAAATGTGCTTACACTAACAGATCTCTAGAATGTGACAGCAGGACTGATTTCACTAAAATGAAAATGCTTGTTGTAGTATTGAAGTTCAGCATGAACCATACTAAACTCATTGTTTTGTCACACCCGGTTAAACATTTTATGGTGCATTTATAATGAATTTGTACACATTTTTCCCACTTTTAAGGATAAAAGAAAATGGACAATTGTGCACAGATAAATGTGAAATTTCCCAAATATAGAGAAGTCCTTAAAAGTGAAGACTCCTCAAAGCGAGAAATCTGATCATCTCAGTCAAGTGCTAGGTCTGGTGATCTGCTTCAAAAGAAAACCCTGAAGAAAATGAAGTCATGAAATCTAGGAAAATTGCTTTTGCTGACTGTATTCCCCGAGAGATATGAGCATTCGTAAACATCTCCATGGAAAAATAATTCACAGTAAACACAGACTAAAATGTGGAAGAAAGAATAATGAAATCCCTTTAATGCTCTCAAAATGCCCACCATCTTGGGTTTGTTTGAAGATAATGGCAAATTGAAGACGAATAGGGACAAGAGAAAACTTGAATGGCTTGATAAGTAGCAATGCAGGAGAAATCCCCCTTCAGATCTGTACCTTTCATCCTGTGCATTGCAGGCAGTAAACAGGATTTAATCCTCTCTGCAGTTCCACCTGGAATCCAATTTAATTAGAAAAATAAAGCAATTGAAGGATATCGCTGCTTGGGTTGAAGTGCATGTAGCGAGTTGAGTAAATGGGGGGTAAATGAAGAAGGTGCCCAGGGACCACTCAAAGCTGGGGGAGAAAGAATTAGCAGCAAACTGCTAACCCATGATAAAAAGGTGAGAAGAAAACCATGTTGCCCCATAACAAACAGCCGTGTCCTTATTTTAAACAATCATTTCTGCTGATCAAACCAACAAACCATCCCACTGATACACAGGACTTGTAAAGGACTTTTTCCCCACTTGCAGTAGCAGAAAAAAGGCAAAACAAGTTTATGCTTAAAAAGAGAAAATGTTATTCAGCCAATTAGCAACAATTAGGTAGATAAGCTGCCTTATATTGAACCAATTTCCTCAATCACTTAAGGTAACCTCATCTAAGCCTCAGGGCAAGAAAAGCCATTTTACACACACAGAGAAGGACATGCAGGAAAGCTTTCAGCTATATTTACACAGATTAGACATTTTTATTATTATTAATGTTTCTTAAGTTTAATTTTAAAATTAGACTTAAAATAGTGAAGAATGAATAAAGATATTGCAATGGATGGCTAAGATAAGAAGAACAAAGTGATACAAGCAAAGAAATGAAGGTGACAAATATTACCCTTAGGCCAGGTAAGTTTGTTTTGCAACCGTAAAGGACCACTGACATCATCAAGACCACTCAAGGTAAAATGACACTGACATGCTATGATGATTTCATTTTCTGCCATTTGATCACACTTTTTTATTTTCAAACATTCAGTCTTCCTGGCATTCCAGCAGTTTCACTGCAGTACAAAGATGATTTTGAAGACAGTCGTACAGTATGACACTGTCAAATTACAAGTCAAATCCTGCTTTGTGACAGGTTGCTGGCCCACTGAGCTTCACTCTATGTAAATGAGAAAATGTCTAGGACATGAATTCATTTGAAGGACATTCTTCAGACTTCAGAGTTGGTGGCATTGAAAAACACGTCCCCATCTAATTTGAATGCAGTAATCTATCGAACACAATGGAAAAAAGAGATGGCTATGGCAAACCTCTACAATGCTATGTACCACAAAAGAGGAGTACGTTTTTTGAGCCCAGAAGACTGAATAGCATTTACCAGGCATTAAATAAAAGCAAATGGATTCCAGAATTGAACCCAATGGATTATTTTGCAATTAACAAAGAGACTGTTTAAAAGCCATTCACGGAGAAAATCCAGTTGGCTTTTGCTCATGTTAACCACTAATATCAGGTTGCCATTGACAGCACATTTTCAGAGAAGTTGCATGTCAACACCCCATGCAGAGTCCTTTTACAGAGAGGGACTTTTTATTGTAATAACAGGAATTTTAACAATACATTCGAATTTGAGGTATCAGTTGCTTTTCAATGACATTTGTTTCGTTTTTAACTGTTAATTTGTTAAACTTCAGGGATTTAGTCCATAATTAAGGGGTAGATGTGAGGTAGATATATCCTGTCAGCGACCATCTGTCAAGCTGTACTGTTAATGGAACAGAGACTACCTAAGCCAGTTTTGATTCCAGCTATCTTACTCAGTGGGAATAAAGCAGAAATCATATGGGTGAAATCAGGAAAATTCTGATTGGTAGAAAACACTTGAGCGATAACACTAAATCCTGCCTAAAGCTACCTCTCATTTGAGGTGAAGGAAAAAGATTGATATTTCATAGTAAGATATTTTACCTCAAACTATATCATTATTCAAATGCCAACAATCAATATTTTAGTTGATCAAAAAAAAGAGACTGACCACCACAGAACATCTCTGTAAGATGATGTAACATACTGCACTAATAGGTCAATGAACATACCACTATTTCTAATTGCCAACATGCAAACTCAATAACTTGTTTCATTTCTAGGGCTGTCCATATAGATTTCTCCATACATCAAGACTACAAGGCTTTTCGTGTAATAATCACACTGGAACCAAGGTATGTTTATTTATCGATCTTCTTGACATGTTTATGCTCTACGTTAGGCTATTTCTATGGCTCTACGATGAATAGAAGAAGGAAGTTAAGCACTTGTTGCTCAAAGCATGAAGATAAACAAGAAAGAAGAAAACTATCCCAATATCACTCAAGTTTGAACCGCAATACACAACACAAATATATCACAACATTATTGTATCGCCTCCCAGTTATATATATATATATATATAATATCGTATCTCCAGATCCCTGCTGATTCCCTACCTCCCATACATTGATGCCTGTTTCTAAGGTAAGGAAATTTCCTAGAAAAAGAGTAACAAGGAAGGAAAGAGGACTGTATTTGGGTCAACATGAGAACAAAAGATACAAACCTAAAAAATAATAATTTTTAAATCATCCATTGACAGTTTATCCCATTTGACAATTCCTTGTCAATCCCTAAAACTAAAACTGAATTAAAAATAAACAACTTAATAGAAATAAAAAAAAAATAATAATAATAATAAAAAAAGAAATCAAGCAAAATACTTAAACTAAAACTGAAAATAGAAAATAATATACAAATAAAAAATAAATCAATTCTATAACAACATTGAGATGTACATATCACGATATGCATATTGCAAGGGCTTGCGATAAATGAATGATTTTTATACATTAAAAAGGAACATTCATGGCGATGCAGAGAATAGACTGGGCATGTGATTGTCACTTGGTGTGTGTGCAGTGTGCATAGGTGCGGTTTCCATGAGTGAGAGAGAGAGCACTTTGCCCCACTGCATTTGAATGGGCAACTACCACAATCTGTCACACAGCATTAAAGAGCATCAAAACAATCTTTATTGTTTGAGTTTCGTGATAAAAGTAACATAATTTGAAAGCTGAGACTAAAATAGTGTTTCTACAAAAACACCTTGGAGCATGTCATATTTGTGCATATGTTGCTGTAACTGGTGCGGTCCAGTGCTTCCACGTTGTGTGTGCAGATAATAAACGGTTCCCAGTCTTTTCAAGGCACAGTTTTCCAGGACATTCTACGTGAACAACAGGTGTAATATTTAAGCAAAAACACACGAAAGGTATATGTATATTGTGGTTAATGGATGGTTACTTTTCTGAATTCCGTATTTGAATGTTTATTTTAATTGTAATATCTTAAATGGGGTCTTATCAAATTAATTGTAATGAAAAAATTATTATTTCAATTTTCAACATAACATTAAATTAATTTTTCTCAAATAAAGTGTGTGGAGCGGAGGGGGCGGGCCGGGTCGAATATCGCTACTCATCAGGCCGATTGGGGACCGGGCGCGCGATATTCTGACCAGGCCCCGCCCCCCTCCGCTCCACAAGTGCTTATATACAAAATCCTCACAGCACAATCCGAAACAGCTGGAGATAGTTTAGTCAAATGATGTGCTACACAAAAGAACATCACAGATCTGAGGTATTGGTTTCACACACACACACACACACACACACACACACACACACACACACACACACACACACACACACACACACACACACACACACACACACACACCGTGTGATTAACATGAAAAGCTGTTTTCAGGGTGTGAGCGGCCAGCTTCACACATTCATTCTGAAGCGTGCAGCAAATGCAGATTATACATTTATTTAATTAAAACATATCATTTTGCAGTTTAATAACTACACTAGAACATATCTGATTTTAATGTGATTAATTGTGCATAATTTTTTTTTATATAGTTTTTACATAAATGTTGTTTCATTAAACTACATTAATCTTTCTCATACCCTATATATAACTGAGAGACTGTTATGCTGTCACTATCTGCTTCTGAGTTGTCTAATCACTCATGTATAGTGTGTGTTTCTGGAACAGACAGCCAGATGGAAAGAATGGAAAAGGAGTGCACACCCACCTGAAAAAGGTCACAAAAAATTGCACCAGGTCCATGATGCTGTTGTGCTGAGAGAAGGCGATCTGTGAGGAGACAAGTGTAAAAGAGAGGTTAATAAAGGGATGACAGATTACCAAAGGAGGACTCTTTGCATGAAAAGGTGTGATGAAGACCTCTGCCTATGGCTAGGGATCTTCCCCACAGATAGTGCCATAACAGATTTCTTGCTTGAGGGGCTATCATGCGTGTTGCTTTTCCATTTCCTTGGACCCTCTAATTGTTAAAAAGAAGCTATAATGGCTGTTGATGGTTACCTGAGCTGATATACCTCAGGCAAATTACATGCATGCCAGACGTTTGCCTTTAGGGCTTGTGGTCTACATTAGTCTACCTATATGTTAAGGTGTCCCTTATTACACATGTTCACAGTGGCTTAGGCTAACATTCTGCCTTACACCTCCTTTTGTGTTCAATAGAGGAAAGAAAATCACACAGGTAATTTTTGTGTTATTCTTTTCAAGTTGACTGATGGTATGGATTAGATTTCTCACTGATGGATAGAGTAAAAACATGAGTGGTATTTATGTTTTCTGCTGCTTATGCTTCTCAACCTTATTTGAGGGAAATTATTCGGTCCACTAACTCAACTCTGTTCATCTAAATATGTTTTATCCAGAGATATCATATTGATATGCTATGTGACTCAGCAAATAGTCTGATAAGTTCTCGGCCAAGCTTCAGAACACATCCTGCCCGAATAAGAAATCATTGGTTTGGCAGCAAGTACTGCAGGGCCATTAACTCAGCATCAGCACACTTGTGAAAAGTTGTTCAAGCACAGTGTCAAAGAGTGGGCAGCCACAGCATCCTGTTAGGCAAGGAAAATAACTGTTTGAATAAATACCCAGCAAAGATAAACGGATTAATGTGCTAAATGTATGCAATTGTAAGTCACCCTGACTCTCCAGATGAATAATGCAACATGGCAGAGTAGGCCACGTCCTGCGGAGAACCCATTCATTTCATTAGATTGTTGGCTTACTCACAGAAGCACGGCTGAGGCTAAAGACAGCACTGGAGAAAGCTTTAACACTCCATTAGGGCCGAACCATTTCTGCCCCCAAAAGAGTGGCAAGCAAGATGCCAAGATTGAAAATTGCAGTTGTACAGCCCCACATCTTGCCAATTAGGCCCTCCAAATGGTCTTCCATGGAGACAATACCTTGTTTGCTGTGACGGGATGCTGTGGAATCACCATCTGAACAAGGCATTAACTCTAACATAAAAAGTTCATTTAAGTCATTTGGATACATTTAAAGGGATAGTTCACTCTAAATGAAAATGATCCCATCATTCACTCACCCGCATGTTGTTCCAAACATTATTTGACTTTTTCTTCCATATGCTACATGACCTCTCCAGGGAATTCAACATACTACTGTAGTTTATAACTTTAAAAAATTCTTAAATATTACACTATTCATTAGGTTCCTACATCAGCTGTCCCTAACTGCCAGAGTAAAATTAGGCTTTATAAAATGCAGTTTCATCTTGCTTCAGTCAAAAACTTTTGTCAATGAATGTGAACTGTAAATTAATACAGATTCACCAGCTGAATGAACACCCCTTTTAAAATAGTTATAATTTTATTTAATAATAATTTATTTCATTTTTGTATAAATTGATATAGGCCTTTAAATACTCTGTATAGTTATTACTTATGCTGTCAAATGAATAACCACTAACAAGCATTTAAAATCTGTCCAGGACTGTCAGGAAGAATTTCCTAATAAGTTTTTAGCCACAGTAGAGAGTAGAAACAACTGCGAGACCACATAAGCTATTTGCTCTAGCTTTATTAGAGAATCAGTGTGCAAAGTTTATGTAAAATTCTATGATTAATAGCACATTATCAATTAATGTAGCCATATTGTTTCACACATGTCCACATATGAATTAGGCATAAGGCCTACTTGAAGGTACAATAGCTGTAGGAGTTGAATTCAAATATGAATTCTAAAACAATATTGATTATCAAATGGGGTTACAGCATCTCTTAATTACATAAAACATTTTAAAAGTAGTTTTTATTGCTGGCTGCATGTATTAATATAAAGGTGCACTTAGTAAATTTGATAGTCACACAGTGACTTATAGTGACACAGAGCAGCGCAGATGCAGCATCGTGCAAAAGCAAATGTTTTCAGTTACTGATGCCATTTAAAAAATGCACTATTAACAGACAGCGTGATTTGTTTATTCAGTAAGAAAGTGTCCGGTTACAGGGGGGTCATGTGATCTCAAGGTGACCTGCTCCATGTAAAATAAAACAGCTTTAATAAGTTACTGATATGACTGGAGCCTACATATTATGTTTCATCTTATTTACATTTGATCTAATATGCTCTAAATGTATTCAAATAAGGCCAGTTGGGTTTTTTGAAGTCTCTCCTGCACATATTTGATGTTTTTTTTTTCTTTTACTTGTGTATTATCAAATAACAAGAAAAAAAAAAAAAACTGAAAATAAAACAGTATGCATAGACATGCAGGAGTTTATTTTATTTATTTATTATATAGCTCTCATACTGGCTGACCTCATCTTGACCCACTGAGACAGTTAAGCAGCAGTAATGTTTTGTCAGATTGAGTTTCCTGCACAACGAGAGCACTTCACTTGCAATATCTCCACACGAATACTCCATATGCAATATCTGATTTTTTCAGAGGGGTCGGGGATCTCAGATGTGCATGCTGGAGCTTGTGATCTCAGTCCCAATTTCCCCGGTAAGCTAATAAATGTTGATCGCGCTCTCTGATCATAAACATCAGAAGAGCGCGGGCTTACAGTGTCATGGGGGTCCATTTCATTTAATGATGCATCGCTATGGTAAATAATTGACTCTGCTTTTGGGAAATCTAATAGAAAACTATTACTGCTTGAACACAGCTCAAAAAAGATGAAGGTCTGAGAAAGCGAAAGTAAATGAACCTTATCAGAGGAACTCATCTCATACGTGATAGAGGAACACAGGAATGAATGCAGATCAATATTAGGTGGTATTCTCTCAGCTGGAAATAGTCCCAGCAAAAAATGACGTGTTGTATCAGAGCGTCTTGGTGCACAGATGGCAAAAGGTAATGAACGACAGAAAGGTTGAGAGGATTTGTGGTGGTTATCTTTATAAACCATATGGATAGACCAGATGAAATCCTGCTTTATTATGGTGGATTTGTTTTTATAGATAGCTTCATGTGGCATTGAAAACGTGTTAAACAATAAATCCTCTAACTGATGTGCTTTGGTGTGCATTTAAGGAAAGCCATCAGAGGACAGGTATCATACATTGTCCAATGTGTTGTACCAGTATCTTTAGCATATAGACTAACATGCCTTTTTGTCAAATGGAGCAGCTGTCCAGATGCATAATCATATGTATGTAAAGGATCATTTACAGTCAGCCAGTGATTATCGAAAAATGAAGCAAGACTTGGGTTATCATCTTATTATGTTGAGATAATGACAGGCTAACTGCTCATTATCCAGAAAATTAAATGCCAACTTAAATAAATGGACATTTAATTGTGGAAATATTGATTTGAGATGATTTGTTTTGTTATGTGAGAAGTATTAGCGAAACTAGCACAATTATGTAAGAAAAAGGTTCTCTGGGACAACGGTTGATTTTACAGTTTAGCGAGCATTATACAAAATATTTGACAGCAGAATGCCATGCTTGACAATTCAAAGACAAGTATACTAATTAACTGTGTAATATGTTAAATATATATTGTATTATCACCCTGGCATTTAGAACGAACAATTGTGCACCTTCCTACCTGAGAAGAGTTTAATGGAAGGTAACGGCTAAGTTACATATCATGTTCTGAACTGGTGTAAACATGTCATAACAAACCAGCATTCCTCACTGAAGTATTATATTGGTCACAACTGGTGTGACATCATAGTGCCAGATCACATCGTTAGTCTGATCCACAGAGCTGAGGATATAATTCTACCATCGCACAGCCCTGACTCTGGCCAACCATACGCCCAAGTGTCACTGACATAATGCTGTGCTGATGTCATTGAGCCTTGGGAAGCATCCACAGAGCAGTGTTCAGAGGATAGAGAGAGAGGGAATGTGACTGTCAGGGTGGATGTGCATCTGCAGTGGTCAGTTCCCTGAGGCTTCAGCATGGGCATGGAGCTCAAGTCTCAATGGTCACATAATGCTACAGTGATTCTGGCTATTTATGCCACAGAACAAATGGTTTTCACATATTGGTTACTTGTCATTTAGCAGATATGTTTAACCTAAAGCAAGTTAAGAGTACGCTAAGTGCTGGGCCATTTCCCATGGAGCAATACTGTGGTCAAGAATACAATAGTGAGTTGGTACTCTCAAACCCCTTTTTCCACCAACATGGTGGCATGCCCAATCTGGCCCTGTTCCACGTGTTTACACTGAGCAAAAGGTGGTTCTGGGACTAAAAAATGGCTCCTAAACAGCCCCTTCAACCTGCTGGTCTCAAACAAGGAACCATAAACATTAGAGGTTAGGGGCGGGATAATATCCTGCAGAATTCAAAACAAACATTCTAAATGCAAAACAACACTAGATGGCCCAAAACTAGATCACTCCCATTAAAATCAACAAAGCTGTCTTCAACTAAAAGTGTGTGATAGAACACATTCAGCTGACAGACAGACTGTTCCTATTTTGGTCGCACTGCACAGCTACTCCAGTTTAATTCTCCCTGTCTGTCTGAATTAAAATGATTAGATTTACAAATATTCTATTTGTCAATTAATTGTGAAGAATTGAATTTGTTATATATTTGAAAAAACTTTATAATAACTTTGCATTACATGAAAGCTCATGCCATGCCTAAAATAAATTACTTTAGATTTTAAATTATATTCTCAAAAAGAAAAGACTTGTGAACAAATACTGTGATGCGCTGTGTGAGAAGTAATGCAGTACATCATCAGTTTTCAAGTTAGTGGAAACTAGTGCTGTATAGATTGTGAATGAATCTTTTAAGTGAATAAATTGTTCTCATTCACTTCCATACACTCATTCAATAAAGTCTCTACCTTACGAGGCCAATGAGCTCTAGTTTGAAGCACGAGACTGTTTTAGTGGCTTTTTATACCTGTAAAGACTGAATAGGGCAAGCCAATTGCATTCGATTTCGGGTTGTGAAGGAGCATATCACTTGTTTGACCCGCTGAACGAATACACTGTTCACTAAACCAATTGGTCATTTGAGTCTGATCTTGCTCATAAACTAACTGAATGTACTGATACAATTGTCCGCTAATGAAATGAATGATTCCGTCATCTTGTTCATAAAGGAGAATCTGCTGAGTGACTGAACGAGAGGAGGTGGTATGTTGTTCGTTAAGTTTGACAATCTCGTTCAGCAAGGGGCTGTGTGACATATGAATAACAGTGATACATTACAATGACATAAGAACGTTATTGAAACTGAATTATTCTTTTTTAAGCTAGTATTGTTGTTTTTTGTATAACTTAATAAAAGTCATGCTTAGCGGTCCAAAATTATGGATCCGTTTTGTTGTCATTTGTGGGGAAATGCTTATGATGTTTAAACACTCTGCTGAAGTCTTAGAATTGTGGATATGCGAGTCTTAAAGGATAATTAAACTTGTTTCGGTCATGAATGATTCTTTGCTTTTGGTTTAGTGCAATTGAAATTGGTTCAGTAACTCTTTCAAAACGTAAAACGCACATTTGTCCCCATCTACTGGCACAAATACATAATTTGCAGAAATGGTCATTTAATGAATCTGAATGAATCTTTTTGATGAAAGGATTCAAAAGACCTAAGTCACAGATATGAATCAAAATCCCCACCACTAGTGGAAAAGTGACAACTACACCAGCCATATTTCTGTGGAAAAATGGTATCAGTACTCACCGGTTCAGTGGTTATCCCAACCGGGGACCAATGTTTGCATTACAATTCAAAGGGTCACAGATCTGATATTCACCATCTTAAGGAACTTGAGACAATTTTAATAACTATAAGTACATCTGTCTGTTTTAAATGGATGCAGAGAAATACAGGCTACTGTAGAAGTTTCCTCTTGACAAGCCAGTATTTATCTTCCTTCTAAAACCAAACTAACTGTGCAAGTTTTTCTCACTCTGTTTGATTGAAGGCAACGAAGACTTCAAACATTTTTCATAATATGAATGATGTACCACAGTGTGGATAAAACAAAAATGTTTTTCCAAGACAGATAGCATAAACTATAGATAGAACCATAATTTTATGTCCCATCATCTACAGATCTGGCAATGTAACACATTGCCACTTAAGAGGCGATTCAATTTTATGGATCATAAGATGCAAACCTGTCCCTGTGAATAAATGAATAATTGATTTCCACATCAAAGACTGTTGGATCCTTTCAGAAACATTTGTTTTTGTGGATTTAAAAATGCAGAAATATCCATTTTATACATGCGATGGATGTTGAGAGAATTGTCCTTGCTTTGCTAAACACATGTTTAGATACTTATCCTGAGACTGCAGGCCCAGCCCTTACAACGTAAAGGTAATATGAAACCAAGTCATAGTAAATCATATGAAACCAAATTACATTCTATGTGACCAAAAAATGTCTGTCATTAGCCACAGGCTGGTAAATGTTCAGATTTAAATTGCCACTGATTGAGTTGTGTAGTGGCAAAGAAGTTTAGCACAAAGATCCTTTCACAAAATGTTGTCTCACATGAGTGCACTAAGGAAATTTACCTTTTTTGGCTGCAGTGGGTCTGGAATTGTCACAGAAGTCAGCATGGCTTTAGAGTGTAATATGCTACGGTTACATTTACGCTTCATTTAACAGTCAACTCTGACTTTGGTTAAAGGTTTCCACTGAAAAATTGCATTTAACAAGGTCAGCTCTGATTTTGGCTAAACTTTTCCACAGACTGTTTTCAGAACATTCTCAGTTTTACCACATATGGCCCTACAGACCAGTCTGTACAGACTAGATGGTTGGATATAAATGTTTCCAAAAATGACATCCATTAAATTCATTTTCATTGAATAATTGTCTCTTTAGTCAGCTGTTGACAACAACATAAAAATAAATATTTAATTCTAAATCACACATACCAATGATACCATTAAATTAAAGAAAACGCTCAACCGAAACACTTCTGTGCAGTGCCATCAGGATAGAAAGGTCAGTAGAAACACAAGGCCTAAAAACCCAATTATTCTGGAAATAAGCCCCAAAAAACAAAACCCAACTCAAGACTGCCCTTATTTATAATAAACTTCATTAAAAAAAACACACCCAAAATCTCTTAAAAATAAGTAGACATGGCAACACTGTATCTGCAAGCCTCTATTCTTAAAGAGACAAAAATTGTGCTTGTTATGGATATCAGTTTTAAACTCTTGTTTAAATACTTACTTACTAAATAGTACAAATAATGAATGAAAACAATAAACATAAAATGTGTTTATAAATATGTAAATAGGGCAAATAATACATTATATGTTTTAACTTTACTTTATACTGTAAATGTTGAAAAATGTAACAATAGGATCCTACACAGGGGTTTATTAAAACCAAATCGTGCAGGTCACATTCAAACAGTTAAGACACACTGCATTTTTTATATAATACAAGCACTTAAATGTTAGATGTGAAAATCTATTTTAATTGTTCAGGTTCCAACGTTGTGAATATTTTGTGTTAAATGTGTAGCTGACATGACATTTCAAACAGTGACAACTTGTATAATTATTATTTATGCATTTCATGACATTATATACTATATAAATTGATAAAATACATGGAATCTGTACATTTTTAAATCACAAAAATGGGATACAGTACTGTGCAGAAGACAAAATATTAGTCTTAAGGTGGTTATTTCATATCTTCTGCTTTAGTATGTCAATAGGAAATATACATTTTAGATTTCCAAACATTCCTTTTGCAAACAGAATAGAATAGAAGTAGAACAAGATGGTATGGCCCACACAGAGCCTTGATCTCAACATCACTGAGTCAGTCTGGGATTACATGAAGTGACAGAAGCAACTAAGGCAGCCTAAATACATAGAACTATGGTACGTTCTCCAAGAAGCTTGGAACAACTTATCTGCTATCAACTAATAAAAACTGTGTGCAAGTATACCTAGGTGAACTGGTGCCGTTTTAAATGAATAGGTTTGTCACACCAAATATTAATGTAGTTTAAGTTTACTGCCCTATGTATAATGTTAATTGCTAAATACATTTTATATCAAATTTTTGCCTAATGTCTTTTCCAGCTTTCAGGTCCATTATGCTTACTTATTGTGTCAAAAATTTGGCAAGTGATTTATTTTTTATATATAAACATTTACCCTCACCTGTATTTTGATTGGCCATGAGAAGTTGCTGACATATACATAGAAGGTGATGTTGGGGTTACTGTGGAAATTGAATTTCTCACAAGAGAAACTGTGTCTGTACTCTTTGATGTTGGTCTTTGACACAATGGGGATCTCTTCCCCGGAAATGGTTCCAGCTGTAAGTAGAACAGAAGGCAATAGATTAATTACAGCGGAATGTAGAATTTAAGACAAGGCATTTGATAATTTAAACACAAAGAGCATTTACTTCGTAAATTCTCTAGATTAAGCCAATGACCATTTCAGTCAATTCTTTTTTAGAGAATTTGACCAATAAGGGACCAACATGTCACAGAAATAATTTTGCATGCCTTAAATCTAGTGTGACTGCCCATTTACTTTATGTTAAGCTTCTAAATAAAGATGAATGAGAGCAGTAATCAACAAACCTGACCTAATACAAATGCACTTAAAACACATTTATCTGATTGTTGATACGTTTTTTCTTATTTTATCAAGACTTTTCAAAGTTTTTTTGAAGTCCTCCACTAAAACAGTCTCACCAATCGTCATTCTAAACCACCACTATGAAACAAAGCCCTCAAAATGACAACACAAATGCTGCTACGTGGCAATTTTTATCTTAATTGAAATCGTTCAGTGCTCTTAAAGACACCTCAGCCCCAGAATTCAGAGCCACACACTGGACTATTGTTAGAAGTCCTTCTCAGGAGAGAATGTCTTTAAAAAGAAAGACACCATTCCAAATATTAATTGAGGGGAGAGGAAGGTTGAGGAGGAGAGGGGACGAACCGGTTTAAGAGGAGCCAGAATGTCAAAGTCGAATTAAAAAATTGGCTGGTCACTATTCAGACAAAAATGTGATTACAGAAATAAACAATACAGGAGAGGATAATGGCGATGTCCTTGAGTGTCTGTCTTTTATATAATACAAAACATGCCCATGAACACATTGTGGTTAAATAGGAATGCATCATCATCTACACGTTGTTATTAAAATGATAGTATGTGAATTATGCAATCATATTAAATTTGAATGACAATGGTAGAAGATTTGCGACACATACATGCTAGCTTGTTGGATTACAACGACAAAAGAACTTAAAACAACAAAATAGAAGCAACACAAAAGCAAAGAGTAAACTGTACCTGTTGACCCAATGGACCAAGTGATGTTCAGATTGAAGTTGTTTGATGCATTGATGGACATGTCCAAGTTCTTACTGGTCTACAAATGGAAAATGCAGGCAAAATAAACGTCTCCAAAATAAATAATTTCAGGTAATATATAGCTTTACTGGTCTTTTGTGGCATTGTATGACTATAGTTCATTCAGAATACGTTAAATATCCCATAAATCAAAATTGGAATGTAGTGGTTTGTAGTTGTCTTTAGGGCAATACATAAATACATATATTATATACATATGTACAGTATATGTATATATTAGTGCTGTTAGTTGACTGAAATTTTTAATCACGATTAATAGCATTATTTTTTCATAGTTAATCCTGATTGATTGCAGTGTTTGAAAGTGCAGAAATTTTACTCTAAATGTACTTTGTTAAAAAGCATTCATTTCCTTCTTCGAAGTGGGAGTTTGACTAATTGAAAGAACTAGTCCACACTTAGGTTGCATATTCATTGCAATGAGCATTACATCTCTTAAACTCTCATCCTCCATAATATTAATAATAGACTAGACAGACTGTGGCTATCCACTTTGCTACAGCAATCATGCAGCCGCATTCATGATTCACGTCATGGCGTCAACGCCAGCCTCTAGCGCCGCTTTGAACTCTACATGAAAAGCGCAAACAACGTCGCGTTCTCCAATTTCGTGACAGTTAAGACTTGACATGCTTTTGTGGTAATTAAACTGCACCTTACAGAGGCTGCAAAGTACTTGATTTCTGTACCATCTGAACTTGTTTTTTATTTTTTATTTTTTTACATATAAATAGAGTTAAGAGGTCCCTCCACCAGACCCTGTTAGAAGGGCTCTGGAGTTTACTTGTCTGTCTGAACTTCCTCTCTAAAAGCATTACCTATCTGTTATTAAGAATATCAGTCTGGAGTCACGTGACACCATGCAATGTTCAGACGTGTGAATGGCGAGCTCTGCACACTTTGCTAGTTTTAATACTTATGACATAAACCGGTGAAATTCGATACACTCTGGCATATTGTCCTCCTAGAACAGTTATGGGACAAAGAATTCAAAATCCCTGGGCTCTGGATACATAAAAAGACACTAACATGCTCAAGTTGACACCCCTGAGCAGGCCGCGAACCCGGGAGTCGATTTGGTCAAAGAGGTGCGGGAAATGCGTCGTGAGATGTTGAACATGTCGCAATGCTGATGAAGGTCATTGTTGACTTACAGGATCTTGCTGTGATATGTCACTCGATCACTGCCGTGGAGGCGAAATTGACTGATATGGTTACAAGAGTGGGGAATGTCGAGAAACAAATCAATTATCTAGAGTCATCGGAGAGGGAATTTTCTGCTAATCCACTAGCAACCAAGGTGGATTTGGAGCACATCTGGGAGAAGTTGGAGGACATGGAAAACCGTAGCCGGCAGAATAACATCTGTATCGTCGGAATTCCTGAAGGCAAAGGAGGACAGGATATGGTGAAATTCCTAGAAGGGTTCTTTCCAAGTCTGCTCAACATAGCAGGCCATAAACTGGAAATTGAGTCACTTTTGCACTGATATTCCTGGCCAAATTGAGAATAGACGCTAAGGATGGTCATAAAACATTCACATGCCCAAAACAAGCGATGTCCTTCATAAAGTCAATGGAGTGATTAAGTCACCTTGTGGTACTCACATTGCAGCTGAGTGGACCGGCTCACTGAACATTTGCTTGACTGTCTAAAGAATCAGTACATTCTTTATGTGCTGGTTCTGCCTAGTAGCTGGAGTTTATTTAGTAAAGTAACACACCATCAGGACAGTTATATGGATGAAGCTACATGCTCTCTGTGTTTATTCTGCCTATTGGCTTGAGTTTGTTTTACAGATTATTTTTTGCTGTGTAATTCTGTCTCACAAAATTTGCATAGAAACAACGCAATCCGATGTCAAATTTGAGCAATCCGATGTCAAATTTGTCGTGAGGGCCCTCGTAGGAGAGCATGGACTGAGTTTGGAGGGATGGACACCAGTTGGCTGTCATGTCATATTTCTTTTTTCCGTTTTTTTCTGTTGTAGGGGATGTTCGGGGCTTGACTGTTGCACTAATGTTGGAATGTGGTCTTTATAATCTGGTTTTTGACACACAATCCATTTTTCTTATGTTGGGCCTCATGTATTCAGATACAAGACAAAGGCAGGCCTAACACAGTTGTAAAGCCCGACTGAGGACAAAAAAAACTAAGTCATAAATCTTGGTACAAAACCGACAACAAATCCCAAGAAGCCTTGCTCACTTTACAACTGTGTGAAATTCCAAAGGATCGAACGGTCAACTCCTATTGGATGAGGCACTCAACAGAACTCTCCTCAACTATGATGTCATCAGGAGTAGAAATACCTCGGAAATCGTTCTGTTCCTGGCTTCCAGTGACTTTGCTCGCCGTGCATAGACGCAGTTAATCGCTGCTCTCAGGTGTTGCCTCGTTGCACAAGGAAGTAACATGCAACTTGAAACTGCGGCCATACAATCTCCATCTTGCTGGACGAGTTGAGATTACATTGTGTTCAACCGAACACTGAAACAGATCCGAAGAAGACCGCCGAGCAATCTTCATCCGTTTGCCTGCAGAAGTGAAGAAAAAAGAATTCCCATCCCTCTTCAATCAAGTTGACGTCGCTGACTTCTCCGCCAGCCCGCCGAGAATCAGCCATACCGCCCGCCGACAGAGCGAGGAAACGGCCTCCTGTCATCACCCGAGCCTCGAGGAACCGAGTCGGAGTCAAACGACAGATGAACACACGTTCTACATGCATCCCCAAGCGATCCAAGTAAGAGGTTAACGTCTGGGCAGAGATAGGATATTTAGGTGTGTTATTCTTGTGGATCAAGTTTATTGTTTGTACAGTTTACGGACCGCCGAGTCTGCTCATTGTTCTTAATAATACTCAAGGTATTAATGTAACATACTGTTATCACAAATGAGAGTTTGCGTTGTTGTAATCTAACCACGTTGGACGGCACACTGTGTTTATCTATTAAAAGGACCAAAGGCCGCAGGATGGGTTACGAGCCGTTCACCGCGTCTCTGAGTGATAAACTAACAGTTGCCTTCTCTCCACGATTGCAAAACCGGCTTTAGTTTGTAGTTGAATGTCGGAAGTTTATTGACTGCATTGTATTGATTATTAATTGATATTATATTTTCAATAAACTTTGTTATAATTAAAAGAGAAGTGTTTTGGTTTGTTTTGCATACACATGTGTCAAAGGCTGGCAGGGGATGCCAGTGCTCAAACTCAACCCTTCGTTGTTCTCTTTTTAATCTTGATGATGTACGGACATCAATTTTCCTAAGAGAACAATCTAATATTGAGACCGTTATACTGTCTGGTTATTAGTCCCTGATTCCAGGGTGGTGCCCCGTCGACATTAATCCTAATTAATATTCTAATGATTTTGATAATTGACAATTATCTTTGATGATTGTGAATTTGAAGGATCAATAAGCTAGTGTTAAGTCTAATCAATGTTTAATTAATTTTAATTATTAATTTCCTAATTCGGGGAATGGTGGTGGCGTAGTGGCTAAAGCACAGGGCTGTTAATCAGAAGGTCGCTGGTTCGAACCCCATGGCCACCACCATTGTGTCCTTGAGCAAGGCACTTAACTCCAGGTTGCTCCGGGGGGATTGTCCCTGTAATAAGTGCACTGTAAGTCGCTTTGGATAAAAGCGTCTGCTAAATGCATAAATGTAAATGTAAATGTTCTATTGATTTTAATAATTGATAGTTATCTATGTTAAAAGTTAAAGGTAAAAGAGCCATTCACCTTTTTGATACACAGATCGCCTGTCAATCAACTCAAGAACGCACATGTGCATTTGCTGAACAAGTCTGAAAAATTTAATTTTTATAACCATGACCTGAGCTAAAGAAGCATAATATATGACACCATTGTTGTCAGAATTTACTGCTGATTTTAAATATGTTCTTTGATTGTAATCATGACCAACTGTTTTGGAGATTCCTGTCTTTCCCCATTTTAGCAGATAGGAGCTGTACTTTTATGTGACTATTTGTGTAGAACTAATATAGCACAGATTAGTGAAACGTGTGTAGGCTAACTGATGAACAGAAGACTTTTGTATGACCATTACATGCTATTTAAACCCTTTAGCTGCGTCTGTTCTCAGAGCAGTAGATGACTGACCTGTTCAGGTGTGGCCATGAAGTTAATGGCAGTGTAGTGTTGGTCATCTTCTTGAAGCAGACTGAAGGTGAACTGGTAATCAATCAGAAGGTTATCTGTTCAGATAAAAACATTGTTAATCATCACATTCTTATATAAAATTAACCACATCATGCATTTCCTGGTAATGCTGATGGCTGAAAGAAACATTGTGAAAGAGAGGTGCATTTCCTTTTACAATAAGAGGGCAACTTTGAAGAGCTCCAATAATCATCAGTCACCTTAATTATACTAAATGAATACCTCACCCTCTGAGTGTGTCATTGCTTTAACAAGCAGACACTCTGATTAAACTAGAAGAGATCTGATGAGATCTAGAAGCTTTTTTGTAACATAAAAGAACTTGGTAACCTTAACCAGAACCGGGCCAAAAGATGCCAGAATTTGATTTGCTTATCTAAAACAACAAACTCCCAATTTTAGATGATGTTCAAGAAAAAAACTGTAGTGTACTGTAGCATGTTATGTTTATTCTTTTTCAAGGTCTTCGCATCTTTTTAATGCATCATTTCAGCAATAAAACTGTTTGGATTGTTTTCTTAACTCCTGGGCTGTTAAATGACTGAATGCTGCCACAGGCAACTCCCTGAGAACAGATGTTTGTCTGAATCACAATATGGCATTGTAAATATCTCTTCACTCCCCATTAAACAGAAAGATGTCTTCATAAGCTTTTAATCAATTCAGGTGGGACATGAAATGAAGGTATCATAGCTACACTTATCTTGATGTTTTTGCTAGAAATATCATGCAGCTTTCAGAAACAGAACAGCGTTGATCTGTCAATCACTGTAATCAACTGCTGGAGTATCAGGATTCATTCCTTTAACATCAAATCTAAATGCATTGTAGGTGAAATAGATGCTATCCTGAAGTTTTAAAAAAATTCCCCTGGTTGCACTTAAACCTTTGAGGTATGCTGGATTGCTTCAAAAATGAAACAGAATGGTGATTCTGAGGTGAATCTCAGTGAACGTCATAAGTCAGACAGCTGTTCTAAGAGAGATATCAGCCACAAAATTGCTAGCTATTAAAAAAAAACTATAATTATGACAAAATATTATATGTTTAAGAGTTCTGTTGTAGAAGGTCAAGTGCACACTACAAGACAGAAGCTCATCACTCATTTCAAAAACTCACAGATTTTTGTGTTTTGTGTTGGTGATGATTTGGTGCATATTTTATACAACTAAGTGAAGACTATGCATGCCAATTGCAAGATCATTCTCCTCCCCGAATGTAGCTACGATTCAGAAATTCTGTACTTACAAAATCAAACAAAAGCATATAGCAAAGCAAGGTGATACTTAACAACAAGTCAACAAACAACACAAAGGAAGGGCTTATGGTTGTTTTTGCACTGATTTGCACAAAACATAAAGGAAGAATAACTACAAACAATATTAATTAACGGTGGGCTGGATACTGGGCATACATTCACTCAGCACTTTATTAGGAACACTATGGTCCTAATAAAGTGCTCGATGTGGTCTCTCACTAACTGCTTTTTCTTTTTGGCACCATTCAGAGTAAACTCAAGAGACTTGTGTGTGAAAATCCCAGGAGATCAACAGTTACAGAAATACTCAAACAAGCACGTCTGGCACCAACAATCATGCCATGGTTGAAATAACTGAGATCAAATTTTTTCCCCAATCTGATGGTTGATGTGAATATTAACTGAAGCTTCTCACCTGTATCTGAATGATTTTATGCAATTAACTGCTGCCACACGACTGGCTGATTAGATAATTGCATGAATATGGTGGTGTACAGGTGTTCCTAGAATGTGCTCAGTGAGAGTATTCTTTACATCCACATCAGATCAAAGTTGCCTTTTTAGATGCAACTTTGAACTAAAGTCAAAAGTTCTTCATCATTGGTGCATTCCTGTAGGTGGACAGATCAATAGCCAGAGATATGCGTGATACCAGGCTGAAAGAATTTGCTATAACTAAGACCTATCACTGGGTCTGGAGGTCTGTTTTTACAGAATCGATCACCTTTAAGTATGAGCCAAGTAACACTGCCAGAGCACACTGAGCATGCTAGCTAAAGCTGCCTTTCGGAAATGAACAAATCAAACCTTGCATGTAAAGGAGTGAAAGCTCACACTGCCTACTAGAACCACACCCACCAAACTTCTGCTTGTCTTTAATTAGCTCAAATCACTTAATCACTCTGACAGGGCTTGACACTCTCACCAGTCTCATATCACTGCCAGCAGCCCACTCTCCAGCATCACTTCCCCCTACAAGACAATTTTTGAGAAAATAAAGGTAGGCGATACAGTTCTCTTCTAAGCAGGGTAATTGGGCCGGAACCCTGTGAGCATATACACCCCATCTAAGAGACGCAGAGGGAGCGAAGTAAATGGAAATTGATTGACAAATTGATGCCTTTATTTAATGCTGATTGATTGCAAACAGAGTGAACTTTGATGTCCTAAACGCTACTGACTGCATTTAGCCTCCTTAGACTCCATGATGACTGCTGATAATAATTGCAAAAAAAGTGTCCATGCACATACAGAGAGGGACAGACATAAGCTCCGGAAGAAGGGTCTTTCCGATATGAAACAACACTGCCCCCTAGTGCCGAGTCTCTTAGCTCGACCTCAAACATACTAAGACATCCTTCAACATGTTTAAGCATACATCTACTGCAGATCATATAGGAGATGATGAGAAACATTGTAGAGATCAACCTCCACGTTTTGATCTCTACCCAATCAGGTCTCATCCACCACTTTTATCTTGCTGTGAGGTTGTGCATTGCCCCATTGCACTTCATACGTGTTCCTGGCATTTTAAGTTCCCTGAGTCTAATTCCATTAAATAGCAGACCATAGTCTTGGAGCTTGAAGGTGTCAGCACAATTAGATTAATTTTCAAGGTACAAAAAGATTACGTCAAGGTCAGAGCTCACATTGACCATACTCACAGTAACAGGTTCCTCTGAGGGGGTTGCCAAGGTAACGGTTTTCTGAGTCACAACTGCAGAGGAAAAAAAAATATTTAGATAGAATACTTCAGTAATGACACAATGCAAGGGCATCTGATGTATATACATTTGCCATTCGATACATTTATTAAACATTAAAAACAATGAATGAAACAAGAAAACAAGACAACAAAAGCCTAAAAGCAATTAAATAAATAGAATGGATGGGTCAGGATGGAAACTACATTTTTCTTTTTTATGCTTTAGTCTTTATTAGCAGTGTTGCTTTAAAGGAGACGAAAACTCTGTCTTAGAAGTAGCGTTTCTAAATGCATCCTCTTTATTTTCATACATGGCCACAGCCATCAAAAACTGCTTTTGTAACAAATCCACTGCCTTCAACAATAATGCTCCAGTTTCTATGCATATTTTATGCAACTACAATGATACAATTACAACACTCTTCAGCATTTATTCACAATATTTATATCCACAGATTGTGCAAAAACTTCTCTTAAATAAAATTACACTTACTGCTTGCAACATTAATTGTGAAAAGCAAACAGTAGTCACTTTAGTAAATATGGCACATTCTATAATAAGCCTCATTTGCATAGAGATGAGGTGTGTAGCACAAATCTAGCACATTTAGTGCCTACTTGGTGTGCTGAAATAGCACGCAGTAAAGTGGCAAAAAAGTACATTTGCCCCCAAGTATTTGTTGTGTGAGTGGTTTGTGTGTGTGTGTGTGTGTGTGTGTGTGTGTGTGTGTGTGTGTGTGGGGTCTCTGCGGTATCTTTGTCCCTTTTCACACATAAGCAGATTATGTAATTCCACTCAGTTGTTTGGGTTGCTTTATTTCCTCTGGTTCATTAGAGAGCACCAGGAGGCAGCCCTCAATCTCAGACATGCTAAAAATTAACACTGCACTGTCCGCTCAGCTCTCCACCAGCCTAAGCTGATTAAACATCCTGTTGCTCTTCTGAGCCAGAAACTGACGGCCCAATTAGAGTCTGCATTTATTGGTAAGTCCAACTCTTCAACTACTTCTCTTGTCCTCTCTCTCTCTCATCACAACAATCTCATCACTTAGTTTCTATAGTCAGTGCAGTGGGAATTCACTTTCAGTTTAGTTCTTTGTTCTGTAAATCCATCTAAAGAGTGAATGTGATTTATCATTAAGACCAGTCTTAATAGTCAGTTGAGTTATGTAACAGTCTATGCAGAATGTAAGGCTCTGGATTAATTCGTTTTGAGCTAATCTCATTCAATATTCCCAGTTCACATGCATTAAGGCCAGAAATATACACTTCACAAGTAAACTACTGTATATACTGGAATAGTTTACACAAATAACAAAATTCTCACATCATCCTCATTCCATTCAAGATGTTAAGGACTTTCTTTCTTTAGCTGAACACAAAGAAAGATTTTTAGAAGAATATCTCAGCTCTGTTGGTACTCACAATGGAAGTGAATGGGTACCAACATTTTGAAGATCCAAAACGGCATAAAGACAACATAAAAAGTAATCCATATGACTCCAGTGGTGAAATCCATGTCTTCAGAAGCAATATGATAGGTGTGGGTGAGAAACAGATCAATATTTATGTCCTTATTTACTATCAATCTCTAATTTCACTTTCTTTTTTTGTTTTTGGTGATTCACATTCTTAGTGCGACTCGGTGATCAGGGTGTCTTGTATTTATTTTGCAATATCGACCGGCTTACTTCACATTATTCTGCTTATTACATGGCTACCTACCTAAAAAATAAAATGACATTAACTATTCATTTGCACTGAAATTATGTTATTATAAGAGAAGAGACCACAGAGTCTCCTGAACCTCCAGTTTGCTATGGAGTTCTGTTGGTGTTAATTTTGAGAAAATGGCAGTCACACTGATCATTATTCTGCTTCTTGCGTCTACTTGGCAAATAAATAAATAAATGCATGATAAATAAATTAAATTATTTTATAGTTTTCTTGTAATTGCAGAGTGATATGAGAAGTAGGATAGATGACTTGCAATACCCGGATGACTGGTCTAAAATCACTTTATCCTCAAATGTTTGGTCATTATTCAGAAATATCAGAACACTGACCAATCACAAGAAAGTATAACAAACGCATAATGTCACCTACATATTCTTTCCCACTTCCAACAGTTCACCTCTAAACTACACAATTCTAATATTCAAATATATACACACCTAATCCCCACCATTCCAACACATACTGTAAAAATCTTTGCCCTTAGCTTTCAGGAATCAAACTTTTAACATACAGAGCCGGAGCATTCATATTTTTCTCAGAGTTGGTGATAAATATGAGAGGACAAGGTAGAATACACTTTTACCACGGTACAGAGGTCACAGGACAAACTGCACCACGGGCATTTTAAAACCTCTGCATATCATTCCCATAGCCTTTAATCTGGATGACATTTCAGAAATGACTATTCTCTCTCTCTCCCATACACACTGCAAATCAGAAAAAAAAGGTTTTGAACATACATGCCCACGCACACGCATTGCACTCTGTAAGAATGATACATAATGCACTTGTACTCAGTATCTTAATTTAATCTGCAGTGAGAGCACACCTACACACAGTGTATGCTTTAATGCACTCTCTATATTCCTCTGTAGTGCCATCATTTTATCCCCATTTAGATCACACCTGGAGTGCTGCAATGTATACAACACACTCAATTGATGACGGACTCTATAGTAATCAAGTATGATTTTTCTTCAAATTGCATCAATTTATTTTCTTTAAATCACGTGTATTTTTCAAATTTCTCCTGTGCGCTTGATGAGCTGTTGGCTGCTTGAGAAGGAGAGTGACAAGTTCTATTCACACTGAAGGCCTGGTTAAGATTGTGATAGGAAACATTGAATTTCACATTTCACATCACACAATGTCAGCTCACTGAAGGGGGACCAGAGCTTGTAATCAAGGTAGAGCTTGTGATCAAGGTAGTAACATCAAGTCTTTAATCAACCATTTTTAATTAGATAATAGTTGTGTGACACAAATGGTCCTGATGCTTCATTGTGGAGCTTGTGGAGTCATTTTCTGAACCTGGGTGCATTGCCTTGGAGTGCACTCAAGTCAGCTTGAAAATGGGGGCCTAAAATACAGTTAATAGCCACGTGTCCACTATCGGGGCAAATGAGGGCATGCTAGTGCCTGCAGAAGAGCCAGTTGCGTTTCCACTGTCACTTCTGAGGCTTCACACCGCCTCCTTGGAGTTTCCTCGGGGTCAATGGCTGATTATCCTTGAGCTATAGAAAGCCAACTAGTGATTGAGGTGGGGTCGATGTCAAAGGCAGAGTTTCGCTTAGTGAGGTCAGAGGTGTCAGCACCAAGATATATTCATATCTAGCTACCAGCTTACTTTAACAGATCAACAGAGACTGGAGAATTGACAGTACTGGTCAATAGATGATAATAGGGCTCTTCTGAATATTTGGGCTACTGAAAATGTGTAACATCAGATCGACTCTGTCTGCCAGACAAAGACAAGTTAAGTATATTGTTGCCAAACTTGCCAAGTTGTGTATCCAGCACAAGTGCAAATCAGTGTTCATTTCAAGGGCTAGTTAATATTTTAGAGTCTGATCCCTCATCTTGAGTTTCCATCTTGCTTGTGAAATGGGCAGGGTGAGTGACGTTAGCACCAGAACAATGCATTAAGGGCAACGTTGCAGGGCTATTGACCCGATGGTGGGAATGCAGATCGACTTTGGTCTTGTGGCTTGAAGTCCGAGGCTACTGGCCCCGGCTGACCAGTTGATAGCTCTACCTCGCACTGGCCTGATGGTGGATAGGCAGCTAACGTGGACATTAGTATGGTTTGCAATCGATATGGAAGCAATTCAGTCTAACTTGTGGAAGGAAATTGTTATTGAAGTAATATTTACCAATTGTAGTATATAAGTTCAATCACCGGCTACTTTATTAGGTACAACTACTTATTCATGCGATTATCTAATCAGCCAATCGTGTGGCAGCACTGTAATATATAAAATCATACAGCTATGGGTCAGGAGCTTCAGATAATGTTCACATCAACCATCAGAATGGGGAAAAAAAATTATCAGTGATTTAGAATATGGCAATATTTTTGGTGCCAGATGGGCTGGTTTGAGTACTTCTGTAATTGCTGATCTCCTTGTATTTTCACACACAACAGCAAGCATTCTAATAAAGAACATGTATTTTGAGTCATGTTGGAGGACATTAAAAAGTTGAAGAAAAAAAATCAAATAAAATCATCCATAAGATTGATAAAAATAAAGATTTTATTTTTGCTTAGCCCTAGTGTAAAGGTATACCTAATAAATGGCAAGTTAGTGTATTTTTTCCCTATTGCCTATGGCAAGCAGTTCACATTCTTTGCATCTATTGCAATTCAACAGCAGCAGACAAATGTGCCATTCTGTGCATGTTAGGGTATTTGACGCCTTCTACTACTGCATCATTACCTAACCATAGTATTGTAAATATCTACTGATAGTACTGTCTCATACTCATGTCGATGACGAAAATGTAATGTAGTACAGAGCCAAAAAATACAATGTGATAAGAGACCTGCAGAGACAGACGCCATTGTTTCTAGATTCCTGCCATATAACACTGTTAAGAGATCAAGTGAGAGCTTCTACAGGCTGCACATATTTTCATATGCCAGAACAACCCAGAACAAAGCAGCTATTATCTAGCATTGTCCTAAAAGCATACAGCAAAGGCACTAACATCCTCTGCTGTAGACCTGAATGCAGAGCAACATCACAGCCTGGATTTCAAGCTGCTCACCATCCACTGTTTCTATGACTGAAGAATCTGAGTGGTAATTTCAGTTCACACCCACATCTCCCAAATAAGCATGACTGGTCAATCCACTTTTTAGAATTTCTCCATATACATATAACAATGCAGGAACACTTGTGTTTCATTATTCTCAAAGGGGAATTTAGTCACCGACACATGCCAGCACACTCCCACACCTCACCTTCACCTCCATTAGTGCTATTAAAGTGTGCATGCAAGCGCACACAATTTGCTGCATCAGCACTGAGTGAGATTGTGGGTCAGCTTTAGCCAAAGGTGTGAGGACACATCACAGTTAAGCTAAATGGACTGAATGAGAATTCGGATGGGTAAAGGCTTGTGTATGTGTGTCAGGTTTTGTCTACAGTGTAGGGATCAAATGTCCCCACAAGGACAGTAAAAGGAAAACTGACAAATAAACATGCTAAATGTTTAAATTAAAATCTAAAACTACAAAAGGACTTCTGTGAGTGTTGGGTTTATGGGTAGGAGTATGGTTAGTGGATAGAAAATATCAATAGCTTAACTAAAAAACAACAGAATTCAATGGAACGCACATGAAAGAGAGCTGTTTAATGTTGCATTAGCGCTGCATTGTTTATTATTAGACTTTTTTTTTTATTATTATTAAAATTATCATGTTCTAGTCCTTGTTCTGTTTTTCAATGTAATTGCTTTGGCAATATATAACTTTGTTGTCATGCCAATAAAGCACTTTGAATTGAATTGAACTCAAAAACAAATGTCTGTGTGCAAGTGGCAAAGATACTTACAGTTGGCACTGGTCGCCTTTGATACCCTTGGTGGTGCAAAAGCATTTGCCCGTCAGCACCTGGCACAAGTTGGCATGGCCATTACATTTACAGGCTAGAAAAGAAAAAGAGAGCAAGAATGAGGCAGAAATTGAAGACAAGAAATATAATATTGAGAGAAAGGGGGGGCAGCGTAAATATAATTTAAATAAATGAAAAAGGCACATGCTGCACTTTAACGAAATGGCTTGATCTCATTAGGTACAGAACAAGATCTTCAATTTAACTACTGCTACATTAGAACAAGTAAAATTACATTTGACTGAACTAAACTTCCAAAACCAAAACAGTCTGATCAAAAGCTCAGTCCAAACATGTTGACAAAGAGGAAGATCAACTTAAGAGGTAGCCTCTCTCTGTTCTAAAGTTCTGTTCTCTCAGAAGTGAGTTAGGCAGAATTACTTGTAATAAGCACTTCAGATTACAGTCGCCAGGCCACAACATCAATGATGAAAAACGAATTAATAGGTGCATTAACAATATGCTGCTAATGAACACTAAGACCTTAACCACAGAGGTCAAGGACTCTCTATTTTCCATTTCATTCTCTGTGGATAAGAACATTTAAAAAAATAATCTACATGGTTACCTCATGTGAATCTACCCTCCCTAGCAACCAGGCCAATTGGTTGCTTAGGAGACCTGGCTGGAGTCACTCAGTACACCCTGGATTTGAACTCGCAACTCCAGGTGTGGTAGTCAGCATCAATACTCGATGAGCTACCCAGGCCCATTTATAATGTTTTTAGCACCAAAAACAAAAAAAAAATGCCTCCCTGTGACCCTTAGAATTAAACCGGCTCTGCTGCAATTACAAGGTGCAATAGCAATAAAACACTTTTACAAGATTCAATATGTATTCGTATTACAATGAACTCTAATTTTAAAAGCAAGATTTGATTACTCATTTTGTGAGCCTTTTAAGAAGATAATTAACATCTAATAATAATGTGCATGTTAGTATGTTCTCTTACATGATTGTGGTACATGACAGAGTGTGGTCAGTGTGGTCAATTCAGAATATTCTGTAAATCTGAGAGTCTGTGAAACAACTGAGTAATGAACTTCAGTTTTGAAACTTTAAAAACCAGGTGCCTATGTGTTCAGAAATATTCTGCCACTTATGAAAAACACAAAGCATTTTTATCTGTACTGAAATCCATTTCTGCGCAGTGACCTATAATTATTTCTAAAATAAGCATTAATTCAGCACACACTCTTCATGCTGAGCTTACACCACTGGGGACCATCGGCGCTCTGTCAGGCTTTTGTCTGCCGAGCTACTATACATGGCATGTATAGGACCATTTCTATGCCACCTGCAAATGTGTCATCTCCCACAGTATTTTACTTTCCATTCCTGTAGGTTGTATTTTATAGGTGTTGTGTGCAAGAACACTTTTTGTAAGCTAGTAGGCTCTTGAGGGGAATGTCAACAATATAGGAAATATAAGTGTCTAGCTTTCTAGCACAGTTTCAGAACTGACAAAGCCTTCCGTTCTAAGAAGAAAAAAAAAGTATTAAAAGAAAAGAGGCCTTGAGCAAAATTGTATAAAAACACAGGAACACAAATCCATTTTCACACTAAAACAGGTTGCAAATAAAACAAAGACAATTTGGTTTGTACATGGAAGGTTCCTTTTAAAGAATTTTTTTTAGCTTAATTTCTGTCAGTTGCAATATATCTTCTGAAATGTCACACGTTTTGTGATCACTACTTCTTAGTGGAGTGTTGTCTCATAACTGTGAGCATAAAAGGGGTATGACAGCATATACCTTTTCACGCAGGATCCCAGAGCTGTGATGTAAACTGACATCTCCAGGCCAAAAGAAAAACAAATGCAGTGCTTGTTTGTGAGCTTACCTTTCACCTCTAGCAGTGTACTCACCTGCATGACCTTAAAACCAAACACTTTCAGTGTGTGATAATCCTGTGTGGGTTAGTGTGTTTTCATTTTAGTATGTGTTCTTTGCTCTATTACCAAGCATAGTGGAGTATCAAAATGTCCCTAGCAGGTGCAAATATTCTCACCTTGGCACTTTCCGCCATTGGTTGGGTCTCCATGGTAACCAGCCAAGCACGTGTCACAGTGAGGACCAGTGGTGAGGTTACGGCACTGCTCGCACATGCTGCCGTTCACACAAGTGCTGTGGCCGTTGCACTGGCATGCTGTGAAATATCAGCAATTCATCAGGTGAAACTTTTTTTTTCACAACTATTTGTGCAATACAAACTGTAAGATAAGGAATTGCTTTAATGTGTTATATAAAATATAAAGGTCACAAATTTTGGGGTTTCATTTGACAAAAAAAATAAAAGGTCTTTAAAAAGTGTACTCAGTACATGTTTTTCTCACTAAAAAGTTTCACTCCTAAAGCAGTGGTTATCAAACCTGTCCTGGAGCCCCTAAGTATTACACATTTTGTATGTCTCCTCAATCAAACACACCTGATTCAACTCATCAGCTCATTAGTGGAACTCCAAGATAGAGGCTGTGTCTCATTTGAAGGCACCGTCCTCTGGAGGTTGCGTTTGTCGGCCGCATATGTCTTGTTTCATTTTTTTTTTAAATGTGTCATTCTTTTTCTTATTTTTTTTTTATCTATTGTCAATGCCTTTTATGTATATACACTTACATTTATACAATTGTTAACCTTTTTTGCATTCCCAATAAAAAATAAATAAAAAAATTAAACGAGACAACCTCGATGACATATGCGGTTGACAAATGCAACCTCTGGAGGATGCATCTTTCCAAACGAGACACAGAGATAGGATGCTTCTCATTTCCTAAATTGTACATCCAGTGCATCTTTAAAGGTGACGTGTGCAGTTTCTGAGCCACTAACATCACCAAAAAGAATTATAATAATATTGTTTTCATACAATTTTTTAACTTTTCAGCTGCGATTGTCTAATAGCAGGCTTAACCATTGGTTAAGCCAGTCGGGCCTATCAATAAAAAAAGATTGAAATTTCATTTGGTGCCACTAGTGTGCATAACCAAGGTCCATAAAAACATCACATACCTACTGTGCATGCAAATTTACTTTAAAGGATAGTTCCCCAAAAATGAAAATTCTTTCATAATTTACTCACTCACGCCATCCCAGATGTATATGACTTTCTTTCTTCAACAGAGCACATTTGAAGAAAAATAGAAAAAATATTTTAGCTCAGTATGGTCCTTAAAATGCAAGTGAATGGTTATTTGACCTTTGAAGCTCCAAAAAGAACAGTTAGCATAAACGTCATTCATCCGACTTTTGGTGCGAAACATAGCAATATTTATGTACTTTTTAACTATAAATGAATCACTTCTGGTCAACAGCAGTATACGCATTCACGAAATGGTGGAGTTCACGCGGTCTCGTGTGACGTATTCACATTGGTCTGTTCAGACGTAATATCAAAGTTTTTCTCTCGGTTGATACATCAAGGATGAGTACAGAAATGCACCATTGTGAGTAAACATACAGATCTAATCCAAAACCAATGGAGCTTCTGTACAGCATTCCTCTTACTCTGTTGCAAACAGCACCGCTCTTCTGGATGTGTCTTCGCACGTACGGCTGATCTCGCATGAACATGTCAATGCGATTACAACACACGTGTACTGCTGCTCACCTGAAGAACCTTTTGAGAACCTAATAAGATATTTTTTTCTATTTTCCTTCAAATGTGTTCTGCTGAAGAAAGACAGAAATACACACCTGGGATGGCATGATGGTGAGTAAATAATGAGAGAATATTCTTTTTTGTGTGAACTAACTATTTAAGAGAGTGTGTTCTGTGTACATTGGTAGTTCTCACCAGGACATTGGATGAAGGCCCACTCAAAGCCACGTTCTTTTGGGCAGAGTGCTGCCTCCAGAACCATGTCTTGGCTGTGTTTGGAAGGTCTCTTCATGGGTCCACGATACGAGCCCTCCATACACTGTCCTCGGCCTGTGTTACTGGGGTCCCCACACCAGCCACAGTCAGGCTGTTCCAAACACTGACCACATGTACGCAAACCAGAGCAGTTCTGAGCTGCAAAGAGAGAGGACAGAGAGAGGCAGAGATATTAAAGAGAGATTTATTTGGACAAAATGAAAAATGCTAAACAGGTGCACTGCTCAAATGAAATTATCAGACTCACACATGGCATATCATGCATTAGATTTTGTCATTTGTTCTTACATACCAACAGAGAGTTACTTCCAAAGACTGAACATAAATCGCTCTCACTAAACAGCACATCAGAGCCACGCATTTTAGTCTCTCACATCTCTTAGTATCTTAGACCACTTCTTTAGAACAAAGCATTACACAAAGTGTGTTCAGGGTCAATGGCAATGGCAGCACTAACAGTGAAAAAGCACATTGTTAGTCTTTATGCTAGCGGTTTATGGATCCTGAACTGCAGGAACTGGCTTAACCTCAACAGCACCATTCAATTTGATTTGGCATGTAATACAAATCATTGTTTTAAGTGTGAGGAGATGTCTAGGTGGGTTAGGAGTTGAGTACAGATGAGACATCGTCTCTGGAAAGAAAAAAAAAGCACCCCTGCGGATTCAAATTCTCACTAGTCACATATTCACAGAAGCAAATAGATTGGCGCCCCCTGACGTGACAATCATAGAAAAAGGACCAAAAGTCACCTCACTGGCAGTGCAGCAATCAGATACAGTATCATCCCTTTTAAAGTCAACATAAAATGAACCTTCTTAATATAATACACTATGTACAGGGGTGTAACAAATTCATCGTTAAACAATACATAGCTTATTTATTTTTTAATCCGTTTTGTTATTATTTTAGCATCTGTTCTATCCAATACGTGTGATGTCCTAACTCCTAAATAACACAGGCTTATAAATGGAAATAACTTCATTGCACACAAGAGCTCTAACAGTATTTCAGTATTTTAAACTGAAACCATAAGCGAAAGGAGAGGGAATGCGCTTTTCAGCGTGAGGTATCAAATGTCTGTTTGAAGCGCGAGAGTGATCTGCTCTGACTGAATGAGAGAAAATGTAAGTTTACAGAGGTTTAATAATGTATTATATATATATATATATATATATACATACAGTGAGGAAAATAAGTATTTGAACACCCTGCTATTTTGCAAGTTCTCCCACTTGGAAATCATGGAGGGATCTGAAATTGTCATCGTAGGTGCATGTCCACTGTGAGAGACATAATCAAAAAAAAAAAAATCCAGAAATCACAATATATGATTTTTTAACTATTTATTTGTATGATACAGCTGCAAATAAGTATTTGAACACCTGTCTATCAGCTAGAATTCTGACCCTCAAAGACCTTTTAGTCTGCCTTTAAAATGTCCACCTCCACTCCATTTATTATCCTAAATTAGATGCACCTGTTTGAGGTCGTTAGCTGCATAAAGACACCTGTCCACCCCATACAATCAGTAAGAATCCAACTACTAACATGGCCAAGACCAAAGAGCTGTCCAAAGACACTAGAGACAAAATTGTACACCTCCACAAGGCTGGAAAGGGCTACGGGAAATTGCCAAGCAGCTTGGTGAAAAAAGGTCCACTGTTGGAGCAATCATTAGAAAATGGAAGAAGCTAAACATGACTGTCAATCTCCCTCGGACTGGGGCTCCATGCAAGATCTCACCTCGTGGGGTCTCAATGATCCTAAGAAAGGTGAGAAATCAGCCCAGAACTACACGGGAGGAGCTGGTCAATGACCTGAAAAGAGCTGGGACCACCGTTTCCAAGGTTACTGTTGGTAATACACTAAGACGCCATGGTTTGAAATCATGCATGGCACGGAAGGTACCCCTGCTTAAACCAGCACATGTCAAGGCCCGTCTTAAGTTTGCCAATGACCATTTGGATGATCCAGAGGAGTCATGAGAGAAAGTCATGTGGTCAGATGAGACCAAAATAGAACTTTTTGGTCATAATTCCACTAACCGTGTTTGGAGGAAGAAGAATGATGAGTACCATCCCAAGAACACCATCCCTACTGTGAAGCAGGGGGTGGTAGCATCATGCTTTGGGGGTGTTTTTCTGCACATGGGACAGGGCTGACTGCACTGTATTAAGGAGAGGATGACCGGGGCCATGTATTGCGTGATTTTGGGGAACAACCTCCTTCCCTCAGTTAGAGCATTGAAGATGGGTCGAGGCTGGGTCTTCCAACATGACAATGACCCAAAGCACACAGCCAGGATAACCAAGGAGTGGCTCTGTAAGAAGCATATCAAGGTTCTGGCGTGGCCTAGCCAGTCTCCAGACCTAAACCCAATAGAGAATCTTTGGAGTGAGCTCAAACTCCGTGTTTCTCAGCGACAGCCCAGAAACCTGACTGATCTAGAGAAGATCTGTGTGGAGGAGTGGGCCAAAATCCCTCCTGCAGTGTGTGCAAACCTGGTGAAAAACTACAGGAAACGTTTGACCTCTGTAATTGCAAACAAAGGCTACTGTACCAAATATTAACATTGATTTTCTCAGGTGTTCAAATACTTATTTGCAGCTGTATCATACAAATAAATAGTTAAAAAATTATACATTGTGATTTCTGGATTTTTTTTTTAGATTATGTCTCTCACAGTGGACATGCACCTACGATGACAATTTCAGATCCCTCCATGATTTCTAAGTGGGAGAACTTGCAAAATAGCAGGGTGTTCAAATACTTATTTTCCTCACTGTATTTATTAGAGATGCACCGATTGCAATTTTCTTGGCCGATTTCGATTTCCGATTTTTTGCAAGTGTGACCTGCCGATACCGATTCTTTCCGATTCCGATTTTCTAAGAACTATTATTGACCACATATATAAACAAAATCTACCTTTCTTCAATGCAACATTTTATTTTCATAATAAAATAAATTATTAAACATTACAATTTCCCCCAAACTGCACTAAGTTACAGGATCTTCTCTCATTTTCCACTATTTTAATAAATTGACCTTTTTCTCTTTATTACTCCTCTAACAAAACAATTCCGAAAAACTGAAGTGTCCAATACGCTCAACTTACGTTAGATTAAAATACGTTGTAAAACTGAGCACTGCTTCTGGAACGGCTTGTAACTTCATACCTGTCAACACTCCCGTATTTCCCGGGAGTCTCCAGTTTTGTTATTTCTCCTTAAACTCTCGTAATTTGTATGGCCCAAACCACGTTATATGAATAATCACATCCATATATTTTTCCAAGGTGGTCCAGTTGCCAGATCTTGAATGAAACACATCCTACTCACACAATCGACACATCATACAAATTACAAATCATGTATGACCTAAATCTGGCAACCTACAACCCAGTTGCGCTGTTGATATCTGCGCAGGCAGTAGAGGCGGGATGTAAAATCAAGCATCACTGGTAGATGGGAGAAGAAGACTCAGCTGGTGCTCCGGTGAAAAAAGCAAAATATACATGTACATTTAACAACAGCTGGATGGAAGAATTTAATTTCATATCCCGAAGCCATATCGACAATGCCCACGCCTTTTGCAATGTGTGTCGCACTGATTTTAATATCGGACACGGTGGGAAAAATTACGTTAAATCACAACAGCACAATTTGCATGTATTTAGCCTGCCTCTGCCATCCAGCACCCCACTTTCCCTCTCACGGATTTGTGTACCCAAAATGTTGACACAACAGGCTGCGTGTGTGGCAACGCGACGTCGGAAAGTACCTCCTACTCTGTATCGAGGAAATGTATCCGATTTCTGATTCCTCTGTCCTCAAATATGGAGAACGGCTGGTCACCCAGGGCCATGAATTCCATAATTTTCCTCGTAATTGCTTTGGTCTTTTCATTGCTCATACCAAGGAACGATAGGAGAGGCTGCTGACTTGTGACTGGCTCTGAGCTCTAGCCGCTTTCCCTTTTTAGATTCTTTTTTAAAATGGGCATTTTCAGTTGGGTGATGGTGTTTTAAATGTCTAATTAGGTTTGTTGATCCAAAAGTTATTGTTGTGGTTCCCCCACGATTTACTTTGGCGGACTTTATGTATTCTTCACTCACACAGTGAAGATCTTCTACGCCAATGACATGTTTACATGCGGCTGTGACGTTATTGCCTGTGCCGCTGGCAACAAAACGGACCGGCTTGGAATCGGACAGACGTGAGGTTCATCGGTAATACGCACGCACACACACACACACACACACACACACACACACACACTATATTAGGGATGCACCGATCATGAAATTCTGGGTCGATGCCGATGTTTAAAATAATAATTTGGCCGTTGCATATACCGATTTTATTTTGTTTATTTTGTTTTTGCTTTTATTTAATCCCCCTTTTGTGCCAGTGAAACAAAGAAATCTTCATTATAAAAAATTGATTAGCTGTTTTAAGTCTTTCAGCCTTGCATCACACTATCTTTGAATGAGCACAAATTAAATCATACACATTTATGAAACAACGTTTAATATAACCGTCTTTCAAATAACAAAGGCACTTTTTGTGGAAAAAAAACTTTCAAGAGCCTTTTTAGCCTGCTATACAGTACAATTTTTCACTAAATCACAGACCAGAGAGTAAAATACTTCCACACCACCAACATTTTCTTGCCATTCCAGAGCATGCCATTTTCAAACAATCCAAAATGGCTGACTTCCTGTTGGGCGGAGCTAATGTCTGTGGTGTGAAAGTTGATGAACGGCTTGATGAGATCTACATACAGTATGAACAAAGTTTGGTGAATGCCAAAGTGTCCTTGGGCAAGACACTGAACCCAAAGTTGCTCCCAAGGGCAGGCTAGTGCTTTGCATGACAGCTCTCCCATCATTGGTATGTGAGTGTTTGTGAATGAGTCACAGTGTAAAGCATTTTGAAAACCGCTAAGGTTAAAGCCCTATATAATTGCAGACCATTTACCATGTTTTCTTGATGAACATCCTTTTTAAATAAAAAATACTTAAAATTACATTAAGTAAAATAGACTGTGAAATCCAAACCCAGTTTCATGTGGACTTAAATATACAGAACTGCATGGCATCCAGACTGCATATTTATATGGTGACAAATGTATATGTGCTGAAAGGCAATTGAATAGAGGGCGATGGAGAGGGAGCGAGAGAGACAGAGAGACAGATGAGCGACAAGTCAAATAGCTGATCTCCGGCAGTGCGGAGGCGCAAACCATTCTCTAAACAAATGACCGTCAGCCCACCTAGATTTAAGAGCAAATTTATCAGACTGCTTCAATAAAGGGGTCAACACATACACAAGCTCTCTGCAAAAACACACATTTTCATGAATGTGAGTCAAACTCATCAAGACATGCTCCAAAGACAAAGCACCTTGAAGAGAAAAAAAAGAAAATTTGCAAAAAATAAATACCAAGAAGAAATAGATCTTTAAATTTGTCCTGACACAGGCCGGGGCTTATAGCATAGCAGCTGAAAAGCTAAGTAATAATCACTTCGATGGAGAGATACATTTTGATGACAAAAAGGTTTACTCAGTTGGACAGATTTTCAGAGTAGTACCACCTATATATTAATTCCTTTTCCATCAGAATGTGCAAAATAGAAGTTATTTCAGTAAGTCTAGGCCTGTCATAAAGACCATAGACAGACAGTGTTGATGCGTCCCACTATCTGAGAGTGGAATAAGACATTATGAGCACTTTAAGCCTCTGGTCTGAAGGACAAACATAACATGCCATTTTCTGTAATCACACAGGAAATGCACACTGCTGTGTACCAATACATGTCACAGGAAAATGGTTCTCCAACAGAAGCAAGTAACATATTATAAAATACAGTATGAAAATGTGCACTACATATCAAGCGAAGTGAAAAAAATCAGGAGCATAAAAGGTGTTTGTGAGATGTCAAGGCCACCTTTTCTTTGAACAATATTTCCACCCAATTATGCAATTTGTGATCACGTTTGCCTTGAAGCTTCTCTCACTTAGCGTGCCGACATGTGCCATTAGAATTCATACTTGAACGGCCGAGAGGGAAGAGTGAATGCATAAGCAGACAAATTGAAACTCTAATTGCACATTACAGATGGATCAGAGGCCAAGCAGCTCAGCTAATGGGAGGAAACAACAGACCTGATAGAGATGAAGATCTCACAGAACTACAGGTTACTCACGTAAACCCGGTTCTCTGATAAGAGGAGTGAGGTATTTCACTATGGGAATTCACCTCAGGCATATACGATACTGGAAGCAATGACACCATGTCTGTCAACTGACAGACCAAATCACAGCAGTGATATGGGAGCCCCAACTCCCAATATGAGTCACTTGGCACCATGCGAGGGTCGGAGTGTGAACGGCGAGCTCTGCGCACTTTTATGTCACAAACCGGTGAGATTCGATAAATTCTGATTCTTAACAGTTTTAGGAAGACAATATGTCAGAGAATTAAAAATCCTCAGGCTCTGGAGACATTAAAAGACACTTATGTGCTCAAGCAGAAGCCCCTGAGCAGCAGGCCGAAAGCCCGGGACTCAATTTGGCCAGTGAGGTGAAAGAGATTCAGCGTCAAATGTCGGCAATGCTGACAAAAGTCGTTGCTGACTTGGAGGATCTTGCTGTAATACATCGATCGATCACTGCCATGGAGACCAAATTCACTGAGATGGTTACAAGAATGGCAGATGTTGAGAAACAGATCAATTATCTGAAGTAATCGGAGAGGGAATTAGCTTCTAATCCACTATCGACCAAGACAGATTTGGAGTGCATCTAGGAAAAGTAGGAAGACCTTCAGAATCGTAACCGGCTAAACAACGTCCGTATTGTTGGAATTCCTGAGAATGAAGGTGATCAAGATATGGTGAGATTCCTAGATGGGCTCTTCCAGAGAATGCTTGACATAACAGGCCATAAGCGAAGAAACGGAGTGCCATTTTTGTTTCTTTTTGAGCTGGTTCCACCCTATTGGCTGGAGTTTGTTTTGTGGGATAACACTCCTTCAAGACAGTTTGTGGATGCATTTGGGGTTTGATTGTTGCACTAATGTTGGAATGGTTATAATGGTTGTTATAATTTAATTTTTTACACCCAATCTATTTTTTCTAATATGTCAAAATGTAAAATGTTAATATGAGTGGATTGTCTCTCTTCACGTGGAATGTAAATGGGTTGGGGCACCCCATAAAAAGAAGGAAGATTATTTATTTTCTTAAACATAAGATCATTCATTCACCAAAAAATTCCAAAGCACAAGAACTCGTGGAACTGGAAGGGAATATTTAAAGGCACCAAGGCAGAGCAGAAGTGCCAAATGTCAACTGATGGACACAATTAACATGATTGAAATACAGATATGATACTATGTTGTCACGGAAGGTGGAGTTTTGGCTTTTCAGGGCAATATGGTCATACTTTGAGTTAGGGGACAGGGCAGGGAAGCTTTTGGCTAGATATATAAAGCAGAGAGAGTCTTTTTCTACCATTCCCTCAGTGAAATCTGCTGGTAATTAAATATTTACCTTGGCCATTGATATTAATAATGCTTTTAAAGAATTCTATCTTGATCTCTATAGTTCCACATCTTCGTTTACTGATGAAGATATTAGAAACTTAATGGAACCATTAGATCTCCCTAAACTGACAACGGAGTAAAACAATTATGTTAATTCTGAGATAACCTTCGCGGAGCTTGGCGAGGATAATTAAGGCCTTGCCTACAGGCAAGGCTCCTGGACCTGACGGATTTGCCACAGAATTTTTTAGATCTTATGCTACAGAACTGGCTCCACTTTTGCTAAAAATGTATACATTTATTCTGCCAACCATGAGCCCGGATAAGCCTGATTCTTAAAAAAGGACAAAGATCCAAGCAAGTGTAAGAGTTACCGTCTAATTTCCCCGATCCAGCTAGATGTAAAAATATTGTCAAAAATTTTTGCTAACCGATTAAGTAAAGTTATGACATAGATTCAATTCAGATTATTTTACTCTGGACAGTGGCACCCGGCAGGGTTGCCCTCTTTCCCCATTATTGTTCTGTCTTGCCCTGGAACCATTAGCAGCCACGATAAGAAAGGAAGAGGATTTTCCAGGGGTGGACAGCTCTTTGTCTCATTTATTTTGAAATCTATGTTCTCTAAATGAGACACCAGCAATCTCGAATCTATCTCTGCTTGCTGCTGCAACGGGTGCAGAGCAGTAAATCATCTTGGTAAGCAGACACTCGGAGACCCGTTAGCGCTGCTTCCACAAACTTGCTGAAAACTCTCGCTTTAATGACATTCCAAAAGACACAGTTAAAAAATTTGTAGGCTACTCCCTGATAAGCAAACCGTTCAAACAGGAATTTTCTGTGTGATGGGTAAATGCCAATGTGAAAATATGCGTCTTTCAGATTGACTAACATAGTCTCTGGGACAAATAAATTGAGAGTTTTTTTAGCATGAGCATTTTGAATTTGTACCTTCTAAAAGGTATTTGTTGAGGTTCCAAATTCAGAATGGGAGAATAGGTATGACGCAATACCTGGAGTAAAAACCCTGACGGCTGTCCTCTGCTGGCACCACCCTTATAGCTCTTTTGCTCAGCAAAAGGGTCCTGAATCCAATTGCCCACTTCTAAAATGGGTTGGGAAACCAGAACGTGACGATGCAGAGCTCAAGCAGTGACATTTTGGGGAAGGCAAGTTTCAAATGCCTCCCCATCTTTCTTCCTTGAATCGCACAGCTGCCGCATCATAGAAATCGTAGTCCCGAAAAGGGCTTTCAGTTCCATCAGGGGATTCATGAAGTCTGTGTTCTCTCTCTCAAACAAACCCGACAAACCCAGCCAAAGAGCCCATTTGGCCACGACGGCGTGATCCATGCTGCGGCCGCAGCTCTGGACGGTTCCTCCTGACGTGCACAGGTTGAGATCTGCAATTATGAAAATCTCCTCCCAGGGCTCCACGCGACCCAAAAAATGTATTGCAACCATAATTTAAAATCTAGTCACCATTGGGGACAGTCAGGTTTTGTGCGTTCATATGCAGTTTTGTCAGATATCATCTTCTGAGTTATTGAATACTTATTTAGATCACGTACCACCAATGTGTCTTGAGCCGCTTTTTACCCGTTCTGTTTCTGACGAGCTCACTGCACCAAATGCAACAACACACCCAACACGAGATAGTCGTGAACAACTCTTTTGAACCGGGTCTTTTTCAAGAATCACCCAAAAAGAACTGAGGGGGTGAACCCAGGAACTCAGGTTAGCAGTTTGAATCAGTCACTTTCTCAGCGAATCATCTGTCAGTGTGTTCATAACTGGACGTTATGATAAATATATACAGTATATAAATATATACATATATTGTATAAATATCAGCAAAGGCGGCTGTGAAAAATATGTCTTAATTGTTTATTCTTTCATTCAAAATATTTTGTCAAATATATGTGTGGAACAATTATAGCCACCCCAAGAAATTTTTATGAGTAAAATATATCTGAAGTATATTCCCATTCATATAAAAAAAAAATTTGGAACACCTGGTGACTAGGAACATGAAAGTGTTCAGCCATGACTTCTTGTTACAGAGGGGTATAACTATAATAAAATAAATATGTAACTCACAAGCCATATTCCCTTAGTCATCTATCACAATCGGCAAGACCAAAGAATAAAGTTATGATGTGCGGCAAAAAGTTGTTGAGCTTCACAAAATGGAATATGCTTATAATTCAATAAAGACATATTTTTCAAAGCATTCTTTGCTCATATTTACCAGTGACCACATTTGCATTCAAAACAGCACCCATTCTCCTAGTTACACCTGGGTACAGTTTTTATGGTTATTGGCAGACAGGATGTTCCAAGCTTCTAAGAGAATTTGCCACAATTCTTCCATCTATTTTGCCTGTCTCTTCTTGTAATCCCAGACGGACACAATATTCAGTGGGGGGCTCTGTTGGGACCATGCCATCTGTTGCAGGGTTCCCTGTTCTATTCTATTTGATAAGAAATGTTTGGGATTCTAAAAATTTATATTTGCACAGTACTACGCACACGCACGCCCGCACGCGCACACACATGTTTGGTATAATGTACAGATTATGGAAAGAAATTGGTACTTTTATTCCCCAAAGTGGCATTCAGCTGATCACAATGTATAGTCAGAAAATTAATAATGGGAAAAAATAATATAACAATTTGGAAAAAAAAGTTACTTAAATAAACTAACTTAAACTACCTCAAAGATTTCTCATCAAAAAATCCTCCATGTGCAGCAATTACAGCTTTGCAGATCCTTGGCATTCTAGCTGTCAGTTTGTCCACATACTCAGGTGACATTTCACCCCACACTTCCTTTAGCACTTGCCATAGATGTGGCTGTCTTATCGGGCACATCTCACGCACCTTACAGTCTAGCGGATCCCACAAAAGCTCAATGGGGTTAAGATCCATAACACTCTTTTCCAATTATCAGTTGTCCAATGTCTGTGTTTTTTGCCCACTCTAACCTTTTCTTTTCTTTTCTTTTCTTTTTTTTTTAAGTTCCTTTTTCTTTGCAATTCTTCCCATAAGGCCTGAACCCTTGAGTCTTCTCTTTACTGTTGTACATGAAACTGGTGCCGAGAGGGTAGAATTCAATGAAGCTGTTAGCTGAGGACATGTGAGGAGTCTATTTCTCAAACTAGAGACTCTGATGTACTTTTCCTCTTGTTTAGTTGTGGATCTGGGCCTTCCACATCTCTTTCTTTCCTTGTTAGATCCAGTTGTCCTTTGTCTTTGAAGACTGTGGTGTACACCTTTGTATGAAATCTTTTTGTGCAATTTCAAGCATTGTATATGTTTGATATAATAGCAAGTGATTTTCTTGTGCCAAATTAGCAATTTAGCATGAATACACAAGGATAAGGTGGTGGAGTGATGGCTGCTGGAAATGGGGCCTGTCTAGATTTGATATAAAATAACTTTTTTTTAAATAGTGATGGTGCTGTTTTTTATATCAGTAATGTCCTGACTATAATTTGTGATCAGTTGAATGCCATTTTGGTGAATTAAAGTACCAATTTTCCTCCGAAACAGCAAAATCTGTACATTATTCCAAACTTTTGGCCACCAGTGTATGTATGTGTGTGTGTGTGTGTGTGTGTGTGTGTGTGTGTGAGCGTGTATTTATCACTTTGTGGGGACCAAATGTCCCCATAAGGATAGTAAAACCCGAAATTTTTGACCTTGTGGGGACATTTTGTCGGTCCCCATGAGGAAAACAGCTTATAAATCATACTAAATTATGTTTTTTGAAAATGTAAAAATGCAGAAAGTTTTCTGTGAGGGTTAGGTTTAGGGGTAGGGTTAGGTTTAGGGGATAGAATATAAAGTTTGTACAGTATAAAAACCATTATGTCTATGGAAAGTCCCCATAAAACATGGAAACACAACGTGTGTGTGTGTGTGTGTGTGTGTGTGTGTGTGTGTGTGTGTGTGTGTGTGTGTGTGTGTAAATTGCAGGGCAATTTGGACATTTTCACTTAGGGGTATACTCACTTTTGTTGCCAGTGGTTTAGACATTAATGGCTGTGTGTTGAGTTATTTTGAACGGACAGCAAATTTACAGTTATACAAGCTGTACCCTCACTACTTTACATTGTAGCAAAGTGTAATTTCATCAGTGTTGTCACATGAAAAGACATAATCAAATATTTACAAAAATGTGAGGGGTGTACTCACTTTTGTGAGATACTGTATATATAGAGATCTAGCTTTTGACACTTAGGACAATTGAGGGATTTACACAACTATTACACAAGGTGCAAACATTTATTGATGCTCAAGAAGACAACACACTACTATATACGTACTATGTTTTATCTGCTTATAGATTCTGAAGGGCAGGATTAAATAAAAAAGGTGCACTCAGTGATTCCTGAGAAACACTATTTGAACTCAACTGCAAAACAAACACACCCCACCCTTCAGTGCTCCTTTGGAAGATCTGCACCCCCAAATTCATGCACGCGCATTGCCAAGGGAATGACAGTAAAAGTTCGGTTTGCTGACCAAAAGACACTCACAACTCTCCTGCTACTAAATCTAACATCACAACAACAGCATATATGGGTTCTGTTACCCACCTATCAAGAAGAAAATAAGCAACTTCTGCATCCATCTTCAAGCCTTTTACCTCTCTCCATCACTGAAAACCTTGCCGATGTTGACATGGCTCCTAGCCCTCGACTTATCATAATCCTTCTTTTTTAGTTTATATTCGTCTGACCTTTTTCTCTTAGTCTGCTTCTCAGTCATTTGTCCTCCTTGGAGTTTAGAAAGTTCACATCATTCAGATTTGCCGTCACTCTTCTAATGAATTTCCCTCTCGCTTTCTCCCTTTCCCTCTCCCCCCCGGGTCCAGCCTACTCCTAATCCCATTCCTCTGTCTCTCTCTCTGTCTCTTTCTCTACATTCATGTCATTCAATACTATCCTGACTAATAAGGGCAGAATTGCCTTTAAAAATATATATACTACAATAATTAATTTACACCTTAAATTTACGAACACAATATTTAATCTGCACCCACAGATTTACACAGAACTGGAACGTATGTCATTCACGTTCTGCACACATTTCCCACTTCTTGCATGTTTGTTTAAAAAATACTTTGGCTAATTGGATAATGATTTTATCTACCAATAACAGATTCCATTTGGACATGCTCATAGAAGGTGATGCTACAATATGTAAATAAAGACACTCACACAGACATTCTCCTGTCTGCCACTCCAGGCACTGGCCATAGGGGAAGGAAATGACGTAGGCATTGGAGTCCACACAACGCTTCGTGCTTCCACACCACATGCACTCCATGGCCTGGCTGGTGCAGTTCTCACAGGTGGTGCGCAGGGAGCAGGGCATCTTACATGGGCGGGCGTTTTGGTTCGGGCTCACTGGAGGGGAGAAAAAATTGCCTCATAAGAATGAGATTACTTTTATAATGTTTCCAAGCTGAAAAAGGAATGCTTATGTATCTTGTGTCTATGATTTTACAAAGGATAAGTTCATATTGTACATTGTTAAATGTAATGTATGTTACAGAGGTGGGCCGTGCATTTTATGTCTAGGCCTTCAGTGTGATTCATGCCATTAAGAAAGCACAGTTTCACAATGAAGACACCCTATGACTTTGGGCATCATATATTATGTTGCAGCTAACTAGTAATACCAATTGACATTTTAAAAGCATGCCCACGTACAAAAGTCAGAACTTGAAATGACACTTAATGCTCTAGAAAGCCTAATTTTAACTGCAGCATGACTATTTTGTGAAATGAAAGTCTCTCAAACAGACATTCAAAAATCATAATTTTTCATATGAATCTACCAAGGAGGTCTATAATACCTGGAAAAATCAAACAATATTTGCGATTTAAATGTTGCTTGCAATACATTTTGTTTCGTCTGGTTACACGGTTATGCTGTTCCATTCAAGTTGGATGAGGGATATTCCTACTTGATATCTCCGACCATAAATGCATTCTATTACCCAATATTAGGAAAGATGACGTTTAAGGAAACAAAACTGCAACGCTCCCGTTAGTTTAGCAGTGGTTTGACTCTCATTAGAGATGTCTCCTAGCAACCCAACTGATAAACAATGCTGCAGCGCTAGCATTTGTGCTTCAGGTGCACAATTATCAAAAGAGATTATAATGTTTTATACACGTTTCTGCAGGCACTTGATAAACAAGCTTAAATATCATGTAATGTGGAAACGAAATCATTTATCGAAATTACTTAATAAAAGTGAATGTTGGGGCCTGGGTAGCTCAGTGGTAAAGATGCTGGCTACCACCCCTGGAGTTCGCTAGTTCCAATCTCAGGGCATGCTGAGTGACTCCAGCAGGGTCTCCAAAGCCAAACCAAATTGGCCTGGTTGCTAGGGGGGGTAGAGTCACATGGGGTAACATCCTAGTGATGTCACATTGCTATATCTCCGTGGTAACGCGCTCAACAAGCCACGTGATAAGATGTGCGGGTTGACGCTCGCGGAGACAGCTGAGATTCGTCCTACACCTCCCAGAGGTGTCACTACGCCACTACGAGGACTTAAAGCACATTCGGAATTGGGCATTCCAAATTGGGAGAAAAAGGGGAAAAATATAAAATAAAATAATTAAATAAATACATTGAATGATTATCACTTACTTTGTATATCTCCCTGAAAGAAGTTGTAAAATCCAACTTTCCGAGTTGAATGGAACGCAGCACTACTTTTCAAAACTTGATCATACACTGAATGCTCAAGGAGCCTAATTTATACTTAGAAAACCCCTGATATTGTTATAACAAAGCAAAAAGCATTTACCAATTTGCTTGAAGTGAAAATCAGTCCTCCTTTCCAGTTTAATCAATTAAGCACTCACACAGTAATGCAAAACATCTTATGTTTTTAAATCCATAAGGATCTCTTTCTCAACGGCAATACCAGCAGTGATGACAGCCGACTGACTCATCAGCAAGATCTCGCGCTCTTCGCTTTCAAATTACGTACATCACTTAAAACGTGATTGCGTCACTCAAGGCCAGCTAGAAGACCTCGACCGGGACATATCCTAAAGATCACACCCACCAAGAACAAATAAATCAATCTGATTGGTTGATGAATCTGACTTTATTTGCCCATTAATTTCCACTGTTAAGTGATTCTGAGGGGGTGGAGCTCAAATTCAAGTGCTGATTCGGGCATGCAATTGGTGAAACAGTTGTCACACATTGCTTGTAAGTATCAAGGAATAAATTCTGACTGGATAAACGTGTAAACGGGTATATTCTAACAAGTATGACTGTCAAATGTTTCTGTTCATATATGAATGAATGACCAAAAGTCAAGCACCTTTTCTATTCACAAGGTAGCATCACTAACGTCTGTTATCGCAGCGACAGTGATGAAATATTTTTTTTTTTAAAAGGCAGATTATAATAATACCGGAGAGTTTATTCATGATTTACATGACATTCATTAATTTCTCAAATCTTGATTATCAGATGATTTCTTTTTACTATTAACGGAGCGTTTAACTCAATTATAAAATGTGGTTATCACTCACATTCGAACTGTGTGAACATAACCATATTTAGCACTCTAAAACAGGACTGACAAACATATTCTGCTTCTGTGTGGAAATCGCATCAGACAGAGTGAAGAAAAAAAACAACAGAGAGAAGGAATAGCGACTCACCGACTGGTTTCTCACAAATGAGGCCGTCTGTGTTGGCGGTGCAGGGATTGGCCTTGAGGCCAGAGACCTGAGCTCTCTCCAGGTAAGCACAGAAGCCCGAGTCATTGGGCTCATCGGGCAACCACTGCAGAGTGGTGTTAGTGAATGGAGACGTGTCCTCCCACCCCCAGTATGACACGTTGATCTTCCTCAGGCCCACCCATGGGGACAGTTTCTGGAGGACAAATGCAATGAGTCAGAGGGACAGTGGGGGCATCAACAAAGTTAGGGTTCCCCAAAAAAGTATTTGGACACTTAAATCACACTTAAATTGGAGTTTTATTGCATTATATACAACATTTCAAACCAAGTGGGATCTAGACCTTTTCTAAGCCACTTTGCAATGATTTTAAAGAGGTCATGACATGAGAAATAAAAATGTCCTTGATCTTATGACATATAAAACGTTATTGTCCTATAAAAGCATACTGTAAGTTTCAGCACTCAAAACTCTCTCTTCACTGCAAAAAGAGCATTTGTTGAAAACAAGCTGCCAAAACGTCTCTATCTCTTTTCTCGATTGTGATATCACACTGTGACAGACATTTGCATCTGACCACCTCCAAAACAATACATCTATTTTACCTTTTCACTTCCTTAGTCCGCCCAGTAGCGGTGAGCAGTGAGATTGCCAGTAACAAGCAGGTCAATAAAGAGCAGAGAGCCAATCATAACATTCCGGCATTTACTGTCAAATCTAAAAGGAGAAGCAGCACCAAAACAGACTGGCTCTGACAGAGGATCGTGAGGGTTGAAAATGATCATGTTTTCCCATGTGTTTTTGAGCAAAAAACTTCACTAATATTATAAGGGAAGCTCAAGGAACATTAAAATAATTTAAAAAAGGCATGTCATGACCCCTTTAAATAATAGCTATCAAGGTGAGACACAAACCTTCCCCTTCTGCTGGTACTTTTGCAGTTCCTCCAGAATAAAGTCCACTTGCTTGGCTGTGGTAAGTGAAGCAATGTTGCCCTCCAGGTTCTTGCAGTAGTGCTGAGCATTGTCATAGCTCTCCTTGCTGGAATTGATCTGCAGGCAGGCCTCCCCAACATTGCTCCAACCATCTCCACACAGCTGGGCTAAAGACAGATCATGAGAGATGGATGAATCAGGAGATTTTAAGACAAGCCTTTTTATTCTCTTCTAATGATGCCTGTTCTTCAGAGACTGCAGGAGAGCGCTTAACCAAATTAAAATTATTTAAAAAAAAGAGCTCAGCAAGTATTGATGCCGACCACCACTCCTGGAGTCATGAGTTTGAATCCAGGGCATGCTGAGTGACTCCAGCCAAGTCTCCTAAGCAACCAAATTGGCAGAGTCACATGGGGTAACCTCCTCGTGGTCACTATAATGTGTGGTTATCGCTCTGGGTGGGGCGCGTGGGGAGTCGTGCGTGAATGCTGCGGACGAATAGCGTGGGCCTCCACACGCACTACGTCTCCGTGGTAACGCACTCAACAAGCCATCTGATAAGATGCACGGATTGACGTCTCAGGCAACTGAGATTCGTCCTCTGCCACCCGGAGTCACTACGACACCACAAGGACTTGGAGCGCATTGGGAATTGGGCATTCCAAATTGGGGAGAAAATAAATAAATAACTGAAATCAAATTCAATACTTTTACTAATTTAAAATACACTAAAAGACAAAAAGGGCCCTACCCCATCAAACCAAAAATGTAAGTACAATACTAGAGTAGTAAGCTCTTCAGATAAATTGCAAAGCTTAGAAAAGATGGTAAATGGAAGGAAATGGCATCTTTTCGAATCTTCCAGACATTAGCTCTGCTCCAAATGCTAGTGAGCTGCTTGACTAGATATAATTTTAATGCATTAGGTGCTGTAAGTGATTTTAGTCGTTCTAACTTCCACGAGACTGAGCCATTGATTTAGCCAAGCCCCCTCTCATAACACTTATTTCAGTGTTATGAGAGGAAATAAGACACATTTTTGCATACCTTTCCATGAAAAAAATCACTTCAGCACCTTTAAAATCACATTCCAAATGCAAAGGCTGTTACAATAGGTATGATAAATCTAACTTAAACTCTTTTGTTGCTATATTACCCAATATGTGTGTAAGTGCTGTGTACTTTCTGCTTCTGTCTATAGATTAGCAACACGTTAACATCAAACTCTATTTGAAACAACTGTGAGGAGAGTCTTCTGTGCACTTCATGCGAGTGCCACTATTTGTGTGGCACGCAGAGTTACTGCCTATGTAGTGTGTTCCAGATCAGTCACTTTTTAGTTTCCATTTCAGTTAGCATGCTGCAGGACAGCTCACTAGGTTTTGGAAGAGATGAAATTCTTCTTACCAGGGAGGTTGTGGCATTCCTGCTGTTGAGGATCCCACTGGCAGCTCAGGTTGAGGGAGCAGCTCTTGCAATTGGCCATTTTACTGCAAATCTGCTCATTCCTGATTGGACATTTGGTGAAATTCTTCACAGTCTAGTTAGGAGGGGAAAAAACACACTAAGTAAAATTAAGAGACATCAACAAACAAATGCAAGGATGCCCATGGCAAACATTGCATACATCTGTGGAGTGTAGCACTGGTGCCATCTGCAGGCTAACTTACAGCAGTGCAGTTACTGAGAGCTGAGATGCATTTCTTGCTGTCACACCATTGACATCCATTTGTGTTGGCTGTACAACTGGTGCAGTCAGAAAAGCGGTAACATCTCTCATCTACTGTGGCTTGAGGAGAGACATATTAAAAAAAGGACAAGAAAAGTAAGGGGGAGATGAAAAGCAGAAACACCTAGTCTAAAAATTGTGACACTGCTAAACATTAATATTCAAAAGCTGTCAGGCATATATTAATCTAAAGAGACATCTAAGCAATGTGATATTAATTCTCATATTAGAACTTTGAACAACGTAGAAGAGAAATATTAAGCACTTCAAACACTTTCAATTCACCATTTAATTATTTTCACAAAACTTCAAACAGTTTCTCTCTTTTGACTGTAGTATTTATATTATAATTAGGAGTATCTTCATATCCTTCCTTCTTTAGAGAAACATTGTTACCGATCCCCTTACTTTAGACAGCTCTCACAAACACATCAGACAAGTGTTTTCTCCACCACTATTCAGAATCTACAGAGAATCAGTTTGAATCTGTATCAACTATTAGCAAGCTATTTTTAGATTGTTTCTTTAGAAAAATGTAAACGCTTTAGCACTATCAAATCATTGCTGTTTATTTGATTATTCCGACCAGCCCATCATAGCAACACTGGCTCAACCAATGCCATGAATTTGGGATACCCATTTTATAACATTATTCATTATCATTTATTATTCATGTAATTATTTTTGCAATTCCATTTAGTGACGCTAAAGGCACATCAATTATTTAATGGAACAGAAAAGGAGATATCAGGCAGAATGTTAGGGACTGAGGATTCACTTTAAAAAACAAAAATACAAATGTTGTGTCAACATTCTTCAAAATTACTACTTTTGTGTTCCATGGAAGACAAAGTTATAAAAGTTTGGAATGACATAAGTGTGAGTAAATGATGGCCAAATTTTAATTTTGAGTAAACTAATCATTTAAAGAGTGGTTGGGGGACAGAAACAATTCAAACAGAATATTCCTCAAGAAACACCAGACACACAACAAAAAGGGCCAGCATTGAAATGCATTATCCCAGCCTGCACCTCTTAGACCTCAGGTTTGAATTTCAAGTCAAACAAATGAGGACAGATATTGCATGGGTTGGAGGTCCCGCACACACTCATACAAACAAACACAGACTAAATTGTGGCTAGTTTAGTGTGATTGGTTGTGTTCTGACATGTGGCAAAATATCAAACACAGCTGGCAGTCCTGCAGAGAAGCAGAGGGCTGTGGGAAACTCTCCTCTGTGTCTGCTTTAGACAGCCTGTGCCCCTTCATTACTCTCTCATTAAAACATCCTGTGCACAATGTGGCAGACACACCCGAGGGCTCAGATCAGCACACACAAGCCAGACTGATTTCCCAGCTTGGGCATGGTGGAAAACATTGCAGCTGTGTGTGGCAGGGGAGTCTGTGAGCCTCCAATCACCTACCAGCTTTGGCAGGGCAGAATGGAGCAGGTGTAGAGCTGTTAGTGAAGCTGAGCTCCCAGGAGATGCAACGGGTCCCTTTCCAAACACAGCGCACGCCAGGGCCTGCAGCCTCGCAGCGCTCCTGCCTCACGAAGGCCTCACAGTTGGGTGGCCTGTAGATGAGCACGTCATTCAGAAGCAAGCTGAAAAAACCACCAAACACATACATAGACCTAGACAGAAAAGAGAACATGAAAATAGTTAAAGGGATTGTTCACCTAAGAATGAAAATTCTTTCAGCGTTTACTCACTTTCACTGTATGAACAAATGATGCAATGAAAGTCAATAGTGACTGAGATTACCATTCAATTCAATTTTATTTATATAGCACAATTCAAAAACAACAACAGTTGACCAATTTGCTGTACAATGTGTTCACAAGAACTTTTTAAATACAATAAAACCCAATGTTTAGGTGCGGCTATGGCGAACGCTCGATCACCCCTAGATTTTAGCTTCGGCTTAGGAACAGTTAATAAACTCTGGTTGGCGGACCTAAGAGCTCTTCCAGGACGGTGTTCACACAAAAGGTCGGAGAGGTAGGCCAGCGCAAGGCCATTTAAGAATTTTAATACAAGCAATAGCACTTTAAAATCAATTCTAGAACGGACATGAAGCCAGCGTAAAGCCACTAATACAGGAGTAATATGCTCACGTTTACGTACACCCATTAAATGTCTCGCAGCTGCATTTTGAATCATCTGTAATCTAGATATGGAAGAATTGTTTATTCCCAAATATAGGGAATTACAATAGTCCAGTCTAGAGGTGATAAAAGCATGTATCGCTGTTTCGAAGTGCTTGATGAACAGATATTGACACAGAAACGCAACTACTCACATGCCCACAAAATGACATTTCATCACACTTGTAGTAAAAACATTCAGTCAGTGAAACAAATAATTAATACATTGCAAAAAGGGTTGCAAATATCTGAAATATCCACAGTCGCTAACGTTAATGAATGAATAGAATACAACAGGTGTATATTGTTTTACTCACAGACTAAAAGCTGTTTATTTGGCATAGCATAGAGTTACCGAATATGAGAAATGGTTACACACGATTACTAAAAGCAAATTCTCCCATTTAAAACAAGCCCAAAACACCGTGAAACAATGTGTAGATTACTTTAATATTCAGACAGCGTGTTTGACATCTGAACTGCTGAAGGGAAGTCTGGCGGGTACTCCCGGGTCCTAATGCCTGCAGTATCAAACCTCTGTCAGTGTGATTTATACAGAGATGCGACTTATATTGTTGTGTTTTTTTTCTCTCAACTACGAAATTTTGACCCAGTGCAACTTGTAGTCAGGTGCGACTTTATTTCCGGAAAATACGGTTAATAAATACATAAATCAAATTATTTATAATTAGCACTCTTGTCACCTGTGACCTCACTTTTTTTTTTTGCATAGCCAAATTTCAAACATTACAAGTAAACATGCTACTAAGACAGACATGGACAAGTTCTTGAAAAAGAAAAAAAACTAATCGACGATGGTTATGTGGGATAGTGGTGTGCCATAGGATTTTTTTAATCGTAAAAAGTGTGCCGTGGCAGAAAAAAGGTTGGGAAACACTGTTCTACATAGATAATATATTAGCCTAACCCTATAATGTACTTAAAGGTAATTCAAGTAATTGAAGTCAGTAACTGTAATCTACAAGATTTAAAATGTAATTTTAAAAAGTAATTAGATTACAGTAACTAATTATTTTGTAATTGGATTACACCCAACACTAATCATTAGTGCAAGTAAGTGCTGACATTTTTTTTGTTTATGCATATTTCAAAGAGTTCTTACCCGTTACTGGTGACTGCAGTATGCCCAAAGCGGTTGACATCTCTGTGCAAATTAGGTTTAGGGAGGACCTTCCACTCATCACACGCTGCAAGACAAGAAACATATTTACTTTTAAATAATCCTTTAATGGGCCACTAACAATGACACCTAACTGTATGTTAAAGATGTAGTAAGGGGCCAACACAAACCAATGTCATAGGCAATGAAGTCAGCAGAGAAGCACTTGGCTCCATTGCTAAGAGACGTGTCATTATGGGTATTTCCTCCAAAGATGAGCAGAGTTCCTCCTAACAGCACAGATGAGTGCAAGTAACGTGGGTAACCGCTCTCCCTCAGAATCGTCCTACAACACACAACAATTGACATCAAAATGGCACAAAACTGAAACCAAGTACACTACACCCTTTAAATATGCATATAACATCATTACAACCTAATTATGCTCGATTGTGTATGTGTCTCTGTGTGCTCTTACCAGGTGCGGGTCTGAACCTCATAGCGGTATAAATCATCCACAAGGCCGTATTTGTTTGCAGGGAGAGATTTATAGCCCCCGTGGACATACACACTTTTGCTGCCGCTGTCGAACACACTGCTGTGGCCGTACCCACCCTGAGCGATCGCTCCTTTGGTATCTGGCACCAGCCATGTGTTTGTTCCTGTGTACAGAATTAACACAAATTTTTTTTTTTTTTTAAATCACAGTAATTAAAGGGATAGTTCACCCAAAAATGAAAATTTTCTCATTATTTACTCACCCTCATGCAATTCCAGATGTGTATGACTTTCTCTCCTTTACCAACAGAGAGGAAACATTCTTCTAAATATCTTCTTTTGTGTTCGGCAGTTACAATGCAAGTGAATGGTGACCACATCTTTGAAGCTCAAAAAAGAAATCACATAAATACTATTGATAATTGGAGCTTCAAAATGTCTGGTCACCATTCACTTGCATTTTAAGGACCAACAGAGCGGAGATATTCTTTTAAAAATCTTTGTCTGTGTTCTGCAGAAGAAAGGAAGTCATACACATCTGGGATGGAATAAGGGAGAGTAAATGATGATAGAACATATTTTTGGGTGAACTATCCCTTTAAGTAATATTTGCTGAGATTAAATAAATATATAAAGCTACATTTTCTTATTATATGTATGTATGTATGTATATATATATATATATACAGTGAGGAAAATAAGTATTTGAACACCCTGCTATTTTGCAAGTTCTCCCACTTGGAAATCATGGAGGGGTCTGATATTGTCATCGTAGGTGCATGTCCACTGTGAGACATAATCTAAAAAAAAAAAATCCAGAAATCACAATGTATGATTTTTTAACTATTTATTTGTATGATACAGCTGCAAATAAGTATTTGAACACCTGTCTATCAGCTAGAATTCTGACCCTCAAAGACCTGTTAGTCTGCCTTTAAAATGTCCACCTCCACTCCATTTATTATACTAAATTAGATGCACCTGTTTGAGGTCGTTAGCTGCATAAAGACACCTGTCCACCCCATAAAATCAGTAAGAATCCAACTACTAACATGGCCAAGACCAAAGAGCTGTCCAAAGACACTAGAGACAAAATTGTACACCCCCACAAGGCTGGAAAGGGCTACGTGGAAATTGCCAAGCAGCTTGGTGAAAAAAGGTCCACTGTTGGAGCAATCATTAGAAAATGGAAGAAGCTAAACATGACTGTCAATCTCCCTCGGACTGGGGCTCCATGCAAGATCTCACCTCGTGGGGTCTCAATGATCCTAAGAAAGGTGAGAAATCAGCCCAGAACTACACGGGAGGAGCTGGTCAATGACCTGAAAAGAGCTGGGACCACCGTTTCCAAGGTTACTGTTGGTAATACACTAAGACGTCATGGTTTGAAATCATGCATGGCACGGAAGGTTCCCCTGCTTAAACCAGCACATGTCAAGGCCCGTCTTAAGTTTGCCAATGACCATTTGGATGATCCAGAGGAGTCATGGGAGAAAGTCATGTGGTCAGATGAGACCAAAATAGAACTTTTTGGTCATAATTCCACTAACCGTGTTTGGAGGAAGAAGAATGATGAGTACCATCCCAAGAACACCATCCCTACTGTGAAGCATGGGGGTGGTAGCATCATGCTTTGGGGGTGTTTTTCTGCACATGGGACAGGGCTGACTGCACTGTATTAAGGAGAGGATGACCGGGGCCATGTATTGCGAGATTTTGGGGAACAACCTCCTTCCCTCAGTTAGAGCATTGAAGATGGGTCGAGGCTGGGTCTTCCAACATGACAATGACCCGAAGCACACAGCCAGGATAACCAAGGAGTGGCTCTGTAAGAAGCATATCAAGGTTCTGGCGTGGCCTAGCCAGTCTCCAGACCTAAACCCAATAGAGAATCTTTGGAGGGAGCTCAAACTCCGTGTTTCTCAGCGACAGCCCAGAAACCTGACTGATCTAGAGAAGATCTGGATGGAGGAGTGGGCCAAAATCCCTCTTGCAGTGTGTGCAAACCTGGTGAAAAACTACAGGAAACATTTGACCTCTGTAATTGCAAACAAAGGCTACTGTACCAAATATTAACATTGATTTTCTCAGGTGTTCAAATACTTACTTGCAGCTGTATCATACAAATAAATAGTTAAAAAATCATACATTGTGATTTCTGGTTTTTTTTTTTAGATTATGTCTCTCACAGTGGATATGCACCTACGATGACAATTTCAGACCCCTCCATGATTTCTAAGTGGGAGAACTTGCAAAATAGCAGGGTGTTCAAATACTTATTTTCCTCACTGTATATATATATACATACATACATACACATACATACAAAATTCTTTATGTATTTTCTCCCCAATTTTGGCATGCCCAATTCCCAGTGCACTTTAGTTACACATGGTGGCGTAGTGACTCGCCTTAATCCGGGTGGCGGATGACGAATCTCAGTTGACCTTGTCTGAGACAGTCAATCCGTACATTTTATCATGTGGCTTGTTGAGCACATTACCACAGAGACCTAGCGGGTGTGGAGGCTCATGCCATTCTCCACGGCATCCATGCACAACTCACCACGCACCCCACCGAGAGAGAGCACCACATTATAGCGACCACAAGGAGGTTAACCCAACGTGAGCAACTGGGCCAATTGGATGCTTAGGAAGCCTGACTAGAGTCACTCAGCATGCCCTGGATTCGAACTTGCAACTCCATGTGTGGTAGTCAGCGTCTTTACTTGCTGAGCTACCCAGGCCCCCAAAGCTACGTTTTCTTAAAACAAAAAGCCTTTAAGAAAGATCTGCGAGTATTCCACACTGATCAAGTGTGTTAAAGTAAGAGTAAGAGCGAATTAACTAATTCCAACAGAATCAAGCTTTGGGCAAGAGTTCACAACACATTAAAGATCACTTGAGAACATGAAGATTATACTTTGATTTATCTGATTATCTGAAAACCCCAGCCAGATACATAAATTGCATAATGCTTCTTGCAAACAACCACAGCTCCATCTACAGGCACTCTGGAGTAAAAACAATCAAATCAATCCTTGCAGATCCACACTTAATGCAGGATCTTAATCTTTATGCTATTTAAAATCATGAGGATCATTTTCAAATAACAAGCAAATTCAGAAGTCATTATTTCTAAGGTACTTGCAGAACACTAAACCCTTCAATCCTAATTTTAAGACTGTGTATATATATATATATATATATATATATATATATATATATATATATATATATATATATATATATTATATATATTATGGCAGTACTGGGTCAGTCACTCACGCATGTAGTACTCCTGGACATTGCTGATGTAGCTGTAGATGGAGGAGTAGCCGAAGATGACCACCATAACCACATCCCCATTATCCATCTCTGCTATGTGGGCCGAGTGGCCCTCAACAGCGTAGATCTGCCCATGAGCTGGAACACTTGGAGACTTCTGTGACCACGTCATTCTGGGTATGTTGAAGACCCACAGCTCATCTGTTACATTACTGAAACCCATCTCCAACTTGCCTCCAAACATATAGATTTCATCCTGAAAGAAAATAAAAGATTTATGAACATTTTAATCTTTCTATTTAATTATTAGTCAACATTCTATCATTTCCATTTTTATTTCAACATTTTAAATATCACAAGTGTTGGGATGGTTCACTGTGTTTTGGAATAATGGCAGAATAGCAGAGAAGAATAAGGGTTACTGTAGGATATTATTGGCTTTGCTAGGATAAGCAAAGCAGATCTGTATCAGATTGTATACCCAGTCCAAAGGCTAGAACATGTAATCAGCTAAATAGCCTTATTCACTCATCCTGACACTGATTACAGCTATTTAGCTTTAAGACAAAACTGTATTGTTGCTAAAATTTTTGTGAAACATTTCAACACTAATGTTACCCGATATATTGCCAAGGAGTGGCCGTATCTCGGCAGGGGTCCGCTACTGATGGGTACAGTGTTCCAGATGCCACTTTCAAGATTATAACTGCATACAAAAAAAGAAATAGATGTACAGTCTAATGTCGCAGTGTACATAATATACAATAATGCACAAACATCACATACAAAGAGATCCTTGTTCAGGCTCGACAATGGCTTCTACCCTCAAGATGTCAGATTACTAAATTCCAACACAGGCACAGGCTTGCACAAATGTGTTATTATAATTTGCGTTTATGTTGTTATTTTTGGATAAATGCCTTAATGATCCTCTCACTTGCATAATGGAAGCACACGTGCTAATGTGCATTTGATGAACCTGATGATAATACTTCAGAACAGCAATCTGAATGTAAGATAAGGCTTATCGCTTACTTTAGAACCATCTGAAAGTTGCTGTAGTTAAATGTGTAGCCACCGACAACCCACATGACCTTTTCTTGTACCACTGCCTTATGGGATGCTCTACCAAGTGATGCTCCAAAAGGTTTCACTGTAGGCATGATCCAGTAAGACTCTGTGGAGGGGACTGTTAACGAGCAGTCTGGACCTGAGAGATAGAGAGGAGAGATAAGTCACAAGTATATTAATCGAGGGCCCAGTTTTCAAAATGGTAACATCAGTCTTTGGTGATTCAAATACAAGTTGAATGTCATTGACACCTAGTATTACCATGAGTCTCAGATGTAACTCTTCTCAACAGCTGTGATCAAATTTGAACAAAGGGAAGGGTCTTTGATTACAAACAGCACTTACTGCATCAGTGTTCATTATGTATGAAAAAGTTTGCACACTGTTACTCCTAAATATATTTAAATGAACATTACATTTAGAATGGAATGCTCAATGCTATTCTTATTCTTACTAACTGAACTTGGATATACATTCTTCACATGATCCATTTTGCTGCTATTTGGTGTTTTGTGCATATTGGCCTAAACAATTCATCAATTTCTTTTTATATATATATATATATATATATATATATATATATATATATGGCTTTTTCTTTTAAAGCACACCAGCCAGGGCAGTTTAAAACCCTTTTTGTAGCACAATAATTTTATTTTATGCAGGTAGGCTGTTCTTTTATGTAACCCGGGATGCATCAGGATGCATTAGCATTCATAGTACAAATATAATGTAGCCAGCAATTGATCAGATCACAAAACTCATTACACTAATTTAGTGATTTCCATTTATGATCGAATCGCTCAAGACAGACGTTAATACCAGCTATAAATAAGCCCTAAAATCTCTGCATGCTTTTTACTTTATAGAGCATGTGTGACAGCTTCTTATCTACTCCTCATGGTCATTAACGTAACCATTCACACCATTTCTGACTCGCCATTTCCAGCATCTCCTCTCGCGGGGCTTAATAAGAAGTTGGCCAGAGAGGCTCAAGTCATTACATCAACTTTAAGATGGCCTGGTGTCAAGCTTCCATCAGGCTTAATTGTGCATTTGACACTGTGTGACAGTGACAAGAACTTGATAAGAATGCTGCAGGAATGAAGAATTGACATTTGCACCGCTACAAAATCAACACTAGGGGGAGACAATAAATACAACAAAATCAAACTGCGTGAGGCACAACGTTCAGTCGGGAACACCAAATGGGAAAGCTTTCAGATTCTCAAAGCATCGTTCAGATTCTTAAAGAAATTAAATCGAATATGGGGGAGGGGAGGAAACAGTAGGGAGGCAATGAGAGAGAAGAAGAAAGAGTATAGTACCTTGCCAGCTGTCATTGCACACACACAGCTTTTCCCCTGTGAGGTCGCAGTAACCATGATCAGGGCTGCCACAGTTGTTTCTGCAGTACGGTATGTCGCAGGCCTCGCCCTTCCAGTACTTATCGCACTCACAATACACACGGCTCGCTATTGAGTTTCCCGATGTGCACTTCCCGTGGCCCGAGCAGTTATTTGGACATGAGTTGATCCTGTTGAGGGAGAGATGAAGAAAGAAGGTCACTTAAAGTAAACAAGAAGGGGAACTTCTTACAGAGAGTTCTAAAATGGGTCCTGCAATGGGGAAGGGTATAATGAACAGGACTAAGCCTGTGGTTAAATTGAGAATGAAACATACCCAGAGGGGATAAAATTAAGACCCCGGTGTGATTAAATGCATTCTTAGCACCTAGCCGAATCAGCAGGGTCTTTTTAATTTAGATAGTGCCGAATGTCATTACTTTGTGCATCCCACTGTGATCGGTTACTCACGAGTAGAATATTTCAAATCCCGTCAGGTTGTAGGCAGCGTCGCTAAAAAAGTGCAGGAGTGCGTAGCCTGAGTTGGTCTCCACTTCAGGGACCGTCTCATTACCTTTCACTTCGGGGACAATGAGACCACTGTGGGACAGTTAAAGAAAAACTGGTTAAGAAATAATCCCTTGTTCTCTCCTAAGGTAGTAGCTAATTCCATTGGTCATGTATTAAAGTTAAATTTCCCTTTAAGACCTCATGAAATTGCTTGACGAGCAGTTTTCTATCCTGTGTTGATGTCAGGACAGGAAATTCTTTATTAATTAATTATATGATCACATTTATAAATATTTGCTGACAAAGGCCCTCAAATAACAATTCCTTAATATAAAACGATTATATTTAGAAATAGTTATAATTAAATAATAATTAAAATGCATAACATTATTTTTGAAAACACATTAAGCATTGATATGTCTCTTCAGACTGAGGAGAAACATGCCCCTGTAGATTTTTAATTCAAGAAGATTTTACATGAGTTATTTGAAATTCCCCAAAAACATTTGTACCTTTAGAGATTTAAATGAAATGATTATTGCATGTAAAAAATAATAGCTGTGGCAGAAATCTTTATTCACACATCTAAATCAAGTCACATGTTCCACTATAGGCGTTGTCCCGTGACTGCTTTAGAGATCACGCTCATGGGAAAGCTCGAGCACCAAAGGAAAGTGTGGTGTAATGATAATAAAAAATTATTTACTGCATCAACTTCAGTGCAGGTAAAGTTTCATAACTATGTCTGATCTCTGAGGAACAGTCAAAACATTTTTTCATAGTGTAATAAAGATGGGAATAGTCTATGTTTTTGTTTGATAGGCCACTTTTCATTTTCTTTGGTGCTGAAAAGCATTTGACAGGTTTTGCATCATCTTTACACAGTCATTTCATGTTTAAATCTTTCTTTCAGTGTGAATCCTCTCCTTTCCTGTCATTATAAAAACTTTACAAAAGGCCAAGGTTCCGTATTTTCAATGGGAGAAAGGTGACAGGCGGCTGATTGGATCCAGGTTGCAGCACTTGTCAAGCTCGTTCACGAGACATCGGCAGCTTTGTCTTGCATGAATGATTACGGCACACACCGCGCAAGATAAAAATATTTGATCTTTTTGCAGCTGCTGTGTGTCATTGACCATCTCACATGACCATCTCACATAGATAACTTTAATTAGCTGGCATTTAACTGCTATGTACTTTCTGATCTCATCGATCGCTACCTGTTTTGTGTATTGTGTGGTCTATATTGACCTCAACCTAGGTGCATGACTACCCTGGATAAGACAATATACAAAGTGGCTTTAGAAGTCAATTTATTCTTCATTTCCATATTATTGAACATGAGTCTTTCATTGACCTACAGTCCACAGCAATCCATTTTGCAACTGGATTCGTCAATCTGGGAAATTAAACTTGTGTAAAATAATTTTCCCAAGGGGATAAATAATAAAACTTAACTGAACTGTCCGAGATAGATATATTATGCATCAGACATACACTTTTGGAGCTTCTTACATTGGTTGTGTTGCATCATAAACACAGCATTTTTGGTCGCTATGTCACTTTAAATGTAGTTTGAAACCTAGCAAAACACATCTTGAGATCTTTGCCTTTGGAACTGCGCTCCATCCAGCTATTTTTTTTTTTATACCCCTACACTCCCAATTTGGAATACCCAATTCCCACTACTTAGTAGGTCCTTGTGGTGGCACGGTTACTCACCTCAATATGGGTGGTGGAGGACAAGTCTCATATGCCTCTGCTTCTGAGATCGCCAATCCACGCATCTTATCACATGGCTCGTTGTGCATGACACCGTGGTGACTCCGCATTTGGAGGCTCATGCTACTCTCCGCAATCAACGCACAATTTACCACGTGCCCCCTTGAGAGCGAGAACCACTTATCACAACCACGAGGAGGTTACCCCATGTGACTCTACCATCCTTAGAAACCGGGCCAATTTGGTTGCTTAGGAGACATGGCTGGAGTCACTCAGCACACCCTGGATTCTAACTTGCGATTCCAGGGTTGGCAGTCAGTGTCAATACTCGCTGAGCTACCCAGGCTCCCTCGTCCAGCTATTTTTAAACTCAAGAATGTGTTTTATCTTGTGCTGTAACTGTCGACTTACCTTTATATTGTTTTTCATGGAAAATACCTTTAAATAATTATTTTTATTTTCTCCCTTTTTTATCCCCAATTTGGAATGACCACTTCCCAATCTCTCCATGTCCTTGTGATGGCGAAGTGACTTGCCTCAATCCGAGTGGCGGAGGACAAATCTCAGTTTAATCCGTGTCTGAGACCAGCAATTTGCGCATATTATCACGTGGTTTGTTGAGCACATTACCGCGGAGACATAGCACATGTGGAGTCTTCATGCTATTCTCCGCAGCATCCACGCACAACTCACCACGTGCCCCACCGAGAGCAATTCACCCCATGTGACCCGACCCTCCCTAGCAAACCTGGCCAATTTAGTTGCTTAGGAGAACTGGCTGGAGTCACTCAGCCATGTGGATTCAAACTTGTGACTCCAGGGGTGGTAGTCAGCATTTTTACTCGCTAAACTACCCAGGCCCCCAATCCTTTAATAAATTCTTAAACAGGAAGTTAAAAATAAGTTCACCCAAAAATGTTAATTCTGTCATGATAACCCGACCTCGCATTATTCCAAACCAATAGATGAGAGAATTTCAAAAAAGGAGATGTTAGCCAGAATGTTAGTCCTAGTCACAATTCACTTTCATTCATCTTTTTCCCATACAATGAAAGTGAATGATGACTGACACTAACATTGTGCCTAACATCTCAAAAGTCATTTTAAAGCATTTTAATTTTGGCGTCAGCTCTCTCTTCAAGATTTTAAGTCTGTTCTCACCAGGTTACAGTTGACAAAATGCACTGAAAATTAATTGATGGAATCCTGTAAGAGAGGACCTTATGGAAAATAGATAATATGTATAGGTTATTAAAGATAGTTACTAGTATATTTTAAATATGTTTATTACAAATATATATTTATATTAAAGTTAAACAGTACATAGGCCTATTTATATTATTAATATAGACTCATTCACAAGGCAGAGAAAAATACCTGTATACATCAGATGGAGCGTCAGAGAGAGGGAGATAAGAAATGTAACAGCTGCTTATAAAGATGAAGTTGTCTGTTTAAAACATTTTTCTTCACCCATCAGTGGTTCTGGTAGCATTTTACACAAAGCATTTTTGCTATTTCAGCCTTTGTCAAAGGTGCCCATTTATAAAATATATCTGGGCATACACTTTTTTTTTTGCTTATAGCAAATATAATCCCCACGATGTGATTAAGCAAAACTTGACTGCTCCAATGTCACTTGCACTATAAAGTCAGCTTAGTTGTTTATAAACAGGATAGATTAAATCGCATCGCTAACTTGCAGAGATGTGTCATATGTATTCATTATGTGAATGTCAAATTAACAGATAATAAGTTGAGCAAATACGCGACACCATGCTGCTCACTACTCGCTCTCACTAAACTCGACACGTGTCCAATTAGCTGCGAAATACTGTGAGGGAGACTCAAGAGTATTGAATCCTTGCACTGAAACTAAAATCGTTTACAAACTCTCAACTACTGTACAATGTTAACGTGAATAAATGTGTGAATTTCCCATGTTATGAATGTGGAACTTGTGTGAATTCTTAAAATTGTGCAAAATATCATGACGAATTTCATGCCATGAAGCACTGAGTGTGGTTTGTTTTCTTTGCAGCTGCTGGTTACTATACAGCTGGTGTTCTGCTTACTGCCTCCTGCTGAAAACAGGAGGTAATTTAAGCTTGAATTGCTCCGATGGTAGGAATACAGTATTTCTTATTACAGTCCAGGGACATGATTAACTGCGCTTAATTTCTCATCAACTTGTTATTTTTTATATAATTATTAACACTGAATTACCATGTTAAATCAACAGCCCTATTATTTATGCCAACCTTTATGCTAGCATAGAGATAGTTTCAAAGCTAACAGACATGGACACAAAACTCCCATTTTCATTGTTTTCAAAGACTGTGACACTCACAATCTAGGACATGACAGTTTTAGAAGACATTCTCACCTGAACACAGCTACTAAGGGAGCATAAATAGAGTCTCCGTCATAGACATACATGTGGTCCCAGCTACATTCAGTTGCAAAATGGTTAAACCGTAACCTCAGGACTGCATTTGGGCTGCAAAACAAAGGTGATGACATAATGCTTGAGAACTTATTGCCGACTACATAATCCGCTATGAATACACATTACAAAAGATTCATTCCTGCCAAGATGGAGGAGTTCAAGGCAGAATGTGCTCCTTCGAGCCTTTTCTGGTAAAACAACACAGAAAACAACACCCTGCAAGGGCTGCTGAAGTGTATTTAAATAAGGGTTATGCAGGAGGAAAGTGTGGGTGAGCAAAACAATGTCAAAATCTGGTGATAAAAAGAGAGAGAGGATGCTAGAGAGACACTTACTAGCCTTCAATCAGCCAGGTGCACTTAGTTTTGTATTTGTAGTTGATGGGGCCATCTGTTAGGTACCCAGACGGTTCAGTCAACCTGAAAAACAAGATCATAGTCTGTTTCAGAGGACCACATAAAAGGCAAACCCGAGGGACATACTGAATAATATTATGTATAAAAAAAAAAAAAAAGAAGTCAGAGGCATAGCAGAAAAGTACTGCTGCTGTACAAGTATTTACAAAGGCAGAGATGGTTTCTGTGGTTACTTATGGCCATATGGACACAGGCTTGTGTGGGAGCAGTTCCTCAGTGATTCATTGCGGCAAATGTGCTCTTGACATAGGCCCGGCCAATCAGTTGCCTCTCCCCTCCTACTGCAACAGAGCCATCGGGCCCATGGAGTGACAGCTCTTGGTTCCATATTGCATCACCATGTAACACAAGGTCTGTCTGTGTCAAGGGCCACATTAACCACACCAATCTTGCAGCATTGTTTACCCAGACAGGACCCATTGTTTGTAGATGGCGACTTAAAGAGACAAATCATTATAAACAATGACCTCAATTTTCCAGAGACACAGCTTTAATTGAACAAATTATTGCTGCTCACATAGCCAAAAACTCCACAGGGAAAATTCTAAAAGGAAATCAATCTAAGTGACATTGCTAAGACCTTCTATTCTGGCCTTCTTGAAGAGAACAAAAAGAAGAAGAAGTGAGCTAGTGTTGCACAAGCGGCTTAGAGTGGATCAGATACAATCAGCCATCAATACCAGCTTCAGATTAATTCTTAAAAGATTGACGACTTATGAGACCAGACAGGTGTGGGATCATTGTAAATAAAACAAAATACAAACTGACAATGTAAACATGCACATAAATGTTTATATTCTGGTTAAGATGTCATTCTGAATATGTTTACATGCCTCACCACTATTGTATACATGGTAATTCAGAATAAACATTTTCAGAAAATAAATTTATGATTTTTAACTGCTATCCTCTTCTGGAAATATATTTTATTTAGCTGTATGTTTAGACATTCTGCACAGTAATTTAATCAACACATTAATTGAAACTGGTTATTGATACAGATTTCCATATTTAATTCTATTCCGATTCCAATTTGATATAGATTCATATGGTTATATTTCAGTTATAATGTCCCTTTTTCTAACATATGAAAGAACCTCTCTCCCAGCCAATGCAGTATACAGGGGACCTTCTAACTAGGTACTTTAAGAAAATATGAATAAAAAAAAAAATTCATAACTGGTCACATTTAAGCTTTTCAAAAACAAAAAATCTATGTATTCAATCAATAAATATATGATATTTCAAATATTATATTTTGCTACATGTTTGTTGTTTAATTGCATAATTTATACTATTTACAAGTACTTCCATTAATTTGCAAAATACATCCTAAAAAATGGCACTGTCTTCTTAAGAAAAAAGGCATATCTGTAAATGAGCGCATGTTAACGAGAGAGACTTGAATGGCTATATCTCATCCATGCTATTCTTTATTAGAATTAATGTACACTAATCTACAAATGCAAAAAATTTTGATCAAGAACTGACTGAAAAATGTAACTTTTAGTACCCTTTCTGTTCTTTTTAATGACAAATGCATTGCGTGGATCTCATCTTCGGATATACCCACCACCACTCTGGAGGGTGATCGCTACTGAGGGGGACCCACCCACATGAGTGCATGTGAATTAATGTAAACCTAAAATTATATTTGAAATTCATCTGTGAATACAGCACAGTGGGAACAGTCTGCAGATAGCGACAATCAACAAACATCTTTGCGGTTCCTTTACTCTTGTAATCATTTCCATCGGCCTTTGATTCATTCCTCACATTCAGATGAGATTTTCTTAATAGCTCTTTGAGTACTTCACAAAATTATCATAGGATCTGTACCTTCAGCAAAGCCGATGCAAAAAGCCTATTAACAAGTTGCTAAGCTATTTCTCCACTCTGTGTTTTGAATGTCTATAAGCATACACTTAAGATTTTAAAGCAGTAAAAAAATGGTAATCACAGTGTACAACTTCCTGTGCTGGAAAGGACATCCCTCATCCAGAAGGCCTTTGAGATGTTTTTGGAATGCGGCACACACTCAGTGGCCCAGCAGAGAGGCAAGAGAAGGCAACTGTAGGTGAGTCAATGGTTTAATTATTCACCAGGTTTTCATGAATCTTTTATGGACCAGTACCACCGCAGATATATCCACCAACAGGCAGGATTAATACATATACCAGCTGCTCTGGAGCCACCACTGGCAAGGTTCAATCAGCCAGGCTTGAAGGATGGCCTCAGGCAACCAGACAGGGAGGGAATTACATAAAGATTCTGCAATTCTGCACAATAGCAAATGCAACAATAAAAAAATACTCCTGTGCTAAAAGGGATAGTTCAAAAACGTAAATGCTTTCATCATTTAGCTGTGTAAGTGCTCATGCTGTTCAAAACCCAATGATTTTATTTCATGGAACACAACAGATGTTAGGCAGAACATTAGAGACTGACTACCTCAGACACAATTCACTTTCAGTCCATCTTTTTTTAATACAATGAAAATGAATGGTGACTGAGGCTATCCAAACATCTCCTATTGTGTTTCACAGAAGCAAGTAATACAGATTTGAAAGAACATGAGGGTGAGTTGGGAGAGATCATTTTTTTGTGAACTTACCCGTTAAAGGATAGTTCACCCAAAAATGAAAATTCTCTCATCATTTACTCACCCTCATGCCATCACAGATGTGCATGAATTTATTTTATTCTTCAGAACACAGAAGAATATCTCAGCTCTTTGGTCCTTTCAATGCAAGTGAATGACCAGAAATCTGAAGGTCCAAAAGCAGATAAAGCAATCCATAAGACTCAATTTCAAATTCTTCAAAAGCAATATGATAGGTGTGGGTAAGCAACCAATCAATATTTAGGATGTGAAAGTGAAACTAAACAGGCACTTTCAAATCTGACTTTCAGATGTGAATGTGAAGATTTATAGGAAAAAAATAAAATAAAAAAAGACTTAAATATTGATCTGTTTCACACCCACACCTATCATATCAAATTAAAAGAAATGTATTTATCCACTGGAGTCTTAAGGATTAATTTCATGCTGCTTTTAGGAGTTCAGGTTTTAAATAAATTAAGAGACCTGAATTGTTCAGCAATGCTTACCTTGTATCCTTGCCTACAAATCGCACTGTCACTAAAAACAGCTTTCACAAGCATTGAAAGGAACTAAAGAGCTGAAATATTCTTCTAAAAATGTGTGTTCAGCAGAAGAAAGTCATATACATCTGGGATGGCACGAGGGTGAGTAAATGAGTAAATGTAAAGAGAATTTAAATTTTTGGATGAACTATAAGTTAAGTCCAGATGGGTTCTGTGTAAAAGGACTGCAAGGTCCACTACACTAACATGAAGCAATGCCAAAATGTTGACGCTTCGGTGAGTCAACTCTTCATCAGCTAACTCAATCTCCACTTCCTGCCACGTAAATAGGAGTCCGTTGATTTCTCTTTCTGACCATGCCTGTCCTCACAGCCTGCAACTTCCTGTGGTCTGCATGCTGCCTCCACCACTTGTTCAATAGTCCTTGCTGTTGTGTAACAGGAAAACTGCATTGCTGAACAATTCAGGTCTCTTCATTTATTTAAAAAGCAATGGCATCATCTGGTTTTGCTTCGGGACCCAGATTTTACATTGGACATCAAGTGGCGACCCACCATAGTAAAAAACATAACCCGTTTATAATGCATCCTGGGTCGGATTTCCTTTAATCATGCATAGTTTTGTTCATAGTTTTCCAGTATAAGGTAATGTATCATTATACAAGTTAATATTACAAGTGACATTATTTTTGTTGTTGATACAGGAAGGTCTCACTCTTCTTTTTTAAAACCCTATTTATTTATATAAGCCTATTGAATTATCCTCTTTATTTTCTTAATTTCAAACATCATTCAAACAGAACATATTACACAAGATGAAAAATTAATTTGTTCCCAAGGTCCAGACTTTAAAGCCATTTATGTACTTGCTCTTATATTTACAGTGCAATGACATATAAGCTCATCATTACCATGGTTAGGTCAATTTAGCTAGTCTTAAATACTGTGTAAATGACACAGTATTTATGAAAAGATACTCACTAGAATGCAAGTAGGTCACATCAGTTTTGAGGTCTGTGTGCCGCAATTTTGAGGGGAAGCCATGTTGTTGCATGCATGTGCCAATGTAGAGCAGAGTATTTTATTATTGCGACTTGCGAGCTGGTTCATTACACTCCTGTGAAAGCTTTGATCGCACTGTGAAAATATCGCAGAATAAAGTCTTCAGTTGTATGCGAGATTATCATTACATTTGCATCGGCAGCCCTACATTTTTACTTGGGTGGCCGCCAAAAACATTTCAAAAGGGAGAACCATGGCATTGTTCTTTCCCTGCTACCTGCGACCCACTTTTGGGTCACAACCCATTAGTTGAGAAACACTGATCTAATCTATATATATTCTCCACTGTACACCCTTGGAACCATTGATCAGGAGTCTGTACGTGAACAAACAGCATACATGTTTTATTACCCAAAATTACAAATGTGAAGATTAGTCCTGAGTATTGGTATAGTTAAATGAAAAAAGAAAGAAAAGAATATTCATTCATTTAATTTACTCACCCTCATGATGTTCTAAACCTGTATGACTTTCTTTTGTGGAAAAAAAAGGCAGAACGTTAGCTCCAGTCTCCATACGCTATCATTTCATCCCTTTTCCAAACAATGAAAGTGGGGATGTCCCGAATAATTTTTTAGATAGAGTACCGCTAATTTAATTTTGGTACTTGCGGAGTACAATACCATTTTCTTTTTTTTTCCTGAACTCCATATCAATAGTTTATTTCAATTGTGCCATCAAAACGGTTAAATAAATGAATTCAACACAAATCATTTTCAACATAATATTGTATTATTTTGAGCAAATTATGTGCTTTTATACAGAACCCCACAAGGCAATCCAAAATACAGCACTGGAGGTATATTTTGTTAAATAAATTGCTGCATATCAGACATTCACAGATGTAAGATATTGCTTAAATATCTTAAATGACACTTGATTTATTATTAGAAGTGAAGTAGTGGTACTAGTATTATTAGTAGTAGTAGTAGTATTAACACAGTGAATATTACATAACTTTACAGTAGTGATATATTTCTGTCATACTTTATTTCATTTAAATTGAGCTTGAATTTGATGGAGCTTTTATTTTCTGTGTAATAATGTTAGCTTTTCAGTCCAGAAAGCCAGTCGCTACGTGCCTCAAAGTGTTTATCAAACTGCAAAAGGCTTCCATTTCATTAAATATGTCAAGGTATGTGCAGCCGGCGTCGCCATAACACCGTTTCCACACATTCACAAGTACTCACATTTGAAGTACACCGCACATGCAAACTATATACTTATCTAATTAAATTGCAGCTTTTGTGATTAAATAACCTCACTAGGACATAATGTAATTTTAATTTGTGCGCCGAATGTTTACGTAACATTTGCACATCAGCACGATATCAGACCTGATTCCAATACCAGTATTGGTATCGTTACAACCATAGAAGATTTAACCTCACACTGCAACAGGAAGATCTATTCACAAGAAGTTGAGAAGCACCCTCAGATAACAGCTGCATGATTTGAACCGCTACATTTTTACTGACAAAGGGAAATTTTAGAGGAACCACAATTTTCATAGATTAATTTTTTTCTTAATTTGTTCATAAAATTCAAAAGGACTGTGTTATTGTCCAGGATGTTTGATTGGAGTGAGAATGTCTGAAAGAGCTCTCAGCATTACAAAGGACAAGAAACTGGCTATGCCAATAAATATTTTCTGTAAATATTATACGCTGCGTCCAGTAGACTCACTTCTGTCTAACCTGCATTTTGACACTATAGCACATTAACTGGATAAACTGGACTTAAAACTTAACTAAAAGTAAAACTTAAAGACATGCTGACATCCACCACTGACAGAAAAGGATCTCTCTATAACACATTAGCACTAACATCACTGATATATATATATATATATATATATATATATATATATGTGGTGTCAGTGATATCAGTGTTCATTTCAAGAGTGCATTTGGCACATTACAAACCACAAAATGCCATTCTAAATTATGATGGTTACTGATGACAAAGCACCAGGGGCCGGTTGCACCAGATGTGCATAAGTTCAAACTTAGCCTAGTTGTTGCGTAAATGGGCACTAAGTCACAATTTAAGCACTATTAAATATTTGAGCGTTGCACCATTAAACTTACATAGGACGAACCCCTATGTACAAACGAAATATTTACGGCAGCCTTAGCCTGAGAATAACGAATGGATGGAATGAGATGTCAGCCAGATTAGTTTACATCGATGAGATTATCATTGATAATGAACCGCAAATTCTTCAACGAATTTACCAGACAAACATCATCATCATTTGGATATTTATGATGAGGTTCTTAGCCAAAAGTTGAGCGGGGGGGTTTAATGAAACACTCTCATTAGAGATGCCTCCTAGCAACCCAACTGATAAACAATGCTGCAGCGCTAGAATGTGCGCTAAAGGTGTACGATTATCAAAAGAGATAACAATGTTTTATACACCGGTTTCTGCTGGCTGTTGTTAAATAAGCTTTAATATCATGCAATGTGGAAACAAACGCATTTATCAATATTACTTAATAAAGTGAATGTTTATCACTTACATTGTATATCTCCCTGAGTGTCAACTTGTTTGTGTGACATCATGGCCCTACATCTCGGAGTTGAGTGAAGTTAGATTTGAATTTGACAATACTTGCTCATTCATTTGCACTGTTGAGGGATTCACGGGGTGGAGCTCAGACTCACGCACTGCTTTGGGCATGCAATTTGTGAAACAGTTTTACACACTTCGCTTGTAAGCATCAAGGAATCAATTCTGACTGGATAAACTTTTAGTTTTTCTCCATTTGTTTGTAGATTAATTAAGAGCGGAAAGCGATTAAAAATACATAGGCAAAAAGGTGATTGAGAATGAAAAATATATATTTATTTGTCATGCTAGGCCAGCAGAGAGGGTTTTGCTGACCCTGAGAAATTGCCACTGATTGGATGGTTATAGACTTGACATTATGTAGTTAAAGATATAGTATACATTAAGAAATTAGTTGTAATTAGTGGTATTTTATACAAATGAATGATTATCATAATCTTAATTCAAAATTATTATTTTATTATTTGGTAACAGACTGCTAAGGGCAGTAAATACAATAACAATTTAATTTCTTATTTCCAAATGTTTCTTCTTGAAAAATTACTATAAGGATAGCTAATGGAACCGTTGAGGAACTGGAATCATTAAATCCCTTTCAAGTCCTATCCTTAATGAATACTGGGAGAAAATAGATACAAGTTTCAATAAATGCAGCCTAAATATTTTGTAGCATGAGTGACCAAACAATCAGCAAATCATCGGCAAATGTAACCTGCACTTGCAATAAAATCTGTAAGTAATCTACTTGTGCTGAATTATTTCATTTTAAATGAAGTACAATATACAGAAAAACAACGAGGAAGTTACATCATGTCATGGCACAACTGGCAACAGACAGCAAACCCATTTTTGAGTAAGACTGAGGCTTATGCTAGGTCATGAAATGATTGCTCTAGAATTTTACACATTGCTCACTTACAACAGACAAAGTTGACTCCATTTGAAAATTAACTTCCATTGGTAACTTATCTAGTGCAAAAACAATATTTCACATAACCAGATTTCATTGTATCTCTTTTTTAGTGCTTTATTTTTCTTGCAAGTCAAGCTGAAGTGTGTAATTCATGCACCACTAAACAGAAATACAAAAATAATCACTGTTTCAAATAGATTCCATATATCTCCCTTCCATCGGTTGTACAATAGACCCAAAGCGTAGTATATATATATATATATATATATGAATGTTTAGTGTTTGTGTGAGTGATCCTGAGCACTGTCTCTATACGTTTAATGGTCATTGCTCCTGGAAAAGGCACTATTGATGAACTTTGTCATCATGTGCCCTTCAGTAGTTATTACGGTGAATATCAAATACCTTATAAAGTAAACAACAGATTTTTACAGTTTCAGAAGGCATGGTTATGACTTTTTTTACTGTAAATTTAACAGAATTTTTAACAGTGTCAGCGTGTACATTATAACCATTTTAAACTGGAAAATGTAGTGTAAAGTGGTTTACATTTTAACTGTATTTTTTACATAATTATTCTGGCAACCACAGCTGCCAGATTTGTTTTTTTACAGTGTGGGATTGCCAGGAGTAGTCTTTTTTGGTATATCAAAGTGTAAATTAAATCTAGATTTTCAACCAAATGAAAATGTTCTGAGAGGAAGCTATAGTAAAGAACAAATGGCCCACATATCAGTTTTTTCCCAGATGGTGCACACTTGTGAAGATTCCAGAAATCCAAAAATTCCAGACATACATGAAAATTAGTAACATGTAAACACACCAAAGAACCAACCAAATCTTTGAGCTTTTAAGGGCACTACCTTAAACATTGGGGTTGGGAGGTCATGGGTGTTGAGGTCACATATATAACTGTCCTCTTTGGTCCTTTAAAATAGTAAAGGTACTGAATTCAACAATTTTCTGAATAAAGGCTTTAAATGTGATTAAGGCCCAAAAATGTATTATTTGTTGGTTTTAAAATATCCTTTTTGTTCTTTTAAGTTCACACAGTACAGCACAACAGTGTCTGCATTGTAAGCAACTTGTCAGTTTTAGTCATCCTTTTTTTTTTTTTTTTGTGTCAAAGAAAAGACAAATAAAATATGTATTTCTTTTCATCATTGATGAATCTGAAAAAATGACATGACTGTGTCAGCTGGTTAGCAAAAAGAAAAATACACAGAATGATTTACTGCCCAAAAGTTGTCACTCATTGTGTTTTCCCAGAATAATCTTAACACAATCTTTTCCTTAAGAACCCAAATGCTGCTCTTTTCCATACAAAAACATATTGACCACTGCTGTCAAAGTCCAAAGAAAAAAAAACATTATTAATATACCATAAAAGTAGTCCATATAACATATAGCTGTTGTGTGGCCCCAGAAAGCTTGGAATATAGTGCACTTGTCATGTGGACTACTGTGATGATGTCTTTATACTGAACCTTTAATAGCACTTTATAGTATTTGTCCTTTTTGAAGCTTGACAGCTCCTGCTCACTATAAACTGTTATTCTGTGGAATAGAGCTGCTTAAAATATCTATTTTTCTGTTCCAACAGCATATGGGTTTTGAACAACATAAAGGTGAGTAAATGAGAGAGTAAAAGTACATTTTCCATTCTTAAGTGAACTACTCCTTTAACTGGTGGGGCATCCTCAAAATAAAATGGTCTCTTAAAAGAAGACTCTTAGGAGATGCTGTACAAAATTCAGAATTAAAGAAAGTTAATTTAAGAAAGTAATTAAGAAATGATTTAGAAAATCCTACATTGATTTTAAATTATTACCTAATAATATTTGCATTAAAACAAATATGACATACACTCACCTAAAGGATTATAAGGAACACCATACTAATACAGTGTTTGACCCCCTTTCGCCTTCAGAACTGCCTTAAGTTTACGTGGCATTGATTCAACAAGGTGCTGAAAGCATTCTTTAGAAATCTTGGCCCATATTGATAGGATAGCATCTTGCAGTTGATGGAGATTTGTGGGATGCACATCCAGGGCACGAAGCTCCCGTTCCACCACATCCCAAAGATGCTCTATTGGGTTGAGATCTGGTGACTGTGGGGGCCATTTTAGTACAGTGAACTCATTGTCATGTTCAAGAAACCAATTTGAAATGATTCGAGCTTTGTGACATGGTGCATTATCCTGCTGGAAGTAGCCATCAGAGGATGGGTACATGGTGGCCATAAAGGGATGGACATGGTCAGAAACAATGCTCAGGTAGGCCGTGGCATTTAAATGATGCCCAATTGGCACTAAGGGGCCTAAAGTGTGCCAAGAAAACATCCCCACACCATTACACCACCACCACCAGCCTGCACAGTGGTAACAAGGCATGATGGATTCCATGTTCTCATTCTGTTTACGCCAAATTCTGACTCTACCATCTGAATGTCTCAACAGAAATCGAGACTCATCAGACCAGGCAACATTTTTCCAGTCTTCAACTGTCCAATTTTGGTGAGCTCTTGCAAATTGTAGCCTCTTTTTCCTATTTGTAGTGGAGATGAGTGGTACCCGGTGGGGTCTTCTGCTGTTGTAGCCCATCCGCCTCAGGTTGTGCATGTTGTGGCTTCACAAATGCTTTGCTGCATACCTCGGTTGTAACGAGTGGTTATTTCAGGCAAAGTTGCTCTTCTATCAGCTTGAATTAGTCGGCCCATTCTCCTCTCACCTCTAGCATCAACAAGGCATTTTCACCCACAGGACTGCCGCATACTGGATGTTTTTCCCTTTTCACACCATTCTTTGTAAACCCTAGAAATGGTTGTGCGTGAAAATCCCAGTAACTGAGCAGATTGTGAAATAGTCAGACCGGCCCGTCTGGCACCAACAACCATGCCACGCTTGAAATTGCTTAAATCACCTTTCTTTCCCATTCTGACATTCAGTTTGGAGTTCAGGAGATTGTCTTGACCAGGACCACACCCCTAAATGCATTGAAGCAACTGCCATGTGATTGGTTGATTAGATAATTGCATTAATGAGAAATTGAACAGGTGTTCCTAATAATCCTTTAGGTGAGTGTATATTCTTGCCAAAACGTAAATATATATATAATTTTTCTTAGACAATGTCAAAAGAAGTTTCTAAAAAGCAACTTCGAAACCACTTTCAGATTACCACATTCATTCAATTCCTTTAAAATACACACACACATTCGCTCTTTGTCTTAAGCCGGATTCGCTGAAAACTGCTCTGTTAATGTTTTCACATGAAAAATTAAGAATGATATAAGAATCACGTACTATAAGTGACATGTTTTTAATTTAAAACGGAAACTTTTGCACCACTGGAAATTACTGTCAGTCTGCACAACATTTCAATCATAAAATAGTTGGCAAATATTGCATGTTTAGTTAAATACTGACATACATGACACTAACACTCTTAACCTGAACTGCTTGTTGATGCACAGCACTGGAATAAGTCACGAGGTTCCGCTTAGCGTCTTAAACTTGATGTGATTGGCTATCTCAAATGACACTGATGTGCGGTGTAAGACTACGTTGCATGCCAAATAGTTTTACAACTTTTTTTAACCCATTATGTTATTCCTGCAACAACTTAATGACAGTGGTGCATAACTGAATGCAGCCGAACAGCAAAAAGGATATCAATTATTGGGGGAGACAATCTGGCCATATCTGATTATTTGTTGGGGGGGGGGTGTTTGTCCACCTCAGTGTACAGTATATTATGGTTATGGCCCTACTTAAAGAAATATTCCCGGTTAATACAAATTAAAGGATTAGTTCATCCAAAAATGAAAATTCTATCATTATTTACTCACCCTCATGCCATCCCAGATGTGTATGACTTTCTTCAGCAAAATAAAAACAAAGATTTTTAGAAGAATATCTCAGCTCTGTAGGTCCGTAAAATGCAAGTGAACGGGTGCCAAATTTCTGAAGCTCCAAAATGAACATATAACCACCATAAAAGTAATCCATACAACTCCAGTGAATTAATTAATGTCATCTGGATTTACCTGAACACTAGGTGTGTAAGAAAAATATATTTAACCCGTTGATACGCAATCGCTCGCACTCGGGAGTGACGTCACCCTGTTTACATTTAATTGTCTATAAATGTAATTAATGTTAACAAATTATACATCTTTTCAAAGGTCTAAGTGTTCAACATTGATATCCAATCTCTGTTTCACGATTGCAATGCTACAGAAACAGCAATTTTGTGCCAGGAGTACATCGACATGTTATGAAAACGCATGCGATAGCCAGATGAATCCAGTTCGCCACACTTGGGTCAATCGTCCAAGTCAAGCGTTCATTGAAAACATCCAATAGCACTTTTTGTCCATAAAAGTGATCAATCTGAGAAATATTAATATATTCTCCATTGTTTACATGAGATCTCGCCTGAAAGAATTACCCTATGTCATCGTTCTTCAACAAAATATGCAATCTGTGCAGCATTCATGTTGTAAAACTGTATATTTTCTTATATATTAGAGTCCCGTAAACAAAATAAGCATGACTCCAAAGTCTATTTTTTTAAATGTGGTGTAGTTTTATTCATAATAGCCAGGAAGTACCGTCAGATTTTGTGTCGTCTTGAAAGGTGGAGCCTTCATTTTACTCTGTACTCCGCCCAGCGATTTTCAGATTTTCATTTTTTGTTAGATCATCTTCAACTTTGAAACGTAACTTCTTTAGACTTGTGGCTTTGAGAACATTGTATTTCTGGGTTGTCTTGGTACTTTTATTATTGTTTTTTTAGATTATAAAACATGTTCAGCACAAAATATTTCCATTACTGTAAACTTCAGCTTCTCAAACTTTAAAAAAATAACAACATATATTAATTCTGAAACTTGGGAAATAAAGCCCAAAGTGTCTTCTTTCAAAAGATACTACAACTGTGTCCATACTTCAAAGGGTCCAGTAAATACAACCATTTAAGTTCAAGTATGTCATTTTCATGGTTTGATGCTCAAAAAGGGGGTGCGTATCAACAGGTTAATTTTATTTTATTTTTTTACTAAAACCTTTTGCTTCCATCCAGCTCACTGACGAGGGTGGAGCTCAAACCGCAATGCGTGACACAAGCGTGTAAGCCTCCGCTGCATAGATAGTCATGTAGATATCATTTTAGCAGCTGTTCCTATGGACCGCAATACTGTTTACAAACAAAAGCAGTTTATACAGCGGTCTGAAGCATCTCCTCCATTCACTTGCTTTCAAACAGCTCTCCTTGTTGACCTATCCAAAATGGTGCCACACTTGACGTTTCCAAACCAGCCAAATGAGGCAACCGTGAATATCTATGCTCCTCTGTTGTAAACAATGCTGTGCTTGCGTATTTTTTAGCATTTCACATGTCAGTTCTCACGTGAACTTGCCAGCGTGCTTCTGTCACAAGACATGCTGCTTGACCTCGAAACAAGTAAATTTTTTGTATTAAATTTATTTTATATTGATCTATTCCTTACACACACACGTAGTGTTTCACTTCAGAAGACTAATTAATCCACTGGAGTCTGGATTAATTTTATGATGGCTATATGTGATTTTTGGAGATTCAAAATTCAGTCACTTGCATTTTATGGACCTACAGAGCTGTAATATTCTTAAAACAACCGTTGTGTTCTGCTGAACAAAGACATCTGGGATGGCATGAGGGCGAGTAAATGCTAAGAGATGATTTTATTTTTGAATGAACTATTCCTTTTAGCTCAATCAACAGGATTTGTGGAAAAATGTTGATTAGCACAGAAATTCATTTCATCTTGAACCACCTTTCGTTTATATATATAAAAAAAAAAAGAAAAAACACAAATCTGTGTTACAGCGAGGCACTTACAATGGAAGTGAATGGGGCCAATCCGTAAACGTTAAAAATACTCACGGTTGCAAAAGTATAGCCACAAGACTTAAACAATATGTGTGTTAACATGATTTGTGTGATAAAATCCTTACTAATCTTTTCTGTGTAAAGTTGTATCCAATTATTATGTCATAAATCCTAAAACAACTTTAAAAAAAATATATTATTTGAAAAACTTTATAGCTCATATAATGCACAAGTTTTAATAGAAGTAATGTAACAGCTTTTATAAAATTACAAGCTTCACATTTCTGCCTTTGAAGCCCCATTCACTTCCGCTGTAAGTACCTCACTCTAACCACAATTTTGGTAAAACAAAAGAAGAAAAAAAGAGGGACAAGTCTATATCATTTTTCTTATAATCAGCATTATGCCACAAATGCTGTCAATTGACCTTAACTTGTATTGAACCTGGAATATTCCCTTAATCATTACAATAACAAGGCACATTTTAGTAAAATAGCAATAAAACATCACATGCAGCCTTTAAAAATGGAAAAACGAGCACATGCTTCAATGATTCTGACCCCTAAAGCTGAGAACAAGTTCAAATGTCTTATTTAATACTCACTTAAATCTTCCCTGGCAGTGTTGACACTGGTCCCCAACCCATCCACGATCACAGACACAGGATCCGTTCACACACCTGCCGGACAGACAGCTCTTCTCGCACGGTTTAGATGGAGAGCCGTCTGATAACAGCACCAGGGAGAAAATAACACACAGCCATAAACATCTGTGCATGCCCAGAAACAGCTCAGGTCTGAGTATCCTCTTCCCTCCATCCATGTCTTTGGAGATGCTGTTGCTGCTGGTAGATTGGGTATCAATATCTTGGGGCCTTTCTTCCCTGCCTTCTGATGGCCAGCTTGTTTTAATTATAACCAGCAGGGGAGATCCATTCACTTCCAGATCATGAATATTGCTTAAATATCAGCGATCGCCCCTTCAATCCTAAAATCTAGGCGATCGTTTAATGGAAAAACCCCAGATCCGAGTGTGATGTGAGAAAATCAGCATAAACACAGTCATATTAAATCAGCTCTCTCGCCTCATTGTGTTTCGGAACAAGGGTAGGAATTTCCAACGTTACCTCCTGCAGTTACAGGTCTGGAAAATAAGTCACCATAACATTGAAAAAAGGCTTTCCTCCCAAAACCAATACCATAACTCAAGCGAGATATTTCCAGCGTTAAAGCATAATATTATTGAACGGGTTTACTCTGATCCCACAGACCCTCCGCAGCCATTTTAAAGCGTAAACATTCAGCTGGCTTCCCAAATACACTGCTGGTGGGATTTAGAGCTTTTAAAACTTCAGCTTTTAGTGATTAAACGTTAATATGCCACGGAGGAAAACGCTAAATAGAGCCGGTTTCAGCTGAAAAAGCATCCTTTCTAACCGTAGCAGTCAGTAACATGGATGTTGTTTCTGCTGATATCCGTTGCGATGAGGGATTTTGGAAAACCTGAGGAACTATCCGTTTTACGCATATTTTTGTCGCTTTTTTTAAGCCTCGGCGTGGTAATCTCCTTCTCAAACGTCACGACCTTTGGGACAGGTATGTTTCCATTTTGTCCAAGCGTGTTAAAAATCCTTCAATGTATGGATTCTGGCCCCCTCGACCACCGTTTACGCTCCAACAGTGAATGAGCTGCTCGCGCTGACTGCTGCTCAGGTTGGCTAAATGTCCGCGCATGCTCAATGGGAAGAGGACATATTTAAAGAGACAGTGGCCAGACGTGTGAACACTTGGACTGTTCATTTCAGTACTTGAAATGCTTCATCAAACATTTTATACCATTACTTTGGGGGGTTTCTACCCAAAAGTAGGATTTCTTCTTTTTGTTTGTTTAGTTGTTTAGTTGATGTTGCATATTTCCTACTTACCATAGAGACAATGGAATTGCTTACAGCATCTGTTTAGTTGATTGTGGTGTTTATTGTGTTTACATATACACTCACTTAGCACTTTATTAGGAACACTTATACACCTATTTATTAATGTGATTATCTAATTAGACAATCATCTGGCAGCAGTGCAATGCATAAAATCATGCAGATACGGGTCAGGGGATTCAGTAAATGTACACATCAACCATCAGAATGGGGAACAATTTTGATCTCAGTGATTTCAACCGTGGCATGAATGTTGGTGCCAGACAAGCTGGTTTGAGTATTTCTCTAACTGCTGATTTTCAGGGATTTTCACACACAACAGTCTCTAGAATTTACTCAGAGTGCCAAAAACAAAATACATCCAGTGAGGGGCAGTTGGAAATGCCTTGTTGATGGGAGAGGTCAACAGAGAATAGCCAGACTGGTTCCAACTGACAAAGTCTATGCTAACTCAGATAACCACTCTGTACAATTGTGGTGAGAAGAACAGCATCTCAGAATGCTATTCTAAGATCTGGGTTAGCCCTGTTTTGGTGGCACGAGGGTGACTTACACAAAATCAGGCAGGTGGTTTTAATGTTGTGGCTGATATGGCGTATAAACACTGGTAGCCAAAAGTTTGTGATAATGTACAGATTTTTGGAAGGAAATTGGTACATTAATTCACCAAACTGGCATTCAACTGATCATAAAGTATAGTCAGGACATTACTGATGTAAAAAAAAAAAAAACAGCACCATCACTATTTGAAAAAAGTAATTTTTGATCAAAGCTAGCTAATATATATATATATATATATATATATATATATATATATATATATATACACTCACCTAAAGGATTATTAGGAACACCTGTTCAATTTCTCATTAATGCAATTATCTAATCAACCAATCACATGGCAGTTGCTTCAATGCATTTAGGGGTGTGGTCCTGGTCAAGACAATCTCCTGAACTCCAAACTGAATGTCAGAATGGGAAAGAAAGGTGATTTAAGCAATTTTAAGCGTGGCATGGTTGTTGGTGCCAGACGGGCCGGTCTGAGCATTTCACAATCTGCTCAGTTACTGGGATTTTCACGCACAACCATTTCTAGGGTTTACAAAGAATGGTGTGAAAAGGGAAAAACATCCAGTATGCGGCAGTCCTGTGGGCGAAAATGCCTTGTTGATGCTAGAGGTCAGAGGAGAATGGGCCGACTGATTCAAGCTGATAGAAGAGCAACTTTGCCTGAAATAACCGCTCGTTACAACCGAGGTATGCAGCAAAGCATTTGTGAAGCCACAACACGCACAACCTTGAGGCGGATGGGCTACAACAGCAGAAGACCCCACCGGGTATCACTCATCTCCACTACAAATAGGAAAATGAGGCTACAATTTGCAAGAGCTCACCAAAATTGGACAGTTGAAGACTGGAAAAATGTTGCCTGGTCTGATGAGTCTCGATTTCTGTTGAGACATTCAGATGGTAGAGTCAGAATTTGGCGTAAACAGAATGAGAACATGGATCCATCATGCCTTGTTACCACTGTGCAGGCTGGTGGTGGTGGTGTAATGGTGTGGGGGATGTTTTCTTGGCACACTTTAGGCCCCTTAGTGCCAATTGGGCATCGTTTAAATGCCACGGCCTACCTGAGCATTGTTTCTGACCATGTCCATCCCTTTATGGCCACCATGTACCCATCCTCTGATGGCTACTTCCAGCAGGATAATGCACCATGTCACAAAGCTCAAATCATTTCAAATTGGTTTCTTGAACATGACAATGAGTTCACTGTACTAAAATGGCCCCCACAGTCACCAGATCTCAACCCAATAGAGCATCTTTGGGATGTGGTGGAACGGGAGCTTCGTGCCCTGGATGTGCATCCCACAAATCTCAATCAACTGCAAGATGCTATCCTATCAATATGGGCCAACATTTCTAAAGAATGCTTTCAGCACCTTGTTGAATCAATTCCACATAGAATTAAGGCAGTTCTGAAGGCGAAAGGGGGTCAAACACAGTATTAGTATGGTGTTCCTAATAATCCTTTAGGTGAGTGTATATAGGCCTATATATATATATATATATATATATATATATATATATATATATATAGTCACAGAAATCATTAACCCTCTGTATCTGAGGGATTCTGTAATGTCAATGTCAATTATGAAATATTAGAGATTTAGTTATTTAGAGTTAGTATTGACATTTTGTTATTTGTTTGCCAAGCAAAATGTGGAGTGGGTCTGTGGACCAAACAAAGTGCAACATATACTAATATAACAGTATATCTGGCAGTTCCTAAAACACTCAGTATAATTGGGAATTTGACATTACACACAAGACTATCACTAGTCTGGGCTTTGTTATGATTCTCACACCTAAGACATCTCTTTTTATTCCATTCTCATCACATGACCCTAATTCAGGCACTGAACAATAAAATAACAACAGAATGAAACACTGTTTAAAAGCACTGATTTTAAAATACCTATATACAATACATACAATGATATCCTTGCTTTAGAGATAAAATTAAATTTAGAGTTACAGTAACAAAAACAGAGTAAACCCTTGGCAGTACTACTAATCATTATTCATGTTATTGGGAAGTAAACATTCACTTATTTTGGAAACCTGACATAGTAGACCTGTGGTGTGACATACTCCATCTAAAGCTATTTTTAGCATATTTTGCTGTACGATCAAATGTTAGATAAAAAAGGTTAAATATAGCAAGCAAAACGGTTGCAGCTGGGATCTCGCAAAAGGCACATTTATTTAATTATTTGCTTTATTTACGTTACTTTCCAACATAATATTGTGTTTTTTCAAGTTGACATCCTGTGGTGAAAATATATTCTTTCTAGAACAACTTAACAGCATTTTGCTATTTATTTTATAATTATTATGCATGCAGCATATATGACCACATAAAAAGTCAACATGGAATATTTGCACTTTCAAAAATGTATTTGTTACAGTGCAGGGCAATTGAAAAATAACCTATAGTGAAAGTAAAAAGGTTATTCAAAATGGATCATAAACGTAAAGGAAATAGTGTCAGCACCTAAAATACTGTATATACTTATATTTATACAGTTCTCATATATTTTAACCTAAAATCTTAATGTTAATTTGAAAAAGTTATGCGACAACTACCTTAATGCTAATTTAGTCCATATGTGCTCCAAATTTGTAATGTGTCATTGAGACTTTTGAGGCTTACATTTACACAATATTCCATTCTTCAAAAACATCCCTGTCTCACTTAAAACTGCCCTACATTCTTTCATGGCCCATTGGGGAACATGACACTTTCTCTTCAGACTTTAAACAGAGGAATGAAAGAATCAGAGCCTCAGGCTATGACAAGTCAGATTCACTGAGCAGCACATTAACTGCACTTGCATGTCCCTGCCTGTCAGAAAGCACATGTGGCATAACTACCCAGTGATGCAACATTAGTGGCCTGCAGGATTAGCATATATTGTCATGTGGGAAAGCATAGGTGATTTACCATTCAATGCTCTCCATTTCAGGCATGCAATTATAAATCCTTCACATTGGTGAAGCACCATAGTGCCCCCAGATGGTAAAAAACATTAAACAGCAGCATCTGATGTGAAATGCATTACAGCTACACTTGCATAATGTAGTTAAAACTCAAATGTGAGCCGAAGGTAAATGTTATTTGAATAATGGTTTATATTTCACATTGTGATTTCCAATCATTTCTGTCTTTGTTCTTAATTTCAATAAAGTACGGGTGGACACAGAGTCTGGGAGCAGAGATGAACGTGATTCTTAATCCCTTACTAAAATGGATTAGCATTTCAGTGTGCCGATTGAGAAAATAAAAACACACTGTGGCAAATCTGAATGATTGCAGTCAGAGGATATGTTCATGTTACTTGAAATAAATCTTATTTTACTGGTGTATTTGAAGGTCTTTTTTTTTGTCAGCTTAAATCAAACAGGAACACAAAATGTTTTTTCTTATTTTAATGAAGAGCACAATTAAAAACGCTGAAGTTTGCAGTTTTGTGTGTATAATTTTGGGAAATGTGTTATAGTTATTGGGCAATACTGTCAATTCTATTTTAAAATCAAGATATTACTATTATACCATTAGTATGCAAAAAGACACATACCTAACTATGAGGACAATATGACATGTAATCATTTTATATATGTGAATGAACAAAAACACATTGGAGTTTATTTAATTTTTTTAATAGGAGCCATTTGGAAGGGAGTGTGCATAAATATGAGTGGAAAGAAAAGTATTTTTAAATAAATAATTATTAAATGGGGGTAATTAATGATCTAGTCAATTTATTTATGCTGCAGAAGAATAATGCACAAATTACAGTACATGTTTTTTTTTTAATTAATAAACCAAAATAACATTAGGTGCATTGGCCCCTGCTGTAATGATAAAAAAACAAAACAGCCCACTATAGCTGCAACATATTAGGGCTTACATAATTACTGACATCATGTCAGTGCCAACAGGTGTTTTGTCACCAAAATAAGTGCATTTTAGCCTTACCACAATCTATTTAGTTGTATGAAAAATAAAGATAATTTATTTCCCATGGTGCCATAAGAACCGCAGCCAAGTGGCTTTCATAATGAAACAATAATAATAATAATAATAATAAAAAAGCACTTTGAAACTTCAGTGGCTTTGATTCCGATAACTGAACTTGATTAAATCTACTATGCACTCCACTGAATTCACCAACTTCAATACACTGACGCCACCTGTCTTAACCTCAAAAACAAAGTACCATATATGGCTATGCAGAGGGATGCACGAAGGTTGCGGCAGAGAAGCCAGATCAAATCAAAGTGGAACAGGCAATTTCCTACAATTCTCTCACTGAGAAAGTAGTTTGTTACATGGAGAGTTAAAGCACTTTTAATCTTTGTTTTGATCTCCATCATCACCCATAGATTTAGATGGGTTGGGTTTATCCTTTGATTTAGCTTTCTTGGCATTATTTTCATGCCCTGTTGACTCAGGGCAGGGCTGCAGAGCCTGTGTGATGTCTGTCAATGTCCAGCGATCCTCCCTCAATGCATGCTCCTCCAAAGTGAACTGACCTTGCTTGGTCCGGGTCAGTTCCTTGACATGAGCACAAGATGACAGAGCTGCAGGCAGTAGAGTGGTGTAACTTAGATTACACAAGTAAATGAAATGTTGCCATCCATGTATGATAGGGTTTTTACATTAAATAAATATATTTTATAGACTCCACCTTTTCCGAGATCATCAACCAAACTTCTGACATAAAACCCGCCTCCACACTCAACATCTGTAAAAGAAAGGAAATTTCAATGTCAGGAAACAGTCAAAAGTTATTCAGTATGGCATAAAATGCTTTATTGACTAATGTGCACTCTTAAAGGGATAGTTCACCCTAAAATAAAAATTCTGTCATAATTTACACTCAAACATATAGTTACAAAACCCTAGTGACTCTTCCTACAATGGAACACAAATTAAGATTTTAGGTAGAATAACAGCCTCATTCACCATTCCCTTTCATTTTATGCACAAAAAGAAAAGATGCAACAGTGTATTTTCACGTCTTTCCAAATGACTAACCAACCTATGGTGAACAGCGGAGGGCTGAAGTCTTGTAACGACAGATTGTACACAGTGACTGGACGTGCGGGTTTGGCCTCAACCTCTTGACCTTGCTTCAGCAGAACAGACATGCGCTTGCCATCCTTCTTCAGAGCTGAATATCTTATAATTCAAAAATAAAACATGTATATGACTTCAAGAAACATAATGCTGTCAGACATGTATGAAGAATGTAGTACGTATCAAACAGAATGGACTGACTCACAGAGGTGGAACCTGCATAATTTCCCCTGTAAACTCCTTTAACTTCCCTTCAAAAGTTTCTTTTGTGATGTGACCTGTGTAAAAAAAATAAAAAATATTCAAACACTATTTATACAATTGTAATCTCCTTCTATAATTTACATGTTACATTGTAAAAACCCATAGTTAAACTTTACAATCCTCATACACTTACTTATGTGAGGTATAATTTTCCCAATCAGATATATTATGATTCTCACCATAACTCTTCTCATCAACAACACTTCCTGTGACGTCAAGCGTATCAGTTGCTTTTCCTAACTCCCCAACAGCGGAGTATTTCTTTATAAAAGAGAGAATTGCATAGGACAGTAATACAAAAAGGGAATGACACATGGATAATAATTAAAGGTGCTCTGTGTATGTGTGTGAGCATATATATATAGATCTATAAATGTTTTTAATGTTTTAAATCATGTGCACCACATGACATTTACACTTTTATCCAAAGCGACTTACAAAAGAGGAAGAATACAACATAAGCGATTTATCTCAAGGAGACAGTAGTACGAAAAGTGCTGCATTACATAAGATGAACACTCTTAAAAGAAAAGCTGCCTTATTTTACATATGGTGCTGGGTGCACATTTATGAGCGCCGTCATGTTGAGATCACATGAGCAGCCGAATATTATGCTATGTTCATGGACATTTTGTTCTACAAAATAAATTAGACACTTTCATACCTGAAACTTGAACTTTGAAGTCGTATTGAATTGTATAATACCAAATGGGCGGCTTCAAAATTCACGCTGAACTCTATTGGTTCCTTTTATATATCATCACGACTGTCGTCAGAGCTTTCATAGAATTTCGAGATGAAGCGAGTTCAACGAAGACATGAATGCTTTTTACAAGTTGGAATCTTGTAATTATGGTAATTCCGATATGACATGAATACACCATTAGTTTCTTCATCTCAATAGTCCCTTGTAATGGGAAGCTTTTACTTGCAAAATAACTTAATCATGGCTTACTGCATATAGCGCATTTTTGCAATGACATCAGTAACTGAGAACATAGTTTTTTAAAGGAATAGTAAACCAAAAATTACAATTCTTTCATCATTTACTAACCATCGTGCCATCTCAAATGTGTATAAAGGCTGCATAAAAGTAATCCATATGACTCCAGCGGTTAAATCCATATCTTCAGAAGTGATATGATAGGTGTGGGTGAGAAACAGATAAATATTTAAAGTTGAAGTATGTCATTATTTCTGCGCTACTAACACCACAAAACAGAATAGCAAAAATGTTTTCAAAACAGCTTTCTAAATGTGCTCCCAGCCTAATGTAGCGCTAGATGTCAGTGCAACATGCACAAATATTACTGACTGCGCCTAATGTAGCCCAGACCATGTTTACCTTTGATCCTGCGAGCATAGTGGTGAGCATCTTGGTTCCTTCACCAATTCCAACCACTGTAAAACAGGTATGCGTTCGGTACACTAAATAATAGCTTGGAAAATGAATACAACTTGATTAACCATAGACTATATTAACTATAAAACGACATCAGTGCTTTTAGTACTATTGCTTTTTCTATGTTGATTTACAGTGGACGACGATTATTATATTTGAATATTTACCAAGTACACCAGCAGCATTGCTGTCCAGTGTGCCGCCATGGCCAATCTTTAAAGGTTGCTTCTTCCTTTTGCGTGGGTTGGGATTTGCAACACCAGCCTCTGTTCAAGAATAAACACTTTACAGAATAAAATATGTTCCGAAAACAGCATTCACTAATCTCTTTATCAGATGGTCATTGCAGAGAATTTGCATGAGCTACTCAGGGCAGGCTACTTAACTGAAAGTTACCCTAACAGAATTACAATATAAAGATTTGCATACCTTTTAAAAGAGCCTTCTTTAGTGAGTTTAACACATCTGCCGAGGTGGGCCCCTGTTTCTTATAAATAGCAAATATACCATTCAGAGACTGCAGTTTGGATAATGAACCGTTCTGTACTGTTGCGACGCCAGCCATGCTTGTTGGTTTCGCGGATTCGCGGCGCAATATAGTGACGTCATTAATATAAGGTAATTGTAGTTCTTTTGACAGTCAGTCAACTACAAACACTGACATTAGCTTGTTTGTCTTTCATCGAACATTTAGTTGAGTGTTGTCTATTAAATATTAATAGGTACATTTTTGTCTTAAAGTTACATTTGGAAAACATCATATCTTCGAAACGCACATCAAAATATTAAACTTCCACAAGGTGGCAATATCTACCCACTAATAGTTTTGGCTAAAGTTGCTTGGAGTAAAAGAAAACAATGAATGGGATCACTCATTTAATGTAATAAATTGTTTATATAATTTTGAATTTCTAAAACAGTGTATATGCTGTTATGTTAAACAGGCCTATATTTAGGCCTGTTTAACATTTACAGGCCTAGAATTATTACGTTATACATAATATTTATACATTAGTGCCAAATATATATATATGTGTGTGTGTGTGTGTGTGTGTGTGTGTGTGTGTGTGTGTGTGTGTGTGTGTGTGTGTGTGTGTGTGTGTGTGCGCGCGCGCGCGCTCGTTGGAATGTTGTTTTTTATTTAATACATTTTTTTATAGGACATTTAAATCTGATGGTCAACTATGAGGTTACATTGACTCGACTGTATGGTAAAATATGAAATGGTCTGAAAGATAATTTAAAAGTTTTAAAGAAAATATCACAATCGAATTCATAATGTCAGAAATGCAAAAACTATTTCCATCGTCGCAAGTCTCAACATAACTGATTTAAGAGATAACTATATTTCACTGCAACTCAATGTGGCCACATACCAGTCCATCATGCGTTTAGCCAGGGCACGCCCATTGTGAAAGCCTTTCGGTCCCGTTATTCTCTCGCTCTTGTAGTAATAGCTGTAATGCGTGCCAATCGCCGGGGCTGCTCCACTGCTCATGGAAAGACAGCTCGTACATTTTCTGTCTTTCTGAATTAGGGAAACTGTATTTTGGATTGAAAGGCATTTTTCCGACCATAATCATTATTTCGGCAAGAAAACCCACAGCGTTTCATCCTGCATCATGTCAACGAGAGGTAACCGAGTTTCTTCTTTTTTTTATAAGTGTCTTATTCACACTCATGACAGATCAATCTATTTCGATCTGCACGTATTTGATGCTATTGTGAATGATGTGGAAATGAACTTGCCTTTGAACTTTGGACTCGATGAGTGGTACTGTCACTACACCTGTCTTGAAATAGTTGCTCTTGCCTACACTAGCCAATATTGGCTAAATTTCATAATACAGTATCATTATACAAGGTAGCCTCAGACTATAGCTAAAGTAATGCTCGAATAATGGCAATTATTCGCTTATCTAGACAAATGACTGATGAGAGGTTGGACAAGGTTACGAAATATGAAACTTTTTTGGCATTAAGATTTGGAAACCTTTAATGTATGTAGTAATACGTTTTCAATTACATGAACTAAGTATATAAATTCTGTAATTTATGTAGCTTATATTATAATTTAAGTAAAAATGTATTAAATACATTTATTACATCAGACTTTTATGTGTTTGCATGTAAACCTGTAGGCTAAATTCATGTAATGTGCATCACTTACTGCTAAGAATTATATCATGTTTTGCAGTGTCTTCAAATAAGTTTATGTTTTTACCTTCTTTTCTGAGGTCAATTAAGTACACAGAGAAGAAACAAGAAGCGTGTTAGAATTTGCATTTTGTGCTCTTGATGTTGGATGGCAAGATATGCCCACTGAATGTTTCTTCTTGTTATTCTAGCTTTGACAGTTCAAGTGGTTTCTGGGCTTCAATTACGGACTTGCCATGACCACTGGAATTGATTTTGGTGCTCAGTCTATTTAAAGAATCAGGCTACTGCTGCCATGAGCCACAGTCCTAGCCTCTACCATGCTATTATTACAACATGTGTTTAAAGACTTGCTAGTTGCAGAAATGATTCATAAAATGCATTGCAACAATATACATTTTTACTTGCAAAAATTGAAAAACCCTTAGTGTTGATGATAAATTAATGAGCTGGTCATATACAGTACAACCACAAATGAGGGTATCAATCCTTGTAATTGCACACATAAGATCTTACCCTAACCCTGAAATGCAGGAGAGGGTTCCATTGAGTTTGGAAGATGTGAATGAGATGATGAAGAATATCATTATGACTATCCAGTTATAGAATGTGTTTAATATAGTGAAATCAAATGACCAGATTTAGTTGTTCTAAAGAATGCCCCCCTCACCCACATATCATATCCCTTCTGAAGACATGCATTTAAGCTCTGGAGTCATATGTATTACTATTATGCTAACTTCATATGCTTTTTGGACCTTCAAAGTTCTGGCCAGTTGCCACCATTCACTTGCATTGGATGGACCAAGAGAGCAGAGATATTTTTTAATAATGTTAATTTGTGTTCATCAGAAGAAAGAAAGTCAAACATCTGGGATGGCATGGGGGTGAGTAAATGAGATAATACAAATTTGTATGTGAACTATCCATTTAAACCTATGTAGATGTAAACTACTTTTTATGCATTTAAGACATATTAGTCTGTTTTTGGTTTTTGGTATGGAAAAGTTCTTGCATCAGACATTTTTGGCAAGAAGTGTGTTTAACTTTGGAAGTGTCTAGTTTCCTCTCAGACCGTGCACATTAGTGAAGCCCCATTCACAGTAACTTCTAATGCATTCTAGTGCTAGACATATTCTTACCTTGTTCCTGTAACCCCTAGTAGCCAGGAGTAATAAAGTTCACTGTAACATTTGCACTTGAAATGAAGACCCACATATCTAGACATTTCGTTTTAATCAGTGGGGTCAGTGCACTAAACATGCTAAACTTTGGAATTAGTTTGTCAAAGAGAAAGAATTAATCACAAACATTTCAGTACTCAACATTTAATATCATATATCCATGGTCTCTCTCTCTCTCTCTCTCTCTCTCTCTCTCTCTCTCTCTCTCTCTCTCTCTCTCTCTCGCTCCTCTCTCACTCCATTTCTCGGACTCTAGATCATTGTATTCCCCTAGGGAAGCCCAGTTGAATCTGTCAGCTGGAATCAGTGTGAGAATCTGAAAAGTAAACTGTCCCTAACAACATCCAAAGAGTAACTTGCTTTTCTTTGGGCTTTAATCAGTGTAGTGATACCACTCGATTTTCTTTCTCAACAACTATCACAAATTCCAAAGGAAAAAAGATTTCTTGACAGATTGAGAAATCGTCTGTTCTTCAAATTTTAGAGTGCTGTAAAATTTAACAAGTTTTGTGCTAAATGTATTATTTAATACAGTATGACTAAATCAACATGACTACACTAAGTTGCACCAATGAATGTGATTTTAAAAGGTCACAACAGGTTGAAATAGCTCATTAAGGTAGCATCTGCATGAGACTGAAAGTATGTATGTTGTGTTAAAATAAACAAAAACAATTCTGATAATTGAATTTAATTAAATTAAATGATCTACATTTAATTTCTTATTAAAATATCTAAACTATACTGTAGTAAGATACATATCACTGTCCCACTTGAGGTCATCCAGCCCCTCTAAGATATGTCTCATATGATTGCTTTAAGTGGCTGTCAAGCTCTGAGAGTTGTCTCTGATGGGGTGAACATGATGGAGGCCAGCGGGCACAGTTTTGTCACCATGGAACCTATTTGACATGGGCTTGCCTCAGAAACATGGCAACACAATCACTTAACTTCAGCAAAGTGACACGTCATAATTCTTGCTTTCTATTTCTTGGCCAAGCTTTTCTTTGTTTGTGTCCAGCTTAGCCACACTGTTTATTAAATAATTTGATAAATAGTATGAATCATTCCTCCACGGAGCTTCAGCACAGTCAGTGAAGCTACATTAATTACTGCAGCCTAGATGCAAAATAAGGTTCTGTAAGAAGGTTTATTTTTTTATCTCTCACTGTAGTGTCTTTATGTATGGGGCTGCATATGCCAAAAAACGAAATCTTATGTAGTTAAACTCATTTGACATTTAGCCATTGGCTATGCTTCTTTATGTGGACTTGTTGGTGCTCTGCGGACCTGCCATGGTTAGACTGACCAGAGGAAGTTGATCATGCTTACTGATTGCTTGGTTTTCAGCGTCATGTAAGCCTATGGGCTATAACTGTTGTTCCAGGCTTAAAATTAAGATTGATCCAACCAGGAAGCTACCTCTTTCCTTCGCTGTGTCCCAAGCTGCCCTCAGCCAGCAGAGCCTGGGCACACTACATTTCTGTAACTAGGATGTCACCTCTGTTTGATGAGTTGGTCAAGTGAAGAGGGGGAAGAGGTGATGGGGGAGCTGAACTTGAACCTTTGTTATAAACTTAAATGTGAAGTGTGTAATTTCTGTGCCACAAATAGAAATGCTAAAACAATAATTTATTTCATATAATAATGTTAAACAGTCCTCCCCAAACTCAAACATTGGTTGAGCAAATGTTGACATGTCGGACTACTCAAACGGCAATGTTTTGCTCTGCGCCACAGTGTTATAACTTGTATGGGGAAACCAACCTACAAATGAGTTTATTATAGTTGTCTCTGCACTCATAATCTTTTGAGTTGCACTGGTTTATATGGCAGTCACCTTGGAGCAGCAGCGATGCAGCATCGTGCCTTTTCAGAGACTGTGATGGCGCATTTCCACCTTAATTTAGCAGGGTAATCTGATTTATAGAACATTTACATGACTATATTTTATCTTGCATTACCCTGGCATTCATAAAAAAAAATAACTGTCAACACTGCTGAGGGAGTAACGGAAAACGTGGCAATGCTCTCAACCATTCCACATAATCATCGTTTTTTTTTTTTAATGGTAACTCCCAATCAATCCTGTATATAATGTATATATATATATATATATATATATATATATATATATATATATATATATATATATATATATATACGTATATAAACAAGAGCAAAATAACTAGTATTTGACTGGTCATGTGATCTCAACATGCCAGCCCAGCTGATTATACTGACCACTGATTATACTACTGATATTAGACTACTGATATGACTGTGAGTGATTTAATGATTTAAACATATTTTTTACAAGTACAGCTAATTTATTTAGGGATTTAATGTTTTTAATGAAGATATGAAAAAATGTACAGTCATCACCTTTAATGAAGCTTAAAGATTTTAGTTCGGAGGGAGAGAAAGAATATAATGCTGAGTATCTGAGTGAGATACTCATGCTGAGTTCGAAATTCACAGTCAGCAAAAGACACACAGGGTCACAGGACAAATGATGATGCCTTTTTGTTGAATCAAGTGCCTTCTTTTAGACTTTTCCCTGCTCAGCAAATGGTTACTGCCACCAAAAGCTCAGATAGAAATCTTTTCATGACCAAATTTACATGTTTCTTCTATAAATCTCTCTCCACATCACATCTTTCTGATGTCATCACAATTTTAAACTCCCTGAACTCATACATAACTCACACTGGCTCTCTATATTCCTCCCCTTTTTTTCTCTATGACCCTTACTTTACTTCTCTGAGTTGGTGAGATTACGATTCTCTATTGCATATTGTTTGGAGGTTCTATGGAGATCCTGTGTGAAGTCACATCAGTGGATTGGCCACCATTGAAACAATGGCAGGAGCTGGGCAGGGGCCAGTGGAATGAGAGTTCTATACCACCCTGTGCTCATGTGTTAACCTCAGTTTGAACTTGTCAGGCCATATTTGGCAGTGGAGACAGGTGTCTGTAAATGCATCCAACCCCAATAACAAAGGCGGTCCTAAAATACCTCTATGAGGAGGTCTAGAAACTGTAAACTGATGGAAAGATAGCACAATATACATCGATCAGCCACAACATTAAAAATACCTGCCTAATATTGTGTTAATCCTCTTTGTGCCATCAAAACAGCGCAAAACCGCATCTCAGAATGCAACACACAATGCAACAAGATGTTTCCATCCACAGAACTGCCACTCACTGGATGTTTTTTGTTTTTGGCACCATACAGAGTAAATTCTAGAAACTGTTGAGTTTGTTGAGGAGATAAGCAGTTACAGAAATACTCAAACCAGCCTGTCTGGCACCAAATAGAGAACATCCAGTGAATGGCAGTTATGTGGACAGAAATACCTTGTTGATGAGAGAGGTCAACAGAGAACGGCCAGACTGGTTCGAACTGAAAAAGTCTACAGTAACTCAGGTAACTGCTCTGTATAATTGTGGTGAGAAGAATAGCATCTCAGAATGCTGTTTTGGCGGCACGAGGGGGAGCTACACAACATTAGGCAGGTGGTTTTAATGTTGTGGCTGATTGGTGAATATGCACAGTATATGTACTGTACATATATGTCATAGTTCCAGTGAGTTCATCGGTCTGTTTGGTTTGTTTTGTTATTTCTCTCCCTCATGTGTCTATGGTGCTGTTGGCATTTGTGATCTCATGAGAACATTGAACACACCACTAACTGGCGTGCTATCAGCACCCGTCTCTCCACTTATTCACTGCCCATTTAAGCCCTTCGTTGTGTCATGTTCTTTGCTAGATTGTTGTTTGGTGTTGATGTAACTCACCTCGCTCTCTCTGCCTAATTGGTCCTGTCTCGTGTATCTGTTTTGATTGACCGTCTCTGCCGGTGTCTCGGGAGTGTGGTTGCCTTCCAGTTTGCTGTACGCCTATTCTCTTCATCCACAACTCTTCAGTAGATGACTCCTCACTAATCTGCTCCTGACTAACACAACGCATACACTTGCCTATGAACACACTCTAGACTAAGGATTCCTTACAGATCTGCTCACTACACGGTCAGCGCGCACTCATTGACAAACACACCCGTCACCTTCTACTATAGTCAGTGCCGGGATCTCCACATTTCACCTGGATCAGATGAAGTTAAAATGTATTGTTAATAAATCCTTTGAACTGTTCCTCTTCTCTTGGGTCTCTTTGTCTAGCCTTTGTGACTATATACTGTATATATATATATATATATATATATATATATATATATATATATATATATATATATACATATATATATATACACACACACACACACACACACACACACACACACACACACACACTGGCGACCAAAGGTTTGGAATAATGTACAGATTTTGATCTTATGGAAAGAAATTGGTAGTTTTATTTACCAAACTGGCATTCAATTGATCACAATGTATAGTCAGGACATTAATAACATGAAAAATTACTATTACAATTTAAAAAAAATTCTGAACCACGCACACGTGTCTTGTCGGGCACTTCTCACGCACCTTACAGTCTAGCTGATCCCACAAAAGCTCAATGGGGTTAAGATCCATAACTCTCTTTTACAATTATCTGTTGTCCAATAACTGTGTTTCTTTGCCCACTCTAACCTTTTATTTTTGGCTTTCTGTTTCAAAAGTGGCTTTTTCTTTGCAATTCTTCCAATAAGGCCTGCACCATTGAGTCTTCTCTTTACTGTTGTACATGAAACTGGTGTTGAGCAGGTATAATTCAATGAAGCTGTCAGCTGAGGGCATGTGAGGAGTCTGTTTCACAAACTAGAGACTCTGATGTACTTATCATCTTGTTTAGTTGTACATCTAGCCTTCCACATCTCTTTCTGTCCTTGTTAGAGCCAGTTGTCCTTTGTCTTTGAAGACTGTAGTGTAAATCGTTGTTTGAAATCTTTGTGTAGCCTTCATTCCTCAAAACAGTGATTTACTGACGAGTTTCTAGAGAAAGCTGTTTATTTTTTGCCATTTGAACTAATATTGACCTTAAGACATGCCAGTCTATTGCAAAATGTGGCAACTCAAGAAAAGAAAAAAAAACACAAAGACAATGTTAAGCTTTATTTAATGAAACCAAAATGCTTTCAGCTGTGTTTGATATAATGGCAAGTGATTTTTTGGAATGGTGCCAAAAAAGTGATTGGCAATGGAAGCGCTTTGTTGATGAGAGAGGTCAACAGAGTTGTTCAAGCTGACAGAAAGCCTATGGTAACTCAGATAACCACTCTGTACAATTGTAGGGAGCAGAATAGCATCTCAGAATGCACAACATGTTGAATGTTGAGGCGGATGGGTTACAACAGCAGAAGAACACGTCAGGCAATTATTAGGACCATAGTGTTCCTAATAAAGTGCTCAGTGACTATGTATATATACATATATATAATATATATATATATATATATATATATATATATATATATATATATATATATATATATATATATATATATATATATATATATATATATATATATATATATATATATATATATATATATATATACTATAATATTTATAAATAATTTATATATATGTATATACACTAATTTATTTATTTCATATATTATTTATCCATCGCAGGTGTGTGAGCACCAGATGGAACCCATCATTCTGAATCCAGCTGACCACACACTCCTGTGCTCTCTATTCCCCTTAGGCTGCTGATTCTGTGCTAAAAAAAATTGCTATCCCAACTAATGCTTTATCTGCACTCAGCTCCAGAGCCACTCAAGAGCCCACAGAATAAATGTTTAGCTTCGTTGTGGAGTTTATATACAGTGCATTTACTAAAATGTATCAGGCCATGTCCTCCTGAGGTCAGGTTTATATCAAAGCCAGTTTACTTTCCTTGCTTATATCTTTTTGCGGACAGAAGTTGCAGGTCATTGGGGTAAAGGGTTGCTGAATACTACTGGCTGCCTGCCAACTTTTGTCCTAATTATTTCCTGTGTTATTGTAGAAGATATGGCTAAAGGTAAACCCAGAGATCCCATTTAAAACAAAGGAGCATTATGCTATACAGTGTAGCAAAATACTTATTAAAACAATTCAAAATTGCTCATGATCTCTCAGCCTCCTTCCTAATGTTATAGACATCAGACTTTGAGTAACTCTGTGTATTGGAGAAACTGATTTCTCACTTATTTGTGTGTGCGCATAGTACCTTTAGCTATAGTATGTATGCACGCACATAATATATAATGTTTTCAGACAAATCTGACAAAACATATTTGGGGAATATCCTCAATTGAAAAAGTTGATTCATAAATATATATATATATATGTGGAGCGGAGGGGGGCGGGGCCGGGTCGGAATATCGCGCGCCCGGGATAAAGGCGGCCGGTGACGATTGTTCGAGAGAGAGAATTACGGACATGTCCGTCATGTGTGTTTGTTTATGTGTTTTTGAGTTTTCATTAAATTATTATTTATATTGACAAGCCGGTTCTCACCTCCTCCTTGCCCATCCTTTAACTGTTTTACAATATATATTTTTTTTTCATAGAGAATTATTATTTTTGGGTGAACTACTCCTTAATAGTTTGGAGATGTTCCAGTACATCACAGTAATAATCCTGTAGTTCTTTACTGATCTACTCGGGAACATGCACATTTGGCCATAAACATAGTACAAACAAGACTAAATCCGATTAGAATGGCACGATCATGTAATCTCTAGTTGAGCAATATTATGGGTGAAATATTTGCTGTTTCCCTGGCAAAGTGGGTTTATAGGTCATCCACAATGTCATGAGGGCTTAATTGCTGCATCCAAGACCACCTGCAATGAGAGCAGCAGCAATCACATTAATTACATCTTAGCAGGGCACAGTGGCATTAATAACAGTTCTACAGACTCAGGAGAAGCACATGCAGTCCTAATTGGATGAGACATAACTACAACTGTAGCATTCGTTTTGTCCCCTGGGTCCATGCCCTGTGCATTTTGGGTGTTCTTGTTGATCTAACGTTCTGTAAACTCACAATGGATAGAAACTGACCTTTTGAATCCACAACTTTTTCTCAGGGATTGTCTGATGCCATATTCTGGAGATATTGGGCATTTATTAAGGCTTTTTAGCTTGCTCGCTGTGTCTAAATGTGTTATGTTAAGCCCCCCTCCAGCTTGGAAGCATCACAGAATGATCAGGTCTTGTTGAATGATGTACAGTGACATGGCACTGTTAGGGCTTCTTTAATGACTAGCAGATACAAGCCATCAGCCATAGAATGCATGAATATTGCAAAGCACAGAATACTGTGCTGAATTCCACACTGCCTGAGACAAATCTATCTACAGACCAGTTATAATGCCAGAGAGCCACAGTTTTTACACTTTTTAGGGTATTCAACCTACGAGTGGCTTACTTATTGTTGTCTATACACATTAAACTGGTATAAGAGTGTATATCTGAAGTATATGAAATGTTTTACCATTTCAAAAATGACACACACCTTTAAATATGGCAATATTAGATGACTTATTACAGATTTCTATCCATCTCAAGAGACAGCGTTTGTTTTTAGTCCAAGTGCTGCTTTTGAAATTGGTTACGTACTGCCACTGTTATGCTCACATTAGTAAAAGGAGACCATAATGCCAAATTAATAGTGCTCTGTTTGCGACAAGACCATCCCCAATGGCCTCTTGAAATAATTTTAGAGCTGAAGCTAAAATGCAAACTCTTTATGCCATCAGATGCTAAGAGAAATCTCTCTTTTCTCTGTCACATTTAGGACTGGGAAGTGATACAGATTTCCTAATTTGATTTGATTCAGATTCACAAGCTCTCGATTTGATTCCAAATTCGATGAAGTATTGTTTCCTTTGGGTATATTTTAGTTATAATGACCCTTTTGCTTACATATGAAAGAAATTCTCTCCAAGCTAATGCTGTTAATTATACATGGGAACGTCTAACAAGGTACATTATGACAATATACATTTTATTAATAATATTTGATTTGTTTTTCACCATTTTGGTCAAATTTTGACTTTTTAAAAATGAACAAATGCATGTTTTCAACCAATAAATAAGATATTGTATTTCATATATTATTTTGTGTTACATGATTATTGTTTAATTGCATAATTGTACTATTTACAAGTATATACATTGATTTGTGGCACACATGCTAAAACTGGTACTGTCTCGCATTTCTGTAAAGAGCATCTTTATGAGCGCATGTTAAAGTTGCCATAAGCGATATTAGCCATTCTAGAATTTTCTCAAACTGAGCTGTTGGATTAAACACGCCCTCTCTTTCTAAAACCCAGCACTCCAAAGATACCAAATGAGCTTTACTGATACCGAGCATATGCAGTTTTCAAAAACAACAGCAGCAAAATAGCGCCCTCAACTGACAACTGTAATGAACAAAATGGCATAAAAATAGTATTACGCCTCAATAATTAGCAGAAACTACAATACTATGAGAATGCAAAAAAGTTTAACAGGCAGGAAGCATCAGAAACCGCAGCCCACAGACACGTTTTTGTTTGCTGTTTACGGAGTCTAGTGCTGTCACATAGGCAGGTGAGATATCTCACAACACTTATTTCATTAATATCTTTTAGGGAGTAGGAAAGGTTTTTGCATACCTTTCCATAAAAATAAAAAATATATAGCTTACAGTGCCTGTAGGACTCAAATGTCTTTATCTCATCTGTGCCATGTGTAACGGTAGACAGCTGGTACGTGAAAGCTGTGACGAGGCCGGCGAGGAATGAGGATCTAAACGCAGATTTAATAACACAAAGATAAACAAAGAAACTCAGAATACTGTATAAGGAAACAAAACACAGGGAACCAAGCACAGAGCATCAAACAATACATGTGAAGACTGACAAAGAAACCAGGGGATTCAAGGGCTGAAATACACATGGTATAATGAGGAAAACTTGGGGAAACAATCAGGGGAAACCAATCATGAAAAGAAACTACAAAGGACTACAAAACTAACAGGAAACAGGAACAGGGAACTAAACAAGTATTTCATCATAAAAGTCAAGGCAAAAACAGGGAATACGTGATAAAAGCTGTGCAGTGTGTGTAAACCTCACTCCCCTGGCCTCCATCCTTTACGTGCCTGCCTCCCACGCTGGAGATGCCGGTTTGAATCCTGTTCGGAGCAGGTCTAGCAGGACCTGTTACAGTGGTGCCGTGACCCGGATGGGAGTGAGGTTTAGGAGGGTGAGTGTAATGGGAGCCGGTTGGTACATGAAAGCTGTGCAGAGTGTGTAAACCTCTCCCCAGGTCACAAGAAGCACACTAGCGACTGACACTAATGGTTGTAGCCTTTAGCCTTCTCGTTAACGCACCCGCCTTCTCGTTAACGTGTCCGCCTCCCATGCCAGAGACCTCGGTACAAATCCCACTCGGAGTGTGTCGAGCAGGACCGGTTACACATACATGCATGATTAGAATTAAATGTTTATTCTTGTTGGTTTTCATCAACAACTGTCTCTAGAGAACAGAAAGAATTTTAAAAGAGACATTATTTAATGATAAATGGGTCGCATAGCTCTCATATTTGGACACACATACATGGAACAACTTTTACTCTCAAACCGCAGGATCTCGAAGTTCAATACTCCACCAATTACTGGTGAGTAACATTTAATCATTTACCAACCAGTTGCCAAATATATACATTTTAGTCACATAGCGCAAAATTTGGTTGCCAATGTGAGTAATTTCCTCTCCTTGTAGTGGAGTGTTGCGCATAGAGAAAAGATCGATCTTGGGATTTAAGAATCGATATTGGGGCGGCTGTGGCTCAGTTGGTAGAGTGGGTTGGCCACTAATTGCAGGATTGGTGGTTTGAATCCCGACTCCACATGCCGAAGTGTCCTTGGGCAAGACACTGAACCCCAAGTTGCTCCCAATGGCAGGCTAGCACCTGTGTCACAGTGTAAAGTGCTTTGAATACCGTTAAGGTTAAAAAGGCACTATATAAGTGCAGACCATTTATTGAGATGCACACAACCAAACACTGTGTAAGCACATGCTTTTTTTGCATTCACTTATTTTATTTGCTAGAATGTTTTTTGAAGATACATACTTAATTGTGCATCAGCTATAGCTATTTTTATTTTATTTTGTTATGTTTTTTACCTGGTCCCTTTTTCTTTCTTTTATTCTTCCCTCCTTACATTTCTTTATTTACCTCACCCTATATACTGTATGTTCTGTAATGTTCATTTCCTCACTTTAAATTCTGTATACACTTTTTGTATTATTTTATCATTTTTTGTTTGTTTTTTCTTTTATTTTCCCCACCTTACATTTCATTATTTACCTCACCCTGTATAGATTCTGTATTGTTCATTTTAGTACCTTTATGTACTGTATATGCTTTGGTATTATTGTAAATGCTGACAATTTCATCAATAAACTTTATTGACTATGAAATGGATTTTTGAGTTCTGAGACCACTCAATACATTTAACGCTCCAGTGTTAAGGTAGCATTACAGATATAGATCAAATTAGTTGCATTTACATTTGTTTTTGTTTTGCTTGCTTGCACCTTGTACTCCCTTGAGAGGCTTGTGATATTTGCCCTGGTGTTTGTGGGTCTGTAAATTAGCTGCAAAGTTTTGACTCTGATTTTGTCGAAACTCCACACTGTTTCCGAGCAACCTCTGCTACCTTGGGCTAGTTTGCTTTCACAGTAGACTGTAATCGCCAGGGATATAAATCAAATCAGCCTCACGTAAAATACAGAGAGGGAAAAAACAACCCTTAACTGGAAAGAATTACAACATTAAGAAAGAATTTCACCATCATTTCCTTAGCTCTGTAGCAAGTGAGCCTAGTGAATATTGACAGAGCAGTTGTTTTAGACTAAAAAAAGGAGGTTTTGTTGTTAAAATACCATGTCAAATTTAACCATGTTGTACTGGATTGATAAGGCTTTCTCTCTTTCATTTCCTCTTTCTCTCTCTCCCCCCCTCTATTCTTTTTGGGTGTTTTTGCATTTTAAACCCCAGAGCAGATGTGGCACATCCCTGCTTTGCCTATGTTGCAGAGCAGTTAATGATTAGCCAGTTTAGTCAAGTTTACTACCTGAACAGCCAATGGGTGGACCCGTCTGTCTCTCGAACTTAATGCTTCACTGCTCCCGGAGAGCATGCATCTGTTTTCAAGTGTGTGTGTGTGTGTGTGTGTGTGTGTGTGTGTGTGAGTGAGAGAAAGAGTGAGAGAAACCAACCAGGGATGCCTTCATTTAATCCTCCAAGTGTGAGGAAACATGTCCAACTCCATGTCATAAAATGCTGGCACCACCTTCTAGATTTCTCAACAAAGATTCATATTTGGTCTCTCAATTTACATTACAAAAATTGTATTGCCAAAGAATTTGTGACCGCTGCGTGTAATGGGAAATTATAAAATCTAAACAAATAAATTAAAATAACAATTGCGCAAATAAACTAGTAGTATTAAAGGTATAGTTCATCCAAAAATGAAAATTCTCTCATTATCATCTCTCCCTCATGCCATACCAGATGTGTACTTTCTTCTGCTGAACACAAATAAAGATATTAAGAGGAACATCTCAGCTCTGTAGGTCTGTACATTGCATGTGAATGGTGACCAAAAATGTGAAGGTATAAAAAGCAGATAAAGACTGCATAAAAGTAATCCATACGACACCAGTGGTTAAATCTACATCTTCAGAAGTGATATGATAGGTGTGGGTGAGAAACAGATCAATATTTAAGTCTTTCTACTCTAAATGCACAAATATTTGGCGATTCACTTTCTTTGTGCATTTCGCCACCTACTGGGCAGGGAGATTTAACTATCACTTTAATAGTAATATAATATATAAATAAAAGTCATATACAGTTTTATTTATTTCAAGTGCAGATCAGCATGCTTCACATATCAGAAATTAAAAATGTATAAATAATATATTATAAAATTTGAAATAACAAAACTACATTTAAAATATATATTAAATTATAAATTACAACAACAATATTAAAAAGTAACACAAAAATGTTCTCAAAAGGAAAAAATACAAAACAAAAAAATTTACGTTGTGCTAAACTGTCAGGTCATGTTTACTTTATTGCGCTTTTCACATTGTTTATGATTAAAATAAGGAAAATTATGCTTACGCTGCATTTTCACTGCTGTATCATTTAAGACAAGTATGTCTGCAGCGACCTTACTGAATAAAATTATATAAACTAAGAGCATGCTGAAATAGAGAGGAATATTATGATTAGGAACATAAAGAATTTCATTTTTTAGTAGTTCACCCAAAAATTGAAATTCTGTCATTACATTTTCTGTGGAACACAAAAGGAGACATTAGGCAAAATGTTATCATCAGTCACCATTCACTTGAATTGTATCTTCTTTTTTCCATACAATGAAAGTGAATGGTGATTGAGGCTAAGACTCTGCCTTACATCACCTTTTGTGTTACACAGAAGAAAAAAATTAATATGGGTTTTGAACACATTAGAGTAATTAAATGATGAATTTTCCTTTTTGGGTGAACTATCCATTTAAAAACACTTTATATTCATCAAATAATAGCAGTGCTCCTTGTGTTGATGCACTTTACATTGTATGCATTCATATATCTAGTGATTCATCCTTGACATGAGAAATTCTATACCTTACATCTATACTAAGTAAATGCAGGAGCAGGGAATGTTATGCAATGAGATGTGGGGCACATTTGGTTATGAAAAGGAGGATTGTTGGATGTTTGTAGGGTAGTTATTAAACCACGCATGGCTTGTTTCAGGAAGCTGGGTCTGATCCAACACTACTTCTCATCATTAGCCTTACCGACCACAAAATGTTCCCATATAACTGGTCATGTGTAAGAGTGTCAAGATGAGTTGATGGCCGGGTAGTATTGTTAAGGATGTCCAGCTTCCAAGCGCATGGAAACAGGCCCCTTAGCACTTGTGCAGATTAGCTGCTTGATTGTGTTGCCCTTGCCTGGGTCAGAACATATGTGAAATAGGCTATAGGGTAAACACATAAGAACATTCTGCTTTATACAAGGCAGACTGAAAATAGTACAGTATGTATGCAACTCAATGCAGCACCAGTGTGCAACCTGCAGAGATAGATATTTAATCCAAATCCAGAGTGGCCTCATATAGAACTGGTTACCATTAAGGAACCCAGAATACCTTTATTTACTGCATTTTAACCTCTGGCAATATGCATGGTTGATGAATATCTTGTTTTGTTTGATTCTCAGAGCAATTTCTGTGTGTTTTGGACAGTAGATGGTGCTCTTTTGCCCTCTGGGTTTGTATTTTTACACTAAGAGAGCTCTCAATAGTGTGTAAGCTTTGCATTTAAAATGTAAGAACTAGTCAGTGCTGTGGCACAGTGGGTACTGCAAGTGCATGCATCACATGGAAGCTGCTGTGCTCTTGAATTCAGGTTGAAATTCTTCTCCATGTCTTCATAATTTAGAATTTTCCTATAAGGAATGTTCCAGGTTCAATGGACTGCATTTATAGCATAATATTTATTACCACAGAAAAATTATTTCAACTCATTTATTTAAAACAAGAACAAATGTTAGTAAGGCACTTTTCATGGAAGGGAAAATAGCCAGTCTATAAACGTTAAAATATACACTGTTTTAAAAGTATAGCCACAAGATGTAAATATTATACATGTTAGCATGATTTTCGTGGAATTAAATCTTTGTTCTAAGTGATTTTACTGTGATAAAATCACTTACAGGATTTACCAGTATTACATTGTCATTACAACAAATTCGTCAAATTGAATAGAACTTTACGCAAAGTTTAGAACTAAAATCATACATAGAGTTTATGTCTAATGGCAGTGTTTAAATTGTGTATTTTAATATTTAATTTTTAGTATGGCTTCATTTACTTCCATTGTAAGCTCTTTATTTTTTTTAATTTTTGTTTCCCGTGGTAATAAACACATGCTCTGTTGACTGAGCTTAACTTGTTTTGAACCCAGAACATTCCTTTAAAACTATAAAAATATCTACTCTTTTATTCCTATTAAAATATATTTATTGCAAAATATATTTTTTATATATTTAATCCATTAATGTAATTTTATACAAAGCTTAACAAATAAATAATTAATAAAAAAATACCAATATGAATTTCTAACTATGTGAATGCAAATTAAAAGATGATACTGTTCATAATAATTTGTAATAATTATAAAGCATTACAGAGAAAATCAAAGGTTTCTTGTTTTTCCAAGGGGGGGCCCCAAGAGTTTGGGTGGGGCGTCCAAAGATTTGTAAAGGTTTTAAACCCCTGCAGTGATTAGTGGTGGTGTAGTGGGCTAAAGCACATAACTGTTAATCAGAAAGTTGTCGGTTCGATCCCCACAGCCACCAGCATTGTGTCCTTGAGCAAGGCACTTAACTCAAGGTTGCTCCGGGGGGATTGTCCCTGTAATAAGTGCACTGTAAGTCGCTTTGGATAAAAGCGTCTGCCAAATGCATAAATGTCTGCCAAATGCATAAATGTAAGATTAACTGCAAAAAGCAATTTAAGTTATATCTTTCAAGTGACATGGCTTAATTTCTCCAAAGCAATGAAGGGGAAGAGCAGGGATAAAACACTTGTGGGTCTTGACTCATTTATTCTGATATGTCAGTTGTCGGTACACGTGTCAATTATATTCATAACGCAATCGAGTTGGATACAATTAAACTGGAAGTGCACAAAGGACGATGTTAAAGCAGGCGTTTCTCGGCACCCTCAAGACTCCCAGACTTTATAAAGGTATTTCACAATTGTAATGCATTGTAATAAATAAAAAAATACTATAATGTAAATATACTGTACAGTATGCTGTATGTTTAATAAGTATATACTAATGTTAGTCAATAAACAACAAATCTTAAGATTATGAAGCACCAACATCACTATATACATATTTGTCATATTCACTAATATGCCTCAGTTGATTTCTGTGTATTCTTCATGTGTTAAAGCAGCTCTTGCATTCATACAGACAGGATCATCTCAGAACATTTGTAATATTGTGACCAAATCAGAGCAGAAAACATCAAAACATGCAACCTCTGAATGAGAGATGCTTATAGTAATGTTCCAGTAGACGTGTGTACTCGCCAGTCAGTCACACATCAGACTCGCCGGCGTACAGAGATGAATCATGGATAAAAGGGAGCTGAAGCGTGTTTCGCCTAGGGTGCCATACAAGCAAGAATGGCTACTGATTGTAGGTCATTTTCTGGAAAAGTCTGTACGTGTGAATGCAACAACTAAAACAAGTCAATAAATACAACTGAATAAGAATACAAGAAAAGGAACTGAAAAACAAGAATGAACAGAAAACTTTAGCATTTAGTCAGTTGCTCTGATCATTTCTGCACCTCTCTTATATGTATTATGAATATTGGTTCAACCTTCATCTGTGAATTGGGGACTCTGAGGGGTGTGACAGAAACAATAGATACTCTGCACAACCAAAGACTGAATGACAACACTACGAAATGTCAGGATGACTTAAAATGCCTCTCTGCTCTGTCATGTGTGGCATTTCAAGCATCTATGGGCTTGTACCTTGAAGGGGTTACAAGTTTCATATAATGAAAAAGTAATTGCATGTGCTTGAATGTTGTACTTACTTTTTGGCTTATATGTATTATAGTATTTTATATATTCATAGATCGCACAATGGTGTTTTGTCTGTGTGCTTTACATTTTAGTCTATGTGCTTTGAGCCATCATTGGGAGCATGCCAGTTTCCTTATCCTTAAATAGACCATGTGGTGCTCAGTAGTGGCTCATAATATTAAACGTTTGTGGGCGTGGGTATTTGATGGAAGAGCTTGCATGTGTGCATATGAGTAAAGACATTTCTACAGTTGCCTCTCAACTTTTAGGAAAAAAAATATTGTTTTTTAAAGACTCATGCTTTAACCTCCTGAGACCCCCGCACGACTGCTGTGTGCATTTTCCATTTCTCTTTTTGATTTGTAGTAGCATCTAATAAACAAGCAAAAAAATAAATTCTAGAGCAAATAGTTTTACTAAAAATGAATGTCCATATATGTGAAATTTTTAATTATACCAAGCTATAGAAAGTCATTTTTTTCATACAAAACATTTATTATGTTTCCAGGAGTGTTGGTTATTCATGTTTTTGAGATATTACAGACATTACAGCTGATTTTCTGTAAATCTAACAAGGAGCTAACTAAAGGCTACAGCCTCTAGCATCGGTCGCTAGTGCCCCTCTTGAGGCCAGGAGAGCGAGGTTTACATACTACACAGCTACCTACCAGCTGGCTACTGTTACATCTGCCAAACATGTTGAGTTGTCCACACATCATCTGCAGCTTGAAACTGAACTTTTCATTGGACTTTAGGATTGAATGCACTTAGCTGCATAGAAAGCTATAGGATGCTCCCTTGCTCCCTATTTAGTGAATGACACTGCATGAAAAGAGCTGTATCTGGACCAGTAGACTCCTGTATAAACCGCTGAAATTCAGAAATCTACTGACCTGGAGTCTCAAAATCCACAGGCCCATTTACATCTGATTATATACCATTTAGGATGTTTAAAGGGTAACTAAACCCTAAACCAACTTTTTTTAGTTAATGATCTGTAAGCATGGGGCTTTATTAGTACTGGTCATTGATTCAAGTAATTTTTTTGACATTTGTGTATAAAGTGTTTTAATTCTACAATATATGGTGTAAAAACGTCTGAGTGCTGCCCTCTTCAGGTTGAACGGTGGCTACTGCAGTTAAATTTTCCTATTGGCTGTTGCGGTACTTCGTGACGTAAGCAGGTTCCAGCTCACCACGCCAGATTCATGTACATGTCGTCTTGCGACCGTGTGAGGAATAATAATAACATAGAGTCTGACAGCAGCTGTCAATTAATCCGTCACTACGAGTCTCAGGTGCCCCCGCTCAGCCCCGCACTCGGTTCGTTCCCTCTATCCCTGCCGGGGTCTGCCCACTTTTCTTGCATTTTCAAATATTTCTAGTGGGTGGAGTCAGACTCTGAGCAGGTGTTTAGTTACCCTTTAATGACTGACAATTCCTTCCATGTTATGGCCATTTGTTGCCATGGTAAGTAATCCTCTTAAGTCAGGAGACGTTTTCACACCTGAGTCAGATTTGCATTTATCACCTTTTATTTAAAACGGTCACCCCAATTGGTCATTTGTCTCAAACTGGATTGGCTGCCCTTAAACTTAACCTACCTTTAAATCTTGACAACCATTGGGTCACTGTGTGCACTGGCTTTCATTTAATTGGTTCCAATTTATTTAGCACTAGTGGTCAACCGATATGGGTTTTTTAATGGCCGATGCCGATATCCAGAGAGCAGGGTGGCCGACAGGCCGATACAATGCCAATATATAACACAATATAATATAGTAAATAAAATAAACATAAAATAAAAATTAAAATTATATTGTATTTTAAATGGTATTTTGCAGTTTCATCTGATTTCTGTTTAGTCATAAAATTGTAGTAATTTTTGCACATCAAGAAATTGTTAATGTATTAGGACGAAGGAAGGAAAAATCAGCACACACGGTAGTCCAGCAACCATGGATGGCATGTCCACGTTAGCAATCGGATTTTCTCAAAAAAATATAGAATCAAACCAATTGTACATACAGTGCATAGTGAAAAAGACATTTACTTATCGCACAAATTAAGTGCTTTTACCTTGAAGTTGCACCAGAGACAATTTAGCAGAGACGGGCCACTTCTATTAAAATGAATGGGCGAAATTAGAACTCCCAACTGCAGCCAATGGTCAAAGGATGTAGAAAGGAAGTCCTACTTTACAGGTAAAAGAGCCAATCACCTTTTAGATACAGACATCACCTGTCAATCAACTCGACAACACGCATGCGCATTAGCTATAAAAGCTGGGAAAATTTTATTTTTTAGCTAAATCTTAGGTAAAGTATCACCATTTATGATACAAGTGTTGTCAGATTTTACTGATGATTTGAAATAAGCTCTTTGATTGTAATCTTGACCAACCGTTTTGGACATTCTGGTCTTTCAAGTAGATAGGAGCTGTACATTTCTGAGGTTATAGCATCCTGAGAGCATTTAAAAAATGCATTTAAATAGAATGTCTTTGGTTGCACTCACGCGCTCATGCAGATCCAGCGCAATCACCTGCTTGGATTGTTGTCATGACTTGTGAATCAGAGGATCTTTTGATCCTGATCCTGAAGTTTTGATTCTGGCTGATAAAATACAGTACATGCTTTAGAGGAACATATTAAATGAGCGCTCGACAGGAATAAAACGCTGGATTTTCGTGAGGTTCGTGAATTACATCTGTTTAAATTAAATATCTGCATTTTTGCAAATAGAACTTTTATTAATATTTGCTTTTTAAAAGAAAGTTAAAATTGACAGGGAACTGCTGAGGAGAGACTGTTAGAATACGTGCTTTAGTGGTAAATAAATGAGCGGTCCACAGGATGCTGGATCTGCTCAAGTTGTGTGAGGTTGTATTATTATCTGTTTAAGCGAGATCTGTGCATATTAGCAGAAGTTATATATGATATTAGTTTTATTGATATTTGCCTTTTTATCATTAAACAGTTAAAAGTTAAAGGGAACTGTTGAGGAGAGAGAGGGAGAATGAAACATCTGAGAACATTATGCATCTGCCGCGCCTCTGATATGTGGACAGTTTAAATGAGACTGCGTTGCACAATGGTCTATTATTGTAGTATCACGATGGCACGTAACAACAAAACATACCATGACTGGTCATTTAAATGTCTCAGTCACTTCAAATCAAATCAAATCAAATCAAATCAAATCAAATCAAATCACTTTATTGTCACACTACTGTGTACACAAGTGCAACAGCAGTTGAAAGTCTTGTGTGCAGTTCCGAATAACATAGCAGTACCATTTACAATAAACAACATATTTACACAACACAATTTACATAACAAATGTACACATACTTACACAACACAATATACAATGTACAGTAAACAATACACACAGCCTACAATAAAAAAAAAAATATGGGTGAGGGTATATAAAATATATATAAAGTAGTTGAATTGGGGAGAATATATTTGACAGTCCAGTGTGAGATTATAGATTAATAAAGTGCAGTGCTAAATATTGATCCTGATAGATCAAGTGTTCAAAAGTCTGATTGCTTGGGGGAAGAAGCTATCGTGTAGTCGGCTGGTGCGGGTCCTGATGCTGAGATACCGCCTGCCTGATGGTAGCAGTGAGAGCAGCCCATGACTCGGGTGGCTGGAGTCTCTGATGATCCTCCAAGCTTTTTTCACACACCGCCTGTTATATATGTTCTGGAGGGAGGGAAGCTCACCTCCGATGATGTTTCTGGCAGATTGCACCACCCTTTGCAGGTCTTTGCGGTTGTGGGCGGTGCTATTGCCGTACCAGGCGGTGATGCAGCCAGTCAGGATGCTCTCTACAGTACTATTGTAGAACCGTGTGAGGATGTGGTGGTTCATTCCAAACTTCCTCAGCCGTCTCAGGAAGAAGAGGCGCTGGTGAGCCTTCACATGCAAGCAGCCTTCACACGCCTTCACATGCAACCAGGTGTTTCTCAGCAACCTCAAGAAACAAATCGACAAAACAGGAAAATGTATCAGACAATTAAAATTAAAATCGGCCTCTGCGATATATCGGTCGACCACATTTTAGCTTCACATCTATTGGACTACTGCATGAATTGGTTTTAATTCTTTGGTTAAACTTAAAATTTTGCCCACCCAATCCCAAACATAAATGCTGAGACAATAATTGGCTTTAAAAATCTTTATTAAAAGGAAAACATAAAATATAAAATATAAAACATATAACAATACAAAATATACAAACATCTGAAACATAGTGATCATTTAAGAATTCAGTAAATTAACTGCCATCTGACTCTGTTACTTGCCATCACAAGAAAGTGATTAGCTCCCAGTATAGTATGGGTCTGCATCAAGTCTCTGCTTTAGCTCCTGAAACAGAGCTTCTCAAAGCTGCTGGTTTTACAACCAACACTGGCCTCCTATAGAAAACACCATCTTCTTCATCAGACATCATGTCCACGTAATACACAATACTCCTGTGTCTTTCTCTGTTGACCTGATCTCCAGCAACTGAAAACACCCACTTAAAGAACTCCTAGCAACATATGCATTAAAAAAAGTTCCATCAAATGTATAACAGATTTTTAAACTGACTCTCCTCTCTCTTTGCCACAATATTGATTGAGTATCTCAGGTCTGCCTTTTCCTAAATGAAATTAGGAATGCTTCTTCCTAATAGTCTCATTATAAGTCATGCAGGACACTTAAAAGACATAAAATATTGTTAGTAAAAGAAGACTGGATCGGTGAACCAACATAAAAATGGATCTTAAAAGATTGTAACAACAGTTTAAATGTTACCTTACATTCTCTGAAGATTAGTTGAGTCTGGTCGTGAGGGATACATTATTCTGTGGAATCATTACGTGAGAGATTATAATTCAGTTATATCAGATTAAGTTCAATGCAGTATTGGTGTTAAATACACTATAAAACATCTGTTTTAACTGGTTAGTGCATTATTTTAATGAAGATTCTTGTAAGAATGTTGCAGTTTGTCTGTAGCATCTGTAGGTGTGTTTGAAATGACTCAAGTATGACCAGAGATCAGAACAACAAAAGTCTATGCTGGAGGAGATGGGTTATGAGGTGGAGATGTGTATGTGGGAAAGGGGTCAATCATGAATAGTCAACAATGGGGGAGACCGGGGCTAGTTGTTACACTTTTTACTCCAGTAAATATTTCTCAGAGTAGGTTTATTTTTAAGTCTTTAAGGTAACACTTTATAATAATGGCCCGTCATTAATAGGTAATTATGTAGGAATTAATGCAGGACAAATTAGTATGTAATATGTAATAGTGAACAGATGAGTGAGGTTGTTCCCTGTTAGGTAATAAATAATTACTGAATTTGATTTGCCTCATTGAGAACTAATAACTAACAATGGCTAATTTAAAATAACTACCAATTAATTACTAATCAAAGCATTAACATGTGCCTAAAATGTGAATGATTATGTTTTTATTGTGAACAAGATCATGAAATGTGCTTTCAGAGAAACATGCACCTCATCAGTGTTTTTTTTATTTTGGTAGAAATTAATTTATGAACATATCAGCTCTCTAAATCAAGGCCTTACCTTACAGAAATATAGGGATGTATGTACCCAACCTGTGTATTCCTTATGGATATCTCGTTCAGTACAAATTATTAACTTTGGCATTTTTTATATTGCTGGATGTCTTTTTGAATAATTTTGGTAACCCATAAGTTTGAGTCAAGTGTTACCACATAAATATGTAAATACTACTCATGTTAATGAATAGAATCATATTGCACAGTGATAAAAAAACAACAATAAAAAAATGGGTTTCTCACCTCTGGAAAAGCAGTTCACTAAATCGCCCAGTGAGATTATCAAACTGCAAAAGGCTGAGATGTTATTAAAAACAAATATAATCTGTATGTGTCGCATGCTTCAAAGTAAATGCTGCTGTCTGCCAAGGTTATGCAAAAACAATTGGATTTTGCTTTGTTTAACCTATAAAACTAAAAATTATTATAAAGAAGCCATGTGACTCATATGCATTAATAACACATTCAGATGAATGGCACAGACATTTAAAGGCAACTATTATCGCCCCCCCTTGTGTACGCATACCCCCCCTCCCCTTCCCCAAACACACACACACACTTTTCGCTCAGACTTTTCTGCTGCTGTGTCTGTGTGCTCAAGCACAGCTGGAAGATGCTTGTTGGCCTATAGTGAGTATGCTACAGTCATCTCCCAGAGGATTTAGTGGTGATTTTGTTTTCACAACTCCCCCATAATCCGCTCTGGCAGGACACTTCCTTGGTAGTACTTAACAGTCATTATACTTTACGTTGTCTCTTTGCCCACATAGGATCCACCTGGATCATATAAGTCACTTGTGAGCTTTATGCATCTGTAATGTCATAGTCATTATGTTGATGCAAAGAGACACACAGAGATGAGGAGATTTAGATTAAAAGCTCCACTCAGGATATCTGGCCATGTTTCTGCTGTGTCTATGCTTAGCAGATTTCGAGCCTGACTAATGTTACATTCGATCCAGTGCTGATTTATAGAACTGCTGTAACATCATCCTCTCAGTCCATTGCATCCATGAATCGACATAAAATATGAGAGCAATGAGTGAACTGATTGAGTGACTGTTAAGGATAGTGTTAGGGGTAGTTCGCCTGAAAATGTCAGTTTTGTCATAATTTGCTCACCCTCATATTGTTGTAAACCTGTATGACTTTCTTCATTGGAATACAAAACAAGATATTTAAAGAATATACTGGTCGCTCATTTCCATGCAATTACAATGAATGGGGACTGGGCCTTTCAAGCATAGAAAAGGATGCAAAAGCACCATAAAAGTTTCATAAATGTGGTCCATATGACTCGTGCACTATATTCCAAGTCGTCTGAAGTCATACGTATAATAGATTTGTGCAAGGAACAAGGACTTAATTTAATTAAACTTAAGTCTTTATTCACTGACAATCTTTCCATCCAGTGAGTTTTTAACTCAAGAACTGCTGTGTCCGGATCATTGAGTTAGTGAGTTTTACTCAAGAACTGGATCAATCAGATTCATAAATAAATTACAGAGACTGGCTTTGTGAATCGGATCAACTGATTCTTTGAAAAGATGACTTGAAAAGATTGAGAAGGCAAAAAACAAAAGCTGAATAATTTTTATTTTTGGGCAAACTATTTAAAGTGCTTGTTTGAATGTGTGTTGTAAATGCTTCTATGTTCTATGTGTGTGTGTCGGGAATCATTCATTTTCATTCCAGTGTATCAAGCAAACAAATATCACACACTTCACACTGAAGTGACAGTTTAAATAATTGACCACTGTATTGAAAATTGACTTTTCAATATATTAGCTATCTAATCTCTGACAATAACTGTGAAGACACTCTTTTATAGCCTTGTCACAATAATTGGACACACTTAATAGTGTATTTGAGGAAATTAGTGTCTTGGTACTCAGCAAGACAATCCAGGGTTTATGATTCTAAAAGTAAAACAAACAAGGTGGACTTCCGAAGCTTTGGTGATATGCCATGCTGAATGTTTACACTCATTTGGCATGGCTTTACAAGCTCAGATGGAAGAGCTTTCTGGTTAAGGCAGAGTCTTTCTTTTAATCAGAAATGTCAATGCATTATTGTCTGTGCTTGATTTCCTAGTACATCCCATTTAAGCCTTTAGAGATACTACACTGTACCTGGAAGCTGATGCCCTCCCTAGTATTACACAAAAGACTCAATCAAAAGATCAGGCACATGATTTGCCAAACCAATCAGTGTAAAACTTTGTAATTTTCCAGAAGATGTACCTTATCATAGAGGATTAGGCTGGGGCGCGTCTGTTTTTGATATCGCAACTGATTGCAGCTCTCATCTGCTGTATACAGTCATAAAGTCATGACTCTGACTGGCCCAGGTGCTCTTTTTCCCCTCCTGCGAAGATAATCACTAAAAATACATCAGACATAATCTGCTTAAGGAAACCAGGAAGAAGCTCACAGCCGCAGCTCAGAGCATCTTCACCAACAACACACAAATAAACCCTTGCGATCTGCTCGTTTAATCTAGCTATTGTGTGACCGCGGGCGATTTTGATATTCATCTAATCTCTCTTCATTCTGTAGCCTGCCTCTGTAGGCAGGGGGACTCACCATGCCCAACTTACCCAATCTTAACAGCTTTGGTAAACTGTGCGGCTCTGGTCACAGCGACGACTCGGTGGTGCTGGACAGGGTGAAGCGCAAGAACTCAGTTCGGAGAATGTCCATTATCGAGGATGGGAACGTGGCTGAGGTGCTCTACCTCATTCCCAAACAGTCCATGATGGAGCAGCTGCCCTTCCTCAACCCAAGTGAATATGTCATCCTGGAGAAAATGGCACCTCCTGACATGGGACCTGGTAAGGGAGGATAAAGAGAGAATGGGAGAAAGCAAGAGTAGAACCTCACATTGATATGTGTTATCACAGAAGATCAATATAATTATGTAGCTGTTTGTGTCGTCATTCAGTTTGACTGTATATATATATATATAATTAAATTTGCTTTTAATTTGGTCTTTAACAGGACTATCCTAGAGTTGATTTAAAGTTCCATTAATGACTCATGTTGAAAAGTTATTTAGTAATAGTAATTTCAAAGAGGAAAGGTATTTGTGCAGTATTTGTTTTTTGAACAGTTGCCTTTTAACCGGAAAAATTAGCATTTTACATCAAAACTTGCATTGATGAAGAATAGCAACTTCAAGTCATAGTCAGTCATATCTGCAGAGGGTCAAAACCTATCAACTGATCATATAAACATAACTTTTTTGAATAGCCATTGTAATTGAGGAGATAAACAGAGCTGTTGGCATTTCTGTTTGTGTCACGAACCCCGCTCCTCTGCCCCATCCCCGCTTCGTCGCACACACACACTCACTCCCTCGACCTCACTCCCTCGCTCCGCCCCCTCGAGCTTTTCACACTCTTTTTGCTCGCTCGAGCCCTCACCCCCACTTTGCTCCTACTTGCTCACATGCTCGTAGGTTATCTCCCTTCCTCGAGTTTCTCACGCGTTTCCAATCCCCCAGAACATTATGACCACCTGCACTCGCGTCATCTGCACTCCTGCACATTAGTTTCACCTGCACTCGTCTCATCACCTATCATTGTTTACACCTGCACTCGCCCCTATATATTTCACAACCCGTTCGTCTCACCCCTGTTGGTTATTGTATTTAGTTTACCGTGTCTTTGCCCTCCGCTAGTCTCGTCTAGTTTTGACCTCCTCTCGTTCACCTCTTAGCTTGCCAGCTCCCCTTGTTCCCCTGTCTTTTGCTCCCACTAGTCTCGTCATTTTCCTCTTGATTCCCCGGCTTTCGACCTCACGCTCCCTTTGACTACTCTTCACTGGATTTGCCCCTTGATTGTACTTTTGCCTGCCTGCAATAAAAACGCAGTTTTTGACTTACATTGTGACTGTCTCTTCTTGTGCGGGTTACAGTTTGTAAGGTAGTGGGATGGTGGGCTTATCTAAAGATGAGCTGGATCACAGCACTGTCCTGCTGGCAGGATTATGGCTCAAACAGTGGATATATTACCTTACACATCTTCCCATTAGTCTTCGGTGGTCACTTTTTCACAGTCACGCATCATCCAATCACTGCCAACTATGTTAAAATAAAATTATACATGTTGAGTAGTCCAAACATCATCTGAAGCTTGAAACTGAACTTTCGGTCAGATTTTAAGAGTGAATGCACTTAGCTGCATAGAGAGCTATAGGATGGTCCCTTGCTCCCTATTTAGTGAATTACTTAACCTACAGTGTGCTGAAATGTCGAAATGCCTCTTATTTTTTATCCTTACTCTATATAAACCCTCTGAAAGCAAAGTTTTTCAGCTTTTGGATAAACCCTTTGATTTTCAATGTGTTAAAACAGTAAATATAGGATTTCTAAGGGATAAATGCGCTAAAGTACACATTAGTGTACATTATGTTTATCAGCGTTTGGTGATAAATCGGCATATCAGATTAAATTAGAGAGACTCTAATCTTTTGACTCAAATAGATTTCAAAGTAAAAACTTAATAGGTTGCTTACAAGATGTTGTTTTGTTGGCGTTTCTCCCAAAAACAAACTGTTGTTTACACCATAGCGTTAAGTCACATGAATCATACGTCAAAAGATTAACCCTTTACTGACACCACAGAGTCTTCTCAACTGAAATCAGTCGGTTTAAATTCATTTAAATTATGCATTGCATATTGTGAAGCCAAAATATAATGTCCACGTACGTATATGCGGGGATGAAAGAGGTTAAAGTGCTCTGCAAAACTTCTTAAATGTGATTAAAAATGGGAAAACATTTGCTGACCAGCTACTCTAAAAATCCTGCATGCATGTACAGTATACCATTTTTAACCTCATATGGTGATGAGATTTTTATTGGTTAATGTGGCAGGGCGGAGGGCGGGGCCGGGTCGTGATCCTACACACCCGGTCCCGTATTAGGCTAATTATGCCTCCGTGAGGTTTAAGGGCTGACTGCAGAGGGCCGTGCGGGAGAGAGAGATCGTTAGCGGACATGTCCGTCATGTGTGTTTGTGTTGTCTTTTAAGTTTTCCATTAAACTATGATTTATATCGTCAAGCCGGTTCTCGCCTCCTCCTTTCCCATCCTTTAACTGTTTTACACTTAATTACCCACAGGACTAGAATCTTTGGAAATGTACCCTGATGGCACACATAATATATGCTGCCAACATTTCTATTCGAAGTGTGAGTTTTCATTTTGAAGATGTAATTTGTAGATGGCTGTTGCTCATCTGCAAAATGGCTATAACATTTTCCCTGTGAGATGTTAGAACAAGAACAAAGGGTTTTTGAAACGTCTATGATTTAGAATGAATGCCAATCAGGTATTAACAGCAATAGGTATTTTTCTGTTATATGGAAAGAAATATGAGCAGTATATTTTGAATTTGAGGTTTGAATGACCTGTGGGGATCAGAAAGATTGGAGAGGAGTTCATGATTCACATGGATCCATAAGGCTGTCCTGTTAATGTTTGATGTTAGGTTACAGTTATGTTGCAATTGGTCTTCTTTCATGAATTATTTGCTTAATTAATTGTGGAAAAATTTGTGTAAAAATAAAACTGAATCAATAAAGCTCTTCTTTATTGCATTTGTTATAAGAATAGTTTGCCCAAAAATGGAAATTCTTTCATAATTTATTGACTTTCCTGTTATTTCAAACTAGTATTTCTTTTGTTGAACACAAAAGATGTTAGTCTGAATGTTAGCCTAAGTCAACATTCACTTTCCATCGTTTTTCCATACAAGGAAAGTGAATGGTGACTAAGGCTAACATTCTGACTAACATCATCTTTTGTGGAACAACATGATTGTGAGTAAATATTTTTTTTAATTATTATCTTTTTAAGACATGATGATAGAAACCAGTATTAGACCTGATTAGAACTGTAATAGGCTATGGAGTAGTGCTGAAAAATATGGAGTAGTTCTCTAACTTTATCCTCATTGGTTTGGCTCTGTTATTTCACTTTACTTTCAATTTGTGACAGAAGATTCAGCTGTTTTCTTCTGCTAATAATACAGGATTTAAGTTCCCCTCTTTATCCAGCACCTGCTGTCTCTGACCCCCCAAACACTATCAGTGTGTCTCTCTCTGGCCCAAACATGCCCTTATCTAAAAAAAATCAGCTAATCTCCTTGACCCATACAAACCCATAAACATTAAAATCCAAAGACATATATTTATTTGACTCAATTAAAACAGGAATTGTATGTACAACCTCTTTTCTGTTTTATTTTGGAAGTGCGAAGACGGGGCTTCTAGATAATTTGTCAGGGCAGCCCCATTCTTTCAGTGCACAGTTGCCCATAGTGATGCCTCCGCACTAGTGTGAATATTAATAACTCTTAATAAACTCCCAAATTCAATTGTTGCCCAAGTAATCCTATAATCTACTGCAGTGATGTGTGGATAGTCCAGAGAGAGCCTTTGCCGATCCCTCAAAGCCTAGTAATTGTACATTTGTTTCATTTTACATACCAAATCTCATTCCCCTCAGATCTTATTTACTCCATTGTACCCGAGTTTGTTTTACTCGTAATGTTCATTCCATGTCTGTGGATTAATGAATGCTAGTTGTTTTCCAGAAAATTCTTCTTTTTAATGTTGAACACAGACAGCACTCTGCATCAAGTAGGTTTTAGAGGTAATAGCAATTCAGTGAGGTAAAAACAACTAATCAGAGCATGTGATGATAAACAGTGGGATGGAGACAGTCGCTCTGTTCCAAAACCTAGTCAGTTGACTATGGAGGCAGCATTTCAAGGCATCATATGTAATGAGACGCAAAGAATGTTCCTAACAGTGGGTAACTTCATTTTGCTGCCTTCTAAGGGTACGTTTACATGACAATGATGTTCTAAAAACATAAAAGTTTTTTCTTTGAGTTTTTGAAAAGTTTTATGTACAGACGACAACGTTTTCAAAACGATCCCCGTTCACACGGATCCACGACTATGACTAAAAACGCTGTATTATGCATGCCAGGCCAGTAGTTGGTGATGTCACTTTGTAAAGAAACACCTGTGCACATAAGCATTCATCCACAGAGCGGTGAATACAAACAATGAAGATGGTAAAAGCATCAAGCAATTTTGTCTGGATGGACGATGAGGTTGCTTTATTATTAAAATTATTTGCTGGAGCAGCGTCAGTAAACTAAAAATCTTGAGTAGCACAAACACAGACCTGTAGTCTGCCATTTAAGTTTTGAATGTCTCACGTGCTGTTTTGAATTACTTGCGCTCATGCCTATGACTGAACATGTAATATGTGTGCGCATGACGTCATCGTTTTCACAAATTCATGTTTTTGTATGTTTACACGGAGATGATAATGGCATTGTTTTCAAAAACTTGCACTTTGAATCCCGTTTTCAAAAGTTTGCGTTTTCAGGCCCTAAAACCCCATTGTTGTGTAAACGAACAGCCAAAATGCATAAAAAAATGTCTGTTTTTAGTTGAAAACATTGTTGTCTAAATGGCCCCTAAGATACTTCCTGCCAAATTCTAAGGTGCTGACTTCAGACCAAACATGTTTTCACCATCTGCGCTGTTTTTAATAGTTTTGCTTTGTAAACCTGCGCTAGACAGATGTTTTGGTTTGCGGCATGTCTCATTTTTTATTTTTTTGCATCATGTACCGGAGCACAGTGTTTCTCACACACCATGTCTGGCAGGGGTGGACTGGGAAGAGAAATCGGCCCGGGATTTTACATAGAAACTGGCCCAAAAGTTGTTGAGCGGGGTCACTGTCCTTTTCTGCATATCGTTGCCCGATTTGGCATATCGCAGTGTTGTTTTGTGGCCAGTTCTGCATAACAGAACGTCTCATTTCAGCTTATCGCGGCCCATTCGGCCCATTTCGTTGCTGGCCCAGTTCTCTGATCTGTTGTATTCATTGTGCTTATTGGTGTTTCGTGCCATTAGCTTGGCAACATGCTAACGTCAATCTCCATTGAAATCAACTACGAGTTCAGTCTTCAGTGCGGAGCATTATTCGTGTGGTGTGTGGAGTTACTGCCTATGTAGAGAATTCCAAATCAGTCACTTGAGGTGCCATGACCGATAGGATGCTGCCTTAGCAGACTGCTGCCTATGTAGATAGTTAACTGGCTTTGGAACAGAGCTAGGGTGTATGAGAGAGAGAGACAGAACAGGCAGGGACAGAATTGTGCGGGATACAAAAATGAGTCACATGTATCTGTCGTCCCTCCCCTCCATTTCTGTTTGAAGAATTTAAGATGGTGCCTTGCGTGACTGTGGAATCTGCATTTGTCACACACAGCAGCTGCAACCTGGTTATTTCAGAAGAGCGAGGGCAGAGTCCACAGGCACACACACACAAACACACACTATGCGTGTGCATGGGGAGGGCTGCTCAAGAAACGAAGCCCAAGCTAGCAGTTGCTGAGCGGCTGCTTAGTTTGAGAGTGCAAGATCTCTCTTTCTGTTCCTCTGCTGTCAGCTTGCCTTTCCTCTCTTGTTGCCTTGCTCTCTCTCGCACTCTCTCTATTTCTCTATCTGTCTATCTCCCTCGCTCTCTTGCAACGTCTCCTCCTCACGTTTGGTATCAGTGGAGGAATAAAGCAGAAGAATCCAGGGAAGAAGGCAGGCAGGAAGAAGCAGCTCTCTACCATTGATCCTCCTCTCCAGAGCCCCAGCAGAACACTGAGGAGCCAATGGTCATGGTGAAGGAGAAAGGTAGCATGGCATTGCACAGCACTGGGTGGGGACCTGGAGAGGGCTACAGTGATTTGCTCATGCAGAGGGAGAAAACCAGGACAGTGTCAGTGTGTTTGATGTTAGAGAGAACCGTTTTGTGGTTTAGAAGGATGGCGGTACGTAAAAATAACTGTGATACTGCAGATTTGGGAAATATAGCCAATATATCGGATGCAATTTGGTCATTTTCGGATAACAGTGCCTGATTGGCTGATTAACAAAAGTGGTAATTCTGCTAGGTGTCAGTTTCAAAATCTACCTAGCTTTGTCAATGGGTTGAGCACATCTTTTGTCTTCAAATACTGTATTTTGAGACAATATTGTGTAAAATTCAGCAATTTTGTGTACAGACTATTTGCTGTCAATAAATTGTATTACGTACTGTATATTGAAATTATATCAGTCGTTGGCCACCCTACTCTCCAGATATCAACATCAGTCATTACAAAAAATCATGTCCATCGACCACTAATTGGTAGTTAAGTGCAGATAAAAAAGATTGTGGTTTTGTATTGTTTTTGTTGTTTTGTTGCTTATGTTTAATATTACACAAATCATAGATAATTGTTTGTGTGTAAATGTGTTGGGTTGGTGTCAAAAGTCTCAGATAAGTAATACATCACTGAGACAGAATCATTTCGACACACAATATGTGGATTGCACATGTGCTGTACAAATGTTATGTATGTGTATGTTTATCCAGAAGACCAAGTAAGAATCCATTTCAGTGTGTATATTTTTGTGTATGAACCATTTATGTGGTCTGGCACATACAGTATATTAGGTATTTTGTCATGGTTAAACATGAGATAATTCATAACTGTCTGACTTGTCTATGCCGGACTTGTGTGCACATGTGTGTGTTTAGCTCTACAGAGCTTATTGAGAATGATAAGTGCCAATAACTTGGATGTTTCCGTGTTATCTGATGAGGGAAGCCATATTAGAACAGGAACATCGGCTGAATGTTAAACGTTTCATTATCATCTTCTCTCAGGCCTCAGGACCAAACAACCTGATTAAAACAATTCTTATTTGCACAGAAACACAGCCGATGTAGTACATAAACTGGCAGTTATTAAAAAAACTTAAAAAAAACTGGTTCCTTCAAATGGCACAGTTTCCAGCAGATATTTTGTTTAAAACTATGTAGGCATTTAGAGGGCTATTGAATTATTTAGTGAATGAAGGCAGCACACAGTGCATTCTTGTTAAAGACACAATTAAAAAATTGTTTGTGAGTAAAAAAATGGGTTTCCAGAAGAAAACCCTGGATACTGACTCTGTCACGACTAGGAGACACAGACGAAGGATGTTTGGGAGCACATTGTGCATGTGTTTTGAACTAATAGATTGTGGTTTAGTAAAAGCTAATAGTGGTCTGCGCAGAATGAGGGAGGGGGCCAGGATAAAGGGAGATGAGAGGAGAGAGACTGAGATAGAGAATGAACTCAATAATGCATTTAGCCAAGCGCTGTAACCATGGCAACCAGGCGATGACTGGTCTGTTGCTGAGGCCGTACCTTGTGTGAATCACAGCCCAGAAAACACTGCAAACCCACCTCACACAACTGTATTCACACATACACACTCACAATCACGTGTAGGTCAATGTTTATACATATGTAATATACAGGTATTATACAGTAACACAGTAATCAGCATAATTTGTTCACACTGTTCACACAATCGCTGGGAACTCCAGTACTGCATCTATCACAGTATTATACACTGATTGCAGAAATTCTCCTTTTAACAAAAACACAGAAATTAATTCATGAAAAAGCTTAATTTGTGGCCATGTGAGGCTTTGTGTGTGTACTTTTTAATGTTTAAAGGGGTCATGAAATGCTATTTTTGTAATTTTATTATCTTCCCTGAGGTCCACTGATAATTTTAGTAAAGTCTTTTTGCACCCAAACAGTCATAATTTAGTAATAAATTATAATTTTCCACACTGTCCGTGGCCTTCTGGCTGAAACACTTGGTTTGGCCTCAGCATCTTCTTTAAACTTCAACGTAAATGCCTACTGTTATGATTGGCTTACATTGTGCAGGCCCTCAAATACAGCCATATTTGAAACTTAAGCGTAAGAGAATGAACAAGCTCCACAACATTATAAAACAACATTTCAGGGTTTCCAAATAACGCACATCCAACACATTGCATCTGAATATATTAAACTGTTTACTCAAGCACATCAGCACCATAAACAATCAAACAGTCACAGCATTTGAAATATTCATATTTTAAATAGTTTATTTTTGGTTTTGCGATTGAGTCCAATAGAGTTTTTAACTTCCCCATCCTTCAATAACAGTTGCAAAGCTTAAATCTTATTATGACAGGTTCACAAACAATCCATGCTGATATGAGCTGGGAAAAAATATGCACATACATAGTCTAAAGCACTGTGAAATGACGCACACACATAGGCACACATCACCAGAAACACATCAAAACGGTCAAAGTTGCCATCTAGTGAAGGTTTTCATATGCTAACATTAAAAATAGTGCAGATGTGCGAAATAATTTGTCCAGGATGAGTTTGTGCTCAAAAGAGCAAGACCCAGACCAGTTGATGAAAAAGAATGGCCTCTTCTGTTCTGAGTTGTAACTTGACACCGCATCTTTTAAAAGCAGAGCGAAATACATGACAACAATCAACAATGTATTTCTTGTGCATGTTTATATACTAAAATAATAAAAAAAAATAGTACAGATGTGTCCCCTTTGGTGTTCAGGAATAGTTAGGCCTGTTTGTCCTGCTCTTGGTCTGTCTATCAAACTGAGCGTGAGTGACCAGGGCCAAGGCTGTGATGACACATGTTGTCACATGTTGTGGGATGTATAAATCCAAATGAGCAGCAATGTCTCATGACGTCATAAACACACCGATTTCAAAACTAGATGTTTCAGCAGAGTGGAAACTGTAAATGCTCTTTTTAGACTGGGGAGGTAGTTTTGAGTTCTGAAATATACAGTATGATTTTATAGTACAGTTACCTCTTATATATCTAAATATCAAGGAAAATTGTATTCTCCATGTAATCATGACCCCTTTAATATTTGTTTACACTGAATTTAATGCACTAAAGAAACATATACACTTAGTTATGTAGGTAGTCTTTGTTTTAAACAGTATCCAGCATTGTGACATACTATACTTTTAAACTTTTAAAAGTGTAGTTAAGATAGCAAAACGTATACATTATTCATACAGTTTATTAATTGAGTGAATACATGGAATATTTCTACAAGCAAATGGCATAAAAACTAAAATGTTTTTAACAATGGTAAACACTTAAAGAAATGCCAAATAATCATATCACCAAAAATACACACTTTCCCTTTTATACATTTCAAACTTAGATCTTGTTTTTGAAAAAGTAAATAGACATTTTATTTGTCAACTGCCCATGTAAAAAGAAAAAAATGTTAGGACAATTTTTTACAACTGTGGTGCCCTTTTTCATGATCTCGCATAGGGCGATGCAAATCTATGGGCAGGCCGTTTTTACACACACAAAAACTATAATAGTAGACATATCTCATGTTGTTCCAAACCCAAATGACTTTCTTCAGTGCAACACAAAAGAAGTTGTTAGGCAGAATATTAGCCTCAATCACCATTTACTTTTATTGCATCTTATTTCCATACAGTGTATGTGAATGGTGACTGAGGCTGTCATTCTGCCTAACCTCTTCTTTTGTGTTCCATGGAAAAAAGAAAGCCATATTGGTTTGAATAAAATGTAAATGATGACAGAATTTTCATTTTATTTTCATTTGGCCTATTCCTTTAAAATGCCACCCATTTTCAAATCCCCATTAAAAGTATTATTTAAACTTTAATATGCCAATTCAGTGCCATAATGGAATCTCAGCACTCTGTGCTGAATTTACATTGACCATTTCCACCATCATGCATGCAGAAAAGAAGTGTCTGAGCCTAACTTGGCAATGAAATCACATTCACACAGATACACAATCACACACATCTCAACTCCACTCAACACATGCTGGCATACTGTTTGTACTATTTGAGGTGAAATAGGAATTCACTCAGTTGGACCCATGTCAAAAGCACATAACTTTGATAACCTTTTCCATAAATGGTCACAGAATGGTTTGGATGATTGTGAATGGTATCACTGGTCTGAAAATTGTGCCATTGTGACACAATAAACACAGAACAAGGCACTAGGTATTGCATAGTGTATTGTTATTCTGTCGGAGGAATGGATTGGCTAAACTATTTTTGTAGCCCTCTATTTCAGGACAGGACATTTCAGGATAATGACAGTAAGCCAAAGACAGCATCTGTAATAGATCAAATGAACGTTTATGCTCACCTACTCAGACATTTAATCTTTGCTTTACTGTTTCTAAATTTAGCTTCATGATATCAATACTGGAAATGGAAGACAGCTAATATCTGGATAAATGATCAGTCATTTACTTTTGTATTAGTGTGTGCAAACATTTGGCTTAGTGACTTTTTTTTCTCATTCTCTGGTATTAGCTGGCCTGAAATGTTGTAATGCATTTAATGGCCTTATAATGTCATTGAAAGTTCACAAAGGATGTGCTCCCCTTGAAATGGATTCATAGAAATATCTACCAACCACTTTTAAAAGGACATTGCAGAAATCCAGATGCAGAAGTGTGTGTGACACCACATGGCTGTCATTGTTTCTTAGTTATGATACCTGTGGTACATTACATAAGTCAGTTATCTCTGGAGCCCCACAAGCTTATCACAATTTCACAATATTATGAATAAAAGCTGTCCTTTGCTCACCTGGTGAGTTGGCTTCATGTATTGTTGAGCACTCCGTAAAGATTTTATAACTTTACCCTTTAATACTAACCTTTAACTTGATTGTTAGCAATCACTTCTTTAACATGATTTATTCTTTATCTGCAAAGTGACATTTGCTAGATGTGCCACATGTGTCACAGGTGGCAATGAACAGCATAGCTATACAAAGAGGAACATAGAGTTCCTGTTACACTAAAGGTGCGTACACAGATGGGTTATATAGATACTGATGTATAGGGAGTGGAGTGTAAGATTAGCAGAAAGCATTTTTATACAACAAATATCTAAAAAAGGATGTGATTGGAGTAAAGAGTCAAGGTAAGGGCTGAGCAAGTGTGACAAAACCCCTTTGTTGGTCTAATGTTTGAAATGGTTTGTACTGAAGGTATGGTAGATATACAAACATTTGGTCATCATTTAAAGTAATATACTGAGTTCAATACAAGTTAAGCTCAATTGACAGCATTTGTGGCACAATATTGATTACCATAAAAATTATTAAGATTTCTTTAAAATAAGCAAAAATCTGGGTTCCTGTGAGGCATTTACAATGGAAGTGAATAGGGACCAATCCGTAAACATTAATATACTCACTTTTTTTAAAGTATAGACATGATAAGATGCGCGGATTGACGGTCTCAGAAGCGGCGGTAACTGAGACTTGTCCTCCACCACCCTGATAAAGGTGAGTAACTGCGCCACCACGAGGACCTACTAACTAAGTAGTGGGAATTGGGCATTCTAAATTGGGGAGAAAAAAATAAATAAATTAAACGACTATAAAATGTTGCTTTAAACAACTTTACTGCTCAAATAATATATTCATTTTAACTGAATAATTAATGTGTTTTTATAAAATTATAAGCTTCACATTTCTGCCTTGAAACCCTCCAAATATTGACGCCATTCACTTCCATTGTAAGTGCCTCACTGTAACCTCAATTTAGCTTTTTTGAAGCCATGGACACAATTGGTGAGGCTGGACGTGAGCCGGTTTGACAACAATTAGAGGAGAGATAGACACTGTAAAATAAAATTTGTAACGTATTCCGTCAGATTACTCAAGGTCAGTAACGTATTCAAAATACTTTGGATTACTTCTTCAGCACTGGTAGATTTTTCAGTTGTTTTGACTATAAAAACTCTGCCATTACAGTAAGACAAAATACACATGTTAAAAATACATTCTCTGAAAACCTAAAAATTTTATTCAGTGTTGTTTGTAAAACAAGTTCAGTCAAATTAAACTTGTTTTAAGAATTTTTAGATACTTTTACAGGAAAACAATGAAAATATTATTATCAAGAATATGATTTTTGCCCTAATATCAAAGGTCTTACTAGAAATTATGATCCAACGTGAATTTTATTGATAAAAACATGATCATGCCTGGTAACGTGCATGTAAAATAGCTAGAAATAGCATTTTAAGCTTAACGTAAAGCTGACAATTTACACAATGTTCATTTCTATTTCTTCTGCTCTGCGTCTTTATATTGTAACTGTAGTGAAATAGTTACTTATATTTTGTATTTTAATACATAATCCTGTTACAAGTATTCTGTAACTCCCCAACCCTGTGTAGGTCAGTGCTCTTATTAGGTCGGTCAGCTGTATTTCTGTAGTACATTATTAGTTCTGTTTTTATGTACTGCATAGAGGACATTTGAGCTAGTTGTCACATGGGAAAGTTGTCACAAGGGCTGCATTTCAGTTACAATAAGATTTGGAGCCAAAAGTCTAATTGTGCAAATGTGTTTTCTCTAGCAGAGGTTTTGTATGTTCATTGCAAAAACCTGTTCAAAACCCTCTTAAATAATTGTATTTTTTTTGCAAATTGTACCATCCAAAGTAATTTTTCACTACTATCATTTTTTTGTTACAGATCTGACATACACAAGCAAACATAATAAAATCACACTTGTATACATTAATGCAAGGGTCTACTATATTAAGAAGGCACATTTTTACTGAAAGGTTTAAATGTGGTCTTAGGGCAAAGGTTTTTTAATGAAAATCAGGTAGGAATGTACACAAGTAATTGACTAACCGAGTACTAGTTCTGCACCAGCTAATCGATTATTAAAAGCAATCCTCAAATCATCTCGATAGTTGATTTTCCTTTGTGTGATTGCCTACTGTGGAAAACACTAAATTATCCTGTACTTTCCCTCTGGATCTCAAGTAGGTATAGCTGCAGGCGTTAAATTCAGGAAAAGGGTTTGGTAATGGCTCCCAATATTTTAAATGCCGGTTTGGAGCTCCCACCCCTTTTTGGAGTACTGCCTGTGCCTATATCCTTCTCAGATCTCTCACCAAATCTTGCAGTTACAATTGAGTCCACTGGGGATGTTTATCGTCAAGGTGTTGGATAAGAGAAGGAGACACGATGGAGTCTTTGTGTACTTTCAAGCAAAGCCAAATGTGGCAATACTTGTAATATATTGATTCTTTTTTAATTATACTCTATTGATATTTGGTTCTTGGAGGAGTCATGCAATTACTAATGCATATTGTTAATTTCATTTTTATAAGATGTCTAAAGCAGGTATAGATTTAAAGAGAGGTGTACATTTTGTTTTGGTGGTTGTGAAGGTGGGAGCAAGTTCCCCTGTCACCATCAATATTCACATGAATCCTATATAACCGGTTTAGGGGAAATATCAATTGTGACAATATGCCGGACTATTGGGGCAAGTTGTTTCAAAAGGTTATTTAAATGAACTGCATCTTTTTCCTGGACAAAAACAGCTAAAACATTCATCGTTTTTTTGTAGGCAAGACTTCAAGGTATGTGACCATTTGAAAACTGACTTTAAAAATGTACCTACCCTGAGAAATATTAAGTAAAAAGTGTGACAACTAGCGTACCCAGTGTTCCCTATACAGTATATATTAACGTGATTAGTTATCAATAACAAGCAGTTTGTATGCGTTCATTCTCGACTGTAGAACCATGTATCAGGTGGCAGATCACTTTTTGCGCTCTGATTGGTTAGTGCCACATCATTGCTCATTTGCATTAAAGCTGCACTGTGTAACTTTGTGCTCTCTAACAACATCTGTGGTTGAAACTTAAAATAGCAAGCGATTTGTGGAAGAACACTAAATGTGATTCGTGTGTCGGCACTGTCCTTCTGGTAGATGAATCTCATGATTTGAGTTTACCTGGACATCGCCTATATGTGATCATGACTGGAGATATTCAGAGCCATAGTCATAACATGCTATTTTAATGTTGATATAATGTTATACGATTAAACATTTAAAACTGAAATATTAATTGTTTTGATGATGAGGAACAACACTCGTATTCACATATTTTGAATGAATGAATTGTACACTTATGGCCTGTTTCTGACACTACAATCAAAGCGCTTTTACATAGAGGACAGGGGACTTAATCATCTCAACCACTACCAGTATATTTTTCTATAATTTTTCAAAATGTTTTATCTAATATTAATGTTTATATTGTAATACACTTATCAATTTAAGAGGTGATACTCGTACAGTTACAAGAAGTCAATTTCAGAAGTCATAAATATTAGTAAACATGTCACAGTAACTTCCCCCGACAACGTAGATACATCGCGATCGGTTAACACACAAGTAACATTCGATTCATACAAGCATGACAAGCAATAAGCTTCAACAACCCTACCAGACAACATATCCAAACATTATAGCAGGTAAACAACTTCGCCAAATGGATAACAGATAAACATCCATTTAGATTGCTGTCCTGTGTGAGTGTGATCGACTGAACTGTAGTTTCTTTTTTTATCAGCTACTCGCAAACTAAAACAGTACATTAACGCCATCTACTGTTTACATGGAACGAGACAGGCTCTTCTTTCTTATGTTCACGAACATGACGTAATGACGCAAGGATATAGGCATACATAAGTAAATCGGGGGGAGGTAAGGGCATTGTTTTGTACACTGGTTGTAAATGTACTCAATCAATAAACCAAAAACCAAGTATTAAAAAGTGAAAGTTTGATTTATGATTGTTAATCTGTCCCATTACTTTTCGTCCCTTAAAAAGTGGGAGGCACATGTACAAACTGTTGTAATTCCTACACCGTTCACCTGATTTGGAAGTAAATACCCTCAAATTAAAGCTGAAAGTCTGCAGTTAAAGCACATCTTGTTCGTTTCATTTCAAATCCATTGTGGTGGTGTATAGAGCCAAAAAGATTAGAATTGTGTCGATGTCCCAATATTTATGGACCTGACTGTCCATAAATATGGACATATATATATATATGAATATAAAAGACTTCCAGTTGCTTTGTCACTGCAAATCTATGTACGCCCCTTTAGTGTTACAGGAAGCCTCTTTGTTTAGCTATGCTTTTCATCACCACCTGCTCGAATTCCCTCACATTTGCGTAGAGTGTGACAGAGGTAGTGTACTACTTGGCCATGCCTTTGGCTGAATACAGAGAACAGAAGGCAATGAGTGCCTTTTGTTTGTCTGCTTAATATAGCTACTGTGAATGCTCATGTATTAGTTATGCAGCACTTGTTGAGAATTCCCTCCTAGTTTAGCCCCTCTGCATTTTTGAAACGGGAAACAGTCATTCTTGGCTAAGAGTCATCGGTCAATATTGCAGCCTTACTCGGGGGTTTCACAGCACAGGCTCCTTGTGTTATACCGTTGCCACCCTGTTAGAGCTGGTTGCCATAGTGACAGCTATCTAGGATGGAGGGAGTGAGTTTGAGACGATATCCTGCGCTTCAGTTTCAGGGGACAGTAGGAACATTCCTGAACACACAACCCTGCCAAAATCTTATCATTGCTACTTAGTTGTTAGCTAGCCCCCTCCACCACACAAGGGGAAAATTCTTGCAATCAATGGCATAACTTCACATAAAAGAAACATGGAAAATATGTTTAATTGACTAAGAAGGCATGTAGAACAGGCAACAGATCAAATAAAAAAGCCATCAGAGTAGGGCTTGGTGATATATTGAATGTTCATAAAACCGTATATTCGCCATGTTTTTACTGTTAAAATAGAAAGATTTTAATATGCATTGTATTTGGCCTTTAAATTTCCTAAGGGCCATATTATTAGACTTTTGTATTCCCAAATAAGAGAGTGTTAAAACAAATGTTCACTAGTTTAAACTTCATTAGCAAAATGGCATTAGAGTTGTTAAGTTCAATACATTTTCATTAATGAGTTATTGAATGAATTATTTCAAGTAGTGTAATGCATTACATTTTGAATCATTGTAATCAGATTACAGTTACTGACTTTCATTTATTTTAATTACTTTTAAGTACATTTACATTTATGCATTTGGCAGATGCTTTTATCCAAAGCAACTTACAGAGCCCTTATTACAGGGACAATCCCCCTGGAGCAACCTGGAGTTAAGTGCCTTGCTCAAGGACACAATGGTGGTGGCTGTGGGGATCAAACCAGCAAACTTCTGATTACCAGTTTACCAGTTATGTGCATGAGACCACAACACCACCACCAAGTACATAAAACATTAATACTGTGAAGGAGAAATGTGACATAATGAGTGTATGACTTGTGTGTAACAATGAACAAATACATTATTTAAAATTTGATGAGCAGAAAAGTGTTACTTAAAAGTAACTTAATTTGTAATGTGATTACTTTTCAAATTATATAATTAGTAAAATAATCTAATTACAATTTTAGAGAAATAATTTGACATTTGTAGTGGATTACAATTTTTAAGTAACTTACCTAATACTGGTATGGACCCTTTTCACATATCCGGGTTTGGAATGCGGAAGTAAAACAATAGCAGGGTAAACTTGTATAGCAGTGAATGGGAGACCACAGCAAATATAATTTTTGCTTACACGTTTGCTCCAACAGCAAAAGAAAAAATCCTCTATAAGCTATAACAGCTTTCCAAAAGAAGAATAAAATAGAGAGTGCTGCATTACAGCAGTCAGAAGAGAGAAAGATGCCAGATTTTCTGTCACTCCCTCAGCAGCTTTATGTGAAACCTCATTGCAGCTGTGGTAACTAGTGTTTTAAAACTAACTTGAGGGTAATATACTACAAAGTATAATGTTATAAATTTACACTTATTCATAAAAAAATTGCAAATGTAAAAATGTTTGCTTGATTTAGGCTGTTAAAAAAGGCAGAAACACATCATCACAGTCTGTGAAAATTGTCCATTATTATGTATATGTATATGTTATATTAATGCATATAAATTAAAATTATTAAATATCTTTCCTCGTGTTCATTTAGAGAGGGAAAAAATGGTGTGGCAAACATACCTTGATTATTTTCAAGTAGATTTCTACTGTATTTTACTTCTTGCATTATGCATTTTGGATCTACTTAGCAGAACAATGGCAATTTGGTTGAAATGATGGTTCCTCTGATTGAAAAAAAATCAAACACTTTTAGCCTTTTAGAGAAATACATAAATATAGTACTACTTCTTGAATATCATCAAAGACTGAAAAACATTTAGATTTAACTGTTTTAGCTACTGTATTTTGCCTAGGCCTACCTCTTTTTAGCTGTTTTACTAGTGGAGACACACTGTGGTGGCAATATTATGTAAGAATGTGGCCAGATATGGAGCACACAGTGATGGTAGGAGGGAGATTTTTTCCTGTTAATCTTACACAAGCCTTTCAAGAGGCCAACGATAAGATTAAATAGGCATGCATTAACTCTCCAATAAGCAGAGAAGGATAGATAGTGAAGAGGTGTCATTCTGTATAGAGAGAGTGAGAGAGTGAGAGTGAGAGTGAGAGAGAGAGAGAGAGAGAGAGAGAGAGAGAGAGAATATAGGCTCCTACGATTTTACAAGAGGCCAAGAAAGGGTGATAGTAAATGTCAAAAGGAGGAAGAAGAGGGTGAAAGATTGTGAGTAAGAGAAGAGATTTGTGATTAAAGAGAAGTGCTCTTTTTTATATGATACGTTATATAATTTAGACTGATCGAGGTTCAGCCTTGTGGTGATTCGTTGTGTTTGTGCATCTACATGTATTTACAGCTTCTCAGGTCAAACTAAAAGTAATCTATGGAAACAGAGGCACTTAGCTAAATGTAGGAGCAGTGCAGCCAATTATGAAAACAATCAAGGTTTTACAGTATATAACAGTGGCGTTTGAAAGTAGGTGGACATTACAAACTGTTTCAAAAACGAGTGATTTAATGCACTCAAGTGGTTATTTGTTATTATTAGGCATTAATAATTAAAGGTAAGTTACAATTTTGTAGCTTTTTATTTGTATTATAATAAGTGGGCATGAATGTTCTCCCCGTGTCTGCGTGGGTTCTCTCCGGGTACTCCGGCTTCCTCCCACCATCCAAAAGACATGCAGGCTAGGTTAATTGGTGTCTCCAAAAAATTGCCCTAGGTGTGGATGTGGATGTGGAGGTGAGTGTGAGTGTATGTCTGTCTATGTGTGGCCCTGCGATGGACTGGCGACCTGTCCAGGGTGTCCCCCGCCTTTCGCCCAATGTTAGCTGGGATAGGCTCCAGCCCCCCGCGACCCTGTACACAGGATAAGCGGTTGACGATGGATGGATGGAAGTGGGCATGATAATTCCCATTTATCATTTTAGCTACATGACATTTTTAGTCTTACATTTCTAGCCGTTTTAATAAGAAGAAATAAGCTAAGAACTAATTGCTACACCTAATTTTAAGACTTCTACTGTATATGTAAATGCCCTCTGTTATGATTGGATAACCTGTTTGCAATCTCTTCGCTCTTCAGAATAAGTAGCATTACCTCTGTCAGATTGCTGAATATTGAATATGTGTTGATATGTAAACATGAGGAGTCATCTGCTATTGTGATCATGGTCGTGATGTCAGTAACATGAACATTTTTGAATGACCCATGTTTCCAGCATAGTTACCATAATGAGTCTGTTAACAGAAGGGAGGTTGAACAGCTGGATCACTGGTGTAATCAAAACACCATGGAGCTGAACACGCTCAAAACGGAACACCCTGACATTGACCCCCCTCACCATTCTAAACAACACTGTGACAGCAGTTCCTGGGCACTACCATCTCACAGGACTTGAAGTGGGACATAAGGTCAAGCAAAGGTTGCACTTCCGTCACAAGTTGAGGAAGTTCAACCTGCCACAGGTGCTGCTGATACAGTTCTAGCATTGAGTCTGTCAGGTTTGATGCTGCTATAAAATCAGATATCAGAAGACTACAAAGGACGGTTTGAACTGCTGAGATGATTATTGGTTGCCCCCTGCCCTCCCTTCAAGAACTGTACACTTTGAGAGTGAGGAAAAAGGCTGGAAAAATCACTCTAACCACACTAACCCAGCCCAATACATTTTTGAACAGGAACCGATTTATAGAAAAAAAAAAGGACTTAAATATTGATCTGTTTCTAACTCACACCTATCTGTTTCTAACCCATAGCTAGAGTCTTATGGATTACTTTTATGCTGCCTTTATATCCTTTTTGGACCTTTTTGGACCTTCAGATTTCTGGTCACCAGTCACTTTGAAAGGACCAACATATTTTTCTAAAAACATATTTTTAGTTTTCTGCAGAGGAGATATTTTTGGGTGAAATTACCCTTTAACTAGACTGCAGAGAGACTTTTGCAATATTATTATTACATGTTATACATCAACATCTTTTTATTTAAAATAAAAAAGCAAGGAAAGTCTTGTTCTCCGTATTATGATTCCTAAAATAATCTACATTTATTACAGGAAAGTCCTGCATTCATTACCACTGTCAAGACCAAATTGTCAGTTATTTACCAAATTGATGTAGTACAGAAATCAGTTTTATGGGTCTTTTTTAGATAGCTTCACCACCTTTTGCAGAGTGCACATGAAACATAATACTGTCCTACTGTTCATATTGTTTATACACTAGCTAATGTTGGCTGTTGAACTGATTGTTTTGGGTTTTAATGAATTTATTGTATGGAATCATCCTATCCTCTTTGACAATGTAACAGCACTATGCTCCTTCATCCAATATGGAAGTCTTTGCTGATCCCACATCTCTGCGTTCCTCTACAGTGGCTCATCCTCAGGAAACCCACCATCCACCAGGAAAACTGGTCATCCAGTGCTACAAGTGTGGGGAGCCATGTAAGGGAGAGGTTCTCCGGGTGCAATCTAGGCACTTCCATATAAAATGTTTCACATGCAAAGGTAAGATCTTTTTACTAAATGCCTGTTTTGAATGATACAACTGTTAACTTATTCTCCTCGGTTCATCCACCATTTGAAAACAGTGTTGAGAGAGCAAAACAAATGATAGCTGCTTTGAGACATTTCCTTGGTCATAAATGATATATACTGGCAGTTTGGAATAATGTACAGATTTTGCTCTTATGGAAAGAAATTGGCACTTGTATTCACCGAAGTGGCATTCAACTGATCAAAATGTATAGTCAGTAATAACCTGAAAAAATACTATTACAATAAAAAAACTTAAACTTAAAACTTAAACTACTTCAAAGAGTTCTCATCAAAAAATCCTCCACGTGCAGCAATGACAGCTTTTCAGATCCTTGGCATTCTAGCTGTCAGTTTGTCCAGATACTCAGGTGACATTTCACCCTACACTTCCTGTAGCACTTGCCATAGATGTGGCAGTCTTGTCAGGCAATCCTCACTTTACAGTCTAGCTGATCCCACAAAAGCTCAATGGGGTTAAGATCATAACACTCTTTTCCAAATATCTGTTGTCCAATATGATTCTTTGCCCACTCTAACCTTTTCTTTTTGGTTTTCCATTTCAAAAGCGGCTTTTCTTTGCAATTCTTCCCTTAAGGCCTGCACCCCTGAATCTTTTCTTTACTGTTGTACATGAAACTGATGTTGAGTGGGTAGAATTCAATGAAGCTGTCAGCGTAGGACATGTGAGGCATCTATTTCTCAAAATAGAGACTCTGATGTACTTATCCTCTTGTTTAGTTGTACATCTGACCTTCCACATCTCTTTCTGTCCTGGTTAATATTGACCTTAAGACATGCCAGTCTATTGCATACTGTGGTAACTCAAAAACAAACTAAAAGACAACGTTAATCTACATTTAAAGAACCAAATAGCTTTCTGCTGTGTTTGATATAATGGCAAGTGATTTTCTAGTACTAAATTAGCAATTTATCACAAATACAAAAGGATAAGGTGGTGGAGTGATGGCTGCTGGAAATGGGGCCTGTCTAGATTTGATCAAGAACTGTTGTGGTTTTGACCTTCTTTATTTTGTGTAATTGTGTTTGGCTCTTTGTCTCCATGCTTATTTTCATTCTTTGTGCCTTGTACAAGTTGACCAGCCAAGCCCTTGGGTCATGTAAGAGAATCTATTGTTTATGTGCTGGCGTGTTGCCAATCACAAAGAGCAGACTGCTTATTTCCTTCTGGAAGCCAGCGAGAGAGTGTTCAGTCACTCAATCTGCCTTTGTCCGGGACAAGACGGCACTCAACTATTCCATTTATCCCCAAGAAAATAGCTTAGAACATTCCAGGAAGAAAAATGGTTAGTTTATACAGTCTTGCTAAACTGCTCATAGATAAATGTGTCATCAGCCATTTGAATGTCATTGCCATGGCAACCATAATAACAGGTAACTACATCTGGCTGTATTAACAGTGTATATGGAATAGATAATCCTGTAAAAAGCCTTCTCTGAAGCTGAGGTCTCACTAGGTTTTCTTCTGTAATCCCACCTGAGAAATTCACACCACCTGTTACGCAGTTTTATTCGTCACTAATCGCTGACACCACATTAGTGTCCAAGAATAGGGAATGAGAGTGCTGTGTAATTAGTGAAATGCTTATATGCCTTCTCAGTTGCTTTGTTATTCTTGGCACATCTTTGCTAAATAAATGACAATACATGGAATTTCCTCAAATTTACATTCCTTACATTTCTCTCCCAATTAGATGTCATATGCCATAAAGTTTGATCCGGAAAGCCAATTCCGACCTGCATTTTGCCCCTCCCATTCTGGGCCAATTACAAAAAATGTACTTTAAATGTCTGAATAAGGGTATTTAAGTATTTATCAAAGTACCATCAATGTACCATGGTAGCTCCACGGTATATTTTTGTAAGTGTTATGTATCTTGTCTTCACCTGAATGGACAAACTGGGAATATTAAAGTGCATTTATCCCCTCCCTTCCTAAAAAAGCACAGTGTTCAAATATAGAAATAGTAAGAATTTCTATATTAGTCTTTACTAGTGCTGTATTTTATCACAGATGAGAGCAGCACTAGGGATCAGATTAACTAGATCATTGACATGTAGTCCACTTACAATGGATCCATAATTGTATGGATCTTCCATGTGTCTAGTCAATAAGCTCCATTGCTGGAAAGCAGGATTCAGAGTGTTACATAATGTCTAATGTGACTTTCTCTGTGGATACCTGGCAGGAGGGTTTCTGCTGTCTTGACCTGCCAAGTCTGGCAAGAACAGATGCAGTGCTCTACAGCTCACTTGTAAGCTAATGAGCCTCCCTTTGCTCTATTAGTTCCATTTGTTCACTTTAAGCTCTTTTTCACTTTGAGTCACTTATTCTGTTATACTGAACACCTTCAGCCAACATCTCCATCTCCAATATTCTCTCTACAATGATCACTTAATATTCATGTCGATATCTGGGTCTCATTTATTAACTGTGAATTGCAAAATAATGGTAAAAAACATCTCTATTGAGTTTTCCTCGCAGCAAAAAAGTACAGCAGTCTGATTCATGAGCAAATTACACTTTTGAACGGGTTCTTATAATAATTAGACGAGCTCGCGAGTTACCAATTTGAATCAGTATGACTAAATATTCAAGGAATGACTCGCTGAGTCAGCGTGGTTAATATTATAAAATATACAGTTTTTTTGTATAACAAAATATATAGAGTCTATATACTGTAAATTTGTTTAAAACAATTATGTGTGTGTGTGTGTGTGTATATATATATATATATATATATATATATATATATATATATATATATATATATATATATATATACACTCACCTAAAGGATTATTAGGAACACCTGTTATATTTCTCATTAATGCAATTATCAAATCAACCAATCACATGGCAGTTGCTTCAATGCATTTAGGGGTGTGGTCCTGGTCAAGACAATCTCCTGAACTCCAAACTGAATGTCAGAATGGGAAAGAAAGGTGATTTAAGCAATTTTGAGCGTGGCATGGTTGTTGGTGCCAGACGGGCCGGTCTGAGTATTTCACAATCTGCTCAGTTACTGGGATTTTCACGCACAACCATTTCTAGGGTTTACAAAGAATGGTGTGATAAGGGAAAAACATCCAGTATGCGGTAGTCCTGTGGGCGAAAATGCCTTGTTGATGCTAGAGGTCAGAGGAGAATGGGCCGACTGATTCAAGCTGATAGAAGAGCAACTTTGCCTGAAATAACCGCTCGTTACAACCGAGGTATGCAGCAAAGCATTTGTGAAGCCACAACACGCACAACCTTGAGGCGGATGGGATACAACAGCAGAAGACTCCACCGGGTACCACTCATCTCCACTACAAATAGGAAAAAGAGGCTACAATTTGCAAGAGCTCACCAAAATTGGACAGTTGAAGACTGGAAAAATGTTGCCTGGTCTGATGAGTCTCGATTTCTGTTGAGACATTCAGATGGTAGAGTCAGAATTTGGCATAAACAGAATGAGAACATGGATCCATCATGCCTTGTTACCACTGTGCAGGCTGGTGGTGGTGGTGTAATGGTGTGGGGGATGTTTTCTTGGCACACTTTAGGCCCCTTAGTGCCAATTGGGCATCGTTTAAATGCCACGGCCTACCTGAGCATTGTTTCTGACCATGTCCATCCCTTTATGGCCACCATGTACCCATCCTCTGATGGCTACTTCCAGCAGGATAATGCACTATGTCACAAAGCTCGAATCATTTCAAATTGGTTTCTTGAACATGACAATGAGTTCACTGTACTAAAATGGCCCCCACAGTCACCAGATCTCAACCCAATAGAGCATCTTTGGGATGTGGTGGAACGGGAGCTTCGTGCCCTGGATGTGCGTCCCACAAATCTCCATCACCTGCAAGATGCTATCCTATCAATATGGGCCAAGATTTCTAAAGAATGCTTTCAGCACCTTGTTGAATCAATTCCACGTAGAATTAAGGCAGTTCTGAATGCGAAAGGGGGTCAAACACAGTATTAGTATGGTGTTCCTTATAATCCTTTAGGTGAGTGTATATATATATATATATATATATGTATATTCTTTATTTATTTTTTTATGGTCTTTTGGCTTTTTACTGGGATAGGGAAGGTAGAGAGGTGACAGAAATTGAGAGGGAGAAGAATGTGAACAGGATCGGGAAAGGGCCTCACAATCCGGGACTCAAACTCGGGAAACCCGCGATGCATCAAAACCACATAGATATTTTAATAACTAATATGTGGCTTAACTGTCGCTTTCCCATTGCAAACACAGAATTCTGTAGAAAACATTGATGTTTTTCCAGCAGAAATGTTGTGAGAGAATCATTTCTGTGCACATAAATACACAACCTGTATGAAATTATTAGTGAGTGAGACTCTATGTCTTTCTCCACATCCCTCCTCTCTCCCTTGATCTCTCTATATCTGTGTATATGAATGCTGTGTCAGTCAGAGAGCCTGTGTGTGCTATTTCGGGCATAGTCTCTGGGAGTCATTAACATGCTGCAATGCTTGAAATAGCTCTGCTGATCCCCATTGGGAGGATAAGGAGGCAGAGGAGGGGTCCCACATACCTCTGCAGAGACTGCCAGTCTGTCTGTGAACATGTGTGCTTGTGTGTTAGCCTGTAATCAAAGTCACTTGGTCACATTAAGTTAATGAGGAGTAGCAGATGCCTCCCGTATGTCAAGGGTTACATGCCTAAAGATGTCATTTCAAGATGTCATTCTAATAGCCTTCCTAGAAGATGATGTCACAGGATAGCCCTCACAGCAACAGATTTGTTTCACACATTTTCAAAGTGAGCCATTAGCAAGAATTTGATGATTTAATTGATATATGAAGATATTGATATTTGAAGATAAATATAGTTGCTTTTTTATTGGTTTCTGTTAATGGGGTTTTCTATACGATAACCAGATTTGTGAAATACGTCTAAAAATCGATGAAATTGAACCAAGCGGAATAGCTATATGTTTGTTTGAGCGGCCCAACGGGGCGCAACAAAACAACTAATAGTGTGAGTGGAACACTGGAAGACAGGATGTGTTTCATTATTTTAAAGCCAGTAGTGATGGAGAAAATAAATACATAACATTTAAAAAAATTATTCAAAATCATGTAATTATTTACTCATTATTTACACTTATGACCAGCGTTGGGGAAGTTACTTAAAAAAAGTAATACACTACAAATTACTAACTACTTCTATAAACATTTAATCAGATTATTTTACTGATTACTTGTTCTAAAAGTAATCACATTACTAATTATTTTACTTTCAATTTTCTTTCTAAATAATTTTTTTCTGCTCAAAAACGTCTATATTTCTTATACATTCGTTGTCACACACCCTGTCGCAGAAATGCTAACAGATGTACAAATATATTATACCCAGGGCCGGTTCTAGACATTTGGAGGCCCTAGGCAAAATGTATGTTGGAGGCCCCCCGCCATGCCCTCCTCTCCTCCACCATTCAGAATTCACGAGTTCACACTTACATCAAATTAAATAGAGTAAAGATTATGCGTATTTGGCATGCTGTCCAGGGGAGGGCTCCAGGCTCTGAATTTTGGCCAGATTTACACAGTATTACATTGGATTGCATTGTATTTTGGATTGTGTTGTTTACATCCAATAAGAGATTTTAGAAACCTCATCAGCGATCCTACAACAGGTAATGTTTAAAACAAATGATGTTATTAGATAGGCTACATTTGTTTTTCTACACTGTAAAAAATTATTTGTTTAAAAAAAATTTCCCTAATTGTTTAATTTTAATTTAATAATTTTTTTTTTTTAGCAGTCAGGAAGTTTTTTGCAGTAATTTGTTCAGTAATTTATTTATGGTAACACACTAACCCACTATTTGGGATAATGAACAGTTTTGTTTTTGATAGACTAAATATAGTCATATTAGGTATGTATTGTAGAGAAATACCTTATGATACACAAATCAGCTGCTAGTGGAAGTGAAAAGACAAGTTAATTTCGTCAACTGTAATTGTGTGCTTATTCATATGCTTAAGATTGCATACTTATCAATAAATATTGCAACAGTATTTATGATTGGAAAATGAAAAAAATGAGGTCTATTATGATAGACTAGAGCAGTTAATGTAGGCTAAACATCTGCGTTTTAGAAGATATACAGACTGTTTTAAAACATAATAAACAATGCTTTAGTATAGTGCGTTTGCTCTTTGACTGACAAACTTTACTTTTTCTGTAGTATTTTGCGAGTCAGCTCCTGACTAGGGCTGGAAATCGATTCTAAAAGAATCGATTCCTTGATTCAGAGGCGTTAGGAATCAAGATTCTATTCCACAGGTTGTAATCAATTCCATCGAGGAGAATCGACTCCTTTGTAAGATTCAGTTCAACAGTTAATCATGAATTCGCCTCTATCTCTCCAACAGTGACTGGAAGTCTGATTCATTTCTGCGAATCAGACTCTTTCGGATGGTTCATTTAGAACGTATTTCTTTTTTCTAACAAAAGTCTGCATTGTAGCTACATACGCTCAGATTCAAAGTGTCAGAAGCGAATTCAGTCCATCAACGGCGCTCGCGCTCTTTTGAACTGGAAATAACCGTCAAATGATCTATCTCAAAATGACGCTGATCGTTAGAATCAGTTTATATTTTACAATACATTACAATCACTCAAAAATAGATGATACCTGAATCACGAGCTGCACTTTCTTTGCGTGCCTGCTTAGCCTTACGCTTAGCAGCCCCTGAAGGATGAGTTCGTTTTCCGTGCCATCAGATAAATTTGCAGAAAAGTTGGATTTTATTCATCTACAATCTCTTCATTCATAAATTCAGAGGTTGGGAGTGACTCGCATGTAAACGGTGATATTAATTGGTTTAACTACAGGTGAATGACAATTGTTATATCCAATGGACAAACAGCATAGTATTTTGCTGCTCTTGATTGGTGGATAAGCATGTGTATGTTTTGGAGGCCCCGCCTCCAAGGCCGAGGCCCTAGGCAACTGCCTAGTTCGCCTATAGGTAGCGCCGGCCCTGATTATACTTATTACCTTAGTGCAAGTAATGTACTTAAAAGTAATTACTTTAATTGAAAGTTAGTAACTGTAATCTGATTACAATAATTAAAATTGTAAATGATACACCCAACATCCATGTAGACCCAGTTACTTTCACATTATTTCCTGTAGTAATCGACAACCCTCACAAAAAACGTTCTGTATTTTTACATTTTCAATAAAACATAGTTTAGTATGTTTTTTAAGCGATTTGAATTATGGGGACACTAGAAACGTCATCATAAACCACATTTATAGCATAATGTCCTTGTAAACTACCCAACCCACACACACACACTCCTTCCGCTCTCCCATTAACCAAACAGTTGTCAGTTGTAAGATAACACCTCTGGTTTTCACAACCATACATATGCACGCACATATCGTTGATCACATTTCCCACAGTATCTTTCTCTGTCAGTCTACAAACTGGACACTCATAAAAGCGATAATAACTCAGAGCACACAAGCCATCATGAAAGCAACAAACAATTTACTGCTCTCACCACAAACCCAGCATAAAATGTTGCTTTGGATACAAATCACAAACTGTTCTGAAACCAGCCCTGTAATGTTAAGACCTATGGCTTCACACAAGCAACTGGTAGAAGAACCAATTAGAACCAGAGGTCACCCTGAGAATGTTAATGGGCCTTTATCTTTAGAAGTATGCTACTCTGTTAGTGAACAATTGATTTCCCATAACAGCTTCACTTCCAGGGAGAAAATAAGCATATTTATTTATGATTATGGATTAGAGGCCAACCTAAGGCAGATGACAAACATAGAGTCTGTCCTGGTATCAAAGACTTACTGAACATTATCTAGTTCTTATATGCTTCTCGATTTATTGACATCTCATCACTGATGAAAAAAAGGGTAAATCCATTTTTTTTTTCTTTTTGACATGTTCAGTGGTAATATTATTGACGTCCTTTGAAGGTTTACAGTATGTAAACACTATGGCATTGATATATCAATATAGTAATCATTCAGTACCATGATAAACACTCACTGAGCCCATTATGTACACCTGTACACCTACTTATTCATGTAATTATCTAATCAGCCAATCATGTGGCAGCAGTGCAATAAATAAAATCATTCGGATACAGTTCAGGAGCTACAGTTAATGTTCACATCAACCATCAGAATGGGGAAAAAAATCTTATCTCAGTGATTTCTGCAGTGGCATGATTTTTGGTGCCAGATGGTCTGGTTTGAGTATTTCTGTAACTGCTGATCTCCTGGGATTTTCATGCACAACAGTCTCTAGAGTTCACTCAGAATGGTGCCAAAAACAAAAAAACATTCAGTGAGTGGCAGTTCTACGGATGGAAATGCCTTGTTGATGAGAGAGATCAACGGAGAATGGCCAGACTGGTTCAAGCTGACAGAAAAACTACGGTAACTTAGATAACCACTCTGTACAATTGGAGTGAGCGGAATAGTATCTCAGAATGCATATCTCGTCCAACCTTGACGCGGATAGGCTACAACAGCAGAAGACTACGTTGGGAACTTTATTAGGACCATAGTGTTCCTATTAAAGTACTGAGTTTGTGTACTCAAGCCGTCATTGTACCATGAAACCACAGTACTTTGTAGTACCACACAATTCTTCTCTGGGTTGAAAATATACCCTATCTACATAACCTACATCACTACAATTTTTGCCTTGTCAACTTTTAGAATATGATTACCTTAAAAAAAAAAAAAAAGATTTGTCCGACTTACTGTCATGAATTTTCAACAGTCAATTTCCTGTGCACATTATTACTGTAAATGTGCTGTGCACAGCCATGCAGTTTATATGAGTCAGCAATGAAATGGCTCATAGGAAATTTATCTCTGGACAGAAAGGATATAATATGTGTTTAAATGTAATTTAAAACTATGATGTTTACTTGCTACATACCACCTGCATTCCACATAGATTTCCATTAAGTAACACAGATGTAATGGTTATTAGTTTTATTACCCATGATATCACATTGCTGAGGTCAGATACAGTATTCTAGTTCCAGATGAATCATGTACATTTGATATGGAAACTCAGCAATCATTTGAATGATTTCCGTGTTGTATTGTGTAGCATTGGATGTTCATATACCCTTAAACACAGGCACCATGCATGATGTATCGCCATTAGAATCTGCTCACTCGGTCAATGCAGACTAATACACCACTTCTCTAATCAGAAGAGCTCAGCATTATAGAACATCGGAGTGCATGTTATCAATGTTTATGATCTCCACACAGCTAACTGGAGTTTGTTAAAGAGCTTTAAGTCATTGTCTATTAGCTTGGGAGACATCTATATTCTAGCATACTTTTAAAAATTTTGACAAAATTAACTTTAAGCAGAACTTCACCATTAAAATTGACAGTTTTCCTCTTCTTGTGATATGTCAGCCATGCCCATAAGTGGCAGTAGAGTGTGTGGACTGAGAGTTAACATTAGAACCAAGGCTTTAGCTCACATTGCGTCATGTGTTCTTTTGTGAGTTTGGAATTTTTTGTTTATTTTGAACTTTTCTTTGAAGTTCTGATTTTCCATAATAATAAAAGGCAATTTCACTTATTTATGATGGTCTTGCAAACATTTTCCCCTTTGTCTGCCTTCTGTTAAGATAAACTTTACACTTCCACCAAAAATATTGTTGACTCAGATTATTGTCCAAGCAAATGCTCTAGAATGAGAATGTCCCTCCCCAAAGTATGTAGCAAATCGTGGTTCATGGCTGCAACGTAAACTAAAGGCTATTGGCTATTTTTTAAAAGATGAGCCCTTAATGTCCTCACAAACTTACTGTTTTCGGAAATACTGTATATTATAACTTTTCAAGGAGCCATTTCATGAGATCTTAACTCTCTCCCACAGACTTACCAATCCAAACCATATCTGAAAATGAGGTTGGACAGGCCTGGTGTATAGTATGGTTGCCTCCTTTGTCATAAAAATTTTGTTAGTTTCACATGGATAATAAAAGTTTACATGGTCCATGCAAAGAGACCCCTCAAGCCATAACATGTATAAAGTTTTTGGGAATCATTTATTTGATCTCACAAAGAGTTAATGTGCATAAAAATGAAGAATAAAAGCTATAGCACAGTGAAGAGAGGAAAGGACACCTAAAAGAGGATGTGTTGATTGTGTTTGCCTATACATCCCACTTCTGTGGTATTTCAGAGAGTGATGTCTTTAAAGCTTCGTCCCACATGCACCTCGTGTCCATTTTGTTTATATAGCATGTACACATAGCTGCAAGAGAAACTAGCAGCAGAGAAGAGAGGAAACCCATGCCGAAACCACACTATCCTCTAAAGTGCAGGGAGAAGGCAGCATGCTAGGAACACATTAATATATTGATGAAGTCTATGAAAGCTTGTTTGATTTCTGCATATACTGTACTGAATGGGAAAGCCTGGGCTCTCTGCATTACTGCAGTCGGATAGATTGCTGAACTCAATGTGGCTTTCTACCTGAGGTTTTTTGTACCTGAACTTGAAGTTAATCTGAACTGAAAAAACTTAATTGAAGCATAATGTATACTGAAAAAATATCCTAACACTCTGTCCTAACCAGTGACAAGCAATTTGTCTTTTCACACTCAGTACATTTGCAGGCACTTTAAAAGTTTGATTTCAGTCAGACTAAAACTATAATTTGTCTTTTTAAAATGTCATGTAAATGGATTAGTACCAGTCTGATTATTGTGAAGTTGGACAACACATTAATCAGGTCACAATCGGCCTCGCTTTTGCTAATTTACTCCTTCAACTATTAAATTACAAATTGTGTCATGAATACTTGAACAGAAGAATTGTGTTTACTGAAAATTCTCTATTTACCAATTCATTTTACGTAACCCTTTCTCTCACTCTCCCACTATGTGTGTGCCATGTTTATTGCCTGGTACTATAGATGCGTTTCAGGCAATACGACATAAGTGGACAGGAGCATCGCCATACTGTAGCTGGTAAAATGAGTCTCTTTTTACCAATTTGGTCAGATTTCAAGGAGAGGGTCTTTGATTTCTTGAATTCATACATCAATCATCACATCAGTATGTTACTACTGTACATGATAATAAAACACAAAGTATAAGAACAAAAAGAAAGTGCAAAAAAGTGATGTATGGTTTCTGCCAATTTTACTTACATTTTATCTAAGCACAAACATTATCACAATATCACAAAGTTTAGATCAGAATTCTCTGTCATTTTAATGGAGTAGGGACGGCGTGGTGCGAGTTTTTGAAGGTTAGATTACCTTCGGAGAAAAAAATCACGGTTCATAATTTTTATGATTATTTACACATTTTCTTATTATGCAACAGCATTGATGCAAAAAATACATATCATATAACAATTGAACATCTAAGTGGACGTATTTCTGGGGGATATGTGAACACTAATGGCAGCACTACGATAAGAAAACTGATAAATACACAAAAACAATAAATAGGAGGTGTATAATCAAATCTAATGAGATCTTGTGCCTCAGTCAAAAAGATGTGTGATGTGATTGCAAATGGGTCAATCTCAATATAGTTCAAACGGAAAAAAATTAAACTCACTTTTATTTATCCACAAAAAAAGGGATTGTCAGCCGAGATATCCAATGTTCTTCTTTTATTTGTTCATCAGTACAATGAACAAATAAAAGAAAAACATTGGAGACGCTCCAATCAAGGGCACAACACCACTTATGCGCATCGATGTGCTTCAGTGTAACCAGAGTGCTTCAAAAGTATGTAAATGTAAGATCATTGTGGGTGCACAACATTTAGTTCACGGCATCCAACAGTTTTTTCTTCTGCATCAGTTTATTAAAGCAATCAGTTGTCTGTCAGACACCCCAACATAAAGAATCGGCATAATAACGGGAACATTGCTTACAGCAGGCGATTTAAAGTCTGATCATGACTAAAATTGACATTTATTGTTAAATGCAGTGAATTTGTACAAAAGCATTGCTTTAAATAATGAGGACGATTTAAGATGCAACTTTTCACTGTTTACTAGCTGATAGTAACTGCACACAATGCACTGCACGCTTAAACATTACAAAAAGTGGCATCTTTAATTCATCACTTTAAAATCACTACAGCTAAAAATATTAAACTTACTAGTTTGTTGTTGGACGACTAGTTGAGTATCCTGTCCTATACTGTGCACTGGTGCCAGATTGAGTCGGTGCTCAGTACTACCGGTACTGCAGAAAGACTTGCTAATTTCTGTACCATACAACAGTGAGGTGCTATTAGCACAATTTTACGGGATGTGACTTTTGTTAGATGAAATCAATGACAATGAATCAAATTTACATCTTAATATGAACAAGTGTGATCATTAATCAGTGGAAGGATGTTGTTTAATGAAATAATATGCACACTACACTCCCACGCTTGAGAATAAATGAGAGGTCCGACACTGCTTTGTCATACTTTACGCACACATACACAAACAGATCGCATGTGATGCACATTATGCATGTACAAGTGGCTGTGAACACTCAGACAAACTCCTCCAGTGGTGCTCTGAGATTTCACCACACAAGTATTTCAGCATTTCACCGACTACCACACAGGAGGTTCAGATGTCTGTCAAAATAAACATTCCACCAAAATAAAACCTCTGCATAACTGGATGAAGAGTGAAAATGATGACATTACCACATAAAATCATTACTATTGTATAGAAAAATGTAATATTCAAAGTAATAGCAATAGTACTACTAATAACAATAAAAATATATGGTGTATTATTATTATCATTGTTATTCATAATTTGTATATGTAATATCACAAAAACAAGCATACTGAATATCAGCACACTGTGATGAAGCTATAGCAGCCTTGTGCCAGAGGTAATCAGATTTTTTTATTAATGTTTTCACTGTGAAGCTTTGTTGTGCAGCATTTTATTTGTTTTTTTACAAATTTTTTTTAAACTTTTTTTATTTGGTTGAAAATTAATTATTATATTTTTATTTGATTAAAGTTTTATTCCATGTATTAATTTGATTATATGTATTCAACACAGTTTTGATGATAATAGTTAATTAAAACATTATATGTGGAATCCAAATGGATTTAAATGGAAAATGCTGAATTTTGATTTCATCAGTAATATGAGACTATTTATTTATTGCCGAAATAACGATTTAGTATTGTACCGATGTACCAGGGCAGGTATTGTAACGGAAGCCAAAATTTCGGTATCAGAGAAACCCTACTTTATGTTCATAACAGGCACACTGAAACAATTATGTAACCTTGTGAACTGTATGCACCTTTTTCAAATATTCCGACGAGATGGTTATTTCTTTTTAAAGCTGCACGTAACTGGCAAAATTTAAAAATCATGTTTTAGTGCAGCGGTTGATTGACAGGTAGAACTTTCACCCTAGAATTCCTTAGATTCACCGCATTGGCGGTCAAAAATCTCCTATTTATACATGTTATGTATATAAAGTACCATTATAATAGATGCCACGCCCCTCAATGAAGCCCTAGTAATTATGAAATGAAAACAAGTATCACGGATAAAAATAGACCATGATGGAAAATTAACAACTCAGTCCATCAGACCAACAGTTACATTTTTTTTCTAGCACAACCTCTGCTTGGACAGACAGATAATGACTGTAGCTCAACTACACAAATACCTGTTGTAGCACTGCTGCACTACGTGACATTTCAATCACTGAAGTTTGTGAAGTGCTGTTGGTTACTAGTTGCCATTCTTATTTGATTGTTCTTGTATCCAACTATAGCAGTTGTTTTGTACTGTCAGTGTAAATACCCTTTCAAAGCCAAGACAACTGGATGGGAGGACAGCACACAAGGCTGTGAATTTTAACTGAATCAAATGTACCTACTCTTCTGAAATCCTTCCGTTTGTTCCTATGAATGTTTTATTCCATTTCCTTTCAGGCTGAGCCAGACAGAGAGAGTGTGGAGGATGTATGTTTTGTTCTGGGAGGAGGTTAACAGTCTGCTCTGTTGAGGAGGGACTTGACAGTCGAGAGCGTCAATACATTGCGTCATTGCACACTAAAGCACACACACAGATAAATTCCCAGTCACTACAGGCACTGTAATTTCTGCATCTCTTCTGATGTTAAGGATGCATTAGACAGAAGCTATCATTATGTGCAGAAAAATAACCAAACTCCATAAATGTACTTTTAAAGAAGCATCTATGGGTGCCTGGGTAGCTCAGCGAGTAAAGATGCTGACTACCACCCCTGGAGTCGCGAGTTTGAATCCAGGGCGTACTGAGTGACTCCAGCCAGGTCTCCTAAGCAACCATATTGGCCCGATTGCTAGGGAGGATCACATGGGGTAACCTCCTTGTGGTCGCTATAATGTGGTTCTCGCTCTCGGTGGGGTGCGTGGTGAGTTGTGCGTGGATGCCGTGGAGAATAGCATGAAGCCTCCACATGCGCTATGTCTCCACGTGGTAGAATGCGTGGATTGAGGGGCTCAGACACGGAGGCAACTGAGATTCGCCCTCCGCCACCCAGGTTGAGGCAAGTCATTACGTCACCACGAGGACTTAGAGCGCATTGGGAATTGGGCATTCCAAATTGGGTAGAAAAGGGGAGAAAAGAAAAGAAGCATCTATGCATCTTTCCTCCAATTTATTTAGCAGGACATAAAGCAGCAATTACTAGCTAGGCCAAGCAAAACATCAAGTACATTGCCCTAAATTTGAGGTGAAGCAGTTCAAAGGTTATGAGCAGATTTAAGAGTACGTTAGACCTTTTGGCTAGTGGGTGGCACAAACGGCACTGTGTAGAGTTTGTAGCCTGATAGCATACTGGGAATGATAATTACCTTAATTATTATGTATTTTAATAATGAGATAATTATAATTTTATAATGATACATTTAATAAAGTTTCTTTTCAATATCAGTGTTCCTGTTTGGTGTACTCACATTCAATTTATTGACATGTTACACAGATTTAATCATGAATCATTTTTTTATCATTTTAGCCAAATTTGGAGAAAATTCGATGAAAGCTGTAGGGTGAGTTTGAAAAAGTATGTTTTCAACCAAATTTAAAATAGCAGCAATTGAAATCACCAGTATCATTGAACTCCGATATCTGTTTGAAAATGTAATACCATGGATAAAATATGATATCACTTATTGGTCATGTAGGTGATGTTTTTCAAAGATACGCTTTGTAGTGTTTGAACCTGGAACCTATTGGTTACCAGCACAGTTCTTTCGACACAAGGCTAAACCCTGGACACAACAGGGTTAAGAGAATATAATTGCAGTTGGCCCAGGATAGGAGGGGAGGAAATAGCCCCCTGAACCCCTCTGCACAATGGTCTACTTACGAGATGTGTATGTGTCATCATAAATGGGTATTACATTTTTCAAACTGGCACCCTGGCATTCTGCACCCTGTCAGTGAAGGTTACCCTAATGCCAGACACGGAGAGAGTGCAGGCCGCTATGCTTACGCAGCTGTCTATCTCTGTGGCTAATGACGACTGCCACCTTCTTGTCATACTTGTCTGCCTGAATGGAGTTAAAAAGGGCCTAATCTTAAAGATAATAACTGGAATGCAAAATATGATGCAAAAATGCCAGTGCTGAGATAGTGCTGTAGAGATGAGAGAGTAAATGTAACATTTTGGATTATATGCTATGTGGTGAATACATAGTGAGAAAAACAAATAGCCACAAAATGATGATTTTAAATGTTGTACTTCATTTGGCAACGATTGGAGTGAAATTCCTGTGTTATGTCAATGTTTATAATGGCCAGACTAGTTTGAGCTGACAGAAAGGCTACAGTAACTCAGATAACCACTCAGCATCTCAGAATGCACAACACATTGAACCTTGAGGCAGATGGGCTACAAAAGCGGAATACCAGATCGGGCGCTTTATGAGGACCATAGTGTTCCTATAAACCGATTGAACCCTATTTAACAACATGATAATTACTAAGTTTAATTTAAGTTTGCCAAAGCAAGCCTAAGATACAGACTCACTTTCTATTTGAAGTCCTCGCCATGGTGCTCATGTGGGAGATAGGGTTTTGTATCTGACCTGCATTGCCCCTTCTTCTACCATTTACATGTTAACTCTTCAGTTACATTATAAATAAAATAACAAAAATCTGCCTCCCCATCCACACGAAAACATATGGACTTAACATCCTCATATTTTTGCATAGGTTGAAACAAGGAAAAACAGAGAGCAAGAGAAAAGGACAGGCAGGAAATGAGAGAAAAGACACTTGTTGAGAGGAGAAGGGGATATCATATAACGCTAAACAAGCTGTGAAATATCAGTGTCGGCCTGCCAAGGAGCTTTCAGGAAAATTGAGCTTGTGTGATGGCAGAATTAGAGACAGACACACTTGCCAAGAGAACACACACCAAACACACCTACACACACACACACACACACACACACACACACACACACACACACACACACACACACACACACACAAAAAGTGTCTGAACTTGTGCCAAACTCTTGAAAGCATTCTCTAGCTCAGGAAATATTGAGTTAACCAAACTCACTGGCCAAGATAAGCATAAGCCCCCTGACCTTGTGTTTGCTGACACAACTGTTGAGTTGTACTATGGCACTCAATGAGAGCCAAACAACTGAGTGGTGTGTCTGTTTGGCTCTTATTTGGCCTTATTAATGAAAAAATTTCTGTCTAAATTGTTCTCAAATCCATTTGTACATAACTTTCCCATTGAACTGAATGAAACAATGTTCCATAGATGGTTTTATGTATGATTTACACAGAAATGTGTTCTGCCCAGGGCACGGTGCTAGTCAATATGAATTCTTGAGTTCATATTGACTGTAATCTCTTACATTTGATTGAGCACAATCTGAGACAAGGCTGAGATCTCCTTATGAAACTCTGCCCTTACATAGTCAACGTGAGCTACGCAAGCAAGCAACGCGAGTGACGCGAGCGACGTGCTCCCTTTCATAGTCCGCAAGCAGACGCACGTGTCACGGGCGATGCGTGAAATGCAATACACCGCTCCCGCAACAGGGGGTAGTAGAGTCTGGTGATATTAGTAGAGTCGGGTCACGTCATATTCAGACCAAAATGACAACTGAAGAGGAGTGCATATTGCTGATTTTATATAGGCGGCATCAAAGGCAGCGCAGAGATAGACGGTGGTATGTTCGCCCTTTAAATCAAAAAAGGGATCAGGATGGTGAGTTTGTGTCTCTGGTGCTTCCCATGCGAAGCATGGACGAGGAGAGACATTTCCAATATTTTAGGATGTCGGCGCCAAAATTTGATGTATTGCTATCAAAAGTCGTCCGCTTTCTCCCGGACACTCACCTAAATCACCGCTACCCGATTGGATATAATATACTTGAATTAATGTACAATACTTGCAATGTCGCCCCCACCGACACCGCGTAGTATTGCGCGCATCGGTGCGTCGCGTATCAAAAACTAGGACGACACATTTGGCTACGCATCGACGCGTAATGGCGGCCGAAGCGTAGCGAAGCGTAGCCTTTCAGACGCGTACGCGTACCGATGCGTTGACTATGAAAGGGCCCTAAAGGAAGAAAAGTTCAAAGAAACTCTTCTCAGAAGATAAGCTGGAGAAACATGGAAAAAAAGAGACTGGAAAAAAAATCTCCAAATGACATGCCTTGATCTTCATTTAACCTTATTGCTGTCAAGGATAAACAACTGAGATATTGATGAAAATCAGATATTTGGAAAATTGTTGTTATTAGAAGCCCATTTAAAAATCTCATTAAAACCATATGCTAATAACAGATTTATTTGTATTTGCATTCAGTGTGCGGTTGTGACCTGGCCCAAGGTGGGTTCTTCATGAAGAACGGGGAGTACCTGTGCACGCTGGACTACCAGAGGCTTCATGGCACTCGTTGTAATGGCTGTGGAGACTTTGTGGAGGGGGAGGTGGTCACTGCTCTGGGGAAGACCTACCACCCATCATGCTTTGTTTGCACTGTCTGCAAGTAAGAGTAACTAGAGTAAAATGACCAGTGTTTCCCAACATTTTTTCTTCCACAACACACTTTTTACAATTAAAAAATCCCACTGCACCCAACTATCCCACATAACCATCGTCGCTAGTTTTCCTTTTCAAGAACTTGTCCATGTTTTCTTACTGTCTTAGTAGCATGTTTACTTGTAATGTTTGAAATTTGGCAATGCAAAAAAACACAAGTCACATAGGCATGCTGTATAATGAGATCACAGGTGACAAGAGAGCTAATTGTGTAATAATAAAAAATTATGTATTTTCCAATTTGTAGATTTGTTCTTGCAAATTAAATCTTGCAACGCCCCAGCATATATAATTTTTATTTATGTTTTTATTTACCGTAGAATGCTGAATGTTTGTGACAACTGCGCAAAAAACAATCTAGATGCAGCACAAAGAATGAAACAGTGCGCAGGTGTCTCAACATGCGTTTTTGAAGTTCAAGTTCTTTTTAACTTGACATGGTGTTTAAACAGTGCCTGTCCTGCGCGAGACGCTGAAGAAAAACGAGACGGTGCATATCAAAGACATTCGTCCAGCAAGTGTTTAAACAATGGGGAAACAGAGCAGAGGTGCTCAAAAACACATTCGGTGTGAACTGCCCCTAACTCGTCCGTTCGCGATGTCCCTGAGTGTGAGTAAGAGCGCGTGCTCGAAACTAGATCTGTAGGCCTGTTCATTTTTTCATTAATTACAAACTTGAAACCTGTCGCGTTCTCGGGTCCCGTCGGACCGGGAGATTTGTTTTTGTAACAAACACCAACGCGTTAAATGATGGTGGTGACTTTGAGATATGCGTTCATTTATTTTCTCTAGTAGGCCTATGAGTAGCATTCATGTAATTATTGGCTTAAGCATTTCTTCAAGTAACCCTTCAGACAGACGCGTTTTCGCGCTGAAAGGCTAAACGCACCACAACGAATAGAGCAGAACGTAGGAGGCTCGAGACGCGTTTTTATCAGTTGAAGTTATTTTTAATTCGATACAGCGTCTAAAAATGCAGCGTTCCCGTGAGAGATGCTAAAAACACAGTAAAACATGTTTACATGTAAAACGATTGAAAAACAGCGCGAGCTGACTCAAAAAAAAACAGTTCAGTTTGAACAGCCCTTTGTTCACATGACACTAGCTGAAATTCCTTTGGTTTCAGTTGACAGTAGGTAAATTTACACTACCCAGAGCTATATTCGTAAATATCCAGAAACTGTTTTACTGTGCGAGAAATCCCTCCAAATTATTAATTGAGAGAGCGCTCTGAACGAATTGTACTGAATCACGAATCGATTCAGACCGTTTTGCAAGCCCGTTTGGCCAAGAATCGTTCATTCTCAAATTGTGCATTGCTAGTTCTTTTAAACAGCCAACAGAAATACGGGAAACACATTTAAAGATTGGTGAAATAATCTGAGAGTAAATATTTCTCAGGTCAGTCGGATGTACGCACAGAGTTTGTTTTTTGTTTAAATGTATAGACTAATCACTTTCAGAAAAATAACATGGCATTAACATTTTTGGACATGCTACCCATTCAAAACCATGGTGATGAGGTCAGAATGGAAGAAGCAGAGATTAAAAAAAAGATTTAGTTAGGGTGCAGAGATGAGAAAAGTGAAAGATTAGAGCCCTATAAAAAAAAGACACTGTGCCGGTAATACCATGTTACTGAATGATTATATTCATATTTCATGATACTGTCATAGTACTTCAAGATACTTCAAAAATACCATGGTTACTACGACACATGTCAGACACATGGGATTATCACAGACCATGCCTGAAAAAAAAAAAAAAACTTGTAAAATATGGTGCTTTTTATTAGGAATATGCAGTAACAGGATAGACTATTTGTCAAAAAGAAAATAATGGAAAAATTATGTTTATAATACAAGACAAATGCTTAAATACTCAAAAAGCAAAGAATAAGTTTAGTACATATTAGTGCTACAAAAAAAAATCAGTGCCCTTCTTTATATTTTCGCCACCGTTCCTGCTGAGGTCTGTGCACGCCACTGCCAAGGCCAATAGACCTGGCTCGCACTGGTCCGATAGTGGAAAAGCGGAGCTAATGATATGGAGGTATCACAGTAACAAAAATGAATCACAGGAACAAAAGCAGCCTGTTTTATGGACTTAAGGAAAAAATAAAAAATGACAAAATTTAAAAAGAATATGACCCTTTAAAAGCACACAAATATTCTTACTAAATAACTTTAATAGTACATACAGATCTAAATCATTTACTTTTACATTTTTCTGTAAGAAACAGTACAAATGTTTAGTAATAGAATGTAATGTATGGCTAAATGTCTGTGTTTAATCCCTGTCCTGTTGCCAGACGGCCATTTCCTGCTGGTGATCGAGTCACTTTTAATGGAAAAGACTGCCTCTGCCAGCACTGCATCCAGCCAGCTTCCCCAACCCCCAAAGACATCAGCACCTCTAGCAGTAAGTCTCGGCACAACACACGTGTGTTTGTGTTGGTTGTTTTAGTGTCCTACTCAGATTTCAGCTTGACAAAATCATCCCTCTTTTATAAATGTGTTAGTTTGTGTAGTGGTTATGTGTGTTGACAGATCTTACACCACTCCAGACTCTGAAGGTCATTGCTAAATGGAAGCTCATTGTATCTTCATCCAGAATATCATAGACACTTGGGGATAGGCTCTTTTGATTTTGTAAGCAACCAACCAGAACACCCTACAACCTCAGAATCCACATAGCAACATGCTAGAAAATAAGTCAGAACACATTAGCAACCAGAAACTGTAACAAAGCCATGGCAAGCACCATTTACATTTTCTTCAGATTTTTTTTTCATTTCTCTCCTTCGGTTAATCTTTTATCTAACTTTAAGGAAGTTCTTCATCCTCGTCCTCGTCATTTCAGCTTAGGGGCCCCATCAGTGAAGCAGGAGACTCAGACTCAGTGAAAGCTCATATTCCTTCAGAGCACTGCTGTGCCTGCTACTTGTCACATTCTATCTCACCCTAGCATTCGGTCTAGATTGTTGTATGTTGACAGGTCAGATCTCCATATGTGTAGAATGAACATTTAGTGATTTCCTGAAGTTTATGGTTTCCTTATTTTTGATAATGGCTTTGGCGATTAGAAGCAAATTGTCAAAATTCAGGTTTGCTAGAATTGTTGTTACAAAACAACATTAGGTGGAGCCATTTAGGAATGAGACACTGCTGTGTTTCAGAGGAAAGAGTAAGTTCATTCTATAGGGGCCATTCAACACCACGTGATTGTGTTATTTCAGAACACATTTGCTGCATCTGATATTGCTCACTTGATTGTTTTTTATATAGTGGATGCCAAACAGTTCAATATATGGGGGAAGAAGGGAAGGAAATGATTGAGCAAATTTGGATTCTGGAAAGTGCAAGATCTCTGCTTACAACTGTCTGTCTGTATCTTCTAATATATTTGTTCATAATAATTAGTAGTACTCATTTGTACTCTTTTTTTCTGGGAGTCCTCTCTGCATTGGATTATGGACAACATAAACTATAGACTAGATTATTTACCATATAAATCAGAGGACACTATGGGTATTCAGTAGTGGACTACTGTATATAGGGAATGAAATTGTCCACTATGAATTTGGACAACACTACAGAATGTCTGACACCCAGTACAGAGCACACTATATAGGGAACTATTTCGGACACAGCAATTGTGTTGACGTGTCCATGCACTTCTTTTTTGTTTTCCTGTCACTCTTTCTCAGCAAATCCATTTACTCATTTATCTCTTTATTTCTACTCTACCCTTATATGTACTTCCACACACACACACGCATGCACGCACGCACGCACGCACGCACGCACGCACGCACACACACACACACACACACACACACACACAGGCACTCATTAAAGAGCGCCACTGAATAACTCTTTGTGTCGTGCTTGGCTGATAATTTGTCATTCGTGAGCCCTGGGAAATGATTTGAGACTGCTGAAAGTCTTTAGCCCTGTTAAGTTGTTTGTTTTTGGAAGGCAGGGATTGTACTGGCCATGATGGCAGGGTTGGCGTTTGTGGATGGCAGAGTATGGTAGTTGCCATACCCTAGCATGCAGACAAAACTGGGAAAATATATGCCTCATTAAGATGTAGTTTGCTTATCACTTCAGTCTGTGTCGGCCTCGTTTCCCCAAAGCATTCGAAGCCCACTTATATCATAGAAACGACCACTCAAATCATAGAATTAAGGGCTGTTCCCCAGAAGCATCATAATTGAAAATGGTCGGAGATTTAGGGGACGGTTGCACCAGCTATATGTGCGTTACAACCAACATACTCTTATGGCGAAATCATCAGAATTCCTAAGACTTTTCTAAATTTGACTAATTTGACTGCACTCGTTTTAATTCCCATGACTTTCACTACAGCCAGTGACATTGCTGGACATCGTTTACATCTAATGCACGACAATTACTTGCTACTGTCTTACACACAACAGCTTCCTATCATGTTTACGCACTCTACTGATCAGTTAAGTTTAGATAAGGGGTTTGGGTAAGGGCATAATATTAATAAGTATGTCCTTAACACCTTGTGCATGGAACCCACACTTATTTCCGCATTAGACATCCGGAAATTTGAACGTGATGAATTTGTACAAGTTTATGCGAAAAAAATTGTGCAACATCATAGGAAATAGCCAACTTGTAAATTATGTATGACTTTTCATGAGATGGGGTTGGTTACAACTTAGCCTTGCTGTGGCGTTAATGGGCACTATGTCACAATGTATGCACTACTAAATATTTGAGCGTTACACCATTACATTTAGGTAGACAGATATGATGGTGTTGGCATTTAAACTAATTTATATTTATGGGACAAAACATTATGTAAAAAAACTCACTTCTTCAGCATAATTCAACCCATCTAACGGTGCGTCTCAAGTTTCAACATACCGGTATACGAAATAGATATTAAAATGAATAAATGTTTTTCCAACCTGTTGTATTAGTATTTATTTATTTATTGTCCCTTATTCAATTTAGACACAGTTATTGAATAATGTTATTTACATAAGTATATAATTATACTTATAATTATATAATGACCTAAATATATCATTAATGAAATCTTGTTTTATTACGTATCGTATTTCAATGGGGATATCATTTATTACAGCTGACAGTTACGAGCCAACAAGGTTTGAACAAGATCAAACTAAAATGCATGGCTGTTTAACACTTCTGTGTACAAATTTCAATGCTGCTTATTGGATAAATACAGGTAAACATCATATTATGCGACTACACATTACTTTACGGAGAGCTTATGACCGACTAGTTAAGTCTTGCCTTGAGAACAGGTGGTGCAATGACTTAGTTACAAACTAACTATTAGTTAACAAGCCCTTAGTGTGAACTTTACATCTCAACTTAAGTGAGACCCTGGAGTAAAGGAGTCTGACTTATGCAGACACCTGCAGGACAATCGCGAAATTACACCTCATACAATTGACACTTTATGCACTATGCAGGCATATACAATGTGACCATGATAATTTAAATGTGTATTTTATTTATATTTAATTAGAACATAATTATGAAGGTCTACGTATATCAATTAACCCACATAGGCCTTTTTATCTAATATATAATAATATATAATTTAAAATTATGTCATAAAATAGATAAATTAAAGAAAAAAAGAATGCTTGATAAAATAACTCTCTCTGCAGGTCTCATGCGCACACACAGTGCAGTGGGAGGTTGAGAAGACTTAAATGATGCATTAGAGGGGTTATGCAGCACACTGCATCATTTTTTCTCCTCACTGTCAATGGTTGCTATTGTGCCCAAAGCAACATCAGCAGTGTCTGGGACCTCCCCAGCCCTCCACATCCATCCCTGCTTTTTTAAAAGCTTTTGGGATCTCAGCCAACTAGAACATGTATAGAAGATGACATCCCTGTGCTATTTTTAGTTCTCAAGCTTTGCATGTTACACATGTATTAAAGGGATAGTTTACCTACAAAGTGAAAATTCTGACATAAATTACTCACCCTTGTGTTGTTTGAACTCTGTATGACATTTGTTCCTCCCTGGAACTCAAAAGGAGATGTTAGGCAGAATGTTAGCCTGAGTCACCATTCACTTTCATTGTATGGAGGGAAGATGCAATGAAACTTCTTGCTTGCCTTTCAAAACTGTTCTACAGTGGCAAAATGTCCTTTAGTCATTCATGCAGCGAGTCATGCTATTTAATGTTGATTCACTAGTGATTGTTCATTAAAGATGGATTTTCAAGGGAACAATGTGCATGAGTTAGATGGAGATGCTTTGTTAGAAGTCACTTCTGAGAGCCTGTGGTTGAATCATCAGCGATGCTACATGGTGTACTGTAGTTTAACAGGCCCCTTTAAGGGAATATGTTTTGGATTCATACTACGATCCTAGTGGATAGAATTGTTTGTGCACACCTGATAGTGAGTGTGTTGGTATAATGTGTGGAAATTATTTACATATGTTGGTGCTTTTATACAGTGGCCCCAAGAAGTATTTGGATACTGAAGTCAGACTTAAAAAAAATCATGAATGTCATTGCATTAGATAACAACAGATCAAACCAAGTGGCATTTATTTGAAAAAAGATAGCACAAGCAGACTTCCAAGGAAAACATTTCACAAAAAAAGTTATATTTAAATGATATAACAAAGCATAGATATACTGATTACACAGTTTCAAGAGTCAAACATTAGTGGAACATGTCCATACTGTAGTTAATGTGATAAATTACACATGTGGTTACTCGTCTAGACCATCTGTCTGAACTTGATGGGATCTGACTTCATACACCCATTAAATGACCTTGGGACCGGTTGGTTAATTGCAACAAAGTTAGTTCTGAGAAAAGATCTAGCATTATTTGTTTGCAGATGTCACTTAGTTTAATATTTTGTTATCAAATGTAATGACATTTATACATTTTAAAGTGTGGCTTAAGTGTCCAAATACTTTTCAGTTTTCAGGCCCTTTTTTTTAACTTTTTTATACTCATCTGTATATATGTGCATGTGTGTGTGATCAGGTTGATCTGAGTGTGTGTTCTCTTGCAGACTGTGCAGGTTGTGGCAGGGATATAAAGAATGGTCAGGCTCTTCTGGCCTTGGACAACCAGTGGCATCTCGGCTGCTTCAAGTGCAAAGCCTGTGGCAAAGTGCTGAGTGGGGAGTACATCAGCAAGTGAGCTATGCCTTAATTATTTTTTTATCTCTTACTGTCTCATGTCTCTGCATCCTTGTGTGTGTGTGTGTGTGTCTCTCTCTCTCTCTCTCTCTCTCTCTCTCTCTCAAAATAATTCTCCCTCACTGTCCTTTTTCCAATAGCAATCAATTCTTGTTTCATTGAGATGAAATGCAATATAATGAAAACATAAATACCTCTGCCTCCTTTCCTCAGGGATGGTGCTCCTTACTGTGAGAAAGACTACCAGATACATTTTGGTGTCCAGTGTGAGGCCTGTCATCAGTTTATCACGGGGAAAGTTTTGGAGGTGATTAATGGATACTCTAATATGGCTCTGTTCCTACACCTAGCGAGTTGCCAACGTAGGCAGCATTTTAAGCATTTAGGTGTGCTTCCGATGTGAAGGCTTTTCCAAAAGTGTGGCAGGGTCACATTGGACTTGTGAACATCTATGGAAATGTTATTGCTCAGAGGTTGCTCTTTTATAGCTCACAGACTTGAAAATTCTCTCATTATTTATTCACCCTCATGCCATCCCAGAAGTGTATGACTTTCTTTCTTCTGCTGAACACAAACTAATTTTTTAAGAGAATATCTTAGCTCTGTAGGTCCATACAATGCAAGTGAATGGTGAACAACATCTAAAATGCATATAAAGGCAGTGTCAAATGAATATGATAGGTGTGGGTGAGAAACAGATAAACATTTAAATCTGTTTTTACAATAAATTCTCATACCTGCCTAGTAGGTGGCGGGCGATATGCATGAAGAATGGAAATCACCAAAAACAAAAGAAAAATGTGAATGTGAAAATGGAGATTGATAGTAAAAATGAGAACCATAAGATATCTGTTTCTCACCCACATTTATCATATCACTTCTGAAGACATGGATTTTACCACTGAAGATTTATGGATTGCTTTTATGCTGTCTTTATGTCCTTTTGGCGCTTCAAAATGTTGGTACCTATTCACTTGCATTGTGAGGACCTACAGTACTGAAATATTTTTCTAAAAATCTTTGTGTTCAGCAGAAGAAAGTCATACACATCTGGGATGGCATGAGGGGCAGTAAATTATGAGTAATTTTCATTTTTGGGGTAACTACCCCCTTTAATTTCAGATGTTTATTCTAAAATTACTTTAGAAGAACAAATGAGACAATTAGAAGAACAAATTAGACAATTGTTGACATACAGTAAGAGTCTAGAGCTATAAAGTCCAGCTAATTTGGTATCAGTAGAATTTATTGAGAAATGTTTGGGTTCATATCACAATCTCTGTCATTCACTCAGATTTTGGTATCTTCACAAAATTTGAGCACAGTTTGAGACATTGTTGAGATCTCTTATGAAACACTAGAGAAGACACAAGTAAGATTCTTACTTGAGAAGTCTTTTTCCCAGGTGAAAAATCTGAGAAACAGGATACTTCAGCAAAACTCTCTATTTGCTCTCCATTTTATCTCAATGCTGTCTAGAAGAAACAATATGAGATATTACAGATAATTATTTTGTGATTTTATGGCTCACTGGCATATAAGATGGTCTCTTGAGGATTTTTCTGTTCAATGTTTTATTGCCGTAACAGTGTCAAAGTTCCAGATTCTTACACTTCCGCTCCCACTAAGCATCTGCAGCTCGATCCCCTAAGAGCAGAGTTGTTAGCCTGACCCGGAGCATACACACCATACACACACATACAAATTCAACGTCCTATGACATGGCCTAACATACATCTTTGAGGAGCTGCACACATGGCTCCATTTGTCAAATATTTGGGAACTGACACCGGCTCATTATGAACAGAGCAGAGACCAAGAGATATTGCTGTTGGATGGATTCCCAGGCCCCATCCAGCTATTGTACATGGGACGGCCCATTTGAGGCTGGGCCCCTCTGATAGGGTGAGAGAGCAATGAGATAGAGAGGGGTGGGTTGGTTTGAGGGGCAATTTAGAAAAATTCTAAAGAAAAGTCAGAGAGAAATTCTGAGGAACAGAGGGGATCCTGGAATAAGAACAAGAGTGTGAGTAAAAGTGATACAGGACTTTAACAAGGTCGCAGGACTGGGGTGCCACACGAGCAGCCTGCCAAAGGTAAAGTTTAAATCTACCACCTGTATTTCACAAAATAATCAAATTCCAGCTGCTTTATATAGAAGTGGTCTGCTACTTTCTCATCTTACATGTGGTTTAGTTAGACAAACATATGTTTGTGGTTATGTCATGGTGTTTGGTCTGGTAAGTCTTTGGGAAGTATGTTGCTTTCAGCTGGGTGTGATTCTGGATAAGATAAGCATGTAGACTATATTTATTAACAAATTATGAAGACTTTGAATTTTAGAGCTTTTTCTTTGCAGTTTTGGGTTTTCAAAGTCAGGCTTTGACATCATGATTGTATTGACCTGTCAACTGTTTATAAGTTACTGCAGATGACACACCATCTTATGGTTCTCATAAATACTTTCTCACATTTCTACAAACACACAATGTCTGTTTGTACTTATACACTCAAGTAGACTAGTCACATTCATGAGGATCGCAGCCACAGATGGTGGAAGGGAAGTGAACTGGAATTGTATGCATGTGTTACCGCAGGAGATAAAAAACCAGTGCACTGTCTATATAAATCCAAGCAGATATGCCTCAAATTTGTATCTAATGTTAAGAGCAACACATACCCCTGGTCTGCAGATGGGATAACACTCATGCCAAAAGAGGCCATTCAGATTTGATGGAGAAGAAATGGTGCTTGTAAACGCTGCTGTGGAATGCTGTTGTTTGAGTAAACTTCAGCATTGGTTTTGAGCTGAATCAAGACTTCGCAGTTAGCAGTTAGTTTTTTGGAGTGCTATTAAGTGTTATGAAAAGAGCTGAGGATTACACACCAAATTGTGTCCATGCAGGCATTTACACACACGCATGCACACACACAGGCTAGATTGCTCTGTGCTGTCAGCTTCTATATGTCAACCGTGGATAAGTTATTTAACTGCAATGAAGTTTCTCTCCCATTAAACTTCACCAATGAGTGCATAATGGGACTATCCAGAAATTACAAGTCTGTCACACCAGCTTGCCCTGCATTATCTCACTTAACACACACACACACTCACACAGAGCAAAGAGAGATCCAAAGAGTATCAGACTCCCAGAGGAAATCAGAGATAGGGCTAGGCGATATGGCAAAAAAAATAAAATAAATCACAAAAACGTTCGATATCGATATTTATCACGATATACATTTCATACCATTAATGGGGGTGGAACTGCATTTCACATGTTTGTTTGACCTCAAGAATAACTTAAACACAAATTGTTTGGGTAAGCTACCTTTAAAGTATACTTAGTATAGGATTTAATCCTACATAAGGTGTATGTGACCTCTTTTCGATGAAATTTAGCAAATTTCATCATCTTCAGCTGACGTTTGACTCCATTGAAAGACTTTCTTGTGATGCTCCACATTAGACAGCAGCAGGTCTATTAGCTTACATTTACACTTACAAGTCTGACATTTTAATACAAATCTGCTTTTTTCTATGCTGTTTACATTCACTTTAGACATCACTCTCTGTGTTTACATGAATACCTCACCAAGATGGGCATTTTGGCAGAAATGTATTTGAAATTAGCGTGAGTATTTTCGGAACATACGCGCATGTTCAGCACACACATATGCCACCTGACAATCAAAGAGGGCGCGGCTGTTGATCGCTAGCGAATTATTAAATTACGTGCTCTGGATTACTCAAATTTATTAGAGCTCAGAAGGTGCAATAAGCAAAAGAGTAAAAAGAGCCTTAGTTTTTTTCGGTAATGGAGTTCTATTAACTTTATCTCAGATATTTCTCCTAAATTACCTTAAAATTTAAAATATAAAAAGATTTGAAAATTGTTGACATACAGTAAAATTATGGAACTATAGTTTGACCAATGTATTGGTTTTACAAAATTTTTTAAAGTAAATAAAAAAACGATGACTTCGGCACTACCCCGCGACCCTATAGAGGACAAGCGGCTTTAGGAGATGGATGGATGGGAGCAAATATATTTCAGAATTAGAGTCCCCGGTGTTTTGTGTGCTTGAAGATCGATAAAAGTCCCGTTGTATGCAACAAATCTATTTTTTTTCTAGTTATTATTGGTATTTTGTTTGCACAAAAAACTGCATCTGAGATTTTATTTAATATGGCCTCTTGTTGCCTCTACTGTATGTCTGTGCCTGTCACAGTAAGAAAACTTAACGTTTAACATTCAAAATATTAATTTGAAAAACCATCAGCCGATTAATCAGTTATCGGCCTTTCCTACCAACTTAGTTATTGTTATCAGCAAATTCCACTATCAGTGGACCTCTAGATAGCATAGCTGGGAGAATTTGATGAGCATTGTTTTAGTTCTCATTGAAATCTCTTAATTTTGATTGCAGACTTTGGTATTTTGGCAAATCTGGGCACAGTTTGAGACATTGTGGAGATCTCTTCTGAAATTCTAGAGGAAACAATTGTGAGATTACTAGGGTTTTTTTCTCCACAGATACAATGAGAAGCAAGACACTCAAGCATAAGTCCTCAAAAGTTGCTCTCTTTTTAATCTAATTTCTGCCTTGCAAGGAAAAAGGTATTTTGTTATAACTGTATAACTTTGTCTGTATGTTGTAATAGTGCACAGTATCTCAGCAGACAACACCTTGTCAGCTTCACTTGTCTGACCATCTCTTCATTGGTCAGGGTTGTAGAGTGGAGTATTCTTGGTTCAGCTGGAAAGGAGGAGAGGAGATAGATACACAAGAATACATACTGTGAGTCAGACAATAGAATACAGGAGTAAGTTACTGACTCCATGTGAAAATGACTTCTGCTGGCATTCACACCCTTTTCACTTGTTAGCTGGTCAGGCTGGAAGATCAGCTAGCTAAGTCCATCAAAACACTTTTGTGGTAGCTTTGAGCTCCATCCATCATGCTTTCAATGCTTGATCTAACATTCCAAACTCATTAGGACTCTATACAAAGACACTTTCTGTCTGTCTGTCTCTCTCGTATTCTTTTTATTTCCCTTTTGCTTCCCTCAGTTCTCATTCCTGCTCAATATTTCTCTTAGCCCCTTTCTCCCTCCCCGCTCTGGCTCTGTCTTCTGTCCACACCCCTCCATCTGGGCTGAAGCACAGGCGTGGACTGTTCTTGGCCCCTTCCTCAGCTGGTTGTTCCGTTTTCTGAGTTGGCTGCCTGTAATTCAATAATAAATGACTGATAGCTATCTCCCTCAGAGATGCTATAGAGAAAGGGAGAACATGCTCTCACTTGGGTTTGTTTACAGGAATATTGTTACATGGTCTTGTTGCCATTGCGAGGAGGCCCAGCGAGCCGAGTGGTCACATCTGTGTGAAATCATGCATTTCGGCAGCATTGCCTCATAGTTCAAAACAGCAGAGGACCATGGGATGTTTCCCCTACAGTGGAGCCAAATGGGCGACTCCCTCTTCAAAACTCCAGCTGATAGAAGAACAACAAAACAATTGAATTGTGTGCCTTTATACACAAACTTTTATACCAAGCTTTACTTTCTTCTGTTGCAGTGGAGCTGCAGAGAGCTGTTAAGAGTAAATATTTTGGGTGGGAAGATACTTTTAAAGATTAAAGTTTGTGATTTCTACGTCACAAGCATCACAAAATGATATTGCAAAAAAAAAAAGGACAGTACAGTGGGAGAAATGGATACAAATCAAAGATGTTTTTTGTAAAGAAGAAAAAAGGCAAGAAGTTAAAGCATCACTTCAAGAGACAGAGTGAATGTTTTTAGGAGGTTTTGAAGGAGAGTATGATGAGAGAGAGAGAGATGTTGGAACTGCAGGGCTCATCAGCATTCCCAGAGCTAACTGAAAGCAGCAGAATGATGGAATAGTACGGCATATGACTTACAGCTGTATGCTACATGTCCTAAAGTGTTGATCTCACACACATGCACAGCCATATGCATATTTATGAGGAACATAAAGTACAGTACTGTACAGTATCTGACCAATAGGTTATATATAGGAAACTATAACTGTCACCATCTAAACCCCCATCAAATCCACCAAATCTTAGCCTAAGGATGGCTCCATGTGACATGCCCAGTGATTTCCAAATTGACTTTTGATTTCTCTGCTTCTGGTCAAGAATAACCTTCCAACAGTGAACAGGCACACAAATTGGAATTTTGAGCATCCTAGCTCTCTGATACCAGCATGCCAGCTCAAGAAAGCTGAAGCTGGTGGAGCTGTGGTGCAGTACAGGTAGTTAGCGCATTTGCTTCTAACATGTTGAGACATGTTAGAAGTCCAGCCTCCGAGAATTCACAAACCCCTTCATCTTTTCGATGAGCAAAATCATAAGAGCCAGAGTGCTGTATGTCCAGCTATCAGCACTGCTGTGATTTGGCCGTAGGCACGATTCCAGAGGACAAGTGGTGTAGGTAAATCACAGCCATGCTGATAGATGGAAAATACAACATGATTGTGAGTGTGATATTGCTTTTATACCATTGGACAACAAATAAGTAAATAATGTAAATAAATAAGAAGTGAAAAACTGAAGAATGTACCCAAAAAACGCTCATGTCTGAAACTAATTTCTTACACCACAGGATCTGCTGTTGCTAGTTCGAAAGATGTGCCTTAGCCTCCCTTACTAATTCAAAACCCACATTTTAGAGCTAGTAATGACAGCTTGGAGAAGTTATTGGAGAAACAAGGACACGTGTGTATGAGAGAGAGTGAGTGAGGGAATGAGCATGTTATAACATGCGTTTGTTACATGCTGTAGCTGTTCCACTGTAGTGTGGTAATATTCTGGTCCTATCGTGGAGTGATGCTGCCATACATGCTATCAGAATTATCCTAAGAGTATTTTACTCACGTCCAAGTGTTTTATTGTCGGAGAGAAAACATGGATGACAGCAGTTTTATTGTTGTATATTTCTTGGGTAATCTTATTTTGACAGAAAGCATTCTCTCCTCCACCATGTTGAAAGTTTATATCTTCTCCCAACTCAAAAACTTGTATCAGGTAGGCACCCAGAGCATGTTTGATTACTCCGTCTGTCACAAATCTCAGCTGTGATCAGCAATTCTGCTGAAGCTGTTAGTTAAGCTCCATTTCTCAGCTATATTGAAGTAGTTATCTGAGTAATTATGGAGTAAACGACAATTCTTCAAATATATTTGCGCACTGTCTGAGAAAAAACACACAGTTTGTCAACGTCAGCTCAACTCGCTCATAGCTCACACAAGATGGTCTTTTGTCGCCACCTGATGGCTCAAATATTTAATGTCTCCGGGATGAATGAAAATGTACACATCTAGCTGCTCTTTCACATCTGCACTTTGCTTACGCATCTGAAACGCCATGAACACAAGCGGAGTAATACAGACAATAAAGCGCCCCAGTGCTGATGGTGTGCGCTATCAGCACTCTTGGAACTCCTCTCCTCCTATCAGGTTTGAGTTGCATAAAACAAAATATCAAACCATAATATGTTTGCAGAAGAACTGCATAAAGTCTCACAAACACAAATTATGTGTTTTCCATTTAAATTTTTCTGGATTCCATTTGAAATGTTTTGATCAAATGGTGTTTAATCAAATTGATACATACAGCTTTAATCAAATAAGAATATAATAATTATTTTAAAAAAATACACAAAAAAATTGCAATTTTATTTTTGGTCAAATTAAATGCTGCAAAACAGCTTCACAGTATTAATGAAAACATTAATGGACAAAAAATCAGATTACCTGTGGCACAAGGCTGCTATGGCTTAATCACAACATGCTGATAAAACACTTGCATTTGTGATATTGCTTACAGATAATAATAATAAAAATAATAAGAAGAAGAATATTAAAACAACCATTTTATATTATATAATTGTTATTAAGAGAATTATTGCTACTTTTTGTGTATGATATTTTTATACAGTAGTTATATTTTTTGGAGTAGACTTCAGCTGTTGGATTCGATGGAATCGGCTGTTTGACATTTATTTTCAATCAGGATAGTTTCCAATTTCAATGCCGTCACCATGGATAGCCATTAGTGGGCAGTGGCTTCTCAAGTTACATATTTTCAACCCCACAAATTGCTTATCAGGCATGTGCGGAAAATCAACATAATTTACAACAACAACAACTGTGATGTGATGTTTCGTTCTCTTATTTTTTTTATCTCTGATATCATGGTTTATGTGTATAAATTATATGTGAATATTCCCAACACTCTGACAGTTCGATCTATGTATGGGAGATGTGATTTTTATAATATTTCTGAAAAATCTCAAATACGTTTCTTTATTAAACTAACAATGGATGAAAAGACATGTCTTATGAAGCTTGAACGTGAATCCTGCGATATCTGCCTTTGATCTCGATGATGTCTGATCCAGTACGAGAAGTGAGAATTGTCCGACTTGACAGCTCTTATTTCACTCCTCCAATGATTGCAGCCTTCTACACTCATCTTCTTTCAAGGCGAGGCATTTGGCATCTCAAATGAGCCTATTATCTGACTTTTTTAATTTTTTTGGTATCGCGATACTTCGTTAGTACCGGTAAACCGTCCAACCTTAGTGTGCGCATATAACCTCTATGCTAGTGTTTTCCCTTGTCCTGGAACGTCCGGGAGTCAGAAAGGAATTGTTTTATGGCAGTGTAAGATGATATGGCATTGTGAGCTGTGCAAGAAGTGACTCTGCAGACTTTAACATAAGTTAATTCACTGAGAACACAGCAAAATACTGAAAATGGGGAAGAGAAGTGTGAAGTGAGGTGAGGTGAAGTGAAGTGAAGTGACACATGTTCCACCCACCCTGGGGTGTTACATTTTGTCCCAGATGTTAAGACATTTGTAGTTCAGTCTGTTCCTAGCAGTTTCATGTTCTGGTCTCTAAAGTATGTTTCTGAATTTTGACCTTTTCCCCACACAGGCAGGAGATAAGCACTACCATCCCAGCTGTGCACGATGCAGCAGGTGCAATCGAATGTTCACGGAGGGAGAGGAGATGTACTTGCAGGGTGAGTGAAACAATTTAAAACTAGGGCTTTAAATATTAAGTCACATTATTTAGGGTTAGTGAAAGGTGGTGCTTAACTTTCAGAAAAGGATGTTTATCCACCTAAATATTAACTAAAAGCTGTTTTATTTTCTGTTCATTGTATGTGTGGTTTGTAACCATGTTACCAGAATTTGGGACATGTCTAGAGTTTAAAACTCTGGTTTGTTTGATTTCAGCCCCATTCACTTCCATTGTAAGTGAAGCACTTTTGTTCTTTTTTAACAAGGGATGAGTCTAAATAATTTTGTGTTATTCAACATTATGCCACAAATGCTGTTGCAAGCTTAACTGCTATTGAACCCAGCGCATTCGTTTTGCAATCACATAGCAGAGGCTAGCTAGTTTGGAAACCAATTGTTGGTTTGTAGTTAATATTAAACTTACCACAAATTAAATACAAATATTTGGTTGATCATTTTTCTTACAAAATTTGTAGAAACGGGGTTTAATGGCTGTGCTTGACTTGTCTTCCTGCCATGCTGTTGAAAGGGTCTAAATTATGTTACATCTTTAGTCTCAAAATTCTATGGAATTTTTAATAAGGTTCTGATATACACCATCCATTGATTCTCTCTCTCTCTCTCTCTCTCTCTCTCTCAGGTTCTACAGTGTGGCATCCAGAATGTAAGAACAACAGTAGAGTGGAAGACAAGTACAGAGTGAGTGTCTACTGTATCTTTCTGAACACTTCCTGTCAGCCTGTCTGTCAGTCTGCCTGTCTATCTCTGGCAAAGAAAACTTAGCTGAACTCCTCCCTCATTAAGCTCTCTTATTCCGTACCCTTCTTCTTCAGCCCATAAAAAAGTTGTCAAAACCCTGAGAGATGTCTTTAAATTTTTTCACATCCTTCAAAGCCTCTTTCACTCAAACAATCTGCCCTGTGATTCCAAAGTTCTACTCTCAAGTTTGGGTGGCTCAGGTGCTCTAGCTGAGGCGCTACATCTGAGTCACAAAGTCAGAGTGTTTGTGTGTGTTTGTCAGTGAGTGTTTGCCCATTCTGTTGTGATTCTCCTCCTTAGGCAGCTTGGCAGCATCCTAAAGGAAAACCTAGTCCATTTGATATCTTTTACCCTCAGTCACAGACACAGAGCCGGGGCCCAGGTGGCTCTCGGCTGGGCTCCCATCCCCTGGGCAGTTGTGAGGTTTGCAGTCTTCTGCTCTGCACTCCCTCGAAACTGCAGTGCTTCCAGCTAATTCAACTCCTTCCAACTGTACTGCTTTACTTTGAAGCAAGACCAAACTGCATTGTGTTTTTAGCTTTACTTTAATTTAACTTATATGCCCCCCACCCATTCCACTCTTCCCCACCAAGAGTGAACTGGCACGCCTCCTGCAAGTTAGCTGCAAAGTGACAACCTTCACACAGTATAAGGGTTATAACCACTAGAATACATATATACTGTAAGTACTAAAACAAAGACATCTTATATTAAAACGATGGCTCACTCAGAAATGAAAATTGACAGTTAGAAAAAACAAAGTCATATGGGTTTGAAACAACACAAGGGTGAGTAAATTATCCTTTTTGGGTGAACTATCCCTTTAAAGATAACCTCCTGTCCCACAAAACCAACCTATTCTCATAGTTTGGACATTACTATACTACTATAACTACTTTGTACGTTTTGCTGCAGTTTTCTTGTGAAATGAACACTAGAGGCGCTACAACAACTGTCCGTTTTATTCACTTTTACAAAAATCACGAGTAAATAACCACTTAATTTTTGCTCTTTAACTCACACCCTGCTAAGTTATGATAACAAAAGAGTTTTGTTCTAATGCATTATTTGTAAAACAAATGCTTGTATTACAGACCCACCTACATTTACACACTTATTCCAATATGATAAGCTTGCGCAGTAGCTCACCTGATGAGACTATTGACTCTGAGACTAAAGCTCGAGCCTAGTCAAGGTGTAACGAATGGTTGCTGAGATGAGACAGGAGACATAGGATCTATGTGCAGGCCTTAATAAAAATGATGATCGTCAAACAACAAACGGGAACTCAAAACAACAACAAACAAGAACTGACAGAGTAATGCAAAAACTAAAGGGTATTTATACAAACAAAACCTAATGAGGGAATGGAAAACAGGTGAGAACAATCAGGAACAGATGGTAGTGATGTGGGCAGTGCATACTGGGAAATGTAGTCTGAGAAAACACTTCCAAATAAAAGACCTAGGAAACATGAGGGAGACAGACTGTGACACAAGGATACTCAAAACTAAAGCGAAAGTGAAAGTAAAGCGAAAGTGCCATAGAAACAACAAAAAATGACGTAGTTGCTTCAGAAAATGTGCTTTTCATTTCGTATTTGCTTTTAAAATACTATCGGTTAAGTTAAGGTTTTGGTTTAGGGTAAGGATGTCTGTTTTGTTTACCTCTAATTGATCTTTTAGGAAACATTTTGATAGGTTTAGGTTAAAGTTTCGGGTTAGGGAGGTACGATTTACTCATTAAATCAACCATTTTATTCACCTTACAAACTTCATTTGATTACAACATCATTACACACTTTTAGCGCCTCCCGCTGGACATTTCATGAGGAAATTGCAGCAAAACATGTAATGAAGCACGTAATTATGGTTTGCAAAAATGTTGCCATTGTTACATACATTTCATGAGATCAGGCTGCACAAAACCCAAAAACTTTCTATCCTGCATCCACAGGATAGAAAGCAAGGCTGTGCGTAAGTGACTATGTATGAAGTGCTTTTGCTAGCCCAACAATAGAGTTAGGTTAGCACTGGCTGAGTTTTGCTTAAGCATATGAAGTAAAAGTGTTTTGTTGACTGTGAAGTTATATCCTGTGGTGCCTTTTCCTCCCTTCACAGCCCCTCCCACCCTCAGTAACCTCTCTGCACCAATCAGAAAGGCAGGTACTGTATTCTGGTTCTGGCAGCAGAGCAGGGGAATGCCTAGTGTGTCTTGCAGCTCTTGGACTTAAAAAGTCACCCACCAGTAGAGGGCTACTGCCCCTGCCCTCTTTCCCATAACAGCCTGTGTGTGAATCATTATGCATTTCACGGCTGCAGGCATGTTGATCAAGCCCTCCAGGGCTCTATTCAGCATTACATGAATGATGGCTGTTTGACTTCATACATGTCTTCATGTCTCAGATATGAGCTCATATTGCAGATCAGGACCTTAATGACAAAGTTGGTACATAACTGGCCTGTTATACACAATATACCACCAGTTCCTGGAGGTTGTCCACTTCTAGTGTTTTTGGTGACAGTTGCCAACCAAGAGTCATATCTGAGGGGTTGGCTGCACTGGCTGCATAAATTGTATGAAATAAAACATCATTAGTGCATCTTGGGAAGGCTTGCCTATGTGGTTGCATTGAAGTATGATAGAATACGGACTGTAAATCCTACAAGTTTGCAATTTGTGCTGAATGAAAGTTAAAAAATGCAACTGCATGTTGTTTTTAAAAGACCCCATGAAATCAAATCATTCTGAGCAGAAACTGTGTTACTTCATCCGACTACGGCATTCCGTGTCCTCCTTTCCAAATGGTAACTGGTTAACAAAATAATTTGTTTTGTTTTTTTATTCCTTGAACCATTACTGATCCCTGTTTATAATGCTACTGTATGCGTAAAAGTTCACAGAAATAACTTTTAGTTGATATGTAAGGAATAATTGAGGACCATTGACTTATTGAAAAATAATGCACACCTGAGCTGGTAATGCGATCACAACGCACAGCGGATTGACCATTGAACCTCGGGTTTGCATTATTTTTCAGTAATTCAACAAGCCAGAGTCAATTATTCCTTTTATACCACGGTTACCACACCTTAATATATCGTTCAGGGTTTTTATCTCAAGACATTTTCTGGTTTTCATCCCTAAAACGCTCTTGTGAGTGAAACGGATTCAGCGTCTTACTTTGATACAGTCCGAGCCTTCGTTGTTAGTTCTAAAATGTCATTTTAGAACTAGCAACAGAGGATTGCTAGGCTTGCGCTGCTTTACTGGAGCACTTATTAAACTAACAAGTTAGTATGTGTGTGGGAGTTTGTGTGTGAGTTTGTTTTTGAGGGATTGAAAGAGAGAAACTGACAGAGATCGCTTGTGGGATTACCTTTATTTGTTGCATCTCTCGTCAAAGTAACATCGCTTCAAAATCACCAAGATGTAAGCTTAAGCACTTCTCAGTAGCAGCGAGTGTCGCCATATTCCCATTATAAACATTAACAATGGTTCCCTATCGAGAGGTCTCTCCTGTTGCGTAAGTAGCTTACGCTATGGGAAAACTCAGTTTCTCGAGAAATATTGAAGTCTTTATGTAAAACGCATTGCAGCTGCACAGCAGCTCGCGCGCTCAGAGCCCGCCAAGATGGGCGTGGCTTAGGGCTATATATTAGGCGCCCGGATTGTTGGAGTCTTTCGCCCGCTGTCGAAAAGCCTACAGCAGGACCGCTAAGAGGACGCCGGCATCTTCAGCCGCCTTCGAAGCCTTCTGCTACGCCATCCGGCGCGCAACGCTATATCCTTTACTGCAAGCTCTCGCCCCTGCAACGCTTTTGATTAGTAAAAGAGCAATTTTTTCAAGGCGTTGTTGCAAATGCCTTCAGCCTGCACCTCGTGCAGAGGCCCTCTTCCTGATGGGGATCGTCACATCATTTGCACTCGCTGCCTGGGACCGGACCACGCAGAAGCTGCTCTCATTCAGGGCGGATGCCCCGAATGTGACTCCCTGCGCCTCGCCGAGCTGCGCTCTCGCTTTGCCGCTTTCGCCGCAATCGAGCCTGCTTCCACCGTGCTGCCACCCCCTCCGTTCGAGCCGCGCAAGAAAAAGCGCTGCTCACAGAGGCTGCCAGAGCATGTAGACTTCGGTGACGTCACACTGGCCCAGTCCCCGCGTGCTTCACCGCTGCCTGAGACCTCCCCGCCGCCAGTCCATTTTATGAAGATGGACCAGCACCCCTCCAGCAGAGCGGTGGGTCTCGTCTCGTTCGGCGCGTCAGGGGACGACGATGAATAGGATGACAGCCTCTCTATTGACGCTGCATCCGACGACTGGCCGGGCTCGAGTTTCGACCCCACGCCATTAACATCAGCGGACACGAGCACGGGCACCAGCATGGACTCTGAGAACGTCCGCATCCTGTCCAAAGCCGTAGAAGACCTCGGGCTCGACTGGTCTTCTCCAGAAGAACCCGCCCGCAGCCGGCTGGACGAGTGGTTCCTGCAGGGGCGCCGGCAGGCCCCTCGACAGAGACCCTCTCCTTTCTTCCCCGAAGTGCACGACGAACTCACAAAGTCGCGGAAAGCCCGCACTCTGCTTGCCTGAAGCCTTCTTTTTCTTCCTCGCTCTCCTCAGTGGACGGCGCAAGAGAAAGAGGCTACGAGGGAACTCCGCCCCTCGAGGAGGCTGTGGCCAACCATCTGTGCCCACCCTCCACCACCAGATGGAAAGCCAAAGCTTCTCATCCCTCGAAGCCCTGCAGATCCACCTCAGCTCTCGCCGGTCACGCATACGCCGCCGCCGGCCAAGCTGCATCAGCGCTTCATTCAATGGCGGTTTTACAAGTTTACCAGGCCAAACTTCTCCGCACCATGGACGAGTCTGGACCTGAACCTGAAGCTTTCAAGGACCTGCTTAGCGCCACTGACGTAGCCCTGCGAGCCACGAAGGCCTGGGAAAAAATCCCCGACATGCCGAAATGGGTTTTGAACATAATAAAACACGGTTATTCACTTCAATTCGCTTGCAGACCACCCCGCTTTTCAGCGGTGGTCGAGACGAAAGTGAGGAAAGATGTGTCACTTTCCGAGGTGCTCAAACTGATAGAGAAGGGCACTATAGAAACTGTTCCTCCCTCTATGAGCAAGGCGGGTTTTTACAGCCGCTATTTTCTCGTCCCGAAAAAGGATGGTGGCCTCCGCCCCATCCTAGATCTCAGACATCTGAACAAAGCTTTAATGATTCACTCGTTCAGAATGTTAACGACCAAACATATCCTCGTGTCAAGTTCGCCCCGGGGATTGGTTTCTATCAGTAGATTTGAAAGACGCTTACTTTCACATTCCGATAGCGCCTCATCACAGGCCTTTTCTGAGATTCGCTTTCGAGGGACAGTCATACCAGTACACAGTACTACCATTCGACCTATCATTGGCCCCCGTACGTTCACTGAAATGTATGGACGCGGCACTTTCCCCCCTGAGACAGCGGGGAGTGCGAATACTGAATTACCTCGACGATTGGCTAATCATAGCACAATCAGAGGGTCAGTTAACGACGCACAGATCTTCGATTATCAGCCATCTAGAATGCCTGGGTCTGAGAATCAATTTTGCAAAGAGCGTGCTATCCCCCAGCCAGAATATCTCTTTTCTGGGAATAGTGCAGATGACAGCGCGCCTCTCATCAGAGCGCGCGCTCTCTATTCGACGCCTTGCAACATCATTCAGAATGGGCGCACACGCCCCCGTCAAACGATTTCAAAGAATGCTCGGTCTCATGGCCTCGGCATCAGCGGTACTCCAGCTAGGATTGTTGCACATGCGTCCTCTCCAGCGCTGGCTCAAGAGCCGTGTCCCCACTCACGCGTGGCGCTCGGGCCACTTTTTGATCAGAGCGAATCACGGCTGTATAAAAGCCCTGACGCCCTGGAAAGCCATCAACTGGTATCAAACCGGCGTGAGTCTGGGCGTAAATACGCTGAGAAAAATGATCACGACAGATGCCTCCAAAATAGGATGGGGGGCCCTTTACGAGGGCAGGCCTGTATCCGGCTTTTGGTCAAACCCGGAAAAGCACCTACATATAAACTGTCTGGAAATGAAAGCGGTCGCCTTGGCTCTCAGAGCCCTGCTTCCGTACCTGAAAAACGAACACGTCCTGGTCTGAACGGACAACATGACGGTAGTTTCGTATATAAATCGCCAGGGTGGACTCAGGTCGAGCTCCCTGCACTCTATGGCCAGGGAGCTCATCTTATGGTCACAACACCACCTGCACTCGCTGAGAGCAGCGCATGTGCCAGGCGCCCTGAACCAGGGAGCAGACATGCTGTCCAGAGACAAGGTTCTCCCAGGAGAATGGTCTCTCCACCCCCTGACGGTTCAGTGGTTATGGCAAAACTGTGGCGAGGCAGAGGTCGACCTCTTCGCCTCCAGGGAAAACACGCAATGCCCCCTTTTCTTCTCAAAGAGCACGGAAGCGCTCGCCCTAGTCTGGCCGAGCTGCCCCTTGTATGCTTTTCCCCCGATCACGATGCTACCTCAGGTCATCAGTCGGATCAGGGAAGTGAGATGTGCAGTGCTCCTGGTAGCCCCACTCTGGAACAACCAAACGTGGTTTCCAGAACTGATGCAGATGATGCAATCTGCCCCATGGCCGATTCCGTTGAGGCTAGACCTCCTCAGGCAGGCCAACGGGATGATTCTTCATCCCCGCCCCGATCTGTGGGCCCTCCATGCATGGCCCCTCAACGGGTTCCAGAGAACCTCCCCAGTGGAGTTTTGAGAACCATCACTGAGGCGCGAGCACCCTCTACGAGGCACTTATATGCCCAAAAGTGGAAAGTGTTCAGTGACTGGTGTGATACCAAGAGCTTGAACCCCAAATCGTGCGAGATACCAAGTGTACTCGCCTTTTTGCAAGAGCTGCTGGAGGTGGGCCGCACACCCTCCACGCTCAAAGTCTATGTGGCTGCCATAGCGGCGTCACACAATCCTGATAAAGGACGTTCATTAGGGAAAAACGACCTAATCATTCGTTTCCTAAGAGGCGCTAGGAGGATGAACCATCCTCGCCCCCCCTCAGTGCCGATCTGGGACCTGGCCACGGTCCTGGACGCACTCAAGAGTGCCCCGTTTGAACCTCTCCGAACCGTGCACCTTAAACAGCTCTCGCTCAAAACTGCGCTCTTGCTGGCGCTCGCCTCAGTCAAGAGAGTGGGCGTACCTGCACGCGCTGTCATCAAGCGCTGCTTGCCTGGAATTTGGACCTAACGACTGCAGAGTTGTCCTTAGGCCAAAGCACGGGTATATTCCTAAAGTGCTCTCCACACCCTTCAGAGCACAGGTGATATCTCTGGCAGCACTATCGTCCCCAGCAGACGAAAGCGACGCTAATTTACTCTGCCCGGTCTGGGTGCTCAGAGTATATTTGGAACGTTCTGCCCTGTTCAGACAGACGGAACAATTATTTGTATGCTTTGGCGGCCGCACTAAAGGTCTCGCAGTCTCAAAGCAAAGAATATCGCGCTGGATAGTGGATGCTATAGCGCTAGCTTATGAAGCCAAGGGCCTTCAATGCCCTTTAGGCATCAGAGCTCACTCTACGAGGAGCATGGCCTCCTCGTGGGCTTGGTCGAGTGGGATACCCATTGAAGATATTTGTGCGGCGGCGGGCTGGGCCTCGCCTTCGACATTTATCAGGTTTTATAACCTACAGGTCCCCTCATTGCATTCCAACATTCTATCAGCCTGACTGTAGAATGGACTGGAGTATGTATATGCTGAGCATTATCTCCTCCCTTATGAGGTCCGTCTCTGACCGACTTAAAGGATTTTTTATGCATATCAGTACATAGAAAGATGCATTCCAACATTCTATCAGCCTGACTGTAGAATGGACTGGAGTATGTATACGCTGAGCATTATCTCCTCCCTTATAAGGTCCGTCTCTGACTGACTTAAAGGATTTTTTATGCATATCAGTACATAAAAAACTCAGTACATAAGATATGTGCTTGTGTTTGTACTATGAGCACCCCACCATGGACCACCTTGGAAGGCGCTCTGTACTATCCCATTATGTAGCTCGTGGAATAATCACTTTGCTTTAAGGCTCAGGCATCTGCCTCTGGCTTTATAGAGCGAAGTCAGCACGCACTGCGTTTTGCATGGTGTTCCCATAGCGTAAGCTACTTACGCAATAGGAGAGACCTCTCGATAGGGAACGACTCGGTTACTAACGTAACCTCGGTTCCCTGAGAGGAGGGAACGAGTATTGCGTAAGCTGCCGTGCTAGTGCTTGGTCAGTTTGCTTCAGTCGATTGAACCTAAAGAACTCTCATGACGGGGCGCTTAATATATAGCCCTAAGCCACGCCCATCTTGGCGGGCTCTGAGCGCGCGAGCGCGAAGCACGCGCCCATTGGTCGCGCGTTCAGAGTCGCCCCGTCATTGGTTCGAGCAAGTTGCTGCAGCACAGCCAATGACCGAGCTGCCCCGCTCATTGCTGTCTGCTGTGCAGCTGCAATGCGTTTTACATAAAGACTTCAATATTTCTCGAGAAACGGAGTTTTCCCATAGCGTAAGCTACTAACGCAATACTCGTTCCCTCCTCTCAGGGAACCGAGGTTACGTTAGTAACCGAGTCGTTTTCAACCCTACTGAGATGCAGGTGACTGACATGACGGCTCTGTTTTTCGCTCGCGAAAGTGTGTGCGTAAAGCGCATATGTATGCGTGTCCATGTGTGTGAGGGCTTAAGAGAGGGGGAAGTGGAGCGCAAGGGTGTTTCCCACAGATATTTCAGATAATATAGAAGTTTTATGTATTACAGACCCACCTTATCTAGCTCTGATACAGCTCAAGCCTTTGTTTCTTGTTTGGAAATATCCCTTTAGAACTAGCAATGGAGGATGCGCTGCTTTTTTGCATTGGAGTAATAAGGTACAGTGTGTGTGCGTGAGAGCAAAAGAGAGAGAGAGAATTTTTTGAATTTTAAAACCTACTTTAATTACAAATAAATTTCACAACAGTTTGTTCATTAAAACATTTCCAAGTGATTGCACTACACAAAAACGCACATTACTCCACATTACATTTTAAAAATTGCATAATTCTATAATTTCCTCTTCACTCAATACAATTAGAAAAAATGTGTTCATCATCTATAACAGAGCATAGTACATATTCATAATTCCATACATTCTTAAAACCTTCAATTTTCTTCATAGATTTATAAAACAAAAACTCATGTCTTATCCTTGCTTTTATCAGGTTTTTAAACGTTTCATCCACATCTTTTCCCTCTTGCTCTTATATCTTTTTTCTTCTTGTCAAAAATATGGCTGTCTTTGCTTGGCCAATTACAAAATTTAATAACTGCCCCCATTTTCTATTTTCTCTCCAATATTTGAAACCATAAATAAAACCAACATTTGAAAATAAAACTTTAAAATTTACAAACATCTCTTGAAGTCTCAAAAATAAGAACTTAAGTCTATCACAATATTCACTTATTTACTTGCAGTTGATCTGTTTATAATACTAGTAAACGCATTCACAGCAGTAATACCATGCAGTATTTTCCATTGCATATCTCCAGTAATTTTGGTCAATGGTGGCTTGTACAAAACTCTCCACTCAGGTTTACAATCATTTTCAACATCAAAATGAGAACTCCATGGAGTACTTGTCCTACTCTTCAGCTTGTTTTTGTTAAACACTTTAACACTCAGTTCATATAACTTTTTACCACCAACTAAACTTAGTTTTAAATCATTCACTCTTTTGGTATCAAGCAATGGATAAGAACAGTCTTCTTCCGTAAGCTCAGGTGAAAGATCACTTTTGTTGGATACATCTCCATTATTATATTTCATAATTAGACTCAGATCTTCCTTTGATAAATTTCCCTTAACTCTCTCCATAAATGCTCCTACTATCCTTCTTGATTTCATTTTTAAATGCTGTGCTTTTATTTCAATTTTATCAAAGTTATTTCCACAAATGTCCAACAAATGTCTCAAAGTGATCACGTTTGTATTCATTAAACTGTTGAGTATCCCAGATGCTGCCATTTCAGAAATGTCAAATCTTGCCCCTCTCACCAAAGGTTCTTTTAAAAGCCAATAGAGCGACAAAGTGGATGTATTCCTCGATATCTTCACAGAAGTCCATGCTTTTAGAACGCTATAATAATATGCAGAAGTCCATTCAAGTCTTTTTCCACACACTTAATCCAAAAGATGTTTTTTGTGAGTCCCAAACCTCCAACTTGTTCTAGAAGGAGACTAGCTCCTGCATTCCATGTGTTGTTTTCACCATATAAGAGTTTTTGAACAACTTGTAACCTAAAAGCTGTTTTTCGACTTTCTAAGTGTACGAGACCCTGCCCACCCTCATCTCTTTGTAAATACAAGACACATTGAGGAATACAATGCAACTTGTTCCAGAAAAAATCAACAATTAGAGATTGTATCTTTGACAGAAGACCAGCAGGTGATTCAATTGATGCTAGACGGTGCCATAAAGTTGATGCCACTAAGTTATTAATAATAAGTGTGCGCCCCCTATATGACATTCAAGTTAACAACCATCTCCATCTTCTCAGTTTTCCTTCAATCATTTCTACTATCCTTTCCCAATTCTTCTGAACCATCTGCTCATCACCTAGATAAACTCCCAGATATTTAACTCCACTTGAAACCCATGATAAACCTCCTGGCAATCTTGTTTTTTCTTCATTCCACCCACCTACTTCCAATGATTTACTCCAATTCACTTTGGCTGATGATATTTTGCCATAATCCTCCACTATTATTTGTATATTTCTTATATCATCTTTTCCCTTAACAGCTACCATCACATCATCGGCATATGCAGATAAAAACAATTTTTGCTCACCATACAAAAATACACCATCTAACAGTTGTCTCAGTTTACAAAAAAGGTTCAATTGCTATAGAATATAACATCCCTGAAAGCGAACATCCTTGTCTGATTCCTCTTTGAGCTTTAAAAGGAGCACTTAAGCCACCATTGACCTTGACAACACTTTCAATGTCACCATATAGCACCTTTATCATGTTGATACATTTTTTAGGGAAACCAAAACTCTTAAGAACATTCCATAAATATTGGTGTTCTATCCAGTCAAAAGATTTTTCTTGGTCTAAGGAGATTAAACCACATTTTTGACCTGTCAGTCTGGCTACATCAAAAATGTCTCTAATTAAAGCAATATTATCAGTGATTGATCTGTCAGGTACACAATATGACTGATCCATGTGTATGATCTGCCCCATCACTTCTTTCAACCTATTTGCAAAAGCTTTTGAAAAGATTTTTAGATCTACACAGAGCAAGGACACGGGTCTCCAATACTTGATTTCTTTTAGGTCACCTTTCTTGGGCAAAAGAGTTAAAATTGCATGCCTACAACTCAAAGGCAGTTTCTCTCTGGGAATGCTGTCACAAAAAACTTCTAATAGATCACTGCCTAACACACTCCAGAAGGCTTTATAGAAATCAACCGTTAGACCATCTATTCCTGGAGCCCTTCTATTATCCATGCTTTGCAAGGCTTTGTGTAAATCACCCTCAGTCAACTCCTTCACTAGTTTTGCTTTGGCTGACTCTTCTACTTGAGGTAAATCACTTAAAAATTCTTCACACAGCTCTTGATTTTCATCATATTCGCTTTTATATAGCTCTTCATAGAACTCAATAGTCCTTCTGCGAATATCTGAAACTGCAGTAAGCTCTTGTCCATTTGCAGACCTAATACAATAAATGGCTCTACTTTGGCTATTTTTCTTTTCTAAGCTGAAAAAAAAAATGTCAGCTTAGAAAAGCATGAAAGATGGAGCATCCATTTCAGAAAAGCTTTGAAATCGAGATCTAATCAATGCTCCCTGTGCTTTAAAATCTAGCAGATCTTGTAATACAGTTTTATTTTCTTTTAGAGACTTAAAATGTTCTTTTTCCCCTGTCACTTCAATTAAACTTTGAAGTTCAACAATATCATTTTCAAGTGCTTTCATTCTTTTTGCAATGTTCTTAGTGACATTGAAATGGTATTGTTTACACAGTTGTTGTATTTGATTTTTCCCGATGTCCCACCACTGTTGCATACTAGAAAACATGCATTTTTTACTTCTCCATTCTTTCCAAAAAAAAAACTCAAAGCACTGTTTAAAATTTGAATCTTCAAGCAAAGCACTATTAAAAATCCAATATGCACTCTTTCTCTTTAAGAAATTGATAAAAACACTAGCTGTCACCATCGAATGATCAGAAAAAGTTACTGTATTAATGCAACATAATCTCATAATTTGACATTGATGCCTAAAACAATACATTTGGTCCAAACGTGCCAGCGACATCAAATTATCTCTTACACTTGTCCATGAGTATTGTCTATCATTACCATGTAATCTTCTCCAAACATCCATAAGACGAATCAATGACAATCTAGAAACTATGTGAGGCTCTAGATGATTTCTATCCATGTAATTTACTGTCCAATTAAAATCTCCTGCCAAAATAAGATAATGCTCAGGGTCACAATTTTGTATGGTATTTGACAAAGTTTCCAGAAATATCATTCTTTCAGTTGCCATTACTGGAGCATATACATTTATTAGAACCAGTGATGCGGTGTCATACTTTGCAACAACTTTTAAAATTCTTCCTTACATAACCTCTTCTATTTCATAAGACAATGGAAGGAAATGTTTAGCAAACAAAATTCCAACACCAGCACTTATATTGGTTTTATGGCTCAATATTTCATTTCCACTCCATTCTTTATTCCAATCAACTTCATTTGTACTATTACTGTGCGTCTCTTGTGCAAATGCTATATCAACATTCTTTATTTGAAGCATCTGGAAAAACTGACTTCTTTTCTTTATATCTCTTGCTCCATTTAGATTTATTGTAGTAAGCTTTAAATCAATCATTAATGATATCAAAGCTACTAAAAACAACCAAAGAACAACTCCACTTTTTTTCTGCTTATTTTCTACCATCTTACATTTGTTCTGTGCGCAACTTTTGCACAATCTTTTTCAAGCGATGTACATCCGGATTTGATAAGCACCCCTCAACTCTCTGCTTCATTAAACACTTGGCCGAATCAACAAAGAGTTCACGATCAGGAAAAAAGTCTGTTACCACCACATTTCTTTTGCCCTTAGTACTACTGAGGAATTTTTGCACCCTTTCTAAACTATATCCACTTTCCTTTTTTCTCTCATATACAATCATTGTAGAATCTCCATAACTAGCTACTGAAGAATCATCATCAGAAGAATCATCAGACATTTCCTCAGTGTTACGGTCTTCCTTATATTTTACTGACCACTGATTTTTTACAAGTTGATTTTGATTTTAGGCCCTCTTCATTCTTATCTGCTTTACTTTTCACAATAGGAATTTTAAACATAACACGTTATTGCTCTTTCCTCCTCCAAATCTGTCTCCACACTTTTTTTCATTTCTTTCCCATATGATCCCCCAACATCTGTGATATCAGTTTCTTCTTGATAATTTTTTTCCTCTTTCTCACTGTGTATCACTACTTCAATCTGCGGTCTATCAGTTGTCATCTCTACATTACTACACTGCGCTGTTTGATCTGACTCTGACCTGATGTTTGTGACAGTGCTACGTGCATCTCTAACGTCACTTGTCTGAGCTAAATTTCGTTCCTCATATTCAGCCTAAAAGAGACAACATGCTTCAAAAGAGGAGACTTGCAACCCATTGGTATCTTTTTAATCACCGAAACAATTTGCCCATGTCTTGACAATTCACGTTCTAATATTTCATCACTAATAAACGGGGGCACATTGGAAAGAACAACTTTCTTTGCGGGATTAATAAGCGGGAAAACAGGAAATTGTTCATCATTAATAACTCCCCCTCATTCAACAAATAAGTTTACTTTCTCATATGACTCCAGAAAAAGTACAACTGCACTATTCATTCTTGCTGCTGACTTTATGAAGTTGTGTCCTACAACAGAACCCACCGCAAAACTGCACTCCTCAACGGAGCATTCCACTCCAGCCGGTATTTTAATACCATGCTGCCGTGTCAGTTTTTCTAACGCCATGCCTCAAAATGAGGTAAAGCACTGTCAAAAAAGGTTTGACTGTTATCCCTAAGTTTCCCTTAATTAATCTTTTAAATACAAAATGTAAAATGTAAAGACAACATACAAAATAAGACAGAAAAAGAAAAGATAGTATCACTCACCACGCTCTCAATCACACACCTCAGCCACTCGCAACACTCGCGCATGCGCACAGAGAGAGAGAGAGAGAGAGAGAGAAAGAGAGTGACGCTTTTCAATCAAAATTTAAATAAATGTAGGATATTATAAACATTGTTTGTCATTCTTATCCAGTGTACTTAACCAATGTCTTTGTTTTAATTGGATATTTTGCTGTGGTAGTCTGTATGGCTGTTTGAAATAACTGAAATAATTTGGTGAAGTGATATTGAATCATTATTCGGTCAAGACCTGGAACTACTTCATAGCCATGCTTTTAATTGAAAAATAATTGCACACCTTAGAACATCCGTTAACCAATCAGAATCAAGTATTCAACAGACCCGTGGCATAAATGCTTTTAAAATTTACAGTCTTTCTCTTACAGGAAATAGAATCAAAAATATTGATGACTCTTCCTGCACTCTAATTAAATGCTATAAATATTTCTGGATATTTAAAAGAAAAAGCCTTTTGATACATACCGGCCAAACATCCTCTTTCAATATGAAATATGTAAACACAGGAAAGACAACAGTGTTCGACAAGCAATTTCATGGGGTTTTTAAGAATTCCACAACCTATTAGGCCACTGGCATAAATAAGCGTGTGTTTTGTAATATATGTGTGTGCTTATTACTGGCTGATTGCTAACATAACGTCTTGTTCTCCCACAGCCCTCGAGGTCATCGTCCGAGAGTATCTGTTCGAGACCTGGCTCAAGCGTCCCTGGGTCTCCAGGTCACACCATCTATGTGAGTCACACTCATCAGCGCCCCCTGTCTTTTCCTGAGTCTGTCAGATCTTACCACTCAATCCAGAATGGATTCTGAGGCTGTTACACTTCAGGGTTACTGTATAAAACAAACACCTGGACATGCAGGAAAAACAAGGGATATTCCTTCAGGTTGTCAATGTCTGCACAAACCTGTGTTCTATTCCTGCAACATCTGCCTTGTATTTGACATCTGCCACTCTACTGTATCATCTCCTGCATTGCATTTAATCATGCAACGAATTTTAAGGTGAAGTGTGTAATTTTGTCAATGGTAAAATATTCTCTCCTATCCCACCTTAATATTGGGAGAAACTACAAGTAAGCCATATTTTAACTTTTTGATTTCTCCAAAATGTGTGAATACTGTGACTGTGTGGTGCACAACCAATCAGTTTGGTTGAGCTTCTTGACCAGCCTGACACAGCAACTTTAGGAAATTAGTTTGAAAACAGTCATTATTTATGCCATTCTTTTTTAGTTATACCAAAATTACACACCTTACTTTTTACAAGTTAAAAAGAGAACCATTTAGTGTTAGTTTAAAAAACTAAAAGGCTATTAACCAAATGTTAAGCAGTTCTCATAAGCATACCTCCAAAAATTACATCTACATCAGCCGTAGTTCATCTTTCCACAGTGTACGTTCACCCCTCTGTGATGACCTTTGTGATGAGCTGTAGCTCTGAGCGGATGTGTTGTGGATGACCTTTGACCTGTGCCCTGACCTCTTCTTCATCAACACCTTTTCTCCCTGTGTCTCTCCACATGTGCTTTCCCTTCCCCCTCTACCTCGTACTCTCCTTCCTCCAGGCAAAAGTAGACAATGAGATTATTGATTACAAGGATCTAGCAGCCATTCCCAGAGTCAAGGCTATTTATGACATAGAGCGTCCAGACATGATTTCCTATGAGTCTCTCCATTCCACCTTCACTACCTTGGAAAGACAAGGAAGGCACAGCCCAGCAGAGGTAACATTAACACTCTATATACCACAGAGCTGCTAAATGCTTGATTCTGATTGGTTGATGACTGTTCTAAGGTGTACATTTATTTTTAAGTATATATATATATATGCAGACATGTGTATACTTATACACATACTCTTGAGATGGGCACAAAGCTTTGATGTCAGTGGACCCCCGCAACTTAATAAATAAGTTGTGTAGCAACGGGAAAGCTACATACAGAAATGGCAACACGGAGAAGTATTCTTAACTTTACATCTTGGCGATTTTAAGCTATGTTTCTGCTGACAAGAGTCGCAAACAGGTAATCCAACATGCGGTCGCTCTCTGTTCACTCATGCTCACACAAATGCACAAACACAAAAACGCACTACCTTGTTACTTCAGTAAGTGCTCCAGTAAAGCAGTGCAAGCCTCGCTCGCAACCCTCCGTTGCTAGTTCTAAAATTACATTTTCGAACTAACAACGAAGGCTCGGACTGTATCCAAGCAAGACGCTGAATCCGTGGTGGAAGAAAGTAGTTCCACTCACAAGAGCGTTTTAGTGACGAAAACCAGAAAATGTCTTGATATAAAACTCTGAATGATGTCTTATGGCGTGGTAACCATGGAAGAAGTGGAATAATTTACTCCAGCTCATTTAATTATTTAAAAATAATGCACACCCAAGGTGCAACGGCCACTCCAATGCTCTTCATGACTGCATTACGGGTGTGCATTATTTTTCAGTAATTCAATGGTCCGTCATCAATTATTCCTTACATATTTAGTGTCTTCTTAATAAACAATGATGTTCTATTATGACCTCAAATGGTAGAGCCACTATATAGCTGAGTGGACACTGAGAATTTTATCATGATATACAGTATGTTTAGATACTTATTCAATCTTTATTTTGGAATAGGTTTGGCTAAATAATAACATTTTTGACCTAATCAAAAAAGTTGTAAATGTAACCGGTCCTGGTCGCCCCGCTTCGAACGGGACTCGATCCGACGTGTCAGGCATCTGAAGCGGGTGCTCTAACAAGGAGGCTAAAGGCTACAGCCTCGTGCACCTCTTGAGGTCAGGAGATTGAGGTTTACACACTGTACAGCTATCTACCAGCTGGCTCCCGTTACACTCACCTCCCTAAACCTCACTCCCATCCGGGTCACGTCATCATTGTATGAACCGGTCCTGGTCGCCCCGCTCAGAACGGGACTTGAACCGACGTGTTCAAACAGTGTTCAAAATGAAGGCAGAAAGTGTTTGGACACTTTCTGGATGTCAAAATTTAGTGAAACGTGTCTGCATTTGGGCTTTGGCACATTATGCCCACTTTTCCCGGCCCATACACTATCCTTACTATCCCTATATAACAGACTCAACCCTGCCAATGCTCTGTCTACGCAATAATGACTCCCATCCCCAGATTTCATTATTGTTACAGAAGTCAGTATACAGTAGCTCTCCCTGTGACCCCATTAGTGTCCTAAAAACACTGATGGTCAAGTTTCTCAGGCTGACAGATTTGAGCAAATTTGTATTTGTTAATTTTGCTAATAATTTCTCTGTATGTGATCATGTACCATATACATTGTATAATGCATGTAGGGCTGCACAATTTGGACAAAAAGTCATATTGCGATTATTTGGAAAATATTGCGATTTGAAATGGGATTATGATAAAAAAAAAAAAATGGTAATGTTTTTCACATGTTCAACTGCCAAAAGACTACTGGGGTTTTCACACTTGAGTCCTCTTAAGAAGAAGGCTTCTTCATATTCAAATGGATTATGTCCATTTTGTGATAGGGTCATTAATCATCATTAGTTTGTGAAACCCCGCAACTTCAATATTAGGGATGCTCCAATCAGGATTTAAACATCCGATACTGATCTCCAATTTTCTTTTCATCTAATCGTCTGATGCTGATCATTGAACTTTTTTTCAGCAGCTCTGTCAAAACTGGTTACATGTAAGCTTTATGATCAATGTCACTGTTAACTGAATTTCCCTGTTGGTAATACCATAGCTGTTGCCTAGTTAGTCAGAAATACTGTTGGTTGATTGAATAATTAAATGAACAAACAATATTCCACTTTACTCTAGGCCTTAAAAAAACAAGTAGGCTTATACAAACAATTCTCTACTGTATAGAAGATAGTCCTAAAGAATGAGGCTCAATTATAACTGAACTTGAACTGTTTGGTGATTGGTGTAATTAAACTCAAAGTTTTGGTTAGTTTGTCACCATTTCATTTAATTAATTTTTTTAATTATTTTATTATATTTAATTTAACAATCCATTATATTATAGTATATAAATGTATTATATGTACGTTCCTTTTCATTTTGTTGGATGTTGGTAGTAATATTTCTGCTTTCACATGTTGCTGCTGGTAGTGTAATAAGGGCGACACGCTCTCTCGTAAATAAATGACAGGAGAATGGAGGAAGAGCATATGTTTATGGACTCGACAGGTGCTACTATTAATGCTGTTTGCTCAGCAATCATTTAATAAAGATGTTTGAATTATACCCCATCTTGTATTCCGCGTTATTATTATGATACCTGTGCTTGGCGGAGACTGAGATGCTGCTACCGCAGATGTTAATAAAAACTGCTTTCTTGCAGGATGTGCCGATTTAGTGTAAATAAAGCACTTAGAACACGTTAGTAAACGGAACCCAACTCTGAGCATTTCTGTTCCATGAGTTGTAGAGCACAGAATCGCTCTGAAAACACTGTAATAATGCTCTGACTGAATAGCTGACTATTTATTCATTTAATTAAATCGCAGCTTTTGCAATTTAATAATCGCACGAGGTCTTATCGCAATTTGTATCTTATTTCGATTAATTGTGCAGCCCTAATTGCATGTATTCATGTCAAAGTGTGAGCCATATGTCTGCATGAAAAGAATGTATGAGAGACTATGTGTTTTTTATTGACTGTGACTGTTCTATGGTCCCCTGTCATATTAAACATTGTTCTGCTGTACCTGAAAAAGCCTGTGGCCTTTCGCTGTGTAGAGACAGCAGTGTCACATCCCCCACCCCTCCCCCCTATTGGCCACAATCACAAACTTATTCAGTCTGAAGATGGGGTTGCACATTAAAGGAATATTATTGGTTATTCCACCTATTGTCTATGCACAGCATCTGTGGTATGCTGTTGTTTACCATAGACAATAATTTCGGTAACACTTTACAATAAGGTTCCATTGTAACGATTTTACATGTGTTAACTTTTGCGAAGAACATTAGTTAACATGAAATAACAATGAACAATACATTTACAGCATCGATTAATCTTTTTAATGTTAATTTTTAATATATAGGATTACATTTTTTAAATAAAAATTTTTATTTATTGTTCATAAGTTTGTGATATGTAATGCATTAACTAATGTCAACAAATGGAACCTTATTGTAAAGTCCATGGATCAAACTTCTAAAGCCACTTGTCCTATGTAGGGTCGTGGGTAGTGCCGGAGCCTATCCTAGCTGTCTTGGGCCAAAGGCAGGGAAACAGCCTGGACAGGTGGCCAGTCCATCACAGGGCAAACACATTCACACTCTTACTCTCACCTATGGGCAATTTAGAATTTCCAGTTCACTTAACCTGCATGTTTTTGGACTGTGGGGGAAACCGGAGCACCCAGAGAAAACCCACGTATACACGGGGAGAACATGCAAACTCCACACAGAGAGGCCCTGGGTGACCCAGGACTCAAACCGGGTACCTTCTTGCTGTGAGACAACAGTGCAACCCACTGAGCCACCATGCCACCCCTTATTGTAAAATGTCACCATAATTTCAGTTATACATTTAATTTACAGTAATATACTTACAATGGAAGCATGTGACGCGAGCAGCAGGTGTGTTTAAAAGTAGAAATGTGTAGCTTGCAGTTTTGTAAAAGTTGAAAGTAACTAAGAATATTCCTTTAATACTTTTCTTTAGTTATTGTAAGCTCTCAGAGTAACTGAACTCAAACCCTTTCCTCCCCTACAGCCTGTTAGAGCCTCAGGTGGGAGTCCCCCCAGAGGCAGAGCCAAAGTAAGTGTGTGCAGGATAGAATTACAGCCGCTGGCATGAACGATTAGTTTGTGGAAAGCCTCCAACCAAACTAATAAGAATTCTACTAACCCTGTTGAAAAGACCAACATTTTCTTGTGTCTTTGGTGTACTATAACCATGCAACTAGACTTCCTTGGTCAGTTGGCTCCAAAAGAAAGACCATGCTGGTTGACCTACAGTTTTTGCTGGTAAACAGTATCGCTATGCTGGTCCACAGGATAGACAAGCACCAAACCAGCCCTAACCGTCGCCCTTACTAAGTCATCACCCATACATAATTGAATTTCAGAACGTTTTTGCAAGCAATTTAATGTCTTTCATTCCGATTATTTCAGTTTAATTGAGCTAACAAGATTTAGTTGGATTATGTAAAATTAATGCACTGTAGTAGTTTTAACTCAACTTCATTAGCTCAACTTAAACTCAATTTATAAAGGATTTATTCAAATAATTTTCTTATGTTGGTCCAACTTAATTTATTTTAGCACTCATTAGTATGTCAATGAGCAAGTGTAAGGACAGTGAATCTGTTGCACTGTCAATTTAATAGCAACTGCTTATAGAGAATACTCTTGATTCGAATAAAGAATCAAGTCCATCCTAAAACAAAGTACAAGTGCCATTCTCCACCACAATGGTATACCAAAACTCCAGCATAACATTTGCAATCTTTTTAAATACCAATAATACAGAACCTTAAGCATTAACAGATCTCGTCATATTCTCATATTGCTCAAAAATTCATAAAATAAGTCTTAATGTAAATCCCCTGCCCAGTTTCATCAATGCAACATTAAAACCATAAATTTAATTAACGTAGTCTCAAATCAACTGGATTAAGTTGTAACAAAAATTTTCCAAAATTGTGTTGCTTTATTGAACAAGCATCACATTTTTTTAGTGCAGCCTGGAAATTCATGCTGGTGTAAGCCGGTCTTTTCAGCAGGGAACATATTCAGTCACTTACCAGACCTAACCTAATCTAATAAGCATGAACGTCTAATGCTTTTCACGCATAGTTTCTCATTGGCTGCTTGTACATGCTTCATATGAGGGACTATCACATGAAGAGTGACATAAAGAGCCCACCGGAAAACTCTTATCGCTATACCATCTAAAGTACATGGCAATGATGTAGAAAAATGTCTAATAGACATGACAAAAGTATTGTTCATCTCCAAGAAGTTATTTCATTTTCCTAGAGAACATATAGCCTGCCTTTGACAGATCAAATGAACCTTTAATATAACATAGACACCAACTAACGTTCAAATCAACACTGCAAGTGCTTCTGCAAGTGCTTCTGCTTAATTACAAGCATAATGCAATGCATGTGTTGGGTCACAGATATTGCTGTGGCTTCCATTGCGTATGTCATATGTTATTGTTAGTGACTTTAAGTTTTGTGTCCACATTCCCAGACCCTGCCACAAGAAACTTCCTCAAAGTCAGCAGAAACAGTAAGTTGTCAGGGACCTCTGACCTTGCCAATTTCAGGCTATAACAAGTCATGTTCATGAGCTTTGGCCCCAGATTTTACACTCTCCTCTTGGAGATGCCACTCATCTAAACTCCAGCCTTCTCTCAATTAAGAAGCTAATGTGTTCTGCGAGTGCGTGTGTCTGTGTGTGTGTGTGTGTCTGTGTGTGTGTCTGTGTGTGTGTGTGTGTGTGTGTGTGTGTGTGTGTTTGTTTGTTTGTTTGTCTGTCTCTCGTTCTCTCAGCTACAGCTTGCCTAATAAACGAAGCCACGCATTCCTGGACATTAGCAATGTATACACGTTTAAAAATCTATTATACACTAGAATGGTTCGACGTGCTGATACTAATATAGATTGTTGCTTTTCTGAACACTCATCCTCCACCTTTTAGAACTGATTCTGATCCATATTTACATAGAGCTTTTGTTCCTGTTGTGTTTCAGTCTCCAAGGACACTGTCTCCCACCCCTTCTGCTGAGGTTAGAAGATGTTTTATAATGCTTAGATATCTGTATTCATGTTACATTGATGTCAGTAGTGCTTTTATTTGGATTTGTTATCATCATTTCAGGCACACTGCAGAAGAGCTCTCCTCAAAGGAATAGTTCAACCAAAAATTATAATTCTGTCATTATTTACTTAACAAATAATGGTTTGGTGAGTACCAGGTTTGGAATGTCGATCCAAGCCCCATTGCTGTTATTTTATTTCAGTGGCACAAAAAAGGAGAATCTTTGAAGAATCATTACGCAGCTCTTTTCCTACTAGGGCATTTCATAGTGACCATGGCTGTCAAGCTCCAAAAAAGGCAAAATAAAATAGAAAAACACCATATAAGTAGTTGACACAACTCATGCGCTATATACCAAGTTATCTGAAGCCATACAATTGCTTTGTGTGAGGAACAGATCAATATTTAAAGGGATAATTCACCCAAAAATTCACTTTCTGCTGTGTAACACCAAAGTAGATGTTAGTCTCAGTCATCATTTACTTTCATTGCATCTTTTTCTGTTCAATGAAAGTGAATGGTGACTGAGGCTAACATTCTGCCCTGCATCTCCTTTAGGTTCAACAAAAGAAAGAAGGTCAAGCAAGTTTGGAACAACATGAGAGTGAGTAAATGATGGCAGAATTTTTATTTTTGGGTGAACTATCCCTGAAGTCATTATTCACTGATAATCTTTCAACCAAAGCTCTGAAATCTCATTCGTGATCACATTCAGGTACAAAAATGGTCCTTCTTTGTTCCACTACAAAATATCAGCATATCAGTGTGGAACAACACAAGTGTGTGTAAATGAAGACAGAATTTTTGTTTTGAGGTGAACTATCCCTTTAACAACAGAGCCAGTTGTACATATACATTTAACTATGCCCATACACATAATACTGTGAATCTGAATAATCTGTTTAACCTGCCCATATGTGTGTGTGTGTGTGTGTGTGTGTGTGTGTGTGTGTGTGTGTGTGTGTGTGTGTGTGTGTGTGTGTGTGTGTGTGTGGGTTGCTATGACACGAGGGAACGCATCATACAGAGATCCACCAGTCAAGGCTCTATCAGCTCTCCTGTGTATCACCGGCATAACTACATACCTCCTCTATCCAAGTCGCCCCAGCATTTCCACAGACCAGGTGAGTTAAATAAAATGACTGATTCTTTCCAAAACCTCCTTTCATAGGACTCCAAAGGATGCAGCTTTCTCCTCATCTTATGTTGTCAGCCCTCCTCTTGGCCTCTCATTGCCTTTTCTTGCTTTCTGTTTCCTCCTGAGCTTATGACCCGCCTCCCTCCTATTCTGATGTGTGCTCCTTGCATCCTTTGTCTTTTCACTTTTCCTCCTTCCTCTACTGTTGCTCTTCCCATGAGTGGCTGGCAGGAATGCTGAAGCTCTGCTCCTCTTTGCGCTCCAGCAACAGCGATACACGCCCTACCTCCCCCTTCCGACATCACTTACTCCCCCATAACAAAGGTAAGGCCTCTCCGTCCCCATTACCTGACCTGTTCGCCTCATTCTCAGTGTCAATTTCATTCTGTAGACACAAAAAACAGCTTGATTCCATCACATCTTGATTCAGGGCTGCTGAAATGATGCCATGATGATTCACTTTGTAGCTTGTAAAGCTGTGCTTCTCATGTGGTTGCTCTGTTTTGAGAAAGTTCTGAACTTGTAATGCTTGAACAGCACAAGGTCCTGTATGGCAATTGTCAGGATGAGGGCTGCAATAGTTCTCTTTATGCAACTAAACCACAGTTAATGCCAGCAGCCCAGCACAGTTTACTAATCACATGCTCCTGTGTGTAATATCCCTCTGTCTTCTCCACAGATTCTTTCTACATAGGTATGTCTTGGCTTTATGGCTGTTGTTGACTGTGCGGAGCTTTTTGATGCCCTGCTAATTAGATGCATGCTGGTTCCTTTTAACCTTTCCATTCCAGCTTTCATTCAACATTTTGCTTATTTGATGACAATTAACCAACACTTAACCAAGTCAATGTTACATCATTATCATTAATAATCTATAAGCTCTGTCTCAAAACTAGTGAGCTGTCTTGCTATAATTGAAATGGAACGTCATAGGGGCATCCATTATTTCCATTCTTTTGCTCTGTTTTTTTTATGTAAACATGCACTAGACTGACGTCTTTGATTTTTGCAGCTCATCTTGCTGGTTTTTCAGTGTTTTGCGCAGGAGCGCCACGTTTTTAATACTCTGCGTCAAGTCAAAAGGCCCATCACTGACTGTTTTGGATCACTCTACATAGGCAGCAACTCTATGCGTCATACAAGTAGCCTGTGAAGTGCACAGGAAACTCAACTCACAATTGATTTCAATAGAATTTGGCATTAGCATCTCTCTAAGCTAACTCTATTCATCATACAAGTAGCGTGTGAAGTGCACAGGAAACTTAACTCACAACTTATATCAATAGAATTTGGCATTGGCATGATGCTAAGATAACTCGTTGATACCTTGAATTTTTTTCTTACATAAAACATAAGATTAGCATTCCTCGCAGTAGCTTTATACATCTCTTATGAATATTAACCATGATTGTACTAGTTACCATAGTTGAACCATGGTATTTGTTGTAAAACCATAGTAACCACAAATGTACCATGATTTTACGAGGTGTCTCGTAATAATCGGGCTGCTTCCTTTATCTAAACATGCCTATGATGCCTAAAACGGCTGCCTACATAGGCAGCTCACTGGGTTTGGGAACAGTGTATAGGTTGCATGCTCACACAATCCATTTTTCCCTCACAGGCAAAATCTTTAACAAATACTAACCCTTCGATGTCTGTTTAGTTATATTCTCATTAGTCACAAAGGCTTCCTTCTATGAGAATTGTGATTGTGAAGCATTTGCATGCTGCTCTCCTGAAACATTCCTTCTTTTCCAGTCCATCTGTGGGCCGACCCACATGGTCCAATCCATCTCTCTGCCCACCTCTCTTTTGAAACAATTTTCTGTTCGTCCATTTTTCCATCTGTGAAGAGCAATATTCTCACTTTCTTTCCTTCTATTATTCTTTCTTTTTCCTTTTTTGTTATTTTTCCCACTTAACCTCCTCTTCTTGTTTGGAGGCACTGAGCCATCCAGTGGCCGGAGTTCTCCCCTTTCCTCTCGGCCGGCCACCCCGACCCTCTCTCTGACCCCTAAACATTTCCACATCCCAGGTAGGAGCTGGTGCAGCCATGACTACATGTTTTCATCCCCCTATTTCTGCCTTTACTTGGTTTTTTATGCTCTCTATTCTTTCATGTTTTATTAACCTTTATATTTTTAATAAGTTTGTGCTGTTTCTTGATTTTTAATCATGTGTTATGCTAAGTACATTTATTGCCACATATAATTAAGTTCTGGTCAAACTTTCTACACCTCAGTTTCCCCCATATCATGATAAGCAGTCATTGACAATTGTAGCATCTTTTTTATGACTTGGTTTACATTAAAATGTGTCATTGAAACTAGATCTTTATTTTTAATTTTACAGACCAAGGCATTAACATGTATAGAAAACCACCAATCTACAAACAGCATGGTATGGTTGCTTTAAGTTTTTGACAAACCTTTACAAAAACATTTAAATTAAGCTGATTTACATTGCTCTTGAACTTTACAGTATTGTGTCCTATGATATTTGTTTATTAGATGAAAAGAACATACAACACATTGTGTCCATGCTGAAGGAGAGTTGTACTTTCTAGTGTCCCTATAATTCAAATCGCTTAAAAAACATACTAAACTATGCTTTTTTTTTAACCCAAATTGTAACCCAAATAAATGTAGGATATTATAGACATTGTTTGATGTTTTTAACCTGTTTACTTTAACCAATGTCTTTGTTTATATGGTTATTTTGCTGTGGTAGCGTGTAAGGTGTGTGTGTGTGTGTGTGTGTGTGTGTGCGTGTGTGTGTGTGTGTGTGTGTGTGTGTGTGTGTGTGTGTGTGTGTGTGGTTTACGAGGACATTTTTGTAGGTTGCAAACTGGTAATTACAAGGGTATTATGCTATAAATGTGGTTTCTAGTGACCTCATAATTAAAATCGTTTAAAAAACATACTAAACAATGTTTTATTGAAAATGTAAAAATGCAGAAAGGTTTTTGTGAGGGTTAGGTTTAGGGGTAGGGTTATGGGATCAAATCTATAGTTTGTACAGTATAAAAATCATTATGTCTATGGAGAGTCAAGTCAAGTCAAGTGGTTTGTCCTCATAAGGATAGCCGCACCAACGTGTGTCTGTGGGTGTGTGTGTGTGTGTTTGTACATGCATGATATCTGACTATGTTTTGTATTATTTATACATGTGTGTTCATTTGCGTTGACTCCATCCATCCATTAATATGTGGTTATGATGCTTGTCGCATCACATCCAATGTTCACATGTAAGTATCATTTCTCATCATAAACATTTCTCATCTCTGAGTTTCTGGGCTTTTTTTTGTGCCTCCTAGCAACTGATTCACCCACAAAAAAGAACTAAAATTCCTTCTTTAACAATCGCCGTTAAACTTTTATTCTGCCTTGTAATCGCATGGAGTTACAGTGTAGCCTGCCAGATCCCATAACACATTCTTAGATTACCATAACAAAATATCAGATTACTCTGCTTAAACTCTTTCGTGCATTCTCTAAAAATCTTCAGTCAGGCATGAATTGTGTACTGGATTTAAAATACAGTTTATATAAGCTATCCACATTCTCTGCTTGCTTAATAATATACAGCACCACAAATTTGCAAATAGTAGCATACACGCTCTAGAATGCCACTTTATATCGTCCTGTATTAAATGCAGTACTGACCTTTGACATATCAAAGCATTTGACATTAATACAGTATATGTGAACACACCCTGTTGGTGTTTTATTTAAAAAACTATTGAAACATAAAAAGATTGCAAGCAGCTTGTGACTGCAAGACCACACATTTTTAGCCTAATTACAGTACATCATGCATAGTCAACATAATTTTGTTTGCATGTCAAAGTACTGAAATGTCATGCTTTGAACTGATTGGCCAGCACTGTACTTATTGCCTGCCTATGAGAGCCAGTCACTGATAGTCCAGTTCCCCCAAAAATACTGATTCAGATTCAGCTGCCCTGGCAGCCCAAAGCAAGTCCGCTGATGACATCATCAAATCTTCCAAGTTTCCTGCTGCTCATGCCCCTCGGCCGGATGAAACCTCAAAGATTGAGACAGACTACTGGCCATGTCCGTCATCCCTTGCTGCTTTAGGTATGCTTCTGCCATTGGCTCCTCCAGGCCTCTTGGCACACATACAAACCTGTAATAAAAAACTTTTGGATTTAGAATTCTTGGATTAATAATGTTCATAATTGCTATTAATTTGGCTTCTAATTCCCATATAGCTTTTCCCCAGAGCCAGTTGTAATGGTAGTAAAATTGAGAAACTCTCTAGGATGCTATAGGTGTCTTCATATACACATGGAATTTCTATGAAAGAAATGAAACACAGCTACTTTTCCAATAAAAAATAATTTTACCATTCAGATTGATCTTTTTTTTTTTTGTTATCATTTTTTTTTTCACTCATGTTGCCATTTTTGTTTTCAAGTTTATAAGAGAAAAAAAACAGGTTCGGTTGCAGGTTGCCAAGGATAAAGTGACATAATAATATTTCAGTTTCATCTCAATCTTCTTTTCTTTTTTCTTTTCTTGTTTTTATTCAACAATCTTTTCCTGATCCTGGACTGGTAGGCTCAGATGGAAGGAGTCGCTCACGGGACGAGGAAGAGGAGGAGCAAGTGAAACGCAGACATCTTCAGGAAGAACATCTCAGCAAGGTCCAGGACACCTGCTACTATATAAACCAGTCCTTTAATGATAACATACATTTTCAGAAAATGCTTTTATTTGGAGTCAAAACAGCACTAAAAATGCACATCCAGTGGGGACCACTAGTGAATGCTTCTCTTACATACAATTTATACTATCAGCAGCAATTCTAATTGCAGAATGCCTTTAGCTAATCCCAATTTTAATTTAATTGACAGCATGAAATTGAGCAAGTTAATGTAAAATTAATTTTTGAATTACTGAACTTGGAACAGTGCAGAATCTTAAAGGTGCACTCGGTAACTTTTGTCTTTGTGTCATCTTGGACATACATTGACACCTAGTGTCTTGGATGCAGCACAATTGAAAATCAATAGTTTTCAATTTCAAATGCCATTGTAGAAATGTAGTATTCACAGTCAGCCATGAGTGAAAGTGTCAAATAAAAGGATGGTTACTGAGATTAAGCGAGTAGTGTTTAGCTGGTCATGTGATTCTAACATGGCAGCCCCCATGTGTGGACCCTCTCCATGTAGAATAAAACAACTTTTATAAGGTTACTGATATGATTGGAGTCTTCATTTTAATGTGAGAGGTCATGAATTCCTACATGTATTGCAAAATTACAATTAATCTTTTTTAAAGAGGAAAAATGACTGAGTGCACCTTTAAATATTTCTTATTCATGTAAATTCTGTCTTAACATTTCTTTGTTTTAAATTGGTCAAAATCCTTAAACTTAAAATGTATTTGCAAGTTTAAATTTGACGTTGAATCCCAGATTTTCACTGTGGTCTCAGACATTTGGACCCCACTGCATGTGCCAGATTATGCTCAATTGCACCTTCTGAGTTCATATGACTGACCCTAATGTTCAACCACAGATCCAGTCAGGTCTTGGGAAGCTCATTCTTAAGGAGGAAATGGAAAAGGAGATGAACAGAGAGAGATACACACGCAGTGTGGCCGCCAAGCGCTTTGACTCCCAATACGCTAACTGTACCATAGGTATAATGCTTTGAAAGCAAGCACAACAAATATAGCTTTACTCTGGTATTAATATACAAAATGATTCTTACCTCTGCTGTAGACTCCCAAACATCCAAAACCTCTTCTCTGCCAGGATACGGACGGAATGGCTTGCACCGGGTAAGTCTTAGCCATTGATTGGTTTTTCACCATTAGGGGTAAATGGGGCTAGTTGTGCCCCAATAGTGGGGCATGTTGTCACACAATATGGGGTTGTCACAATGGAAACAGTCATTCAACACCCCAAACACACAACAAGGTAACACAAAAATATTCAATAATTTCTTTAGCCAAGACAAATTGTCATAATTAAATTGTGTGAATTTAAAACATTTAAAACAAACTTATAACTTTCCCTGACCAGACATTTAGAAATTCACTTGTCCTGAGAATACAGTTAAAACTTTGTAAAACACCTTTCATTATATAGTTGACCCTTGCCTGAATGAGTGGCTTTTTTAAGCTCACTTGTATAGAAAATAAGATAATATTAAAATTTTAGATGATAATAGGATTCACAAAAATTATTCTAATTGAACAGGGTTTTGAGCTACAATGACTGCTAGAGAAAACTTTAAAGCTCACTGGAAATTGATTCAAAATTCCAATTGATTTAATTGGACTTTTGAATAGTTACTGAAATATTGCCCTTGTGACAACAAGCCCTGGTCTCAAATATTTAAAAAAAATATGTGCATGACTAGAGAGAAGGACAGAATTTGTTGTAATTGAATGGCTTGCCTTGTTTTCTCTGTGCTTACAGCCCGAATCTACAGAACTCTCTCAGTATAACAGTTATGGGGATGTATGTGGAGGACAGAGAGGTAAAATACATTGCTTTTTATACTGCTAAAGGGATAGTTCACCCAAAAATGAAAATTCTCTCATTATTTACTCACCCTCATGACAGATATGAATTACTTTCTTTCTTGTGCTAAACACAGATGAAGATTTTTAGAAACATATTTCAGCTCTGTAGGTCCATACAATGCATGTGAATGGTGACCGGACCGTTGAAGCCCCGACATTCACATAAAGGCAGAATACACGTAATCTATATGACTCCAGTGGTTAAATGTATATTTACAGAAGCAATATGATATGTGTGGGTTTAGAAACAGATCAATGTTTAAGTCCTTTTTACTATAAATCTGTGAATGTGAAAGTGAAGATGGATATTTATAGTAAAAAGGATTAAAATATTGATCTGTTTCTCAACCAAATTGATTGCATCACTTCAAAAGACATAACTGGAGTGGTATGGATTACTTTTATTGTGCCTTTATGTGATTTTGTGAGCTTTAAAGTTCTGGACACCATTCACTTGTATTGAAAGGACCTACACAGCTGAGATATACTAAATATATTTGATTGTGTTCAGCAGAAGAAAGTAAGTTATACACATGTCTGGGATGGCATGAGGGTGAGTAATTTTCCTTTTTGGTTGAACTTTCCCTTCAGTACTTCTGAGAACTGTGATAGTGAAGTTTACAGTAATTTTATGGAACTTTGTCTCTCTTTTTTTCTAATTTTACAGATTTCAAGGTATGTGATTGACAAACATTACACACTGAGCATGTGCATCAGCAATCATGTACATATGGAAGTGAAATCATGCTACAGTACATGTAATTGGAATGGCACTCATACCCTCATTGCTATACTTGTGTCTGAGTTTGAGCAATGGGGAAAGACAAGAGCACAATCAAGGGTTTTTAAAATACTACCCCACCAATCAGCACTGAGGCTACAAAACACATCACACGGATAGTTGAGTTTCCAGCCTGGCTCAATTGACCTCCCTCAAAAGTACTCTATGCAGCACAGTGTTAGGAATTAGATTCAGACTATTTTCCAAGATTCTGAATTCTTCAAAACAGTTTTTGTTTTCTTTTATCGTTTGCATCACGTGTATGTGTTCTGTTCTATAGCTAACCCATGATGTCCAAGATTCCATTACAAGAATGGACAGGGGAATGTCTATGCCTAATATGTTGGAATATAAAGCAAGTATCCCAAATATTTTCTTTCTTGAGAATTCAGTTTCTTCTCTCTTTTCCATCTTGTAAATGCTCCTCTGTATTCAGTAAATAATCACCCCCTCTCAAAACCAAGATTGTTCATAAATCAGGACAGTTATGGTCCAGCTTCACAGGCAATAGTCAGTGGATAGATCAAGACTAGCATTACTTGCATATCTTCCAGTGCAATAAAGTGATGTCATCACGACATACATACTCTGTTTCAACATTACATCGTTTCAATATAATTTAATCTTGTTGAACTTCTTTGAAATAAAGAGGCTTAAAGGGATAGTTCACCAAAAAATTCTCTCATCATTTACTCATTTACTATGCTGACTTTCTTTCATTTGCAGAACACAAACAAAGATATTTAGAAGAATATCTCTGATCTGTAGGTCTATACAATGCAAGTGAATGATGACCAGAACTTTGAAGGTCCAAAAATCACATTAAGTCAGCATAAAAGTAATCCATAAGACTCAAGTGGTTAAATCCGAATCTTTAGAAGCAATATGATATGTGTGGGTGATATTTAAGTCCTATTTTTACTATCAATCTCTACTTTCACATTCTTCTTCTGTTTTTGGCAATTCTCATTCTTCATGCATATCACCACCTACTGGGCTGGGAGAACAACTTATAGTAAAATAGGACTTAAATATGTATTTGTTTCTCACCCACACTTCTGATTACATGGATTTAACCACTGGAGTTGTATGGATTACTTTTATGATGCTTTTTTGGCATCATTAAACCCTTCTGGCCACCATTCACTTGCATTGTGTAGATCTACAGAGCTGGTAATCTCTTCTAAAAATATTTTTTGGTGTTCATCAGCAGAAAGAAAGTCTTACACATCTGGGATTAAACAGCTTAACCTTAATAGGCCTTCCCAGAAGTGTAAAAAAGGAAGTGGCATCATTGTAGACTGTTAAAGGTGAAGTGAGTAATAGCCACACCAAATGAAATTGTGAAAAAAACATTTAAACAGGTTTCCTGGACACCCTCTACACTAAACTTCCAGCCCCATACTTGTGCCATTTGTTAAGCTAATGTTGCTGCATCTGGCTGGTTGGGATGCTCAAACAAACAGAGCTATGTGTAGCACCACAGAGTCACAGTGTTTACATTTTTCGAGTGAATCAACCTATGAATGGCTTACTTATAGTTATATGGACAAAAAAAATTTAACAACCAAAAATTCCACACATCACCTTTATGACAGTTAAGTAGGAGTGCTTACATTTAACAGCACAATAATTATTTCCTATATTTCACTTTTAGTACTCTATAATTCCTATACTGCCCTTCATTCCTATTCTCAGACTTTATGCATTTGAAAAATACATGTATTTTCACTCTCTCACACACAAGGTTCACCTATTGTTTGTGCTATTGCATGCTCTGCTTCCTCCTGCATTGCCCCTCTTTCACATGCCATGTGTGATGCAATGTAGTGTTTTGGCAGAGTTGGTGTTTGTGTGCATATTGTTAGAATGTAATGACCGTGCATCATTCCTTCATCAAGCACTGCTTTCAGCAATTCATTGTGTTTGGCAAATGCCTTGCATAGCATTCTCCATAACAACACAATCCCTCCTTTTGTAAAGGTGTACCCATATGAAATGCTCACTGTCACCAACAGAGGGCGTACTAAGCTCCCGAAGGATGTGGACAGGTCAAGACTGGAGGTAAATTATTGAAAGCACTCTAAGTTGCTGAATAAAGTTGCTGAATAAAGTTGTTGAATAAAGCATTTGCTAAATGCCAAATTAAGCCAATATCTTCACTTTATGTAAATCGTATGAAAGCAATTATTTATAATATCTTCTTATAAACTATCTCCCATTTTTCTCTCTCTCTCTTTTTTTTTTAATTTTTTATCTTTCTACCTTTACACCATCTCATTTCTCCCTGTTTCTCCAGCGCCACTTAGCTCCCGAGATGTTCTTTGACATTTTTGGGATGGAGATCCACAAATTTGACAGACTTCCTCTTTGGAAGCGCAATGACATGAAGAAGAAAGCAAAGCTTTTTTAGCTATAGCCTATTGTGCATGTTTTAATTTATCAGTCACTCTTATATAATGTATTGGAGCTATAGTCCACTGATTTACTTTTCCATTTTATTCTTTACATGCACAAACAAGGCTTTCTTATTTTTCTTCAAGAAGACCACTCCTTATTTTCCCAAATTTAGGTATTATCTTTGAATGAGTGTTTGGATATAAACAACACGGGCACAAGTGACCCCTTAAAGGGATAGTTCCCTCAAAAATGTAAATACTGTCAACATTTACTCACCATCTTCATGTTGTCCCAAACCGATATTACTTTTTTTTCTTCTTCTGCAAAATGACAATTCACTCTCATTGTATGGAAAAAAAGATGCAATGAAGGTGAATGGTGACTTAGGCAAACTTTCTGTTTTCCAAACATGTCCTATTGTGTTCCACAGTGGAAAGAAAGTTATACGTGTTTGCAACAACATGACTAAGAGCAAAGGATGACAATTTTAATATCTGGGTGAACGGCCCCTTTAAGAAACGAGGAGACGTAATGGTGTGTTTGCACCCATTAAACGTGCCTCCTGTAAAATAGGACTGTAATTTTTTGGACGGGGACCCAGGGGCTGTCAGCAGGAATCTCCCTCTAAAAAGGCTGTTAAGGTGGAGGAGTTGTAGAAATCCCTGGAACCCCCTTCTGCTACAGACCTAACGAGAGCTTTGATGTGTGTTAAGAGTGGGAAGTGAGAGCTACTGAAGATGAGATGCCTGTTCTTCACCTGCAGAGCCAAGGTCAACTGGATCATCTGGGCCCGATTTCTGGAAAGCATTAGAACCTGTTGAAACTGAGATCTGCTTCCTCTCCCACCAGCACTCTGCTGCCTTGTCACAATCCTCAGAAACATCCTACATGTAAAGTAGCTAGCACGTTCTCACAATAGCCAAAGCCCAAAACTGCACCTGATATAGATACGTTCTTTTTCTAAGGTTCTTTTTACCCATAGACCTCCTTTTTGACCTAATAAAAACGATTATAGTTTGTCTAATAGTCAGAAGAGGTAGTGGTGATTATAATGATTATTTAAAAAAATTAAACTTAAAGGGATAATGAAAATTCTGTTTTTATTTACTCACCTTCTTTTGTTCCAAACCCGTTTTTCCATGAAACAGAAAAGGAGATGTAAAGCAGAATGTTAGCCTCAGTCATTATTCACTTTAACTGCATTTTTTGTCTATTCAGTGAAAGTGAATGGTGGCTGAGGATACAGTTCTGCCTGACATCTCCTTTTGTGTTCCATGGAAGAATGTTATAGGGGTTTCGAACCATGAGAGTGAGTAAATGACGACCAAATTTTTAATTTTGAGGAGCTGATCCTTTAGAGGGACAGTTCACCCGAAAATGAAAATTATCTCATAATTTACTCACTCTTGTGTTGTCCCAGATTTGCATAACTTTCTTCTGCTGTAGGTCAGTACAAAGCAAGTGAATGGTGACCAGACATTTGAAGCTCCAAAAATCACATAAAGGCATTATAAAATAATCCATTTGACTCAAGTGGTTAAATCTATGTCTCTTCAGAAGCGATATGATAGGTGTGGATGAGAAACAGATCAATATTTGTAACAGATCAAGTCCTTTTTTTAATATAAATCTCCACTTTCACTTTTAAGTTGAAGTAGAGTTTTATAGTAAACAATTGTTGACATTTTGACCAAAGTGATTGCATTGCTTCAGTAGACATATATTAAACCACTGGAGTCCTATGGTTGCTTTTATACTGCCTTTATGTGATTTTTGGAGCTTCAAAGTTCTGGCCACAATTCACTTGCATTGTATGGAACTAAAGAGCTGAGATATTCTACTAAAAATCTCCATTTGTATTCACCAGAAGAAAGAAAGTCACTCATCTGAGATGGCATGAAAGTGAGTAAATGATGGGAGAATTTTTTTTTTGGGGTGAACTATCCCTTTAATGTTCATTCAAAAACTTTTAGCAAAGGGATATTCACCACTAGAGGTCGGGCTCAAGTCATACGTGTGCAAAGATACAGCGAATCGGTCTTGAACAGTGTCTTAGAACCAGACAATCCCTTTTTTAACCACTATTTTGTCTTTTCTGCAATATTTAACAGCATATAGATTTGAGTAAAGCTGATTTTGCAAAGAAAAGCCATTAAAAAATGTCTCCCTATATGTTTTAATACTGCCACTGTGTTGCCGCGGGGATCGTTGCAGCTGTAGTCATGTAGCACTTGTACCCTGTGTGGATAATATCAGGGTCGTTTCTCTGTCGTTCAGTCATATTGCTGCAAGAAAAGAGCTGTTCCCATAGACACGAGTCTCTGATGTATTATGGGGCTGTCATTGGCTATTATTCCCAGCAGTTTCCTGTGTTTCAAACAGGGTTAATGACAGAGAACTAGGACATGTTACAGCATCGTGCTTTTATAGTATCACCAAACTATACAAACTATACCGAGTGTGATTACTATAACCAGATCTATATGTCACTTTATGAAGAGTTGGTTTTGATACCCCTGCTGTGTACCTCACCCTTTTTGTCATTTTTGAGGGAAAGATTTTATGAAAATGGTGTATAAGCTCTGCTGAGTAATAAAACACTGCTTCAGATCATATTGATATCTGTCTTTGTCTGACTGTGTGGGACACATAACATAAAATATGCTCTTTCTCAAGAAAAATTATCCCTGTGTGGAATGAAGGGCCTGTCTTACAACTGGGAGGTCTGTCTGTTGAGTCACTTGGAAATCCCTGGGTGCTTTTCTTCATGTGCTTTGCCAGATAAATGTACCCAGTGGTATGACCCCTTTCCCAAAACACTCTTCTCCCAGGCTTTGAATTTAAAACAAGCCATAGCACTGTGTTTGACTAGAGCGGTCCCACTCAAACTGAGTTATATTTGAGCAAGAGAATGACTGAGGTAGGGTGTTTATTAGTATTTCTGGTCATCCATTGTCACTCTCCTTAACATTAGTTACAGAAAGAATGCTTTCTCCATGTTCAACGGACTGCAACACAGTCCCACATCAGTACCAAAAGATCACTCATACACACATATACACACAATTCCAGCAGAAAGCTGCTGTGGAGCTCATTATCGTGCATAGTTTGTTTTGATTTTTAGGACACCTATTCCGTATTGTTTATGATTTCAAATGTTTATGAAGACTTTTCTGTGCTGACTTTTGGTTCTGGCTACTCATGCCTTAAATGGATAGTTTACCAAAAAATTAAGTCATTGACTCGTTCTGAACCCATTTTACTTACATTCTTTTGTGGAACACATAAGGAGATGTTAGGCACAGTGTTAGGGACTGACATAATTTTCATGTTGGGAAGAACTACCCTTTAACTAGTTTGTGTTTTGACATCATCCTCCATGTGCCGTCTACTGTAGCTGCTGTATCCACTGAACAGTTTGTGATGGCTGAGTGGTATACAATGGGGTTGGATTTCAGACCTCACAAGCCCTTGTCAGGATTTTCTGAGCTGGATCTGATGAAATTTGGAGGTAATGAGGTGCTTTACCTCCACAAGTCAAGGCAAATGTCTCCTAAATGTTCCCGGAATGTCTAGACGGATCATTCTCACACCACTTTGACCAGAAAACCTGTTTTTCCTTGTATGAGCCAGACTGAACCTGATCACTCAGTGTAGGAGTAGCAGAATAATATTGTTTCATGACATAATGCTCTCCTCTCGAGAATCCAGGGGAGCGCTGAACATAGTTTGATCAGGTGCCGCTCTTTTCTTGACTGTGTGAAAAACTATACACTGACTTGACAAGGTGTGGAAAAAAAGACTGAAAAGCATTTGCTGCTATTGTAAACAGTCAGCAAGACAGCAAAGTAGGTTAGAACTTCAGAAAAACCTGCTTTTACATCCTGGACAAACCATAATGAAAACCACACCTGCTGGATTTCTATGATGTTCCAAGCTGGTTTATGCTGGTTTGGTGCTAGTGTACCACAATAGCCATGTTGTTCACCAGCAAAAAAGGCAGGTCAGACATCATGTTTTTTGTAAGGCACCAAATCCATACCAGCATCCCATGCTGGCGACCAGAAATGCTGCTCTTTTCAACATGAACAAAACTGAACAATCCAGAAAAAATTGTGTTCCTTTTATGTGTTGTGTTCACTGAAGGGTGGCATCTCATCACCCTTGTGCAATCTTCAGTCTTTGCTCTGACTGATGCACATCCTGAGCGCCTCTTGGTGCACAAAGACTGTAATAGTGTTTTTGTGAGTGTATGTCTATGTGTGTTACTTGGGAAAGGTCCTTGAATCAAAAGGCCCTAGTGCTCGGATGGGGCTGAATCAGTGACCCCCTGCTCTCTGACTCACATCTGCTGAATGTTCTTTGAGCTTCAACCAGCAGCATCCAGGAGGATCTGCCAAGGTCTTCTCCCACCAACCCCATCCAGCTGATACATAACAATCAAACAATGTTCCCACAGTGCCTAAGAAACCCTTTTAAATATGTTACCTGTTCTAAGAGCATTGGAATTTTAAAGAATAAAGACCTTCAAAATGTAAAGCTGAAGTGTGTAATTTCTACTTCTCTAGCGTCACCAAACAGAATTGCAAAAATTGCTGAGATGTTCAGAATAGCATACTACCATACTGCTCGTACTATTTTAGTTGTATAAGGATACGGTATAGATGGTTAGAGTAGTATCGTAGTATGCTATTCTGAACTTAGCCAATGATTGTTTTCAAACAGGTTTCAGGACAATATTACCTGTCTGCCACTGGTTGAACAGATAGTCCCACCCCAAAATCACACCATTGGTTGAGCCAGTATCACTATGTCAGGCTGCTCACGATGCCCAAACAAACAGAGCAATGTTTTAATTATGCCACAGTGTTAACATCAACCTTCATATAGTTGTCCCTACAAATTACTACACTGGGATAGAAGAAAATATTTTAACATTAAAAACAGTCACACTCTTCAGCTTTAAAGTAAATCACAGCCTCATGTATGAACCAAAGTGTTTTACCATTGTTTCTACTCCTGTGTGATGGTTTTTATGCTGTGTGAGCAGGAACGATATGACTCCCCTCATTTTTTCTCTCCAAACAAACCTTTGGGAGGCCGACCACCCTCTGTCAGGCCCCCTTCCCACCCATGTCTCGCAGACAGTTTGTCATTTCCACATCCACTTCCAAAGCCACAGGATCAGCTGAGTCTCAATACTGACTAGGGCATTAACATGATTAACTAAGGCAGTTTGGAGGGGCCCCATGCCCATCCCCAGATTGACTCAGTTAGAGGGGATTACCCCGTCACTCAGAGGTGAGTAATCCAACCACTGTTGCCCAAAGACTTTCTCATGTTCAATTGAATTATCAAGCCTTGCTATTAAACATGGTCCTTTGATGAGAAGCGCTACTGTTTCAAAAACTGGTCATTCATGTCCTAAATATTAATTAAATGGAGTTTTCCAAAAATCTGTTATTTACAAATAATTGTCAAATAAAAGACAAATAAAAGTCTGTGCACTAGTTAAAATAATTTGGTTTTGGCTGTACCACCAACCTACTTGCATTTTGACAAAACAAACACAACATATTACAAAGTATAATTTATACACATACAATTCCCTTGATAACAGAAGAGTAGTGATGGAAACTTTTTGTAACCCATGAGGGGTCAGCTTCTCAGAGCATGTTACTCCCATTTACCCAGTTCATAGACAGGAAAGGGTTCTCACACTCACAGACCAGTTGACACAGAAAGACATAATACAAACTTCCTGATGGGTTAAATCTCTTTATCTAGACCTGCAACCTGTACAGACCCTGTCTGTGAATGTGTATAAGAATCTTTTCAAGAAACAATCTCATCTTTTATTCTTATTGATTATATTTTCAGTTCAATTTAGTTTCCCCTCTAACTTAAATGTACATAATCAAATTTAAAACATAGTATTCCATACATTCTTCTTATATTCGTTCAAGTCTTATTTTTTAAAACTTGGTCTTAACAGTAACAAGACCACCAGCCGGTCAAGCCTTCACATTTTAAATGAGAAACTATTGCTTTCTGGTAACATCAATTGTGCAGTAATATACAAAACTATATGGCTATATACTATACTCTGAAAGTCCTTAAAGGGATCACCCAAACATTAAAATACCCTCATCATTTACTCACCCTATGCCATCCCAGATGACTTTCTTTCTTCTGCTGAACACAAACTAAGATTTTTAGATGAAAATTTAATTCACAATGCAATTGAATATCAAAATTTTGAAGCTCTAAAAGGACATAAAGGCAGCATAAAAGTCATCCATATGACTTCAGTGGTTAAATCCATATATTCAGAGGCAATGTGATAGGTGTGAGTTAGAAACAGATACATGTTTAAGTCCTTTTTTACTATCAATCTCCACTTTTACTTTCACTTTCCCATTCTTCTTTTGTTTTTGGCGATACGCGTTCTTCATGCACATTGCCACCTACTGGGCGAGGAGGAGAATTTATAAGGAAAAAGGACATAAATATAGACCCTTTTCACATATCCAGGTTGGAAAGTGGAAGTAGATGCATAGCAGGGTAAACCTGAATGGCAGTGAATGGGGGACCACAGCAAGTTTCATTTTTGCTTAATTCTTTGCTCCAACAGAAAGAAAATATAGAAGAAAAAAAAATCAATTATTACGCTTTCACAGCTTTGCAAAAGAAGATCAAAATATACAGCGCTGGATGACATCTGGGAAGACATGGTAAGTTATGAAATTATTTTATTTTTGGGTGAACTATTCCTTTAAATGTAGGCTACTCTATATTCTTGGAAATAGTTCAGTAATTTAAGTACAATATATAAGTACAGTATAGCCTACTTATTGCAATAAAGTGTACAATAGATAAGACTTGAAGGAAACAGTATATATCAGTAAGTTTGTGCAATACTGGAAGTATTTTCAAGATATGAAAGTAAATACAATCCGCTCATGTTTTGACGTTGTGTTTTGGGCAGCAGTGACGTGCGCCAAAGGAGGCGCGTCAGTCTGAAAACGCTGTAGAAGAGTAGAGGATAACATCACATCAGAACTGTCCAAGTGTCTGTAAAACCTGCCACATACCGCTCTGGACTGACCCGCTTCATATAAAAATAGCTGACACGCGGGGAAGTATTCGTCACGTGAGAAGAATGGATCAGCACAAAGGTGAGCGCAATTATTAGATGAACTTGTGTTTTCTGAAGCACTGCTTATAGTTAATATTGTTAGTTTACACGGGTTCGGGTCATGTCGAAACAAATTTGCTTACATCCAAACAGCATGTAAGCAGTTTTAAGCAGTTGCAATGTCTTTCAATCCCTCACTTTGTGGGATAGCCTAACGGATCGTGGGAAACTGTGGAATCTCTCTCTAGAGGGATGCAGTCGGAGGAAAAGGAGTCTCCAGTGAAAGTTTATTTTCTCTGTGCTGATTCATTGATCTCCACTGTCTGTGTGGATGCAATGTATGTTTCGTTTTTTTTCCCAACTAGTTCATATCCTTCTTCAATATTATTATTATGCGTTCTGAATGCATTAGCATTCATAAGAGAAGATTCTCTCCAGTAGCAACAATTGTTCTTCCAAAATTCCTTGAATTCTTGTGGTTTAAGCTTTCTTTCTATGCAGACCCTAAAAACGTCATGACGAACCTATGATAAGACTCTTATGGGAGTGATAGTAGCCTTTTCATGTGCAAACTGAAGTTATTTCTGGAAATATTTCTGAAATAATCATTTTCAGGTCAGTGAAAACTTGCAAAATAATTAACAGAAAAAAAACAGTTATTAATAGTCATTCATCATCTGTAGTGGCTATTAGTTTTTACAGATGTGTTGTCAAACCTATTATAAGCAGAATTAACCCTAAAGTTAATGTAAACTGTTAAAACAGTGGTGTTTGGACAATAAAAACCTTTGTACCACAATAGACAATGGTTTTCGCTTCATAATTCCACTTCCCATGCTGTGCTGACTTGAGCTAGTGGTGAGGTAGTTTTACACTGTACAAAATATCTGTAAATTTTAATAACTGTAAAATATACAGCATAAAAAAATTATATATTTTTAAACACGGTACAGTAGTTTTTACAATACAATGTACATTTTTTAAATCTAAAAAGTATGATTTTCATGTATAATTAATGGTAAAAATGTACATTATGTTTAACAAGAGAGTACATGTACTTTTTACAATAAATTATTGTTAAAATTAAAAAAATATTCGAGTGTTCCCACAATTCCCTGCATGATCCGTCATAATATTTTATGGGAATAGTTGTTTCTTCTTATTTTTAATATCAGTTAAGTACATTGGGGTGTTCTGTTTTATATTGAATGCAGTTTAGGCAATGTTTACTGCATTATTCAAATTTCACTTTTGTTACCCTGATGGTGTTTAGTGTTTGTGTGAGTCACGCTGATATCGGTCTCTAGAAGTTTTTTGGTCATTATTCCTGGAAGAGCCACTATTGGTGAACATCATGTCATCACGTGCTCTTTTGTAATCTTTACGGTGGTCAACAATACATTATAAATTTAAAAGCAAAATGTGTGTGCGTGTGCGTGTGCGCGCTTTGTGTACAGTGTATTTTTAAGTCAGATTCAATTTAACTCAAAGCACTTGCTATTATCTTGCCAGTTCTTGGGATTTTCACATTCAAGTATTGTCACAACATTTTTGGCCAACTGATTATGAGTCATGTGACTTTGAGATTAACATCAAGATCAGTTGAACTGATATTTGCAGTGGCAAAACCTCTATTACTCTTTGGGCTTGTTCAGACTGCCACTAAAAATCGGATTTTTTGTATATCCAGATGAGTTTTTGATAGTCTGGACAGCAAAAAACCACATGAAGTCAAATTTTTCAGAATCTGATTCAAACCACATCGGGAAGTGGTTTCAAATGCGATAGAAATCAGATTTTTTTAGATGCATTTCAGTCCGGACACTCTGGCTGGCCAATTCGGATTTCAAATGGTCTTTTGCGGACAGTCTGCATGAAAAGATCTGATTTGAGAAAAAATCTGATTTGCCTTCAGTCTGAACATAGCCTTTGATCTGTTGCAGCTCACCCAAAAATGTATGTTGTTCCAAACCCGTAAGACTTTCATTCTTCCATGGAACACAAAAAGAGATGTAGGGAGAATTTTAGAGACTGACAAACCCAGTTCGCCATTTTATTGAATGGAATGAATGGTGACTGAGACAAACATTCAGCCTGACATCTCCTTTTGTAACAACACGAGGGTAAATTATGAATTAATTTTTTCGCTGAGCTATCTCTTAAAGTATTCATCATCATTTACATTTACATTTACATTTATGCATTTGGCAGACGCTTTTATCCAAAGCGACTTACAGTGCACTTATTACAGGGACAGTCCCCCTGGAGCAACCTGGAGTTAAGTGCCTTGCTCAAGGACACAATGGTGGTGGCTGTGGGGCTCTAACCAGCAACCTTCTGATTAACAGTTATGTGCTTTAGCCCACTACGCCACCATCATCAAACATTCTTAAATGTGAGAGTTACAAAATTGTGCTGTGACAATTGATCATACTAGTTTTACTGTCATGTGTGTGCACACTGTGATGATTTAATGGCAGCATTGTGTTGAAGAAGCTTAACACATTTAACAGTAAATGCTGTCAGGAGCAGAGGTGTATTCCAGAAAGCAGGTTATACGACATACCTGGGTAAGTTTACGGATAAGTTAACGGATAACCTCTTTCGGTTCCTAAATCAGAGGTAGCTTTTAGGGTATGTTAGTAGCCATACCAACTTACTCTCTAAACATAACCTGCTCCATAGTAGGCAGCACATGCATGCCCTTTTAATAGCAGCACAGTGGGCGAGAAAGTTCAGATTATGCACAATATTATACTTTTAAAGCAATGCTATGGTAAATCTTCTTTACTCTGGCATTTCCAGTCTCATACCGCAGATTTGCATTCAAAAGTGAACAAATTGTGTACATTGTGCTTTAACTTTTAATGGGACGGTTTTTATACTGTAATATTTTTTAATGCAGAACACATTGGAAAGTCCCCCACACTCTTCACTGTGAAGACAGGGCTTTATGTATTTATATTTAGCCCTTCTAATACATAAATTTTATTCTATACATTTCATAGAATAAAATTATTCTAGCACCCACATTCTATTTACAGTTCCTACAGTCAATGAATATTAATGTTATTTATAAAATGACATTCTATAGTATATGCAGGTAATGACTGCCAATGAAAAGCTTAAGCAATTAATCACTCGTTATTCTTCTTCACTAACTAGATAATATGTGATCATATCACAGACCACAGATATAGAGGTTATAGATTTTATTTCTTATCACTCTAATTCATGTAGTCTACGGTACATATAAATGCACACATTTCCAGACTTGTACATTGTACTCTATTATCTGAAAATATAAATTAGACATGCTGTCATTTAGAGTCACCCACTGTGCCCTCATTTAGTTGGTGGTCAGGTGATTAAATGAAAAGATGTCTTTCTGATGCTCAGCCTCCTCCATCAGAAACGGTGCATGGTCCATTTCTAAATTACATTTTCTTTCTGCATTTCAATAGGGACCTTTTACAGCTTCCTATTTACAGGGAAGAGATGAGTTATTTTTCCCTAATGCTGAGATCATGAACATCTATAATGTATAGTCAGACACATGAGCTTCAATTAAAACAACATAATTTAATTCTGTACCAAGTTGGTGGAGATAGATGGACCCTAATGTACATGACAACAAAACATATACAATTTTAATGCCACATCAAATGAGAAAAGAAAAAAATGGACATGTAACTCCTACCATTGTCCACCTCTGTTACAGCAGATCTTCATCTTATAATGCACGTGAATATTCATGTGTGGCCTACTAAAAACATTACATTAAATCAATGGAAAATGATGACAACTGTGGGAGATCCTACAATTGAATAAGGGTCTACTAATACAATGAGACCATCAGCAACAGTGGGAAATGAAAGGTTATATTATTCTAAGTTTTTAGAAACCCCAACTGGGTGCATCAAATGGTATTAAAAATAAAGGAAATACATTCAGTTCACATGACAGTAAAATAATATTAGCATGCACAGATCATGGTAAATACCAATTTTAATATATACAAAACCTATAGCCTGTTATCATAATATTAATAGAATATGAATGTTAATACTTATAATGAAGTTAGTGCAAACAAACAAGGTAACGGTCGACCTATTAAACATTTTTGTTGGTGAGAGAGGTCTAATATTAGTGTTGAATTAAGCTTTTATATGTACGGTAGAACTTTATAGTTTTATTAATTAAAAAATTCACTCAACGATTCAGTATCATTTCTGTCAAGCAAACTCTCAGTTCTAAACCAATGTAATGATGCTCGTTTGCAGTCATTAAAACTTAATGTTCTGCTTCACTGAAATATGGCGTGCCTTTCTTCATACCGTTTGTTTCCATGGTGACTCGTGGATTCGGTGATTTGCTGAGAATGACTTTCTGAGTTCACTGTGAACACGCAAGAGTTCAAACTCTTGGATGAGTGAACTAACCCCGCTCGGGTGTTCTGGAACATACTCAGAGAAGGAATGGGTTAATATCAATCGAGAGTTCAGGGTATATGTGATGGTAAGTGAACCCTGCTTTCTGGAATAAACCCCAGGGCTGCAGTTGTTGTGGGTAGACCTCTGTGAGACCATGCCTCTTAAAAGAGTCTTTGTCAATTTTGTTTTTGTGAGATAAGAATGAGAGGGAGGGAAGGAAGATAGAGGAAGGGAAAAAGGATAGTGTGGGGGGATGGCATTCTGTAGGAGTATTGAAAAATGTCTCCTATGATAAAATACTAAGTGGGTGACATATTTTCCAATGTCATGTGACACCTTGTTTGTGTGTAGCATAACATTGTAGAGATAAGCTGTGCAGGTTCAGTTAATTTAATTTACTTAAATTAAATTAGATCACACGTTACATTTCCATGAGCTTGTTCATCAACATCAAGATTTTAGGGTGAATTCTATATGAATATTTGAGGAAAAGTGTATATTTTAGGTGCTATGAGCAGTAACCATTTCTTTTAAGTTTACCCTGTTTTTAATCACCCTTTGTGTCTTTACTTGGTTCATTTGAAATGGTATTGCAGTTTGACAGAGGATTTTTTTATTCCATGGAATATCCACATACTGAGCTCTTTATTAGGAACATGTAGACCTACTTATTCATGTGATTATCTAATCAGCCAATCCTGTGGCAAGAGTGCAATGCATAAAATCATGCAGATACGGGTCAGGAGCTTCAATTAATGTTCACATCAACCATCAGAATAGGGAAAAATGCGATCTCAGTGATTTCGACCATGTTATTATCGTTGGTGCCAGACGGGCTGGTTTGAGTATTTCTGCAACTGCTGATCTGGGATTTTCACGCACAACAGTCTCTAGAGTAAAAAAAAAAAAAAATCCATTGAGTGGCAGTTCTGTGGACAGAAATTGCCAGACTGGTTTGAACTGACAGAAAGGCTATGGTGGCTATGGTGAGCAGAATAGCATCTCAGAATGTCAAACCTTGAGGTGGAAGGCCTACAACAGCAGAAGACCACGTTGAGCACTTAATTAGGACTGTAGTGTTCCTAATTAAGTACTCAGTGAGTGTAAGTTAATTAAAGCTGCACAAATTATAAAAGAGTTAGTAAAAACCTGTTTAAATTAGTTTTAGAAGGAGTATACCATGTCAGTGCAGGACATATCAACTTCCCGTTTTTGGTCACCTGGAACTCATGGGCTTTGTCCACAAAACTCTTTTGATAACAAGAAAATGCACGTTCTGAGTTTTGGTTCTTGTAATTAGGGATGTGGTTTTGGCGTTAGCGTTTTGAGCCTCACAGGTCACCTTTAGTATAGGATAACTGTTGATTCTGGCATATTCAGTGTCCCTTTTACATAAAAATGTTCTTTTTTGCTGAACATTTGGTTGACATTTGAGCCGGTGAGATTTAGTTCAAACTACTGTGCTCTTTATAACAGCAATTACACTTAATGATGTGATGCAATGCCAGGGCATGTTAAAGGTAAGATAAAAAGGTGAGAGATTCTAGAATTTCAAGTTCTACCAAACAATGAAAAGTGGGTCAAAGACTCAAACATATGAATCTGATAGGTACCCTGATGCTTGAGATAGGCCAAGTAGAGTATTTAAATCCATACACAACATGCTCTCTTCTTTTCCCTCCGGTTTCCTTTGCTCCCACCCTCATTTCTCTTTTCAAAGGCAGCCTGCGGAACCAGATATCACCTCTGAGGTCCAGCATAATACCAGCATGTTTCCTGACCCACCCACGAGCTCTGTGCCTGAGCCAGCACTCATAGAGCTTGTCAGTGTTTCAGATTGTTGCCGGAGACGCAGGGACGTCTTGTGCATCCTAATAAAATGTAGGAAGCAGCTCTAAAGCCATTTCAGAATGAGAGACCAGCACTTCTTCAAAAAGGGTGCCTGGGTAGCACTGGTAGCTGGATAGTGAGCAAAGACACTGACTACCACCCCTGGAGTCGCAGGTTCGAATCCAGGGCATGCTGAGTGGTTCACTCTCGGTGGTGCACGTGGTGAGTTGTGCATTGATGCCGTGGACAATAGTGTGAAGCCTCCACACGCACTATGTCAACGTGGCTCAACAAGGCACGTGATAAGATGCGTGGTTTGATGGTCTCAGGCGTGGAGGCAAATGAGATTCGTCCTCCGCCACCAGGATTGAGGCGAGTCACTACACCACCACGAGGCCGTAGATGCATTGGGAATTCCAAACTGAGAAGAAAAAGGGGAGAAAAAGCATGCTTATTAGTAAACAGAGAACAGTGGAGCCAGGACTCTGGCTCTTTCCTTGGAATCAGTCTGAAATTGAACTCAACAGCCTTATGAGCAGTTCATACAGAATGTGTCTTGCGCTAAGAAAAAGCTAACTACAGTGTAACGAATAGCTAGACGTCCATCTAGTTCCTGTTCATGTAATCGGTCCTGCTCGACCTCCTCCGAATGGGATTTGAACCAGCGTCTCCGGTGTGGGAGGCGGGCGCATAAACAAGGAGACTAAAGGCTACAGCCTCTAGCATCAGTCGCTAATGCACCTCTTGAGGCCAGGGGAGTAAAACCAGGGCGTTTTACAGTACATACTGCACAGCTACCTACAAGCTGGCTCCCGTTACAGTAAATAAAAATACAATTGAAAAACAGCACAGACGGACACAACAATGAATTTGGTGTGAATAGCCAATTATTCTGCTTGAATACAACCAACAATTTTTGTCAATTGAGGTTGCTGGGCTTCTGTACGATGGTTGCTAGTAGGCGTTCCCACTGCTGGTCGCTCTAACTTTATTCGTGGCCATAGCTGTTGAAAATCTGATTATAAAATAGTTATTTTGTCGATTAAAATAAGATCCTATACTAATTTGAGAAAGAATCCGTTTTTTTGCCTCTAAAAACTAACATTCTGCAGAGACAAGTGATTTTATATAAACTGCAGCCGTGCATAATGCTTCATATGATGAACTAGATGAACCATTATCAATGAATAAATCAAACTTCTGACACTGTTCTAATCAATTTATAAAAAATGTGTATTACTTACTTGTATATGGATAGAAACAAATCATATAGTAGCTAAAGTGAAATCGTTCACAGTAGTTACATCTGGTCTATTCTCCACAACAGAATCTCACAAGAGACTGATCACATCATGTTTGTGTCACTGACTTCACTTTGCTGCTCATTTGCATAAAATGTAACTTTTCATATCTTTGTCGCTGTCACTCATGTTACCAGAAATCGCCAGCTCTCAATAAAAATGTATGATCTCCGGTCGCTTGGCTGCTGCAAGTCACTGACATTGTGAATGCCTCTTTACAGAAGACAGATCAGATAAAACAACACATTTTCCCTTAGTGGTCAACTGCTCCCACAAGTAATCTGACCACTAATGAAATGTCAGCCTGATTCTAATCCTGATCTGAGCACTGTTTAAAGTTGGCTGAGTTTAGTGTTCAATCTGCACAACAATGCTATCACCATGATCATGTTGAGCAGTGGTTAATTCAGGCATGGAGGCTGTGATTTTAAGATGGCTTGATAATTCAAAGCTAATTTCTTAGCGGGAGCGTCAGTTGTGATTTTACCAGTGATAAGATCACAGCCCAGAGTGAACAAACAATGTAGTAGTGCTGTTTGTAACTATCAGTTATCGTGACAGCATATCTCCTGTTTAGATCCTCTACTACTCAGAGTTTTGCTTTTTGAGAGTTCAGTTAAAGTCAAAACAAAGACACACTTCTTGTTGTTTTGATGGCGTTATCTTGATTTGACTATTGCAACACTGAATTCTTGAAATTCAGTTTTCAACCCACCAATGAATATTGCTCTGTTCCAAAACCTAGTGAGCGGCCTATAGAGGAAGCATTTTAAGGTATCATGAATAGTGTGGTAATGGGTTTATTTTTACATACGGTAATTTTATGTCTGCAATCCATGTTAGCCCATGGCTAACTTGCTCACTACCTCTCTAATACATCTGGTAATGTCCAACCGGGAGTAAGTCTCAGTTCTCCGTTCATATCTCGGGTGAAAAAAGTTTGGCTACACCCATTCCAGCAAAAGATGACTAACTTAGATGCAATACGTGTGTTTTACTTGAAGCTTTGTGAGGTTCACAATAAGTAACAGCAGTGGTTGTTACACTTTTACAACAGTGTACTTGTAAGATAAGGTGACCAGATTTCTGAAAAGAAAAATGGGGACATTTCAAGTTCAGTGTTCAATAGGTCATTGAAATTTCATGTTAGCCTACTTGTTAAAATGGGGACAAAACGGATTTTATGTATTTTGACCATAGTGAATGTGGTAATGTGCTGAACTATGCACTGTATTTTGGTTAAACTTAAAAAGTAACCTGGTTGCCTTAAAAGTTTGAGTTACTTTAAAATAAAATTTGATAATAAAATTTAAAAAAAAATAATAATTTGAATAAAAATGTCTAGTTAACTTTTTTTTTTTTACATGATATCAGTGCATTGCCATTGTGCCATGGTACACTGAGTTGCTGCCTATGTAAGGTGTTCCAAAACAGTCTTATGAGGTTCTATGATGGTTAGGATGCTGTTTTAGAAGGTTGCTGCCTATGTAGGCAGTAAGGTACCTCAGGTTTTGAAACAGCTTATGTGTTAATTGCATCATTGTTTATGAGAGGTCAATCATAGTAAGACAGTGAGTAGACACCAACTGCTTCTGGCTGCAATTTGTGTTTGTATGAGTTGTTTTCCATGTCCAAGATTGTGTCACATTGTTTGCTACTTAAACAAACCTCTTTCATGATAGTATAATGGCAAGAAATCAGCCTGAAACAGTCCTGTGACCCAGAACTGTATGCTTTCCCCTTGATTTGACTTCTGTTAATGGCCTTCAGTGTCCAGCAGAAAATTAAGATTAAACAGTGTGCACTGAGTCCCTTCAGTCAGGCTTGTCATCACTCATTTATTCTCCAGTCAAACTATGAGGTCAGAGACTGCGTAGTTGTGTGAAACAGAGGTGAGCCAATCAACAGCTGTAAGACTAACGTCAGCATGTGCACAGCCAGTGGAAAATGTCATGTGTCACCTGTTTTGCAATATTGGATACAGCAACTTGTCTTTCAGCACAAAACACTGTTGCGTAAGGCCATAGAGATGTTGAGTAGTACACCTGTTAGAAATTAAACTGCTTATTAGAATGAAAGTAACATTATGGTTAGAGACATGACGTATTTACTAGTGGTGAATACAGTTTGAAACTGAATCTGAATCGGTCGATAGTTTTTAAAATAAAAATTATTTATTTACTTTGGTGGGCAAAGGGAAAGAGTCCAAGATGAATAAAATCCCAGATGCATTTTTTTGTTCAACCAAAATCCCAGTATTAACCAGAATGTTTTTTGGATTTGGTACATAATGCACAATTTTTAAGTATAAACAAGCCCGAAGTATAAACAAGCCCGTGTTCTAAATTGTAAAAAAAAATATTTTCTATGAAGATACGCCTACACCGGCAACGTACGGCGTAAAAAATCTGCAGCATCACGGAGCACAGCTTGTATAGTTTTCCATAAAATTTCACACAAATCGTTATCAAAGTACAAATATTATTTACTCTAGCAATTGCTCCAGGTAGCAAGCTCATTCACAACATAGATTAAAAGTTAATTAAAAGATTTAGATAATTAAATAGTTGAAGGAATATTTCTGTCATCATTTACTCACCCTTATGCCATCCCAGATGTGTATGACTTTCATTCTTCTGCGGAACACTTCTCAACACCCCCATCTCCCAGTCTATTCGGCGTCACCGCTGAAGAATTTGCCCAGCAGTTTTCAGCAGTGAAAAAGCAAACGGAGGCCATCCAACACATCTTACCTCTGCGCCGGACTACACCCAGCAGAGCCTGTCTGCTTGTCGAGGGCATCCCCCTGTGGCAGCAAGAAACCAGCAGGTAGCTCTGCCTCAACCAGGGCCCAGCTCTCAGCCCCAGCTTAGAGCTACCCGCAGGAAGCAGACACCCCCCGTCTCACAAACCGCATCAAGGACCCAGAAGGCTCCCAAGCGTTCCCGAGATGGACCACCCAGGGGACGAAACATTTTTGCAGGAGCTGGTAGCCAGACCACTTCTTCCCCCGGTGGAGGGCCGGGAGGAGAATCCTTGGTTTCCGTTTTTTCATCTGCCGCACCCCCTTCGGGCTGTGGTACACACTTTTTTTAATAAAAGAGCGACTTCCTCATCCCCGGGGTCACCTAGCCGGTGCCCACAAACACCGTTCTCATGGTGCCCTGGCAACAGAACCTTATAGGCGAAGTGGCACTCTGGACGTAGAAACTTCACCTACTTGTCCACGTCAGTACAGCATTCACAACGTCCAGAGGACATCTCACTAGGACCTCCTCCTCAGTCACTAACCCGCCCCCTACCAGGTACGCGGAGCAAGGTAAGTGCCTTGAGTTCTCTCTCAGCACACATGCCTCAGGATGCAACTTTGTCTCCCGATGCAACATTACCTGTTCCCCACTGCTGCAAAGCCCCACCAGGTATGTCAAAACCGATTGTCCCTTCAGTGCCCCTCGCGCAGAGCTTGGACGCATGGCTTACACATGCTCACACAAAAACACATTCTAACATGGTTCGCAGGGGTAGACCTGAAGGATACATGCTTTCACGTCTTGATTTTGCCCTGACATCAATACTTTCTACGGTTCACGTTCGAGGGCAGAGCGTACCAGTACAAGGTCTTCCTCTTCGGCCTATCCCCTCACGTCTTCACGAAGGTCGAAGAGGCCGCCCTTGCCCCACTATGGGAAGTGGTTATCCGTATACTCATCTACCTCAATGACTGGCTGATCCTAGCTCACTCTTGAGAGGCACTATGTGCCCACAGGGACCAGGTGCTCAGGCACCTCAGCCATCTAGGGCTTCAGATCAACTGGGAAAAGAGCAAGCTCTCCCCGGTTCAGAGCTTCTCTTTTTTTCGGCATGGAGTTAGACTCAGTCTCAATGATAGCGCACCTCACAACCGAGCATGGGCAGTCAGTGCTGAATTGCCTCTCGTCGTTCAAAAGAGGCACTGCGGTCCATCTAAAACAGTTCCAGAGGCTCCAGGTTGATGCATATGAGACTGCTCCAGCACTGGCTTCAGACTTGAGTCCCGGGATGTCTTTCCTCCCTCTGGTCTGCAAATTCAGCTGAGGAGTTCCCGACCAGACCCACTACGGGTACTAACTACACTGTACTGGAATAGGTGCTCCAGAGGGTTTGGCCATCATGGATTAATCCCCCTGTGTGTATTTTCCACGGTACGGTCCCCCTGCCGGCGGATCCGCATCTCCCTTTGGCAGTCCCCTCTGCCCCCCCGGTCGCCGTGTTTCTAGCAACTCCTCACTCGCTAGGTAGGATCTACCACTGCGCCACTTCCACATGTGGCCTGAAAACCCATGTGACCTATTTGCCACATTTTCACCTCCCCCCAGCCTGGGCAGGATGTGGTCTCCATGGGGTCTTTTCCCCCTGAAAGAATAGTACTGGAAAAGAATATATAGCTAGATGGCCCCAGCCACATCTAACACTCTGTGAGGAGAAACATAGAGAGCGGCTGGCGCGGCCTGCTCCCATGCTTGTCACGTCGCTTGTTCCCACCCCTCAAGGGAAAATCCTTGGTCAGATGCCGGGAACCTAATAAAACAATATGACGTCTTAGTGGGGCGTTGGGGAAGGTTACGTGCATTCTGATGCCCATGCTCTTTTGGCACGCTATAGCTTGCTGCACCAGCATCAGCAGATCACGTAACACGGTTCGGTGGCGCTATTGAATAGTGACCCCTTGTGTCACTACAATCGACACACTGTCGAGTGAGTGACAGAAGAGGAATGTCTAGGTTACTAGTGTAACCCCAGTTCCCTGATGGAGGGAATGAGACGTTGTGTTCCTCTTGCCACAACAATGTACCAAGCCACTGTAATGGCCAAACCTTATTCTTGGCTCTTCAGTACAGAACCTGACTGAACAGATGCACGATCCCCTCCTTTTATACCCGTATGTCCGGGGGCGGAAGATGCAAATTCTGTTTGCCAATTTGGCATTGGCCTTTTTCATATTCAGAGGTATCCGAGGCCTTGTGTTATTACAAAATCCACAAACGTCTCGTTCCCTCCATCAGGGAACGGGGGTTACACTAGTAACCTAGACGTTAATAATTGACATGAAAACAATGGCCATACATATTTTTTGTAATATCAATGTTCCTGTGTAAATGTTTTATCCACATAAGCACACAGTGTAAGTAGTTGTTTAAATAGCATTCAAAGTGAGCTGTATTGTTTCCGAACCACATCCAGCATTGGTCAGACGTTTACTATATGGTAAACGTGTAAAAGTGTATGTGGGTTAGAAGGGCTTGGGTTATTGTGTTCCTGTGGTTCGCTAGATTTAGTGACTCATTCACACACACAGATGAACTTAGTTCCCTTTAAAATTAGTATTAGGGAGTTTAAATCAGTGTCTTCTATGTCTGTGGACAGTTGAAAAGGAGAACAGGGAGAGGTTGAGCAAGAATATTTAGGCCTGATCTGGATTCATGATGTTATGTGAAAATAGATCAGAAGTTTAACGCACACACACATACAATATTCATGCATTTCCTTATGGTGTATTTACAAGTGCAGGCATTTGATAACAGCAGCTTTCTCTAGAGAGTTGGATAAGATAACATTTAGGGCCTGAGGCATGTTCAGAATTATGTTCAAAGGCAGTGCTTTCAGAAGAATAGATGATGAACATCAAAGTTGCACCTTCATTTAGCTAAAGGGTTTCACTTCTGTCTTTACTTTGAGCAGTCAGTGGATCATGTTCAGTGTGCATTATAAGCAGAGTAACGTTAAAACTTTCAGATAAATGATTTGTTTCGTTCCATCATATGATCCACACTCTTGTCAACATCCTCATCAAAAGTATGAGTACATTTGTCAGCTTTACAGATGGTTCAAAGATAACTATTATTTCTGTTCAAAGAAAAGTACTATTAGCCTAAGTCAGTTTACTGTGGCTAAATAATGCATTAATTTGTTTAATACTAAGAAAACCACTTTGAAACATGAGTCCAATGTTAGCAATCTGTCCATCCTGGAGTTGTATTGTTTTTTTGTGTCTTTTGGTTTAACAACACTGGCCTTCTCTGTGGATTATAATGCAAAGGGTCCCTGAAGATCACATCCATGACTAGTTCTTGTGCCCAACTTGTGATTATATATGACCCAGACAAAATGGTTTTTTTTTGGCTCTGTTTGATAGGGAGTAATTGTAGGAAATGGAATTTGTATTGCAGTATTTGTGTGCAATCTGATTTTCTGTAGCCAATGGTCCTGATTACTCAATCTAAATAAACTGAAACACATAAAGTGGAGCCAGCAGGCCCGACCATTATGCAACATTACAGGGTCAAGACATAAATTAAGCTATGTAGAAAAATTTTAACATAGAAAATATGTTTAGGTACATGTGCAAGATCAGCATTACGGTGAAGCATTAGACAGTATGTGTATCGTTTACAATTTATTTAAACATTTTAAAGTGCAGAAATTATCTGTAATTGATGCATTTATATTGAGTAATGTCATTTGGGTGCGCACACAAAGATTTAAGTAAAGATACTGTGTGTTTTGTTGCGATCTTGGGGAAAATAACCAGACTATTACACTGTCTCATTAAGCATGATGGAACTAGTGATTAATTACCTCTTCATTACTGGTGAAACTATGTTTTTCTGTGGTTGCAGTTCTGATTATGTAGTGATTTTTAAGATGATAAGTATGCTATTTTACAGATTTTTTTCTTCAGTCTTATATTTCCAGAAGATAAAAAAAAAACTGAAATTACCATTAAGAGTTAATTCTGTTTTCTGTGCTTTAGTCTGCATATAGCTAGTAACACATAATAAATGGAAATAGATTCATTTGTGTATTGCTTTTAGTCTGGGTTTGAGATAACTAAGGACTACTAACTAGATCTGGCACAAAAATCTAAAACAACAAACTAGTAAAAGAACATGGAGTCCAAATTAAGAAAAATGTTTCGGCTGGAAACGTTTCACAAGATTTATTTTATTATACCAAAACTCTGTAGTTACAGTGATCAAAATGCCTTTACAATCAAAATCCAGATTTAAGAATTATTACAGAATTAATACAGTTAAAATTAAGCTCAAACGAAAACATTTGTGGCATAATGTTGATTACAACACAAATGTATTTCGACTTGTCCCTCCTTTTCATGAAAAAAAAGCAAAATTTTAAAAGAAATTTAAGGATTAAGGGTTTGACTATTACAATCAAATAAATAATGTGCTATGACATGTCACCTTGAGCTGGGTTAAGTATGGGAGCTGAGAGCTGGAGCTGGGCTGTATTTGAAGTTTTAGACAGGAATTGCTTTTCAAATCTAACCACTTAGGACACTAATGCATGCCAAAGCATCCTCTGTGAAAAAAGTCAACTTAGGCCAGCTCGATATAAACTCTGATCCTTTTCTGATATAGCAAACATTTTGTGGTTTTAATTCAGCAGGGCAGTGCTCAACCTTGCATTTACCATGAACATTTGTCTAAAATCAGGTCAGTGAGAAAGAGGAAGACAAACAAGCAGAGCAACATTGTGCGCTGTATGAGATAGGCTTTATCGAGGTCTTCCTCATTCCATTAAGCTCTCTGATTCCACATCAGCTCACGCTATCAGCCATAAAACAGAATTTCTTTGTCTAGCTGCAAACTGAAAATACAGAAATAGAAGAAGGTTTACAAAGCATCATCGAACACCTTTATTTGTAGTCATTGTTTGTCTTAGTAGAAGGATGTGGGTTTTTTATGGCCAAATTGAAATCCCCTTTCTGCTGCAGTCTTTGCCAGAGAATTGTTGTCAATAAAAGACTAAAAAATATTAGCTCATACTTCTCTTTAACACATTGAACCCTATGAAGGGCTACCAGGCGTGATTCTGCAGAAATAGAAACCATTGTTGAACATGTTGTCATCAACTGACAACATGTTCTGTCACTTATTGTGGTTGCAACTGCTTAGGACAAAATCTAAGATTTACATAGACTCACAGAGAAATGTATTTAAGCTTGTTGCTTTATTGAATCATGTGTGGTTACCTTAGGACAGAGTGTAATGAGTCACTGTTTGACACAGGTTTCATTACTCTGAGGAAGTGTGAGCAGTTATAGTGAATTCAGGGATGTAACACTGGAGTTCTCACCATGTTAAGGCTTTTAGTGTGCTATGAGCCTAGTTGTAACCAACGAAAACTCAGCCCTCTTCGGAGTTCGGACTAGAGTCAGCTGACTTCACATTCCCAGGGTCCTTCAAGAGAAGGACATCTAAGTCAATCTCTAAAAACACACGGTTGAGAAAATGTTTGGACAAAATCTCACCCGAGCATCATGGGAACAGAATACAGGACACAATGAACTTTTTTAAACTCCTGCAGAAATAACATATAAAATAAAGGGTTTACCAACTGCACTCTACTGTAAAAGTGTATTGTCAGGCAGTCTAAAAATGCTCCTTGTGTGGTTACATCTAAATAAAAAAATCTTATTTAATATGATTGAATCAGCTTGACTACATTAAGTTACACCAACCAAAGTAATTTTTAAGGTTTATATCAAGTAGTGTTAGCTATGGTAGGTTACAAAGGAAATACCACACAAAAAGCTACTTTAGGTCAAAATACACTCACTGAGCACTTTATTAGGAACACCTGTACACCTACTTATTCAAACACCAACATATCTAATCACCAACCATTAGAATGGGGATTCTTTTTCTCTCAACGATTTAGACCGTGGCATGATTGTTGGTGCCAGGCAGGCTGGTTTATGTATTTCTGTAACTGCTGATCTCCTAGGATTTTCACACACAACAGTCTCTAGTCCAGAGTTAACTGAGAATGGTGCCAAAAACAAAAACATCCAGCGAGCAGCAGTCCTGTGGAAGGAAATGCCTTGTTGATGAGAGAGGTCAAAGGAGAATAGCCAGAGTGGTTCGACCTGACAGAAAGGCTACAGTAACTCAGATAAATTGTAGTGAGCAGAATAGGGAAGTGCCATATTGACAAAACATTTATATCTCAATATTTTCAGAAATCAAAGAGAGTTTACAAAACATCATCGAACACCTTTATTTGTAGTCATTTTTTGTCTTAATAGAGGGAAGTGGTTTTTTTTATGGTCAAATAGAAATCCCCTTTCTGCTGCAGTCTTAGACAGAGAGGTGTCAAAGCAAGACTAAACAATATTAGATCATACTTCTCTTTAACATATTGAACCCTATAAAGGGCTACCTGGCATAATGCTGCAGAAATAGAAACAAGTTTGTTGTCGATCTGTCTTTAACGGCAACTGATTTCCGACATAGTTTGCAGATTGTCGCCTTTGAGCAATATCTGTCTTTTCAAAGCCAAACCACCTCTAAAGGGAGTGAGGATGACCCATGTCTTGCAATTAAATCTGACAATGTAGATTGCAAGGCTGTTGGTGTTTGTATTTTGTATCTGGGCACTGTTTGTACATAAATTGTTTACTTCAATCATACATAGCTTAAATTGTGGTGTGGTGAACATGTACACCTATATTAGCTATATTAGCATACTGCATTCTAATTGGCTACATCACTCAGTGAAAGCGTGCACTCTCAAGGCATGTTTTTGATTGTTTTTTGCAAAGTGATTGGCATACTCGATAATGTCAGCTCAGTACATCGTTAAAACAACAATTAAGATATTATCGTAGATGATACATATTGCACCCCCCTAGAACAGAATAGTATCTCAGAATGCACAACATGTTGAACCTTGAGGTGGATGGGCTACAACAGCAGAAGACCATGTATGGCATAATGTTCCTAATAACGTGCTTAGTGAGTGTATATTTGTTGTGTATTCAGTTGCATAAATAACCCTGAGCCGACAGATTGTTGTGGGTGAGAAACCAAAAGGACCTGTTTGTTTTTTAGAATATGCTGTTTGCGCATGGCAAAGCCACAAGGTGCCTCGACAGGTTTCGAAACGTTGCACAGCATTATCCATTGTAATTTCATTATAATTTCAGAAAGCATGAAACAAGGTCAATAGTCATGAAAAAAAAAAAAAACTGTTTAGCAGGTTTTATTCAATTAAAAAGTGTTATTTTATACTAACTTTTGTGGACATATTAGGTTACACCAAGGAATGTCATTTTTGGGGGGAAAATGAGGTAACAATTTTTGAGGTAACAATTGCTGGTGGACACTTATTCAGTGTATTTTACAACCTTGCATTAACTTGTCATAAAGATGCATCTGAATGCTGGTGTATGATTCTAACAGTGAACTAGAACAAGTCAGGCAGATTTTAAACATATTGAACATATATTGAATATTGAACACACTATAGTGTACAGTGAGCTTGTTGGTTTGGCATTTGTGTCATGGAATTTATCTGGAGGAGTTCTTCTCCAGGAGCTATTTGTGCATGCAGAGATGAATGCATAGATGTTATCTAGCTCAGAGGCGGCCAAGAATGTTTTAAACAGAGACTTGATTAAATCCTGCCTTCCTAAGCTTACGACTTCCTATTGTGATAGATGCTTTCTTTTTGACATGTCAATAGGCCTGTCCCCCCCAGTGGCTCCCCTATTGGAGTGGTAGAATAGTAAGAATGTATTCTCATTTTCCATCCCACTGAGAGTTCAGTGACCCCACATAATAATAAATAGACCAAACGAATTATATTTAAACAAAATATCAATGCATTATGACTGCGTAATAATATTTAGCGGGGTAAAGTTAAATATTTATTAAATATTCGCTTATGTTCATATGTGATAGTCTGAAAAGTCCACACACTGTGCTAAAACGTCACTGGTGGCCAAGTGTCCAATGCAACTGCCTTGCATGTTCTGTCTTATATACTTATTAAAAAGACATTTACACATGCTAAAGATTGTAAATTGTATGCATAACTTTAATGAATGAATACTTGGACACCTCTGACGTTTTAGTGCTGTGGGTGGAATTTTCAGACGGTCCCTTACAAGCGCTCATTCATTAGCATTCATTATACAATATTTTTTGTATGTGTATCTTTTGGGTTTTCATTTCTGGAACAACATACAGTACACACTTAATATAAATAACATGAGGTATTTTTTCCACTGTCTTTAATGTTTTGCACTGTACAATGAGAAACTAAACAAATGTAGTGCAACAAGTTTGGCAAAACAAATAGTGAAGGGACTCTGATGAAACGGCATGCTGGAAACCTGGCCAACCTGCATTAGCAAATTTATTATGAATACATTTAAAAACATAAAATTGGAACCCTTATAAACCACCCCACTAAAGCCCAAATAAATGCCCTACCTTCCGTAACTAAGCTTACCTCTTCAACCAAACAATATATTCAGATTAATATATTAATCTTAATAATTAATTAGGCTACTGTTGGGTACATGCGCAAGAAGAAAAAGCAAACATGCAACTAACCGACAGTGAGAGAACAAAGCTGCAGAGAGAAGCGCAAAATAATTTATATGGAAGATAACAAACAAAACATCCCCTTTATGAACACCATTTATCAATCAAATGGTTAACACGTGGCGCATCAATCACAAGAGAGAGGCACACGTGTGCTCAATAATGGAGAATTGAGCTTAATATTAGCACACCAAGCGTGCTCAATAAGGAATGCACATAGACACTGAAAGACATAATAATGATCATAAAAAAACACATTAAAGGCATCTTATTGGTCACTGATAATTACGATGCATTGCAACTTTTTTAAAGTCATAGTAATTGAGATAGGTACATACATTTAAAAATGCACTTGTTACAATTAAATGAACTAGTGAATTTAAAGAATCTTAAAGGAAATGGTGTCCATTTACAAGACCCATACATGCTGAGTATAGCCTACAGCTTAAATTCTAACCTAAAGTCTGTATGTTGTAGCCAATCATTCATTTTACCCAAGAATTTTACTGCATTAGTCATTCTAAAGTATAGCATGTAACATGGCTTATAGTTTTGGGTAAAACCAGAATGTTAGGGTGTATTGACTAATTGAAACATTTGTCTTGAGCCTGTTTGTTTATTTATTTTAAAATGAAAATGTTTACTCAAATTTGGTAAATCTTTGGTGGTCTTTAAAAAAATTGCATGCCTGCAAATATTAACCCTTTCGCATAGACAATCACACTGGTTTGATCATTCCAGAGTGGTCCCTGGGTTGTACCATCACACCGGTTTAATTAGAACATTCGTGTCTAACGTCATCAACATCAGCAATTTTTTTAATTCATATCTGCTCTCATGCCACTGCTACAGAGAGGGACTGACTAAGCGCTTGCCATTTACATGGTGGTTTTAAACCATAGAATATGTTTATTTTATGTTATGATCATTCAAACAAACACAGAAGAATACAAGCTTACTGTCCATATTCACACACTGTTTATACTCGTGGCAAAACTAACTGAGAAACTCACCAAATCAGCTGTTGTTCTGCTAAAGTTCTGTAGAGAGGGACTGGAAAAGCACTTGTCATTTATGACAAATCTACAATAGCTGCACATGATAAAATAAATGTATGTAACAGGTCAGACCCCACCTACATCTCCCACAGAGGTCTAATTTTGAGGAGATCAGGAAACAAACTGCTACGCTGCAGAACAGCTGGAGAAAACACCTCCTGGAGTAAAAGGAAAGCTGGCAAAGTGGGTTCTGAGTAATGTAAATGAGATTGAGATTAATGTAATTGAGCTTATATTGTAGTTTTGTGTGATGCACTCACTGGTTACACTGGATCCACCACTATGCATCAACCACTACGATGGACTTGGGATCTCTGGGTCCATTGTCATGTCCTTACTAGCCCCTTAATATTGATAGGGCACACCACTGATTCCCTGCAATTTAGGATCAGCCTAATGAGTGGGCTGCTTGAGGAGAACATTTCACCACAGTATCGGTGCAGTGGGGGCCATCCTGCCTCAGACAATCCCCTGCGTTTGACAGCCAGGCATTTCCCCTCTGAAGTTCCACAAACCACTTTCCAGTGCAGCAGGACCAGGCGGCACTGCAAGGTCTGTCTCTCCAGCACATGGAAGACAAAGAAGAGGCACCTTGCAACACTCCCTTGTGTGTTACTCCATGCTTTGAGGAGTACCACACACTCAAACGTTATTGAACCTATAAAAGGTTGTTTATATGTTCTTTATAGTTAATATTTAATGTTATTTCATACTACTTAGTGAATCTTATATGTATATTGTTTGTTTTTTGTTTTGAAATTTGTAAGTAGTTCTTGTTTATAATTACTACTATCTATGAAATTTGTGTTTTCAGTTTAACCACAACTGTAATTAAACTGTTAGCGTTTCATCATTATTCAATACGTCATTCATTATGCCTCTTAATAAAGCAGAGCCAATTAACATAGTACTTCACATCATGCAGACTCAGGACATTTATAGCTTACAAGTGAATAACACTTCTTTCAGCATGATTTTGTTCATCTCCATGGATGAATCACACTCCTTTCAGCATGATTTTGTTCCTCTCCGTGGATGAATCAGTGAAGAAGGGTAGGCTGGCATTTCATCAGTTAACACCTGCAAAATGAAACCGATTTCACAGTATTTATATGTGTGTGTGACATGCACACTGAGTATTTGCAAGACATGATTATTTATATCAGATCCACCACAGACATTGTGAGGGGCTTTAGATCTCTATGTCTGATGTAATGACCTTACTGCCGCCTTATGTGAGGAAGGATAGTGGTATACCCTGGTATATGTCCCATATTCTCTCAGCAATTATACGGGGCCTGCGGTACAGGAGCGGCAAATAGGATGAGAATGACCATAATCACCTGTAAAATTACCAAAGAGAAAGCAGAGTTTTAATGTAGTAAGGTACTCACCAAATACATGAGAGCTGTGCAACACTCACTTTTGTGTTAGCCCATGTTGTAAAGAGTACCACACACTGAAGCATTACTGAGAACTGTGAAATAAAATAAGCAAATGTTTAATAGTTGTTACTGTTATATTTCCATTGTTATGTATTGTAAATTGTGTATTTTTTCCTTGCAATTAGTTCATAATTTATGAAATGTGTGCAATGTGGGCTTTTGTTTACCACAAATGCAATGTAATTGAATGATATGAATGCTATTTAGTAGCTGTTATGGTTATGTTGCTTGTATTTATTAAAATATTTATATTTGTATTCATTTTATTGATATTTATTAAAAAATAAAGTTTTATTATCTATAAACAAATGCATATAAAAAGCATAGATCAACAGATCAAATTAAATACAAATCTAATTTTAAGAATAATGCTTGTGACGAGGCAGGCGAAGAATGAGGATCTAAAAGCAGCTTTATTTACAAAAGAATAAACAAACTAACTCATAAAATGCAATCCAAAACACGGGGAACCAAGCACAGGGCATAATACAATACATGCATAGACTGACAAACTAACCAAGGGAAACAAGGGCTAAATACACAAAGGAAAACATGGAATACCTGGGGAAACAATCAGGGAATGAGGAACACCTGGGTAAACAATCAGGGAGACTCAATCATGAAATAAAACTACAAAGGACTACAAAACTAACACAGGAAACAGGAACAGGGAACTAAACAAGAATTACAACATAAAAGTCTAGACAAAGACAGGGACTATTTGACAATGCTAATACTTAATGAACTTATATCTTGTCTCTCACATAGAAAAGATACATGTTTTTTTGGCATCATGTGGCTATTTCTCTATAATCCCTATATACTCTTAACACATTTGAGCATCTAATGGTGATGAAAGGAAATGGTGCGACTATACTGTGTTAAAAATGTCAAACATAGTAACTATGCCAACACAAATCCAAAAATGGCTTCAAACATTTTTGTAATTGTCTAGCCAATTGTCATACTCTGTTGAAATATGAGCATAGTTGAGCCAAACCCATCTGACACAAGACACAACATAATTCAATTTTGTAAAATGTGTATTTTGTATTTGCATTAGAGTATATGGCTGTTGAATTACATATCATGCTACTTTCAATTGCAACCCATTCCTAATATTAGCATTAGAATATAGGTTATACCTCACACAATAGCGTTTATCAAAGGGAACATGATAAAATAAAAGATGCACTATATGGCCAAAGGTTTGTGGACACCCCCTTCTAAGTAATGAATTTGGTTACTCCATTAAATCCAGTAAAGAAAAATCATAATGTTTCTTTATAAAACGGCTTGGGCTTTGTGTGCTTCCAAATTTGTGGCTACTGTTTGGGGATAGCCCTTTTCTGTTCCAGCATGATAATGCCCCTGTGAACAATGTGAGGTCCATAAAGAAATGTTTTACTGTGTCTGGTGTGGAAGAAATTGACTGGCCTGCACAAAGCCCAGACCATACTGACACAACTGATCACTTTTGGAGTGAACTGGAACAGCAACTGTAAGTCGGGCCCCATCGACCAACAGCAGTTCCTGACCTCACTGATAGCCTCTGAATGAGAGCAAATCCCTGCAGCCATGTTACTACATACAGTATTGTGGAAAGCCTTCCCAAAAGAGTGGAAGCTGTTATTACAGCAAAGGAGGAAAGTTTTTGAAATCAAATGTTCAACACATATGGTGTCCACAAACTTTTGTCCATGTAGTGTATGTGCAATATGCCTACAATATTACACAAGCAAGGATCAGCACAAGCCATTACATAAACTACAACAAACTACAATGAATACAGATCATAAACATATTATTCATGTATTTATCATGGTCTACACATGTTTGCAAACAATTTTGTGAGCTTCTCTATCGAAAACGTTTTCAAATGTACTCACCAGTAGCTATCCTGTAATGCGTTGGTGGAAAAGTTGCATATGGGAGCGAAATTCAAAGCCCGAGAAAATAAAAGAAATAAATGTCAATATAAACCATTGGTTAAAACATTTATTATAGTTTATACATGTTTTAAACCAATTAGGGAGGTTTTAAAGTGAAAATAAAAGTGAAACGTGACTTGAATCACTTACCTACCTCTGTCCTCCAGATCCAAGCGAGACGAGTCAGCTGTGACTGCCCAGTGTCACGTGACAAGCTTGATGCGTCACACTTGAGTTTAAAATGTGATACATTGTATAATAACCACCGAAATAAAATCACACTGGGGGATCAGTTAAATCATTTAGAATTTACATGGGTTAAAACAGCAAAACTATTTTTTGTGTGTGTACAGGGGACATTTAAGGTATAATACAGTACAAGCCCCCCTACAAGCACACCCGGCCCCACCCTGCCCCTGTCAAAATGGCCTAGAACGTCCCTGCTTGAAGTACATCTCATAGTAATTACACATTGCTTTAGTAATACTAAAATACTAGACTGCTTGATCATTGTTGCATGCAATGTACAAGCATCATATATGACACTAACTGTCATAAACCATCTAGGGTTCAAATCTTATGGATTGCTTCCACAATCCTATATGTGGAAATTAGGATTTTTTTCATGTTGTTTTGTGTAAATCAATGTTATTCAGCTCATTGGTTATGTTGGAAAAAACATAACCCATCAGTACTACAATGAAACAGCAGACATTCCTAATTATTTAATGGAAGCAATTCATCCCTTTCTATTGTCCAACTAGCAGATCATGTTTGTAGAGACACTGCTTCTGGAAAAAGTTATATATTACCCAGAGTTGCATCACCTAAGATGGGCCTGTCCCTTTCTATAGACAGGGCAAAAATACAACTTTTAACACAAAGAGGAAAAGTAAACAACACTGCCAAGCAGGATATATACAGTATGGAAACATTAACATGGATTTGGTAGTTTTGTAGGCCACTGCACTCAATTAGAAACTTGATTTGAGTATATATTTAAGCAATGTATGAGAGCTTTATTGAAAATATAGTGAGAGCTAAAGAAACAGTTTCTACATAATTAAATAAAATTCATTAAATATCATCCTTCTGCTAGAAGACCCCTGATATTTAAACTAATGACAGTAGTTTGTCTCTATTGGGGGCTGCACAGTGATACACAGTATCTTAATGAACAGATGTTCACGTCATAGCTGTTGCTATATTTTGTACTTTAGCATGGCTGTTTTTGACCAATCAGCATCCAGGACTGGAACTATCCATTTTACAAGATGCTATATATTATTGCTGTCATGTGCTTGATGGACGTCTTTGACTGTTGCGCCATATCTCAGTGTGTTTAAGTGTCTCCTGCAGGAGCATCACATTTTTATAGATGCCGTGTCATATTAAAAAGAACGTCAGCTTTTAAAAACTTTTTAAGACACCTGTGTTCTGTTTTATTCATTGCCCATGTCTCGCTTTTTAGTTCTGTCTGCAGTCCCTATCTAAAAAGCTAATCTCTCATCCCCAGCTCATTGTTCTTGACACTTCAGAAACATTTTTGATCCCTTTTAAATTTAAGAACCACAAAGTCCTCCCGGCTGAAGTGATAACTGTGACTGAATGCTGATGCTAACTTAGTTCACCCAAAAATGATCTCATCATTTACTTACCAGAACACTCATGCCGTCCCAGATGTGTATGACTTTCTTTTCTTTCTGCAGAACACAAATTTAGATTTTCATAAAAATATTTCAGCTCTGTAGGTCCATACAATGCAAGTGATTGGTGGCCAAAACATTGAATCTTCAAAAAGCACATAAAGGCATCATAAAAGTAATCGACTCCAGTGGTTAAATCCATTTATTCAGAAGTGATATGAATGTGTGGGTGAGAAACAGATCAATATTCAAGTCCTTTTTACTTTAAATGCTCCTCCCTACCAGTAGGTGGCTATATACACAAATAATGTGACACAGTAAAAAAGGACTTCAAAATGGTTTCTCACACACATCTATCATATCACTTCTGAAGACATGGATTTAATAACTGGAGTCATATAGATTACTTTTATTATGCCTTTATATGCTTTTTGGACCTTCAAATTTCTGGCCACCCTTCACTTGCATTGTGAGGACCTACAGAGCTGATATATTCTTCTAAAAATCTTTGTTTGTGTTGTGCAGAAGAAAGAAAGTCATACATATCTGGGATGGCATGAGGGTGAGTAAATGATGAGATAATCTTCATTTATGTGTGAACTATCCCTTTAAATAGCTGACAAACCGAAAGTCCAGAAAGCACACAAGTATTTAAATGAACAGGAGAGTGACTGTTAGTAAATTAACCAACAACCAGCACTCACTCATGTGTCATTTATATGCCAAAATGAAGACAAATAACACATTTTGATAAGGCATTTGGAATGTGGCTCCAGGGAGTTTAATTGACTATTTAGTTGACTATTTATCTCATATACAAGTGCTTTATTGCCTTATGTGGAGTTTTAATGATTTAACACCACAAGACAATCAGGTTGACTATACTTTTTCTTTCATTTCCTTTATTTTGAGCACTTGTCTGGAGAGGAGTGTTTTAAAGGGGTGTTCACACTAAAAGACTAGAAGTCATTGATTTTTACTGACAGTTTACTTACCATTGGCAATGCTACATGCAAATAAGCATCAATGCGATGTTTTGACTACCAATGGGAGTACAGACAATGATCCACCTCCTGAGACGTCCTGAAATCGAGTGGGAATGCCTACTAGCAACCAGCCGCACAGAAACTCACCCATAGATACTCATTCAGTGTGAACGCCCCTTCATGCAGCATTATTCAAGAATGATTGAGAAGAACAAAGGAAGTCCCTTATAGTCAAATCTGTGTTTCCCAGTTTGCTGTTGACCCCTGCAGGGTGTATGGGCCTCATTAAAGGGCAGGGTGACAAAGTTTCCCCATTCACCCTGCACTGGCCCTCTTCCCAGCCATGACCTATCCTTGATCTTAACCTGCAGCTAACACAGCTTTAAACAGACACAACACAAAAGACCAAGCATTGACTGGATGTCGTCAACAATTAGCATAAGATACAGCAGTTAGCTAACAGAGCATTGTACATAATAAGAAAAAAGTTGATATTTTAGTGACATTTATTTGGTTTAAGAAGATTCACTTAAATGGAAAACAATTTGTAAAAAATATTTTCATGATTATTAAATTTTTTTACAACATCAGCATTTTGTTTTTAACGATTTAGCTTGACACAATAATTTCTGTGATTTCTACTCCATTTTATGTCTTTTCAGAGTTTCAACTTGATTGTCTTCATCAGTAGGTCAATTCAAAGTGTTTAAGAGATACACTGTACTTGTTGTTACTTTGGCACACTTTGATTTTATTCAAAACTTTTAACAATTAAACTTAAGTTCTCAATTTTAGTGGGTTGATTTTTTTTCTGTATGCTGTAATGTCTAGCAATCACTCTTGAGATAAACAAATACAGCTTTGGCTTTAACAAGCACAAGTGGTTCAGTTTCATGTTATCAGCCATCAGTAATTTTCACATTTCTCACCCACTGAAAATTGCTGTATTTGAGTTCCCGAAATGCAGATAATACTGAACACATTAAACAGGAATATTTCCCTTTTTATAGTAAGTTAATTTGTTATCAGCATAACAATTATTATTATTCATAATCTAGCTTTAGCCTAGTTCAGGAGACCTAGTGCAGTGACATTATGCTTTTCTTTATAACTCCAGCTGACTATCTTATGTGTGTGTTTGCAGTGCTGGAGCAGATGTTGGAGCAGCTGCAGAGGTTCCTAAAAATCCTGGATGGAGAAAAACTGAGTGGAATTGCCATTGTACAGAAGGGCGTGCTGATGGAGCTTCTGCAATCTTACGAGTCTTCCAATGGTGAATTAATAACAACACAATGCCTAAAACAGTGGTTTGCATGCTAGTTTCATACAACCTCTCACATCAATTTATGTCAGCAAATTGTAACATTTGGTTTGGCTTTAAATTTTATTCTGTTATTGTCATCATATATACAGTATATATTTATCTGATAGATAGATAGATAGATAGATAGATAGATAGATAGATAGATAGATAGATAGATAGATAGATAGATAGATAGATAGATAGATAGATAGATAGATAGATAGATAGATAGATAGATAGACAGATGTGTATTTGAGCATTACACTTGCTTAGGAAAATTGTTCTGATGAGGAGCAATGGTTTGCTGTACAGTTATAGCTTCTGTGTTTAGAGAATCTGTGAATCTTGGGCTTGTGCACTTCCTCCCCTGGCTCCAAACTGTATCATTTTCCAAGACTGTTTTTATCCTCCAGGGACACTCACTTCTTGTGAGTAGCAGCTTATAAATAGCTTTCATTTCCGTCCTCCAAATCCCAATCTGTTAAAACATATTTAAGCTTCATCGCAGGGTTTTATTTACCCTCTTATAAACACATCAAAGTGCACAGGCCTGTATTTGACACTTGGATAGCATTGTTACCTGTGGACTGCCTTGTTCCACATATCTGTCATGGTAACAGTGCACCCTTTATGCTGAATTCAGTTTATCTGAATTATCATGAAGATCCAAAGAGCTGAAAAAGTTGATTGCAAAAGCCAGGAAAGTGCTATAATACAGTCTTCTCCTAGCTGGGACAAAATCAGCACTTTTATTAAGATAGAATTTGACCTCTCTATGTTTCCACTGCCCTGCCTTTGATGTGTATAGAAGAAGTGGGCCCTGGAGATGCCTTTGGAACCTTGCACAAGGAAGTATAGCACAAAACTCTCACTGTCCACCTCTATAACAAAAATGTATTACATGTTCAGAAAAATATGTGAGGGATGAAAGAGTTGGTTAAATAGCATTATATATTGGAAAGAGGAGGAGGAGGAGGAGGACGTGTCATAGAAGACTTAGTTACCTGCATATTCAAGTAGATTTTCTTTACTCCAGCATATTTACATATAGTGGCTCCAAAAAGTATTGGTACACTTAGGCCAAACTTAAAAATATGTGTATTCATTGCATAGAAAATATTATATAATATCAAACCTGTTCTCACACTGAAAACCCAAATAAGTTGACTAATTAATGAATTGAGTAAACTTGTTCCCTCAATTGAATTGTTTAATGGCATCTCCAAAACTTGTGTAATTAAGTTAACTTAACTTGGTGTTCATATAATTTTTAAGTTAAGGTAACTAGATGCAAGTAAACCTAACTTAGATTTGCACATTCAATAACACAGCTTATATAAAGATTATAACTGATTCTAGATCAATCATTAAATAAACGTATTTCTCCACAGAAATGCATATATACCTATACTTAAGATGCACATATACAAGAAGAACTGAGATAGTTAACAGGATCCAACATGACCAAAGGGGACACATATCATGGTCACCCTAATGGTGACATCACACGAAAACAACGATTTGCAACAATACACCATATTAATAATACTATAAAAGAGCTTAAACCACTATGAATTATTAATAACAATTATAAAATTTTCCCCATATATTCCCTTTGATCTAGGAAACAACATAATTAAATAATGCAAGCACAGGAAATTGTGGGTATTCCCCGTAGCCTCAATTTTGTACTCAATAGTTTGAGTTATTAACACTTAAAATCTTAGAGTTTATGGATTTTTAAGAAAAATAAGTTCAAGGAACTTGTATATTTGAGTTATGAGCCCAAAACCTGACATTTCAAGTAATGTTTAATTAAGAAAACTAGATTTTCCAGTAATATCAACTAGGGATGTGCGAGACTAGTCGAATAAACGGTTCTGGAATTACTAGTCGGTCCATAATTTTCCCCATTAAACTGTTCAGAATTTACGTTTGGCTTAATGTATTTCAATGGCTGTACTAAAATTACTGTCATATTAATTTTGCACATTTTAAATAGACTTAATATATATTATTTAAGAAGAAGATATCTGGAGCAGATGTATACACATGTATACAAAGCATAATTTCACCTCAGGCTGCGCGTGCTATGGAAATTACTTCGGTGGTGCTGAGGCAAGTGGATTTCCTAAACATTGGCTTTCAAGTCGCTATGGATGTTTTCACATTTGAGTCTTTAAATCTGTGCATGCTTGCAAGTTATTTTCCTGCTGAGTGGGCATTTTCAAGTGCAATCACCTAAGTTGAGTCAGGTTCCATATATGGCCGATATATCAGCCTATCACTTCTGAGTATATCTATTGTTGTCTAATTTAAAACCTATTTTCATGCTTAAAAAGAGTGTTTTTGCTACCTTTCTTTAAAATAAATGCAACTTAGTTCAATATTTTATGTAATGCAATGATGCTCATGCATTTGTAAGTATGGCTGAAGTGTCCAAATACTTTATGGAGCCACTGTAGCACAAAATCACATAAAATAATGCTATCTGAAGTGATATCTTTGCATCATGTGAGAACAATTAAGAAACAACAATGAGGAAGTTTAAAAAAGAAGATTTCATATATGTAATAATGTTTTTAATAGTGGCTTTTATTTTTCAGGAGAAGATGAAGAATACATCTATATGAATAAGGTCATTGTCACAGGTCAAAGCAAAATAGACAATGGTGAGTCCATTCTATTCACTAAAATATCCATAAAAAAATGCTATAATTTATGTTGATATTTTTTGCAGATGTAAATACAAAAATGATCCTGTGAAGATATCTCACACATATCACAGTTGTTTGTCTTGCTGTTTGACAGCCCTGCTTTGGATTTGTGCTGTTTTCAGGGGGGTGTTTGGGTTATGGTTGAAGTGTTAAACACCCCTCCCCCTCCCCCCACCATTTCCTGTCTGTTTCTCAGTAACTCTTGTCCTCTCCTCTCTCTCTCACTGCAAGACCCCCATATGAGACCAAGCAACTTTGTTTATATTTCACTGAAGAATGAGAGTAACAATAAAACCAGACTTAACATTTATTTTGCAGCCGTCTTCTCCAAGAGACACATGCATGAATAAATTGCAGTGGCATTCATTGATCAAATTCACAACATGAGTATCATGCAGGAAAACTCTTCTTTTAACAAACAAACTTTCGAAAAGGAAAAGCTTGTCAGGAGAAGCATCCTTTCAGGTTCATAACCATGAAGTAGGACTTTTTACTCAATAAGTTATTTATGTTTCATAAAGCGCTTTCATAATTTCCCTTATGTGAAAAAACTCTACAAACTAGTTTTATTTGCATCTGATAAAAAAAATAATCAAAATGAGCAATTGAACTGCTATGTATCTGGTATTTGGTGCAAAGTCCAAACTCACATAGACCACCAGAGAAATAAATTGGTGAGATTTCATTGAATTTCTATGAAAAGCAGCACTTGATGGAGTCCTGACTTGATGGTGACTCTTAGCCCTTGCTGTGCGGGTTTGGCATTAGCCTTATGTTCCTACAGCAACGCAGATGTTACCGTTTGGAGAGGAAGTCAAAGGAATGTCTGATGGGAAGCAACTGAATATGGCCATCAGCTCTAAATAGACTGCCACAGACTATGCAAAATTACTAGAGCTGTGCCACTAGCATATGCAAACACAGTAGCAGAATTAATGGGTAGTTAATTCATAACGTGTCCGTGGACTTTGTTTTTATCAGCATCTGAATTTTAGCTTAAAATGTAAATTGATGTACTGTATAAAAGAAAAAGTATGTCATCTTTCTTTATATGTCTAAATATGTTTGTATGCCCATCAGACTACAGATTGGAAGCCAACGGAGAACCAGGAAAACACATTCCCATCCCTTTGATGAACCCACCAGAACCTCCTCCTCCCAGAGCAGTGAGTACCCATCAGCTTCATTTCAATGGCTGCACATAATTTAAACACTATTTACAGAACATATTACCACAGAGATGCTATGCAACTGGTCCCCAGCACTGGATACTGGTGTGTTGGTGTCCCCATGATGCTTCTGGCTAAGACTTTCTTGGGAAACCAGCTTCAAAAGAAAGGCCATGCTGATCATCCAGCTTCACCAATTAAGTTTTGCTTGTGAACAGCATCCCTACAGGGAAAAAAACATTTTAAACCAGCCTTAGATTGTTCGCTGGCCTTATATGGTTTAAAATAGTCTTGCTGGACTCCCAGCCTGGTCAAGCTGGTGTTAAGCTGGTCGGAAAGTTGGTATGCCAGCCTGTCTAATGAAAAAGTACCCAAACGCTCTCTAAAACCATGAAACAAGACCAGCAAACCATGTTAGGCTGGTTTAAGCTGTTTTTTGTTGTTGTTTTTTTTGTTTTTTTTTTAGCAGGTATAACTATAGCATAGTTAGTCCATCAGCTAGAACAGTACCAATCCATCATAAACCACTCTGGACCACCATGGAAATTCATGCTTGTCTTAGCTGGTCTTTGCAGTAATGAGCATGATACAAACACAACACTATGCATTATCTACTATTAAATCTCACTAACTGCAATGCAAGACACATTGGTACTGCTGTCCTTTATCATCAGTTTTGGCTTTTGTTTTGACCACATATCTTTTATGTATCTGTTTCTCATGCACAGAAAGTATCTGTGTGTTTTTTGTTTTTAACTAGACACAAAAGACAAACAACAAGACCTGCAGGTTAATAATGCATTCTGCTTTGCTAAGAAACATTAATTACTCTAAAAGCCAACATAGTAATATTTTCGAATGATAGAAATGGAAGAAAGGAAGCAAGAAAGAAAGGTATGTTCATCTTTACGTGTTGAAATGCTTTGTAGCTCCTGTACCAGTCCCAGTCTCCAGTCAGTCAGTCAGACAGACAGACAGTATGGAGGGTATTAGGGCTCTCCTGTGAGAAGACTTTGAACTTCAGACCCATCTGCAGGGTGTTGGAGCTGATTAACAGCAGCTGCAAAAGAGATCTGGGAGCTGTTTATAGAAGCCTGCGAACCGCAGTAATAGTATGGACACTTGTGCTTGTGCATACTGTATGCACAAGAGTGTTTGAGAACTAGAGAAAATTTACATTTCTCACACCTACTTATTTATTTGTTTATTTATTTTTTGACATTAATAATATGCTAAATTACATTTACTGACATTCACTACACTATTCACTACATTCTCCTTAGAACAGGGGTGTCCAAACTACAGCTGACTGCTCTGATTCGGCCCACATGAGATTTTGGAAATACAACAGAATTTGGCCTGCTATGGGAAATTATATTCAATTCATATTCTGAACACTTTATGTCACTATCACGTACAGCCACATTTCACAGTGCATTGTCTCCATTTGTGCATTCTCATTGCTGTCGACATCATCTTCATCCACTGGCAGACTTCAACAGGAGTCTGGATGATGCATCATGCAAAAATAATGATGTATTTGTTATAGGACTGGTATCAGGGTAAATATTGTATTTGTGTTGTACAACACACATCGTACAACTGAGTAGAGCTGTTGTTGTGCAGCGCGAGTGTGCACAAAGACATGCAAGCCAAGCGCATTCTCACAGGATGTCCTCTTTTGTACTGGGAAGTTTATTTAATTGTTGTGAATTGATTATTTTTGATGTTCGTTGAAACAAGAAGAATGAATCATAGGCTTCTCAGCGCCACTTGAGAGTGAGGACATAAAAGAGAGTGCTCAATACACGTGCGTATCTGTGCCTGTATCACTATCATTTTAATAAAAATAAATGTTTTAACTGTAACACTGACACACTATAATTAGATTATAAGAAAAAAAGAGTGATTCCTTTGCAAATGAAGTGATTCAAGGAATCACTTCATAGCTGGAGAACGTAATCTGGTTCTAATTATTGGGACGCGTCACACCCAACATAGCTCATTAGCAGTTCTGTATGTGCTTTGCAGTGACACTAAACGGACGAAAATAATAAAAAAACACAAAATCCAAGGAAAGTGAAAGTAACAGAAGCTCTTTCCCAGTATAGTATTTCGTATAGAAATGTTATAGGCCTATGAAGAATTTTATTTTTGAAGACACATTACTGTTCCATTTCAAGTGTACTTGGTGAGAGAAGTATCCTTTATTAAGAAAAGCATGATTAAAACTTGCATAATATTAAGCATTCATATGAAGATGATGCAATAGTGGCAATCTAGTAGCATCTATATCCTTTTTTCAATGATTACAAGATTGAGGCCTGCAACAGCTAAACTTTTCTGCATCTAGCCCCCATTAGAAAACTTTTGGACACTCCTGGCTTAGGACATTGGTTCTCAAATGGTTTTGCTTCATGGACATCAAGTGGCTACCCAATACCACACACTAGATCCAAAAATACAGTTTTTGTCATACAAATGTCCTTAAAGTGATGGTTCACTCATAAATGTAATTTGAAAAAATAAAAAATAACATTTGAGTTTGGTTGGATAAACAGCCTTTGACCTCAAAGACAACACCTATGAGAACCATTTTCTCCTCCCTTTTAACTGTTTTTTTCTATCCTAACAATGCACTATTATATGGTTAGTTGCATTTTGTTAATTGCATTTAGGCATATTTTCCCCCTGCTGTCATCAGCCCTATCAGAGCAGAATTACAACCCATTTTTGGGTTGCAACCCACTGGTATCCAAATGAAAAAACACAATCATCTAACTCTAAGGTGAGGTATAATTAGCCTCTAACAGAGCTTCTACACTTTCCACATTTACATCTATCACCATTGCTTCCTCTTTTTCAATTTCCTGCTGTATATCTTTGCTCTTCGGCAGTCGGAGTAAACAGGTCCAAAGCGAGCCACTTTTTGGAAAACCCGTCATCTGTCTGCGGGGCTTCCACTTGTCACCACAAATAAGGAATTCCAGGGTCAAATTGTGATTCACAGTGAATGCAGAGTCCCCCCTAACCACAGCAGTGAAAAGAGCGCCCCTACTATTAACATAGTGTCCAGGAATGGCCGTCCATTGTCCTGTAGTGATGTTGTAGCAGTCCATAAGGCAGCGCAGGAAGTCATCACAAGGGCCATTCCTCATGACGTACAGGCTGTCACCATGAGCCACCATGCAGTGTCCGTAACTCTGAGGTTTGACCATTGTGGTGGTTAGTGTCCATTCATCATTGCTGGGTACATATTCATATATGTCTGTAGTGTCTGGAGGCTTCCAGAAACATACAAATATCCTACGTCTGGCAACAGCACTTGCCACTCCAGCCACAGAACGAGGTGTTTGCTTACAAAAGGTCCAAGCACCTGTGGAAACATCACATACTTCTACTGAGGACATTATTATTTTATCAAACTCACCTCCGATGGCGTATAAGTGTTCATTGTGACCCACCAAGGTAAAGTTGTACCTTGACTGCTGAGGACCATCAAACACACTCCATTTGTTGGTTTCTGTGTCATAACTGAAACTCAAGTCTACAGTCTCCTTGCTTACCCCTCGCACACCTCCGACTATATACAGACGGTTCCCCACAACGGCCACCCCAGCCATGGAAGTGCTGGCGTCTGTTGGAAGATCAGTCAGGTATTTCCAAGCACCCTGCTTCTCATCAAGGTAAAACACTGTCCTGTAGGAGTCCTGCAGTATCTTCATGGAGGGAGAATGGGTTCCCAGAGCGACGAACGATGCAGGTGACAAGGACTCAACGTAGCAAACCATATCCTCTGGAAGTGCCTTGACCGCTTCTTGCAGGTCAAAATATGCATCGCGGATGAACACTGCAGCGGTGTGAAACAACCTCCATAGGCCGTACACCGACGCTGTATGGTACATAAGAATACAGTTGTCAGTATCAAGAATGTCTATTAAGTGTTGGACCAGGACGTCCACTTGCAGAAAAGCTGCACATTCAACAGCCTCCACAATCTCATCTGGGTCCCGAATTACAGGTTGCTCACCCCTGAAAACAGCCATGGCGATAAGGAAACCCCTCGCTTTCAGGCCTCCTTGCAAGTGGAACTCACTCTGCTGGCTGTCCTTCATCCCAGAGCGGAAGAGAGCTCGAAAATACTCACATTTCTGCCCCAGGACGGCTCTGTCAATGGGAAAAACACTCTCTTCTACACAAACTCTCAGAACTCTAGTAGACTCTTCATCTTGTCCTTCCGCAGAGTCTTCAATTCGGGTTACACTATCCCTGCTCTGACCCAGACTGCAGGGAGGACCCATAACACCTCTATATTGCTTGTCCGGACTCAAATGACTCTCTACACGAACCAAAGAGATACACAACGTTCTGATTAGTTTATGTTTTTGTTTGAGCTTGACTTGTAAACAGAAGTGTGCAAGCAGTGCACTCTTGTCATGCACCTCTTGCTGTACTGAAAATAGCAACACACTAAAGATAGCAAAGGGGTGGTCACAGGCATCAAATAGTGGTGAGAAGTCATTGGCACTGGTAATGAAAATGAATAGAATTCCAATGTAATGCAGAATTAAAAGGTTAGTAAACCCAAAAATAAAATTATAATTATTGGTTCAATTGCATTAAAGGGATAGATCACCCAAAAATAAAAATGCTTTTGTCATTTACTCACCTTTATTTATTTCCAAACCCATATGACTGTATGCTGACTGTTTGGCAAAATGTTAGCCTCAGTGTTAGTATGGAAAAAATATTTCTATAGTTTCTGCTAAGATCTCCCGTTTGAGTAAGAATATCAGATGGGTTTAGGTGGGTAAAACAATTCAACATGAGTGAATAAATTATGAAATTTTTTGTATTTTGGGGTGACGTAATTCAATTAACACCAAGTAGAATTACAGTAATTACACAAGTGAATTTAAGAATTATGCTGACATTCTGTTATATTTTCCACAGTAGACCTGTCTATAAATCCATAATCCTATTATAGCGATTCATGTAAATCCCATCAGTTATAGCATTGTTTTCACCATCTTTATTTTAATTTAATCCCTGTATTAACTTAGCTGTAATTGACCCTTCGCTAAGCCCTGCTTTAAAAGTATTTCTGACCAATCCTGTCTTAGCAACTTTTGCCATCCTCCATTCCTCGCCATTTGCCGTTTTCCAATGAAAGTCTATGGGAGTGATGTGTTGAAAGTCTATGGGAGTGATGTGTTTTTAAGTAGTTATAGTGGAATTTTACCAAAATGATTCAAAAAATGCTAAAAGCGTTGTTACGGGGTCACTTGTAATAGTGACAATAGGTACCCAGCAAGGATGCATGCAGTGTTTTTTCATTCTTTAAAAAATAAAAATAAAAAAAAATCTTGAGAAAAACATGCTATGGATTAAACAGTGTCATTCCTCATTCCCAATCGAACACGCATAACATCAGCAAGGACACCTACATTTGCTCCCAAGAAAATTAAAGCAAATAACTTAATATGTATTAATTTACGGATTGATTCAGGTCTTAGTAAAGGTGATAACAAATAAAGCATTCACATGATCATAGTGAATGTGTTATGAGATGTAATGAGCAGTACAGTTCCCTTATGCTAGTGTTATTATTAGGTGTGAAATCGCCATTAAATGACGCTTTTCTCTTTTTATGTGACTGTGATAATCATTTGGCTCAATTCTGATTCACAGTCTCCACAGTATTCAATCAAATTACTGTGTAATTTAACTATTTATTTTATAAAAAAAGTAAAAAAGATAAATTTGCCCTACAATGTCACTCTTCATTCCAGCCCACTCAAGAATATGATAAATTTCATTTATGAGAATATTTAGCCAAAAACCGTGCCGTTCACGTCAATCTCCCATTCATTCCTATGGGGAGTTCTGCAGAGCTTGTCAGATCGAGCTTCCGTAACCGAGGGGGTGGAGCTTAGTGAAGGGTCAATTGACTATTCAAATAGACAGACTCATAAATGAAGTGATGATAGTAGTTCAGAGTCTGATCTGTCTTTAATAAAAAAGACTATACCAGTAGTACCCTCTCTACCTCAGCACTGTTTTGGCCTGGCTAGGTTATGTTTTTTTCAGCACTGAATTTTTGGCTTGGGAGCGAGGGATTTTCCATGTTCTGGGTGTTCGTTTGGTCTCCTGCCCACTTGCATTTTTTTTACTTTATTCCTAAAAACTGGTTCTCTATCGTTATTTATGCCTCAATCTTGAAATACTTTCTATATCAAATGGATTCCAATGTGGGTTTTTTTTGTGTGTTTTTTATGTTACGGAAGGAAAACAGATTGGGGTGGAGTTTAGTATCAACATACTGTACTTGCTTTGATCTAACAGTCTGAATTTGGATTTGTCTTTTGTTCTTTTTACATCCACTTGACCATGTATAAACAGATCCAACTGTTGTCATTGAGATACTGGGATGTCCTTTGGCTCATGGTCTTGAACCCTGGCAGTGGCCACAGAAGAAGCGATACTGAGTTGGAGGGCAAGGAGTGCCTTAACTTTCTTTTTAATCATTGTCAGGACTCAGAAGCAGCTTTCCTAGCTGCAAACTGTTTCAGAGATTTTATGTTAAGAGTGTCAGTGGAGCGAGGGAGGTAAGCAGTGAGAAATGTGGGGGCTGTATATGTGTGTGTGTGGGTTGAGGTCAATATGAGAAAAACAATACTTTCCACTCAGTTCAGTCAACATATTCCTGGACTGCTTCACTCTGTGTGAGGCTGCACTCTTTTCCCCACTAAAACTTAGTTAAAAAATTAACTTGCTGTTCTTAGCGAAATTTGAAGAGCTCTCCACAGTGGATGAAGCGGAAGTGTTTTTGAACGTAAGGGCACAGAAGAGCTCCAATTTCCGGGATGGAATTCCCACAGATGGGAAAGCGAGTTGTTTTAGCTGTAAAGAATTTAATACAGTGAAAAGGAATGCAGATTTTCTCCCCAAACCCCACACTAAACCTAACCTAAATGGAATTTCAATTCAAATTGCGCTCATCACTGATCATACGAACGCTTCCTGGTTTTAACACAAGATGAGAATCCAGGTCTCCCACGCTACTGACACAACACACTTTATGTTGCACCACAGGAGAAGGTAAAAACATTTGAACCGATGGCAAAATGTCAGATGGGAGATGCCGCTTGTCAGTAACTTGGCAGAATGTGTCCGACTTCAGGATACTGGAACATTCTGAAGCAACATTACGACTTTTCTTGTGATTATGTTGTGAAATCGGGCCGAATCACTGCCCCAGTGGCCGAAGCTGGAAGTGTTGTTGAACATATGGGCATTTGTGAGCTCTTGTTTCCGGATGAAATTTCCATCAAAGCAAGTTATTTTTAGATGTAAATTAAGTCATGCATTCAACAGGAATGCATATTTTATTAACCTTTTGTCCTAATCAAAACCCTAACCCTAAACCTACCCATCAGTAAGAAATTGCAACCTCAGAATTGCACTCATTATTGATATGTTAATGTGATAACTTCCTGGTTTCCATGGGACCAGAACCAATGTTTTCCCTGTGTCTCTGAGACTGTTCACACTGACACTGGTCACACTATCAGTTGCACCACAGGTAAACACATTTGAACTGATGCAAACATGTCTGATCGGAAATGGCACATGTCAGTAACTTGGCAGAATCGGGGCAATGTCAGTGTACTGGAACATTCGGTGGCAACATGCAGAGTTCAGAAGTGATCATGTTGTAAATTCAGCCGAAAACATACTTAAATGTAGTATTAGCCTATTTATCAACACCGCCTTTTCCAACATAGGATTTTATGTAGGAACAGAAAATATTGGATTGAACAATTCACCCATTGTTTGAAAAAAGATTCCAAATGTAGTTACAGATACACAAAAATACTTTCTATTCAATACATTTGACTGAAACAGATGATTTAGGTAGTTCATGTAGGTTAATCACCATTTTGATGTAAATATATGTAGTTCCCCTCCTTGTGTAAATTGGATTTCATGACGATCAAGTTTGTAAATATTCTCAGTGTCCAGATAAGCATTTTATAATTTAAGGACATTAATACAAATAAATACTCAAGGTAGTAATTCAGAAATTACTTCTTTTTCTTTATATAGCTGCCGCTCTTTTACGTATCAATGTTAACAGTGTGAAAACAGGGCCTGGGAGTCACGAATCCAGGGTGTGCTGAGTGACTTCAGCCAGGCCAAATTGGCCCGTTTGCTAGGGAGGGTAGAGCCACATGGGGTAACCTCCTTGTGGTCATGATTAGTAGTTCTTGCTCTCAATGGGGCACATGGTAATTTTAGCATGGATCCCAGAGGGTAGCATGAGCCTCCACATGCGGGGTCTCCGCGGTGTCATGCACAACAAGCCGTGTGATTAGATGCACAGATTGACTGTCTCAGAAGCGGAGGCAACTGAGACTTGTCCTCCACCACCCAGATTGAGTAATTGCACCACCACGAGGACCCACTAAGTAGTGGGAATTGGGCATTCCAAATTAGGAGAAAAGGGGATTAAAAAAACTAAAACTATGTGAAAGCACAATGGGAGCCTGTTGTTGTAGTTACTGCTGCTTCGCTCACAAACTGCCTGTGCGTGTTGTGTAATACAGGTCTTAAAGTGGACCCTCTGGCAAGATTTTACTGTCAACTTCCTGTATACTTGTGGTCCGGTTGTTTATGTACATGCCTTGCTATCACTTAGCCTGCCTATTCACCTCACTTATGCTTTAGAGCAACACAAAAAAATCAAGCCAAGCAGGAGGTTTCAATCAAACGTAGTACAAGTATAATGCAAGGGAAAGTAGGTTCTTCCAGCCGTCTGTCTACAACCTTTCATCATCATTCAGCTTCATGGTTCACAAGCTACTGCTAGCCCTAATCAGCCCTCTGTGAGTGTATGTTTTTGTGTCATATAAATCAGGGAGGATATATAGGGGAGACTCAGTGTTATTTTTGCTCAGGGGCTGTCCTCACTTTGTGGGTATCAGAGGGAATTTAGTAATGTTATGAAGCGGCTGATTTGGGAAACCTCAAAGCTTGCTCCACACCCTTTTAAAACCATTACTCCTGCAGGCAAACATGTGTGGAATTCCTATTCTAGCAGAGCAGGACAGAGGTCTGAGGGAGATCAGTTTTGGGAAAGAATCCCCTGTTGCCCAGAAAGGATAGCCCACATGAAAGACATGTGCACAAATGACCTGGCAGGCACATCTCTGGAGAACCCCTTTACCTGAGTCATTACATGAGAGTATTTAACAAGAGATGTTTAGCTCAGCTGCAGTGTTGATGTGTGTGTACTTTGCACCTTATATGTTTTTAAAAGTGTCTGTAAAGCTGGTCTATAAACAGTCTGGCTGTTTTATGTTGTTTTGATGCTGGTTTAGCTGGTGGAACAGCATAGCATTGCCGCAAACGTAGCTGGAGAACCTAATTGACCAGCATGGCTTTTGACCAAGGAAATCATCCTTGTAAAAGTCAACATTGAATCAAAATTGAACCTATTTAATTTCTTAGCCTGATGCATTTTTTTTCCGTCTTAATGTGCACATTATTTTGAATAATCAAAAATAACAACTACTGTACTTGCGTCACCCCTGAAATAACTTACCTTTAGGCCTGACATTACCTAGGTTGTGCAGGTGGGGGACATAACGTTAACAGAAAATCACCATAATATTGTAGAGGCTTGAATAAATATGAGATTTTGATATACTGGACAAACTCTACCCTACAGGTTTTGTATCTTTTTGAATATTCTGTACTCATACAGTAAATGCATCAGATTGTGAAGGCAAAATAGGTTGCAAATGCCATTTAATGTTGACTTTGAGCTAACTAAGAAGCCTTGCGGAAACACCAGCATCCAAAATATAATTAGGTTTTTTCAGTAGGGAAAACAAAAAATTTGGCATTATGATATGATGCAATTATGGAAATTATAATGCTAAAACCTCTCCGTTAATTTATTTTTTTGTATCACTCAGTGTAACCTAGGAAGGGATCCTTTTCCTCTACCACCAACTCCGGCTCCAGCATCAATAGAGGGTGAAGGATACTATGAAGAGGCTCAACCCTATGACTCAACCATCAATGGTAAGTTCCTTATTTGGTCTAAAATTTGGAATAATGGACAGATTTTGCTGTTTTGGAAGGAAATTGGTACTTTAATTCACCAAAGGGGCATTCAACTGATCACAAAGTATAGTCAGGACATTACTAATGTAAAAGACAGCATCCTCACTATTTTAAAAAAGTCATTTATAGACAGGCCCCATTTCCAGCAGCCATCACTCCAACACCTTATCCTTGAGTAATCATGCTAAATCGGTGCTATAAAATCATTTGCCATTACATCAAACACTACTGAAAGCTATTTGGTTTGTTAAATTAAGCTTAACCAAATCTCTGTTTGTTTTTGAGTTTTGAGCTTTCTCTAAAATGTATGACCTTTGATCTTTGCTCTTGGTACTGATACTCTTGTCCTCTGAGAGTGAACATGTGATCTTTGAGTGCTCTGTTTTAGTTCTATCTCTGTGCCTCCAATGCAATCTTTTTAATATTGTATAATTGAGCACTACTATCTCCAAATTTGGGCTCCAGCTTTGTGGACACCCCTTTTCCAACTTTACAGTGACAGAGAAGGCTGCAGACAAGGAGCACAGAACAGTGAAGGTCTTTGTTTTGTAACAGTCCACTGGCTCAGACAATGATGGAACATTGACCATAAGCACAGGAAATGGCGTCAAAAGCGATGGGGACAATCATTTACAACCATCTTAAGCAGATGACGTCTGTTATTGGTCAAACGATACAGCGGTGTTACCATGCAGCTGTGCTAAGTAATAGCTACTGCACAAATGCAGGGCAGTGTTAATCTCGTCAACAAGATACTGACAAAATCTTTGTTGACAGGTTTTGTTTTTTCGTTAATGAGAACATGAAATAAAAAATATTCTTCATGACAATAAACTGCGATATTAAAGAAAATGCACTTTTGAAGAAAATATGACAGGGAAAAAACCATTGCAAGATATTAAAGCAATAATTTACCTAAAATTGAAAATTCTGTCATCATTTACTCTCCCTCGTGATGTTCCAAACCATAGAATTGGAACATGTTCCAAGACCGTGTCTTTCTTTATTACATAGAATACAAAACGGAGATGGGAGAATGTTATGCAGAATGTTAGCCTCAGTCGCCATTCAATTTCAATGTATAGAAAAAAGTTGCAATGAAAGTAAATGGTGACTGAGGCTAACGTATTTAATAATACGTTTATAATTTTTTTAATGTTTGAATATATGGTTCATGTTTTGTGTTATAGTTTGACATATTTTTTGTCATTTTTCATATTAACAATGTTATTTTCATCAATTAAAAATATTTGCCATTTCAGTCAGAGCGCAATGGACTTAAATGAATAAATATTAAATAAAGAAGTATTGAATAAATGCAAAGGACATTTTCATTAAATACTAAAACTATGACTAAAAAATTTAAGTAATAATAATAAGACTATTAATAGCCCTAAAGAAAAATATGAAGTGTTCACTTGTTTCAGCAGCTGATATCAGGCCAAACCTCAAAAGCGTCAGAATGTCATTTAGATACTGTATTCTTACAATGGTGAAACCTTCCAAAAACACAAGCAGTGATGCTTGCAGGGCTGCAGAAAAACCAAGACAAATATTTTGTTGCCCTAAGACACAAATATGTAATTCTTATGAAGTTTAGTTATGCATCAGATTCATTGGAATTTAAAATCTATGTAATCTTCCTGCTTCCTTCATGTGACACATAAGCCACATTGGATAGTTTCATATTCTAGCTTCTCATCTGAATTTATTTCTCTTCCTCCCTTTTAGCATTTCATCTTTTATTCTCCTCCTGCATTTCTATAGATTTTGGTTGCTTTGCCATCATCACAGGGACCAGGTATCACATAGAAGCTTCACACAATGCAGTGTATGCTGTGATTTCTCTGGGAATTTATCTATGTTTCTCTCAGTGTAAAGAGAAAGCAAAACAGCACTAAATGTATTGCCTGTGGTGTAGTGCATGGCCTTTGGAAAACGTACATTCTTGAGGCCGCTGACTTTGCATGTGCTCACTGGTTTATGAGCGTGCCACACATAATCATGCTCTCACTTCTCTCATTCTATCATCCTTTCTTACATTTCTGCATTTGCATCCACCTCTGTTGTTACTTCTACTAATGTCTGCATCAAGGATGGAAAGGTCTCCAAAAGACCTTCATCTGGACAAAACTTTGCAAAGTTTGAGATCAGTCTTAAATTAATAGTTCACCCAACAAAATTGTGTCATCATTTACTGAACCTTATGCTGTTCAAAATCAAGCTCTAAAAATAACCAAAAGCAACATAGAAGTATCATAAAAGTTGTGGCATCAAATAATGTGTCGTTTTTGTAGTCCATATGACTTTGTATTTCATTTCATAGTTTTGGTGGAAGACCGTTAGTGAATAGCAACTTACATTTTGATATGTTCTTAACTTAAAGCCACCGTTTGGCATCAGTAAGCTTGGAATATAGCACATTAGTCATTTGGACTACATTAATGATACTTTTATGGTGCTATTTTGTCATTTTGGAGCTTGACAGGTGTAGTCCCAAGTCACTTTTACTATATGGAAAAGGGAAGCCAGCCAAATTAATTGTTGAAATGTTCTTAACTTAAAGCTATTGTATGGCATCAGCAAGCTTGGAATATAGCACATTAGTGATATGGACTACTTTTTTTTATACATTTATGGTGCTGTTTTGACATTTTGGAGCTTGACAGACTCAGTCTCCATTCACTTTCACTATATGGAAGAGGGCAGCCAGGATAATCTAAAAACAATTTCCTTGTGTTTCACTGTAGAAAGAAAGTCATGCAAGTTTAGGATGAGTACATCATCACAGAACATTCATTTTTGGGTAAACTACCCCTTTAATAGCATATACTATCATCCAATTAAAATTTCAGTGTTGAATAAAAAGACATTTCAGGTAGATGCTTGGAATAGGAAGGTTTTTACTTCCTATTGTCCCAATATACAGGTAGTTCACCAATAACTAGCCAACAACCCTCATCATTATATTTCTCCCCTTCTATCGAATTGGCTCTGTGCACTTGCCATTTACAGATGACCTAGAAGCAGTGAGCAGTTCATATGAGTCATACGATGAGGAAGAGATGACAAAGGGAAAGTCCACAGCACAGCACCAGTGGCCATCCACAGAGGCATCCATCGAGCTAATGAAGGATGCACGGATCTGTGCCTTCCTCTGGAGGAAGAAATGGCTTGGCCAGTGGGCCAAACAGCTGTGTGTCATTCGAGATCATCGTCTGCTGGTAGGTGACATTATTGCATGTGTTATTGACACCCATTTCCCACCCATGGCTAAGGTAAAACATTCATGTTTACATGGATTCCAGTGTTTGCAATCAGGCTTACAAAAACTAGCAGTAATAACTCACTTTATGTCTTTATATGCTTTAAACTTTATATCTATCACTCAAATTTAACATTTAAAGACAACATAAAATAAAAATGTAGCCTATTTACTTAATTTAATATATGTTAATATATGTTCCCGGTCTTCTTGTGAATGATTAATCTGTGCACATTATTTAAAAGAATAATCTTTGCCTTTGTGTCATAAAAATGTAATTACTTGCTCTGCCACTAAAACGTCTTTCCTTTTCGGCTAATGTCATCTAGCCCTCCATTTTTCAAAACCATTCCCGCCAGTCAGCTATCATGGAAGCAACTTTTCTTGATCAAATCAATTCCTAATGGATAAAAATAAAATCTTTAAATGGAGTCACCTACTTATTTTTCCTTAGAATATCATGTCTAACCTAATTTGTTTTGCAGTTATTGCAGCAAAATACAATGCAAGTTTTATTAAGACTCTGCTGTATGCTACTGTATTCAGTGCTACAAAAGCTCGAAGGACCAGACACCATTGCTGGACATCAGTCTGTTTGGCTGCAGTGTCATCTACAAAGAGAAACAAACAAAGAGGAAAGAACACAAGCTAAAAATAACCCCACTGGGAGGAGAAGCCATTGTCCTGGGTCTGCAGAGCAAAGAGCAGGCTGAACAATGGCTGAAGGTAAGGGACAAGAGTTCTGGCTCTTGTACAGTAGATGGACAATTAAAACATTTAATCTGTTCTTGGTTTGTGCAGTTATACTTTACAGACTTGTTTCATCTTTATCAGGTGATTCATGAAATAAGTCCTAAAAACACTGCGGGATTTGATGTAAATGATTTCCCAGTGCTCATCTGTACTAAGGTATGACATATCAGTTGTGGTTTATTCTCTTAAATTGATTTATGTGGGAAACACTCTCCAATTTGCTCAGTCTCTTTCAAGTAGGTATAGCTGCAGGCCGGAGATCTAAAAATGGGGGCAGAATCTCCAAAAGTGGGCGGAGTTTCTCCCAGTTGGACAGAGTTACTCCTAAAGGGGGGTTGCGCTAACTCCAAAAGGGGTGTCACCTCCAGATACAGTTAGGGAAAGGGTTAGGTTAGGTGCTTTGGAGCTCCCGCCCTTTTCTTTTTGGAGCTCTGCCTGCAGCTATATCCTTCTCATCTCATTGGGAATATTTTTCATAACACATTAAAAGGAGTGCATAAGGCTCAAAAATATTTCACGTATATACACAAACGCAAATGCTTAATCAACGTATTACAGGCGAACTGTCCACTTATTGTGCACTCTTGTGCATTATGTATTGTAACAAACTTCAGTAATTAAGAGGGCGATAGGATTACATTAAAAACTAGCTCAGCACGATTCCCTTCAAGCCGCTGCTCCGCCATGACAGTTGTTTCTCTAAAAGACAAATCTAAAAGACTATTACAGCAGTGCACACTGTAGTGCCCCTTGTGGCAATGCCGCAAATGCTACGTGACCTTGAACTGCATTATAAATTGCACTCTGATACATTTTAGTATGTGATAAAGCTGTAATCGAGCTTGCATTGCTAGAAGCATCTGCGTTTACATTATACTTGCATAGAGTGTTTTTGAGGTGAGGTTGAGCAAAACTTTAATGCTCCTCTGGCAGGGTGAACATACCGAGAGGTACTCCATGACATCTGAGAGTGGGAGTAGCACAGACAGTCACCCAGAGAACCTGGAGAACAAAGATGGTAAGACTGAATCACTTAGTCCTTTCTTTTAGAAGTCAAATTGCTTCTGGGTGTTTCATAATTAATATTTACTTTCCAAATGTCTTTTAATTCTTAGTTAAGAAGAAGCACGGCAAGTTTAGTAACCTTATAAACATTGGGAAAAAGAAGGTTTCCTCTTTGGAGAGCCCAAAGAAGACAGTGGATAAATCAGGTAAGCCATGAATGGCATGGTTGCATCATCATACTGAATATTTACCTGAAAAAGTTTGAAACTTTTCTCAAAACCTACGTTTTATCCATTTCTCTTTGTTACAGGCCACCTTAACGTCCTTGTAAACACCCAATGGCAAAGCCGGTGGTGTTCAATAATGAACAGGAAGCTTTGGATCTACTACGACAAAAGTAAGAGCAAAGTGGCCCAGCAGCCAGTCCCTCTAGAGGGGTGCATGGTCCTGCCAGACCCCAGCCCAGAGCACCTCTACTCATTCCGTATTCAGGTGGACGGAGAGGAGCTCGCAGCCTTAGAAGTGAGTAGAGGGGAATGGATTTAACTTGCAATTGATCCATGCTGACCCCTTTTAAATGGGTTTGCAATCCTTGCATTCATTGGATTTAATGCAATTTAACGGTTCCCACTCATTTTCAGAAATCATTTTCCAAGAAATTTTTAAGAACGACAGGAATAAAAGACATTTATGACACGTATCTATGAAATCAGCTCTTTAATATGAGCTATTGAGCTCTTAGACATTAACAAACTGGTTACAGACAATCACTCACACAGCTTTTAATGTTAAACTCTTAATTGGCATCACAAAGGGTCATATTCATGGTTGTTGGTATTGTTTTATAAGGTAGATCATTATTATTACTAGTATATGGTAATGACTGTGTTTATTTATTATATTAAATAGGATACATATTTTAGGTGATATACAAACAGGGTATGCACAGAAACCTGACAAAGAAAAGAAGTGTAGCCTAATGTGCGTTTACACTGATTATGCTTAAAAAGCCGGCAACACGCGTGGTCATGTAAACGCAATAAACTGCATTCCTTTAGCAGTGTAAGTTCATAAACGGCGTAAGAATAAACCAGTCGACACAGGTAGATTTTTGCCCATTACGGCAATTTCTCGTCGTATGTAAACACCTTTACCGGTGTTTGATGTCAAAAATAGAGTATAACACGATTATTTCAGATCTCATGTAAACACAGTTTTGTTGCTTTGTCAGATTTTTTAAATAAGCTGATTTTTGGGAGTAATCAGCGTATTTTTGTGCATATAAACATGCTCATTGTGAAGGGGGGGGGGTCAGGAGCCATGCTACTCAGTGGGAAAGCAATACCAAAACATTAAATTCTAAGAAAAGCATTATACAATTCCCTTGAGTATGTGTAGCATTCATGTAAATATTGGCGAAAGTATTTCTAAAAGACATTTACCCTTCAGACCAAATGTGATCATGCCCTACAAAAGCAAGATGCAGTGGAATGGTACACCTAAGCAGGATGCAGGTGTCTCGGGATGGGGTTTTTACAGTTACATTTCTAATAAACTTGTCTCAACGTCTAAAAATGCAGGGCTCCTATGAAAGATGCTAAAGACAAAGTGAACACTGCGCAGGTGTCAACCACATCTATCTGTGGTGTATTTGGAAAATAGTAGTCAAATATTTCATACTAGACACAGCCAAACTTTTAAGCAAGTTGGATAATTGGATGCTACAGCATTATGAAGGCAAAAACAGAATCAGTACTACAAGATCACATATTCTTTACTCTGTGATAATGAGCCAATACTTTTCCCAGTCTTACTGTCTGATGCCCTCACATACTGGGTCTTGGCATGAGTCCATCAGTCTGACTGAGATTTCTGAGATTTGTGGAACTCCCCTTTCATTCTGCCTCTGTGTTCTTCATTCAGTTCTGTTGTATAGAGCTTTGTGAGTTTCAGAACTATTATTTATCGGCTACACATATAACATATGCTTGTAATGAATTTGTATCTATTTATGTGTATTGTGTGTCATTGCTCCTAAACATGGGGTTATTGAGAAGTTGTTTTAGAGCATACTCTAAAGACAGATAAACAGCTAATTTCCTGCCCTCATTCTTGAGTTGTTTATCATCTGTTTTCAGTAAGACACAAAGAAAAAGAAGACAATGTGATAACATCAAAAATTACTCTATCTGGAATAGTGAGGCTTTTTGCTGCTTAATAGAAACTGTCATGACTTAACTGCCATCTTCAGGCAAGAATGAAATTCAATAGCAAACTGGCCCAAAAACGTTTTATGGTATATGAATATCTTTTGAGCCAGATCAAATATGCGGGTTTGAATTTATGACATTCTGTATTTAAAAAAGTGTATTCTGAATGCAAATTTCTAAAAAAATAAAAAATAAAATGTACTTTGTAATTTTAAGTTGCACAATTATTGTAGGTCTAAAGAATGTTCACCCATTCACACGTCTACATTTGGTAAATCCAAACTAGTCACATTTCAGTGATCATTTGCAAAAACTTTTGTAAAAAACTTTAGTAATTTATTCACCTTCATTTTGCTCCAAGCAACTATGAATTTTTTCTGCCACTTGTTTGATGTGCATGATGGACATGGTCTTCTTCTTTTCTGCCAGGCTAAATCCTCTGATGATATGGGCCACTGGCTGGGGCTCATACTTTCGCAGACCGGAACCAAAATAGACCCAGAAGATCTAACCTATGACAATGTAAACTCTGAGAGGATATCTACTATTGTTAATGCTGCCAAGACATCCATGTAGTAAGTCACTTTCTGTTCATCATTAGACATACATAAAGCGATTTACATTAATCTTGTATTTTAAAGGGATAGTTCACACAAAAATGTTAACTATCATCATTTACCCTCATGCCATCCCTGATGTGTGACTTTCTTTCTTCTACTGAACACAAAGATTTTTAGAAAAATATCTCAGCTCTGTAGGTCCACACAATCCAATTTAATGGTGGCCAGAACTTTGAAGGTCCAAAAAGCACATAAAGGCAGCATAAAATTAATCCATACGACTCCAGTTGTTAAATCCATAAATTCAGAAGCGATATATGTGAGATGTGTGGGTGAGAAAGAGATCAATTTTTAAGTCCTATGTTACTATAAGGTCTCCTCCCTGCCCAGTAGGTGGCGATATGCACAAAGAATGCGAATCACCAAAAACAAAAGAAGAATGTGAAAGTGAATGTGAAGATTTATAGTAAAAAATTATTTAAATATGGATGTTTCTTACCCACTTTATCATATCACTTCTGAAGATATGGATTGAACCACTGGAGTCATATAAATTACTTTTATGCTGATTTTATAAGAGGGTGAGGAAATGATGACAGATTTTTAATTTTGGTATGAACTTTTCCTTCAAAGGCTTTACATGTACTGTAAATCCCTTTAAATAAAGTGTTAAATGCCTTTCTGCTTGCATCTCAGTCTAATGCAAAGGAGGTACTCTGAGCCCAACACGTATACAGACAGCCCCCCATCAGAACCCAATGCCTGTGATGACATATACGATGATGTGGCATCCATAGAGAATGAACAGGAGGTGGGAAAAATGCACTTGAAATGCTTTTGTCGTAAATCTTCATCTCAGACTTTCATGCAGCTGTGTTTATTCAGAGTCACCAGACTCATTGAACAGGATTGGAAGATTCACAAAGCAATCTGCCAAAAATAATACAAGTGACAGGAAGTTGTTGCTGTGACAGTGTTATGTTTTGCCAACCTTGCAGACCAGCCAGTTTCAATACTGTTTCTCATACTTTTCCTCTGTTCGATTGTAGGAGGTTCAAGAGGTTCAAAATGGCAGCAGTGAGATAACAGAAAGTAATGAGCAGAATGGGAAGGACAGAGTTTATCTGGATCTGATCACAATTCGCTCTTTTCTGCACACAAGTTCAGATCTGTCACCTCAGATGTCCACCTCTCTACAGACAGAGACCAGTCCATCAGCTGTTCCACATGAGGAGGAGCAGCATCCTGAGGTTTGGGTTGAAACCACAGTTGTTACATAATTAGTCAGTATTTTTGATGTATATAGATTGTTCAGTGACCCCCAAAAAATGTTTGAAATTTTGCACACTTATGTCACACTTGAGTACCGCACTTTGATGTTTTAATACCACATCTGTTTTCAGCGCAAAGTCCAGTTTGGAAATTCCACCAGCAGGTGGTAATAAAGTTCAATGCTTCGTTTGAAGTGTCATTTGAATTTAGAAATATTTTTGGTCTAATTTTTTCGTGTATCAATAAATTAATTACATTTTTCAAAATCAAAAACAACCCATAGAAGTGAAGTGCGTGCCGATACAATCACTGTTAATACCAGCCATAATTTGTGGATCAGTAGATGATAATGATTAATAATACTAACATTCTCTAAAATTTTACGGTACCTACATATCCTGAACACATTTTCCATGCGTATAAAAGGAGCGTGTCCCATTTAACAAAGATGCAGTTAATTGTCATTAATGTGCTGTCTTTGTTTATATCGCTGGTGCTTGAGGGAATGGACTATATAATAGGACGTAGACGATGCAATAACTGGAGAAGAACCTCCGAATTAAATTGCACTTGACCCTATTAGCGCCTCACTCCAAACCCACTTGTGCCTTTTTGGGGTCACTGTATGTAACACAATAACAAATAGTAACACTGGTTATCTCTGATTTTGACCTTTTGAATCTTAGAACATTTTCCCCAAAATGTACATGTATTACTTTGCCAAACACTTTTATTCAAAGCAGCCTACAGTGCATTCAAAGAATACATTTGATCAGTTTGTGCGTTTCCTAGTAATTTAACTCATGCCATTAACATTGCTAGCACCATACTGTATTTGTTGAGCAAGATGAAAATACGCTATTAAAAAGTAAACAAATTAATTATTTGTTATGTATAATTCTCTTCCGAAACAGCTTGTACTTGAAACTTCATTACCAAGCAGCACAGAGGACCATGATCCTCCACCTCTTGTCCCAAGAGTAGATGCAGACCCCTCTCCAACCCCCAATGTACATGTCCAGACTCAAAGTATCAGTTTCCTTGGCCAGGACGTCCAGAAGGCATCTCCCACCTCACCGCCATCCCAAACCCAACCCCAAATATCTGCACATACGCCCCAGAGTCCGCCAAACTCCAGCGGAAGAGCAGCCAGCACAGATAGACTTCTTGATAGACTCAAATTCTCTCCTGCAGGTGAGGGTCATCTGCTGTAAAACTGCATAACTGCATAACACCAAAACTGCATTTACCCTGCTGTGCATTTCTCCAGTCATGCACCCATGCAAGCAATGTGAATGTAGGTCATAACTGAAAGCTCCTTCACATTTCCTCCTGTTTAGGAGGCTCAGGGTCAGTCGAGGTGAAGTTAGGGAAGAACAGAACAGAGGCTGACGTGATACTTTACTCTGATGAGAGAGATCGGTTGGAGCGAGAGAGAGAAGAGGTTAAGAACACTCTGGCCACATTGAGGAAAGACAGACGGGAGGTGAAAGAGGAACTGAGCTCCTGCCAAGGTACTGCCACTTATTTTTTTATCCCCTTTTCTCCCAATGTTGGAATGCCCAATTCCCACTACTTTAGTTGGCCTTCTTGGTGGTGCGGTTACTCACTTCAATCCTGGTGGCGGAAGAAATGCCTCAGATGCCTCTGCTTCTGAGACAGTCAATCTGTGCATCTTATCACGTGGCTCGCTGTGCATGACACAGTGGAGTCTCAAAACATGTGGAGGCTCATGCTAAACTTCGCGACCCACGCGAGACCCACTAATCGCCACCAAGAGGAGGTTACCCCATGTGACTCTTCAATTTTTCAAAATTTTCCTTTTGATCTAACTTTTGCAATGTCAGTTCTGTGCATGGATTTGTGTACTCCATTTGCATGTTTAGCTCCCATTTGTCATTTTTATGTACTTGCTAGTTATGTCTTGACATACTATATATTATAATGTTCCAGTATAGGTGATATGCTAATAAATGCTTTTGACTATGGCTTACATAGACCCGACCCAGCAGGCCTCTCTGGAGGCACGTCTGAAGCAGATGGAAGAGACGTGTCGTGAGGCGGAGTGCCTGCGAGTGGATGTGGAGCTTAGTTTGATGGAGGTGAAGGAGAATTTGAGAAAGGTGGAAGCTGGACCATTTACACTGGGCACCACAGTAGATAGCAGTCTACTGGACACTTCAACGGTTAGTATTTTGACTACGAGTTTCTGCATATCCAAACAATCCAAGGTTTTTCTTATGTTGTACAAATAGGTTGATAAAAATAAGGTAAATTAAAAATGTGTCAACGGTAATGTAACAAGTTGCATTAATTAGGGAAATCATTGTCCAGTTTTAGCATAGGCCTACTAGATACACATGATTTTCATAATTAGAATTTTGGTCTTGTTTTCCAGTAAAATATCGTAAAGGGATAGTTCACCCAAAAATGAAAATTCTCTCACCATTTACTCTAAAGCTATACTCTAAAGAGATTTTTAGAAGAATATTTCAGCTATGTAGGTCCTCACAATGCAAGTGAATTTGGTATCAAAAATGTGAAGCTCCAAAAAGTACATAAAGTCAGTCCAATTTAAGTCCTTTTGTATTGTAAATCTCCACTTTCACTTTCACGTTCTTGTTTTGTTTTTGGCAATTCGCATTCATCGTGCATGTCGCAACCTACTGGGCAGAGAGTTGAATTTATAGTAAACGAGTACTTACATTGATCTGTTTCTCACCCACACTTATCATATTGCTTCAGAAGATATAGATTCTTATGGATTACGTTTATGCTGCCTTTATGTGCATTTTAATTCTTCAAAGGTTTGGTACCAATTCACCTGCATTAGGGCGTACAGAGCTGAAATATTCTTCAAAAAGTCTTTGTTTTTGTTCTGTATAATGTCATACACATCTGGGATGGCATGAGGGTGAGTAAATGAAGAGAGAATTTTCATTTTTGGGTGAACTATCCCTTTAACAAGATTAATTAACCTGAAAGGCAAAATTGCAAAAGATAAAAGCCTTGTTTTCAAATAACATATATAAAAATAAGTTTATTTTTCTTACCCCTTTGACAGTTTTTTTAAATTATAATTTTTTTAAGGTTTTTTCTTGAAACAATATTTGCCAATAGAGTTAGAAAAGTAAACTTAATACAATATATATTTTCTTATATCTTTTCCCTTATTATGTAGTTGTTTTATAGTGTATGTGCTCTACAAAAGTCTTCACAGTCTTAATCTAAAATTAAATTGTGTCCTGTTTTTTAGCCCAAGGCAGCACCTGTCTCCACCCTTGCTCCAAATACGCCAGCCAACAATTCACCTGTCAACTCTGCCCCAGTGCTGAAAAACAGACCCCTGTCCATCGTGGCATCCAACAAAGGAAATGTTCTGCAGAAGGCTAAGGTAACAATACACTTACATATCCATAATCCTAACAGGGAGCTTAGCCTCTGATGTTAATGTTTTATAGAAATACACAACTCTGTCATAGCATCTGTAAGGGTATTAATTATTCAATCCATTATTTACATATTTTTTTATTCTGATTTAAAATACACTCTGTTAAAATGTTTATCATGCGCTTTCTGTGCAGGAATGGGAGAAAAAATCTAAAACCTAGTGGATGGGAATTAAAAGAGCAAATAGACTTTTTAGCCAAAGCTCAAATGACTGCTAAAGCAAATGCTTCAGGCAAGTAGGGAGAGGGTGTGTCCAAAGACCTGCAGGCTCCACCCACCTGAAACACACCATCCCCCATACCTTCTCATCTGCAATCAAGAGGCTGAGATGGTGCGGAGTACATGCAGGCAGCTGATGCAATACAATACTTTTAAATGCCCCAATGTTTCCCAGCCAAATAATGCCACTGGACAATGATAGATTTTAAATATATTTTTATGTATGAAAAAGGAAAGGATTTATTGAGTTTCTAAGTTTATACAGTGGTGTGCACATAATATAATTGGTGTTACATAAGCTTGAGAAGTGACCATTGGAAGAGCAATGAAAACCACTATTTTTTTATTAAAACATGGAATCTAAAGTGAAGACCTTTAAATCAGCTGTTTGGCACACCTGGTACATTGTAGCTTGGTTCATATATGCTGGTAGCCAAAATGTGAATATACATATTACATATCCGTTCAGTGTTGTTTTGATTTGTTACTGTACGCTAGCTGAAACATGCACTTTTTATTCAAATAAAAGTTTGTACTGACAACAATGCATTTTTACCCAAAGCCTCAATTTATCCTAAGCACCAGACATCCTGCTTTGAAGTTGAAGAATATATAATTATGAACAGAAATGCATTTTCACCAGTAGGTGGAACCAAAACAACATTTAAACACCGGAAACGATTGTAGGTAGACTCAAAGTGAAAATAAAAAAAAAAAATACAAATAATGGCCTTACATTTGAACAAACTGCCACTGTTGATTAGGATAAAAAATAAATATTATGGTCAAAAGGCTTTCTGTAACACGAAGGAATTCTCAACATAACAGATCACAAGTAGACTGAAAAAATCCATATGGAGTCAAACACAATGCACCATAAAACACATAAAACCTCAAATTCTGGGTCTTATAATACAAAAAGAATCACAACCCTTTAATATGGACTACAAATATGAAAAATAATTTAAGGCACTAAAGGCATTTATAAAATTCATGTAATAACAGAAACACGTATCCTGTTTGAGGTGTCCTCTGGTATATTTAGCACATTCTTAAGAAAAGCACTTGGGAAAGATATGGGAAGATGAAGTGGTTTGTTTCTCCTTTCTGACTGGAGAATAAATGGGTTTATTAGTCCAAGTGTTGGATCTTCATTAGCTGCAGCATCCTGTGTAAGATAACAGTGTTACCAATAGTGTACCATTTCCTCCTGTATGAAGAGCAATACAAAAGGATTTGTATCTCATGTCACTGAGCTGTGGCTCTTTCTATGTATATTTGGTGGAATTGTGCTTATATGTGTCCGTCTGTTTTGTATCTGTCTATCTGTGTTGTGTTTGGGAGGCATGTCTCCTGCGGAGTGCCCGATAGCGTTGCAGCAGCTCTTTCTCACTCTTGTGCTGCTGGTGCCTCAGGCCTACAGGCTTGGGGATATCTCCTCTAGACAGCTGCTCTCTGCTTCCTGCAAAAGACAGTCCAATAAATCAAATACATAAATTAAAAAAGTAAAATATACCCTGTCAAACCTTTGTCCAATGTGAAAACACCAAAATGATTGCACCTTTAGAGGTCAGAACAAATTAAATTTAGCATTGACATAAACAGATGTGAAGGCAAGTTTTAATTATATATATTTTGTATTACCTGGGTTAAATAGAGGATCTGTTTTAAACTATGTATGTGTGTGTACATGGGTAGTTGACATGGAATGTCAAGCAGTGACATACAGAATGGCATGCTTCATCAAAAGCTATTTTAGTTAATAAAATATTCTTTAATTTTCAAATTCTTGTATAATTATTTTACATGCAGTTGCTTTATGACCTCATATTAATTGAGAGACTACATAGAATATTGATACTTTTCAAAATCCATGTGTCACACCAAAGGATTATTTGTGAACTGCAATATGGCAAAAAGCCCATTAACATTATGAGTTACAGCACCTATATAATATACACTATCCCTTATAGATATGGGTAGTTGACATAAAATACTGACTTGACCAGCTGTGGCATGCTATGCTCCATCTAAAACTATTTTAAACAGCATTTTGCTCATGGACAAGTTAGGGGCCATTAAGACTGAACACATTCTTGCGTTCAACTACCTACACTTTTATATACATTTGTAAAAGAAAAGACTATGTACTACTGCACAAAGACTAAACAATTGGCATTTGTACAGACGTGTTTCGCAATGTGGGCCCTTCCAGCCATGGCATTCACAACGGTAGCTGCCGTTCAACAGTTCACACACGCCATCATTCATACAGGGATTGGGACTGCACAGGTTAACAGGTTTCTTCACGTCTAAAGAGAGAATTACAGAGAAAAACAGAAGAATTAAAATACTTTCAAAGGGGGATATTTATGGCATTTGATCATTTAAAGGAATAGTTCACCCTAAAAATTAAAACGATCTCATCATTTGCTCACAGTATTACTTTCTTCTGCAGAACACAAACAAAGATTTTTAGAAGAATATTTCAGCTCTGTAGGTGCATACAAAGCATGTCAATGAGGTCCAAAACTTTGAAGCTCCAAAAAGCACATAAAGGCAGAATAAAAGTAATCCATGAGACTCCAGTGGTTTCATCCATGTCTTCTTAAGTGATCCAATTGGTTTTGGATGAAAACAGACCAAACGATAACTTCCTTTTCACTATAAACCTTGACATCAGCAGTCTCCTTGGCAGGCATGATTTCAAGGTCAGTTACACTTCCTAGCGACAGCTAGCGTATGTGTCAAGCACTAGGAATTCAAGCTTTAAATCATGATAGTGCCTAGAGACAGTGAAAAAGGAGTTACATTTTTGTATGTTCTCACCCAAAACCGATTGAATCACTTCAGAAGACATTGATTAAACCACTGGAGTCGTATGGATTACTTTCATGCTGCCATGATGTGCTTTTTGGCACTTCAAAGTTTTGGTCACCATTCACTTGCATTGTATAGACCTACAGAGCTGAGATATTCTTCTAAAAATCTTTCATCTGAGATGGCATGAGGGCGAGTAAATGATGAGAGAATTTTCATTTGTGGGTGACCTATTTCTTTAAGCATGCTTGTTCTGACTTACCTGCACACACCATCTGTACCAGCACATCCTCAGAATATTTCAGGTCATCGTAGGAAGGGACAATGATCATGTGATCCTCAGAACTGGCGATGCGGAAGAGAACATCTTGCTGCATGTCCCCTATACCAATCACAAACACTGACACTCCGCTATCACGGATCTTCTGGGCAGGCACTGCCGCATCCTCCGAACCAGTCCCATCGGTCAGCACCACAACGGCCTTGTTGACCCCAGGCCGTGCCCCTTTCCCCACCGTCAGGCTTTGGGTGTGGACATGGAGCAGGGCTGAGCCAATGGAGGCTTTTCCACCCAGATAAGAGGCATCTCCCACTGCTTTCAGCACAGCAGAGCCCGAGTCATATTTGTCTAGGTCGAAGACCGTGATGGGCCGCCTCCCATAAACCACAAGACCAACCTGAGCAATGTCTCGATTGATGTCGAACTGCACTGAGGTGCTCCGAACAAAGTCTTGGAGGTGGACTAAATTGGCCTTGCCTACACCACCGGAGCCGTCCAGTACAAAGACAAGGTCCAGTGCTTGACCCAGACAGCCTATCAAACACAAAACGGTTTAGTATGATACAATTTAATATAGCCAAATTAAAGCATGATAATACTAAGGGTTAGGAATGCTTGAGAATATCACTGCATATCTGTGTTGCAAGCATTGTAAACAAAAGTCACAGACAGAGCAGATTTTTACCCTGGTTGTCCACACTGCAAATTTTGGCTCTAAGCTCTGGAATCTTAGCGCTCAATCTATCAGGTGAATGGTATGTGAGGGTGCGCTGAGGGTTTCCAGTGATGTTGTTTATTTCTGCTCTCATCCCTTCTGGTGCTATACCGATGATGAAGATCTCCCTGTCCCGTGCATACTTTGCTGACTCCACCACAGGGTCTGCAGACAGTGTGCCCGTAAACAGCACTACAATTCGCGGCAGGTCGTCCTGAACATCAGCAAAGACGGGCGCACTCTGGAAGCCATGCTGTGTGATATAGCGAAGAGCGTTGCCAGTCTTGGCTGGCCCACCACGGTACTGCAGACCCTCAACAGCCTGAATCAGCTTCGCTGGGTCTCTATTCTCCCCGATTTTGGCCTCGATCTTTACATCATTGCCATACTGGGCCAGCCCCATCTTCACAGGTGTGTCGGAGCTTAGCACAGCTTGCATGAAGCGCTTCAGGAAGGACTTAAAGCGTAAGAACCCCTCCAGAGTGAGAGCGGTGGAGCCCTCTACCAGGAAGAGCACATCCACAGAGCAGTCGAAACTGAGCAAAGGAGCTGGGAAAGAACAGGATATGGTTACAAAATATATTAATCTTTATGTCATCATTTATTCACACTCTTGTTGTTCCAAACCTGTATGACTTTCTTCTGTAGAGCTCAAAATGAGAATTTTAATGGCCGTTTCTGAGCATATGGGGGCCCTAAACAAAATCCTACTTGGAGCAAGAGTAGAACAAAGCTTATCCATGAATTGTAGTTACATCCTTCCCTCTTGGGCCACAAGGGGGCCCCCTATAACTGTCTAATTGAGCCACAAGAGCTGCCTGAGTTTTCCTTGCAGCTTTTATTATGTATATATATACATATATATATATACACACACCTTGCTTTGCGGGGGCCCCTGGTGGCTCGGGGACCCTAAGCGGCCACTTATAACGCTTATAGCTAAAAATGGCCCTGGCCATGGGGGACAGTTTTTTGAACTGGGAAAAACAATTAAATGAAAAGATCTGTCTTAAAAAAAAACTATTTGCTCTCAAACAAAGATATAATTTCTCTCATGAACTCATCAACAGGACAGGAAGAATTACATTTAAATCTGTTCCTTACACAAAGCTACAGCATGACTTCAGAAGACTTGGAATATAGCTCAAAATATAAAAATATTCTTTTAAATGACGCTTATGTGTCTGTTTTGAAGCTTGAAAGCCTCAGTCCCCATTCATTGGTTACTTTTTTCCATGCAATTACAGTGTATTCTTCAAAATTTCTCCTTTTGAGTTTGTCAGACTTTTTCTTTTTGAGGGAACTATTCCTTTAAGAATGGCATGCTTGGAGCAAAACAACATGCTTAACAAATCTCTTCTGCCTAATGTTGTGTTTATTTGAGTTGACTTTAAAGTTAGGTTCAGTTGTTATTCAGTTGCAAGGCATTCACTTCACTTCATCCTTTCTTTCTGTCCCATTAACACATATCCCGAGACAAAAATGCAGGTATGACCAGCATAAAACATAACGATCTGTCTGTCACTCTGCAGGTAAGGTCATCAGATCTAACCCCTACCATTCACACTGACTGACAGGTGGAAGTTAAATGTGTCATCATGCTCTGACTGGCCAGAGTATTCTGTCATGTGTTCGTTGATGGCTTCTATCTCTGGTCATTGATTTCTCATTTAACTGCCCCTAAACGGCATGTAAAAGCAAAACAAACTCTAGTTGGTCACTTTACATGTCAGTCAGACATTCGTCCAGTCTAAGTGGACAGTTCAGAATAAGCTGCAAATTGGACCAGACTTTGTCAGCAATCAAACAACAGTTCAAAACTAGCATTTACTCTGCAAAAGTTACTGTTTGTTTTCTAGGTTTGTTGCATTTCAATGCACAAGGCTATACAATTTCCTTCTTTGGGAGCATTTGTAGACAGGAAAAGTGTGGTTTTAGTGCAATCATACTTAGAATGTCCCTTTCATCTGAGGGACATAAGAACCCTGAGGGCTCTAGGTGTATTTCAGTCAACCATGACCTCAACAGTAAGCTGACCCTCATTGTAACATAACACCATAGGCTGATTGTGAAAACTAGAACACACACAAGCCAACAAAACCCACCAAAACAACATGCAAAGTATTCATTAAACATAAGACAGGGACAGGTCATTAGATGGTGAGAGTATGGGAAGAGAAGAACATGAATTTGAACTCACCACAATTAGGGTCACTACCATAGTCCTGAGGACACTCACAGCGGTATTTCTCCAGTCCCTCAGATACACATGTCCCACCATTCTGACAGGGCTGAGAATCGCAGGGGTCTGAGAAAAAACGAGATCATCAATGAGAATTAGAAAGAATTATGGAATAAAAAATTCATTACAAGTAAGAAAGCACTGCAACATTCGGATTATATGGTCATTTTACCAGGACATATAGTTCTGTGACAGACAACGGGGTGTTGCTTGTAAACCTTGTTGTTTCTGTAACAAAATAAGTGAAACCAGTTTATATAAATATGTTAATGAACATTTTACCTTAGGGCATGAAACCTCAACACAAGTCACAGAAACTTCATACAATATGATACAATGCACATACAATAAGACCTGAAGCATCTCAATGACTAATGGTTTATGCTGGTGTATAACGGTGGGAAAGCGAGTGAAACAGTATCGTGGTGTGTGTGTGTGTGTGTGTGTGTGTGTATGTATGTATGCAGACACCAGTCAGCTCAGACACACCTGACTGAACTTATGTTTCTCATGATCTTAAAAACATTCTGATTAAAAGGCTTGGAGACTTTTTATAAAAGTATAAATTGTTCCTTAAATTTAAAGGAATTCTCTCATCATTTATTCACCCTCATGATATCCAAGATGTCTTTTTTGTGCAGAACACAATTTAAGATTTTCAGAAGGATATCTCAGCTCTGTATATTGCAAATTAATGGTGACAAATGTTGAAGCTCCAGAAAGCACATAAATGTACTCCAGTGGTTTAATCCATGTCTCATGAAGCAATCTAATTGACTAAGTGACCAAAATGTAGTTCATTTTCACTACAAATCTTGACATCAACAGTCTCCTTGGCAATCATGTTTCAAACTTGATTACACTTCTTAGCACAATCTAGTGCTTTGCAAATGAGTCAAGCACTAGGAAGTGTAATCAAGCCTGAAAAAGATCTGTTCACACCTAAAAACTATTTGACCACTTCAGAGGACATGGTGTAAACAATTGGAGTCGTATGGATTACTTTTATGTGGCAATTATGTGCTTTTTGGAGCTTCAAAGTTTTGGTCACCATTCACTAGCATTGTATGGACTTACATATTTCAGATAAAGTTTTTAAAATGTTCCATTGTGTTCTGCATAAAAAAGAAAGTCTGGGATGGCATGATGGTGAGTAAATAATGAGAATTTTCATTTTTGGGTGAACTTTCCCTTTAAATGAATAAGAATTGCAAAAACACTTAAATGGATGATTACCTTAAATAATAATATTTTTATTTTAAACCCAGGTGTATCCCTCATGAAGTTGATTGAAAAAAAGCCCAGGGTGTGCAGAGCTGTTATTAAGGCAAAGTGTGACTACTTTGAAGAAGCTAAAATATAAGATTGTCTTTATTTGTTTAAATTACTTTGGTCACTACATCATTGTCATATATCCATTTGTGTTATTTCATAGTTTTGATTCCTCTAAAACAAGGGAGATACTTTAAATAAAAAAAATGTGTAGATATGTCTAAACTTTTGACTGGTAGTGTATACATGAGTTTACCTGTAATAAGGGCAGAGGGAAGTGTACGGTGAATATCCCTTGGACCCTTTCCAGCACATAAAGTTTCCCTGAAGCTCTCTGACCATTTCCAGGGTTTTCTGCATACATGGGTAAGACTCCACCTTACACCCTGCAGACATCAGAGCACAGGAAATGTGATTCACTATTGATAGACACACAGGTGAGTGTGTGGACGGTCAGGTGATGTGTTTTACCTGAGGGAATGGCAGTGCAGACTGATGAGGTGGTGAGGGTGGTAAATAACCCGTTCACAGCATCACTGAAGTGCTCAGCAAAGAACACATGAGTGTCTGATGGGCTACTCGCCAAATTGCGAAGCTCTTCCCACCTACGGAGGAGCAAGTTGAGGACAGAGAGAGAGAGAAAGACTGCTGTGAATAGGAACTCCAAGTACCTTGATCTTGCTTTTAGTTAGCTAGATCTTTAACCACTTGACTACACCAAAAGGCAAGAGAATATAGAAGTTGTGGTTTTACACAGACACATTTATATTACAGATCATATGCTGCAGTAAAATCCTTGTGGATATACTGTGAGATGCCAAAGCATATGGTTCCGAAAGAGCTCTGAGCTACATCATTCATCCAAACATCAGTAATCCACAAAAACATCTCAAGAGACACATTCCCAGCTGTTAGATTTGTCTATTAATGTGAATGTATCCATCAAGACTCTTTTCTTCCGGCACCCATTGGGAAGCTGCCACAAAGCCTCAAACCAAAAAGAAAAACACCTTTAGACAAACACATTCAGACTGTCAGTAGTCTTTTAGTGTACAAGAACACATTTGGAAGTGTACTTGCTCTTGTGTCAGAGAGCTGTCAGCACATGTTCACTGACTAATTGAGTTTAAAACATTTAAACAGCACCATTACCTGCAAAACAGGACTGCTTGCACTCACTAAAAGCACCATGGTTTTACCCTGTTTTTTGCATGGTACAATAGGGATTCCATGTATTTGGACCTGTACCATGATAATACCATGGTATTCTTTTACATACCTTGGAGTAACATGTACGTATTAAAGTACATAAATATATGGCAATCAATAAATAACACGATATATCAAAGTACAATATACTGTATACTATATGTTTCCATGGCATGCCCAAAATTAAAGGTTTATAACTCTACAAAAAAACAAAGAGGGTAAAATGTTTGGTATCATTATAATGTTATAGATTGTTATAAATTGTGATAAATGTGATAGATTATGAGACTCTCAGCCTAAGAAACAGCTTAAAAAAATAAAAATCACAAAAAACCTGAGCCAAAAACATTAGTATCTTATTTTTCTGAGTTGACATTATATATCTCAGGGTGTAAAGTAGCTCAGAAAATCTGCTTTTGTTTTCTTCCCAATCATGTCACCCATAACTGAGTAAAACTTTGTGTTGATACAACAATGCAATCAAATAAAAAGGTATGAGTAATGAGATCTCATTCAGTTCAATCTGTGTCATTTGAGCCATTATGGAGTCTGTGTCATGTACGCCATCTCCTGGTGGCCATATGTAATTAGAGTGAACAATCCTCTCTGCCCATATTTGGATGACTTCCACCTCTGGTTGCAGCGATCTGAAACCTAATATGATTGATTTAGTGCTCCATGATCTGGACAAGGTACATAATTTCCAATGAGCCAAATGCACATGGTGTGCTGTGTGCACATTGTGCTTTGTGTGGATGGTCAAATTATCTATGCATCTGATTAAATTGTGTCAGCACGTTTTAACAAAAAAACGTCCTCCTGTTCTAAATAATGGTATGTGATATTTTATGTTCCATTTACATGTATGTCAAAGGCATGTACTTAGCTATTACTCGCAATTTTTTATCTGTGAGTACAAACAAATGTGCTGGTTGTATTCTACTTTTTGAGAGCTTTCCAACGACATATGACACATGGCTATTTAATCAGTTTGATGTTTACACATATTACAATAATATGTGCAGTGCAAAATTATTAATAAATTATCAAAATAGATCACTTCTGAATGTCTGAAAATTTCAAAGCACTTTTTTAGTTTTGGTCTTAATGCCTACATGCTTTGCAAATTACAGCTTCTAAGCTTTTAAACTATACCTACTTTATGTTGGTTAAGTGTCTGTAGTTTTTTTTCTCTCTCCTTGCCTGCCAGCAGGTATGTTAAAAGGAGCATTCCGGGTTCAATACAAGTTAAGCTTACACAACAGCATTGGTTGTATACAAATAGTATAGTAGGTTACAAGACTTTCACCTACTGTTGCACTTGTGTACATTGTAGTGTGACAATAAAGTGATTTGATTTGATACTATTTATTTCCACAAAGTGTGTATTTTAATGTGTATGGGCTTGCCCTATTCCTGTGCTTTACTGTAACCACGATTTTATTTAATTTTTTTAATGAACAAATTATTTAAAGTTATTTAATAAAAAATTGCAAAAAAATGTTTTGTAGTAATTAACATTATGCCACTAATGCTGTTGATTAATGCAACTTGTTTGAACCCAGAACAATCCTTTAATTGTTGTAAAAAATAATATTGTAACAATGCAAAAATCTCAGTAGATCTAAAACTATTATTTTCTTTAAGCAAAATCTAACTTCTTATTTCTGTTATTTGATTTCAGTGATAGATCACCTTTACGTGTTTTTGAAAGGTTATTTGAGATTCAGCTGATAATTGGAGTTGTGAGGTTTTATTGTGTGATTGAGGTTAATGGAAGTGTTTTGTGTTACCTAGGGTAACGGATCCCCACAGCAAACAGAGTCACTCCAGACAGCTTGAGCTCTGAGGCAGCCAGCTGCACTGCCCCCTGGGACTTTCCATCAGATAAAAGGATGACAACACGTGGCGATGTGGAATTACTTCCACTGGAAAACCCCTTCCTCAGAACAAACTTTAGAGCCAGACCTGTCTGTGTGCTGCCACCTCTGAGCAAGAAAGAGACAGACAGACACAATAACTTCAATAACAGCATTTTTAAATAGCCCATGAAATTATGAAACTAAAGCCTATTGGCTATTTAAAAACAAGAAAAGAAACAGGAAAGAAACTGCACTTAACAGGAAAAATCCTGAAGTCTTTAAAGAGAAAGAATTTAAAACAGAGTCTGAAACATCAAAGTAAACTATTGAAGGGTATACAGTGACTGGTGTATCATTGACATGATATTCCAGTCATTATTCCTGACCTTTGTGACTTGTATCACTTCCTCTGTGCAGAAGTGCAAAGTAATAAATTACAACTACTCTCGTTACATTACCTGAGTACATTTTATAATTAGTTCTTAATTACATATTTATACAAGTATAAATAAATAATAGTATTTTTACATTTACTTGAGTTGATTAAAAATGTATTCAAACTTTGCTACATTTATTTTTCACCACAATTACAAAGTACCAAGTAATGCATAATATTTCTGAATTATTGGGAAGAAGAAATCGCCAAGTTATCAGTGCAAAATCTGCTTATAAACTAAAACACACTGTGCATCATGAACACAACAGCTCTCATAAACTGTCGCCGGTGTCCTCTCTTCTCTAGCTTAGACTTTCTGCCTTGTCATTATACAAGAACTTTAATACTGTGATTTTATGCATATATTATTTTATTCTGGAAAGGAGCCATTCATTCTGGTACAAGGGAACCGTCTGTACATGTTTAACCACTGATCAAACTTCACTTGTTTTTTAAAGTAGGCAATGTTTTAACTGTGTCAAAAATTAACACAATGTAGTTTGACATATATATGTGATATTTTGTTTACTTGCTCCTGTATGTCTAAAACAAACTTTTTAAATACCTTAGAAGGATACAATGCCAATCTTGTCGAAAAATTAACGGGGACTCGGGGCAAAAATATCCCTAAAGTTAAAAATATAGAGGTAAAATTGCCCACGCAACGAGTTCCCATGTTTCATTAATAATATCTGATATAGTTACAATTACATACATTGCGGCCTTCTTTTGAACATAATTGTTTTTCTTGACGTCCAGTCCCTCGCACCATTGAACGCACGAATGTGCTCTCTGCTTCTATCAATCCACATCATATTGGTATTGGACTCCCGCATAAAATTCCGTAACCGTTTGCCACTCTTGTTCAAAATAAACTGTCCTAGCAGGTAACACTCTCGCTTATGGTTTGTACTGTACTTCCCTGCACTGTGCTGCTGTTTATCTGTCTGAAATGCCTCACCCACTAGAGGCCATCACAAAACATAATGTAACCAAATGCTACAATTTCATTTATAATAATATGTCAATATGTTAAATAAACAATGTTAATTAAGACTATTATTATAAATGTAATACAATAATACATACACAGAACAACCACTTTTAGTGTTTGAATCAATCATATCTCTCACTAAACACTGTAAAATGTTTATTTTTTTGCCTTATTTTATTCAGTTGGCATGTAGGAGTTGATAACTGTTTGCTTAATAATCTCATTCCAAATCTGGATAATTGCTGCAATATCATTGAGAATAAATGTCATCCTCTATGATATTGCATTATATCAGCTTTGTACAATATGTTAACTTAATAGCTAAAATACTTGGACATACATGAAAAACCTGAAATAGGAATGTGTTTCAGTCACAATGCACATTATAGTTTAGAGACAATTTTGTATTTTTTGAGTTTGAATCCTCTTGCAGCAATGCAGGTCTTTGGCATTTAGAAGCTGCTAATTTAGGACCTGTGGGGAGTCTGTTTCTGAGATTAGAGACTATTTACTTGTCTTTTTGTTGTGCGTCTGGGCCATCCCCTTCCCTCTCTATCCTGGTTTTAGATAATTTTTTCAAAACAGTAATGCATGGAATATCCTTCATCTCTCTAAAACAATAGACTTTAGGACAAAATAGAATTTCAGGATAAATGTTCTTTTTGCCTATTTTATTTATTTACTTGCAAGTGTAAAGCCACTTGTAAGAACTCAATACCTCAGCAAATTGGGAAAAAACCCACTGTATTGTGATTGCTGCATGGTAGCGCAACCAATTGCAATTCTCTAATAATAAGAAAATGTTCTTGAGTTCCAAATTAGCACTTCAGAATGCTTTTGTAAGGAATAGGTGACACGGTACATGTTTGCCATCAAGGGTAAAGAAAAATAGAATAAATACCACTTAAAACAATTATTTCAAACCTTAATTGTAATTTGCAATTAACGATTTTGGCAGTATTTTTGATCAATTTAATGCATCCTTGGTAAAAGGAAGCATCATTTTCTTTCAAGAACAAAAATGTCTTTGTGTTCCAAAATTGGAAGCGTATAAACTTGTAAAAAAGTAACTTGTAAAGTAATTACTAAAGTAGTTTTTCATCAAACTACTTATTTACTCTTACTTGAGTCATAATATTTCTCAGTACTTGTACTGTACTCAAGTGAATTATTACTTCAGTAGCAGTACTTTTACTTAAGTAAAAAAAAATCAGTACTCTTTCCACAACTGCAGGGAACAGTCAATCAGATACCCACACCAGTGCAGTCAACGTCACAGAACACAATAAAGACGACAGACTGGCAGGGAGTTCACTGACTGTGTGTACTCTAATCTCTTATTAATTTAATTACAGTGGCCCCTCAAAGGGTCTTAGGATAACACAGAGGCCTTTAGTTCCCTTCACTGTGCAGTGTCCTTAATGTACCCCTCATAGTGAAACCTAAACCAGTCAGGTTCACACTGGCTGCAGCTTCATCTTTGGGCAAATTTAGACTCATCTTACCTTACTTTCCAGTTTAAACGCATTCTTCGCACTTTAGAAATTCAACAATCAGGGTCCAAAATTTGCACTCGAAGTAAATAAAACAGCTGGCCATTAACTGTTTTAGGATTTACCATATAATGGATGGTCCATTTCGCAATGTAAGAACAATAGTCTCACCTTTATTTTTCTCACAAAAGAGATGAGCAATTTTACATTTATGGATTTTGCAGATGCTTTTACTGGAAATACAGTACATTGCATTTAAGCAATACATTTGTTTTTTCTTTCTGTAGGCTATGTTCATTACCTGGGAATCAAACCCATGACCTTAGTGTTATTAGCTACCAGATGAGATTTAGGAGCCAAATCAAACCGAAGAGATTAAATCTGTGGTGTGTACAAAACTGAAAACAACTAATTAATAATGACGTAATTAAAAGAATGTTCTGAGATGAGTGTTAGAAGTGCATTGCAAGCAAATCACAAGGAGAGATTAATTCACAAATTTCAACACAATTCTGTCTTTCTACACCATAGGCAACTGTCCTGTGTTCCCAAAATGTATCTGAAAAAATACAAGTTTTATTTAAATGTACCATACTATGCTATGTTTTCAATTATGCTGATAGACTATGAAATTAATATGATTAAATTATGCAATGACCTGTACTGATTGCCATAAATATGCAAGGGGAAAACATGTACAGTAAATAGGGCTTGTCAGAGGACAATTAGTATAATCTGTATTCTGTATTATATGCCAAATACAGTTGCATATGGCTGGTAAATTCTTGGAATCCACTTCCATTGGCAGATGTAGCAAAAATATTCTGGACCCTACCTACTATTTTTCATCCCTTAAGAGTTTCTCAAACTATGGCATAAAAACTACATTTGTCACTACTGACAATGCTCCTTTATTCAGTGTTGTAAAACATGATCACTTCCATCCTACAGATATTGACTGAGTACCAGTGGAGAAGCAGGCATGTGCACAGCTGCATATCTCTCCATCATCTTCTCTCATGGTTGTTCAGCTAGACAGACAAGTGCTGATATGTTCATGGGGTGGGAATCCGAAATGGTAATTTCACACCCTGTCAATGAGATGTGGTATGTCCTGACTGGGTGATGAAGTTCAGGCCAGCTGTATGCTCAAGAGTACAATTCTCCTACTTGTCTTTACCCCAAAAACCATCAATTCAACCACATCAACCCATCCATAATACCACAGCAAAATCAGTTGCTTTCAACTGAAAATACACATGCACACAAATGAAAGAGTAAAGATAGACCGATAATTGGTTTGACAGATATTTTGAACCAATATTTACACCATCGTATGTCAGGTCATTAATATCGGGTTTACTAATAAAGTTATACATAACCCGAAACTAAAATGAAATCACATAGTGGAAGAACATTTTAAGACTTAAATATTATGAATTTAAGAAATGTTCTGGGTTCAACAGAAGTTAAGCTCAATTAATAGCATAATAATTAATTTGTGGCATAATGTCGATTACCATAAATATTAATTTAGACTTGAACCCTCGTTTATTAAATTTTCAAAAGTGCAGCCACAACTAGTTAGCATTTTATTGTTAACATAATTTCAAGGTGATAAAATCACTTACTAACCTTATCTGTGTAAAGTTTATCGTATACGGATTACAGGGTTCACTGGTGTTACGTAGATGAAAACAAATTTGTAATTTTGGATGTAACAACACAGATAAGCTTAGTTAACAATTAAAATACACTAAAATCATTTGAATACGTACAATGTTTAAGTCTTGTGACCATATTTTGAAACAGTGTGTATTTTAAATGTTTAAGTACTGGCCCCATTCACTTCCATTGTAAGTGCCTCACTGTAACCGCAGTTTTATTTAAAAAAATAAAAACAAACAAAGAACAATTCAAAATATTTTTTTTGTGGCAATCAACATTATGCCACAAATGCTGCCGATTGAGCTTAACTTGTATTGAACCCAAACATTACTTTAAGTAAAGAGTCTAGGACAAGTGGATATTGCCAATAAAACAGGTTAAAGAAATGTGCAATATTAGTCTCGTAAAGCAGGCTGTTCACCTTTAGGAGATTAGTTATGACTTGGTTATTATTCTGTCTAAAAGCAGAAAAAAAGAAATTTAAAATAGGCTATGCATATTAGACATCGGCCAATTAAACATAAAAGCATTAATAATCAGCATTGGTATTGAAAAAAAAATTATAACAATATCTTTGATTGCTAATTAAGAGTGTGTACAGTGTAAACAGAGGTCCCTGTGTCTGTGCTGACATAGTCTCAAGGATAAAACTTAGAAAATGGAGTAAGATATTTGTCTTCCTCCACAAGAGAGCACGCACAGGTAGTGCTAAGCCCTAAACAAACAAATCACACTAATCTCTGTACCTATAGTGGATTTTCTTCATCAGTTTCCTCAGCTCCTCCTTGCTCTTATAGGAGTCTAGACTGATATCCAGTTTGGGCGTGGAACCAAACTGAACCACACCAACTCTCACCTGGCCAAAACACAGCATATACTTTATTTTAAACACAAATAAGAACATTTGTTTGTTCTTTATTACATTATGAGGCCAAAGATTTAAAAACGGTCCTGTAAATGTTAGTTCACCAAAAATGTAAATTAAATATTAATCAGCATGTTATTTTATCAATACATATTTGAGGCATTGATATATTAACATTAGACAATATTCAAATTAGTATCCTAATTTATGTGCTTTCAATTCACTGCCAGTTGCATTCTACTCAATGTAGTCTGACGTAATAGCTTTGGGAGACCACAGGGGGCGACATACAATTTTCTGAGGCTAGTCTCAGCATTGACAAGGCATCACACACATTAAAAAATGATGGCAGTAAAAAATTAGGAAGGTTCTTGTACTACTTAAAGAATTAAAGTGACGTTGAGGAGTTTGCAGGTTAGTGTATGAAACTGGTGTTACTTTGCAAACTGAACTATTAGAAATGGTGACTTTTATAAATGCAATTTTCCTATATGTAGCATTGAGTAGGTCTTTTATACAATCTGTTAAACCACAAAAAGATACATACCTGTACTGAAAATATATTAGATAGAAATTAATGGAAAACTAAGCAAGTTGAGCTCTGTGGCACTTTAGAATTTGTAACAGCCTCGGAGACGTTGATCCGGCGATGTGTGCGAACGTACCCTGCTGCTCAATATGTTTGAAAAGACAAAGAATATTGTGCTACGAGCAGCCCTATTTATATCTGAAAAAATCCTGATATATATTGATAATTCGGGAAAATCTACAGATTATTGATACGTGAAAACTTAATCGATCCCAAGCCAATTATTTTCTCACCTTCATTTCATTTCAAACCCTGATGCTCTTTTCCAGAAAATTTAAGTTAATCATGAACACGGCTGTCCATGTCCCCATCCACTTTCATTGAATGGAAAAAATCTATTCTGCTAAATATCTGATTTAGTGTTCCTCAAAGTCAAATGAGTTTGGAATAAGGGTGAGTAAATAATGGCAGAATTTTCATTTGATTTTTAGTGAACAATCCCTTTAATTTGACATTAGTTTGGCGAGTCTTGACCTTGTCTGGACTGATGTCCAGACCGTCACACAGCTTTAACATGTAGTGCCTTGATCGTTCGAATCCTCCTTTCCCAACGCTATAGGAGCTATCCATCACAAAGAGAATGTCCATGGCTGCGGAGCACTGCATCACTGACCACACAAACAAACAGAAGAAAACACAATCCATTTACTGGCTTTCCCATGGTTCCCATTGAACTAGTGCACCAAAGTCATGAGTAATAGGATTAACCCCATGACATATGAAATATAACAGCAATGATGTAAATAACAGTAATAGTGGAACGCTCAGTTAAACACTGGCCTGTATTTGACACCCTTAAGAGCTTAGCTGTAGCTCGTGGCATGTTTAAGCTCACTTCCCAAGCAAAGATAAATACTTACATACACATTACAGCAAGTTTGTGCTAGTCAACCAGCTAAATTATAATCCGTGTAGCTGTCATGTTAGAACCCGCCGCCTGTCATAAAGAGGATGATTAGACAGACGGCATGCCACTGTCTGTAAGAGCACACGCACAAACATATACACACACATTCCCAGGCTTTCTTTTCATTACAGACTCTTTCACATGTTCCAAATGCAACTTAATTTACAGCTTTCTTTACACATAAACACGTTTTCCATCACACACACAGAGACTTTTGACTTATTGACATTACATTCATGGGCATAGCAGTCATTTTAAAAGTGGGGAAGTGGGAACGGACACAGCTGTCAGTAGGTGGCTCGCACAAACCCACCACCTACAGTGCAGTATTAATATATTACAGGACATAATAGAGCTGCCAACTTTTGAGTTCAGCTTGGCGTGAGAGTTGTTGGGGTGGGGGGTGTTGATGGATGCTGTGCTGCTGCTTTCCCTCTGATTGGTCTGAATAACTCACTTCTGCACAGTGCTGCCTGCTCTGTCTTGTCTGTCCATGCACTGTCAGTGCCCTCTTTGCTCCGCGATGTTATCACTACGTGAGTTAAGGGACGTGTGGCGTGAGAACAGTGTCAATTGCATGACTCTCACGCTCAATGCATAACTCTGGTTTCTGTGTTCCTCATCTCTAGATTATTAATTTAGATCGACATCAATGTTGATAAAAAACATCGATAAATGAGCATTGTTGAAAACAACTTTTGTCTGACTGACGACCTATTACGTAAGTGTTGTTTTGGCTCATGAAATTCACGTGTGATTGGCGGAATGGTTCTTAAACAGCCCAAAGTAAGAAAACACAAAGAAAACTGTATACAAATCCACCATTTGGACTCGGCATGGGTTTAGTTTAGAAAAGTGCGGGGGACAAAAAAAAAAAAAAATCACCTTTTTAAAGAGTGCGGGCGACGTGTCCCCCATGTCCCCAGCGGCTGCTATGCCCTTAATTTCTATGGCAACACATTGGCATTAGATCAGTGACTCTACTCACACACAATCAGTTTCAATAGAGCCCCTCTACACTACAGTGCAAATGTTGAGTCATCACATGAATATAAAAATAAAAAGAGCACTCACTTTCTCCAACACCATTGATCTTCATAATGGTTTCAAGATCCGTTTGAATCTCCAGCACAGAGAAAACGGAGCAAACTATCGAGAAATAGACACAGGAATTGTGAAAGATAGAGGGCATAAGAAGGACACAGAAATAAAAGCAAGTCAAACAGATCTGATTATTGGTACATCATTTCTAGTATATAATGTAATTCAGCATAATGTAACAGGACATGTTTTCTCAATTTTCACCCAGGTACCCCCACATGGACTTAAAAAGTTAACAACAGAGTGCACAAATGAATAATTTGAGCACAACTCATGGATAACTGAGACCTGACCCCAAGACACAGCTCTGCATGGAATTCACTCCCTGTGAGAGACGGCTGGTGCTAAACATCCTTTGGAGGGGGATAATTCACCAATTCAGCAATCGGCATTCCAGTAATGCCCACTGGACATGAAGAGAACGGTCAAGCTGTCCTGTGACAGGCTTATGTTTCGCGCTCGAGCGAGCAGGGCTCGGAGCAACATGCTCTCTCATGCATACAATCATTGATTAAGAGGACCATGTGAACAGCCTAGAGCAGAGAGCAGAGTGAAGTCCCTACGTAGTGCTCCTGCAGAGTGGAGTGTGCTTGAGAATCACACACTTTAATCATTTGCTTTTGTATCTTAACTCTCATGCCATCATGAGGAGGACCGCTCTCTCAGCGCTGCACCATGGTAATGGCCCTCGGCCGTAGAAAACTGCAGAACCCCCTTGGCTAGATCAGGGGCAAAGGGTTTTAGCTCCGTCAGGGCAAAGTTATGAGGACATAATTTTAACCCCATTTAAATTGAATCCTATTTATAGTAGAGATGAATACAGATCTACTCATTCCTGAATCACTCCAATTCTCACAAAATTTCACCAAGATACAGATGTAAGAGCAAAATCATAAAAATAGTACATTTTATAAAACACTATAACTTTTAGATATAATTCTCTGCCACATAATTATTCTGCAGAATCTGTCATAAAATAATATTTTTTTACTGTATCCACTTTTTCAGGGCCCACTTACACAGGATACATTCTTGTGTTCGTCAAGACGCAGCGGAGCGGAAGATGATATAATGCACGTGTCTCGAGACAATGCACGTGTCTCAAGTTTAAATGTTTTTATATAAAAGCACAGTGTTCATGGCACGAGACACCAAAAAAGCAGTGAGCCCCAATGCAACAGTCAATTATATCCACAAAGTGCATGTTTACATCAAAAAAACTATTTAAATATATTATAAAAAAATATAATAAATATTGCAATAATACATTTTGGACAGAAAGAACAGCCACTTGCGTTCTATACTAGATAAGTTCTTACAATACTCAAAAACATGTTAATATCCTTTTCACTCAGATTCGATTACTCCTGTAAACACTGCCTTACAAACAATTTGAACAAACCAAGTTGAACATCCACCCTGTAAAAACAGCAGACAGGATCGTGTTTTTCTGAAGTTTAAAAACACCTGGCTATATATGTCCTTCAGTGAAAGTTGTAAGAATTACAAATACATCTTCAAAGATGAACCATTTCGATGACAACATTCTGACACTATGCTGTAGATTTAGGATGCATTGGTGTACCCATAGTACCCTATAACACCAAGCCTAAAAAATAATGGAGACCTAATATCCAGAACTGCTGCTTTTGACAGGAAACAATTTTGCTGTATTAAGTTGCTTTTGGTTTGTGTTTGTTTGCTTAGGATGAACAATGCTCCCAAACAATATCATATATTAATCATATATTTCTAATAATTTTCTAAGGAAATCAAGGAAAATTTGACTGCTCATTATACAACCCCTTTAAGCCAATCAAGCCTGTGTTCAACTTAAAGCTTTATGATTTGATTCCAACATGTATAGTAAGTATACAGGTAGATTGAAGCTTTAAAGCACAATATATCAACTGGTAACATTGGAAATGTGATGTGAGAGCTAGTTATTTTCATGTTCAGAACGTGATCGATGACCAGCAAGTCATTCTTTAGTGATGAACAGTGGTCCTGAACAAGTCAACTCTTACTAGGTCATGCTGATCCTCCCCTCAAACCCTGCGGTGATACCCTCTCACAGATTGCTTTGTGGAACCAGGAGACATTTTTTTTCTAAAGGTCAAAATTCCTTCTTAGACTTATGGAATATGTCCAGTTAGTGCTGGAAAGTATTGGGAATAGTGCTGGAAAGTAGTGGGAATAATGCTGGAAGAACACATGAGTAGATATCTCAATTCAAGGCTTTTAAGGGGAAGGAAAAATCCAATAAGGCCTGGTTTGAACAGACCAACAAACAGTGTAATGCCCAGAGTTGGATACATTACTTAAAAATAGTAATCCACCACAAATGACTAATTATTTGTCTAAAATTGTAATCAGACTACTTTACTAATAGTTTCATTGAAAAGTAATCACATTACAAATTACTTTAATTTTAAAAAGTTACTTTCTAAAGCACTTTTCTGCTCAACCAATTCAAAATGTCTAAAATTCTGTGACTACCTTTACATGGACACCAGAAAGCGGCTTATTGCGAGAAAGCAGTGTTCCCCTTTACTGTATAAGTGGCATACTCTTTACTCCCGTATACATGCAGCTCTGTCAGTAAGCAGCTTTCTCCACAGCAACATACTTTTTTGCGACGCATGCATAAATAACAAACATAGACTCAGAGGAAGACTTCACTAATTTATTCCCCATTGCTTCGCTTTGTTTCTAGATATTCAAGAGATGTTGATGTGTTTGTTTCCATAACTTTCCATTGGGATATGCAATGGGATTGCACTGAATAATAAGGATCCCTCTTGCATAAAAATCCAGGATTCCCTTGATGTTCAAACGCATATATGAGAATGTGAGTGACCATCTTTATTTTACATTGGTGTGTATAAATGGGTATAGTTTATAGTGTAGGTGCTTTTCCCACCTTACTTCGTGAAATGTTGAATTCTTTCTTCTTTGTTGACGTTTTCTTGGGCTAAATCCTATGTAATCCCTTAAATGGTGTAAGGAAATTGCATTCTCATTTACATGACATTTCTGTATGCTGCTTTCTGGTAAAACTCTGGAATAAACTGTTTACTTAAGTGCATTTAAACGTGGTCATTGTTACACACACAAATCAAATACTCAGCACTTCACATTTCTCCTTCACAATGACTCGTTATAGAGCCATAATTCAGGTATTATACATAAAAAATATATTAGAAATAATCATAACCCTATTATGTACTTGAAAGTAATTTAATTAATTGAAAGTCAATAACTGTAACCTGATTAAAAGAACTTAAAATGTAATGCACTGCTTTTTTCCCTTTTTATTTTTTTTTACTAAAGTAATTAGATTACAGTAACTAAATACTTTTTAATTGGATTACACCCACAGGTTTAGGGTTACCCTAACCCCTAATGACACACATATAAATAAAATAAACATAATACACCATCTTTGCATCCTTCAGTCTGATAACACCCATTGTTCTTGCAGGACAATTGCTTTTAGAGTGAATGTACTCGGATAAACAAAATCAAGTCACCAAAAATAACACATGTCTAATGTAGGGTTGTACAATTAAATATATAAAGATAGATACATAAACAAATCAAAATCAAAACTGCAACAATGTACCATTCTAAAATGTGAATTTTTGAATTGACCACTGCTTAGTCAACAACCAATATGCACAGCTCTGCCCCATTGTATAACGTAAATGCAAATGGAACCTCTGCTATTGGTAGAAATTTATTTTGTTAGTATTTTAACCAAACCTTCAAATATGACCACTAACTTCGGACAATTTGTCCCAATTCCAGTGAGGAATGGTGGTTACACTCAATGCAATTCATTTTAACATCACGTATGGGGTTTGATTATCTGTTGATAAAGATTTTTGAAGCACTGTGTTAATTGAGTGCTCTGGAATACTTCAAATAGGACCTCATAATTCTGTTTCAAACTGGCAAATTGTCTTACCTTGACCAAAGAGGAGCATGAGGAGGACATGCAGCCAGCTGCTTGATGACATGTTTGAACCCTTAAATGTGAACAAAACAACAGTCAATTTAAAAGTAGGAAAGATTTATGCAGAAAGCACCAAGGCTTTGATAAGTTCAACTATTGAGCAGGTGTCTACAGGAGAAAGAAAAAGGCTTTGAGAATGCTAACAAAGGCAAAAACAGCTGTGAGAGACTATAAAGGAAACACATTTGTGAGAGAAAGATTTCTTGGAATTTAATTTAAGGGTTCGGGGACTTGAGGTTAGTGGGGCAGCAAAAGGTTTTATCGATCCTCATGGGCATTGGTCAGACATGCACTGGACTTTCAAAGAGCCAGGCTGAGGGCTATTTCAGAATCCAAACCACAATCAAAAGCTCTAGCTAATGGATGATGCCTGGCCCGGCCAGACAAGGGGTTGTGAGGACTGAGAATATTGTATGACATTGAGATTCTTTAGTGGCCACTCATTCTTTTTCTCTTTTACATCCATGCACACTCGAACATTTTGTGAATAAAAATAATACAAATCGAGTCAGACTCTCAACATCCTCAACCCTTGTGGCCCATCTCAGACTATACTTTAGTGGTGCAATGCTGCATTTATTGTTGGGTAGCAATATCATTTATTATACAGGAATTTTTATCAACCTGATCACACAGGATGTCTGCATATTGCTTCCAAATGCTCCAGTACCCTGATATCTGCCCCATTATGCTGAGTTATTGACAAGCGGCATTTCCCATCACACAATTTTGAATCATTTCAAGTGTGTTTACCTTCTCCTGTGATGCGACTGATAGCGTGTTACAACAGCAATGTGGGAGACCTGGGTTCTTGCCCCATGTTGAAACCAGGAAGTTTTCACATTTGCACAAACAGTTCAATTTTTTACTCCTAAGATTAAATTTTTTATGCATGAATAATGTGAATTGTCAAAAACAGAAGAATATGAAAGTGGAGATTTATAGTAAAAAAGACTTCAGTATTGATCAGTTTCTCACCCACACCTATCATATCGCTTCTGAAGATATAGATTTAACCACTGGAGTCATAGATTACTTTTATACTGCCTTTATGTGATTTTTGGAGCTTCAAAAGGTCTGGTCACTGTTAACTTGCATTGTAAAGACCTACAGAGCTAAGATATTCTTTTAAAAATCTTCATTCGTGTTCTGCAGAAGAAAGAAAGTCATACACATCTGGGATGGCATGAGAGTGAGTAAATGATGAGAGAATTTTATTTTTTGGGTGAACTATCCCTTTAAATGAGCCTAAACTGCAAATGACACCTTTTTTGTTTTACATTTATTAACAGCAATAAAAGAACACAATAAATCCTTTAATAGTTTAAAGTTTGATCAAACACTTCTTCGTTTTGAAGTTTATCATACACATAAATTGTGTGAAATGTAACGGAGTATTAAAAACACTGAATCAGTATTTTAATGAGGATTGAGCCGCTCGATATAACATTAGTTGATATTTAAGGATCGATCTGTCCATCCCTAGTGTTCATCCTATGGAGTGAAGACCATAAGATCTAACCACATCAAGTTTGCCATTTGGGATAAGGGCATAAAAAAAAAAATATAAAAAAAAAGGGTCAAACCTCACCGACAGCAGACGAGCATAAGTCTAAGCCAACTCTAAAGTCATCACAGCTGACTAATCATTTACCCATCTGTGGTTTTGAGAAACGTGGGAGCAGAGCCCTAACTTCAGATATTTAAGGAGAAAACAGCATGATACTCATCTCAGATCAAGTCTCCATGCAGTACCAACATACTCCCCTGACACATTCTTAAGCCTAAGGCAAAAATTCACACAATTTAATAAAAAAAATATGGCTCTAAAATAAGCACATATAGACAAACATCAACTGGCAGCACCAGACTGGTGAATAATTTACTGCAATGGGTCACTGGTTTTAATCTCAATGCCTATACCTGTTCTGCTCTGCAATCAAAGTGAAACCAACAAACCTCAAAAACCAACAATGTTTAAAAAAGGAGAACATGCTCATGCTGAGACTGCTAGTATTATCTGTTCATTTTAAAATACATTATTTATTAGCTACAAGATGACATTTTAATCCACTTAATGGATAGACATACCTACTGACTAGATTAGCAAGAGTTTTTCTAGGAGTCTTATTAGTAGAAAATACCTCACAGACACATCCATTATGCACATTTAAAAGAACAGTTCACCCAAAGATGAAAATTCTGTCATTCTATATTCACCCTTAAGCCATTCCGAACATGTATGACTTTCTTCTGTGGAACAGAAAATTAGTTAATTATAGAAGAATGTCCAAGCTGATTTACAATTGTTCTATTCCATGCAATAACAGTGAGTGGGGACCAAAATTCAGGGAATAAAATCTTAAATTTCAGTTTGTTCCGCACACAAAGCTATCATAAGACTAGGAATGTAGTGCATAAGTTGTATAAAATATGAGCTACTTTTAAGATTTATATAATTCATTTTTGTGAATTTAGAGCTCAACAGCCCCAGTCCACATCCAATTATTGTACTGAACATTATGCTAAATTTCACCATTAATGTTCCAATAAAGAGAGAAACTCAATAAGGGTTTGGAACAATATGAGGGTGAGTAAAGGCCAAAGTATATTTTGATTGTCTGTGTTGTTGATTGGAACACACTCGGTATGAGTGACGCAAAGTTTGTCATCAGCACAATTTGCGCGGTCTGCCTCACGCGGCCTTGATATTCTCGATAAGCAGACAGTCTTTGCCTGCACACATCGTTGGCGCATGTGTCTGCCAATGATTGTACTTAAAGAGCATCACAAGCATCGTAGTGCACATGCGTCGAAAGCATTCGTATTCGCTTGCTGTCAAAAGAGTATCTTTTGAAAGACTGAGTAATCAAGAAAGCGGAAAAACTTTAGGTTGCTTGCAATACTCCAGTTCTCTGATAACCTGAATTGAGGTATCTCACTAAGGGAATGCTCCAGGCTTGACCTATTGTGGAAGCACTAATGACACAATGTCTGTCAAGATTGACAGACCAATCGCTGCAGCTTTTAAGGAGTCCCACCTCCTTAATATAAACCACAGCTACCTGTTGCTGCCTCATTCTCTGCAAATCTCTTCTCCGTGCAAACTGCAAGGAGGCCAATGATGTGAGATACCTCATTTCATGTCATCAGAGAACCGGGTGAAAAGTTCTCTTACCTTAACCTAAAGTTATTTTTCTAACACTCACATTTCAATCTGTATCTCACTAAGGGATATAGAAAACTCCCTAATTGCATACTGTAAATGTTGGCTGAAGCAGATGCCACAAGCAGAGAAAACACAGAACTTAACTAATAAATGTAATCATTGTCTTTGTTATACAATAAATGCAATCAGAAACATAAGAATGTGGATCTGCTACTATATAGGCTACTGCATATGTGTGTATGCTTATTGTACAGTTTGCTGCATTCCCACCTCAAAGATAAATTGTGCCACTGAAGGCTCTGTAACATCCAGACTGTAAAACTGAAAAATGTGTGGAGAGACAACCAAATCGCCACAGGACAAATCTCTAGAACTGAAATGCTCTTGAATAGTGCCCAGGACATGGCCAAACCCCTTGTGGAGTGAGCCTGTAATCCCTCTGGAGGTTGCTGATAAGAGCTATTATAGCATAGCACAATCACGTCCACCACCTAATGAGAGAGGAGCTGGCGAGAACTAGGTTTTCCCTTAAGAGAGTCACACCATGAAATAAAGAGCTGACTTAATCTCCCTTCGGGGTCTTGTCTTTTGCACATATGCCATCAAAGCATGTACTGGGCACAAACAATGCAGCCTCTCCTCCTCTGGGGAGGACTAATGTGGCGGGTGTAGAGCAAACAAGTCTACCGACTGGCACGTGCTTGAGGAGTCACTCACCTTAGGCACAAATGCCGGGTTTGGTCTAAGGGTTCATTTTTGACCTCCCTGAATGAACAACATACACTACATGGAGGAATGAACTGATAAAGCATGTAATTCACTTACTCGTTTAGCAGTCGTGAGAGATATTAACAAAGCTGTCTGTAAAGAGAGCAGCTTTAACGTAATACTCTGTAGCTGTTCAAACAGGGGCTGAGACAGCACATTCAGGATCACAGATTTCAAAAATCAGTGGATGCTGGCCCATACTGCCAGAGTTGATGCACACATGACATGCTGATATAGCAGCCAAATAGACTTTGACCATAGAAAAGGTCTTGCAGAAAGCACAATACATCCATCACCGAACACAAGTATGGAACGACACATTGTCCAAACACCATCATTCAAATACTCCCCATTTGAGATCATATAAGGAATGCGTCAAGAATGCCCTCGTGCTCTGAATCATTTCAGTCACTCTTGAGGGGAAACTGGTGTTGTTTAAATTCAGCCTCTCACAGGCCAGGCCCAAAGAGAAAATTCCTGAGGAGAAGGATGGAAGATTTCCCCACGTGCTTGAGAGAGAAGTTCTCTTTGCAGTGATAGAGGCCAGGGTGGTCGTAAAGCAGCTGTGCTATCTCTGCCTTCCGCAGCCTCCCTAGCCTGTTCGGAGCTATAAAAATAAGAGATTAATTGAACTCGCTCACTCACCGTAGTGTCGGTCTGATCAGACACAGAAATGTGTGAGGCCACGGTGCATCGTCGCCCACCAGGGAGAAGAACAGAGGTCATTGCGCATCTTCTCGCGATGCGAAGAGATCCATTGCTGCCTGTCCGAATCTCTGCCAGATGAGGCCTGTCACTTTAGGGTGAAGCCTCCATTCTCTGTACAGTCATATTGGGAGTCATATTAATGTTATTTTGTTTTATTTTTGTGTCCGTTTTTCTTTTTCACACAAATCTGTGCCCACAGCATTCTGCCTCGGTGCATGAGAGAATGTTTTATTTGAAAATACCATGAATACTTGTGTGAACCGTCTTCTTTGCACTTAGAATACACCCCGTGGGTGGAAGGAGGAGAACATTTGCGGGGGGCCACATGGCAACGCTTGTTATCGCCCCGCGCACACTTCGGAAAGAAACTTAACAGTCTGTTTTGAACACAGAAAAATGTTCAACTTCAAGCATCTGTCTCTGTTTCCCTGCAGGAGGGAGATAGTCACTGATCACATGAGAGGCCCGGACAGAGAAGCCCATGGTTCTGTCTCGGTGCCCCTCCTTGAGGTGAACAAATGCCTCAGGTTGCCCATCTCTTGGCAACCTGAGGCACACAGACGGTGTCTCGCAGTGGGTGCTACAAAAGACAGTTTTGGCTGCGAATGGCCCGGCTGCTGCGCCACGTTCCCTGGTTACTGGAGAGGCTGTAAATCAGGCTGTCCTCCCTTTCCAGAGGTCCTGAAACCAGTCTGACTTGACTGATAAGGACGAAACAGTGGCATTCGTGAGAGACATTCCTCAAATGCATCTCCCTTCTTTCTCCTCAGGTTGCACTTCTGGCGCATAGCCATAACGGTGGCACCGAACATGGCCTTAGGATCTATGGGGGTGTCCAAAAACGTGCATTTGTCTTTGTCAGAGAAATTAACAAGTTCAGACATAGGGTTCTCTCACCTACCACCGCCAAACCCATGCTTCTTCCGCAGCTTTGAACTGTGCTACGAGACGTACGCAAGTTCAAGTCTGCGATAACATTCCCATGTCTCCCTTCCCCTGGGCATCAAGCCTCGAGAACCCTTTGACCGTCGCTTGGTAAGAAATAGGCTTATCCCAATATCACCTAATTTCCGCTACACAGGCCGGGATGGCTGGAAGGAACTGCTTCACTGCAGGGAGACCAGATAGGAAACTCTTGTCACCGTACAAGTCCCTTTCAGCTCCCGTACCCACTGACTGTGTCAAACGGCCAGTCAATCGAGCTTAGCCGCAGCCCTGCGACGGGCACTCCTCCTTCATGCTCGTGGCTGGGACTGATCCATGGGCAAAATGGCATCTTCTTCGTCCTCCTCAAGGATGTCAGACAAAACTTCACACCAGCGTAATCTTCCTCTCCTGCCAATATGTCCTCGAACAGTGGGGGAAGGACTGGAGACACATTGTCCATCATTTCGTCCCATGATGGGGCCTGCGGACGCTGTGCTGACTCTTCTCTGGCCTGAGAAGATATGGGTCTTTTTTGAGCATGACTGTGACCCTCATTCTCCCGAACCTTGGTCGAGAAGGATGAACAATGGGGGCAACCCTCCAGGCTGGACAACGCAGCCCAAGCGTGTTTATCACCCAGGCACAAGACGCAATGCAGATGAAAATGTTAGCGGAGATCCACGTGCCACATGCACATAAGCAAGGAGGGCGGCCTATCCCACCTGAACTCTCAGTTTCATTGGTTACCATACTTCTGAGGTAAGTCCGCCACAATGAGAAAACTTAAAGAGAAAATACAATAAGCCACATAGAACTCTCTTATTTTCCTTCTATTTGAAGCATAGTGAGCACCGCAAAGTCAGAAAAACACTGAAAATGCAGAGAGTACAATAACGGAGATAAACTCATTGTGACACATTAGTTCATTCCATTATATTTGCGGTCTGCAAACAGTGAATGGCACACAAAAACTCCATATCCAGTGGTTGCGCTAGAAACACATATGTAACTTTGACGGACTGAATTGTAAAATTTTCATCATGGTCTATTTTCAATAATCAAACAAGCAAGTACACCCCATTATATATACCATGATCAATTGAAATTGTAAAATGTAGCATCCATTATAAATGGCATATACATGACAGCGGATAGGCTTAATTATATTTTTGACTCCCCAAGCTTATGTATGGTAAAACAAAATAATTTTTGGGTTAAAGTAGCAAATTTTCACTGCGCTAAAACAAGATTTAACATCGAAACAACATGAAATAAACATCCGATCAGAAAAAGCACAGGTTCACAGAACTTCTTCAATGTTTTTTCCATTGCAATCTTGTCAAGTTTTAAGTTTAAAGTAACTTTTAGAATTGGGTAGTTTTTAAAGCTTAGAGGTGCTTGAAAAAGAAGATTAAGGTACCATGAAAATGCTTGAAAAGTGCTTGAGTTTCACTCCTAAATAGAGGTACAAACCCTTGTAGTCCATGTTGTTGATAAAGGCAGATTAGTCTGTAAGGTTGGATCATAATAATATGCATTTGATGGAATAATTTCTATGAACATTCACTTGAGACACTTAGAGAAAGCAGACATGCTCTAAAAGATAGCAAACATTTGTGTGTGTTATGCCTGCATTTGGGTATCTGATTGGTCAGATTCCAGGTGTTAAGAGCAGTTGAAATGGTAGAGTGCTTATCAGCTTTGTAGTAAAATGAAGTGACTATTGAGGTAATTCTGACCCATGAAGTCCTCAGAGAATACCATTTGATCGTCTCACTAAGAGTTTGACTTCTAAAGATACCCACAGCGCTCCACTCAAGAGGGGGGAAATGGTAGGAATGCCGCCAGACATTCTTAAAGATAGAATCTAGAAAGAATTCTATAAAGCAGTTGTTCTCAACTGGTGGGTCGCAACCGGGGTGGGGGTTAAACAACACCAAATCCACATAATAAAATGAAACAAACTAATTGTGTTACGATATTATAATAGACTTTTCCATACGTTTCTGTGTGGACATCAAAATATTTGTTGTTAATGTAATGTTTTTTTCTATTCAGACTATGTTAATGATTTTTGTATTATTGGGCTTGTGCAGTTCATGGTAATATTAATCAACGTAAATTATTGTATGTATCGACATTTATTATTTTATTTTTTTCACATTTTGTACAAATGAACAGTTTTGATACAGTGCAAATTTGATGCAATGCAAGAAAGTATCAAGTCTATTGTTATTTATTTTCCATTAAGACAGATTTTGCTGAAATTGGCCAGCTTTCGGATGCTTTAGAAAGTTAGACTGCAGTTGTAAAAGGGAATTTGATCAAATCTTGCTCTTGATAAAGTGTATTTTCTGCCCAGGAACGAACGGCACTTGTTCAGCTGCTTTTTAAAAAGGACCTTCTTTGAGGCTGATAATCATCTGGATTCTTGAGCTGCCATCATAAGAGCACCTCACAAAACTGCCATACGATAACCTTGACTAACAACAGTCTCCATCTGTGTGACAAGTGGAGCCGTCTAGGGCTAAAGCAACTAATACAGACTTCTTTATACCTCATTTTAAACATTCCATACATCTAAGCTTTCACTTTAATTTGTTCCTACTTTATCTGTCTATGAACTACATCTTAATCCAAGATCCCCCAACTCCTAACTTAAGTGATATTTGGAAGAGTCAAGTCTCCAACAAAAACCCCAATAAAATGAAGTCCAACAGAGCTTAATCCTAGGAGTTATTCCATCCACTGGTTCAATCATAGTAATCCAGTGCCAATAACCTTCGAATAAATGCAGTCATGAGAAAACTACTAGACCAAACCAGTATCAGAGTAGTAAATTGCTTCAGGTATCATAAAACTATGATATTTTTAAACTTGCTAATTATATTTTACATTGCAGTGCTTAAAAAGGCCATGCTTGTTAATGGACAAGAGACTGGTGTAGCCAGCTGCTTGCTCCATGCACTTTGAGCAAATGAGTGTAGTAATGCACTGGAATCTCCTATTGATCAAAGGATTGATTGACAGTAGTTGAGAGGATCAGGATGTAAGGACAGACAACCATTTAGGTTGTCTGTCCTTATAAAACTATAAGGACTATAAAAGTCCTTATTGAAAGCACAGCAATTATTAAAGTAATTTGTGATGTCAAAACCCCATAGAAACTGCGTGATACTAACCCATCTAATCAGTGCTCGAATTGAGGGGGGGCTGGGGGGATCCGGGACCCCCCCATACGGTATTAGGGACCCCCCATAAGAAGTAAAAAATAGAATTAGGGGGGTCCCTCAGATATTTTTATTTTAGTAAAAAATAATAATAACAAATCTGATTAAATGCATGCAATGGATACGGTAAATTTCATGAATTGATTATTTACAATAATTTATTTTAAAGTTGGCTAGTTGCCATGTCTCTTTAAAATGTAAACGCCCCGCCCCACATCTAAAGTGCTGTGCGCATGACATCGTTGACTGACAGGACTGTTTGATTGGCGCCGCTCCGTTGAAGCTAATTTTAACTTTTAAAAAATGGAGAAAAATAAACCTCCACTCGAGGTCGGGAAGAGAAAGCTTCTTACCGACTTTTTTGAGGGGTAATTGTCTCTCTCTCTATATATCTTTCTACTTGATATCTACCCACACCATATCGGGGCTTTTGTATTCCTTGCGTAATTGGAAACATTTAGGCTTAAGTTACAATTTTTTTCATTATTAATAGTCCTGGTTCTACGGGAGTGCTAGGGATCTCGACGGAGATGGATAACAGCTTTTTAGTAAAGGGAGCAATCGTTGTGTGCTTTCTATGCTTTCTAATTTCCATTCAGAATTTGTATAAATCTTGTTTTTCATGCTGCCAGCCAGGACCAATGGCCACGTAAACACAAAGTTTTGGGAATTACATACGCATTTATGCGGGATTCACTCTTGAAATAGCAATAATTGACATTGATTGCCATGGCATTGTTTGTTTCTGAATAAAGCAGCCTTTTTCACTGAAATGGTCGTTGAATAGTTGCTGACTTACTCATAACAGTGCTTTTCCGCCACCTACTGGACGTAACTATGTAAAAATCGCATGTGCTGAAATGGTTGAAAAATCCCCACCAACACACAGACTGACAGCCTGTTTTGTCACAATCTATATGTTTAATATCTAATAAACAAGTTTCATCCATTTAATCATTTAATCTTTAAAGTATTTTGGAACAAACATTATTATCACAGTGTCACATAATCCATATTAATCATCCAGTTGTTTTTAGGGTAAAAACTACATTGGTAAAAAAAAAAGCTAGAATCATTCTGTTGGATGTACACTACTGTTCAAGAGTCTCTTCTGCTCACCAAGCCTGCATTGATTTGATGCAAAATACAGTAAAAACAGTAATTTTATGAAATATTACAATTTAAAATAATAATACAATAAAATATCATTTATTTCTGTGATCAAAGCTGAATTTTCACCAACGTTTCTCCAGTCTTCATCACATGATCCTTCAGATCTGAATATAAACTTTTGTAGCATTATACACTACCATTTAAAAGCTTGTGGTCAGTAAGAATGTATTTTTAAAAAATGTTGGGAAAGAAATTAATACTTTTATTCAGTATGGTTGCATTGAATTGATCAAAAGTGACAGTAAAGACATTTATAATGTAACAAAAGATTCTATTTCAAATAGAAACTGTTCTTTTGAACTTTCTATTGATCAAAAACTCCTGAAAAATAAAATAAATGTTTATTACATAGTGTGATTATGACGGATCATGTGACACTGAAGACTGGAGTAATGATGCTGAAAATTCAGCGTTGATCACGCATTTTACTATATATTCACATAGAAAACAATATTTCACAATATTACTGTTTTTTTGTTTGTTTGTTTTTTTAATCAAATCAATGCAGCTTTGAGCAGAAGAGACTTTTAAAAACCTTTAAAAAATTGTATTGATCTCAACTTCTGAATGGTAGTGTATATTTCATTTCATTATGTGTATTTATTTAAAAATAAAAATATTGAAACCAAAACATGGCATTGTCTAGTGTGCAGGTAAAGAGGACCTCCAAGGCAAGCACAGTCCATTCCAGTTTAGCAGAGGGCAGTGGCAGGAGCTCAGCACAGGTTAGCAGTGACAAGATCTCAGAAGAGGACAAATGCAGTGATAACAGCTTTATATGGGTCTGTACCACCAACAGCAGCTCAGCACATATCAACAAAAGCAAAGAGCAGGTAAGCAACAGCTCAGAACAGCTAACTCCCACCAACAGCTCTGAACGGCTCAGCACCACAAAAACTCAGAGCAAGGAAGTTTATAACTGGAGAAATCAGTTAGAGATATGGAGGAAACAATACTCCCCATGGCTGTACATCAATGAAATCCAGTGAGTCTGGAAGCCATCTGATTATTTTCTACTGTTTTTGAGACATTTCAATGTATTTTGAAGTTACTTGGGTCTTCAAGAGCCTTATATGTAGTGCCCTGGTATATTTGCCATAGTTGCTGTTTTGGGTCTGCTGCCCTCTAAATCCAGTATTGCTTTAGTAAGTAATTTAAAAGAATAATTATATATATATATTATATATATTTACGCATATTATGATCAAATATATTGTATATTTTGTATAGTGTATATTGCAAGACTAAACCTACACCCCCCGGTAAAAAAAAACTTGGGGACCCCCCATAAGACTTGACTCAATTCGAGCACTGCATCTAATGCTTTGGAGGGATGTTGGAAACTTGTTTTGAGAAAAAAAAATTGTGATGTGTGATAAGAATGTGAATTTAATGTTGTTTTATTTTCAAATATAATCTTTCGAGCACTTAAGGTTAATCCAATTACTTCAGGGTGGATCAACCAACCATTTTATTTTCAGCCAACACAATTTTGTACCATTAATAGCTCCTAATTTGCTGCCCTCGCAATTTGAACTCATTATCCACGTTTAAATACATGACGTCACAGTAGCGAGCAGCCAAACATACGTGGTAACCACTGACGGATAGAGAGAGATATACACTTGACAACCATTTAGTTAAACAAAACAACAACAACAACAACAACAAAAAACGATTGTGGGTGTAATGGTTCAACACTTAGATCCGTTGCTCTGACTATTTGCGCTGTATCGGTTCAGTTTCAGACTAATTATCAACATTATAGATTCACGCATTTATAAACAATCCTTTGTAAACCGTACATATTAAATACCTAATAATTCAGATTCAGTAAATGTCTCACCTCTCAGTGATATACATCCGTCCTGTTCTCGCCGCAGGTACTGAAGTGTCAGCGCTTCTCCAAGTGCCCCAAATCTGAGGCAACAAGTCGTAAAGAACAGAAGAGGGTGCTCTGCTCTCCTAACTTCCGCGCCAACCTCATCCTCAAATCACCTTACTCCATTCATTTCAGATCACTTATTCATTCTTGGTTAATACCAAATCTGTAAATTCGATTGATGGCATCCATATTCTCTTGGAACATAAACTACAGGAAAAATCAGTAACATATTTGTACTTCATGTACATTCAAATATGTGTATATGATCAAGGTTTCTTGACGTTTTTAAATATACAAATCAAGCCATTTTACAAGGCTTACTTGCACTATATAAAAAGAAAAAAAAAATATAACTTGGTTATTTTTTTAATCAAAACAGCATGTTATTGTCAAAAGGCCACATTATATGACAAGGAAACACTGAACAAACCAAACTGGCCTTAGATAAACAAAAACAGACCATGTGGAACAGGAATACAGAGCAGTGATGTTGCATTACTCAAGGTTATGGTTACATTCTCATCATGTCACAAAACAAACATGCAGATATCGCAAGTTACATATAGAATACAACAACAGCAACAATTAGTTCAATAAAATAAAAATAAAATATTTTCCCCCCATAAAGATAAAAGCTATTTTAAGTGCAAGATTACAAACATGGTCCAACAATGCAGTGCAGTTCAATACAGCTTTCTGCTGAGCAAAGACTGCCTTATACTTTTAAACAATTGTCAACATAACTCAACCAGAAGTCATTTAGCTTCACTGTCAAAAAAATAAAATTACTGTGCTGAAAAGGGAGTTTGTTAAACTTGAAAACAACCTTGAGTTACTGTTTGGTTCCACCGACATCCTTCATGAGGAGGATGACCAATTCCTCAATATGGTCAATCTGGGGGGGTATATTTGAAAATAAATAAATTACCACATTCATTTAAAAACTCTGTATGATGGCTTCAATTCGCTTTTAAAAAAATCATAGTAGATTCCCCAACCTTTTGCTTCAGCTCAAGACAACAGCATGAGGTGGGAGCTGAAAAAGCAGACATCAAGCATATTAAATCATTTGCCACAAACAAGTAAAACATTTGTGCTTTAAAACCATTAAAAGGATAATTAACCCCCAAATAAAAAATATTTACTCACCCTTATGTCGTTCCGAACATGTAGAACCTATTAGGGCAAAATGACAGCATCAGTCTTCATTAACTTTCATTGCATCTTTTTTAACAAACATTCAAAGTGAATGGTGACTGAGGCTTTTAAATGTGCCTAATACAGTTGAAGTCAGAAGTTTACATACACTTAGGTTGAAGTCATTAATACTCATGTTAACCACTCCACAGATTTCATATTAGCAAACTATAGTTTCAGCAAGTTGTTTAGGACATCTACTTTGTGCATGAAAAGTAATTTTTCAGATTGTTTCACTTTTAATTGACTATCACAATTCCAGTGAATCAGAAGTTAACTATGACTTTAAGCAGCTAGGAAAAATCCAGAAAATTATGTCAAGCAATGAGCTTCTGCTAGGCTATTTGGAGTCAATTGGAGGTGTAATGTGGATGAAATTTACGGCCAAACTCCATGCCTTTTTGCTTGACATGATGGGGGGGAAGAAAAAGAAAAATCAGAAGAAATCAGCCAAGACCTCAGGAAAAACAATTAAAAAAATTGTGGACCTCCACATGTCTGGTACATTCTTGGGCGCATTTTCCAAACGCCTGAAGGTACCATGTTCATCTATACAAACAATAGTACACAAGTATAACATGCTCTTAGAAATGAACGTAGTTTGGTGCAAAAAATGCAAATCAATCCCAGAACAACAGTAAAGAATGTAGTGAAGATGCTGGAGAAAACAGGTAGACAAATATCTACAGTAAAGTCCTATATCGACATAACCTTAAAGGCTACTCAGCAAGGAAGAACCACTGCTCCATAACTGCCATAATAAAGCCAGACTACAGTTTGCAAGTACACATGGGGACAAAGATCTTACATTTTGGAGAAATGTCCTCTGGTCGGATGAAACAAAAATCGTTGTGAGGCTTGCAAGCCAAAGAACACCATCCCAACAGTGAAGCATGGGGAGGCAGCATCATGTTGTGGGAGTGCTTTGCTGCAGGAGGGACTGGTGCACTTAACAAAACAGATGGCATCATGAGGATGGCTTCACGCTATTCTCCACGGCATCCATGCACAACTCACCACGTGCCCCCATAGAGCAAGAACCCCACATTGTGACCATGAGTAGGTTACCCCATGTGACACTACCCTCCCTAGCAACCAGGCCAATTTGGTTGCTTAGGAGACTTGACTGGAGTCACTCAGCATGCCCTGGGATTCGAACTCGTGACTCCAGGTGTGGTAGTCAGCGGCTTTACTCACTGAGCTACCCAGGCCCAAAGACTTTCAGGCTTCAGGATTGTTAGATCTAGATAAGTTTCAACATATTTTATAATATTTCACGCATTACAGTAATTGTTATCGCATCTGCTCAAACTACGATCGCAAAGCGCTGTTTTCAATTTCCAAAATGCAACTGCTGTGACCGACACAGGAGGCCAACTATGACCTAATGTTGATCTTACATAAACAAAACCCATGAAAGGTCTAATGGGAGGAATGGGACCCCGTCTCCACCTTTGCAACACATAGGCTACAGTTTGTGAAAGGATATAATATAAAGTCTTACCGCTAAAATTGTCATTGCATTTATTATCAATGCAGTAAGAAACCATTGTTAAATCAAAAACGGTTAAAATTAAGTATGAACATGGAATATGATATTGAAGTCAAACATCATTACTGTATGTGGGTTAATAATTTAAGCAGTAAAGATGCATATTGTATGTTTGATGGTTGTTTTAATTTTTATTTGCCACATTTCTTAGGCTTTAGAAGCATGTGAGCAAGTGTATTAATCAACATATCCAACATAATAAAAACAGGCTTAACAAATTAAGTTAAGACTTGTTTTTTCCCGATAATTCAGAAAGAAACTAGATAATTTCTTCACAGTAAAACATAGATATCCCTTCATAATATCATTAACAAACATTATTGCATAATATAATGCTTTAAATGTTATTCAAACGGTAGCGCTGCCCAAACCCACCATTAAAATCTGCTTCTCAAATGAACCCGGAAGCGTGGCTGCCTGCGGTGTAATTTAATCTAGAAGCAAGCCTAAAAGTTTAACATCTGTGGCAGTATGAAAATAACACCGCAAGATTGGCTCGACCAGTGGTGCAAGTTTGGCGAGGCACAATCCCTTTTTATAACCAATAAAGAACAGGGGGAGTTCTCTGGAATCTGTTTGAAAACTGTGATTATTTTTGCAATTCAGTTCGGTGACACAAGCAGTGTAGAAACACACACTTCAGCTGTAAAGTCATATTTAAAAACATTGCGATACTGTCATGTCAATATAAACTCACTTGATGTGGTTCCCACTGCTGGGGTATCTGCAGCTTCCTTGTTGTTTACTTTAGCTAGCTCTACAGCAGGTGGATTCCGATCATTGGGTTTGAGTGTAGGCAGAGCCTCAATCTGACTGGTGGGCTCAGCTTGCTTTGGTGGAGGTTGTTTCACCAGTCCGTAAGGTCTGGACAGTTTCTCAGAAATGAGCACAGCAGCAATGCTTTTTCCACTACTCTCCAACTCTACCCCATAACCCTTTTCTGTGATGGAAAGCACTTTGCCACTCAACGGCTGACTGGCACACAGAGCCTGAAACCTACGTACTGCCTCTTTATTCATCTGACCCTCAACTGGTTCCACACCTGCATGAATAAATAGATATTAGGGATGTCCCGATACTGGTGTGTGTGGTAGATGTCAGAGAGCAGAGCTCAAAATGGTTTTGGGACATTCCAAATTGATTTGTTAAGTGGATCAAATTCTAGGCTTGTGACAATACATGTACAGATCCATAGTCATTCAAGGCCATACAAACAGGAAACAGCAAACCTTCAAGCCAGCAGCGTATTGCCTGGAAAGGCAGTTTAAGCTGGCTGGGGGAGATGGCCTTTAGATTTGCTGCCTCCACCTCACAGGAGTTGCCATAGTCCACAAAATAAACTCTGGCCTTTCTCTCTACACACACTTCTAGTACCATTGCCCTGTACCACTGGCCATCCCCTGCAAAAAAGGAAGGCATGTAAATTGTACAGTACTATACATTAAAGGGATAGTTTACCCAAAAATGAAAATCCTCATTTACTTACCCTCATGCCATCCCTGATGTGTTTGACTTTTCTGCTCAACACAAATTTGAATATATCAGCTCTGTAGTTCCATACAATGCTAGTAAATGGGTACAACACTTTTGAAGCTCCAAATGCACAAATGCAGCATAAAATTAATATAGATTTAACCACTGATGACTTTGATTACTTTTATGCTGCTTTTGTGCATTTTGGAGCTTCATCATTTTGGTACACTTGCATTATGAGGAAAATATTCTGAAATATTCTTTGTGTTCAGAAATCACAGTACACATCTGTGATGGCATGAGTAAACATTTGAGAATTTAAATTTTTGGGTGAACCATATATACACATTTTCAATCTCAGTACAGGAACTTTACAAGGGCATTTTTTTTCTAAGCTCATAAAATGACCCTGCTATTAAATTAACATAGCCTACAAAACTAATGCACCAAGATGACCGCATTTTTCCAGATTTGGAATGAGGAGCTTAAAATTAACGCCATGACAATTGAATGAAACAATGCAAAAATACATATTTCAGAATGAAAATTAGTCAGAGATACCATTCATACATTAAAAGTGGTTAGTGTTTTTTATTATTTCACATCAGGGCATTTATCCAGAAATATTTTTTGTTAATATTAGGCTATTAACTACATTGAAGCATTTGGTTACATTATAGCCTATTTGTGTTCTCTCAGAGCGGATTAACTAAATATGTATCCTAACATCCCACCTACCACACTTTTGGCTTCTGGCTGTTGAGGTGGCTTTTCAAACAGAGATATGCTCAACTAGGGAGTGACAGCGTTACTCACTAGAAGAGTATATTTTAAATAAATGGTTCAAACGGTCATAATTTAGCACATGACAACGAACTGATGCAGAGCATGAAAAGTGGAGTGCCCGTCTGTGCGTCTTATGGTGCGAGCATCCGCCACTGACTCTGCATACCAACGAATATCAGATGATATTGCGAGGGCATTTCTGCCCCCATAATTTAAATGGTTAATTTCTGCCCCTGGATGGAACACGTGAGAGTTGGAGATGAGAGCTGTAACATGTTTTTCTCTCTTCACCATGCAGCTGGTACACAAAGCATTTTTGCCATTTCTGCCTTTGTCAAATGTGCTGCATTATGATTAAATCATGGAACGGCAACATATGAAAGGCGTCAAAACTATAGATCGCTCCAACTTCACACGCTTGCATTGTTAACACCTTTGTTAATCAGAAACAGGAGCAAATGTTTTATCGCGTCACTCATTAATGGAGACAGAGTACAATGACACTTGCATGTTGAATTAACAGGTTTATACATCGGTAAGATCTTAAGTTCAGTAACTATGTGACAAAATGCTCCCTTTACTGTGTCGCATGCTCACCCTAAACTCAATCGCTCAATGCGCTGCCGACAGCTGCACAAGAGAAAGAGCAGATGTACTCAAGCATCTTCTGGAATTACAGTTTTAAAAAAAAAACAAATATATTGATTTGATCATCTGCATCTATTGGTTTAAACATTTACAGCTGCACTGTAAAGTAAATAAGTGTTTCCAGGAATTCCCCGTGCTATGAACGTGGAACTTGCAGGAATTATATAAATTGTGCGCAATACCCACACTGAATTTCAGGCCCTATCAGTATCTTTTTTTTTTGTAAAATTTTGCAATTGTCAAACCATTGTGGCACTATGCAACAAAACGTTTTCATGTAGTTCGATAGTTTTACATACACCATTACAAACAGCTGGCTACAGGGTTCCCACACCTTGCCAAATTAATTTCCAAGACTTTTCTAGTTGTTTGTGATAAAACAACTGGATAAGTTAATCGGTTAAAACCATTAGTAATTTCATAGAAACATAAGTAACATATTTTACAACAGAGCATAACTAGAAAAGATTCTCTGCAGAATTTAAGAATATTTCTGTTTTCCATGACCTTGAAAACCATGTCACTAATATTGGGAATTCATGAGGAGCCATTTCAGAAAACTCCAACTAACCCATTTTAAAAATGGATCCAAATATTTGAATAGATGTCACAAAGAGAGGAGATAAGGGTCACCTGTGAAAAGAGCACAACAGGGTTCTCCCACTGTGGGGGTGAAGGGAGCTTTCTCTGACTCACAATGCTTCATCAACTCATAGGACAACTCTGTCAGGCTTTGTTCATCTGCCAAACACACAAGAACAAAAAGATCCAAATCAAAAACTTGATAACAGTGAAGAAAGCATGACATGGATCGATAATCACACCTGCAGCACTGTAGTTGTAACAGTAAAATTCATCAAGGCTTTTCAGTGTACTGATAACCAGCTCCACCTTCTGGCCATTAGAGGGAAGCTCAGCACAAGTCCACTCCATCTTCTCAATAGCAGGGCCGCAGAGAGCTAAGAAAAACAATAGGACATTCATTCTGTCACCCTTTCAAAATGTATTGGAAACTGGTAAAAACTAAATAAATAAAATATGCTTCACACTTACAGGGCATTCCTGGGATGGATTCTTGAGCTGGATCCTTGTTCTCGAGCTCAATACTTTCTGTGGCAGCATAACCCATTGCTAACAACAGTTCAGTGACGTTAGTCTGAGGGTCACTGGACTCGTCGATCATGGACACCAGAGCCTTACCGTCCTTCTTACCCAGAATCTCCACCCGAATGAAGCGGTTGCAGACTAAACTTTTCACCATCAATGTGGCATCCTCTGACCAGGTGGATGTGGAAGGCTTGATACCTGAAACACCACCAAAATGTTAGCATGCCAATAGAGACGGACATTAACACTAACAGACTTTGAGAAGTTCAGCATACACGGATTTGTATCTATACACACGCACATAGACTTAAGTGGAACCATTGTACTATACCTGCTAGAGAACAGGGTATTACTTGAGTTGGCAAAGCTAACAGCTCCATGCTGATGGGGCGCAGAAGATTTAACTCAACCTCCTCTGAGTTGCCAAAGTCTACGTAACCCACACACAAGCGGTCCTCAGAGGAATATGCCAGCACTTTAGCCCTGTACCACTGGTTGTCCTCTAATGTATTAGGAGTTAGATTACATTAACAATACATACATACATACATACATATCTTGCTGGTGACATTCAACGTCTACAAAATGCTACCTAATATAAATTCAAACTCTGAGAGCTTCAGTTTTCTGATCATAACAATACAATGGAAGAATTAATGGGTGAAGATATTCTCACCAGAAAAAAGAGAGCAGCAGACCGTTCCTGGAGCAGGTCTAAAGTTCTCACTGACTGAAGTGTTCAAGCAGTGCTCCCTCAAGTTTACCTGCAACTGCTGGATCACACCTGCACATAGGAGACAATTCTTTATGCCATTCCAATAGTGTCAAAATGTGTTTACCGGTGTGGATGTTCATTGTCTTCTGCACAAATTATGATAATGTAGGGAAAACACAACAATGTGACTGAGGTGAAAGTTACTTGAATGGACAAGCAGAACACTAACTGGCATTTTCTAGCTTCTGACAGAGGATTTCTGAGGGGGATTGAAGGTGAGTGACGACGGCTGTGAATGTGTCACCCACTCCCTGAGTCAACGGTTCTGGAGGCCTGGCTTCAGAGTTTTCATTCTTTCCTCCAGACAAACGCTTAAAGTTCTCAAAAGATGCTGTCAGCAGAGAATCTAAAAGACATGAACAGAATTTGGTGAACAAATAAATGAATCATTCGATGACAACAACTCTGGTTGAAGAAGCAACTCACTGATGTCATGTTCGGTCTGTGGTTTGACAGGAGGAGTATCCTCTTTAATGGCATAGCCTTGGTCTATAAGGAAAGTGCTCAGGTGTTTACCTGTGGAACAGACAGAAAATCTTATTGTGGTTTAAACAATAGCTCTCTAATCAAACATCTCAAACCATGAATGCCCTACCAATCGTGCTAAGAGCAACATCTACTGCAAGCAGAGCTCCATCATTCATGATGTCCACCACTGTGAAAGTGATGCTCTTTCCAACAAGTAACCGTTTAACAGCAATAGTGCATTCGCCCGTCCAACTTCCTGTCAGAGGCGTTAACCTGGCAACAGAGCACTGCAAAGCCTGTAGAAACACAAAAATCACCTCCTGACTTCCGCTGGCATCATAATGTGACAAGACCTGCATCGGAGATTGGAAGATCGAAGATAGAGTCTGAACTCACAAAGGGTGGTGCAGCATCAATCTTGGCAGAAAGAGGCATTGTGTAATCAAGTGAAACGTTCTCCTCATTTCCAAAGTCGATGTAAAATACACTAGCACTTTTGCAGGCCACATCAACCGACTGAACCTCAGCTCGATACCAGTTCTAAAGAAGTGTGAAAAGACCAAACTAAGCACAAAAAAAACTCATTGCACTTTTTGTTTCAAGCAGAATAAAAGACATTGATCTGTTTAACAGTGCATTGATTCAAGACAGAAACATTAAAAGGGAACGTTACACCAAAAATGAAATAGCTCAGTAGGTCCATTCCATGAAAGTGAATGGTGGCCAGAACTTTGAAGGTCCAAAAAAAGCATATAAATAGGCAGCATAAAAGTTATCCATATGACCCCAGTGGTTAAATCTATAACTTCAGAAGTGATATGATAGGTGTGGGTGAGAAAATATTTTTTACCATTAAAAAAAAAAAAAAAAAGGACTTAACCACTGGAGACATATGGATTAATTTTATGTTGCCTTTAAGTGATTTTGGGACCTTCAAAGTTCTGGCCAACATTCACATGCATTTCATGGACCTACAGAGCGGATATATATATATATTTTTTAAATCTTCAGTTGTGTGTGTGAAGGGATGGCATGAGGGAGAGTAAATAATGACACTTTTCATTTTTGGACGAACTATTAATTGAATGTGCCACCAGCTTGCATATTTCAATAAAATTTGAATTATTGTGGTATTATGACTCATTTTTTGCCTGACCCGATCAAGAGAAAATTTAACAGCACAGAGTTCCCCAATTTCAGGCTTGTACTCGGCAGCATATGAAGTGCCATAAGTCTCCTGGAGCTCTCTGCTGATGTTTTTCAATGACTCCATCATCTCCACTGACTGGAGGTGGATGAAGAACTTCCCAGGGTTCCTCAGTTCAATCACTGTACCCTGAAAAAAGATCCTCAGTGAGGCACAGTTTGCATACAGAGAACATAGCAATACAGGTCAAAAACAAAAATATACCTGTATCTCAGCTCCTTTGGAAAGATTGTTCTGGCGTAAATCACGTTGATACATTCTCTTTGGCTGTACTTCAATACAGATTTCCTGTTAAAAAAAAAAGAAAATGAAAAATATGCCTGTTAGCTTCTGATGGAATATCTTACCTATTAGGCAAGTGAAGGTTACTCCGGCAATACCTTGGCTTGAAGTACACCATTTCCACAAGGATCAGCTTTGGATTCCTTTGCTTTTTCACTAATAAAAAAAAGACGCAAAATAAAGAACTTTCATACGGTTATTTCCATTTATAAAACTGAATAACAAACAATCCCATCAAGTACCTGGTGACTTCTGAATTGCTAGGTTTGCAAACATGTCGATGAGCTTTCCAGTCCTCTGTCTGACAAGCTACAGAACAGTAGCAGGTCTTTTTACAACGGGTGCACCTGAAGTTACCTAAAATAAGAAAAAACAGAAGATGTTCACCTCTCACTAACTATCCAAATTTGAGAATGAAAATACAAGCAAATGCAAGATGAATATTGAAATCTAGCAGAGAGCATCAAACCTACCCTGATGACTGCAGTAGTTGCACAACTTCACTAGTGGGCCCACCATCATCTCTACTGTCTGTGGAAGAGTCAAAAAGTCTCCAAACTGTGAAAAGATAGACTCTTTACATAGTTTACATTAAGCTCACATCCAAAAACTGTTTTCTATTATATAGTCAAAAAGCTATCAGAAAACAGGAAAGAGAGATTTACTAAATTCCAATTAGATGATACAAAATTGAAGGTGCTGTAAAAATGGCAACTGTAAACAGACTATATTGTAATTTAATAAAAAGGTGGGGAAATGGTTCACGCAACTATTCATTGACGTCTAGTGACTTTAGTCACATTCCCATTTCCACTGTTTTCTAGAAGCATTAAGCTGCAGAACATGACACTGTGTTTTAATCATGGTAAAGGGGGATTAAGGCACTTCAATTTTAATTGTGCCCAAGAACACCCCTTATCTGTGGTAAAATCACTGAGCACATTTACATGCACGTTCTTAAACCGATTATGCTTTAGCCAATAACGTATGTGGTCAAGTAAACACATTAAACAGCTTTCCTTTATCGGTGTTCATTAACGGCAAAAGAATAAACCGTTCGACAAAGGTAGATTTTAGCCCAGTACATGATTTCGTGTTGCATGAAAACACTTTAACCAGCGTTCTTACCGGCTTATCCAATGTGCACACGAGCTGTGTGCATGCCTATACACGGTTTGATGTCAAAAGCAGAGAATAACACAATTACTGCAAATGCAATGTAAATGCCAATTTCTTGCTGTCTTTTTTTTTTATATACAATCTTAATGGTGTGCATGTAAACATGCTCACTGTAACACATCTTCTCTTGGGGTTTATTGCATTATTATCACATACATACATCAGAGCTGTTCTTTGCAGAGATCACGTTGTTCTCTTTTCTGACTGCATCTTTAGGACCTGAAGTTGGAGAAAAAGCTCACATTACAAACAAATAATCAGTGACATGCATATCTATCTACATGTCAAAAACATGTAGCTCTCACCCTCTAGAACATCACTTGCCAGAAGCTGCTCTTGAGCGAGTTCATGAACTGCAGGAGCTGGGCCTCTGGGTGTAAATGAACCTGGTCCTGTCGCAGGTCTTCTCAGGGGGAGATTGGGTCTTATCATGGTTGGATTGAAGGCCCGATTCATTCTGCCCATCTGTCTTACTGTGTGGTGAAACACACCAATGATGAGACTGCACTGGCAGGTCTTTGTGTGCACGTGTCAATGATATGGAAGTCAATCCTGCTCCTTGAAATCTAACGTCCTGCAGAGTTTGTCTAACTCTGCTCCAATACCCCTGCCTTTCATTTTCAAGTGAACACAAAACTTGATTAGCTGCTTCAGGTGTGTTTGATTAGAATTTGAGGTACTACTGAAAGATTGATCCCAGCAGCTGACAGGAATACAATTTAGGTCATGTATATACGATGAATTAACATGAATGTGCATGTACAAATTACATATATCCATACTATATACACTGATCAGTACATATACACAGATAAACACTTGTCCTTTTCTCTAAATAGGAAATACAACGTGCATCCTTCCACGAGACTTTTTAAAGATTTGAGTTGAAAGATAACACTGAATATATAGACCCTGAACTAGCTACAAACTCCAATGCAATGCATTAAGTAGGAAAATGAATTATCCTAATAATAACCCTAAACGGTTTGCATCGCACATGGCTGGATTTGCCAGCATTGGTCGACAGAACAACTGTTTTTATTTACTCAGCTTAGTTTAACATATTTAAGTTCGATAAAACTGACCAAAGTATAGCTAAATATTTTTAAAAACAATAATATAAAGAATAACGTAATGCATAACGAGTTTTACCGGAAATGATATAGGAGAAATAAATAATCCCGTGACGAGCTCAGACGACCTCGAGCAGCACAGCATTACAATACGCGATTGCCTCGCTTCGTACGACTGCTTTTCAATTTTAAGGTGTATTGTAAAGTCTTTTCGGTATTTTCCTATGGATTTTATAATGCAGTTTTTCAATTTAATAATAAAATAAGTTATGTGGTAAACATTAGTCCTACTTGAAGATACTTGATGATTTGCTCTACAACATAAATAAATTACAGTCATACAAAAAAACGTGAATTTTTAAACCACCGTGTTTACTATTATTGTTTGTTTTATGTTGCTAAGAATTTGCTAGATAAAAACATAGCAAAAAATAAAACGGTGGCTCAAAATTCACGTTTGAGGTATGACTGTGAGCAATCTCAATTTAAGAATTAAAGTATCTTCAAGTAGTTTTTTTTTTTTACCACAGACATTATTTTACTCATAAATTCAAATACACGATAGGAAATTGACGAGGCTATGTTTGCCTAGAAATTTACGTCAAGGCTGAACAGCTCTATAATAGCGTAAAATATACAGTAAACTTTAATCTTATGGTAAACATTTAGTGAATTATTGTGTGCTGGGACACAACAAGAAGGGCACCATGAGGACTGAGTGAATTATGTTTGACTCAATTCAACACGAACTACCACACAGTTCATGGATATTTTTAAAGATTTATCTAAAGAGACAATATGCCTCGTAACTGTAAAAAGATAAGGCAAAGCATGTAAGGAAAGAGAAACGAGAAAGAATTACGGATATAAAAAAGTAACTAATTTAAGAGAAAACTATAGCCTATTTTAAGACAAAAGACTCAAAAATAAAACTTACATAAAATTAAAGAGCATTAGAATTAAAGTGCATATTTCCTTCATTCCATAGTCCACTTGTGCTTTTCAGAGGATGTATTTTAACGTATATTTTGTCTTACTGTACTGGCAGATTGTTTATTTTCAAAACAAGTGAAACAAATCTTCCAGTCCTGAAGAAGTAATCCCAAGTATTTAGATTACGTTACTTATTTTGAATAATCTTTCTGAATACGTTACAAATTACATTTTACAGCATGCATTCTGTCTGTAGTGGTCTGTCTGGTCATACCTGCTTTGTCGTCATCAGAATAATACTATCAACAAAACAGAATAAAATAAAGCTAGAAGAGTGAGGACTGCTTAAAATGTTTAGCCACTTCCTGACTGTTGATTTAATCACTTTTTAGTTTGTCCTATTATATTATTGAATTTACATAGCCATACCTTATTCAGACGTGATGCTTACCGTTTCACAAGTACATTTCTCAGTTTTGTTCTCAGACAAACATACCTGGATAAAATTAACATAAACCTGTTTAAAATGTAGTTTTGGCCGATTTGGTTTCCCCTGTTGGCGGTACTTGATCCTGCAGTGTGGATAAACTGACCGCTGCCATTCTAGATATGTAATTCTTCGCTATCAGTGGTTCGTACAGGGGCCATATTGTTGATGTGTCACCACATAGTGACTGGAGAGGAGATTGTCGGTACCGACAGAGATCACTCACACGGACCTGACACTTACTATTTCTCACAACAGCTAAACATATCACGTTTGTAATGGATTTGACATAACCGGTAAGTTGCATATTGTAAACAAAGATGTCCTAATTTCAACAACTAATGCGAACGTTAATTTTATTAGCCAACAAGCTAAGTAAATGCAGTGTGCGTGTACTCTATGCCAGCGTAAGATGTCGTATACTGATATTATAATCTCTATATTTATTAAATATACTCGAATGCGCTGTCATAAGCTAAATGTGTTGTTATAATCGATAATGACTGTTAAAACTCGCTTGATCAACCTGAGGGTGATATCAAGAGCTGTATCTCCACTACACAGATAATGTGTGTATTTTTATGTTTTTTAAGCATTTTTATCTTTGACCACCAAGCAGCTGGTTACATTAACACTGTAGATCTTTTATTTTGAGCAGACAGGGCAAATAAATTCTCTTGAACATGTCAAATATGAGATGTTTTGATAGGTTAGCCTTTGTGCTAAAGCTAACTGCACCTGTGTGGGAGCAGCAGTACTATGTACAGCTCTTATTTACAGCTCTCTCTTTTTCGTGATGTTAGTGTATACCATAACATGTGTTTAGTGCATTTGGTACGAGAAAGCAGTTTTTTCTTTTAGCGTTCAGTGCTTATTTTTGTGGGCTGGGCACAGCCCACCCCCCAGACTACAGAATTATAGAAGAAATGCGAATACATTCATAAAATTGTGGTCCATAGTATTGGCAGGCTTGCATTTTTTGTACTTAGCAAGAATGTTTTATGAAGGATACTATAATAATAATGTAATTGTAATGTTTTATCTTGTTATATATACAGAAATTATTATGTTATTTATTGAAGCAAAAAAGTTGTGCAATACCAACTGGGCCTGTGTGGAAAAGTATTTACCTCCTTAGTTACTAAATCCCTAAATCTATGAAACTGCATTCGTAATGGGGTTCAGCTTACAACTTATTCAGGAAGTCACTAAAAAGCCTAGGACAACATCCAAGGAACTGCAGGCCTCTCTCGCATCAATAAATGTCACTGATCATGACTACACTATCAGAAAGACACTGGCCAAAAATGGCATCTATGGAAAAGTGACAGGGTGAAAACCACTGCTAACCCAGAAGAACATTATGGCTAGTCTGAATTTATTCAAACTGCATCTTTGCTTGACATCATGTGAAAATCAAAAGAAAAAAAAATTTGTGGACCTCCACAAGTCTGGTTCATTGAGCAATTTCCAAATGGCTGAAGGTACCATGTTCATCTGTACAAACAATAGTACGCAAGTATAAACACCATGGGACCATGCAGACATCATACTGCTCAGGAAGGAGACACATTCTGTCTCCTGGAGATTAACTTAGTTTGGTGCGAAAAGTGCAAATCAGTCCCAGAAAATCAGCAAAGGACCTTGTGAAAATGCCGAAGGAAACAGGTAGACAAGTATCTATATCCACAGTAAAACGTGGCCTATATAGAAATAACCTGAAAGGCTGCTCAGCAAGGAAGGACCACTGCTCCAAAACCAACATAAATAAAGCCAGACTACAGTTTGCAAGTGCTCATGGGGACAAAAAAATATAATTTTTTGGAGAAATGTCCTCTGGTCTGATTCAACAAAAATGTAACTTTTTGGCCATAATGAACATAGTTATGTTTGGAGGAAAAGGGTGAGGCTTGCAAACCGAAGAACACCATCCCAACCGTAGAGCATGGGGGTGGCAGCATCATGTTGTGGGGTGCAATGCTGCAGGAGGGACTGGTGCACTTCACAAAATAAATGGCATCATGAGGAAGAAAAATTATGTGGATACATTGAAGCAAAATCACAAGACATCAGCTAGGAAGTTAAAGCTTGGTCACAAATGGGTCTTCCAAATAGACAATGACCACAATCAAACCTCCTAAGTTGTGGCAAAATGGCTGAAGGACAACAAAGTCTAGGTTTTGGAGTGGCATCACAAAGCCCTGACCTCAGTCTGATAGAAAATTTGTTGGCAGAACTGAAAAAGCATGTGCAATCAAGGAGGCCTTCAAACTTGACTCAAGTTACACCAGTTCTGTGTGGAGGAATTGGACAAAATTCCAGCAACTTATGTTGAGAAGCTTGTAGAAGGCTACCCAAAATGTTTGACCCATGTTAAACAGTTTAAAGGCAATGCTACCAAATACTAACATATTGTATGCAAACTTCTGACCCACTGGGAATGTGTTGAAAGAAATAAAAGATTAAATTAAAATAATTCTCTCTACTATTATTCTGTTTGTGTTTGTGTTCATACCATGAGTCCAGACACATTTCCATTTGGGGACAATAAAGTGTCTTCTTTCTTTCAAGCGAAAGAATGGACTTCATTCTGAATGAACGAATTTACTTCCAAATGAACAAACTTCTTTTCGAACAAACTTCCATTTAAATTAACTTCCTTTCGGGCAAACTTCCGTCCTTCCGAATGAACAAACAAATTTCCTTCCTAATGAACAAACAAACTTCGTTCTGAATGAACAAAATAACTTTCTTCTGAATTAACTAACTTCCTTCCCAACAAACTTCCATCTGAATGAATGAACTGATCAGGGGGTCTGTCATTTCTGCAGCTATCCTAATCACGCAATTGTTCCAGTGCACTAAAATGTTTCCTCCCTGAAAATTCCCAAAATGCACCATTAAAAACTAGTGTTTGTCTTCAGATCTTCTGAAGTCTCTCAAGACGTTACTAAACGAGCGTAAATGTAAATAGCTACATGAGGTCAAAGCCTTATTTTCTCCTTAAAATAGATTTATCTTTCATCCATAATGTTCATAAAAGAAAATAAATCTTTTATATATTAGCGTTGTTCATTTTTTTTTTTAAAACACTCCTTTTTATGTTTCTTTTTTCATTTAGCCTTTGTCATTTATCTTTAATAATAACAATGTACGTTATCTGCAACGAAAACGCATGAGTGTCATTTCGAAAACAAAATTTTCTGATTAATACCAGCTGTGTTTTAATTCATGAGCTCATAATTGTGTCGCTGGTAATTGATTCATAAGTGTCCCAATGTTCAGTGGATCAACACCCTTGCCAGTGTTCTAATTCATGTTCACGATATACTGATTCACAACATCGGGAGTTAGATTTTCTTTCAGCAAATTAGAAGTACACAAAATTGCTGAAATAAAACAAATAATTTTTAACCCATAAATTAGCCAAGCGGACACTATTATTGACCAGTGCTAGCCTAATAATCTCAAAATGGCCAAATATTTACAGACACTCCTGAAATTATTTGTAACACATTCTTGAGTATCCTGCTGAATGGGCTTCTGTGTGAATCCCACCATCAGTGTGTTTTCTCTGAATAGCAAGTAGTATTTCTATAAGTTTTAGCTGCTAAGCCACTGAATCCTAATACAATTAAGTACCGGTATCAGACACTCATTCGTTGGTTGTAAGAAGTGTCAGCCTACTTTCACAATACTGGCAATGCAACATTGCCTCTGGGTGGAAGGAGAGCCATGTCCCTGTTTTGTGATTGAGTACCACGCCTCAGCCATGGACCCAGAAATGTGTGGGATTTAGACAGTTATTATGAAACCGTGAACTTTTACTTGTTCTATTAATATCAGTATCTTAACAGCAGCTATGAAAAGTTGACTTTCTGAAAGAAAACCATACACGACAACACCCTAATTTCTTGGTTATTCATTGTTCCCATTGCCTGGAAGAAATCTGATAATGTTAAATGGCACCATCAGCCATATAAATACTTCAGCTTTATGTGACCCAGCATGATAAAGATGTTTTATGGTGATTGTATATTTAGCTTGTTCACGTTCTTGGTTGGCAGGTACACTGTCTTTAGTGTCACGTGTGATTCACTTGTTGAAATTTGATGCATGTTTTCCAGGCCAGTAGCTGATGGAGCCATCAGACTGTCTAGAAGAACAGACCCCTGCCTCTGACCCCACCAAAAGTTCAGAGGTTAGAATTTTTCCAGAAGGGTCAACCAATGTCAGCGATGGGGGTGAGGTCGTGTTAAAGGAACATGAGGAAGGCACTGAGCCGGACAGTTTTAAGCTGGACGGTACCATTTCCGACAGTGTGGATAAAGAAGGCCTGAGTTCTGACACGTTCATGGAGGTCCAACAAGCTGCAAGCATAGAAGATACACCCGGTGATAGGAACACTAGCTGTGACAGTAGAACAGCCTCCATTGATGATGTCAGATCTCCAGCAGCTCCCCTCGATAATGCTGCAGAGTCGTTGCCTGCTGTCCTTGATGGAGAACTCGAATGTTCTAGCCTTGAGGAGCCAGCAGCACGACAAGATTCGATACCAGAAGGTAGGTCTCCGAATGTGGTGGAGGAATCCTCTCCTTCTGTTCTCAACTGGAGAGATGAGCTTACTCCCTCTGGTTTGGATACAGTTGTGGATAATTCACTAGTCAAGAGTCACACATTAGAGGTGCCAACAGAACTTCAATTCCCAATTAATGGGACTCCTTTGGCTCCTGATCAAGATACTCCATCTTCTCAGGGCAATGAACCCCCTGCTTTTGCCAATAAGCTCTCGGAAAATTCAATTTACCTAAACTCAGACTCCAACTCAAATATAAACCCATACGACACAGACTGCAGCAGAAAGCTGATGTCTGAGATCCAGCGCTCTTTGTCTCAAGATTCTCTCCTGGATGAACTGGAGGATGAACTTTTGAACACTCAGTCAGTGGGTGTCCGAAAGGAAGGCTTACCCAATGGACTACCCAAGGACCAGAACTCCCTGGTTGTATTCGAGAAGTGTGTCCAAATCAAGTACTTCCAACAGGAGAAAGCCATCAAGAGGTAGGCTGTTCATTAATAGTGATATAAAACAACTCATGTCAGTGAGGTTATAGTCCATTGGTGTTTGATTTATAGCAACAGCAGAAAATACACTCACTGAGAACTTTATTAGGAACACGTGTACACCTATTTATTCGTGCGATTATCTAATCAGCCAATAGTGTGGCAGCAGTGCAATGCATAAAATCATGCAGGTACGGGCCAGGAGCTTCAGTTAATGTTCACATCAACCATCAGAATTGGGAAAAAATGTGATCTCTGTCATTTGGACCATGGCATAATTGTTAGTGCCAGACAGTCTATGGAGTTTACTCAGAATGGTGCCAAAAACATTCAGTGAGTGGCAGTTCTGCAGATGGAAACGCCTTGTTGATGAGAGAGGTCAACGGAGAATGGCCAGACTGGTTCAAAGTGACAGAAACTAGGGTAACACAAAAAGTTACGGTAACTCAGATAACCACTCTGTACAATTGTAGTGAGCTGAATAGCATCTCAGAATGCACAATTCGTCGAACCTTGAGGTGGATGCGCTACAATTATTTTATTAGGACCATAGTGTTCCTAATAAAGTGCTCAGTGAGTGCAAATAATCAGTTTGACTTGCCATCCTGAGCAGCATGAAAATTAAAGATCACTGTCTTGCTTTGCCAGTGTTTGGCAAATAAAATGTCCCCTTTTTGCCCTCATTGGCATCAAAGTAAACAGATAAGGAGATGTCAAGGGAAATATATCACAATGAGTATTTGAATTACCAGGATTGTATAAATATTTTTGACTGATGTTCTTAGGACCATCTTGTTCACTTTCAAGAATAATCTGGTTAATAAAAATAAAAGGTTGATTTATATAGAGTCTTTTTTCAAAGTAATTTCACATAGCATCAACATTAAAAATGTAATTGTCTTTTAAAAAAATGTTTTAACAGTTTTTGCCCATGCTTGTCAGAAATAGTTTTTTTATGTTTATAATGGGATCTATTGACTAAAGCAAGCACGCTGTACATTTTACACTGTGGGCAACATTAGGGTGCCTTAACCCCTTCCTGTTCTGGCTTTATTCATTTCTGCTAAGGGCATATGGCTGGCTTACCTATTGACAGTCCGGCTTGCTTTTATGATGTCTGATCAAATCATGGACATCAATTCCCTCTGCTAATCTTTATTGGTCTAGTCCTTTCTATTTGTGACACATAGCCAAATGCTGAAACTATATCTAAAACAATTACACATGTTATTCTTGATGCAGATTAGATGACCAGTTCAGTACAAATACCCCTAAGTGAAAAAATGTAGGCGCACAGTCAAAAATTTAGCTACACAGTCAGAGTTCATATTTTTAAAGACAGCAACTTTTAAAGAATTACTACAGAATTCAGAAACAAAAGATGCTTCATGCATGACAAAGGACACCTCTGATAAACCGTTTTCCAAGTTATTTTTAAGTTAACCTTACAACATCAGTCCTGATATAAACATATATTGATGATACTTTATACTTTCATTTGCCAGTAATAAACATTGGTCATTTTTAACAGACTAATAGTTCATCAACACTAAAATATATTAAATAGAGGTTGACCGATAGTGGGTTTTGCCGATACTGATAACTAGGGTGTTGGTAAATGCCAATAACCAATTAATTGGCTGATAGTTTTTAAAATCGACTTATAAAATTTTATTATACATTTCTTACTTTAGCAGGAACAGAAAAAGAGTCAAAAAGTTATAAAATCCTAGATGCGGACCAAAATCCCAATAATAACCAGAATAAAAATCATATTTGGTGCATAATGTGGAATTTTAAGTATAAACAAGCCCAAAATAGACCAGGGACACTTATTTTGAAATTACAGAATTATGAAAAAACTATCAGCAACTTTCGGCATAGATTTTTGCTGATAACCGATAGTTCCAAAAAGCAACTATTAGCACGATTAATCAGTAATACTGATATTTTCATCTACCTGTAATATTAAATTAAACTTTCATGACATTCATGACTATTTGAATGTATTTTCTGTTGAGTATATCTGTTAGATGTTGTATAATGCAATAATGGTTAATGTTATTCACATAAGTTATAAAATGTATATATTTTCTATGACACGCTACAAACTATATACTACTGTGTTTTTGCATCTGTATGTGCTGTTTTTTAATTGTTTTTCCATGAAACCTGTGCTGCACAGAGTGGGAGGTCTTTTACCATTGTGCCGCATCTCGCTAGAAGATTTGAAACTTGCGCATTAACGTCATGTTTTTAAAACATACGTCAATCTGTCATAATTCAAAATGTTGTCTGTCATTTTGACATTCAAAAATAACAAGAAACTCCACTTACACCATCTTTATGTGGTTTATCTGCCTATGCGGCTTCACTCTCTCTTGGTCTCTGCATATGAGAGAGAGAGAGAGAGAGAGAGAGGATGACACTCGCAGCCATGTGAGAGTAAGAAAAAATTAAGAGGCTAGATGCATTAGTGATTTTTTTTTCTGATGGTCGGCTAGGGTACAAGTTCATAAGAACGGGTGTTGGATCAGCTGTCACAGTCTGCACCAAAAAAAAAAACGTTTGCACAAAGCAATTTTCACTCTAAAATACAAGTAAAAATCTCACATGGTAAAGCCCTGCATAGCAAGGATTGTTTTTACTTTGTAACAGGTCCAGGGTATTACAGTTTTATGACAGTGCTATAACATTGGTAGTGATAGCTGACAACTGTTTATCAGGTTACTTGATGAAAATAAGAAGCATCAGGAGCTGATTCTGGGCATCTGCTCTGAAAAGGACAACATGAGAGAAGAGCTGAAGAAGAGGATGGAGATGGAGAAACAGCATCTTTGCATCAATAAGAAGGTAATACCTGCTATATATTGTTTATTTATGAGTTTTTCATAATTTAGTTGATTCTGCCCAGTAGCATGCTACAGGTAATTAGTGTAATTTAACTGGAAATACTGTAATTAAAAATAAGAGATTTGAAGAATAATATCATGGGGAAGCATGGTTAAAAAGTGCACTGAAAACAAAGTAAGGTAACTTAATTTTTTTTTGTATATAAATACACAAATCATGTTAAACTGCAGTTTTATTTGTGGATTATACACACAGAATATAATTTTTTGTTGTTGGTAATTGTTTAGTTTTTTTAGTTTTAAGACAACACAAATGGATAACGTTAATTAAGCATTGCTTATTATGTAATTTTTGTGTAAACATAGTGCAGACTCCATTTAATGTTCTGTAAGCTTCAAGGAGTAGTTGGACCAAAAATTCAAACACTTGGAACACATGTTGCGCCCCCAAAAACACTTTAAATGCTTGAATTGTGCAATGGTGACAAGCTGCTATATCCACACAATCTGCATTGCCTCATGCTACCATGGCTCTCCTTACCATTACTCAGTGTGACATTAGCCTACATTTTTAGCTGTATCCAGATTTTAGGTATGTTTAGCTCAATGACACTTTGTTATTTAAATTCCTCTTGAGGATCTGAATATCTGACTGCACCTATGGTACCAGAAAATAATGTTTGTTTCAGAGCAGCTCTAGGTTAAGAGAGATTGCACTGCAGTTCTGTCTGAAAGAGGCCCTGTCAAAGAGAGTAATAACACAAATCAAACAGAGCAGCCCATGGAGACCGTTTCAGAAGCCATAATTAAGCATTGCCATAATGATGAAACTATTGTGTGCATTTTGTTGTCACAGTTTCATTTTAAGTCAACAGGCTTTCTAAGAATCAAACCTTTTCTGTCTCGCACTGATCAATCTCCTCTCAAGTTTTAGCTTTACTTTTCATTCAGTAGCGGCATCGGGAAGGAAACCTAACACCATGTTCCTACATATGAGTGCAAGAAAAGGAGCCATTTATTTTAAGAAACACACCAGCTGCCAGAATGGAGCCTTTGTCAGTTATGGAAAACATAATTTATTTTTTATTTTCATAGGCAGTGCAGAACTTGACATTTATATGATGATGCAGTGTTACGGAGGTAATTAAATGCATTAACTGAGTCATAGTGCTGGGTGTGCAAACACTGTTCTGACTTCAACTACTGTTCAGCTACTTTCAGCCAGACCTGCCTCTGTAGTCATCATCAGGGCTGTGTTTATTGTTACTACAGCAATGTTCTTTTAATACAATGATGGCGGCGTGAATGACTTATCGTTTCTCTTGTTTAACCAGTTTGAGAGCCGGGTGGAGGAACTTATGAAAGAACTGAAAGACTCCAGAGACAGACTGGTTCACCAAGATCAGGCTGCCAAGAATGCCATCCAGCAGATGCAGAGGGAGATGGCCTATCGACTGGAACAGGTGAGGGAAAGCATGTCATGGAAACGGTCACCTTCCTCCAAACAAAGCCCACCTTCCATAAGATTTGTGGCTAAATTGACAGAGTGTCCATCAGCCAGGTGCAGTCACACTTATTCCACAACAAGTATGCTTCTGTATTTATTATTGTGTATAATTCACTCATAATTTCCAATCTAAAGTTTGGAAAGTTTAAAGTGAATCTGGACTGTGAGCAGTTTTCTTCCTCTCCTCAGTCAGGCGTGAACTGCAGTGCTGCTCTTGCGCGCGTGCGTCCTCATTAGAGTTCGATGTGATCTCTTGTTACGATAAATTAGAAAAAAATGACTATTCGACAGTACATTTTTGTCAATAATTTTTTATTGTCAACATTGTTGATAACTTTGACTAATTTCAGTCCTAAAGGGAATTGCACAAAATGTAGAAAGAGGGCTTTGTTTGGTTTGGAAGGACTTGCTCAAATAGCTCTTCACTCACATGCAAACTCTTCAGTCAAGTGTGAGGGCCTCTCTCACTCTTTTTTTCACCGGGTCAGTGGACACATCAAATATGCAAAATGTACATAGACGGTCATCTCGGTAACACTGAATTGAATAATAAACACACATGCAAAAATAAGTTGTATACTTTATGTAACATGAGTGGATGAAGTCAGATTGCACATGTATCAAACGAAAACGATTTTGAACACACACTCTGTCTCACTCCGAGTCATTTATAGACTCATTACCTAATTTAAAAGCTCACCAAAGAAATATGTTTGTCCTGCAATAATGGCAATTAGGTGTTTTTTTTTTTTTTTTCACAATTTTGCCAAATGTAAATTGTTATCTGTAATTGTATTGTGTGTTGCTTTCTCCCAGCATATGGCTGGATGCAAATAAAAGTCTAGAAAAATAAACATTTACAATCAGATCAGTATTGGCCAATCACAGTGTTAAAAAAGGGATAGTTCACTGAAGAATTTAAATTCTCTCATCATTTACTCACTCTCATGCCATCACAGATATTTATGGCTTTCTTTCTTCTGCTGAACACAAGATGTTAAAAGAATGTCTCTGTAGATCCATGCAGTGCAAGTGAATGGTGGCCTGAACTTTAAAGTTTCAAAAAGCACATAAATGCAGCATAAAAGTAATCCAAATGACTTCAGTGGTTAAATCCATATCTTCAGAAGTGATATAATAGGTGTGGGTGAGAAACAGATAAATATTTAAGTCCTTTTTACTATAATTTCTTCTCCCTGCCCAGAAGGTGGCGATATGCACAAAGAATGCAAATTACCAAAAACGAAAGAATCTGAAAGTGAAAGTTGAGATTTCTTGTCAAAAAGTACTTAAATATTGTTCTGTTTCTTACCCTCACCTATCATATTGCTTCTGATGATATATATTTAACCACTGGAGTCATATGGATTACTTTGTGCTTCATTTATGTGCTTTTTGTACCTTCAAAGTTCTGGCCACCATTCACTTGCATTGGATGGACCTTCAGAGCTGAGATATTCTTTTAAAAAATCTTTATGTTTAGCAGAAGAAAGTCACACATCTGGGATGACATTTTATTTAATTGTGTTGTGTATGTGTGGTAACATGTTCTCCGATCTCCTCAGGCTAATAAGAAATATGAGGAGGCACGCCAGGAGAAGGAGACGATGGTAATGAAGTATGTTCGTGGGGAGAAGGAGGCACTGGACCTGCGCAGGGAGAAGGAACAGCTAGAGAAGAAGCTACGAGAGGCCACTACTGAAGTTGACAAACAGGCCCGACGAGGAAACTCACTGGCCCAGGAGAAAGGGCGCCTGCAACAGCTATATGACATTAAGGTCACACATTAAATACTTTTTTTCTTGACAATTATTGTTATACAACCTTTGTAACTACAAGATCAGGTTCACATTGGACCACTTTTGTTGTCATTTTGTTTATAGGTTTTATCTTGGATGTGTATTAAGATATGCATTGTCTTGACTCTATTGTAGGCATAGACTCTGTGTAAGTTCTCTTAGTAGTCTTTTTGTTTGATAACCCACCTTTAGGAGAATGATGTGACGAGAGTATCTCGCGAGCTGGAGAAAGTCAAGGAAGAAATCAATTCTCATGTCATCAAAGTAAAGTGGGCTCAGAACAAACTTAAGAGCGAAACAGATGCTCACAAGGTACATTTTTAGAATTACACACACTTCTTATGAGTTAATGGGGCACATTATTATAGCAGCAAAAATTTATTCAGATTCCAAATTGCAATGTTGGATAAGGAGGAAGTTAAAATCCACAGTAATGGAATTAATTTAATCCAGCCCATTAAAGGAACAACATCCAAAAAATATTGCACTGCTAAATGACTGTTGGAACAGGATTTTCTACCCAAATGTTTTCATTCATCTCTCTCTTTAATGTTGAAGTTTGAGTTTGGTATTTGAAGTGTTTTAGTAGTGTTTGTCGGAAATGTTTGTGCTGACATTTGGCACTTCATTAAAATATCAGTGCACTATCTCTGTAATAACAGGAAACAAAAGACAAACTGAGAGAGACAACCGCCAAGCTGACTCAAGCAAAGGAAGAAACGGAACAGATCCGCAAAAACTGCCAGGACATGATTCGCACATACCAGGTACCGTTTACTAAGGAAGAAAAGAGTCATGTCCACTAGAGGGCAGCATAGACTTGGGTACTACGAAAGCATGTCAATCTTAATCAGTAGCTATGATTGTGAATTTAAGACTTCAGAAACTATGAGTCAGAAATGATGGTTTCATGTAGACTATTTTGAGTTACCATTTAAAAATAGTTATCAAACCATTAACAAACGGGTCCAATTTCTCTCTCGTCATCTTAGGGATATGAGCTTGTATGTTTTTTCTATTGTTTGATCAAAATCTCAGTGTTTTCTGTATCACTGTGTGTTTCCTGAAGGAATCTGAGGAGATAAAATCAAATGAATTGGACGCAAAGCTGCGAGAGACCAAAGGAGAGTTGGAGAAGCAAAAACAGGAGCAGACAGACCAGCTAGAGGTGCAGTTTCATCAGTATCATTTATCAGAATGAGCTTTATTGCACAAGGAATTTGTATTGGTGATAGGAGAAACCAGTGCACATTGGACATTACTGTGAGACACATAATATAAAACAAGCTAAGAGTATTAATAGACATACAAATAATAGAACATATAACAGAATATGTACATGTTCAAGTTGTAATGTATGTGCAACGTAGGGGTATCTACAGTTCTTGAAATTAAAGTTCTTGTAAATGGGAATTTACATATGTACATGAGATATGTATTTACATTATTGCACTATGGGGGTGTCCTGAGGCAGTTTAATTGTTCATGAGGAAAATGGCCAGAGGGTAAAAACTGTTCTTGTGCCTGGATGTCCTGGTGCTCAGTGCTCTGTTACGCCGGCCAGAGGGCAACAGTTCAAAGAGGTATTGGGCAGGGTGTGTGGGGTCCAGAGTGATTCTACCTGCACGATTCCTCACTCTGTAGACATAAATATATATCTTTCTCTGGTGGGGCATGTGATGTGGTGTTTGTATTTTGGAACTTCATGGGTGAGGTTAGCTTTATTCAAATCTCCCAGAATATTAATAAGGGAGTACGGGTATTTCTGTTTTGTGTCTGTGATGTGATCAGCCAGCTGTTGTAATGCTGTGTTCACGCACACTTGTGGCGGGATGTACACACTCACCAGAATAAACCAGGAAAACTCCCACGGCAAGTAGAAAGGCTTACAGTTGATGAAGAGTGCCTCTTAAATAGGACAGCACATCTTCTTCAAAGCTGTTACATCTGTACACCAACTTTCATTGATGTAAATGCATGTTCCACCGCCTCTCATTTTCCTCGATAACTCTGTGATGCGATCTGCTCTGACAGCTGAAAGCTCAGCAAATGTAATACGCTGTCCGGGATGGCTTCATTCAGCCAGGTTTCCGAGAAACACAGATCAGCGGAGTTAGGAAATTCCTTATTTGTTTGAGTGAGCAGAAGCAGTTTGATTGTTTTGTTGGCGAGGGAGACATTCACCAGATGAAGACTCCACAGCGGAGTTGACAAGACTTGACAAGCGTGCCGGCTCGATTCCCTCATGTGCATCTTTTGGATCGCTTGTAGATTTCTCTCATCATTTACTTTCCATTGTGGTTCCAAACCCATATAATTTACTTTCTTCTGTGGAACACAAAAGATGTATGGCAGTATTTTAGTCACTGTCACCATTCACTTCCATTGCATCTTTTCTTTTTCCATACAATAAAAGTGAATGGTAGCTGAGGTTGTCATTTAGCCTAACATTTCCTTTTGTGTTCAACAGAAGAAAGTCACAGGTTAGAACACAGGTTTTTTGCTAATCCTTTAAGTGTTCCTGTAGCTCAACTAGTAAAGCATGGTTCTAACATTGTGAAGCTCATGGGTTTGATTCCCAGGAAATTCAAAATCTTATACACTGTAAGTCGCTTTGGATTAAAGGATCTGCAAAATGCATAAATGTAAATGTAGCATAAAAATAGTACAACAGTATTCATTCAAGCCCTAATGGTATCTGTTAACTCATTCATATTTGTGTAATGTATTTCCCTAGAAAACAGAGGCCTCAGAAAGTTAGGTTTACAGCTTTGGGGCACAGATGTTTCTTCATGTTTACACCTCATACGTCTCTGGTTCACTTCTCATTCTGCAATTCTTCCACTCTTTTTCTTATATTTGCAGATGGCCTCAGAGTTTGCCATGTGGCACTTTGCCACCTGCTTTACAACTTTATTCATGAGTAAATGAGCCTCCATTCACCAAGTGTCATTAGTACCTGAGGCCGACAATGAGTGTTTACACCCTTGTTGATGATTCACCTCCATGCAAGACATAGTGTTATTAGCTTATGCATTCTCATTAATATTATTACGTTGCCTAGCAAGAATCCTCTGCTGATGTTAATGAAAGAATGAATAATGACAATGTGAAGGATGGGTTTTTATTGTCTTTGTGTCTGTGGCTTGATTGGCAGATTCACAAAGCTAAGATTAAGGAGTTGGAGGATCTGAAGAGGACTTTTAAAGAAGACATGGATGAACTAACCACTCTGCGAACCAAGGTGGCAACCACTTTCTATTGATAACTCCATTAACCCTTTAAGCTCTGAGGGTTTTTAAAGATTTCCTGTTTCAGTGGCATACCCAAAATTAAAGGCTTCTAATTTAGTCAAGTGTTTGTTGTCATTGATATAGATTCTAATAAATTCTGAGACTCAGCCTAAGAAACTGCTGAATAAAAAAATACTTTTTTCCCCTTATTTTTCTGATTTAACATTAATATCTTTGTTGAGTGATGGCTCTGAAAAACAGCTTTTGTTTTGTTTCCAATCATGTCAACTGGAACTGATAAAAATGTAATGTTGATACGATAAAATAATCAAAGGTTATAGCATTATAAAAATATTTTATTCTTGGGTATAAAAATTACTTGAAGTGTTCAAAAGCCTCTTTATACAAATAAAAACATAATAATTATAAGAACTAATTACACATGAAAACACAAAGGTTTGCCTTGCATGAAGATATGATTTTAATAATGCAATTTCACATAATTAGTGCGATTTGACTCAATGAGTCAGCATGCTTGAGTCTGTCTCATGCACTTGGTGCCATCTCCTGGTAGCCATATGTTACCAATGTCTCTCTGCCCAAATATGGATGATTTTTGCATTGATCTGAACCCAGTCCAATTGGTTTAGCATTCCATGATGCTATATTTTCAATGACATCATCTGATCCAGGATCACATGTTTTCAGCCAGATTTAAAGATGTCAGATAGCCAGATGCTGTGTGCACATTGTGCTTCGTGTGGATATCTAATTATCTGTGCATCCAATTAACTTGTTTGAAAGATAATCACCTCATCTAAGTAATGACATTTTATTTTATAGTCTGTTTATTTTTCATGAAGTTATAAGAGAAAACACACCATATAAGCAACACCTGTTTACATGAAACATAAATGTCAGAGACAGATACTTCGGTATTACTTGCTATATTTTTGTCTGTGAGTAAAACAAATGGGCTGGTTGTGTTTTACTCTTTGAGAGCTTTTCATCAACATATGACACTATTTGATGAGTGTGATGTTTTTACTGATTACAATCATTTGTACAGCGCAAAATGTTTAATAAATTATCAAAACGTAAAACTGATTTGTTTGCAAATTTCTGAGCTCTTGTTCAGTTTTGGTCATAATGCCTACATGCATTGTAAAGTACAGCTTCTAAGCTTTCAAACAATACCTGTTTTTTGTTGGTCAAGACTGTAGTTATTAATATTTTGACAATTCTTTTTTATTTTTCTCGCGGGCCCATCTGAGCTTAAAGGGTTAAATGATTCTTAACTGATCATGGATGTGCATATTATTCTAACCCATGGGCTTTTTCTCTGGCCCTCAGGTTAAGTGTTTGGAGGACGAAAGACCACGCTGGGATGATGAACTCTGCAAATACAGGGAAATCATTAATAGACAGAAGACTGAGATCCAAAACCAGAGAGAAAAACTCACAGCCATCACTAGACTAGAGGAGCAGCATCAGAGGTCCAAAAACTTACAGCAACTTTACACTAAACCATATCTCCCACTCCCTTATTCGTTCAACTACTAGCCCATAGACCTAAATCAGGGTAGATGCCATATTTACACCTTTTGGACTTAATACTTACACCTTTCATGGACACAACTTAACGCAAAAGTACCAGGGTATCTGGGGATCCTTAAAAGTTGTTACAATGTCTTAAATTCACTTTTCAATTTTTTTCCATAAAACATCTTGAATATCTTTAGCTTAAATGTCATTTCCGAAGGTCCTTCATTTGTTTATGGAAAGACAGGAGCTTCACACTACCGAGTTAAGTGGGCTCTGAGATTAAGATGCAGTACGGCTTTTAGGGAAGTTAAATGCGATCAGAGAGCAGACTTTAACTTTGTTGTTGTCAATTGGCACTCAAGTTGTTTTTTGTCAGCAAAGCATGAGAATCAGTTTGAGAATAATTTTTATAATATACTGTCTTGCATAAAAATTCAGTAAATGAACCATTGTGTGATATATTTGCTGATTCTGATTCTGTGCTTCCATGCAGTACATTATACATTTATTCTGCATCTGAAATTGTCCGATCATTGGTCATAAAAATTGGCTGGTCATGTGCTTCCTCATATGGCAGCCCTCATGAGAGGCAACCCACCACATTTAGAATAAAACTGTTTCATAGACCACTGATATGACTGCAGTCTCTATTTCATTTAAACGATATAGTCAATGTACTTTACATTTCTTTAGGAATAAAAGATGTAAAGAGGAAAAAAACTTGGTTTACCCTTTATTTGAAAGCATAAATGAGGTTGTGTAGGACTGATTTACATTCTGAACAATATGCCATATTGACTCAAGGCTCAAAGTCATGTTTCATTTGTTTTATCTACTGGAAATTTATGGAAAGACCTATTAAGTGACATTAAGTAAGCTACACTTCCGTTCCTCACAGTCTTGTTTTTGTTCGCATTAATTAATATATGCCATCTACTCTGATTAAGGCCCATTATAGAAAACACTACACGACTCGCTCTCATTTGCATGTTTGAATGACATGTTCTGCATACCACACCGAGACTGTCAGATTGTTAGACTGTTAATTTGACTGTGGATCAGTGCTTCTGTTGAACATGAATGAGTATCAGTGAAGCAGCCTTCCCTTGAGTGATCTCTCAGTGGTTGCTAGACTCTGCTGATGCAGTAACAGCAGGTGTCTGTGAATCCACTCTAGCGTGATCACAAAAGCTCTTGCAGCGCTGACAGAATAATTCATACCTCTGTGCACATCTCATAAGGACTGCTCTGATTTCACACTGCTTCTTTCTTCCTATTGGCACATCAACGTGTCTAGGGCTCAACAAAAATGTTTTTTTTTTTTTCTGCTGGCTCTGTCGGGCCAGTAGTTCAAATATGTACTTACTCTGACTATTTTTACTGGCCCAACCACAAATATTGTCATTTTGTCATCAAGAAGAATTTTTTTTATATTTTTATTCGTATAAAGTGATGGTTCACCTAAAACATAATTTACTGCGCCTCATGTAGTTTAAACCCATATTTTTTCTTCTGTGGAACACAAAAATAGATGCAGGACTTACATTTCACATGCACTGTATGGAAAAAGATGCAATGAAAGTAAATGGTGACAGAGGCTGTCATTGTGCCTAGCATCTTGTGTGTTCCACATAAGTAAGTCATACATTTATTTTTTAACAATATTAGGATGAGTAAAAAAAAATTACAGAATTTACTTTATTTACAAAAAGTTACAACAAATCAAATGTTTTTTGTTTTTTTAATTTGGAATAATAACTGGAGCTTTTACAGCTCTATTGTAACTACATGGCATCTATACATTTACACACACACACATGTGCTGGAATATTACTGATGTTTCCCAGACTATTAAATCATTCTCGCAGTTTTGACGAAAACGTATCTATGTTAGTCAGACAGATAGCCATTTAAATCAGCTGATTTCACAAAAATTATGTTCAATACACCATTGTCCTGATAATGACATATAATGTTTTCTTCATCTGGCCTGAAAAAATTTAGTTCACCAAAAAAATTTAATTCTCTTATCATTTACTCATCCTCATGCCAGATGTATATGACTTTTCTTCTGCTGAACAAAAAAAGAGATGTTTGGAAGAATGTCGCAACTCTGTAGGTCCTTTCAATGCAAGTGAATGGTGACCAGACCTTTTGAAGCTCTAACAATCACATAGAGGCAGCATAAAAGTAATCCATAAGACTACAGTGGTTATTTTTTTTATTTTTTAACAATAAATCTCCACTTAATAAAAATAAAAGTGGAGAAAAATACCTAAATATTGGTCTGTTTCTCACCCACACCTATCATATTGCTTCTATATACATCGATTAAACCACTGGAGTCATTTTGATTACTTTTATTCTGCCATAATGTGATTTTTGGAGCTTGAAAGTTTTGGCCACCATTCACTTGCATCATATGGACATTTGTGTTCAGCAGAAGAAAGAAAATAAGAAAAGGGCAGAAATCACTTAAGGACAGGGTTCAGAATGTTCTGTTTGTGTTGTCCCTGGTGTATGACTGCTGCGTTTGTGTCTGTCTCAGGGATGTGCAGGAGATAGCGTCCTTACGGGAGGAGGTGGAGAATCTGAACTCTCAGATCACTGACCTGCAGATGGACATTGATGGCAGCAGGACGAGAGAGGCAGAGCTTCTGGGTTTCACAGAGAAACTGACCACTAAAAATGCTCAGCTACAGTCAGAGAGCAACAGCCTCCAGGCCCAGCTGGACAGACTGAACAGCAGCTCCAGAGAACTTGGCAGCAAGCTAGAGGAGACTGAGAGATCCCTCACTGAGATGGTAAGATGAGTGTATACGTTAGTGGACTAAGAGTGTTGGGGGAGCTACTTTGAAACCTTACCTTGCCAAGCGACAAGCTACTCGTTATACACTGCCTGGCCAAAATCAAAGTCGCCGTTTGGATTTAAATAAGCAGATACGTAAGAGACTATGATTGGATCATTATTGCCGTAATAAATATGTCTCAACTGGCAACAATTCTTTTAAACCTAAATGATGCAGTGTGTAGTTTCTGAGTTCTTAAACAACCATGTCTGAAGACATATCCCATGTTTATGGAAAAGATGTTACTGTGTTTCAGAAGGGGCAAATTATTGGCCTGCATCAAGCAAAGAATAAAACAAAGGAGATTGCGGAAATCACTGGAATTGGGTTAAGAACTGTCCAACGCATTATTAAAACCTGGAAGGATAGTGGTGAACAATCAGCTCTGCAGAAAAATATTTTGTTGGAAAAAATCTTGAATGATCTTGATCGGGGATCACTAAAATGCTTGAAGTCACAATGTAAAAAAAATCACAGTAGAACTCACGGCTATGTTTAATAGTGAAATTAAGAGCATTTCCACAATGCGATGAGAACTTACAAGATTGGGACTAAACAGCTGTGTGGCAACAAGAAAGCCACTTGTTATTGAGGCTAATCAGAAAAAAAATACTTCAAATTGCTAGGGAGAATTGGATTATGGAGCAATGAAAAAAGGTAATCTTGTCTGATGAGTCCAGATTTACCCAATCCCAAAGTGATGGGCGCTCCAGGGCTCCCCTTCAAATCCTGGAGCGTTTCGATGCACCTGTCATGCATAGTGCCCAATGTACAAGCCTCTGGAGGCAGCGTTATGATCTGGGGTTGCTTCAGTTGGTCAGGTCTAGGCTCAGCAATGTTATGCGGCAATAAAATAAAGTCACCTGACTACCTGAATGTACTGAATGACCAGTATATCCAATCAATGGATTTTTTCTTCCCTGACAGCACGGGCATATTCTAGGATGACAGTGCCAAGATTCATCTTTCTCAAATGGTGAGCGAGTGGTTCAGGGAGCATGAGGAATAATTTTCACACATGAATTGGCCACCACAGTGTCCTGACCTTAAACCCAAAACTACAAAAGTCTTTGGGATGTGCTGGAGAAGACTGTATGGAGTGGTTCGACTCTCCTATCAACAATACAAGATCTCGGCCAAAAGTTAATGCAACTCTGGAAAAATAATATCTGAAACAAATTCAACTAATTGAAGATCTCCAGTGGAAAATGTGTTTATAAACAGCAGCACTGAATAAAATATTTTGCCAATAAAAAATTATGTAAAATACTACACGGAGAACACTATTCAGTGATGGTATCGTGAACTGCCTTTTGATCCCTTTCATTGAAACGAACCTCCTGAACATATTTTCATTTAATTACTCAATAAAATTAATCTGACATCTCAATGTTAGCTACACAGCTTCTTGTTCAAAGCATGTTACTGGGGGAACAACTGTATTGGCAAAACAACTTAGCTGATGTTACAATACTAACAGAGTTTGCTAGTTACTCCCCAACACTTTGGAATATGTAATATCTTAATATCTAAGTATATAAAAATTACCAGTTTAATTACAGCAACTTCTTTAGACACAAGAGTGTGGCATGTTGGAGATGTCATTATATTGTTTGTGTTCATGTTTTCAGACAGACAGTTTGAAGAAAGAAGAGCAGCAGAGACGGGAGGAGGTGCAAGCGCTGCAAACAGAGAGAACGACTCTGCAGACCGAAATGTCACAGCTGAAGATTCGTGTGGAGGAACTGCGAGATGAACTGGTGACGCAGAAAAGAAAACAGGCGGCCAACATCAAAGACCTCACCAAGCAGCTCATACAGGGTCAGTGCTTATCTTTTTGACAGCAAGCACAGATCCCTACCATCCTCCAGAAGAGGCATTTTCTTGATATTTCTTGATTTAAATTTCCAGTCAAATGTTTGGAACCTACTTATTCTTGATTATTACTATTTTCCACATTTACAATAATACTGCTCAATAAAATCAAAATGCAGTAACATTAATTATGTTAATTATATGTACTGTATGTATATATACACATCGATCAGCCACAACATTAAAACCACCTGCCTAATATTGTGTAAGTCCCCCTCCTGCTGCCAAAATAGCACCAACCTGCATCTCAAAATGCTTCTCACCACAATTGTACAGAGTGGTTATCTGAGTTACCATAGACATTGTCAGTTCAAACCAGTCTAGCCATTCTCTGTTGACCTCTTTCATCGAGGCGTTGTGTGTGAAAATCCCAGGAGATCAGCAGTTACAGAAATATTCAAACCAGTCTGTCTACCATGCGATTATCCAGTCAGCCATTTGTGTGGCAGCAATGCAGTGCATAAAATCATTCAGATATGGGACGGGAGCTTCAGATATGTTCACATCAACCATCAGAATGGGAAAAATTTTGTTCTCAGTGATTTGGGGCCATGGCATGACTGTTGGTGCCAGATGGGCTGGTTTGAGTATTTCTGTAACTGCTGATCTCCTGGAATTTTCACACTCAAGAATGGTTCCAAAACAAAAAAGCATCCAGTGAGCGTCAATTCTGTGACTGATTTGAACTTACAAATAACCGCACTGTACAATTCTGGTGAGAAGAATAACATCTCAGAAGAATGCTATTCTGAGATGCGGGGTAGCACTGTTTTGGCTGCACGATAGGGACCTACAGAATAGTAGGCAGGTGGTTTTAGTGTGCGTGTGTGTGTGTGTGTATGTGTGTGTATAAAAGGCATGTAATGACAAATTTCACGGTACAATACGATATGATGCATGGCCTCATGATACAAACACCCACAAATGTTTTGCTCAAACTTGCTATACATCCATGTTAACGATTTGTTTAACTTCAGTGTTTGGTGAACAAGCATTTTGTTCAGCCTATCGCTTCCATGATAAGAGCTACAAAAACATAGGTGGAAACATGCACACCACCTCCTCTGTGTTTGACAGACACAGTACGTTTCTCTGAAGGCTGATAGGCAACAAGCTCTAATTGCGCTTCCAAACCAGGGGTAAGGTATCCATACTGTTGCAGTGTAAAGAACAAAACAGATTTTCTAACTGTATTTGTCGCTATATGTTATATACCATACAGAATTCGTTAATTCAGAACATGACTTAACATTATTTAAAAAAATAATGTTTGGCTATTAGTAATGCACACACTTGCTTTATGATGTCTGCTTGAATATATCTTAAGTTCTTTACTGTCAGTTGTTGATAAAAAAAAAAAAAGTAAGCTTCCTCTGTCATCTTTTCAATTGTTTTTCATATAAACATGTGCAAGATGAATATAGTTTTGCTGTGTTTATAGACTCCTTTAAAGAACTTAAACTGTTAAAAATGCATCTCGAGACACCTGTGTTCTGCCTTATTCATTGCACTGCATCTTGCTTTTTTTAGCACAAGAACGCATTTAGTCTAAACCAGTGTCAGAAATTAACAAGGGTTCAGGGCAATAATGCTACTGAAGGTGAAAAAGGACCCCTGAAATAAAAAAATGTGCTACTTATGATTTCCATTTCTTATTTGTAACGTCGGATACTGTATATTTATTTTTCTATTCTAGACCTAATATATACCCATCACATTAAATTATTTGATGTTCATTTAAATGTATAGGTAAATGCTTATGTTATTATTCAGATTACTATAATGTATATTAAGGAATTTATTAATTTGAAGTATTAAAAATAACACAATGACATCATATTTTCATATTTATATGGTTATAAAATATGCCCTAACAATGCCCTCATAATGGTAAAATGTGCTTCAAAATAATTCTGGGGGGCAAGTGTTGCCCCTTAGTAGAATAGGTCATTTCTGACACTAGTCTAAATAGACTCTTTTAAAACTGCTTTAGCCAATAGTTACACAAATGCTATACATATTTAAGAAAATAATATTAATAAAAACAGTCAGTATGGGATTACATGAAGAGACAATAGAAATTGAGACAGCCTAAACAGATAGAAGAACTGTGGCGATTTCTCGAAGAAGCTTGGAACATCCTATCTGCCAACAACCAAAAAAAAAAGAAATCCTTAAACACTGTCCAGGTGTACCTAGGAGCTGTTTTGAAGGCAAAGGTTGTCATACCAAACATTGATTTAGCTTTTATTTTTTATGTTTACTGGATTATGCATGATGTTAATTGATAAATGAAAACTACGTATTGCATTATTTTTGAAGAGTGCCTAAGACTATTGTACAGTACTGTATCTCTGGTGAGCTATTTAAATGGATTTGACACAGATTCCTGCTGTGAAAAGTGGCTCAAATGAAATTGAGAGCATGCATGTTTGAATAACTGTGTGTGTGTGTGTGTGTGTGTGTGTGTGTGTGTGAGAGAGAGAGAGAGAGAGAGAGAGAGAGAGAGAGAACATACTGTTTCTATGAACGCAGCCTTTTAAATGATGGCTCGAGGGCCGAATGCTTTGTGTCGATAGCGCTGCTTTAGATAAAAAGGTATTTAAGATCATCAACAACATAAATTTAGTCGTGTTTTTAAATTTTTCACTGGTTATATTTTTTCATTATTGTTTTATCATTTTTAGTATTTATATATTTTTAAAGGATTTCTTAATTTAATTGGTGAGATACAAATTTAGCAGGTGCAGCTTGGTGATGTTGCAGTGCACAACGTTTCAAGGTCAAAAAATGTAAACATTTTCAATGCAAAATGAAAGCTAGAAAAGGACATTATAAGACCATGAAACCAGGTTATATCATTCCACATTTATATCATCTTCCTCTGCTGTGTGTGCGTGCGCGTGTGTACGTCTTAACTAGAATTCGATTTGTTTTTTTAATAGGCTCACAGTGAGCAACTCCTTCCCAGAGCCCACAGGCACTGTTAGTAATTATCAAGCCATATTGACGCTGTTCGTGGGGCAGGCTTACGTTCAGTGCAGGCAGATTGAGTTTATATATCTATGCCTGCCTCTAGCTGCAAGAAAGGCTAGGTTAGGGCACAAGACTTTCATAGCATCTCTCCTTTGAGAGGAGAGAGAATGTGGGGAGGGCAAGGGCAACAAACGTGTGCCATGGGACTCTCTTTAGTGTCGAAGGCGGCATACAGTACGTGAAGGTATTTTTAATCTAATCTATTTTTTCCTCCTTCCACTTGGGTCCCTGTGATCTTCAACATCCTTCTCAAGGTCCACATATCAGAGCTGATGTGTGTCATTTTTCAGTGTTAAAATACCTTCTCTTATCCCAGTTTATGCAGAGACAACAATAAGTAAGCTACTGGTAGGTTGATTCTCCTGAAAAGTGTAAACAATGGCTCTGTGTTGCTTTCAAAACATTACTCTGATTGTATCCCGACCAGCCCGGCACAGTCACATTGGCTCAACTAATGGCATGAGTTTGGGGCAGAACTGTCTGTTTGTCCGAATAATGAAAGGGGGAGAGTGTTAGGAATTCAAGTTTAAAAACAACCATTATTTTTGCAATTCTGTTTGGTGATGCTAGTGGCACAGATATAACTCCATTCATCTATAAATGTAAACCCTCTTCAATCTGAGGATTTGGCTGACAGTACATATGTGCCTGGTGGGTGGGAGTTTTATGGCAGGCCATAAGCCTCCCAGCAGGAGCAGCTTGGAATGAGGCAATGATCAGGACAGTCATCGGCCCATTTCTTAAACTTGGTATCTATCCCTGCAAGTTGTGTGTGAGGGAGAGAGCTTATTGTGTGTTTCTGTGCCCTTGTATAGCTCGTAAGAAGCTGGAGCAGGTGGAAAATGGAGGATGTGATCGAGAGGGCAGCAGTATGGGCAGCCGCTCTAGTTCATCAGGTACATCTATTTAACATTTCATTAGAAATGCTGAAAGCCACACACTCTCTTATTTTTTTTATCTTTCTGTCCCTATATGCTCTATTTTGGTAATGCTTTACATGAGAGTTTTTTTTATTTTTGGCACCATTCAAAGTCAATTCTAGAGACTGTTGTGCATTAAAATCCCAGGAGATCAGCAGTTACAGAAATATTCAAACCAGCCCGTCTGGCACAAACCATGCGATTTATCCAATCAGCCAATTGTGTGGCAGCAGTGCAGTGCATAAAATCATTCAGATACGGGTCAGAACCTTCAGTTAATGTTCACATCAGCCATCAGAATGGGGGGAGAAAATCTTGATCTCAGTAATTTGGAGCATGGCATGAATGTTGATCCCAGATAACTGCTGATCTCCTGGGATTTTCACACACAACTGTCTCTAGAGTGTAAAGAGAATTGTGCGAAGAAGTAAAAACAGTCAAGATATACATAATATACTGTATTGACAGTAAATTATATCTGAATTGAAATAAATACTTATATTTACACAGTATGTGTGCAGTTTTACTGAAAATAGATTAAGGTGCGCTGAGTGACTCCAGACAGGTCTCCTAAGCAGCCAAATTGGCCCGGTTCCGAGATAGGATAGAGTCATATGGGGTAATCTCCTCATGGTCACGATTAGGGGTTCTTGCTCTCAATGGGGTACATGGTAAGTCGTGCGCGGATTGAGGAGAGTAGCATGAGCCTCCCGTGCTGTTAGTCTCCACGGTGTCATGCACAGCGAGCCACATGATAAGATGCGTGGATTGGCTGTCTCAGAAGCGGAGGCAACTGAGACTTATCCTCCACCACCCGGATTGAGGTGAGTAACCGCACCACCACGAGGACCTACTAAGTAGTGTGAATTGGGCATTCCAAATTGGGAGAAAAGGGGATAAAAATAAATAAATAAAAGACAATTAATTTCAATAAATGTGTGTGTGTGTGTGTATATATATATATATATATTAGGGCAGTTTATTTAACAAAATAACGCGTAAAAAAAATTAACGCAATTAATTGCATGCCCACGGACCATAATAAGGAAGATTCCCGAGAAATTCAAGCTTGTAGTACCACCTGTTTACTCCAGAGGGCAGTAAGTGAAATTTCAGCTGTATGAGCAATGTGCAGTTTATACAGTGAAGAAAACACTTCAGTAGGCAGAACAATGTGGCCATGACATTTTTTTTATGTTGTGTGCGTCGCTGTACTGAAACCCCTGTACTTTAGTGAGTGCCCAGAAGAACACAACCTGCGTTACATTCTTGCATTCAAAACACTTGGAGCGCAAATGCAATCTAAGGGATCTCAAGATGTGTTTAAAGATTGAGTATTAAACTATATTTAACTTGACACAGTGGCCTAAACATTTTATGTTTATGACGCAACACACCCGAGACGTCTGACGTCTAGGTGTAAATTGACGGGCCCTTAAACAAGCCCTCATAATAAATCTCCAACAGATTGACAAATTCACTTGTGAAATGGATTGCTGTGAACTGTGTGCCAATGATTGACTTATGATCAATAATATGGTAGTAAACAATACATTGTATTCTAAAGCCGCATTTGTATGGCCTTATCAATGATTAGCTCTTCTGCTACAGGAATGTAATGCATTTTAATTATCTGAATATTTATATATATATATATATATATATATATATATATATATATATATATATGTATGTATAAATATATATATATATTCAAAATACACTTTTATATAAATTGATCAACTACAATAATCTGACAAATTAAGAAAATATGAGATTGTGTCAGGCTTTTCAAACATTTGCTGCCATCTGGTGAAAACAAATACACGACATGGCATGAAATAACACTAATAAGCCAGTTTGGGGGCTATAGTGATCCATTGATTTAGATTGGCCTATTTTCTGCAATCCAATGTTGAAACAAACTTAGTTTCGAGATATATTTACAATTTATGAATTTGGATATATATACATAATCAAAGACTATTATTTGTCAAAGTTTAGCATTTTTTTAAACCACTTGTTATGAGGTTTCAGTTTTTGCAATAATGCTACATTATGCTTATTATTTTTGTATTATTATTTAGTCAATTTATTTTGACACCAAACATCAAAATTCAGTAACTCAATAGAGTAAATGAATAAAAATGTAAATTAAACAAACTGCAACAAACTGATATGAACAGCGATAATACAATTTGTGTACAAACAGAAGATTTTGCAATGGGAAACTTGCAGTTTTTCAAATCAGAGACGTGAACAGCAATAATGTGTTCACGTCACTTCATGAGTGTCACTTTTTTCTTTGCAACCATTTAGACTTTTTTTTTTTTTTTTTGCTTATTGATTTTCATTTATAATCCTAGTGATGTAAGGTTCTTGAGACTTTCTGCAATGATGGTGATGATCGTCTGATCGTAGTTGCTCACATCATCCTTTTAGTGTGACTGTCACTTGCACAATGGTTTAAAAATCTGTCTCTCGTACTCTCAGGCTCTCTAAATGCACGGGGCAGCAGTATGGATGATCGATCTCCAGAGAATAAGTCTGGTTCGTCGGTTCTGGTGGTGGACAGCTTCCCTGAGGTGGACAAGGCTGTGCTGGTAGAACGTATTGTACGGCTGCAGAAAGCTCACGCACGCAAGAACGAGAAGATTGAGTTCATGGAAGACCACATCAAACAGTTGGTGGAGGAGATCAGGAAAAAGACCAAGTGAGTGAAAGAAAAAGAAAAGGTGAAGGAGGAATATGATGGAGAAAACACCTTTGCGCCACCAAAAACACCACCAAACAGCTTAATTTAACATTTACAGATGAGCTTAGAGCTGCATGAGTGATTTTGACATTCTGTGCATGTACTAAGTTGTGATCCAGGACACCAAATAGAACTAATTCTTTAAAAACTAATAATAATAAAGACAGAGTGGCTCTGAGCTCTTGGTCTGGAGAATTTTTCATAGTTGTCTCTTCTCTCTAACCGACTTTCTCAGCAACAGCATCTATGTCTGCTTGAATTTTTATTCCTTTTCTTTATTTGACATGGGCTTCCTGACCAAAGCTTGTATCTTGGATGTCTGAGTTTCATCAGATAAAGGTATCTGGGGGACATTTATCTTTTTCTTTCACACACAAACACGCATGCTAACCAATGCTTCTGACAGCGAGGTCTTGGCAGTGATATTTATAGCTGTCTGTTCTTGCGGGATTGATGCGTCACCAAGATTGCTAATGATGCCTGATCCATATTCATACTCTCCTTCATACATGCAAAATCAGGCTGCTGGTAAACATTTCCATCACCAAAATTTTTTATAAAAATAAGCATATTTTTGGGTGGGTTTGAGAGACAAATTAAATGGTCTCAGTGAAAGAGAGCGTTTTTTTCAGTCACAATCAGTCTTTGAATGAGATAATAATTTAACGTGCCGCATAAGTCTGTGAATTGCATTGCAGCCACCAATCTGGACAGAAATGCTACGCCTGTCCCTATCCCATGACACTTGAGTAATGATAGGCCTTGAATCAGTCCACCTGCACTGACCTACAGTAATTAGTTATAATCAAAGACACATCCCATTGAGGCCAGGCTTAATTTAGCAGTCTTAGCAGATCTTTAGGTGTTACTTGCAGCTGAGCTGCTTCCGCAAGTCCAAATCTGTCAAGCAGTGGAATGTTTCAAAGCATTTATCGACTGTGGTGCTATCCGAGTGATTGTTTGTTTGTCACACGTCATTGATGTGCCAAGGTTAGTTCAGCCCAGTTTATCATTCAAGGCTCAGTCGAAATTGATTGCAGCATAAAACTGAGGTTGGTTTAATTGCGTTGCCTTGATTTAGTAGCATTTCCTTTATTAATGCATCTAGCTGAGTTTTCCATATCTCTAAAGAGATGAATGATTTTTTTCCCTGGGTTTCTCATCCCGGGCAGTTAAGAGAAAACGATGCTACTGAAGGTGAATACCAAGTGTCAATGGATTTTTATTTGATTAATATTTATTGGATTGTTGTGGTGCATAAATACTAATATATTGAATGGTGCTTGCTAAATTTATACAAATGCCTAACCCTTAATTATACTTCCCACTCTGTTTGTGCTATGGACATTCATGTTGAGGAGAGGTGTGCTGTTACTTTCCTAAGCAGACATACAGAGTCTTTTTTTCTTGAGGAGGGTTTGGGATTATAAGGAATTTAATGATTACGATTTCTCTTTATGAGTTAATGGAATCAGAGATCATACAATTCCAGTATTTTTTTTAGAGCTGGTTCTCTGTTCCCATCCCTACCCCTGAGGATACCAGCAATCTAGGCACCAGAATATCATAGAGACATAAGGAATCATGGAAAAAGTTCAGGACAGCTACAAAATATTGTGGCACAGGCATGCACCACTTACAATTTTCTTCAGAAAATTTTTGTGGCGCTTTTCTTTAGATAAGGTATCTTGTTTATACTCCTGTGACCCGAGTGTGACTGCTGTTTGCATCTTTCATTTCCCTTTTTGATTTGTAACTAGTGGCATCTAATAAACAAGCAAAAAAATAAATAAATTCTAGAGCAAATAGTTTTCTTAAAAATTTATGTCCACAAATGTGGACAGCAGGACTATGTTGTGAAATGTTATATTATACCAAGCTATAGAAAGTCAGTTTTTTTTTACAGACATTGAATCAGAATTAATTATGCAACTTTCTGATGCAAAGTAATTGCCAGCATCATCCAATCACTGCCACCCATGTTAAAATAAAGTTATACATTATACATTCTGAATCTATATTCTGATTACCATTGTCCTATGTCTGCCAAACATGTTGAATGGTCCAAATTTCATCTGCAGCCTGAAACTGAACTTTTGATAGGAAGTTTGGATTGAGTGCACTTGGCTGCATAGAAAGCTTTAGGATGCTTCCTTGCTCCCTATTTAGTGAATGACTTGACCTCCAAAATACAACATCCACGCATGTGGATGCTGGGGCGCACAAGATAATAGATTTTATTGTATGATATGCTATCTGGGTGGGAACGATCGGTGCGGTATGGGTATATTTTGACCCACATATCACTCTTGGTCAACACTTTTGCACCATGAATAAAACTAAAATGCTATCTAGATTTCTCTTTGATATGAGCTGATTCGAAGTTTAAACCCTCTCATTGTTATTCATGCCTCTGTTTTAGTGATGCTAGAAATCCACAATCCTCATAAAATAAACATTAGGTTCACATTTGTCTTGTGAATTGTTTTAAAAAGACTGAATTTAAGGACTGACGTGCACAAACACATTGATTGTCGTCAATCACACTGCCACTGAGTGTCAGAACCCGGCTCTCTTTATTTGTGCACATGTTTTTCTGGGCTGTCCTGCTGTTATTGCCATCTTGTACTGTCTATCTTTTGCTCTCTCAGCTGTTCTTGATATTATAAGTGAGAGTGAGGCCATGCCAACTCGCTCAAGCTTAAACTGGGATCAGTTTAAAACAAGTTGGCCTTCTAATCAAAATCATTGCTGGAGTTGCAGCCATAGACATGATTTTGAAATACTACCAAAATTGTTTGATCAAATCAAAAGTCACAAAGGCAGTGGAGTGGATTACTACCAAATAGTTTAGGAAATGTATTTCTACTACACTTCGCCTTTTGGTTTTCACTAGAAAACCTCTCTGTATGCATGCTAAATTTAGAGGCAACCTTTTAATTTCTTTTTGTTTTGTTTTGTTAAATACTATCGTTATGGAGCTGGGGTCCACTTGGACCCCAAATTAGTGAAAGGTAAGTTGTTTGTTTTTCTTTTTCTTTCTTTCGTGTGTGTTTCATATGTGTACTTACAGTTGAAGTTAGACGTTTACATGCACTTAGATTGACACAGATTTAATATTAGCAAACTATAGTTTTGGCAAGTCGTTTAGGACAGCTACTTTGTGCATGACACAAGTAATTTTTCCAACAATTGTTTACAGACAGATTGTTTCACTTTTAATTGACTAATTGAATCAGAAGTTTACATACAGTTGTGGCCAAAAATATTGGCACCCTTGATAAATATGATCAAAGAAGGCTGTGAAAAAAAAAAAATCTGCATCGTTTATCCTTTTGATATTTTTTCGAACCTCTTAATTGAAAAAAAAAAAAAACAAATTGAAAGAGGGGAAATATTTCATTATTAAATAAATATTTTTCTCCAAAAACATTGCCCACAATTGCTGGCACCCCTAGAAATTATCATGAGTAAAATATATCTGAAGTGTATTCCAATTCATAATTTACATTTTTTAGTGCAACTGAGTGACAAGGAACATGAAATTGTTCAGCCATGAATTCCTGTTTCAAAGGGGTATAAATATGAGGTAACACACAGGCCAAATTCACTTAATCATCAATCACAGTGGGTTAGACTAAAGAATATAGTTCTGATGTGAGGCAATAGGTTGTTGAGCTTCACAAAATTGGAAGTGGCTAAAAGAAAATTGCCAAAGCATTGAAAATACTCATTTCCACCATCAGGGCAATAATTAACAATCAACTGGAGATGTTAAGAATTGGCCTGGAAAAGTACGTGCGTCTATATTGTCTTCATGCACAGTGAGGAGGATGGTTCAAGTGGCAAAAAATTATCCAAGTATCACAGCTGGAGAATTGCTGAACTTAGTTGGGTCTTGGGGTCAGAAAGTCTCATAAAAAATATCAGACATCACCTACATCACCACAAGTTGTATGGGAGGGTTTCAAGAAAAAAAGCCACTGCTCTCATCCAACAAACTCAAGCATCTTCAGTGTGACAGACACTACTGGAACTTCAAATGGGACTGGGTTCTAGGGTCAGATGAAACAAAAACAAAAAAAAGCTTTTTGGCCGCAAATACCAGAGATGGGTTTGGTGCACACAGAGATGAAGTACCAAATGCCCACGGTTAAATGTGGTGCTGGATCTTTAATGTTGTGGGGCTGTTTTTCAGGGCATCAGGTCCTGGGCATCTTGTCTGGATACATGGCGTCACAGACTCTATCAAATAGCAAAAGATAGAAAATCTAAACCTGGCTGCCTCTGGCAGAAAGCTTACAATGGGCCCTGGTTGGATCTTCCAGCAGGACAATGATCCAAAACAAACATCAAAATCAACACAAAAATGGTTCACTGACCACAAAATCAAGGTTCTGCCATGGCCATACCAGTTACCTGACCTGAACCCCATAGAAAACCTGTGGGGTGAACTAAAGAGGGGAGTCCACCAACATGATCCTCTGAATTGGAAGGATCTGGAGAGATTCTGTATGGAGGAATGGTCTCAGATCCCTTGCCAGGTGTTCTCCAACCTCATTAGACATTATTAGAGAAGACTCTGAGCTGAAATCTTGGCAACGGGAGGTTACAAATAGTATTTACTAAAAGGGTGCCAATAATTATTGCTAATACTTTTTGGAGGGAAATATGTATTTAATAGTTAGATATTTCCTCTATTTTAATTGTTTTACTTCAATCAAAGGTTTGATTTTTTTTTTTTTTTTTTGTGCTATTTTTTTTATTTATTTATTTTTTTTTAATGAAAGTTGAAAAGGATAAACAATGCATATTTTTTTCACAGACTTCTTTGCTCATATTTACCATGGGTGCCAATATTTTTGGCCACATCGTAACACTCAGGAAGGAGATGCATTCTGTCCTAGAGATTAACGTAGTTTGGTGCAAAAAGTGCAAATCAATCCCAGAACAACAGCAAATGACCTTGTGAACATGCTGAAGTAAAGAAGGATCTATATCCACAGTAAAACGAGTCCTATATCGACATAACCTGAAAGGCTGCTCAGCAAGGAAGAAGCCAGTGCTCCAAAATAGACATAAAAAGCCAGACTACAGTTTGCAAGTGCACATGGGGACAAAGATCTAACTCTTTGGATAAATGTCCTCTGGTCTCATGAAACAAAAATTGAACTGTTTGGCCATAATGATCATTGTTATGTTTGGAGGAAAAAGGGTGAGGCTTGCAAGTCGAAGAACACCATCCCAACCATGAAGCATGGGGGAGGCAGCATCATGTTGTGTGGGTGCTTTGCTGCAGGAGGGACTGGTGCACTTCACAAAATAAATGGTGTCACAAGGAAGGAAAATGATGTGGATATATTGAAGCAACATCTCAAGACATCAGCCAGGAATTTAAAACTCTGTCACAAATGGGTCTTCCAAATGGACAATGACACCAAGCATACTTCCACAGTTGTGGCAAAATGGATTAAGGACAACAAAGTAAAGGTATTGGAGAGGCCATCATAAAGACCTGCCCTCAATCCAATAGATAATTTGTGGGCAGAACTGAAAAAGCATGTGCGAGCAAGGATGCCTACAAACTTGACTCAAGTTACACCAGTTCTGTCTGGAGGAATGGGCAAAAATTCCAGCAACTTATTGTGAGAAGCTTGTGGAAGGCTACCCAAAACGTTTTGAACCAAGTTAAACAATTTAAAGGCAATGCTACCAAATATTAAGAAAGTGTATTTAAACGTCTGACTTCAACTGTATGTGTGCTTGTTCTTTTCGTAGTATCAGAACATCATAGACATAGAATGTTAACAAAGAACATGTGAATAGTCTCTTGAATTCTCCCTGTCACTCTGATAAAAGCTAGTTTGAGACATACTAAGTTATCAGGATTGAACATAGTCCCAGCTTTAAAAGTTTATGTTTGATAGATACCCTGGTTTGTTCTTTAAAACATTCAGTGTAATGAGAGTGATTTCAAAAATCCCGTATGTAATGTTTTTTTTCCTCTTAGACGGGGACCTCACGTCCTCTAATGTCTTTGTCTCGAGCAGTGGTCTGAAGAAACCATTAGAATCTAATTCTGCCTTTATTTGGACCATGCGTCACTGCAGAGCAAATAGATTTCAAATAGCGCTGGCTGATGAGAGAACTATATTCCAAAGACTGAAAGATAAAAGCCTCATCCCTACTTCATCTTTTATAGACAACCGCAGTTTCTTTTTTTGCACATTAAATGGACAACAATAGTGGCGGAGATGATAATTACTTAAATTTGATAATTATTTCATATTTCATACTTGCCACTGTGGTTCAAATTGAAGCACTTAAAGCTGAATTACTTTTTATAACTAGAGTTTTTTTTAAGGTGTATTTCAAACTGACTTGATCTTATTAAAAATCTAGGTATGAAGTCTGTTCGGACAGATTTCTCATTTTCTCTTTCTCTTCTGGCTTTCGGCACAAAATAGAAGATAGACAAGATTAAATTGATCATTTGTGTGCTTTTGTTCATGAAAATCCTTTAACCAAAAAAACTTTAGAGCAAAATCTTAAAGCTTGTTCTGTATCTACAGATAGATAAACATTATATTTACTTACTGATCGAAAAGATGGATATAATTATTTCAAGAGACATTTCTGCAAAAGTAATAATGGAGTGAAGAGCTTTTTCAGTGAAATGAGTGTCATATTAAATTAAACCTATAAGACAAATTGGCTGAGATTAAGCCATATGAAGACATCTAACCTGTTTGAATGTGAAGCACATTTATCATCCAGAGTGATAGAGAGAGAACAAGAGAGACACGCTGATGAGGTGTATATGGGTCCTAGAGGCTGCTGTCCTTCTCTTCTCTGTCTACAGGTTCATTAGTAATGTAACCTTGTGCCTTTTTCCACCGAGAATAACTGTGTGACATCAGCCATTACAGATCCAGGGTTCATTGGCACTTAAAATGGCTGTGTGTGTGCACGTACACATTTGAGAGTGCATGCTGTAATTTAAACAGGCCGTTGAGATAATGCTGTCTACGTGTCTCCTGCAGAATCATCCAGAGTTTTGTGCTCCGAGAAGAGACTGGAGCTCTGTCTTCTGAAGCCTCTGACATTAACAAAGCCCATCTTAGCAGGAGGGGGGGCATTATGGCTTCACTTTACACCTCCCACCCCACCGACAGCGGCCTTTCCCTAGACTTATCGCTGGAAATCAACCGCAAACTTCAGGCTGTGCTGGAGGACACCCTGCTCAAGAACATCACGCTAAAGGTATGTATGAGTCAACGTCCACCACAAAAATGGAAACCCGAGCCCCTCAAGGGGATAGTTCAGCCAGAAATGAAAGTTCTGTCATCGTTTGTTCACCCTCAAATTGTTCCTAACTCGTATGACTTTCTTCTGTGGAAAACAAAAGGAAATGGTAGGCAAAATTTTAGCCTCAGTCAGCATTTACTTTCATTGCATCTTTTTTTCATACAATGAAAGTGAGTGGTGACTGAGATTAACATACTATATAACATCTTCTGTTGTCACACGGTTGCTACTTCAAAAAGACATTTCATTTTAGTGTTTATCAGCCTTTTGTAGACCGTGGTAGATTTTGAAGAAATATCTAACAAAAAAACAACCCATGAATAATTTTATCTCACATCTGCTCCTCAAAATAGCCCACCTAGGTATGAAAACCACGAACCTGCAACATTGTTTCTACTGTAGTTCGTGTACAGCGCTCTGCGCATTTATCAAGCATTTACAAGTGTGAGAACGAGCTTCTCTCCTGAACACGCCAAGGAGACTGCGGTTGTCAAGATTTATAGTGAATAAGTGCTTACATTTTGGTCTGTTTCTCACCCAAAGCAAACGTAAGAAGACATTGATTAAACCTAACTACAGATTTCCCAACTTGATCCGATTCACAAGTTTTTGATATCGATTCATATTGGTACATTTCTGTTACAATGTCCATTTTGCTAAGAAATTCTCTCTCAGCTAATGCTCTTAATTATGAAGGAACTGTCTGGGCAACGCTTCTTAGTACATTTAGAAATGATAGATTTTCAGAAATATACATTTTACCAATTATGTTTTTTCATTAGTTTTTCATCAAATTGGTAACATCGGCACTGTCTCTTTAAGACTAGCGGCATCAGCCAGTAAGTGCATCTAACGAGAGAATCAACAACTGACTGAAAGGGTATTAAAAGAGACATAATTCAGTGACATATGGGTCTGTGGATCTCGTCTTTTTGGATGTGTTAAAACAAACTTTTACTCTCAACATGCATTGAAAGGACCTCTGTGCTAATAACTTCTTCTCCACTATACTACTCAATCATTGGTGAGTGAAATCTGAACATAGACTAGCAAGTGGTTAATCATAGACCTTTTTAATTGCACAGCGTGAGATTTGGTTGCATATGTGAGTAATTTACTTATAGAGGGTTGTCACATAGAGTGAAAGAACGATCTTTGGATTTAAGAATCAATATCGCCCAGCCCTACTTTTTTGCTGCCTTTGTCTTTTTTGTAGCTTAAATGTTTTGGACACCATTGACAAAACTAATCATACATCCTTCAAAATATCTTCATTTGTGTTCTGCAGAAGAAAGTCATTAGAGTTTGAGACTGCATGAGGATAAATACATTATGAGAGAATAATAATTTTTGGGTGAACTATCCCTTTAAGGCTTAGACAGCAAAAACATTTTTATTGATTTTTTGCAATCAAAACAGTATGACCATATATTGCCAAACTGGGTGTTGATTTGTTGTTGAAAGTGTTGAGGTAGATCCACAATGGTATCCATTGTAAATATAATTGAAAGTAAGCATTTGCATAACCAGGATTCTGTTTGATAGCTATCGGAAGAAAATAAAATTTGGTTGTGATGGATGACCATGATATGTGTGCAGATTCCAATTCTGGCAATGACCGGCGCTCGGTTAGAGAGCTGCATCCAGCAAGGACAGAAGCTTTCCTCTATGAGGGAGCACATCAATGGGGAAATCAGATAAATTAATAAAGAATGTTTTCAGGACAGGACACAAGGGGGAAGACAGATTTGTATTCAAAGGACAATGGTCGGATTAGTGTCTTGGCATGAGATGAGCAGGAAATCAGACCGTTTCAAAGCAAATCAGCCTGAAATTGACTGATTATCCTAGCTTACAGGCTGGTTCTCTCAGATGTACCTCTTTTAGAGTCCGCACTCTCTCTGTATCTGAATAAACTCAATGGAAGTGTAGATAAGGCCATTTTGTCCTCACAGCAGTGTAATTTGTTTATCTTTGCACAGGAGAATCTCCAGACACTGGGTTCAGAGATCGAACGACTAATCAAACAGCAACGAGTTCCAGATGATACAACCAGGAGGAAGTGATGTCATTTGAAGAGTATTGGCGTAAATAACACGTGCTGAGGCATTGAGTCTGTTCTGATGTCACTGAAGGAACCACCTTTTGAACTGGACTAAACTGAGCCAGACATACAAAAACATACACAGAACTTGTATGAAAAATGAATAGAATGGAAAGAGATTACCAAGAGTCTTTCTTGCAACTCTTAAAATATGCCCAATGTCCAGCCGCTGGCGTTTGCCCCTCTCTCTTCAGTACTGGTTTCTCCTTCACTTCCACTCTAGGAACTCAAGTTCAATTTCACAGCCTACTTTTAGTATATGAAGTTGGGTAGATGAATAAAGATAAAGGTGACCCCACACTCCATTTAAAGAACAAAATGTGTCTGACTAATGGAGTCCCGCCATAGTGAGCGGATTATGCAGCTCTTCAGAAGCTTTCGATGACAAATGCAGCTTTTCTTCAATTCACTACAGCGCAGGTTAATGGCCATTGCTTTCTGCTCTCCCTCATCCAAATGTGCCAGTTAATTAATGTAATGAGTATTATGTAATGAGAAGGATCCTAGTGTGTAATCCCACATTCTCTGACCCAAGAGTGTGGGCACCAATCCTCGTTTGCACTGCTGCTAGGTTACCGCTACACCCGGATAATGCTATCTTTACACTGTCCTTGCAAAGCACTTAAGCAAGAGGAGGCCATGCCTAAAAATACAACTCCTGCTCTGTCACATATATGGTGTCTTTTTTTTATTATAAAATGTCTTCTATCTAGATTAAGTTGCAAGTGAATGTTATTGTTAGTTGTTCCCCCATCCTCCTGTGCTTTTTCCCTTTCTACCTCGGCTTATTTGTTTTCATTTGTTTTAATGTTTTGTTTGCGTATTAAGTTTTTTTGCTGCTTTTGAAAGGGCTGTTGCTCATTTACTTGCTTCCCAAAAGAGATGTGTAACAACCCAGTGAAATGAAAAAGATGTAAATGCAAAGGGCAAAAGTGCAATTTTAACATCCCCACCACTGTGTTTGTCTGTAAAAATCACTGAGCTGTATTTACCTCGACCAGGGTCCCTTTGAGTCCAGCAAATATTCCCTTGGAACATCCAATTTTGTGGTGATGTAACCATATGGTACACAAAATCGTGCAGAGCTGAATCCATTCCAACCAATGAATTGTGACTGCCTGAGGCATCACTGGCCTGGTTATCCCTCCATTCCTCTCTACAGGGGTTCCTTGATGAAGGATCACCTCATTGGATGCTGCTGATGGATTTTTTCATGCTCACCTTAGACTTTAACAAGCTTGTGGAGGGTAGCAGTGGGAATGATTGGCATATCTCATACCATTTTATTGGCATTCTGGGTTGTCTGTGTTTCTCCCCCCTTGAGCTACTATTATAAGTAAAATCATGCCCCCATACACTGTGATAAAGGGTTTATAGTAACTTGACATGCTGCAACATTAGGTTATATCAGCTGTTCCAATGCTTGGAGTCTGTGCTGTAGCTCTCAGCACTCCCAAATGCAGTGCAGAAATTCCAGAATGATGGATAATGGAAATTATGCAATATTTGCAGAAAAAATAGGCATTTTACATAGAGCGCTACTATTAAAATGAAGAACATTCTCTATTCTGTCAATAATTTATCAAAGTACTTTACATTTATAATGTATTTGTCATAAAGAACTATGTTAGTATGTATGATTGGGAATGATGAATTGAAGAAGAAAAAAAGATAATGTTGATGTTTCTGGTCTGTCATCTGTGCTCTGCTTGATTGTATAGTGAGTGAAACTGTGATTATAAATTTGTATATATATTGTACAATGGTCTAATGTTTTTAAACTTATGAATCTGGATTCTTCTGTATATACTGTATTGCGATCAAAGGGGATTAAAACAAAAAAATCAATGAAGTAATTTTGTTTATTTGTTTTGTTTTTTTTGGGGGTCTGTAGACATATATGCAAAACAGGAAATATAAAAATATTCTATATAATTTTACATTTATGTCTATAAAAGTGACATTAATGATCTGTGTTACATTATAGAAGGTAATGATATTTATTAATGAAAATTATTATAATACGACAGGGGCAATCTAGACTTTCTATATTATACTGGGTTGGAGTGTTTCTGGGTCTAAAAAGATTGGAAAGGGGTTTAACATGATTAAATATAGACAATTGAATTTTCTCTAGACGATCTATGCCTGGGACTTGTCAGTGGTCACTCACTGATTGTGCATCCACAACCCACGTGTCCTGCCACTTGATTGTGCCTGAAGTAATATTACATAACATTAGCAGATGATGTCCAAAACCAACACATCTCTATGTACTTTACCCTGCCTTATTGATCCTCTTTCAGCCAAATTGAAAACACAGAGAAACAGCACAATGCATCAACAACACGGAATTCTGTGTTTGGGATAGTTTTCTAATGGAAATTCAACCTAAATGTTAGCTCTCCGAATTTTAGTAGACTGGTAGTGGTTTATATGTAACTCGTAAGCTATTTCATTTATATGCCATTTCTATAACTGCACATTGCATTCACCCCAAGCAACTGATGTTTTCAGGCAAGTGGCCGCAGGACCACTAGAAACTCACTTTTGAAAAGTATTCTAGGTGGTGCATTTCCTGTTAGTTTCGGCCTGCACTAATAATAGACATATTTACACAAATGGCTGAATGTGTTTATGAAACAAATGCTCTGTCCACATAGGAAATGCACAGATGTTTTTTTTTTTTTCTCATCTGAACAATCCCTGTTCGCATACAGGAACATTGTTTTGCAAGGAATGTAATGTTCAGCACACAAGGTTCCATACTTAAATCCTGAAAGAATTCAATTAAAATGTTCTTAGTGATTCCTAATCTTTCAAAAGTGCTAATCACATTCAAATTTTATATTTTATTCTGCAACATCTGTCTCTCTTTTTCTCTCTGTTTTTTATATTGCACTTTTACCCTGTACTTTAAGTTAATCTCACCTGTATGGCATTTCAGAGTTTGCTGAAAGTATTGAGAGATAAACTTCAATCACTGCCTATTTTTAGCACTTCAAGATAACGTGCTTCAACACTCATATCAACCTTGTGCACCCCCAGGGAATTCATAAGCCTCAGTCTGGTTGGTACTTCTGACTAACTGGGAGGTCTTGGCTTGAGTAAAAGGAATGTTTGTGAGATATTTTGCCCATATGTGCAAATATGTTTCTTAGTATAATCAGTTTGAATTTGTTTTATTTATTTTTAGAAAATAGTATGTTTGCACTGTTTAAGAATTTATAATAATATCACACGAGTTAATATTGCATAAATCCATGAATTATTAAATCACAAAGGGAAAATCTTAATATCTTTTCACTTCAGAATATAATCATTCCCATCTGTTTATTTTCTAAAACAATTATGTATTTTATTTATTATATTTATATACAGTGGGTACGGAACGTATTCAAACCCCCTTAAATTTTTCACTCTTTGTTATATTGCAGCCATTTGCTAAAATCATTTAAGTTCATTTTTTTCCCCTCATTATTGTACACACAGCACCCCATATTGACAGAAAAACACAGAATTGTTGACATTTTTGCACATTTATTAAAAAAGAAAAACTGAAATATCACATGGTCCTAAGTATTCAGACCCTTTGTTCAGTATTTAGTAGAAGCACCCTTTTGATCTAATACAGCCATGAGTCTTTTTGGGAAAGATGCAACAAGTTTTTCAGGTCTCTCCAGAGATGCTCAATTGGGTTTAAGTCAGGGCTCTGGCTGGGCCATTCAAGAACAGTCACGGAGTTGTTGTGAAGCCACTCCTTCGTTATTTTAGCGGTGTGCTTAGGGTCATTGTCTTGTTGGAAGGTGAACCTTCGGCCCAGTCTGAGGTCCAGAGCACTCTATAGAAGGTTTTCTTCCAGGATATCCCTGTACTTGGCCGCATTCATCTTTCGTCCTGTCCCTGCAGCTGAAAAACACCTCCACAGCATGATGCTGCCACCACCATGCTTCACTGTTGAGACTGTATTGGACAGGTGATGAGCAGTGCCTGGTTTTCTCCACACATACCGCTTAGAATTAAGGCCAAAAAGTTCTATCTTGGTCTCATCAGACCAGAGAATCTTACTTATCACCATCTTGGAGTCCTTCAGGTGTTTTTTATCAAACTCCATGCGGGCTTTCATGTGTCTTGCACTGAGGAGAGGCTTCCGTCGGGCCACTCTACCATAAAGCCCCGACTGGTGGATGGCTGCAGTGATGGTTGACTTACTACAACTTTCTCCCATCTCCCGACTGCATCTCTGGAGCTCAGCCACAGTGATCTTTGGGTTCTTCTTTACCTCTCTCACCAAGGCTCGTCTCCCCCGATAGCTCAGCTTGGCCGGACGGCCAGCTCTACGAAGGTTTCTGGTCATCCCAAACGTCTTCCATTTAAGGATTATGGAGGCCACTGTGCTCTTATGAACCTTAAGGGCAGCAGAATTTTTTTTGTAACCTTGGCCAGATCTGTGCCTTGCCACAATTCTGTCTCTGAGCTCTTCAGGCAGTTCCTTTGACCTCATGATTCTCATTTGCTCTGACATGCACTGTGAGCTGTAAGGTCTTATATAGACAGGTGTGTGGCTTTCCTAATCAAGTCCAATCAGTATAATCAAACACAGCTGGTCTCAATTGAAGGTGTAGAACCATCTCAAGGATGATCAGAAGAAATGGACAGCACCTGAGTTAAATATATGAGTGTCACAGCAAAGGGTCTGAATACTTAGAACCATGTGATATTTCAGTTTTTCTTTTTTAATAAATGTGCAAAAATGTCAACAATTCTGTGTTTTTCTGTCAATATGGGGTGCTGTGTGTACAATAATGAGGAAAAAAAATGAACTTAAATGATTTTAGCAAATGGCTGCAATATAACAAAGAGTGAAAAATTTAAGGGGGTCTGAATAATTTCCGTACCCACTGTTTTTTGAGAAAGTTAAACCTCTGTAGAAGACAGTGATAAATACACAACTACTTTCGTTGCCATGTTACATTTATGTTAACATATAATAACATACAGTATAAGGGGGAGAGTCATATAGAATTATGGACAAGTGTCAAATAAGATCGCTCCCTGAATTGATAAAAAATGCTTTTTAAAGGTATATCCATTGCAGTGTTGGGTAAGCTACCTTAAAACTGCAGCTTCCCAAGCTACATGCTACTTACATATCTTAAAGTAGTGAACCTATAGGTCAGTTACTTTAAAAAAAAAAAAAATAGTTAGCTAGACTACAAGCTTCTATTAAAAAGTAGCTAATTGAGGCTATTTAAAGAAGAATTTTGTATTTTTTAGATGTACAGTATAACAAATGGTTGATGTTATTTAATCCTGGAATCAGTTCTCATTGCAGAATTAAACAACATCTGCTGCTAGTTATATATTTAATTACGGTTACATTCCCTTATGAAAACTACCCCTGGTTTTAATACAGTAACCACAGTTTAACCATGGTATTTGTAATAAAAACATAGTTATCACAAAATGAACCATGGATACTACAGTCATGGTACTGCAGGTGAATTATTTATCTGAACTTATTCATTTACATGAACCATCAGAAAGAACCGATTCACTAAAACGAATCAGCTCTCTCAATGCTAAATATGAGGGAATAGTTTATTTTAACCGGTTTACTTACATGAACTGTCTGAAAGCCAAATTATATTTTAATGTTCCCAGCATTACTAGTCATAATTGCATTATTACTAGCAAAATGCCAATTACAGAGCTTATCTTTGAAATTGTACTAGTAAGGATTCCAATTAAAGAGCTCACTAATTTAATTTTTACTGGTAAGAATTTTAATTAAAGAGCTCAATACATTTCTATTTTTACTAGAATGCAGTTGCAGAGCTCTGTAATTTGAATTCTTATTAGTAAGAATGTAATTGTAGATCTCTTTAATTGCAATTCTTACTAGAAAGTAATTGCAGAACTCTATAATTTAATTTTAACTAGAAAGAATTCCAATTAACAAGCTCTACCATTTTTACTTGTAAAATTGCAATTGTACAGCTCTGCAATTAAATGTGTATTAGTAAAAACACAATTTTAGATCGAATTTTAATAGTAAGAATTGCATTGTATAGCTCTCTATTAAGTGTCATCTCATAATGGTAATTGCACCTAATGCATATTCATATGGCTTGTATAAATTGTCAGTCGGGAAAACATATATAATTATGTACACTCTTAGAAGGAAATTTTCCATATAGAACCCTAAAGGTTTCTTTCCCTCGCTTCATATTTAGAACCCCTAAAATGTTCTTTGAGCCAGGTGAAAAGGTTCTATAAAATGGAATCGTTACAATTGTTTTTTCCTTATTTTTTTTATAAATGTTTTTGTTTTATTACCAGGAGAACTTTTAATGGATATGTGAATCGAATAGTTGATTTACTATATCAGTAAGAAAGTGAAATTTATCAAGTATCATCATGTAAAAGCATTTTTAACAGATTTTTTGCAACAACATAAGCAATTATTAACACAAATCATAATGCAATAGTTATGAGGATTTTCTTAATAAATCCACAGGTTTGTAATAATAAGCTATAAGTTATTTAGTAGTAATATTATTTATATAAAAATCATAAATATGAAATAATTTAACATTAACTATGAGTTAACATTATAACCACAAATAAGATTAATAATCAAGTAAAAAGCTAAGTAAAAATAAATAAAAACAAATGACCTATGAAAAACTGTTAAACAATTTTAGCACTGGGACAGACCAGTTGCCACTGGTCTGACAAACTGAGTAAGGTCTTTTGGATACAACAAATTAAACAAAACTACACTTCAGCCATCTCCGTGTCATCAGTTTGATGCTGACTCTGAACAGAGGGGTCTTAACACCATATAAAAGGTCAGGTTAAGGATGGATGTGCTGATCCCTATAAGTATGTGAAACATTTAATAGACCTGCTGTCAGTATGCAAAGTAATTAAAAACAAAGAAATTGGTGTCTCTCTAAATTACACCTTAAAATATGAATAGGAGTGTTGTGATTTATCTGTATGAAGATGGTCAAACTAGTCATGCAGCACTTCAGAGCCACAACAGAGATTTCAGTGATTCAAGTGTGAAATGACTTCCTTCCTGGCTGAGAATATCGCAGGCCTGGACAAAACAGTTTTTTCGACATTTATTCCTTGTTTCATCCCTGAAATAAACGTGTAAGTTATACATGACAAAGAGTTAGGTCAAAAATAAATAAAAAAATTACATACAATTATTTTATTTCTCTCATTTACGAGGGTAACGTCACCCTTAAATGTAATTATTTTTTTTTTGTAGATGATTTTTTCAAATGTTTCAATGGTATAATGGAAAACAATGATAAGTATTTAAAGGATTTTATTGGCAAAAACATTCAATATATGCAAAGAGTCAATATTTACAGTGTTGACCCTTGTTCTTCATAACCTCTGCAATTCGCTCTGGCATGCTGAATATCAGCTTCTGGGCCAAATCATGACAAATGCAATCCATTCTTGCCTTATTAGTGCTCGTAGTTGATCACAATTTGTGGCCTTATGCTTGTCCACTCGCCTTTTGAGGATTGACCACAAGTTCTCTATTGGATTAAGATCCGGGGAGTTGCCTGGCCTCAGATCCAAAATTTCAATGTAATTGAAGCCAATATATTAACACACTTGCCTTATAGACATGGTGCTCCATCATGCTGGAAAATGCACGAATCATCACCAAATTGCTCCTGGATCATTGGGAGAAGTTGCTCTTGCAGGACGTTTTGATACCATTCTTTATTCATGGAGGTGTTTTTGGGCAGAATTGTGAGAGAGCCCACTCGCTTGGATGAAAAGCAACCCAACACATGGATGGTCTCAGGATGCTTCACTGTTGGCACGAAACAGGACTCATGGTAGCATTCACCTAATCTTCTCCGGACTATCAATTTTCCAGATGTCCCAAACAGTCGGAAGGGGGCTTCATCAGAGAAAATATCTTTGCACCAGACTTCTGCTGTCCAATCTTTGTACTTCCTGCAGAATTTCAGTCTGTCCTTGCTGTTTTCCTTGGAGAGAAGTGGCTTCTTTGTTGCCCTTCTTGACACCAGGCCATTGTCCAAAAGTCTTCGCCTCACTGTGCGTGCAGATGCACTCACACCAACCTGCTGTCAATATTGAGCAAGCTCTGCGCTGGTGATGACACGATTCCATAGCTGAGTCCTCAGGAGGAGATGGTCCTGGTGGTTGCTGGACACTCTGAAGCCTTCTTTACTGCAGTTGAACCTCTCTCCTTGAAGTTCTTGATGATCTGGTAAATGGTTCTTTCAGGTGCAATATTCTTTGCAGCAATTTCCTTGCATGTGAGGCCATTTTGATGCAAAACGACGATGGCGGCACATCTTTCTTTAGAGGTGCCATTGCTAACAAGAACACAATGATTGTAAGCACTTCATCCCTCCATACATAAAATGTATGTCACTGCCAATACTTTTGGCCTACAGCTGTATGAGTGTTCAGCTTAAATGCGCCTTTGCGCTGATAGGGTTGCGCTCAAGTTGTTTACTGTTTATGATAAACAATGTTTTTGCATCTTTTGTTGAATTATGAGTCAACAACAGACTATACCATTTAAACTGTATATTATTACTATGATAAATCTGTTATCTAAAAGAGAAAGACATTGGATCGAATCATCTGTCATTTATTCTTTTCTAATCAAACCCAAAGCTGTAGACGTACATTGTAAAAGTTGTATTTTTCTGCAGTATGAAATACAAAAATAAAAGTAATGTATTGTAGTGTTCAAACCCATATATATATAAACAAAACTTTCAATAGTGTAATTTATGCATACACATACATACATACTCACATAAGTAATTGTAAACCCCAAGAACCCATTTGTGCGAAAAGGTTTTTTTTTTCTGTAAATCTTTGTAAATAGAACCTTTTTGGCATAAAGGGTTCTTTGGAGCTGAGTAAAGAACCCCAGGGTTCTAAATTATACAGAACCCCAAAGAATATTTGATTCTAAGAGTGTATATGATCTGATGTCCTTTTATTGATTCTGATCTTTAAAATGAGGACAGAATATTGCTGCAGCTGTTTGACCAAACTCAGGCTCTTGTGAACCATCTTTAATTATTTGAATCCTGGATAAGTAGCCTATGCCTAGTTCAGATACTGTTGCAAAACTAAAACCTTATGAACATATATCATTAATCCTATCTTCACCTGCAGGACAACTTTGGCATTGCAAATAACAATGTTGGTATGATTGGGACTGCCACAGAAGGGATGATATCAATCCTTGCCAGTCCCATAAAATCAGGTTCTTTTTTTTCTTTCAGTCCAACCAAAGCTACTATGAACCATACGTATGAGTTTCTGATGTTTAAAAAAAACATCTTTGAACTCAGTTACAGTACAGACATTTTTTATTTTAAGAAAGTTTTGACTTCTGTCACTTCACTGTTGTGATTTAATATTTAAATAACATTTAAATATATATTATAAAATAATATTTTATTATCATATTTTATTTATCATTTATCATAAAACATATGTGGATCACGGATGGTCCACTGTGGCGACCCCTTATGGGAGCAGTCCAAAGAAGTAGAAGAAGATTTATTATTAATTTATTATTATTTTATTATAGCCAGTGTTACTTGGTGTGTTTTCTTTGCACTTTAAAGGTGCTAAGTGTAATATTTTTACTGTTATAAATCATAAAATGACCATAGCATATCATTAGAGAATTAGGAAACATGCTAAATTGAAATACTGGCTTCTCTGATAACAACGCTACAGCCAGTATATTCTACTTTGAAGTTTCCATTCCGGGCTGGAATTTCTGTTTATGTTTTGGCCTGTGTGATCCCGCCCACTGCCCACTCACCAATAGTATTTCGACACCTCCAGATTGCCAGATTTGAACAAGTTTGCAGGCAAACAACACTACGTGCTGCAGCTGTGGAAGCCAGCAAACGAACTGGATCAAAGATAACAGATTTCACCCGACCTAAAAATCCTGCAGTACCCATTTCAATCTTACATATAGCACCTTTAATATTTTTTTAAACTATTTTAGTAATTAATATAGTGATTAAATATTATTCTTCGATAACAAAGCATTTCACAGTTGTGATCTCGATATTACAGTAATTCCGACACTATGTGAATGTACATAAAAAAGCATGTTTATAGATTACTCCAAACCAAGTGATCCTAAAGACCCCATGAAATAATTTGACAAGCACCATTTCTTTTCTGTTAGGTAATATGTACTTTTGAAACATATTTCCATTTTCTAATAGCCAAGAGTCTTTAGTTATGTCACTGCCATGAACCATGACTTGCTTCTTGATAGTAGGTTGCAGTTGGATTTAAGGGGATGGACATTCTCATTCTAAAGGGCATTTGATTGGACAAAGATCTGTGTAGTGCAATATGAGTCATCAATATTGTTGCTCAGTTTTTCTGGAAAATAAAGACTGTGCATTTTTAATGTGTTGATCTGCATAAAGTAAATTTTGTAAATGTTTAGGTGTACACTAGCATAGATGGCCTCAAATCTAGCACATATGGACTAAAAGTCACAAAGATCTATTTTTAATTTCATAGGGTCCAATTTGAACTAAAGACGTGTAATGGCAGTCCAAGCTCAGCAAACTTTTTGAACTCATCAACCAGCTGCTAATAATAGAAACTTAATGTCTTTGAAGTAAGCAAATGTAACGTTTACTGGGCACATCTATCTACGTGGGTCTATCAGGATTTCAATGCGATACTCCTGATTTGAGCACAGCAGCATTTGAGTCATCGGGCGAAAAATAGCAGGCCCATATGCACATTGGGTCATTACATAAGAGCCATCGAGCAGAGAATAATAAACTAAGAATAAGCATTCTGATTAATGAAACAGATACAATGCTGATAAAGCATCCAAAGGCAATCACATGCACAGTGTTTGTTTCAACACAAGGGCTCTCATCTGTCGGATGACGTCTGCTCAGATGCTATAGTTCTGCCAAGCAAACTGTTACTAATAACATAGTGTCATGCAGCCAGGTGCATGTTCATGATGTAGGAAGTGCGTTGTTGTGAAATGCTGCTCTGTTGTATTAGCACAGGTAATCACATTCAAATAAGGTTCATTAGCTAAAGCGGGACAGCCATACTGCATTCAGCGACACTGAAGCAGTTTTAAATGCCATAGGGCTCGGGGGACAGCTCATAGCAGTAATACATTTGAAAGCATCCGACTTCTTTTTTTAATTTAAATGAAATCTCTTAAATTTAGTCATATAATATCTGATTATATCTAGGTTTTTCTAAAATGAATAACCTGATAATATTCCTTTGTAGTAGCTACATGCTAACACAAAATATGTGTGGGGAGTTTGAACAATTAGAGAAAATCAGGACATCACATTGACCAACATATAGCGAGAGAGGCATAGTTTACCTAAAAGGACAATTGTGTCATAATTTACTTATGTAAACTACGTATGTTGTTTCAAACCTGTATGACGTTTTTTTTCTTTCGTTGGAACATAAAAAGAAATGTTAGTCATAATGACAGTCTCAGTCACCATTCACTTTCACTGTATGGAAAAAGGTGCAATGAAATGGAAACATTGCGGATTGTGCCCATATTTTTTTGTGTTCCACGGAAGTAAGAAAATCAAATGGGTTTGTACTGAGTGGTGTGAAAATTATGACAGATTTTTTAAAATCTGATTATACACTCACTGAGTACTTTATTAGGAACACCTGTACATCCAGTTATTCATGCGATTATCTAATCAGCCAGTCGTGTGGCAGCAGTGCAATTAATAAAATCATGCCGATACAGGTCAGGAGCTTCAGTTAATATTCACATCAACCATCAGAATGGGGAGAAAATTTGATGTCAGTGATTTCGACCATGGCATGATTATTGGTGCCAGATGGGCTGGTTTGAGTATTTCTGTAACTGCTGATCTCCTGGGATTTTCACACACAACAGTCTCTAGAGTTTACTCAGAATGGTGCCAGAAATAACAAAAGTGAGCTTCAGTTCTTCGGGTGGAAACGCCTTGTTGATGAGAGAGGTCAACAAAGAATGGTCAGACTGGTTCGGGCTGCAGGGGTGTAACAATTCTAGAACATTTTTGGCTAGTATCTAGCCAAAAATATACTTGAGTAAAAGTTAAAAAAAAAATGTTTATTCACATTAAATTGTGCTTAAGTAAAAAGTAACTTTTTTCCTAGTTAGAATGAAATCGAGAGAGGAGATTACGTGAGAGAGGATGTTGTTAAATTTGATTGGTTTGAAAGTTTTTACTGTCTCTGACGACTGTCATATATCTTCCCCAGTGGCATTCGCAACCAGGTCAAAGAATCATTTTACAATAACACAATTTTTGCTAAATTATTTTTATGTGGCCTGTTGTACATAACATGACAATTACCTTGTGGAATGGACACTTGAGGTGCTAAAACAACTACTTTTATCCCTTTTCACTCAAAACACGAGTAAAACAGCAGATTATCAGTTCATGAACACTTACTTTTCGCTGTGTTCCTCACATGATGCAATCTTATGACATATGCATGACTCAGTTTAACATTTGCATCACATAACCACATACATTCATAAGCTTGTTTAAGAGTGATCAAACTGCGTGGTAGCTCAACTGATAAAGTGTTGCACTTGTGATATAAAGGGTATGAGTCCTGAAGAGCATGCAAGTTGACACGGAAGCACTACAAAATGATGTAGTTGCTTCAGAAATGTTGTTTTTCATTTCACATTTGATTTTTAAGCTACCTCCCTACCCTAAACCTTGAAGATAATCCTAACTGACATTGTCATAAAAAGCAAAAAAAAAAGTAAAAAGTATTAAAAAGTTTATTTAAATCTAGATAGAACATTAACCTTAACCTCAACTCTTCAGGAGAACATTTCACTCACCACACAGTAGACATTTCTCTTTGGAACTGCAGCGATACATGTTATGAACCACATAATTTTATTTAGCAAAAACGATGCCACAGTCACACAGTGTTCGTTGTATGGGAGAAGGCACTCGTGAATTGTGATGTCAGAGCACCCAGCCCCTTGAGACACAAAATAAGCTTTGGGGAAAGTTAGGAATGTTGTTGGTTTTGTGAATTGTTTTCAGAGGTTTGCAACCAAACCTTGATGTTGAGCAGATAGATGAATTTAATAAAATTCATAATTCATGTTTACTCAGGATCCATTATTTTTATTTTCATTATTATCATCATTATCATTGCTGGTTTTATAGTTATTATTATAATTAATAGTTGCCTAACAACAACAATTCAGCAAATAGGAAGTAAAAATTCATAGATATGATTTAAATACGAGGGCAATTGTATAAATAACATACACATTTCATTACAAAGGCCTTTTGTTTTTGTATATATTTATTTGCAACGTGAATGATAATTTATGACTTCATAACTGTCCAATCTGTAGAAGTAGCAGACGTTTAGAATAAAGTTTAGGACAAAAAGCATCAGTGTTTCTCACATTGTTCTCATAGTTTTGAATGAATTCATCACATTCAGTTGGGCCATCACATACGGTCTAGTCGCACAAATATTTCAACGTAGATTGCAGATGGTCAGAATTCCACACAGCCGCCTCACCACAGCTGTCATTTGTCGGATGCAGTGAAAAGGCGGCTTCAGTCCAGTAAGACAAATTAAAATAATCTGCAAAAATGTAATGAGAACTTCTCAAGTTTAATTTGGAAATGTAATTAAGTAAAAGTATAAGTATTCCGTTTAAATTTCCCTCAAGTAAAGTACCAATCCCAAAAAATTATATTTAAGTATTTTTACTCAATTATTTTACACCCCTGTCGAGCTGACAGAAAGGCTACGGTAACAATAGCATCCCAAAATGCACAAAACATCAAACCTTGACCTACGTCAAACCATAGGCTACAACAGCAGAAGACCAAATCTGGCACTTTCTTAGGACCATAGTGTTCCTATTAAAGTGCTCAGTGAGTGTATATAGATTCCCATAGACTAAAGAAAGTAACAAGCTTCTCTAGTAGTAGCTACTGTACAAACTGTAATGACAACACATGTGGGAGTTGAATCAGTGGGAGGACATCAGGAGATCAGTCTGACCAATATATTGACATAATCTAATTGATAATTGCATCATATTGTCCATTCGAACAATACTAGAGCTGTAAAGATATTTTAGCAGGACTTCTTTTTAAATAAATAGGCTTATATTGCTATTTACATGCAATTATGTCATGGAAGGCATATAGCAGGTCTGAAAATTTGAATTTCTTAAAGTGTTTGCTTACACTCCATTGATGCAGAAAATTAATTAGGAGGATTCCCTAATGCTGTGTTCACAATGTGTTGTGAATCTTAAAGTGTTAGTTCAGCCAAAAATACAAATTCTAGTTATTCGCTCAGCCTCATGTCATTCCAGACCAGAAGAATTTTAACACTGTTATATTTTTCTCCATACAATGATAGTTAATAGTGAGGCTGTCAGTTTCTAACATTCTAGCTAACATATAATCTTGTGTTCCACAGCGTGAAGAAAGTCATGAGTGTTTGGAACAACATGAGGTGACCAAAGGTTGACAGAATTTTCATTTTCAGGTAAACTATCCCTTTAAAAACTAAAGGACACACAAACACTGCACCTGAACACACTACTTTGCACACATGCAGTGAAATTACATGGTGTCTTGTTATATTTACAGTCCAATGCGGTCTGAGATTGTGGAAAACCGAAAGTGGTTTCAGGCACAACAATCAGATCAAAATAAAAGAGGTCAGCACACATAAATATTAAATACAGGCTCTAATGGGAGCCTTTGGTAGACATTTGACAAGCAAAAATTTAATTACAACAAAATGTAAAACAATTCTAGCAATATGTCTTTCATTTTATGCCATTTTATTGCACAATAGCCAACAACATGATAAATCTTGTACAATACTTCACATGAGGCACTGGTACATCATTTATTTCAGTAAAAATGTGAAGTTGGGGACTATATATTCATAACAAAACTTGTATCTGTGCATCTCATTTACAGATAAATCTCATTTACAGATAAATTAATGGAGCAACATAACCAACAGAAATGTTAAATAAATGGAAATGCTTGATGATCATTTCCAAAAGGGCAGCTCACATTTGACACAAATAAGGTGCAATAAATCACAGATATATTGTAACACTTTACAATAAGGTTATATTTGTTAACATTAGTAAATGCTTTAGGTATCAAGAACTAACAATGAACAATAGCAATCATTTGTACAGAATTTCTTACAGAATCTTGGTTAATTTAAAAAAAAAACAACAACAATTGTTAATTGTTAGTTTATAATGCATTGACTAATTTTAACGTAAACAACTTTTTATTAATAGCCTAATAGAAAAATTAGTAGTAAGTCTATATGTTAAATTAGCAATAATATAGCCTGAGAAAAACTTTTGTTAACGAATAGAACCCTATTATAAAGTGTTACCGTTGCCACACTTTTTCAATTATGCTGTACAATGCATCAAATAAATACTGTACATTTGAACAAATTGTTTAATATAAACAGTTCCCTTGTACAACTTGCACATTATACAGGTAGCTAGCCTATGAGGTAAAATAATGCTGTAAAATTCCAAATTTTGAAAGAAAAACTCAAATAGGGGGCTGTTCACATCAAACGTGTCTTTTCGCAGTTCTTCTATTGTTTTTTTTTTCTACGTAAACATGCACTAGACGGACGTCTTTGACCGTTGTCGTGTCTGGCGTTTTTAGCTATCTGTGTCAAGTTAAAAAAGTATTTCAACAGGAAAAAACGCGTCTCGAGACACCTGCGTTCTGTTCTATTCTTTGTGCTGCCTCTAGCTTTTAATTAACATAACAACACGTTCGGTCTGAATGGTCCCTAAGGCTCAATGCATAAAAACATTGCCATGAAGAATGTAAAACACTGCTTTAACACTCCATTAACCTCAGTTTTGCTTTCTTTTAAAGATGTCACATTTAAAACAGGTTCTTGGCTGCTCTGTTTATAATGATGGTTGTATTTTACATCTGTGACTCGGAATGGGACTGTTTGCCGTTCCTCTCCAGACTGGAGTCGCTGCTGTCCGCGCCGTTACAGTCCGCCCATGTCCCGAGCATGCTTTGCTCCAAAGAGTTCCCAAAGCCTCCGGTGCAGCGCGACAGATCGCACGAACTCACATGCAGCATGCGGTCCGGCTGCCTCGGGCAACACAACAACAACCTCTTGAACGCTTTCCTGAAGTCCGGACTCCGGCAATAAATGATCGGGTTGAACGCGGAGTTCACGTACCCCAGCCAGTTCAAAAACACGAAGAGCTCCTTGTCCACCACTTCTGCGCTAAAGACCCGCACTATGTTAACGATGAAAAACGGCAGCCAACACAGAGTAAATGTTCCCATGATTATTCCAAGCGTTTTCAGCGCCTTCTGCTCTTTTAAAGCCAGGATCTTTGTTGTTCTTTTTCTGTTGGGTTTGCAGTTAGTTACACCAGGGTTGTTGTGAAACCTTCCTTCACATTTATTGATTTTGTTCAGTTGTTTTTTGGCTTCTCTGTACACCCTGGCGTAAACGAATATCATAACTACTAAAGGGATGTAAAACGAGATAACAGAGGACGAGATGGCGTAGGCGCGATTGGTGACGAAGTCACAGCACTCAGGATTGTCGTAGCAGGATGTCTCCTCGCTGTCCCGGGACCAGTGCATTAGGATAGGTGGAAAGGAGACCAGAGCTGATATTGCCCACACTCCACACACCACCACCTTCGCCCTTGCTTTTGTTAATAGGCTCTGATAACGAAATGGAGAGATTATGGCCATATACCTGTCTATTGCAATTACGCAGAGGGTCTCAATGCTCGCCGTGACGCAGAGGACATCAACAGATATCCAGAATTCACAGAAAAAAGATCCATACATCCAGGTTCCTCTGACCTCCAAAGCCGCGCCAAATGGCACCACCAGCAACCCCATGATCATGTCTGCGCACGCCAGAGAGACGATGAAAACGTTGGTGAGCGTCTGGAGTCTCTGATTCCGGGCTATGGCGACTATAACCAGAATATTCCCCACCACAATAACAAACACTATCAGACCCATAAGGATCCCCATTCCCACGACCCACTGTTCTGATACGCCAGCGCTTGGAGAGTTAAGGTCCACTGTGTCACGTTTAGAGCCATTACTGAGGTTTACGGACGGTAAACCGTCTCCCATGATGTGTAGAAACTTAACGCATTCATTCAGACAAGTATCCGATCTTCAGGTCCTCTCTGGAACGCAGCAGCACCAAGCACTTTGATCCGCGCTCTGATCTCCAGCCTAGCGCCCGCGCTTACTGAAAGAACTATCTGAGCGCCAACAAAACACGGTGACATCACAGGCTTCACAACCAATGGCACAGCGTTCTCCATCATTATTTACTACACTACATCTAAACGCAAAAATCTTGCAACGTTCCTTTAGATACATTTTTTAGTATGTTTAAGCGGTTTGAATTATGGGGACACTAGAAATGTCCTCATTTATAGCATAATACCCTTGTAATTACCAGTTTGTAACCTTAAAAAAAGTCCTCGTAATACACGTAAACCTGTATTAGACGGTGCGAATGGGGTGGTTCAACAAGCATAATTAACTTGTTTTTTTTATTGCTATACCTTCATCTAATGACTTTTAAAATACTGTATATTTTGTCATGACATCCAGAATCTTACACTTACATGGTTATGAGCTGAAGAACTAAAATAATGCTTTGTGATATTAAAATGACAACAATAATTTTGTATATTTGTAAACTGTAAAAATGTGTTGTCAAATAACACAAACATTTGTTTAAAAATTAGCTGGTTTTATTCAAATAAAACAAAATTGTTTAATGTGTCTATATCAGTGTCAGAAATTGACTTTGTGCATTAAGTGGAAGTAATTGCCCCTGGCTTTGATTTTCAGGGGCATGTTGTATTTTAAGGAAGGTGTATTTTATTCTAAACGTAAATATATATATACTGTGTGTCATCACTTCATTTCAAATACTTCAGTTTAATAATTTCATAGACATGTTAATTCTAAAGTAAGTGAATATATTACCTCATACCCTTACATTTAAATCAACTCATATGTATAACTAGGATAAAATAAAATACAATTAGAATCAAATATTAATTAATTAATCAATAACAAAAAAAAAAAAAAAAACAGAGCAAATCTTTATGAGGACAGTTTCTCTCAAGTTTATTTTTTTTTGGAGGTTACCATTGTGGAGAAGAGTGGAGCTATTGGTTAGGTCAAGATTGAGTACATTACTACATAAAAAGCAGATTGTATTGCTTTTATTTTGAATCAAATGAAGAGGGGTCATCAGACTAATGATTGATTAGGGATCTGTATACTGAGTTTTTTGAACAGATAAAATGGAAATTAGAATAACTCAGTTGATTTATGTTTTTGCTACACAGGGTACCTGAGTAGAGTCTACAATACATTTTTTAGTGAGGTAACTGCACATTTTACTTTTTACAGTTAGCCTACATACCATGCATGTCAAAAGAGCTTAGTTCATTTAAACTCTTGTAAACTGGATTGCAGACTTTTCTAACATCTGGATAGCAATTCACAACAATGCTGCCTGAGAGCTAGAAGCAATTACATGGTCCCGGCTGGACAGATCGGGTCCATGTCTGCAAACTTCACAATGGTCAATTCAGCTGTTCCATAATTTTCACAGTGCCTCAGCACTTTCCTGGGACAAATCCCCACCAGCCAAGCTATAATAAGAGCTAACAGTGTACCACTTGCTTTCCTTGTGAAAACTAAACAACCTGGGCAAGAGATGTTTTTCTAGCAGTAGGAAGCTGTTACTGCAGATAAGATCATAATTGCACCTCCTTATAGCATGACGCAAGCACGAACATTAGACTAATGCTGCAACTACAGAATCTCTTTTCTCATACATTCCGACAGTGTGGAACAACAGTCTGACATTCAATTATTATTATTTTTTATTCTTTTGAAGAATCCATTAGGTATTTGTTGCACCAAAATAAAATAAGATGTTCGATATTGCCTGAAGAAACTTGGTGGTGCCAGTACCGCTGCACAGTCAAACCCTTTTGTCATTGTTTGATCAATCAGATAAAGTCTTTGGAACTCTTGTGAACAGAATGATCTCACTCTAAGCGAGCAAAAGGAAGTTCCCCACTTATGTTGCTTGGCGGCATGCCCTGTTGCTGGATGTATCGGTAGCTGTAATAGCATGTATCTGTAAGGGAGGTTATGCAATCACCTAAAATGTCCCATTCAGGCACCAGTGCAAACTAAGACATTAAGCAGGCACCGGAACACTTGTGGGTATGGTGATGATTGCATAATGATGGGAGATTCAAAATTAGGGAGGGCAGAGTCTAAAATTGCCAGCCAATGAAGTCATATAAACAGGCATGTTCACTGGGGAGAGTTTGGCCATGGTTACCCTGTGTTCTCACTGGAGGATAGCAGTGTTTTATTAGAGTGACAACCAGTGTGTGAATTGTGTCTGAGCTCCGGGTAGATCCCCAACCCTAAAGTCTGTTTTTTCACCCCCAACATGGAATGATACAAATTCCACACTGACATACGTATTTTACGTTCTTCTATTCAATGAAAAAGAAAAATGGCAACTCAAAGCCAATGAATATATTATATATAACAGGAGCATGGTTTTATTTTGTTTTTTTCTAGTTAGTCATTCCACTGGACTTGATGGAGCATAAAAACTAGAAGGGTGTTGAGCAAGTTTGAGCACAATGATAATGCTCTTTGATGTACTGTAAGAGCATTCAACCTTTCCCAATAATGGTGCAAATGAGGATTTGAACAACAAACTAACAATTTCTATCAATTTACTCATCATAATGACGTTCTGATTGGCAGAACAAATCTTAAACAATAGTTGGTTTTACCTTAGCTGAGGGGTATCTGAGGGGTATCTTTCTTGATTTCCTCAGAGAAAACGCTTCCACAATGTCATCAAAATCCAGTTCCCTCACAAGATCACATTCAATGGCCATTAAGACAGCGAATTAGACACATTTTATTTCTTAGTTCGTTTTTTACTCTTGCCATGAGAGAAAATTAATGTTCTCCTTCACAGTTGCTGACTGGTAGGGTGAGGAAAAGCTTTAGGACAACATACATATTGGGGAAAATTGATGGAAATCCATAATCTATAATTGTTTTCAGAATCTTTGATGGTGATCTATCCGGCTCCATTGAAATGAAAGCTCTGAACTGTATCAGCTCATCAGCAAGACAGCTGTAGACAGCTGGGCTCCTGTAATAATGTTGCTGTTGGATTCTGAGTCTGGCACGAATAGAACACCAAAGAGAAAAGTTTGCATGAATAACAGAACACCTGTCCCGTTGATGGGGAGTATAAAAGCCACTCTCGTGAAACAATCTGGCCATTTGGTAAGTGAGTGTGTAATAAATCATTTGTAAGGGAGCAAGTCTAACCACCCAGACCACTATCCCTCAGGGAAGAAGTATATTTTGAGCTTCGGTTATGGAAAGCGGCAGCCCTTCTGTTAATAAGAATACTTCTCACCGAATCATTTTTTATATCTCCCCACAATGCTGAATCGCTGATTGTCTCCCAAAGCAGGTGGTCATCATCTGTCTTACTCTTACTGTGATCATCCTGAGTAAGATGACTTTGTGGCGGCGCCGGCGGGTTGTGGTATTCACAGGCCGGCTCGTATCACTGCTATCACGGTTATTTGTGCTAGCGCCATCTTCACTTGAAGCAGAGAAGGATCGTTGTTGTTAGCATCAGTCGTGTTTGCATTTTTAAAAAAAGCTGGAAATTGTTGGTAGCTTTAGTAGCAAGTGTGCTTCTCTTGCTTCTTTGTCATTTTTTTAGCTTTTTCATTGATCCAATTGGTTGTGGTTTTAAACAATTTTTTGTTAATTTTAGAAACCGTCTTTTATGCGTAACTGCTTATATTTCGCAATGATTTTCACTGGCCTCTGGATGTCACTCTCAACAGCGCAGCAATAGATTAAAATAATTAATTGGATTTATTTAGCAGTTAATACTTCGCAACTGCAAAAAAATTATAAAATTATTCCACAGTATTCAACACCATTTTACTAATACATAAATATATAATTATATGAAGAAAAAAAAATACACATAGTAAATTTGCCAGGGCCCCCTGCTGGCCTAGTGCCCTGGGCAAGTGCCCAGTAGGCCCATGCGTTAATCCGTGCCTGCCTCAGGCCAGGGAAATGATGTTTACACAGTGTACAGCTACCTACCAGCTGGCTCCCATTACATTTACCCCCCCTAAACCTCACACCTATCTGGGTAATGGCACCACTGTAACCAGTCCTACTTGAACCGCTCTGAGCTGGTTTCGAACTAACGTCTCCAGCATGGAAAGCAGGCTCGTTAACGAGGAGGCTAAAGGCTACAGCCTCTAGTGTCGGTCACTAGTGCGCCTCTTGAGTGAGGTTTACACACTGCACAGCTACCTACCAGCTGGCCTCCTTTACATAATTAATGGTGCAAAGTTTGTAGGTGGTTCAGTAAAGAGAATTTAGAGCTTGATACCATATTCAATGTCATTTAACAAACTTCATAATACTGACACTTATTTCATGTTAACTATAATAAACACTAACAAGATTTTTATTATTAAGAAAATGTGAGTGATGCTTAGCAGTGCACAAATCATGGTCACCACACTAGGGGATTTTGGATTGCTATGCAGTTGCAGAGGCATTCTAGAAGGTTACAAACTTGCGAGGTAGTTACTTAAAAGGGCTTACACATGAATTGCGTCAGCATTGCTGAATACATTGAAGTCTATGGAGTGAAGCGTTATATTACCTCCCGTTATGCTAATGCTGCCTTCAAGCATAGTAACACGACACTCAAATATCTCCTATTTTTTTTATTCATAAATATTTAAATGATTGTTTTCAAGCATCTAGAGACCTAATTTCTAAACTGATTTAAATTTACCAAGAACATCCTAAGACTTTAATGGAACTTTCCGGGTGAAATATGCCACATTTGTGACATATTGTTGATTATCACAAAGCATTATTTTCTTTAAATAAAGCACAATTTGAGGTTACAGTGAAAAATTGGTGCCAATTTTTGGAGGATTCAAAGGCAGAAATGTGAAGCTTATAATTGTATAAATACACTTACTAAATTATTCAATAAAAAGTTGTTAACTATTTGAGCTCTAAAGTTGTTTAAATAGTCAATATGCTTATGGGGTTTACAGCGTTATGTCGTCATGCCAATGAAGTTGTCAACAAATTTATATAAGTTATCTTTACACAGAAAAGATTAGTAAACTATTTTAATCACACTAAAATAATGTTAAATTATAATGTTTACACGTTGAAGCGATACTTTTGAAACACTGAGTATTGCTCCTTCATAGCCCGCACTTCAATGATATTGGCTCACACTATAGTCAGTCTTTATAGGTAGGAAAATCCACCAAAGCAGTCTGGCACTTCAAACTAGTGCAGTGCTGCCGATGTGTAAAGAGCTCAAACAATGGTGCTGATTGCAGTCACAGATTTTTAGGGGGGCTGAGATGAAATTTTGGGGGGCTGAAAGCCCTCCTAAATAGTGTCTAACAATGCCTACTGACCAGATTCACATAAGTGCCATCTTTGATTTTTAAAAGGAATGACAACTAAGATGTTTTTTCAATGGTAAGCAAGGGATAAATCTGTAAAAATCTCCTAGACCTCATTTCATTTTCAAGTTTTTTTGTCTACTGAATGTTTTTGAAAATGTTTTTTTTTTCAATGTTTTGTTTGTGGAACGATCCAAAAACACTTTAAACTGCAGTAAAACCAAGTCATTGAAGAGACTACGTCTGCTCTGAATAAGCTCTATGGACTGCAAATACTGCTTGGAGCTGCTGTGATGTTCAAAGGATTGTTTTAAAAATATCCAATATAGTGCAATTCTTTGCTACGGGCACCTTGTCACGCAAGTAATAAGTCATTAAAAAATGTTGCAACTGTCTGAATACTGTTCTATTTCTTATCTATGCTCGTACTAATCCTGCATAGAAGACCTTATTGCTCAGATTGGTAATGTGCTTTGCACGATAATGGTCACAGATGTTTCTCTGCAGAACTCTTTTGAGTGAAAATAAAAACTTTGACTGCATTCATTATTTGCTGAGAGATTATGGGGGATCTCTTTCAACAGTACAAATCATATAAGCTCAGCTTTATTTGGAATTATGCTGAGCACATAAAGACAATCAAATGGAGCATGGTGGCAAGACTGGTTTCTGACAGCTGAGCACTCCGGTGAACGGAGGGCATATGGTCAGCAGTGGTATGTATGTGGACTGTCTAGTCACTGAAATAAACGTGGGGTCAGGGATCCCTGCCAGACTGACCTGTGGTTCACTTCTTGCACCAAATACCAAACTAGCATCTCATTCCAACTGGCCTTTATTGTGATGTTTACATTCAGAATCAACATATCCTAAAAGATGTTCTAAAAATGTTAATATCAGTAATAAACAGGCCAATAAATCAACTGATATTTGGCCATTTTGAGATAGAGTCAGTTCCAAAATCTACCGAAAGCCTTTTTAATGAATTAAGCCTGAAACATACTCACGTTCAACAACAAGTATGTGATTGCAGATGCTTCTAGCTATGGAAGCTCAATTTCATGCGTTTTTGGTTTCTAAAATATGTAAAACCGCAATTTAACGCAAGCACATGCTGCATTCTCAAAGTTGCCACATGGGGCACTACAGCTGACAATAATGTAAATTAACTTATTCACAGCAGCTCCATCTTTGATTTTTCACATGAATGAAAACAAGGCTATGAGGGATAGACTATTTCCACTATTTTCTACAACTAGAGTTTTTGTCCATTTTAACTTTTTGGAAAGATTCCCCCCCCCCAATGTTTCGTCAGCGGAACGATCCAAAACACTTCAAACAAAGTATAGTTACAACCTATTGAAGAGACTGTAAGTATATCCCTTACAGCCTTGATGTCTGTTTCCCAATAATCGAGTGGATTGGCCAATAAAAAAGGTGCATAATCTAATACTTCATTGGACCGCCTTTATCTTTGATTACAGTACTCATTAATTGTGCCATTGTTTCGACAACCTTATGCAACATCACAACATTTATTTCCGTCCAGAAATGCATACATTTTTGGCCGAGATCTTGCATTGATGACGGTAGAGTCGAACCATTCCGTAAAGTCTTCTCCAGCACATCCCAAAGACTTTCAGTGGGGTTAAGGTCAGGACTCTGTGGTGGCCAATTTATATGTGAAAATGATTCCTCATGCACCTTGAACCACTCTTTCAAAATTTGAGCCCGATGAATTTTGGCATTGTCATCCTGGAAAATGCCCGTGCCGTCAGGGAAGAAAAAAGGAATTGATGGTTAACCTGGTCATTCAGTACATTCAGGTAGTCAGCTGACTTTATTTTATTGCTGCATAACGTTACTGACCTGACCAACTGAAGCAACCCCAGATCATAACACTGCCTCCAGTGGGCACTATGCATGACGGGTGCATAGCTTCCCTTCTTAACCTGACACGCCCATCACTTTGGAATTGGGTAAATCTTGACTCATCAGTCCAGATTACATTTTTCCATTTCTCCAGTCCAATCTTTATGCTCCCAAGAAAAGTGAAAATGTTTTTTTCCAAATAGCCTAACTAACATGTGGCTTTCTTGTGGCCACACAGCTGTTTAGTACCAATCCTGTAAATTCTTGTTGCACTGTGCATGTGGAAATGCACATACATTCACTGTTAAACATAGCCCTGAGTTCTAATGTCGATTTTTTACAATGTGACTTTTTAGTGCATTTTATTGATCTCCGATTATGATCATTCAGCTTTTCTTTTTTGAAGTTGATTGTTCACCGATATCCTTCCAGGTTTTAATAATGCATTCGAAATTTCTTAACCCATTTCCAGTGATTACATTTCTTAACCCAATTCCGGGAGCCCCCGGCCTGAGAGAACATGGGAGGAATGTGACAGGGCGGAGGGTGGGGCCGGGTCGGGATTTTACACACCCAGCCCCTTATCAGGATAATCAAGCCTCCGAGAGGGATAAAGACAGACTGCGGACGGTGGTGCGATGGAGAGAGAACGTTTACAGGCAGCTTTCCGACACCTTTGTTTGTTTGTGTCTTTTGGTTTCAGTTTTACATTAAAATATAATTTATATGGTTGGTTCTCGCCTCCTCCTTAACCATCGAAACCCCTTTACATAGATGTTTTCAAAAAAATACATGTAAATGTGTTTTTATCAGTGTACAATATCTATAAGCAGCATTGGTATACAGCCAACATACATATAGATTTATTAACTTTATGAACAGATATTCATTAACTTGAATGAGGTTAAAACAATGTACTGTAAAATGCCAGTAAAATACAATTTTGTATGATTAACCAGTAATTTTACATATACTTAATTTTACATTTACAAATACACTTAAAATAAATATTAATACTGTATTAATATTGATTTAATAGTTAAAAATGAAATAAAAGCAACGATAAAAGAAATACATCTTGAATGTTACGAGACAAACCATTTCGGAATTTGGGACACTGCAGACAGACATTGCAAGAGCTACCAGTGTAAATGTGTTTACTTTCGGATAGTCAGCGTGAATGCGAGAACATTCTAAAAATGTTGTTCGACAAACAAACATCGGCTAATTTCACGGGAGGAAAAAGGACAATCCACAGTCACAGCCTACACGTTGCAGCTGCAAGGCAAGTATACCAACTCAAGTTTGGTAGCATTAGCGTTCTAATTATTACACTATGGCTTTGAATTTTCTAGTTTGGCAAATGTACTAAATCTGTATGACCTGGCATATATTGTAGTTAACTGAAGTGTTAGCCAACAATGAGGCTATTAAGTCAACTCTCTTCTCTCACTGAGGCCTCTGATTTGACAAATGAATTGCCATATTTATTTGAGATATTTGGCATGAAGACTCATTTTAAAGAGCTTACAGGCATGGACATTGATGAAAAAGCTATAGCAAATAAATGAGCCAGAGTTGTTTCATACCTCAAGTCTAGTGACAAGACAGGGAAGATGGAGACCATCTTCAGAGAAATGGACACTTCAAGCAAGTATGTCATAGATGTCAATGCTGCTGGGCTTCTTCTACTACTTCAAGTATTTCAGTGAGGAAGAGGAGCAGATGTTCCATAAAGTCACTCAAACAACCCTGCCCTCTTAAGTGGACTGTTCTGAACTTCCAAGTACACCATGCATAGTTGTGTGTAGTATGTTTATTTTTCTGTCCTAGTTACTGTTATTATGCTATTATTAAAGTAATTGGTCTTTAATTAGTTATTGACTGGTAGCAAAGAATGTCTGGATATTAGCTCAGGCTACAGTCATGCAGATAAGATATTTCAGTGAGCTAGCAGCTTGTCAGAAAGCAGCAAATGAAATATTTTTTTAACACAACTCATAAAAACAAATGTAATCATGGACAACAAAATGCAGTATTTTTTTGTGTATTACCAATGCTTGAGTTTCATCTCAGATCCTCTGTATCATAGAGCTATTCAGCAAACAAAATAGATCCATGGCAAAGAGAGGTCAGAGTCGAATGAAACACTGTAAATAATATTTGATTAAAAAGTCTTTTGAGTGGAGTGTTGTGGGTTACATTTCCTGTGGGTCATTTGCTGCTGCTCTGGAGGTGAACAATAAGACCTAAAAACTATATTGTGATAACAGTCAATACCATGATAACAATAAATATAAAACCTTTTTGTTAAATACATGAGTGAAAGATATCTCTTTACAGTATGGCCAGTAAAAGATTTGGATTTGGACTTCTGGGTATGACTGTGGTGTGGGGTTGGTTGAACTTCTGGTTTGATATCACTGATGGTTGTAGCTTTTCAGTTTAATAGTATGGGATGTAGACAATTTTTTCATTGAAAATGTGTTTGAATAAATTAAAGCTGGTAAGAGATTTATAACAACTGTAATTTGATTAATATGCTGATCATTTCTGACTGCCTCCCTGGGATGTCTCCATCCACAGCATCGGTATCCCGAACTACAGTAATGTGCAAAAGCTTTAGGCACTTGTGTAAAGCATTGCATAGTGTGGAACAGTTTCAAGTTTTGTAAGCAAAAATGTTGCAAGAGGTGCAACTGTTTTCTGTTGTGGTCTGTTGGACAACAGAATTAAATAAATGTTAAGAATAGGAAGTGTGTGCTGATTGTTTAAAAGCTGTATTGTAAAGCTACACGTCATAATTCTATAATTTGTCATTCAACCACATTGTTGAATTGGAGACCAAACATTTTCTGCCGTGCCTTGCCTCATACAGTAGCTTCTCTTCCACTATTCAATAGCGAAAACAAACTGCAACACTGGGTAACGTTAACTTAGAGATGGAATCCAGCAAACGTCTGTCTCCCAGCACAACACCTACACAAAACTCAGAGTAAGCCAAAAAAAAAAAAAAAAAAAATAAAAAATACAAAATGTATTTACTGAATCCCGTATGGCTAAGCAGGAATGTGAGACTGGTTGAGCGAAAACTAGAGTTAACAATGGCAGGGCATTTGATTCCTGGAGGCAACTTCGTCTGGTTTTGGGGATCAAAACAGACCCTGAATTGGCATTCTTCTTATTGGCCAGCTAAGCTTACATAACTGCAAAGCATGTGCAATATAGTTCCGTAAGGATTGATCTGTGTAATTTTAGCTAACTTGATCATGCCTGCTAATGCTGATGAATTGCAAGCTACCTTGCTTCATAACTTAACAATCTTCTCTTTATACTAAAAGTCAGGTTAACGTCAATGTTAATATGTAATTATTGAGCAAGGTAAACTATAACAACACATGAAATGAATGCTATACATTGTTCAAGATAATGCAAAAAGCTCCATTCATTAGTGTAATGTAACTTGGTTATACAGAATATATATACATTCTATTATTATAAAACAATAGCGCATCGATATATCAAAATGACAGTTGTGATGGAATCACAACAATATGAATTGTGTCAACATATTTATAATGTACAGTCAATTTTATAAACGGCTACTGTCATCATCCACCAATCGCTATTGATAAAGCTGGCATAGGCTATCGTATAAATGCAGTCAATGTATCATGCAAAGAAAAGCGATTACTTCAAACTACAGTCTTGCATAGTCAGACCTATATCCACACTTTGTTTTAGCCCTGTTCCAGCACTGGAGAGTCAAATGTAATATACAGTCTCAAGTAAGTTTATAGTAAAACAATATTTATGTAACAATAATTATGCTACCTCATCTGTCAGCATGATGCTGGTGAATCAAGTTCAGCATCTTTGTATGTTATGTCATTGTTTTGGATGCTCCCTCTCTGGCATCCCTATGGAGTGTTTGCAAGAGCACGAGCAACAGGTAGCTGGCTGCAGTTCACATAACGGCCACTGGTGTCATTAATAACAAGGGTTTCTGAATGTTACATACTGAACCTTTAAACAATAAAAAGCTAAAAAAAAAATAAAAAAAATAAAAAAACAGAAGAAAATTAAAGCTGCATATTTTAATTATGGAAAATTACTGTATTTTTACGTGTTAGTTATTTTTCGTTATTTCACCCCAGCTGCCGGAATATTAAAATATTATATATATATATATATATATATATATGGAACGCCGTTTATCCAATCAAATTGGAGGACAGAATCTAACTGTTGCAAAGCCACTATACGGCTGAAGACTGAAATCTTAATAACATGTGAAACATCTCTCGCGTCTGTTGTCATTTACATTGAATGGATTGGTCCCTGAGTGTGGTGTAGAAGATTTGAGAATGCTAAATCACATAAAGGCTGGGAAAATAATCTTTATTAAACCTCTGCTTCCAATTAATCTGGTAAAATGCAGAATATGGAGGTCATATAAAACAGCTACCCACAGAGGGAAGAAATATACATATAAGTTTTATTAAATAGTTTATGGGCAAGAACCTTAAGGCCACCAGAGGAAAAGCAAGCATAAAAATAAAAACAAATGTTTAGTGACTATTTCTGCACAGTCTAGAACAATTGTGTGGTCTGATTAATGATCAGTGAGCACACTATCGATCACGTGTCAGCCAGCTTCAGAAATACATTGCAATTTCCCTTGTTAATGCATAACCATTCTGAGAAGCTTTTATTTTTTAGAAACTTTAATGTCTAAGTGTACATGGGTCATGATTTCATAAATTAATGTCACTGCTTGATTTCCAACACATAATTCATTCTTAGAAAGTGTATTGCTCATTTAAAAGGCACTTTAGCCTGGTAAACAATAATGAATAATGCCCATTAAATAGCATTAAGTCAGACTGCTCATTTACAAGATTATGTCATACCGTTAAGAGGAAAAATACAGTGGGAAAGTGTAACAATATTAGCCAAACAAACCGTGAAGGGGTGGCAGAGCAGCTGGCTACATTTTATACAACAATATTTCTAATATTATTGTGTAAGCATGTGTGTGAGTGAATGAAGATGGCTGATATGATATCAGGAGATTTAACGAAGGCATTACATAAGCTTAATCAAGTGAAACAGCTCCAGACACAAACACATAGAACAGAACTCAGCCCAGCAGAACCAAAGCGGTTCAGGTACAAAATATTGCCAATTAGAAAGAGTCATTTAGTTCAGTATTTGTTAAGATGATAGTCAGATCCATATACTGTTGAACAAGCCTTAGATCTGTACAATTAGTAGCTTCAATCCTTCACTAGAGTGATGAATATGATGTGAGCATTTGAGTCTGATTATTATAGTATTTATTAGACAGAGGGCATGTGTGGTTTTAATGATAAAAGTAGTTAACTCATAAAAGTTTGTCATTAACTAACCATTACGTCACCCTAAACCTGTATGACTTTTATTTTGTGGAACACATCCTGGCCACCCTTTTTCATTTAACGAAAACAAACAGGGACTGGGGCTTTGAAGCTCAGAAAATGACAAAACAAATCATCATAAAGTGAAGTAAAAGTGGTCCATGCAACTTATGCATAATATTCCAAGTCTTCTGAAGACAAATTATAACTTTGTGTGCGGAAAGGAACAAAATTTTTAATTTTTCTTTGAAACTCCTGACACACACCATAGCTTTCCTTGACACATACCTTTGACATCCGAGTCGTGAATGAATCATTCTTTTGAGTTGGATATTTTCAATGAATCAGGATGATCAGTTCATGAATCAAACTGATCCGGTTCCCAAGTTAAACTCACTGATTCAATACACTGGTTGCAGTGGTTAATAGCCTACTGGAATAAACAAAAACTAACATTTGGATCTGTTCCTCACATAAAGATATAATTTGACTTTAGAAGACTTTGACAATATGACAAAAGTCATATAGACTACTTGTATGGTGTTTTTTGGTCTATTTGGAGCTTGACAGACACAGTCATCATTTACTTTAATTATATAGAAAAGAGTGCCCAGTATATTCTTAAAAAAAAATTTACCTTTTTGGAAGTCATACAGGTTCAGAACAACATGAGGGTGAGTAAATGATGACAAGATTTTCATTTTGGGTGAATTATCCCTTTAAATCTCCATACTCAAATCTCAGAACATGGAAGATGGTGCAAGGCTATTCTAAAAGTTGTGTTCAAGCGTAACGGTCACAGAACCTTCTTGGGGTGTAGAGCAAATCACAAAAGGCTGTTTGAAGGACACTGCCTTCATCATACAAGCCCCACCATCACAAAGGCAGCAGTAGACCCAGGCATCAAGTGTTAACGTTGGGTCTGGGGCCAGAGGGATTGCTGGGATGGACGAGAGGACAGAGATGGGTTTGGAGAGATCACCGATGTTCCCAGTCACATCTTGCCCTTCCAGTAACCACTCATTACCTGCAGAGGAAAACACTGTGAACTCAGTGTGTGGTCAACAATAATTCCTGTAATGTTTGATATTCCTGCTGATGTTTAAAAGGTACTGGTTCCTAAAGAATCATGTAACCTGACATCCACCCACACAATTATCTTTTTCTGGCAATTATTTGTGCATTTCAGTATGCATGCAAGCATGCTTGAAGAATGGAATCATGTGCACTGGAAAAGAAACGTTAGTTAAAGGCTGTACACAGCAGAGTGCACCAGGTATACGTCACTGGCCTTGAATCAAGGGCAGACTGCTAAGACAAGTGCCAGATAGAACTAGATAGGTACATTTCCTGAAGAAAATGTGAGTGGTGCTTGCCGTGGCAAAACTCGTCAAATAGCCTGCTTGAAAAGAACAGAAATTGTGGTCATAAATAAATCAACCCAGAAGTCTGTATAATTTTCTGGTGCAGAAATATGTGATTTGTTACTAGGTTGCTAGGGTAAGCCCATGTGGTTGCTATGCAGTTAGCAAGGTAATACAATACATGGCTCCTTTCCATCCTGAGTGAAATAATTCAACCCAAAAATCTGTACTGTTTTCTGGTGCAGAGATATGTGATTTGTTACTGGGTTGCTAGGGTAACCCCATGTGGTTGCTAGGCAGTTACCATAGTGATACTTATCAAGTCTCCTTGCTATCCAGAGTAAAATCAGTCAACCAGGAAGTCTCTACGATGTTGTGATCCAGAGATATGTGATTTGTTATTTGGTTGCTAGGGTAACCCCTCCTTGTTGCTAGGCAGTTACCATAGTGATACTTATGAAGTCTCCTTGCCATCCTGAGTGAAATAAACCAACCCAGAAGTCTCTACGCTTTTCTGATGCAGAGATATGTGATTTGTTACTCGGTTGCTAGGGTAAGCCCATCTGGTTGCTAGGCAGTTACCATAGTGATACTAATCAAGTGTCCTTGCCATCCTGATTGAAATAAGTCAACCCGAAGTCTCTACGCTTTTCTGATGCAGAGATATGTGATTTGTTACTCGGTTGCTAGGGTAACCCCATCTGGTTGCTAGGCAGTTACCACAGTGATACTAATCAAGTGTCCTTGCCATCCTGATTGAAATAAGTAACCCGAAGTCTCTATGTTTTTCTGATGCAGAGATATGTGATTTGTTACTCGGTTGCTAGGGTAACCCCATCTGGTTGCTAGGCAGTTACCATAGTGATACTAATCAAGTGTCCTTGCCATCCTGATTGAAATAAGTCAACCCGAAGTCTCTACGCTTTTCTGATGCAGAGATATGTGATTTGTTACTCGGTTGCTAGGGTAACCCCATCTGGTTGCTAGGCAGTTACCATAGTGATACTAATCAAGTGTCCTTGCCATCCTGATTGAAATAAATCAACCCGAAGTCTGTACTCTTTTCTGGTGCCGAGATATGTGATTTGTTTCTCGGTTGCTAGGGTAACCCCATCTGGTTGCTAGGCAGTTACCATAGTGATAGTAATCAAGTGTCCTTGCCATCCTGATTGAAATAAATCAACCCGAAGTCTGTACTCTTTCTGGTGCCGAGATATGTGATTTGTTTCTCGGTTGCTAGGGTAACCCCATCTGGTTGCTAGGCAGTTAACATAGTGATACTTATCAAGTGTCCTTGCCATCCTGATTGAAATAAGTCAACCCGAAGTCTCTATGTTTTTGTGATGCAGAGATATGTGATTTGTTACTCGGTTGCTAGGGTAAGCCCATCTGGTTGCTAGGCAGATACCATAGTGATACTAATCAAGTGTCCTTGCCATCCTGATTGAAATAAGTCAACCCGAAGTCTCTACGCTTTTCTGATGCAGAGATATGTGATTTGTTACTCGGTTGCTAGGGTAAGCTCATCTGGTTGCTAGGCAGTTACCATAGTGATACTAATGAAGTGTCCTTGCCATCCTGATTGAAATAAGTCAACCCGAAGTCTCTATGTTTTTGTGATGCAGAGATATGTGATTTGTTACTCGGTTGCTAGGGTAAGCCCATCTGGTTGCTAGGCAGTTACCATAGTGATACTAATGAAGTGTCCTTTCCATCCTGATTGAAATAAGTCAACCAGGAAGTCTCTACGCTTTTCTGATGCAGAGATATGTGATTTGTTACTCGGTTGCTAGGGTAACCCCATCTGGTTGCTAGGCAGTTACCATAGTGATACAAATCAAGTCTCCTTGCCATCCTGATTGAAATAAATCAACCCAGAAGTCTCTGATTTTGTGGTGCAGAGATATAGTTACTGCTAAACGGTTGCTAGGGTACTCTGTTTAGTTGCTAGGAGTGGCTTGGCAGCTGCCAATCATGAATCTCCAAAGGCTGCTTGTCAGTATGAATGATATAAACCAACTCCCATGCCTCTGTGACATTCAGAATGGAAGATATCCCTCTATGGATTTTGGTTGTTAAGGTGCTCGACAATGGTTGCTAGGGAGGGGCTAGGAAGTGTTGATTTGATGCATGATTGGCTGTTTGCTGTCCCGAGTCAAACGAGACCACCCTTGTGTTTCTATGACACTTCTATCCGAGATATCCCTTTGATCTGTTTCAATAGAAGTCTATGGGACTTGTTGCTAAGGTGCTCTTAATGGTTGCTAGGGCGTGGCTTGATAGCTTCACAATGATCCTGAGAGACTGATTGGTCGTCTGAGTAAAATGAGCCCACCCCTGGTCTCTATGACACTGTGATCCAGAGCTATGTTCAATACAAATCCCTATGCCTTTTCATTTCATGGGCCGTCCTACACCATTATAAGTCAATTGGGGCATTTTTGGGCAGCTCCTGCCCCCAGGGGTGCAACTTTTACCCCATATTGAGGTATGCTCTTACAGAGCCTGCCAGCCTCTTCAAATGTGGCAAATCACACGCTTCTGTGAAATCCTCGCCGGAGCTGTGACGCTTCAAAGTTTGTCACAATGTTAAGTCTATGGGATTTTTCGGCGCTTTTTTGCCCCTGGGGCAAATACCGTACCCGATCGCTTATAAAAGTCATAGCACACGTGTCCTCAATAGGCCGTTCGATTTGACACCTCATTTGTGGGTCTCACTAAGCGGTGCGGGACGAGTTAGGTGCCGAAGTTTTGTACGGAGATAGAATAATAATAAAAAGAAGAAAAATAAAAATAAGTATGTGAGATTACAATAGTGATGCTTTGCAAGCACCACTAATTAGAGCAGTGTCCAATCACATGATCCCCAGTGAGAGGGAAGACAGGAGAGGAAGTGAGCTGAAACCTATGAGACCAATTTTCTGTTTCACCTCACTCAGTGTACACTCCAGAGTCAGAAATAAACTTTTCCATTAAGGGGCAATACTTGCCCCCAGAGTTATTTTTAGGGACATGTTCAGCTTTATGAAGTATATTTTTAGATACATTTTTTTCAAACTGTATAAAAATGCACACTGCTCATCAACTTGGGTCAAATATATTAATTTAATAATTTAATTAAAGGTGAAGTGCATACTTTCGACACCACAGGCTGGTCGTTATGCTCAATAAAATACAAATAGAGCAATGTATTGATGCCATCAGTTTTAATACTTTTGGGTGAAAAAAATAAATAAAATCCACCTACTGAATGAATGACCTTCGCATAGTTGGCTCTGAATATTAAGCTGGTATTTTAACAACTTACAAAAATTATTTTCCCATTATCACTTATTCTAGTCAGTTACTTCTAAATTTAACTTAACTCATTTAATACTGTAATGCAATGTAATATCGAATTGGATGACTTGCTTAGATTTTTTAAGACAATCGGTTTACATGCTTTTTCTAAGTAAAAGTACTTATTTGGCTCAAGTAAACTGAACTTAATTTTGTATGTAACGTTAACAAGTTAACTTTACTACACAGTGCTTAAAGTATCATTGTTTATATGCATTTATTTAAATTGAGATATAGCACATATTATTTGGTATAAAGGAATTTATGACTAGAATCTAGGTTAGCCATATGGCACACTGATTCTCAGTACTTCATAGTGCACATAAATCTACACTTTTGTAAAATATAATAAAGTTAACAAGAATGACGAATGGCTAAAAGTTCACCAGAGGTAACACTAATAACCCTAATGGTGACCACAACTATCAACCAGCTACAAAAAAAACAAAAACAATAGTCATAAGAATTAAAAATGTATACATTTTTAGTTCATTATTTTTTGTCTATATAAGGTCCCTTGTTTTGACCAAACAAACATAATTTATTCAAGTGCAATAGCTTATGGGTATTATTAGGCCTAGAAGTGAGTATTCATATTTAATATGCTACAAATAGGAAGTCTTACCTACAAATTAAAATCAACAAATTTTATGCAATTATGTGTATAACTTGCTGATAAATGTGTATAACTAGTAGTGTATTACTATATCAGATGTTACAAATAGGAAATTGAATGAGAATACACTACAGGGTAATTATTTACCCTAATTTCCATTTTGGGGGGCATTTTCCCCTGATCCCCTATAAATCTGTGACCTTGATAAAACACCTATCGAGCCATAAAACAGACTAGCAGAAAAAAGTTTTTCATTTACATGATGATAATTATTTCTAGGGAGTCAAATAACAGTCTAACACTCGTATTCTATAATATCCAAACACAATGTTCACTGCTAACTAGTACACACACAAAGCCATCGCCTCGACTGATTTTCAATCATGAAAGATGTGCATTTGGGTGGGACTGACGTTTTTGTGGAGCGTGGAGAAAGCCAAGAGAATAGACAATAGGAAAGACAAATGTTGCAGCAGACAGGGGGAGGATGGGGCAGAAATGATGATGCTAAAAAAAAAAAAAAAAAAGGACTCCGGCAGAGAAAATATGGGTAAGCTAGAATAAAGGGTTGACCATGTGTTGGGAGGCACAGAGAATTGTTTATTTATCCTTGGATTGTCTCCCAGTACGTCCAGCTGGTCCATGAAGCCTGCTGAAAATGTGTGAACACAGCAATCCAGCTAACAGAATGCTATAGGTCAAGCTGTGGTATTCCTGAGGGACAATGTACAAGGTGGGAAAACTGTATGTAAATAAATGTTGAACAAAGCTATTTTATGTGGTGGATTGTAAATGAAGGACTGAAAAAAAATTAACCTAATGAAACTAATTCCACCAATTAATCAATAGTAGGTGGTAAAACGTAACCTTTTTTTGGCTTCTAAGTAGGGTTGGGCGATGTCCCCTAAATTGGTTGACGATGTTGACAGTAAAACATCGCGATGGACGATGATATCGTCGGTGGGGTGGGGCGGGAGGGATTATATAATTTCATATAATTTTCAAAAATTATATGAAAAATTATTATTTCGTTATTTTACTAACCCAAATAATGACTCGTTGCCGCTATATCAGTAGGTTGCACGACACGTGAAGAATTTTTTTTTAGCTTTCACTTAAGAAGAGTTGTGCACTTTTTGTTTTAATATATCTCTTTACATAAATACTATTTTCCACTTAAAAACTATAATTTCGTTATTTTACTCACTGATGAGCAAAAGGTCGAGGCAGAAATGACCATGTACCTGCAGGAAATGGCCATTGATCGGGAAGAGGACCCGCTGACTTGGTGGAAAACGAACGACAAAAGGTTTCCGTTCATGGCAAGATTAGCACGGAAATATCTGTGCATATGTGCTACCAGTACTCCATCAGAGCGGGTCTTCAGCACAGCGGGTAGTGTAGTTACTCCAATCCGCAGCTTATTAAAACCAGATAAAGTGAATATGTTGGTATTTCTGGCCAGAAACATCGAAATTTAAACATGGTCTATGGTGAAAGATATTAGACTTCTTTACGCATTTTTCGCCATCCGTTGCGGAGCTATTCGATTTTGCATATAATTTTTTAAACGTTCATTTGTGTAGTTCATGACCACTTTACAATATTTCAATAACATAATTTATTTTGTAGCCTGTGCTGAAGTTAATTGTGCTGCTAATTATAAGTGAAATGTTAATGCCGATTTTCGGTCTGAGTGTTGTTCCCGTTTTCCTGTTCTTTATTTGTTGTTCTTCTATGTTTTAATAAATGTGTGTTATTCATATTCACCTTGTTTCTTTCATTTGATTTGACATTATGGATTTATGGCCAAGGAAATTTTTCTTTAAAAGTATTAACCAGACAAAAGTTATTTGACGTTCGCTGGTCTGGGTTTATCTTAAACTGCCGCTTCAGTGTATACAAGCGCTATGTGACAATGAGCAAGATTTTCTGAGACACTACAACTACTAATAATTCATTAATAAAGGCTATTTTCTTGTAGCCTACAACATAACATATTTTAATCTAAATGTACAGTGTAAGACATGTAAAAAAAAGACAAGAAGCTAACAATGTCAATCAAGATCAATATTTGTGTAGCCTGCCTGACACGGTATTTTCACAGACTAACACGTCACGTCTCTGGCATATACCACAGTATTTAAAATAGCATATATGCATTAGTTATATTCTCAATTTAATTTACAGAGCAATCCCTGCAAAGTTTTTAGGTTAACTATAGAAGAGACTAGGATTAGTGAGTCACACTAGCAAGACTCGCAAAAGGGGGCGTGGCATCACGATGGTGGCTCTACATCGTGATGTTGGTCAGCCATCACAATGGACGATGATATCGTCCATCGGCACAACCCTACTTCTAAGCTTGAAAAATGTCATTACATCCTGTTGGGGTCCATATAAATCAACATGTTCAGGGATCCCATGAGGTTATCCATTTAAAATGGATTTTGAGAGTCATCCCACAAGATTCATTAATTGGTGAAAACATTTTACATTCAAGTAATATGAATATAAAATTCATGGCCAGTCCTTTTAGGAAACGGACCCCAATTAGAAAATACTAATATATTTAAAAAGTATTTCAATCCACATAAAAACACAATTTGAATAGATAATGTTATGTTTTTAGACAAAATAAGTGTTGAAATAATATTGTCCTTTTTGTTTCAGGACAGTAAATGTACATCAAGTCAACTGTCCAAATGAATTTTATATAATATGCATGGCACAATGTAAATGTAAAATGCATATGACATGAATACCAAACAGTTTCCATGTGCAATTGGAAAAAGAACCCAGTATACACTGAATAGCTGTGTTTCCACTATCAGGCCAAATGAGGGTGTGCTAGTGTGTGATAGGGCCAGTTGCATTCCCTGTCATTTCCGAGGCATCTTCATGGCCTTTGGCCCACTGACTACCCTTGGGTCAAACAAGGCCAATTAGTGAGGCAGAGTCAATGTTAAAGGCAGAGTGTTGCTGAACTTGCCAGGTTATGCATCCAGTGCCCAACGGTACAGGTCTGGGGGGAAAAAAAATGCGGGTACAGTACAAATTCGTTAAAATGCACTATGGACAAAGCGGGTTCCCCAATAAAGAATTGTCCAAGAGTCCAGAGCATGGATGGTGTGCAGAGACATTGTCCCGCTGTTAGTGAAGAAACCACTCAGGACACCATGGCAGTTTCAGCCGGTGAGTTATCAACATTACTTATCTTGCTAGCTAGCTAGCGCTTGTTTTTATATATGATTTAAACTCAATATTCTAGATAATTAGATAACATAATACCTCAGCTTGAGTTTTCCTCTTGCTTATGAAATGTGCGGGGTGTGTGACATTGGCACCAGGGCAGCGTATTAAGGGCAGGTTTAGGGCCACACTGCGGGGCTTTTGGCTTGATGGTGGGAATGCAGATCGATTTTGGCCTTGTGGCTCTAGGTCTGATGCTATTGGCCCCAGCTGGGCAGTTGATAGCCCTGGCTCACACTGGCCTGATAGTGGAAATGCCTGTCTGGCTAATTTTGCAAGTTATACAGCAAACTGTGCTTGGCTCATACACTCAGTCAGCACTTTATTAGGAACACTGTGGCCCTAATACATTTCCCAACATGGTCTTCTGCTGTTGTAGCTCATCCGCCTCAAGATCGGACGTGTTGTCAAGTTATTTTTATTTGTATAGTGCTTTTCACAACACACACCGTTTCAAAGCAGCTTTACCGAAAATCATGCATTAAAAGAAAATTAAACTGTAATATCTATAAAGTCTTGTGAAGTTTGATTAAATATGAATGTAAATTGTGAATAAAATAAATAATTAAATACTTAAATAATAATTGTATTTAGAAACCCACTGAGCAAGCCGAAGGCAACAGTTCACAATGTATTGTGCATTCTGAGATGATATTCTGCTCACTAAAATTGTACAGATTGTTTATCTGAGTTACCATAGCCTTTCTGTCAGCTCGAAATAGTCTGGCCATTCTCCGTTAACCTCTCTCATCAACAAGGCTTTATGTTTGCAGAACTGCTACTCACTGGATGCTTTTCAATTTTGGCACCATTCTGAGTAAACTCTAGAGACTATTTACTGTGAAAATCCTAGGAGATCAGCAGTTACAGATATGCTCAAACCAGCCCATCTGGCACCAAATATTATGCCACAGTCAAAATCACTGAGATAAAATTTTCTTCCCCATTCTTGTGGTTGATATGAACATTATCTGAAGCTCCTGACCCATATCTTCATGATTTTATGCACTGCTGCCACACAATTGGCTGATAAGGTAACTGCACAACTACAGGTGTACCTAATAAAGTGCTCCGTGAGTATAGATGCCCTTGCTGAGAGCATTTTGATTTTGTACCTTCTGCAGACAGGCTCCAGAAACTAGGGGCTTCTTCAGTCAGTTTGGTCCTAGTCGGCAGTGCCAATTTCAGTAAGAGAGTAACAGATTGCCCTGAAGACACATTGATTGATGGCATGGTAAGGACTGGGGCTGATCTGGGAAGCTTGGGAATCTTTTTTGGGACCACAGCATTGGTAGTGGTTTTGAGGATAGCATCAACCTGTGTCTCCTCTACAACAGGAAACTGTAGAAGGAAAAACACGGAAACTGAAAAGCTGGCCAATAAAACATTTAGAATGACAACTTGGCATACAGTACATACCCACGCATCTGCACAAAACCCATGTGTGGAACTTACCAAAGAGACTGTTTTGGTCTCCAGATCCAGGACTTTGATGCAATGGTTATTGGTGTCTGCCACATATAGCAGCTTTCCCCCATCACCCACACACAAGCCTCCGGGTTCATTGAAGCTGGACTCCAGGAAGCCCTGGCCAAGACCACTCCCCGCATATCCAGAGCCTGCCAACACCTTACAGTGCTTAGTTTTTGGATCCACCACTTTGATCTACAACAGAGGACCACTTCTGTCACACCCGTGGGACATTGGTAGTTTAACATGTGCACATCAAATCACCAATATACTACAGTGTTCAGAGCGGTTGCGAGGGCTTTGTTTTCAGGGCAAAAGACAATAAACAATATATGTAGACCAATGAGATGGTGTGGGTTTCAAACGTAGCAAGCGGTACTCTATACCATTGTGACCTTGAAAAAGTACTTAACCCCTGGTTTCTTCAAGGGGATTGTCCCATTAACTTATAGGGGACCTATTATTAAAAATTCACTTTTACATGGTGTTTGTACATAATTGTGAGTCCGCAGTGTGTGTACACAACCACCCTACAATGTTAAAAGTCCACACACTCCTCTTTCTTATAGGAGTGTGTCAAAATGAATGTTTTTCGTTTCTGTTAACGCATGGTTAACTGACGTCACGTTAGAGCAGGCCTCGCCCACGACTGATGACGGACTCCACCCTAATATCATAGATCCTCCCCTGAGTGATCTACACGCAGTCCACAATTTTTTTACCATGCTGGAGCAGATACAGTGAGAAGAAAAATGTCTCAGCTTCGTAAGAGTCATAAGTGTTCTGTTGTTGGCTGTAAATGTGAACATAAGAGTACTCCCGGCATCAGAGTCACTGAAGACGGAGTGGACAAGATTTGTTTTTGAAGGAAATGTGCCCCAAAACATACAAAAATGTGTGTATGTTTGTGCAAATAATTTTACACCGGACTGCTTTGTGAATGAGTGTCAATATAAAGCAGGATTTTCCAAAACTTTGATTCTCATGCATGGATCAGTACCAACTGTTTGTGTTCCAGCTTTACATCCTGAAGATGTAAGTATCGCACTTTATATTTTGTGAATGTTTGCAAATCACCTTTCCGAATGTGCTTGTTAGTTGATTCCACGGCTAATGCAGCTAAAGTTACCACTGTCTCTGATTGTATTCATGGAGACCAGAGCTATGTCAGGGGCGGGGAACAGCAGCTCATTTGCATTTAAAGAGACACATGAAAACAGCGTGTTTTTGATTCCACCCAAAAAGAGGCATTTACAACATGGTATAGTAAATTATCCGTGGGGTATTTTGAGCTGAAACTTCACAGACACTTTCTGGGGACACCTGAGACTTATATTACATCTTGTAAAAAGATAGATCTCCTTTAATACACCATTTTATAGCAATATAATTTACTGTACGTTGTTTAAATTCCACCAGCACCAAATTACGTGGCAAATAAAGTCTCTATCCTAGATGTAAAATGAAAGTCATTCAATGAGACTCAAGTAAAATGCTTTTACATCTGGTGCAGACACTGACCTTGTGGTTGTAGGAATCGGCCACATAGAGGAGGCTGCTGCCCTCATCCCAGGAGATTCCCAAAGGATGCTGCAGCTTTGCATCCACACCCTTACCATCAACGTCTCCAAATGCAAACAAGTTCTGCTCAAACAAAGAGAAAACACCACCTCAAAGGCCAAGCATGAGCCTATGAGAGCAATATCATGCTTTGGTGCAAGGTTATGAGAACATCTAAATGAGCCTTTTCTGTATATTTATTATCTCTATGGTGGTCACAAGGAAAGAAAAAAAAAAAAACTCAGTCTGATGACCAAATATGGTCAAATACAATCCATTCTCATTCCCTGCCAGAAGAAAACAGTCTACTCAAAGGAAATCTAGCAGATCTGAAAAATGTCAACACTGCTCAAAGGAATGTAGAAAAATTGTTTCTCATTTAAGTCGCCTAGGTTCATTACATGATAAAAATTGTCCCACAACTTCATTTAACGTCCCCTTGCATTACAGTAAGCTTTGGGATCTTGTACAGCCAAACAAACTTGTACAAAGAACTGCTTTAAACAGCATGCAATGCTCTCAAATCTGACATGTAATCAACTATGATAATTTATGACCCCATAAATATTCAAGTCTTTTCCTGTGGTGTTCTGCTAAAAGTGAATTTGATAACAGCACCCTCCTTCCCTAATAAAGTATGTGCGAGAGGACAAAGTGCAGAGAAGGGAAATTATCTGATGTTATCTCATGTCTGATCATAAGACATTAAGGTCTACATGATCAACGAGCTGTCAGGCCAAAAGTCTCATCTGACCCCTGTTTAACATCCCTATATGGAGACTCAAAGTCAAGTTTAACAAGACCTTCAAACATCTCCCTTGATGTCTGATTGACTTATAAATTAATATACCCAACTGTTTGGAGATATCTAAAACCCTGTATATATCTGTGATCGGACATGCAAACACAGAAAATAAGGCTCACCAGAGGGTCTCTCTCTCCCCCCACCACATGTTTGACTGCTCCATCTTTTAGTGACAGGCTGCGAATGGTGCTGCTCTCACTGTCCGCAATGAAGAGACACTCCCAGGGCTCCATTGGAGCAAGAGCCAGGCCTGATGGCTGGGCCAGACCTGCTTTATGAGGGTATGCATTATTTCTATTCTCCTCATTCCCACTGCCCGCAAAGCGCACACATGTTCCTTTTTTGCTTTCGCTGGAGAAGGGATTAGATAAAAATGGTTAAGTCTGATTAGAAGGATTATATGGCACAATAAACATTACCTCTTAATTTGTCTGACTCTAAAACGAGAGTTGGAATTGTGATAAGATGGACATAATATTCACAATTAGGTTCTAATTGCATATAAGAGCTTATCAGGTTTAAGCAAAAATTAAGTACTGTAGTTGGTGCCAAATGTCTTTTTTTAAACAAAATCATATTTAAGGCTTAAGTGTGTAATTTCTGCATCACTAACCTCACCAAACGGGATTGCAAAAATAACTTTCCTAACAATGCTCTCATTCACCCATTGGTTGCAAAAATATGAGAATCTTGACGTTGTGCATTCATGAATACTATGAGAGGAGCTTACTGACTGTGGCTCATAGGTTCATGCGATGTTTACTGCTAAAAAAATGCAAGTTCTCACTTGAAATGTGCATCCAAAAAATATTTTTTTTACTTGTACGTTAGCTGACATCTGAAAGCTGTTATCTGTGCTCGCTGCAGTTGTAAAAATTACAGCAGAAATGTCACATTCACAAACAGAACAAAAGTTAAGAGTTTGTTGTATCAGGATGGTCAGAACCCTTTCTGCCAGCATTGTGTGGTTGCACAGATGATGACATCCTCAGGCAGCCCTGTGGCCTCTTATGAACAGTGCTTTGTCTGTACTGAATATAGACTTTGAGAACACAGGGACACGAGCTCACCTCCCTTTGGGAAGCTTCCCGTCTTCCAGGAAGAGAGCCCAGATCTGATGCGTTCCTGCCATGGCTATCCACAATACATCACCACCTGCATAAATGAATACAGCACAAAAAAACAAAACAATCAACATTATCTCTGAGAAAAAGCAGAATATCTTGTTAAACAAAACAGCTTATCAGTCAAGTGTGAATTAAACATAAACCTTGCAGGGTTTGAAGGGATAGTTCACCCAAAAAATACAATTTTGTCAGTATTTTCTCACCCTCATGACTTTATTTCTACCATGGTAAACCAATGATGATATTAGGTAAAATGTTAGCCCCAGTCATAATTCACTTTTATTATATGAAAACAGTTCCAGTAACAGTGAAGGTGACTGAGGATAACATTCTGCCTAACATCTCATTTGTGTACCACAGAAGAAAGTTATGAGGGTTTTTCAATTATGACAGAATCATTTTTGTGTAAACAATCCCTTTAAAACAGCTCTTGCATCTTCTAAAATTGTAAGGAGAAACTTTGTATCTTATCTTACCTTTCTTGGCTGCTTGGCTGATCTCTTTATTGAATCTTATCAACGCATGCATGCATGGCTTTTCATTTAAAAGTGATCTATGCCCTAATCAGTATTCTAAATGAGTCTGATTACATGTACATAAAGTAACATATGGTGTGTGTTGTGTCCAATTTGACCACCTGTCACATGTTGGAGCCATAAGTCAACTACACGGTCTACAGGCTCCATCTTCTACACCACATTTTGTTACCTATGAATCGAGCACAAATTGGTGTTCTAATATTTATTTATTTATTTATTTATTTTTAAATGCAACAAAAGGCACACCTTCCATATTATTTAGATAGAGATCCGTTCTATGTCTTAGATAAACTATTATTAAATTATGATTTTCATGTATAATTAATGGTAAAAATGTACATTATGTTTAACAAGAGAGTACATGTACTTTTTACAGTAAAATATTGTTAAAATTACAGTAAAAAACAATAATCAGGCATTCCCACAATTCTCTGCATGATCCGTCATATTTCATAATATTTTATGGGAATAGTTGTTTCTTCTTATTTTTAATATCAGTTAAGTACATTGGGGTGTTCTGTTTTATATTGAATGTAGTTTAGGCAATGTTTACTGCATTATTCAAATTTCACTTGTGTTACCCTGATGGTGTTTAGTGTTTGTGTGAGTCACACTGAGATCGGTCTCTACAATTAAACTTAAACTTTCTTGGGATTTTCACATTCAAGTATTGTCACAACATTTTTCGCCAACTGAATAGGAGTCATGTTACTTTGAGATTAACATCAAGATCAGTTGAACTGATATTTGCAGTGGCGAAACCTCTATTACTCTTTGATCTGTTAAAGGAATAGCTCACCCAAAAATGTATGATGTTCCAAACCCGTAAGACTTTCATTCTTCCATGGAACACAAAAAGAGATGTAGGGAGAATTTTAGAGACTGACAAACCCAGTTCGCCATTTTATTGAATGGAATGAATAATTCTATGAATGAGAAAAACATTCAGCCTGACATCTCCTTTTGGAACAACACGAGGGTAAATGATGAATAAACTTTTTTCCGCTGAACTATCTCTTAAAGTATTCATCATCATCAAACATTCTTAAATGTGAGAGAGCTACAAAATTGTGCTGTGACAATTGATAACCTAAGTTTTCAGTTCCAAAAAAAAGTCTGAAAAGTCTGTACCCAGCTCATATAATATTTACTCAGATGAACAACATTCTAAAAGTCAAGCATGTTCTTAGAGCTTTTTTTTTTTTTTTATAAAATTTCATTTTATTTTCAACCCCCATATTTCATGGAAAGTTTCACAAGACAATGCATAGAAATGCTTTGGAGAACTAGAATGCGATGGTGTCCAGCACAGCCGATGCATTTACATAACAAATCAGTTTAAGTAGTGCATAGAGGTCCACTAATACTCAAGAGCATTTCACTGCATTTTCTCTTCAAGGAATCAGGAATGAGGGGCTCTGCACTTAGGTCTAACAATAGCCTTCTAATGGTACTGTGCTTATCAGAGACTATTTCTCTGCTGGGATGGAGCCTAACTACATGCATTCAAGAAAAAGTGAACAGAGGGAAAGAGTGAGAAAAAGAAAGAGGGATAAGGAAAGAATGGAGACGAAGGGAAAAGAGCTCTTCTCATGCAGCATTTCAAAGGGAACAGAGATGGATGGACAGGTAAAAACAAAGAACGGTGATTAATTAAATCAGTAAAATGGCTCAGTCAAAAGACATGCTGAAGGACTTGCACATTACAATTAAACTTTTGAATGATAAAGTGGAAAACACTAAGTAATTATGTGTGGTTTTTTTTTGCTTCAGATTAGTCATTTTACTTAGGTCTCCATTAAATAGAATATTCAAAGAAATTGTAGCATTCAATTTAAGGACAGACTGGCATATCATCCAGGCTTATTAATCAGTCATTATTAGGCGATTTTAATATTAAAATTGCATTAACTGATAACCACGTCGGCCTGGCCGATTAACAGTTTTAACAGATTTTTAAAAATGGAAAACAAAATGTTATGAAGTAAAACGAAGAACAAATATGAAGGAATATTCTGGGTTCATTACAAGATAAGCTTAATAGAAAGCATTTGATGCAATATGTTGATTAACACAGGTATTGTTTACATTGTGACTATACTTTTGAAATAATGAGAATGTTAATGTTTACAGATTGGTCCCATTCACTTCCATTATAAGTGCCTCACAGGAACCCAGATTTTTGCTTTTTAATAAATAAATAAAATCCAATTTTTCTCCTAATTTGGAATGCCCAATTTCCACTACTTAGTAGGTCCTTATGGTGGCGTGATTGAGCTTCACCTGTATTGAACCTGGAACATTCATTTAAGACTCTCCACTATTTCTTAGTCATAACTCAAATAAGCAAATTTCTTACATTTACGATATGAACTCCTTATTATATTACTGGATTCCATAGAAGCATCTCAAATCATGCTGCCATTAAAGAAAAAAGGGACATAGCAAACAATAATTTCTAATAAATTAGAACTAGCAATGCACCCATGTATTGGCCAATCATTGGTATCGGCCGATAAAAGCAATTATCTGCGCCATAGGATGTCGGCTGATTGTATACAAATATCTTTGATTGATTCAAATCCCTTCGATTATTTCCTGTCAATCAAAAGAGCATGAAAAAACACATTAGGTGTGGTAGTTTATTAACCTAGAACTTGTGCTGTTGGTGTAAGAAAATGTCAATTGTTTGGAACTGCCTTGAATTGTGTGACTATGATAGCAAAGTTGCAATTTATTAAGCTTTGCACTGCTAGAATTTCACAAGGTGAAACTTAACGTTAATTACCATCGAGTGCCTTTTGTTTCATTGTTTTGTTTATAGACCTTATTCACAGCATCACCATGAATGACAACGAGGCTGTGAGGAATAAACATACAGTTTCTTCAATGGGTTGTGCTGCAGTTTAAAATGTTTTTGGATCATTCTGGGGACACAACATTGAAAAAACATATTTTCAAGAACATTCATTAGACAAAAAAATTCCAGAAAAAATTTGTTGTGGAAAATCAGGTGTGATCTATAGGAGCTTTTTACAGCTTTATACGGTGCGTGCCATTGAAGAAGTGTTAGTCTAACCCTCATCACCTCATTTTCAATCCCATTAAAATCAAAGATGGCGCTACTTTAAGTTGTGTTATTTATCCTAAAAAAGAACCACTAAATGATCTGTGTTGGCAGGTATTGTTCTAGATAATCAGATATTGTATCAGCACACACATTTTCTATCGGTGCATCCCTAATTAGAAAGATGCTAAACAAAAAGCACTTTCACAAGTTGTCTCACACTTTTGGACGCACTGTATAAAAGGCATTATATTAGACATTCTGCTTTCTTCATATCATAGCATCAACCATTGAAAAACCCATGACGGTCGACCACTAATTAAATGCATTTTGAAAAAACAGAAAAATAAAACAAGTGACTTCAGCAGTTGCCTTGAGGCACATGTTTCAGATAAATCTTATTTTCTTAGCAGTACAATTTTCAAGAAAAGACCTGACTGTTCTGAGAACAGATCTAATGCACAGCAGGGACATCAATGTGAGTGCTCCAAACACACACAATAAATCAGACACACTCTGCAACTACAGCACAGGCTTAAATAATGTTGACCACATCCAATTCTTCTGCTACATTAATTGAACAATATTGAAACTGAATAATGCAGAATGAATTCTTAAATGGATTACAATATAATAGTTTTAATTAAAGTTTAGAATGAAAAGTCTGTTAAGTTATTTTTTTAGACCTACAGGACTTCAAGTTCTAAGCAACTCTGTACAAAAAATATTACTATTTCAAAAGGCATGCTGGGGAAAAAGAGCCAAACTTTGGTGAGACAATTCGTTAGAGGCAACATTTATATAAAACCACATGAGTGCTTTTAATCATAGCTCCTTTTTTTGGTGTCATGGGTTTGACTTGGACAACACTAAAACACTCAGCACTTTATTACCGACTAGGAACCAACAGACCACACAATTTACTCCAGGGCAGCTCAAATTTGTTTTATCCATTTTAGCAGAACAAAGCTCTTTTTTTCACCGAGCACTGTGCACACTTGTGAACATGAAAGGCAAGTGTGGTATCTACAAAGCGAAGACTTCTGAGAACATCCTGATTAGAGATTCCAAGATGGAGAGGACAGATAGAGAGAGGGAACATGTGAAGAATATGAGGTAGGGAAAAAAGGATGAATAAAAATGCCATACAAATGCTCCGGCAGAATAATAAAATGTGGATTCAAAAGATTTTACAATTTATGAGCAATAAGAAAGAGGAAGACAGAGTCAGCCTGATTCAAAAAGGAAAGAGCAGAACATACTGGAAGAGGATGATCAGTAAAATGACATCATTACCTGCGTTGCCAAGGGTAACATCCCAGGGTGAGCTGATTGGCTGTTGTGATCCTGGTGCACCGCCTTCTTTATCTGTGCCTTGCAATCCAATTCCAGCTAAGGTCGAAACTTTTCCCTCTAAAAGGTCGATCTAGAGAGAGAGAGAGAGAGAAAATAAAGAAGAGAGAAAAAAAAAAAAAAAAAAGAGTCAGATTATATTGACGGTAGGCACAAATGGTAACAGAGGTTTCATGTTTTTAAAGCACCAGTCAATCAGTGAATTTGGGTTAGAGCTGCCAGCAGGATGACAGACTTGACCTGATTCTACTGATGTACCTTTCTAATGAGGTGGTTCTCTGTGTCAGCCACATAAACAGTGTCTCCCTTTATGAACACCCCTTGCGGGGAGCAGAACTGTGCCTCAGACAGATTTCCATCTCGTCTTCCACTTGAGTGACCTAAACATAGATAAAACTGTTTAAAAGCAGCCTAAAATAGCCTAAAACATTATACAATTGTGTTCTGCTATTTTGATTCCTTTACATTTAAACTAATTAAATATAGTTTAATAATGCAGAACATTGGTTGTATGAGATGTTATAGTATAAAGCCTGTTCAGCCTTTTTGACCTTTGTAGTTAAAGGGATAGTTCAACTGAAAATTTCTGTTATCAATTTCACAACGGTGAATGAGAACTACATTCTGCCTAATGTTATGTGTTCCATGGAGGGTAAAACAAGAAATGGGTTTAAAGCAACATGAGGGTGAGTAAATGAATATTTTAACAGCTCTTACCCCCTACAGAGTGCAGAACCTGCCCAGTATTGGAGACCACCAGTATCCTGTGGTGTCCTGTGTCGGAAATAGCCAATCTCTTGCTGCTGGGGTCCATGGATATTTTCCCAGGGAAGAAGAGGATGGAGGGGGGTAGGGAGTCTCTATATGGTTTCATTCTCAAACTATGGTCCTTCAGCAGCCTTTTTTCCTTGTAATGTTTGAGGGCAGCTTTAGTGAAGAGGAAAAGCTGCTCCCGATGGCCTTCACCCACCAGGGAGAAAAGCAAGTTCCCCCGGGGTCCCAGCAGCACCAGCGTGGGCCAGCAGGACACTTCAAGTTCCTGCCACAGATGAGCATCACCATCATTCACTACAGGATGGGTGATATTATATCTCAGAACGGCACTGCACACATTCTGTAGGACTTTCTCATTGGGGAATTTAGCTGAATGCACACCTACGACGACCAGACCGTCTGCAAGGAAGAGAGAGGGGAAAAAAAAATTGTCTTTGTTACCACTGCAAATACAGTGGGTACGGAAAGTATTCAGACTCCCTTAAAGTTTTCACTCTTTGTTATATTGCAGCCATTTGCTAAAATCATTTAAGTTCATTTTTTTTCCCTCATTATTGTACACACAGCACCCCATATTGACAGAAAAACACAGAATTGTTGACATTTTTGCAACATTTTTAAAAAAGAAAAACTGAAATATCACATGGTCCTAAGTATTCAGACCCTTTGTTCAGTATTTAGTAGAAGCACCCTTTTGATCTAATACAGCCATGAGTCTTTTTGGGAAAGATGCAACAAGTTGTTCACATCTGGATTTGGGTATCCTCTGCCATTCCTCCTTGCAGATCCTCTCCAGTTCTGTCAGGTTGGATGGTAAACGTTGGTGGACAGCCATTTTCAGGTCTCTCCAGAGATGCTCAATTGGGTTTAACTCAGGGCTCTGGCTGGGCCATTCAAGAACAGTCACGGAGTTGTTGTGAAGCCACTCCGTTATTTTAGCGGTGTGCTTAGGGTCATTGTCTTGTTGGAAGGTGAACCTTCGGCCCAGTCTGAGGTCCAGAGCACTCTATAGAAGGTTTTCTTCCAGGATATCCCTGTACTTGGCCGCATTCATATTTCCCTCGATTGCAACCAGTCGTCCTGTCCCTGCAGCTGAAAAACACCCCCACAGCATGATGCTGCCACCACCATGCTTCACTGTTGAGACTGTATTGGACAGGTGATGAGCAGTGCCTGGTTTTCTCCACACATACCGCTTAGAATTAAGGCCAAAAAGTTCTATCTTGGTCTCATCAGACCAGAGAATCTTACTTATCACCATCTGCCATAAAGCCCCGACTGGTGGATGGCTGCAGTGATGGTTGACTTACTACAACTTTCTCCCATCTCCCGACTGCATCTCTGGAGCTCAGCCACAGTGATCTTTGGGTTCTTCTTTACCTCTCTCACCAAGGCTCGTCTCCCCCGATAGCTCAGTTTGGCCGGACGGCCAGCTCTAGGAAGGGTTCTGGTCGTCCCAAACGTCTTCCATTTAAGGATTATGGAGGCCACTGTGCTCTTATGAACCTTAAGGGCAGCAGAATTTTTTTTGTAACCTTGGCCAGATCTGTGCCTTGGGGGTCTGAATACTTTCCGAACCCACTGTAAATCTTTTTTTTTATTTTTTTAAGTCTGATCAGCATTAAGCAAAACACCAAGAGACATAAGAGAGTAGCTGTTGTGGAAAAAAAAGAGTTTGGAAACCATGGTTAAAAACACAAAATCATTTCCAGGGAGCAAATCTCACCCCTTTAACAAAATGTTTCTGACACTGTTAGTGAGCCACAAGAAACTGCATGGAAAGAAGAGGTAAGGGATTGGAAAATCATGCAGATCGTGCTTGAACCTGCATCCTCACAGGAGCACCACAACTTGGAATCACATATGAAAAGGACTGCTGCATTACGGCTCTGACATTCAAGGACTCATATCCCATTTAAGACTTGTGAGAGTAACAGAAAAACCATAAAGGTTAAATAATTAAAAAGTCAGATTGCTTTGTCAGAAAGTGAGTACTACTTAAACATCACCAAAAATATGGATGAAAAACATAAAAAGTTTATACCCACAAAAACCCGCTGGCCTAGAAAGAACTTTATTAAAATGAGGTAAATTTAGGCTTCTAATCTAAATGGTCCTTTAGAAAGAACTTTGATGTAATAATGATAGTTTAATTTATTCAGGTCTGGCCCAAAGTCAAAAAGGAATGATAAAAGGACAGTGGCTTTATTTTTGTGTCTATTATTAAGATTTTCAAAGACACTTTTTTTTTCTTGTTCAAAGAAAATTTTGGTTCAACAACGCTTCTCATTCTTATCGTCTCAAACAATGCATGGTAGTATGTTGCGTTGGTGTATGCGTTTATTAAGTCTTTTGACAGATTTTTTTCTCTGATATTGAAAATCTTGTTTTTTTTGTCTTTTGAACTTCTTGTGTTCATTATTTTATATTTGTCAACAGTCCTACAACCCACTCTTAATGACTAATTTCCTTCCTTTTAAAGAATTTGATAAAAAAAAAAAAACACTAACGAAGATAAGTGCTAGCCTACAGGGGAGAAACTAAGAATAAAAGAATCTCAGAGGTACAGATTCTTACATAGGCAACTGAATGAGTGTTAAAACCAATCAGGGAAAACACAATGGTCTTGACTGAGAGCTCATGTATCCCCCAGGCATCCCATTATAACCAGTGCAGTCTGTTTGTTCCAGTCTCCTGCACTGCTATGTAGTCTGCGCTCACTCCGGCTGTCTAATTTAACAAAAATGTCAACGGACCTTCTCTGCCTTGTCACTGGTAAAGACATTCCTCCATCCCGTATCCTGAGGGTGTGCAACACTGCCAATGATGAATGAAGCATGCAAACATTGGTTTTAAAATTTCAGTTTCAGACGTTAATCAGAAGATTAAATTTCATAGGCTCAGCAGCAGAGATGGGAATCACATGCACGTAGGGACCAGCATGCCATTTCAAAATGCTTTTACCCTGCTTACTATTTGCCTATAAATGAATCTGAAACACACCTGGATGGCATGGTCGAAAAATGATGATCAACGTGACATTAATTCTCTGTGGTATGTCTCCCAATCTGTTTTTTTTTCATACCAAGAGTAAAAAATAAAAAAATAAACACATGGTTTCCCCTGAATTTATGATGAGATGTATGAGGGAGTTGAGTATTTAGTAAGAAAACAAACAATTTAGTATCTTACGGTTGAACGTCAAGAGTAAAATAAAAGGGTGTCAAACATGAATGAATAATTCATGTAAAAACCATAATTCATCAATAAGAACTTTAATTTTTCTAAATTTAGGATAAAATTTAGAAACCCATGTGTACACAAAAAGTGTACGCTCCTAATGGACACAAATTTTCTTTTTTACTACATATGAAATTGAATTATAAAGTGACATTACAAGTCTTATTTCAGAGTAACAAAGATAATGTGCATTTAATCTCAATCCGAGAAATATTCTAGGAGGTCAACAGATTTTGCTGACACCAATAACCAAGGTGGTGGAAAAGGCCAATAACAGATAGATCGGACGATAGATTTTAAATCAGAAAAAGCACTCACGGGCACTTTATTTGGAACACTATGGTCCTAATAATGTGCCCATCATAGTCTTCTGCTTTTGTAGCTCACCCTCCTCAAGGTTCGACAAGTTGTGCATTCCGAGATGCTATTCTGCTCACAAAAATTGTACAGAGTAGATGAAGGGTTTATATTTCACTAGATGAGATTTAATGAGGAATACATTTTATTATTAATCACAAAATATGAAGTTGGAGATACAATGTATGTGTTCTGTGAAGTTGGCACCCCATATAATGAAATAATGACCTATTTACCATTACCATACATTTGTGCCGCAAAAATGAATGTTTGTGCTGGTTTAGTGTTTGAGAAATTAGACATGATTTTATTGGCCGTCACATCACTTTCCACCCCATGTGGTTCAAATTGCTCTAATCTGGTGATGTTAGTTTGTGCTCGATTTGTGCTGTTAAAATTTATCTTGTATCTACTTCCCTTCCTTAAAATGAACAGCTTGTATTTGGGAGCATGACGTCACTCTCCACCCTTTGTGGTCTGAATTGCTCTGAACCGGTGTCGTTCGTTTGTGCTTGATTTGTGCTGTTAAAAGAAACATCATAAAGTATTGCTTTCTTTGTATTTAGCAAGATCGTTTTTGGTAGCCGTGAAATCGTATTACACCATGTCAATCACTCAACTGTCTTCATCGTTTGTGCTTCATTTTTTGGCAAAGATTTAATCTAGCACACCATCAAACTACAAATTCAACTACAAAAATTGTTCGTGTTTGTGCTGCAAATGATGATTTATTTATAAGCTATATGTGACATTGCTGAGCAAAGCTGTACATAGTTTATATAAGTTCATTATTCAGGGTTAATAATTATTATGCCAACTTCAGGGAGGTCGATGAATGAGCTGTCGGAGAGTCATTTTCATAGTCTTCTTTGCATGCCCTCGCTTTAATTTAATACACTTGATTACAAATCAAAATCAGGGGCTTAGCAGTTATTTTAAAATTGTGCCACACAGCTGTCAGTAGGAGAATCGCAAAGTCCCAAACCTTACAGTGCAGTATTAATATATTACAGTACACATTAATACATAAGTATTATATTAATATGTACATAATTGATATTTTTAATATTTAAAAAAATTAAAGTATTGCAAATTGCTAAATTTGCCAAAATTAGCTACAAAAATAAAGGGAATATTGTGGAGTACTTGCTTCTGTTTCACACATGACAATAAAAGACTGAGCACAAGCTGGTCCTGAATAAATTATTTTATAAAATACAATAAATGACAATTGTGCATGCGCACAATTTAGGATTTAAATGTTTCCAAGTGGCTCGATCGTTTTGACAACGTTCACCAAAATTCATTCAGATCCATTTAATGATTCGTTCAGTGATAATTTCTGGTGATGCCAGAAGGCGACAGTCGATGACTGTCTTGTGTGAAATTAGTTAGTTGCTGAATCAACAATCAAAAGAAAATTAATCCTTTAAAACTTGAATATCTACAGTGAGACTTTAGAAGAGGTTTGTGGCAGGGTGGAGGGCGGGTCGTGATTCTGCACACCCAGCCCCTAATCTGGCTAATTAGCCCTCGAGAGGGATAAGGGAAAGACGGCAGTGCGACAGAGAGAGAGAGAGAGAGAGATAGTGATTTGCAGACAGCTGTCCGACATCTGTGTGTGTTTGTCTTTTTGGTTGAGATTTATATTAAAGTATTATTTATATTGTCAAGCCGGTTCTCTACCTCTAATAGATTCTTCATAACCCTGATCAAGTGAAGTATAAGCCAATATAAAAGAATGTGGTTACATATGGAGAAAGTTTGGGCTCATATTATGCTAATAACTAAGTGTGGGCAGACAATCCCTCCCTCATTTGGAATAATCCAGATTTGTCAACATTAGAATGAATGGAAAGAACACCATTACAGCTATTGTGAATCTGGTGGAAATTTAGTGTGAGATCCTTTTCCGCACGTATGTGTAGAAACACTTGTACACCATTATTAGTGAATGAGACCCAAAGTTTCTGCATGATAAGAAAAATATGCTCTGTGACCCCATAAACTGCAGGAGACCTTGATATCATAAACCTGCTTTTATGAAACATAGGGAAGCGGGGTGGGGAGGCATGTTCTGCTCCTGTCCAGTAACAGAATGTACCAATAAGTGTCAGAGATGAGGTATGTGTGAATGTGCCAGATATGCCAGTGAATGGGCTGACAGCTGCCTGGCCAGTTTCCCCGGATGCTCCCACAGAAGTGACTACCGATGGGCTTCTAACAGCTGGAGCTGATAGTACTGTACGCACAGTTGCTATAAGCTTTACAGCAGCATAATGGTGTATCTGTGTGAAACTTCCAAACCTAGACATGGTCTGTGGATATTTAAAGCTCCATATCTGCTGCAGTTAAATGATAATGGGAAAGTGTTGCTCAACCAGAAGAAAACTGTTACAAGCACAAGAGGCTCTATGTTTTACCCTAGTGAACACTGGGTATGATCCCTGTGGGGTTCATAAATGTTGACTAAATTAACCATATTTTTAGCAGATAAATGCATTTAAAATGTACACTCCCTCTTTTGGGAAAACTGACTGAAAATATTGATGACTCATCTTGCACTCATGGGCGTTTACAAGTTTTGTCCAATCAAATTGTCTCTAGAGTAAGAATATCCCTCCCCTTAATACCATCTATCTCTGACTAGAAAAATCAAGCAGCAAATAATGGTTAATTGCAGTTGGCCACCTTAAAAAACAAACAAAAAATATAAATAGAATCAGCCCTTCTATTATTCTTTCAATATGAAATGTATCAATACAGGAAAGAAAACTAAGCTTGTCAAGCCCTTTCATGGGGTCTTTAAAGGTTCATGAAACTCCGAAACAAATTTGAGATGTAAATAGATATGTACAGGTTGCTCATCACTGGAAACAATTATAGCACTCATTGTGTTTATTGTTAAGGGGAACAATCAATCACAAGCTCTTCAGGAGCTGCTCTAAATGGTCTGACTCAGCTGTGTGGGTTGGTGATGGCCTCAGTTCATTGGAGTGCTCACATAATGCACTGTTGCACCGGAAAATGAAACAAACGCATTCATGATTGGCATTTCAATATTTGATTACAACTCCCTTATTACACGCAGATATGACAGAGTTTCCTGGCCCAGATATGAGAGACAAAATATGAGAAAAAAAAAAAGAAACTATACACCGTTCAGTCTTTTTCATATTTATCCAACACATCCAACCTCTTCTGCCATTTCATTCCTCTGGGGAAATAAAACAAATAAAAATTATATATATATATATATATATATATATATATATATATATATATATATATATATATATATATATATTTGCACCGTACATAACAGATTTGCACTACGCATGTGTATAATTATTTTTATATTATTATTATCTATGTCTTCCTGCTGTTTTTGTATTGTTGTGCACTGGAAGCTCCTGTCACCAAAACTCCTGTTTTGTTTAGGGACACACATATGCCACCTTGTCTTCTCCGTACGTCTGGTCATGGTCAGATAACACGATGGCTTGTTCGAAAACAGAAGACAATAATTATAACTCAAAGCCATGTCAACTCTTTTTGGTTTCCTTTAAATCATGCAAAAGTTTCTGGGATTTAGGCTTACAGGGCTTTCCAGCACTCCGTTGTCAAGACAACAGAGTTGAATTACACAAACAAGATTAGCAAGCGATTTTACCACACTAGTCATGTTAACACATTATGGTAGGTGCGGTTGGGAAACAGATCAACAATTAAGTCCTTTTTTACTATAAATTCTCCTCCCTTCCCAAATAAAGTGATTTGATTTGAAGTAAATATGCAAAAAGAATACAAATTGCCAAAAACAAAAGAAAAAAGAATGTGAAAGTCAAAGAGAAAGAGAAAGTGGACATTTAAAGTAAAAAAGGAATAAAATATTTATGTTTTCTCATCCATCATATGGCTTTGAAGAAATTCTGAAAGCCTTTATAGGCGTTTTGGACCTTCCGAGTTCTGACCACCATTCACTCGTCACTCAGCACGGAGATATTCTTCTAAAAATGTTTGTGTTAAGAAAGAAAGTCATACACATCTAGGATGGCATGAGGGTGAGTAAATTATGAGATTTTCATTTTTGGGTGAACTATCACTTCAAATCTCTGGCGTGAAGGACTGGTGATGAACTAGTGGGGTTTCATGACACTTTAAGGGTTAAAATCAACAGGCAGGAGTCAGCTGGCTACTAAGTGCAGCTTCATATCTTAAGATGTAGTAAACAGTGATGAACATTAGTAATAAAGAATATTATTGGTAATTTTTTAATTGGCAGCTACTTCATATTTTAGTATGTGGAGGATAATACTGGTAAACAAACTTGAGTCTTTCATTTGTAGTTAAATCGAGGCTATTTAAAATTACAATTAAGCCCAAGAAAGAGTATGAGTAACTATGCTTATCAGCTTTGTGTGTAACTGTGCATGTACCTTCTATGGTGTAACTCTGCTCCAACTGGTGTAGATCAGGAAGTAGGTGCATGCAGTTTATACAGCAGTAGGTGAAGAAGTCAAGCACCACCACTTTGCCAGACAGCTCCTTCCTGAGCGACAGGGGCCCATCTGTATTCAGCCATTCCAGTCCTACAGAGTAACGATAACAAAGGGTTACACTTATACAAAACCAAGCGATTAAACAAAAGGTGGGGTTTTTATAAGAATAAAGGTTAGGCTACATAATACAACTATAACATTCACTGTTATTGCAAAACAATTTCATAGAACTGACAACAGCACTTTCTAGTTGCTTTCACACACTGACATGTTCCATAATTTCAGTCCTTCATCTAAAGTCTTGTAATTGATTATAGATTGTTCTTAAGTTTCAAAGCCACTCCTAGAAATTAGATGAACTCTCTATATACACGCTATTGAGTACGTTTACACTAGTACCCTCTTCAAAATCCGGGATATTTAAATCCTCGTTCTCGTCTATTTTGTTCAAATACTGATGTACGAGATTCTCCTTCTCTTCTTGAGTCGTCGCGTCCTCTAAAGCGCAGTCTAGTTGGCTCTGAATGGAAAACAGATCTGTCAGCTTACTGTACGACGCCATGACTCTCATAGATAGAACGAACCTTCACATTTACACTGGCACATTCGTCAAAAACAAAAGTTAAAATGTATATGCGAGAGTAGTTTACTGATTGGTAAAATGCACAATAATAAAATATGCATTAATTAAAATGTAAAAGCAAAAAAGGTATCGTGTCTTGTGGAATGTCCTAAAAGGAATCTCAGTAGGGACATGCCAACTTCAATGTGAATTTAAGTGCTTTTAAGGTTGGTGTAAGTGTGTAATGCAGATAAAAAAATCGTCGGTCTTACTTTCCGTATTAATACGAACGGTTTTGTTAAAATACCACGACGTAATGCGTTTTAGTGAATTAGATCAGCTTTCGGGGTGGTTTTTACGGATGATACGCTTTTCTCTGTGCTCCTTTTGTGGGATTTAAACTTTTAAGGGAATGTTACAAAACAGCTGCATTCAAAACAAAGAATAGATTATTGTTTACACATGTCACACAGCGGCTCTGAGTGTGCCATTTGTGACTACAAACCTCTTTGAGAAGACCAAACGAAGCAGTAAATCACAGATAGCCAGCGAACATGAGCCGGCCAAATTTGAGGCATCAGTCAAAAAATAAAATAAAATACAATAAACCCTGATTGTTAACAGTGCTAAATCACAATACGATTTAGATCACAATAGACATAATGGTCACGAGAGTGGGAGTTCAGACGTGCTTCATGGCACCTGCTCAAGGTGTCCAGTATAAAGAGCCTCAGTCAGAAGTGTCCTGTCTGTCAAATGCCATTTTCCACCTTGGTGGTTCAGTCTCAACTGCATGTAGCAGATTGCTTAGATACCCCTGGCGAAGACTGTAAATGTAATGTGCTTGATTCTTTGTTTTTCCTAATCCATGTAGATCAGCGTTTCCCTGTTCATCTCCTGGAGGTTCTGCCTGCTTTGCACATTTGGCGCAGTGGTGGCTCAGTGGTTGAGGCTCAGGGTTACTGACCGGAAGGTCGGGGGTTCAAGCCCCAGCACCACCAAGATGCCACTGTTGGGCCCTTGAGCAAGGCACTTAACCCCAGGTTGCTCCAGGGGGATTGTCTCTGTAATAAGTGCACTGTAAGTCGCTTTGGATAAAAGCTTCTGGTAAATGCTGAATGAATGAGGAATGAAGCTGGATTGAGAAGCATTTAATATGCTGCAAAAATCATATTGTTAGTAATTTTTTTTTTATTGTTTTCTCTTTAAAATATCATAACGTCCTTAAAACAATATTGCAACATTTAACTTGATACCAAAATTGGATAATATATTAATAATTGTTTTTAGAGAATATCTTGAAAATAAATTCTTACCCCCCTGGCAAATTGTTTTTATAATACATTTTGTAAATTTATGCTTCACACACACACACACACACACACACACACACACACACACACACACACACACACACACACACACACACACACACACACACGAGGTAAAACAAATTAACTTAAAGAATTAACATATTCTCTGAAAAGTCTTTAATATAGTATGGAATTTACAAATGTTTTACTCAAAAAGATGACAAACATAATTAAAATAAGGAAAAGTATTTTGCATCGCATTTAAAAGGAATATTCTAGGTTCAAAGCAAGTTAAGCTCAATTGACTATGTAATGTTGATTACAACAACAACAATTCAACTTGTCCATCCTTTTCATTAATAAAAGCAAAAATCTGGGTTAGTGAGGCACTGACAATGGAATTAAATGGGATAATCCCTAAACTTGAAAAAACTCACTCTTTCAAAAGTATAGCCACAAGATGTAGATAACATGCATGTTTTAGTATGATAAAAGTGCTTACCTTTTCTGTGTAAAGGTATGTCCAATTTTACAACTTCAATGCCATGATGACGTAATACCGTAAACCCTAAAACAACCTTTGAAATTATGATTTAATCAACTTTACAGCTTAAATACATGGGTTTTAACCAAATTTATAATGTAAAATTTTAGGCTTCACAGTTGTGCCTTTAAATCCTCCAAAAATTGGCCCCATTCACTTCCATTGTAAGTGCCTCGCTATAACCTCAATTTGTACTTTTTTTTTTAAGGAAAATCTTTTTTGTGGTAATTAACATTATACCACAAATGCTGTTGATTGAGCTTAACTTGCATTGAACCCGAAATCTTACTTTTAATGATGTTGTTCCCACGTCTAGTACAGAGAGCTATGTTGAAAGCGTTGTATTTTTATCCACTTTATCCAGCCAATGTTCATCCCCTGGTGATGGACTGAAAGGAACTCCCAACCAGACTAATGCCCTTCTCCTCCTCTGCTCCCCTAACACTGGATATCAAGAAAAAGAAGGGCTGGTCTCCTTTAAATAAAGGATCTCAATCCCAGAGTTCATCCAAGGAGGCCAGAATGAAGATCTCCACTCCAGTGAAAGCACATTGTGTTGATGGCGCTGTTCAGACACAGACAAATGAGGTTAAATGTTTTACAATACTGTATTACAAGGAGAAATTGAGGTGAAGTGTGATGATGATTCTATTAAATTGTTCAGTGATAAAGCTGATGATCTACTAATGGACATGCTTGAGCAATATGAATCAAAAGATATTGAAAGCGAGGAACATAAGCCACTCTAAGACTCATTAAACACCTGTGTGAAATCCTAGAAGTCGTTAGCACCAGATAATCACCTGATCAATTCCAGTTCCACTGGTGTTTCAGATAGAACACATCAACACGGATGTCTTTGTCAACAAACAGAAATAAACAGTAAAAACATTAAAGATGCAAACACCCAGCTACGTCACTCCAAAGCTAGGTATCAGAGCATCTTCAGGACGCATATCTAATCCTGTTTATACCAGCGGTTTTGAATCACCTTCAATTGAACTCAACTTATTTAAACCAAGAGTTGTCTTCCACTAAGACAGTCCGATCCACTACACAGAAATCAGTCTCAATGGCTCTCAGAAGGACTTTGACTAAGACATTGATGTGTTTTTGGTGTGAAACCATTGTGTGAAAAAAAGGTTAAAGTGGAAGTGCAAGCACCACTCAAAGAGACTGATCAGCAAGGCTCGAGAAGAATGAGGGTTTCAGAAGCTCAAGAGGAAGGTGCTAAGAGGCAGGGTAGATGACATAGGAAGAAAGAAACACCATCTGAGTTGTCCAGTGTCTCGCTTACTGCAGAAGATGCCACAACTCAGCCCACACAAACAGAAGGAGGGAGATGAGAATGGGCAGTGGGGTGGAAGAGATGGAACAGGCGAAGGGCGACAGATGGAGGTCCCGAGGAGCCCAAACGCTGTCCGTTCTACAAGAAAATTTGTGGTTTGTGCAAAGCTTTAATCTGTTGCACACATTTGTTTTGACCTACTTTATTCCAATTGTGACGCTCGCATAAACACTCTGTTGAATATGTCGTCAGACATGTAATTCAAATTAAAACACTAAAAAAAAAACATGTCTTTCCATTATAAAACAATATATCAAACCAAGTGGCATCTATTTTAAAGACACCATAAGTACACTTTTCAGATGATCATGATTTTAAATGATAGTGAAAATGACAAGAAATGACAAGAAAAAGTTGTTCAAAATTAAGCCAAAAGAGGAACATGTCCATAGTTAATTTAAGTAACTCTATTACAAGAAAAAGGCTGGTAAAATCACTCTGGACACCACTCACCCAGCCCACTACCTTTTTGAACTGTTGCCCTCTGGCCGGCGCTTCAGAGCTCTGAACACCAGAACCGTCAGACACAGGAACAGTTTTTTCCCTCAGGCCATCCATCTAATGAACAATTAAATTGCCCCATTGAGCAATAATTATGTGCAATACACAGTTTAATTTTAATTTATATTATCCAACATATCCACTTCTGCCATTACTTACATTGCTCTGTACATAATATACAGTTTTTTGTTCTTTATATAACAGATTGTATTAGATTTGCACTACGTGTGTGTATGTGGGTATGTATGAAGGTGAGTGTATGTACGTATATGTATAATTATTTATTTTGTGTTCTTTTCTGTTTTTAATTACCTATGTCTTGCTGCTGTTTTTGGTATTGATTGTATTGTTGTAGACAGGAAGCTCCTGTCACCAAGACAAATTCCTTGTATGTGTAAGCATACTTGACAATAAAGCTGATTCTGATTCTGATTCTGATACATCTGTGTGAACTTAAGGAGAACTGACTTCATACATCCACTTAAAATAATTTTGACATCAGTTGGTTTTAATTGATTATAAAAATTGTTTTACAAAATGAAATTGGATCTGAGAAAAGCTCTTGTATCATTTGATTGCAGATGCCATTTGACTTTGATAATTTGCAATACAATGAAATTCATATAATTTAAGTGTCCAAAAGTGTCAGAATACTTTTTGAGGCCACTGTATATAGATAAAAATTTTGTATACCTGTCCCCCCTGTTTCCCTAGCTGTATCAGAGGTGTTGTGATCTAAGGTGTGTTTGTCCAGGGATAAGTATAACACCATGTGCTGCCTGGAGTCCGAGCAGATTGGCCAGCGCATCACTACAGACTGGCAGACAGCTCAGTGGCATGTGCTTCCTATGATGCAGCTCAATTTCAAAGTGAGTCCACTACATTAAAACTTCCACCATTCGTTTGTCATTTCTATCAGTTATAGAGTATGAATTGCATTTTAAGTCAACCACAATTGTTGGTGCTGCTTCGCTGTTTTAGCTCATAAGTGAATAAAAAGAGCTGATTATGCTAAACACAATCAATAAGGCTATATTTACTTGGATTATTCGATTTGGATTTTATAATTCATGTGGCGTTTAGTGTTATCTTTAATTCTCCTTGACGGCGCATTTATGCTAAATGCATTAATTCTAATTACGGTGACCAAGTGCCAACGTAGCAGTTCTGGCAGCAGTTGCACTGATTGAGTCCAACAAAAAGTTAATTCAAACGAGAAAGTTGTGGATAATAAAGATTGAACCAATATAAGCAACTTTTCTCACCCCTGCTAATATAGACGTTGATTCACAGCAATTATGGTGCTGTTCCGAGCGAGCAATGTATTTAAATGCCCATGACCAGACGGAGAAGATTTACTAGGCAAGGTTAATTGTTGATTGCACCATGTGTTCTTCTGCAACAGCATTATGAAATCATTATGTAAATTGAAATGTTGGAAGACTTTGTGATTTCAATGTGGTACCATTTAAATTGTATTTACCAGGAAACAATAAGGTTCCATTCTTTAAAATTAGTTAATGCATTTGGTAGCATGAAATAATAATGAACAATATATTTTTTAGCATTTACTAATCTTTGTTAATGTTAGTTAAGAATTATTCATTGTTAGTTCATAGTGCATTAACTAATGTTAACATATACAACTTTTGATTTTAAAAATCTATTACTGCTGTAAAATGATTGTTCATGAAAACTAATGTTGTTAACTAATGTTAATAAATGGAACCTTATTGTAAAGTGTTACCGATTACCCTGTACGTTTTTGCCATAAAACTTCTAATTTTCATTTGTTATAAATATAAATGAGGATTGCCACAACACAACCTAATTAGCCAAAATATTTACAAGACCAGAAGTATTGCTGTTGGGTTTTTGCATTTTTCACAATTATTCATTATTAACTGCACAGAACTTGCAGACACACTTGAATAAGTTCTCAAGAAAATATGACCAGATTGTGGCCTTCAAGCCCACTGGCTGGACCTTCAACCTAATTGTGAATGTGGAAGACATTCAGCCGCAGACCCAAAGGAACATCAGTATCTATGGTACGTACTGTATGTATACTATGTGTAAAAAATATATTTGTTTTACTCTCATATGATGAGTCCTCGTGTTTTGTGTTTTCAAGTGCAGTTACTGTATTGCAATAGTTTAAGTTTGGTAATAGTCTGAAGGATGAAAAATCTGGAAGTTTCAGGGAATTTAAAAATGGTGATTTCCAGGCCTTACATTTTTTTTTTTATGAAAATGGGTAGCTTTATGGTGCTTCTAATATTTTTATTGGAGAACTGTAGATCTGATGGTCCTTGCAGGAATTAAAATTAGTTCAATATTTCACTTTAAAAGTAGATTTAAATTGCCAATTCAAAACTCATAAACCATAATCAAGTGAAGTGGCTGTACACCAAACTGTATTGTTTCTGAAATATCATGCATTTTGATTTTATTTGAGTATAAAAATACCCACCGGTTTGTCTTGTGACTTCTAGAGCACTTGTCCTGCTCTTAAATCAAAATGGAAAATTGACGTTTAAAAACACATTATGGATGTGCACCATTTGCTCTCATCTATTACATACAGTTATATGGCAGTTTATTGGCTTTGCTCCATTTTACCTAATGATAGGCCTGGACCAATAACAAGAAAATCCAGTATGTTATATTTTATTGATATCTGTCACACCATATTTTCATATTAAAGAGGATCACTTTCCATTTATACTGAATTTCAGAGTAGACAAAACATAGCCTTGCTCATTCTGTTTGACTAACTGAAAAGATTATAGCAAATTGATTTGTTCAAACATATCTGTATGTGAAGTGTTATTATATTTATTTTGATTTTTCCTCCCCTTCCTGGAGTTGTTAGAAATGCTGAATATCGTTTCAGGCAAAGAACAACACGTCATGCATTAAAACAATTTTCAGATGTCATTTGACCCAGAGAATCACTCAAGATTTTAATTGAGAATATACAGTATCTCACAAAAGTGAGTACACCCCTCGCATTTTTGTAAATATTTGATTATATCTTTTCATGTGACAACACTGAAGAAATGACACTTTGCTACAATGTAAAGTAGCGAGTGTACAGCTTGTATAACAGTGTAAATTTGCTGTCCCCTCAAAATAACTCAACACAGCCATTAATGTCTAAACCGCTGGCAACAAAAGTGAGTACACTCCTAAGTGAAAATGTCCAAATTGGGCCCAATTAGCCATTTCCCTCCCCGGTGTCATGTGACTCTTTAGTGTTACAAGGTCTCAGGTGTGAATGGGGAGCAGGTGTGTTAAATTTGGTGTCATCGCTCTCACACTCCCTCAAACTGGTCACTGGAATTTCAACATGGCACCTCATGGCAAAGAATTGTTGCTCTACATAAAGATGGCCTAGGCTATAAGAAGATTCCCTGACACTGAGCTGCAGCACGGTGGTAAAAAGTCAGTATCTTGTGTGGCCACCAGCTGTATTAAGTACTCAGTTTATCTCCTACTCATGGAATTCTTCAGATTTGACAGTTCTTGCTGTGAGATGTTACCCCACTCTTCTACCAAGGCACTTGCAAGTTCATGGACATTTCTAGGGGAAATGTCCCTAGCCCTCACCCTCCGATCCAACAGGTCCAAGATGTGCTCAATGGGATTGAGATCCGGACTCTTTGCTGGTCATGGCAGAACACTGACATTACTGTAATAAAGGAAATCACTCACAGAATGATCAGTATGGCTGGTGGCATTGTCATGCTGGAGGGTCATGTCAGAATGAGCCTGCAGGAAGGGTACCACATGAGGGAGGAAGATGTCTTCCCTGTAACGCACAGCGTTGAGATTGCCTGCAATGACAACAAGCTCAATCCGATGATGCTGTGACACACCACCACAGACCATCCTCCACCTCCAAATCGATCCCGCTCCAGAGTACAGGCCTCTGTGTAACCTTTCTTTTGGTGTTTTTCTGAGCTTGCTTTTCCACTGCTATTTAGTGCCGCCTCAACGTGGGTGGGATTATAGGCTGATCGTTATAGTTGCGCCACCTTTACTTCCATAACATCATCTTAAACATGACGCAAAACAATAAACAATAACACGACTGCTAGCTGTTAGCTACTAGCTCATTGTGCTGCTTAACGCAGTTGTTGCATTGTGATTTTACACAAGTGTAACAGTTAAATTGGCATGGCTGTTTTAGAAGCAAGCTTTCCAATACCTGGTCAACTAAATAAAGTGAAGCTTTCAAGCAGAGTAGAGTAAACGTACCATTCTCCATCATGGACTCCAGCCTTGGCTGAGTCCAGGGCACTCTCCCTCTCATTGCTTGCCAGTCTAGATAGCGTCCATTTGGTCGAACCACTTCCAATTTTCCTGTTTTGTTGTCACATAAGTTTTTTTTTTTTTTTTACTTTTTCCTACACTGTTGGTAGGTCCGGTGGTAGCCATGTCTCAGCTGTGTGGTCAAAAGCTGAGACGCATCCTGAAAGACTTTTTCGTTTCGTTTGTCGCTAATGAGAGGAACGTCTGCACCTTGTTTATTGACCATTGATTGACAATTCGAAAGACGTGTGAACAAATTATACTGTTTTTCTGTAGCTAACTTTAAAACTAGAGGGTTGATGTCCTGTGTCGAAAATCTAGTAACGCTGGTAATGACGAATCTCTCCAAACAGTGATCTGCAGGGTTTTGACGTCACATTTAGTACATTACATTTATTGCACTCGCTCTATCGCACCGTTGTCACGAAAAGAGAGCTGAGCCGGAAGGCAAAGCTCTGATCTACCGGTCAATTTTTGTTCCTACCCTCACATATGGTCATGAAGGCTGTGTCATGACCAAAAGAACTAGGTCGCGAGTACAAGCAGCCGAAGTGTGGTTCCTCAGAAGGGTGGCGGGCTTCTCCCTTAGAGATAGGGTGAGGAGCTCAGTCATCCGTGAGGAGTTCGGAGTAGAGCCGCTGCTCCTTTGCATCGAAAGGAGTCAATTGAGGTGGTTTGGGCATCTGGTAAGGATGCCCCCTGGCCGCCTCCCTAGGGAGGTGTTTCAGGCACGACCAGCTGGGAGGAGGAATCAGGATTAGGTGGAGAGATTACATCTCCACACTGGCTTGGGAATGCCTCGGGGTCCCCCAGTCAGAGCTGGTTAATGTGGCTCGGGATGGGGAAGTTTGGGGCCCCCTGCTGGAGCTGCTACCCCTACAACCCGACTTCTGATAAGCGGTTGAAGATGGATGGATGGATGGACAAAATGTATATTTTTTTCTGATAAAGGCAAACATTTTTGGTATTTTGAAAAACAACCAAATAAATGTTTTTATTGTTTAAAAAGCATGATCCTACCACTACATATATACTCTCTATATAATAGTAATAATAATATAAATAATAATAATAATAATAATATCATCATTATAATCTCAGTAAAAAAGTTCCATTTCACATGGAACGAACTTGACTTCGTGTAGAGGACTCTGACACAGCTCTCGCTTTGGACATACAGGGATTGGATCACCCTAAGAAGGGACCCCCCCCACCCCCTACTCCCGCAGCACCTCCCACAGTCTCTCCCGGGGAACCCGGTCATACACCTTCTCCAGATCCACAAAACACATGTAGACCAGATGGGCATACTCCCAGGCCCCCTCCAGGATCCTTGCGAGAGTAAAGCTCTGGTCCGTCGTTCCACGGCCAGGACCAAACCTGGATCGAATTGTTCCTCTTCAATCCAAGGGTCGACAATTGTCCGAACCCTCCTCTCCAGCACCTTGGAGTAAACTTTACCAGGGAGGCTGAGAAGTGTGACACCCCTGTAGCACACACTCTCTGATCCCCCTTTTAGAAGAGGGGAACCACCACCCCGTTCTGCCACTTCCTAGGCACTGTCCCAGATTTCCACGCAATGCTGAAGAGGCTTGTCATCCATGACACCCCCTCCACATCCAAAGCTTTCAGCATTTCTGGTCGGATCTCATCAATCCCCAGGGCTTTGCCACTGCGGAGTTGTTTGACTACCTCAGTGACCTCCCCCAGGGAAATAGAATCTGATCCCCCATCAGCCTCCGGCTCTGCCTCTAGCATAGAGGGCTTGTTGGGATTTAGGAGTTCTTCAAAGTATTCCTTCCACCGCCCAATAACCTCCTCGGTTGAGGTCAACAGCGTCCCATCTTTGCTGTATACAGCTTGGATGGTTCCCCGTTTCCCCCTCCTAAGGTGGCGGACGGTTTTCCAGAAGCATTTTGGTGCAGACCGAAAGTCTTTCTCCATGGCTTCTCCAAACTTTTCCCACACCCACTGCTTTGCCTCCCTCACGGCCAAGGCCACAGCCCTTCATGCCTGTCGGTACCTTGCAACTGCCTCTGGAGACCTCTGGGACAACAAATCCCGGAAGGCATCTTTCTTCAGTTGGACGGCTTCCCTGACCACCAGTGTCCACCACGGTGTTCGAGGGTTACCACCCCTTGCGGCACCTAAAACCTTGAGGCCGCAGCTCTCCACCGCGGCTTCGGCAATGGAAGCTTTGAACATTGCCCACTCCGGTTCAATATCCCCAACCTCCGCAGGGATGCCTGAAAAGCTCCGCCGGAGGTGTGAGTTTAAGATCTCATGGACAGGGACCTCCTCCAAACTTTCCCAGTTCACCCGCACTACTCGCTTGGGCTTCCCAGGTCTGTCCAGAGTCTTTCCCCACCCCCTGACCCAACTCACCACCAGATGGTGATCGGTTGACAGCTCTGCCCCTCTCTTCACCCAAGTGTCCAAAACATATGGCCTCAGATCCGACGACACGATTACAAAATCGATCATCGACCTTCGGCCTAGGGTGCTCTGGTACCACGTACACTTATGAGCCTCCTTATGTTCAAACATGGTGTTTGTTATAGATAATCCATGACTAGCACATAAGTCTAATAACAAACATCCACTCGAGTTCAGATCGGGGAGGACGTTCCTCCCAATCACGCCTTTACAGGTGTCCCTGTCATTTTCCACGTGCGTGTTGAAGTCACCCAGCATCACTATGGAGTCCCCTACTGGGGCCCTATTCAGGACTCCATTCAGGGTCTCCTGCCATTCTGCTGATCCATCAAGACAAGGCGATATCCTCAAGATAATGTAAAATGCGTAGTGGATGGAAAAGAGCAACGATTCGTATTTTCTTAAGTCTATTTTTTAGAAATGTGCTTATATATTTTTTTAAACATTTAGATGGAAGCCCAGCTTTTAATAGCCTGTTTAGTTCTAAGTGTCAGAGAGAGGGTGAATAATGGTCACGTAAACGAATCTGTTTTTGTTGCAAGAAACCTTGACTAACATTATAAATCTTCAGGCTGTTATATAAGACTATTATAGAAAAAACATGTCCCCTTTAATGAAGCATAAGCTAAAGTTGTCCCAGAGACAGTTGGTAAATATAAACAAATTAAAATGTAATTTTTGTCGGTGGCAAGAAGGTCTGGATATTCTTGTACTACTATGTGAAGTACTTTGTGTGAAAGTATCCAGAAAATTGATTACATAAATATTGTCTTAATGGGCTTTTCAACCATGTCAAAGTTTGTGAGAGCAACAATACTACAATCCTACACTTATCTGTTGCAGGTATACCTTACAGTGTGCACAGCAGTTATTTGGAGATGAAGCGTTTTGTGCAGTGGTTTCAACCGAGAAAGATCATCCCGATGGTTTACTTGGGTAGTTGGAGGAGCAGGAAGGCCATGGAAATCTACTTCCATGAGTGGCAGACAGACCTTATAAACCATTGAGCAAGCAGTTAAATGGTGATTGTAAAAATGTGTAGGAGTTTTGTGATCAGACCATTATTACTTGGTTGACCAGTTCAGCTCACAAACAGTGTTTGGACCTCTTCTCACTTTTGAAAAGATAAGGAGGATATGAAGCTTTACTTTCAACCTTCCCTGAAAGTACTGTTTGTATGGTTTACAGCAGGGGTCCCCAAACTTTTTTCTATGAGGGCCACATCATTTTTCCTTTCTATAATGGAGGGCCGTAGTCTAACAGAAAATGGCATGGGCCGGAGTGATTTATTGTGGAGATTTTATTATGATTTTAAATGGATTTACAGTATTATGCCTCCTAATGCTAGATTAATTTATTATTTATGCACCATACATATCAAGTGATATATAGCCTATTAAAAGAGCATTATTACTATCGTAATGACATTTTTTCATATTCATTGCTATTGAAATCAAATTATTTACTTACTCATGCGTATTAGGCTAATCAGTGTGAACTATGTCCCCTTGACGCGCCAACCATACTAGGAGCTCCGTCAGTCGTGATGCTGGCCAGCTTAGACCAGTCTAGATCCAACTCTTCTATCGTTTGGCACACTTTACCAAAAATATCCTCCCCTGTCGTAGTACCTTTGAGAATTTTTAGGGCTGCCAGCTCCTCGGACACTTCAAAGTTTGAGCTAACTCCGCGAAGAAAAATGAGCAGCTGTGCCGTGTCCTGCACGTCATTACTTTCATCCAGCGCTAATGCAAAAAAATCTAATTCTTTCACTTTTTCCTTCAGCTGGGCATATACATTATACCCCATTTCTTCAATTCGTCTGGTGATTGTACTTGCGGACAGACTCACCGCATTTAAGACGTCTTTCTTATCGGGGCACACCTCCTCCGCAACAGCATTAATACATTTCTTTATGAACTCACCATCACTGAATGGCCTACCGCAGGTTGCAATCAGTTTAGCTACCTGAAAGCTGGCTCGAATGGATGACTGGTTCAACTGGGTTTGCCGTACAAACGTATTTTGCTGAGAAGATAGTCCACTTTTTAGCTTCGACACTTTGTCTGCTCTCATTTGGCCTTGTAAACTCGCATACTTGTCTCTGTGGCGGTTTCATAGTGTCGGCGCAGATTGTATTCTTTGAACACGGAGACTGTTTCTTGACAGATGAGGCAAAAAGCCATTTCTTTGCATTGAACAAAAAAATAATCACTTGTCCACTTTTGGTTAAATACCCTGCATTCTGAATCAACTTTTCTCTTTCCCAACCGTTTGGCCATTTTGTTGTCACTTTAAATTTTCTTGCTGGATCACGTGCACCCGCTCAATCACGATGGAACGTTAATCCGGGTGAATCTAACAAATAATTTGGCTACTTTAATAATTATAACTAAGGGAAATTTTATTTTGAAAACCAATATGTATTATCAAACACAAATATGATATGATTAAAACATATTTAAAATTAAATTGTAAAAATATTTCTCTGCATGGCATTGTTCAGAGGGCATTGTCCAAATGTGGGGGCGGGCCATATTCGGCCCGCGGGCCGTAGTTTGGGGACCCCTGGTTTACAGTGTTGTCATTTAACAATGGCTCCCTCCCTGTTTTTGCCTTTCCAGTGGCTAAAGCTAGAATGAACCACATACTGTATGTCCTCTTGTTTTAGGAGATATTTTTTTTAAAGTTTCAGTAAATAAATTCTCTCTGATCGATACTCTTCTTCATTGGTTATTTTACTCGTGTTTTGCTGTCTGAATGATGTTTGCTGTTTAGATCTGCATAAGACAAGATCATAAATTTTTCATTAATTGAATGAGATGTGGAGGCAAAGTATCATTCAGTACACGTTCTACATTTGTTTGGCAGGCTGTCTATTAGGCTCAGATTTATTGCAGTAGTTGCTGTTGTCTTTGTCCTAGTAATTCGCCTACTACATCATTGTTACATCTATGTATAACTCAAATAGAGAGGTAAACTGCAATAAATGCATGCTTTAAGTTGTCCACTGAAGGACAAGGTATGTGTGGTTGATGAAAAGATAATAAATGTGGCTGACAAACTGTATCGCGTTTATCATTTTAAACTGATTATTTCTCCCTATCCATATTGAGAAAATATCACACACACACACACACACACATGTTGTGTTTCCATGTTTTATGGGGACTTCCCATAGACATAATGGTTTTTATACTGTACAAACTTTATATTCTATCCCCTAAACCTAACCCTATCCCTAAACCTAACCCTCACAGAAAACTTTCTGCATTTTTACATTTTCAAAAAACATAATTTAGTATGATTTATAAGCTGTTTTCCTCATGGGGACTGACAAAATGTCCCCACAAGGTCAAAAATTTCAGGTTTTACTATCCTTATGGGGACATTTGGTCCCCACAAAGTGATAAATACACGCTCACACACACACACACACACACACACACACACACTATAAAAGATGGCATTTCAGGGAAATAACTAAATAATAGTTTAAACCTGTTAACCTTATTTGGTAAAATCTGAAATCCTAAGCGGCTGAAGATGGATAGATGGATGGATCTGAAATCCTGTTTGTAACATCAACTGGCAATTATCTGGATGCATTTGACACTGTTTTTGTTCAGACTGGTCTGTCTCATTACAAATGAGATGCTTTTCCTCAGAATTTGTTTTTTAATGTTGATGTATTCTATAGGATTTATTGCAAGATATTTACATTTAGTATGGATATAAAACAAATCAGAATATTATAATATAATATAACTGTCAGTTTATACAAAAGAACTAATTCCTAGAAAGACCCATATAATAAAGTATTTGAAAATGTATCGTTATGCTGGATGGCAGTAATCAGAACTCAAGATGAATAACAATAAGATTGAAATATTACTGTAATTCTCTTAGCATCAGTGCGCCACCATGTGGCTACAGAATATACTGCAATTAATTGCTTTGGCTCAGTAGTCAGTACACAACAGAACACTGAACTCAGTTTTTACTTGCAAAACACAGTTGTAGTAGTAGAAAACTGAAGATTTGTTATGAGTATGGTTCTGAAATGCTATCCCAACATTTAGTTCTTGTAGAAAATTTTTTTTTTCATTCTTAAGTGTGCAAATTCAGTTGCATCAATGTAATTTTGCACCATACTGAACAAGTTGCATTGCAATTTGTGCCTGTCCTCATGCTATAGGACTTCACAGTGTACCCTCTTAAGAATTACATTTTTTACTGATATGGAAGCGCAGCGTAGTTCTAGCGGGAAGACTAGCAGCTGTACATCATCTTATCATTAGCTGGGTAATTCCTAGCCAATCGCATGTAAGCCATTGCTTTATAAGTCTGCTCACAATCTATCACATTGCTGTTTCAGTGTGCTAACACGGCAACCTCCACCACCCCACCACCACCAGTTGAGCCCTGTCCCGCACGGGGGTAGGCTCCTCGCCCCTGCCTCCTATCTCCGGCAGGACATGACGGTTCCGGGTACAACTCCCTCGGACCGCCGGACGGGGCCTACGAGACATTACTTTCTGTTTTACATTATCAAATAAATGGCATCTTAAACTTCACTCAACCCTGCGTGTCTTCCCGATAGAAATATGATTTACATGTTCACTAATCAATGAAGCAATGGAGATGATAAATTCCATCCTTATTTACATTTAATGTTTTTAACAGATGCTCTTAACCAGAGTGATAATAAGTGCGCTAGGTTCCAGCCATGGTAAAATCATTTACATTGTTCATATCCTCAGGATGATGAACAGGAAGCAGAGCACAAAGGAATGGAACCCGGGAGCCGTCGAATGGTCAATTTTACCTGGGGAAAAAGCAAATGAGTTCCACAACTTTCATAATGCAGCTTTCAAATTACTGTACATTGACTAAAAAACTCATCAAGCCTTCTTAAATATGTGTTTATATCCTCCACTGTTTTTGTTAGCATGTCATTGCGAGCCAGGATCTGATCCCTCTTATGGAATGGACATGAGACCTCTATCTACCGACACTCAGACGCACTGGAGAGGAAGAGGAGAGAATAATAGGCTTCTTAACCAGCAAGACTTCTTTGGTTATTCCATGCAGCTAGCATAAACTGGAAATTCATGCTGGTTTTATCTGGTCTTTTCAGCAGGCAGGGTGTTTTTGGAGCAATTATCTGTGAGAATTGTACAGTGGGTTGTCTGCTTCCTCTGTGAAGATCAAGCTGTTCAGATTGCCATGATGTACAAAAATCTCTTTCTCAACAGTAGTGTGTGTGTCACTGAGGAATGAAACCCATTGTGAGCCAATCGTGCGGGAAACCCATTGTGAGAGGATCATGCGGGAGAGAGAGATCGTTAACGGACATGTCCGCCTAATACAGGACCGGGTGTGTAGGATCACGACCCGGCCCTGCCCTCCACCCTGCCACAATGACTCTTTGGTATCAATAACTATGTTGTATTTTCCTGTGTCCTGTGTCACTCTATACAACCGATCTTTCATTATTGAAAAATATGGATATGTGAGTGTGATGCCCGGCTGAAGACATTGATCATCAATCACTTTCACTTGGTCAAACACATACTTCAGGGTTTTGTCTTGTGTCTGCTCTAGCGGGAAATCCCCTACCTGGAATGACCTATTCCCTAATGCTTATGTCCCTGAAATATTACCGTGATGGTCACTACAGGATAATCATGAATATCCCTGTGCATGCACCTCACCTTCACCCAATTATTTGCCTCCAATGCCCCGTTTTGAACCAAGCATTGATGAATGGAGGTTTGATTACAACCTGAATCCACCAAGGCTTGGTATGTACCCTCCTTAATACTCACGGATATTTGGTATGTCCCTGCTCACTCGGGCAGTCTGTGGGGTGTCGGGGATCCGGATCAAAGCACCCCCACCTCCATTACCGGGCACAGCTCTCAAGCATGACCCGGCTCCCTGCAACTCCAGCAGACTGGCCCAAGCCTTCCGACCACACTCATGGCAGCAGTCTCCTTCACCTACACATGAGCCGACGTGCTTGTTGTGTATGAAGGATAAATCCCATTCAGTGGATGAAATTGGAGCATATTAGAATGAGTTCTCCATTGTACATTGTGATCAAGGGTCTCAAGATATGCTTAACAGAATTCAATGTTCATCAAGCACAAGTGTACACAAAACACACAGTGAACATAAACACCACATCTTGTCCCCCCATAAGAATGCTCGAGCCATTGTGTTGAGCCTGCTTTCTCTCAATTCCCCTCCGTGTTCGTACATTCTTTCCAGTTCTATGCTATGGAAGATGAATTGCCTGTATCTGGTGTCCTCTGCCGTAAATACATTCACAGTGATGTTTTTATGATTGCCTGATCGAATTCAGTCTCTGTCTCCATGACCAAGTGTCTCAAGATATGCTTCACTGACTGCAGTGTTCATAGGGCACAAGTGTACACAAAACACACAGTGAACATAAGCACCACAAGTTGTCCCCCCATAAAGAATGCTGGGGCTGTTGTGATTTCTCAAATAAACATTCCCCCCAATGTTCATAAACTTTTCCCCGTTCAAATACTAGGGAAAATGTTTATTCTGTCAGCATCCCTGATGTAGATTCATTTCAGGGCCCCCTTCATTTATGCCTAAATACAATAAAGGCAAAAAAAATATTTAATTCCCTTCAACCAGCAACAGTATTGTACTGTTTTCAGTATTCAGACACTTTAGCTCGCTTGTGCACCACTATATGCTTGCCACATGAGTGTAGACAGTTGGCAGCTACATTTTAATGTATACTAATACTAATACATTTTTTAAATAAAAAGTTGTATATGTTGACATTTGTTAATGCATGTCATGTCATGATAATTCTGAAGAAAGTTAGATGCCATTTGTGTCTTTCAGAACGCTTTAAAGGAGGTGGAGTTTCTTATTTTGTGTGGGAAGATTCCCCCCTTTGTAGGTTTACTGGAAATGTGATAACAGAAAGTTCTGGATTATTTATATTATTGCTTTACAGACATAATAGAAAATTGTGAAAGAAACACAGTCTTTTCTAGAAGCTTGCCACTTGCCAAACTCAGAATGTTTCTGATGTTTATCTGACTTGAATGCATAAAGCCCATTGTCTATGAGGACAGTTGTAAAAAACAAAAACTCTTTAAATTCCTTTTAAGTTCAAACTCTACCAAAAATTCCATGGTATTTAAATTTCTGTACAAAATGTCCATGTCCATTTTTCCCCATAATCTCTGATATACTGATAATCATAATCTTTGACCAATCAATAGTCAAATTTAATATATGTTTGCAATAATTGAGTCACTATTCTTATAAACATTAGATGGCAGATTAATCAATAGAAAATCATCAGGGGGCCTAGGTGACAGGAACCTCATTTTATATTATATTTATAGTATAGCAAACATCTAAAATAAATCATAATTCATCCCAAAATAAAAATCCAGTCACCATATGCTCACCTTCATGTTGTTTCAAAACCACTTATTTCTTCCATTGGAACACAAAAGGAGATGTTAGGCAGAATGTTAGTCTCAGTAACAATACGTGTTGGGTGTAATCTGATTACAAAGATTACTAATTACTTTTTTAGTCAAAAGTAGTGTGCCGCATTACATTTAAAATTCTTGTATCAGATTACACTTATTGACTTTCAGTTTGGTTAATTACTTTTAAGGATAATATAACTTATAAAGAATAAATTTAAGACATGAATTATGTTAATGTGTGCATCAGTTTGTATTTCTGTGACAGCTGAAGGGCCATGTGGCCCCTAACAGTTTATTCGAAGGGAAATGTTAAGTGTATGAGTTGCGTGCGAGAATGGACCAGGGGGAAATATCGCTATTATTTCTAATTTGTTGAGCGGAAAAACTAAAACGTATTTTAGAAAGAAACGTAAAGTAAAATAAAGTAATTAGTAATGTGATTACTTTTTCAATGATGTAATCAGACAAGTAATCTGATTAAAATGTTAGCGAAGTAATTAGTCATTTGTATTGGATTACATTTTTGAGTAACTTGCCCATTCACGTTCATTGTATGGAAACAAGTTGTGATGAAAGTGAATGATGACTAAGGCTACTCTGCCTAAGATTCAGATTATATTGACTAAACAGGGCCAGGTGCTGAAATGTTCAGTCTTGTCATGCATGTGACATTTACTGTATATATGTGAATGTGTGCATGTGTGTGGGGAGTTCTGGGAACATCTCTACGATAACCTACTTCTACACTATATATGTTTCAATACTGAAAAAAAGAAAAAAGGGAAACTAAAATGAGGTCTGAAAATTCCAAAACATTCTTACAAAGCATTTTTGACACTGTGGGAACTTAAACAGGTTCCAGCCAATAATTTGGATTTTGCTTTTTTAAACCTACAAAACAGACATTATGACTTAAAATAAAAGAAAACATTAGGGCTGTTAATAGATTACACTAATTAATCATGATTAATCTCATAATTATTTTAGTCCTTTTGTGTGTGTGGATGATGCAGAATATATGTGCTTAGTCTGTTTTTCACCCACATTATCAATAGTTTTTTTTTATTGTGACTAATTATATAGTAATGCTAAATTATATCCAATATAATACGAGTTAAAATGGTAGAAAATACATCAAACAAAAAAGGTTGGGAAACTCATTCAAGAAGCTTACTCTATTCAAAATGTAAGCTAATGTTTATGCCTATGTTTATACTGAAAAAAAAAAAAAGAAAAAAAAAAAGACAAACAACCAGTTTTATCACTTCTGCTGTTTGACGTCAATCGACAGTAATATAAGAACGCTCATGTCACCTCAGTGCATTTCCAAAAATCACCACTAGAGAGACCTGTTCACTATAGATCAGGGGTACTCAACTTTTAAAAGCTCAGGGGCTGCAAACTGGATGCCTGTAGACTCCAGGTACGCTCTCCTTAATTTTTATAGTAATTCTTATATATTATATTGTTTTATACATTATTTATAGCCTATAAATTAATAAATTTCTCATGGTTTGGTTTTAATTTTTCAGAGAACCACATTCTACCACATTCATTGCAATGCAGAAAACAGTCAAAGAAACTGTCAACTAATAATTATAATGAGTCTTCAACATCACACTCACCCAGGGCAATTTCTGAGCATATGGGGGCCCTAAGTGAAATCCTACTTGGAATACCTACTTGGACATTCTGAATGCACATGCAGACTGACCTCCACTCTCATTAAACATCAGCTATGCTCAGATATTATTTGTTTGTAACATCCTTTTGCAGTTTATTTTCCTCTCTAACTGTACTGTGATTCAGCTGTACAGTGAACTACCTTAATTTAAATTAAAAATTTTCTTTTACTCAGAAAATAAACAACAAACAATTTGCTCACATTTGATAGACTATCGATATATTTTTAATGATGAACTCATAACGTGGCCACATGTTAAGCAGCACACTTAGCATAAAAATATATTTTCATATATGTCAGAGAATCACATATGAACATCATATGTTTTAATTTGCTTAGGGTAACACTTAGGGAGAGATACCTTGTTACACATACTATAATGATAGTCTATAGTAATAACAGTCAATTATGCATAATTATTAGCAACTAACCCTAAACCAAACACTTACCCTAACCCTAAACCTATAGAAAGTACATGTTGTTATTTTGTAATAATCAGTAATTACTTGAGTAATTACACTGTAACAAGAACAATTAAAATAATGTTAATTATTCAAATTATTCAAATAAAAAACACTAAAGATTACTCATAACTTCAGAGATGACGGCACTCTGCTATCATGATGCTAAAAACTGTACCAGGTGTCTACCGTCAGGCACAGGACATCAGGCCAATCATCCAAAATCTTTGTCAGACAAGACTGAACTACTGAATCCTCAATCATTTTACTAAACAACGAAGCTGTAGAGTAATAAGCCAACAAAAAGGCTGTTATTTTACAGTCTCTTTCATAATACAAAGGGTCATGTCTAATTGTAGCTTCTGGGGCCCACAAAGCAATATAGATAACACGTAGAAACACAACAAATATTAACATGCACTGCCACAACATGCTTGGATATGTGCCACCCATGTTTGTTTTTCTTCTCCATTTGTAATCATTGTTTTCATAATCATTTGTATTCAATTTGTTTGTTGTCTGACTCCAATAGGTGTCCTCATTTAGATCAACCAAAACTATATTTACACATAAGATGTGAGTATGAATCAAAATAAATCTAAAATACATTAGACATTACATTAAAATAAAACATAATTGTATTTCCTTACATGAAATATGATTCTTCAAATATGTAAATAATGTACGCTGTATACTGATAAAGTGATGGTATAAATGCTTCTGTGGTAGTCTATGTATTGTATTTGAAAAGTGAGTTGACTTTCAATAAAAAGTGCTGAGCGCTTTAAAGACAGAGAAATGTGCCATGCAGTTAGTGTTGAGTGATGGGTTTTGCATATGCTAGTAAACAATCAATTTCACTCAGTATATCCTTATCTGAGTTCACATCCTTTGTTGAAACCTGGAATTAATCTCATTTTCATAATTAGTGATGAGCACATTACAGTTTTACTACACTGCTGGTTAGGTTTAGGTTTGGGGTTTTGGTTGATGGGTACAATTTACAAAATATGTATACTTCTTCACTGTTTTACATCCTGTACAGCTGAAAACGACTAGCTTTTAGTGCCCCTCAGTGGAAACTTCACCCCGAAAATGGAGCTCGCACTTGCCCATACACCCAACAACACTCAACTCTTTGGCCACTGGGGACAGTGTTTTGAATTCTGAACCCTAAACCTTAAACCTTAATTTGACTTATAGTGTTTAAAAAAAGCAAATGTGACACAAAAAACACAATTGCTACAGAAACCATGATGAGGTACTGCACATTTAAATCACAGTCCAACAAGCTTCTAAAAGTATTTAGTTATTTAATGCAAGTACAGTTTTTCAATGCCTTTGTGTAAGATGAAAAGTACGTGTTTATTAACTGATAATCTGCCATTTTACTCATGATTTGTGTGAAAGGGAATAAAAGTAAGTTGTAAAAGAAAACGTTTTTGTAGTGCCTCTATTGTTCATTTCACCAGGAAAGTGCAGTGATACAAACAACAATCAACATAAAAATTATTTAGCAAATGTTGTTATAGTAATGTGGTTATTTGAGACCAAGTTGTTATAAACAGTCCATAAAAATGAGTGAGCTGACCTTTAGACCTTTTCATTTCTGTTCTTCATGGATATCAATTCAGTTCAAGCTGTCATGCACTATGAAAAATTATTTAACAGACCACTGTCATAAAATGCCCATCATCCAATGTGCAAAGACTTTTGTCATAGTGTGATAGTGTCCAGTGTTGTTAAAATGTAGAACAACTATCATATCCCATTATTTAAACCAATTGTTGTCTAATAGCTACCAATTACTCCATCCCAAACCCTTATAAACTGTAACTGCTGTTTCTTTTTTTTTTTTTAGAGTTTCATTGTACCTTCAACAATTTTATGTCAGTCTATTACAGTTCTACAGTTTTGTTTTTGCTACACTATAAATTAATTGGGTACTAACAATAAAAAAAATCAAGGTTATTTCATAGATTGGTTCAACATGGGTATCATATGTTTTATGTAGCTGATATTTTATCTTCACAAGTTCAATTTGATTGTTTGCCTACATACTGGAACCATTATTGTTTTCCACCTCAAGTTTACATTCTTGCAGAATTTCTGCACTGTTGCTGAGCACAGATGGTAGTTTAGAATGAAGCTAGATGTCTTTTGTTGCTGGGTATGATCGGAAAAGAGGTGGAGTTTCTCTTTAGATGCTCAGGCAAAAGGACCCCCTCTCATTGCAAAACAAACAAACTAACAAACAAACAAACTCTTAGATCATCATGGGTTTGTACTACACATTTGGTAGTGGAAACCACCGGACAGTTGTTGTTGTTTACTTTATTTGTACCCGTAGGTAAATTTGTTTTACAGTGCAATGACATTCTATGGCATCCAATACAAAAAACACAAAACACAGGACACTACACTACACATAAGGACAGATAAATAAATACTCATAAACTTAGTGAAGTGCTCTCATAAAAGAAAGAAAGAAAGTGCTCTCAAGAGCATTTCATATGATCTTTTTAACGTCTTAAAATCATAAGACCCCTAGTACATGTCTGAAAAACACCTCTACAATTTGTTAAGCATATCAATCGCATTTGTTACGAAGCTGCATTTATATCTTTTCGTTCTACACCTAGGGACTTTATACCTCCTCGCAGACGGTAATAACTGAAACTCATTTCGCAGAGGGTGAGAGTCATCATTTAAAATTGAAAGGGCCATCCTTTGTAATTGTTTGGCATATAGTGATGCCACTCCTGGTTTTGACTCGCCTATCAAACGGCCAGACCATTTTACTATCTGGTCTAGCTGATTTTTTGCCTTTAAGGATATATGACCGCATCCATACTAAAATGGAAAATGACAAAACAGATTCTATAAAAGCATGATAAAACATCTTCATTATTGTTTTATCAAGATTGAATGCAGATAATCTCCTTAGGCAGTACAAACGCTGGTGCCCCTTTTTGTTCAGAGCCTCACAATTCTCTTCAAATTTTAGTTTCTCATCAATTATGGTCCCAAGGTATTTGTATGATTGTACATACTCTATTTTTTGGCCTTTAATTAAAGTAGGATCACTTGGATGAGTACTTTTCCTAAAATCGATGAGCATATCTTTGGTCTTTAATATATTTAACTGTAAATAAGATTCATCAAACCAGTTGACAAAATGCTCAATAATTGGACCATGTGAGGTCTCATTCTCCTTAAGTAAACTCAAAATTACTGAGTCATCCGCATATTTTATAATAAATCTGTTCTCATACATGCTTTGACACATGTTAGTATATAAAATAAATAAAAGTGGGGACAGCACACATCCTTGAGGAGACCCTGTAGAGGAACTCATCTGTTTAGATAAGACACCATTAACTTTTACTCTTTGTGTTCTATTAGTTAAGAAATTCAAAATCCAACCAATCAAATTATTGCTTAACACAAACTGATCTAAAAGCCTCTTAATTAAAATGTGTGGTTGAATTGTATTGAACGGCGAAGAAAAGTCAACGAATAAAAGTCTAGCATGTGTCCTCTGTCCATCCAAGTGTCCTAATAGCAAATTTAACATTGTGACTGCAGCATCCTGTACTCCTCTGTGAGGTCTATATGCAAACTGCATAGGGTCCAATTGATATTCTGTCCACCTCAAAATCTCAGACCGTACTAATTTCTCAAGGATTTTCATTAAAACGAAGTCAAAGCTGACCGCCTAAAATCATTTATCATCTTAGGGCCTCTACATTTAGGGACAGGAATGACCACCGCATCCTTCCAAAGGATCGGTACATGTTGTGTTTTCAGAGACTTATTATAAATTTCATGAAATACAGGGCTCAATTCTTTTGCACATGACTTTAATAGTCTGCCACAAATGCTATCAGGACCTGGGCTTTTATTTGCCTTAACATGTCTGAAAGCTTTTTCAACATCCTGAAGGTCAATGTTAAAATGCTGATCATCCATTAACTTAACGCTCAATTCCTGGATTTCTTTACTAAAATTCAAATTGTCAAAACGACAGTAAAAATAGTTTAGTGCATTTGCTAGTTCCAAATCAGAACTAAAACCATTTAAAATAATCTGATTCTGATTACTGCAGTTTGAGTTTTGAAGGCCTACTATGGTTTTCGTATTTGCCCATGCTGAGCCAGGATTTTTGGATGCCATCTTATTTTCTAGTTTTTCCTTATAGCTTTGTTTAGCTTTAAGAATTTCAATCTTCAAATCCTTAGTAGCCACATGTAAGTCCATAGTTGTTCCGTGTTTAAATGCAATTTTTTCCTTTGTAAACAGGACTTTACTGATTTAGTAACCCAGGGCTTATTGTTCGAATAGATTTTTACCTTTTTACATGGAATTATCATGTCCCTGCAAAAAGCCATATATGAACATGTAACATCAACCACTGAGTCCAAATCGTCACCACAGTCCTGTTTAAAAATGTTCCAGTCTGTGCAGCTATAACAATCTTGTAGACAGGACACAGCATCTTCTGACCACACTCTGATGTCCTTGGTCACAGTTTTCTCCCTTTTTAAAACAGTCTTATATGTAGGCAGCAAATGTACACAATTGTGATCTGACGAGCCCAAGGGCAGTGGTTGGGATATGCTTGTACATATAATTAGTTAAACCATACTGTTGTCAGTCGTACATATTCACGTTTATACAGATACAGACAAATCACGAAGCATGACATTTCTGCAGGAATTTGCAAGTCTGATTATTTTGATAAGGATGTGTCATGCCTTTTATCCGTCTCACATTCACATTTGTGTATGTACAGGTGTTTTTAAGAAATTCTGTGATGTGATTCTGCAGTTCATTTTGTTTTTTGCAGAATGTTGAATAAATTTGGTTTGATATCAGTTTCATCTGAACACATGAAACTAACGTTTAAAACAGATTGAAATATTCTACTGGATGTTCTTTACAGTCATTAAAAAATAAAAAATAGTTATTTACTTTTTTTTGTAAAAGACACAATCAAGTATTTAAAATTATTAGTTTAATAACACTACATTGCAATGTAACAATGTTACACATGCTACACATTGCTATTATCAATATAAAAAAACATTGTGCAATGAATCACAACAAAATAATTATGTATTAAGTGGACTACATGTTCTCAGATAATCAGATCACTCTAAAGTGTGACTGAAAAATTAATCAATGCACAATTATTAGGCAATACTCTATTGGTTAAATGCATTGTAAAACAAAATAGACAATGACAGAAAATTGTTATATAAAATGTAGTCTATAAAAAGTGCTTCATAGTGTAACAATAGAAGAAATTGCAGCTTTAAAGAGGTTATCATATTTGAAGGGTTTATAACTTAGTGTTTCACAGTGGATTACCTTCATATTTGCTATAAAGTAATACTTTGGTTTTGTTGTGCCTTATGTTCACATCATAAAACAAAAATGTAATCTAATCATATACTACACATACCCATCACCAGTCATATAGGCTTAACTACATACTGTATATACAGTCCTATGTTACAATTATCAACTTATTTTAAGATTGATGCTTTACATCACCATTTATTACACTCTCCATTTGCATGTAGAGGCAAAAGAGTACATGATACCTCCAAAAACATTCATAATGAAAGAATGATCTAAACTTGACCTAGAATGAGCAAAACAGTGATGAGATAATTCACATTCATGCTGTTTCACTGGGATGGACAGTGTTCATAGTTCATTGGCAGGGATCCGGGATGTCGTAGAACAGTCAGATTTACCTGCAAGTAATTTAAGTAACATAATGTAATTTATCTGATTACATTGTCTAAAAAGCATTACTTTGCTACGGCTCATGATCCTACCTTATCCGTGCTCAGCTTTTTTAGGTATGTGTGTATCTCCTCCACTGTGTCTATTAACAGGCCATTGAAGGCCAATATCTGATCCCCCTTGTGGAATGGACATGAGTTGTCAATCTGCTTGCACTCAGACACACTGGAGAGGAAGAGGATGAGAGATGAAAAACATATGTGTAATGCATTTTAATTGGTTGATTTGTACACTGTCAGGATACATAATAGATGGTAAAGTTCTTAATTATGAGAGTTGTACCATGGTTTGCCTTCTTCCTGTGTGAAGATCAAGCTGTTTTTCAGATCATTTTGACTTATGAAGATCTCCTTCTCAACAGGTGTGTGTGTTTCACTACAAAATAAAAATATACAGTACATTCAAAACACATTATATTTTTACAGTTAAAAATTCAAACCACATTTTCTGCAATCAATTCGTAGTTTTAAACATCACTGACAATCAGATTGCACAGTTTAAATTAGGTCAAAGACATAATTACACTGAGAAACTTGTGTGTGTGTGTGTGTGGGTCCATACTCTAAGTCTATACAATGCAAGTGAACTTTGAATCTCCAAAAATCACATAGTATGAATGTATTATAATGTTATAATTGTATTGCATTTAGAGAACCAGTGCAGTGCATTTCATGTTTCACTAGGCCAGTTAAGTGTGAAGAGTCATTATAATGTTAAAATACTTCAATTATCCCAACAAAATACACAGATACAACTATAAACAAGCCATTTGTAAGGAGAATACCCTGAAAAGTATAAATACTGTGGCTCTTTGGCTCTATCAAGAAATTTCTCTGTTTGTTTCAACATCTCAACCAGCCTAGCACCTACTCAAAGTTCTGGCCACCATTCACTTGCATTGTATGGACCTACAGAGCTGAGATATTATCCTTAAAATCTTCATTGAGTTCTGCAGAAGATTGAAAATCATACACATCTGGGATGGCATGAGGGTGAGTAAATGATGAGAATTTTCATTTTTGGGTGAACAATCAATTTAAGAATCAGCCATTCAAAAAGCATAGCGTTTGACCCCTAATCTGAATATCCCATTGTCAATGGTGAATAAAGCTTTAATTGAAATAACTAGTTTTGTATTTTAGTGTGACATATGAATACATATCATTCTTTGTTGCTAAATGATCATTGCAAGTTTTACCATTCTGATTTATCGTTCTTATCCAGGTTGTCTGCAGCATCACACATATCGTGGGAAGAACTGGTGGAAGAGCTGAAAAAACGAAAAAACAAAACAAAGATGAACTTTGTTTTTAAAGTAAAAGGCATCAAGAATCAAGACAATTTTAGTGCTGAACAAGGGTCAAACCACAATATAACACGATATCTCAACTCAAAACAACTCTAGAGAGTGATCATGTTGTCAGTGATGACTGTATCTCTCAGGTATCAGGATGCTAAAACCATGCCAAGTGTTTGCTTTAATCTCAACAATCATCTATGACTACACCAGACCAGTTTAGCAAGACTAGCATTATTGGAATGTCTTTCTCCAAACAACAAAACAGACTGTTCTGCAATGCTAAGATAAAAACAATGTTGTTTTGCAGTCTTTATATAAACAAAGATCATGACTATGTTTAGCAACTGGGGCATGGCAAGGAATAAACGTAACCAGTGAATATGGTAATTACAGAGTAATATGGCTGCGTGCACTGATAACAGGAAGTTTATATTGTTCTGTAGTTCATCATATTTGACCTTTGTTCAGGCGATTTCTGCTCTTCAAAGTCAGTGGATGATATCTGATGAGTCCTCAGATTTTCAGTGCGCTCAGATTCTGTTTTTGTAACACAATCCGACAGCCTGTCCACAGGAGCAGCACAGATCTCTCTGTCCCTTCAGAAACAAATTATTTAAGATGCAGTACAAATCATCTAACACCACACATCTAATAATCAGTCTTTATACATGTTTGATCATGTAGGCTGAAAATGGGGTATCAATGTCAAGTATAATAAGGAAGCAATGATATTTAGCACACATTGATGATTAATGTGTAAAATGTAACAAACTAATAATAGAGAAATCTCATGAGTTAAACAATAGTGTATCAAAGAGTTAAAAATTACTTTGTCTGAAAGCATGCAATGTCCTCCTCCTCCTGGGATTGTTGATATACAAGTTGCCTAACCAAGAAAGAAAAATAATTAAAATTGTATATTTCTTAGTACATTCATCAATAATGTGTCACTAGGCCAATTAAATGTGAAGTGTCATTTTAATGTTAAAATACTCCCATTATCTTAATATGCAGAGACAACTATATACAAGCCATTTGTAAGTTGACTCCATTGAAAAGTGTAAACACTTTGGCTCTGTGGCACCATCAAGACTGGCCCTGTTTTTTGTACATGCTGACCAGCCTAGCACATAAAATTTGGCTTAACTAATAGTGTGAGTTTAAGCAGGGCTATTTGTATGTCCCAGCATAGGTGGTTGTGTCGTAAACGTGCTTAAAAATAAATTCAATTCAGTTTGGTGACTCACACTTCACCTTTAAGGGGACACGTGGTCTCAATACACTGCTACGCAAACAGAGAATAGGCTTACACTAATGACAAAGGCATGTATTCGCTGTTGCCTTCATCCTCATCATCACTCTCTGGAATCTGTAAGATATAGGTTTGAGTTTCTGTTTTATTTGTTTGCATATAGACATTCAAGAGCAATTGCATGCATACAGTATGCGAATGAAACAGTATGTGTGTGCTTGATTGCGTAAAACCTTGATTGATGCTGGCATTGCATCAACGCGTAACTTGCAAGGATAACAGTGGTCGTTCTTTAGTGGCACTGAAGTCCACAAACCTGGAGGTGCAGACTGTCTCACTTGGGGCCAATAGGGGCAATGATTAGTTACAATCTGCAATCATAAAGAGATGTACCATAGTATTCAAATAGATTGATCATGGGATGGTTGAGTATATGCCTTTTTACATTGCCAACATAAATAAACAATATATATTCCTGTATGCAAAATGCAGGATTTCACCTACCTTTCTATTACGAAATTGAGAGTTGGATTCTGAACTGATAGTAGGTGCAGATTTTGATCTAAATCTACTTTGCTGTAAAACAAAAAAGAAAACTACATTAATATAACAAGTGAAAACCAGTCTAAAGTTGTGACGAATGAGAGCGGATCTAGATGCAAACTTACTTTATTGACTTAGACACTCAACAAACACAAAGGAAAACCCTCAATGGGGGACGGACGGACGGACACACACACACACACACACACACACACACACACACACACACACACACACACACACACACACACACACACCAGGCTAACAACATTCAACGATATGATGGAATCACAACAATATGAATTTTATAAAGAGCTACTGTCATCATCCACCAAATTTAGCTAACAGCTTTTTATAAAGCTGGCTAGCTAGCTAACGCCAACATAGGCTATTGTGTAAATGCAGTCAATGTATCATGCAAAGAAAAGTGATTAATTCAAACTACAGTCTTGCATAGTCAGACCTATATCCACACTTTGTTTTAGCCCTGTTCCAGTACTGGAGACTCAAATATAATATACAGTCTCAAAGTTTGTAGTAAAACAATCATAACTGTGTAATTTTAATTATGCTGCCTCATCTGTCAGCATGATGCCATGCCTGCTTCCCTATGGAGTGTGTGTGCGAGCACGAGCAACAGGCTTTAGTTCACTTAATGGCAAAGGTGTCATTAATAACAAGGGTTTCTGAATCTTACATACTGCACCTTTAAATAACACAAATGGAAAAATGATAACAAAATAATAGTTATTATTTATTTATTTCATTTTCAAAGTAGCCACCATTTGCTTTAAGCTCAGCATTCTTAGTATGCACACTACATGAATGAGGTATCCACTTGGGATGCTTTCTTTCTTTCATGAGTCCAAACTTGGTATGGACTGATACTGTGCATGTGTATGAGTTTGTGTTCACGTGTGTGTGTGTGTGTGTGTGTGTGTGTGTGTGTGTGTGTGTGTGTGTGTGTGTGTATGTGTGTGATTGAGAGAGAGATAGATTTCAATGGTTGTTTACCAACTGAAGTATATCTTCTGGTACTCGCAGATTGTATTGTAGTTTCTCGGTCTCCAGAACCTTGACTAAAGCACTGCACAAACCATCCACCTCATCTCTAAATAAAAAATAAATAAATAAATAAATAAATAACAAAAAACAAGAACATTCACAAATCTGGTCATTTTAAAATCAAAATGAATTAGTTTTTTGCCTGCTAGCTGAGTTTCATGGAACTACTATGGTGTGACATCAATGATACAGAATATGCTCAAAATAGTTATGACAAACCTGTTTTCTCCAATGAGGAAATAGTCTCTTGCATATTTTAAAACAATGTCTTCCACCCTCAAGAACAGCACAGAAGATGGAGGACACTTGAAGTTTTTCTGGATCCATTCACACATGTGATGGTTCTCAGGGCCAGTAATGAGGCAGCTGATCCTTTAAAATAGGAAGACTTTCTCATTACACAATGAATATACTTTATATTTTTATGCAATGAGACTTCTATGGCCTTTTACTTACTTTGAAATGTCTATTTCTCCACACTTGGCCCTTCTTTCATGGTTTTTAAAATATGCCAGTTGATAGGTCCCTTCAGCTATCTTGGAGAGCACAAAGAAACGGCGCTTCCATGATTTCTGCTGTGGACAGTAAACTGCTTAAATACACATTTTAAGGGGCTATATAGTCTAAATGCATGACATTAATAATTTTTGTCTTTGAAAATATGCATGAAAATGGCAAAGAAATGTATTAGGCAAATGTATTGCTTGTAAAGTTTGTAAAACTTATTTACACTACAAATGTACATTATATTTAATATATTCATATTTATGTACTGTCGAAAATATAGGTTTTTGAAAATATATTTAATTTTAATAAAAAATATTTATTAGTAAATTTCATTTTTGTGTTGAAATGCAATAGTAAGCGTACCAAGCCTTTTGATAATCTGAACAAATCAGGGGACTTGTGCAGGAAACCAGTGTAAAACTCCTCAACTTTTGCTGGTTCATTGTAAAACTTAGCTGTTGGTGCTGCAGAAATAAGCCATCAACATCAATTATGTCATTAGACTAATCAAAAAGGTTGTTCCTTGATTCTGCAATTTCCCCTAATAGACTCTAGACTTACTTGGTTTACTTCTGAACATTTGAATGCTGTTGCTGTACTGTAGTGCTACAATAGATGTGAAATTGTTTGTAAGTTGTCGTCTTACTATTAGCCACTGATACACATCAGATGCAAACAAATATAAGCAACGATTGACACTCATACAAGAATAATATTCAGTGCAGTGTAAGTGCAATAATTGTAATAAAATAAAGTTATCAGCATAATTTCTTTAGATGTTCCATGCATCATACAGCCATCAAATAAACCACATTATAAATGCATTACCTTAGTAGGTGTCACAGTAAAATCAGTGTCCTCTGTTAAGTTATCCTACACTCACAATGTGCATGTCATGATGATAGTTTAGAAGGAAGCTTGAGGTCATTTGTTTCTTCCAGAGAGCAATGCTGGTAAGAGGAGGAGATGTTTCTCGTTGAGCTCAGGTTTAACGTCCCTACCCTTTGATTGTGTCAATCATTATGTTGTGGAAATTACCAGAAATATTATGCTGGCTTAAATAGTTTGTGAGGTTGTGCAAATGTGTGAAATGTCAAGAAGAGATTTAACTTCTGCACATTAGAAGGAAAAAGCTTTATCTTAATAAATGTTTTGAAGTCCTTTTATAGATACTTTTATTGCTTTTCTTTTGATCAGATTGCAGTGATTTTGCAGTTAAAACCTCTTGGTTTCTGTCAGGAACATAAGACATAAGTGTGTGTGTGTGTGTGTTACTTATTAATTTACCTTGCCTAACATCCTTTTTGTCTTGACATCCAGCTGGGGATTTAAGGGGAAATTCTTGATCCGGATCTATGTAATGTACTCTTTAATAATAATTGTTTTTCCTCAACCCCTTTTCCCTGGATTTGTTCCAAGTGTAACAGTTTTTTAATAGGTATTGTTACATGGCTAGAGATTTCAAACATCAATGATGGCATTTCATTTTGGTGTTTTGTCTCAAAGTCTTAAATAAATAAATGGCTAGCATTTAATATAAAATACAGTCTAATATATTGGTAGCAATTTACAATAAGGTTACATTTATTAACATGATTTATTAACATGACAACATTAGTTAACATGAACTAACAATCAACAATAATTTTACAGCATTTATTAATCTTGGTTAATGTTAATTTCAACATATAGAAATACACTTTTGAAATTAAACGTTCTGTATGTTAACATTAGTTGCACTATGAACTAACATGAACTATAAATTAAAAATTATATTTTGATTAACTAACATTTACAAAGATTAATTAATGCTGTAAACAATATGCAGTATTTTAATTGTTTGATTGACCAATAGATTGGAAGTCCATAAAGGTACTTCAGGGGAAGATCCCAGGGGAGAAAATAAAACACTGTAATTTCTTTTACTAAGCATTACATAATATAATAATGGTATTGTTGGTAGTGAAAGTATTTATAATATTTGAGAAAGTCTAGTTTTTCTATGTTGGGGTTCCTGGGTTGGGTGAATTTGGGTGGTGTCAATGTGTCTGTAACAGTTGAAACTTCTGCTTTAAAAAGTCATTGAAGGTTGTAAACAGTGTGCACTTTGCTCTATATATTTTCATGTCAACACACATATCTCATAGGAAAACAACATAATGTACACTCAATAGGCAGGAGAGTGAGGCTACATTCTTACACCTACCTTTCTGGGAAATATTTTTTCTTTTTTCTTTTTTCTTTTTTGAACTTACATTACTCCTTACTCCTCACTAAATCTTACTCCCATAGAGTGTGCACTAACTCTAAGTGGACTGAACAAGAAGAGCTCTCACATTAAAGGGTTAAATTATTTTACAAATGAAAAGTAATCAACATTTCTAAAATGAGCAAACAAGTTTTTCTGAAGGAAAAGAGGCAGATTGTTTTCAGCTTGTTTGACAAGATTCATACTGTAGCCTATCTTGCATCACCTTTTGTTGGGTCTCCCATTTCCTTGGGTAACTACAAATTATTTTCTAAAATGGTTAGGAAAGTACATTGCACTGCTACTGGATTAAAAAACAGGCCACTGTAACAAATCATAAAACCTGCCCCCTACCACATGCCACCACACCTGGTTAATGTCTGGATTACTGGATTACTGATGTCTCTGAATGTCCCAAACTCCTGCATGAGCGATATTTAATTTAGATTCATCAGAAAGAAACATTGTTACACTATGAATACAACATTAAAGAAACACATTTTCAGCTCTTTTTTCAATGAAAGTGAATGGAGACTGAGGCTGTCAATCCCTAATATTCTGCTTAACGTGTTCAATTGATGAAAGAAATTTGTACGGGTCCAGAACAACATGAGGGTGAGTAAATGATGATGCATTTCTGTAAACGTCACCACAGTCACTTTAAAATTATATTAAGATCCAAAATTGGTAAAGTATTGGCTTAAAAGTAAAGCATTCCTGTCATTAAAAATACAGGCAAACTTCCTTTGCTGATTTGCTGCTGATTTACTGATTTATCTCTTTGTTTCTAATTACATCAAAAAACATTTAGACATTGATTGTTTGTTGAATAGATTCAAAATCTTTTAGGTTTGATTTTGAGAAAAAAAATATGGAACATATCAACAAGTTTTGTTTTTCAAACAGAAAATCTTTTTAATCATTGCATAATGTACAGAATCAAAAGGTTACACATCCACAGGCTACATGCAATATAAAATACACAATTTAAAAAAAAATGTAATTTACAAATAATAGGCTGACATAAACTTAGTAACTTACATGCTTTAAAAAGTCTTGTATATTGAAACCATTAAATGGATGCAATAAATCATTTATCAAAAAGCAAATAATAACATTGAAATTTTTTCCTTTGCTGGCATTTTCATACCAAGGCAATTTACATGAAAGCACATTTGTTTTTGAAACATGTTGTAAAATAGAGTACATACAGTATTTTCATTATGAGGTATTGTTTTAGATTTCTTAAAATAGGCTACATTTTCTGAAATTATAGTCTGCTGGTCAAATGCTTTAATCGATGCCTATTGTGGTTCTTCTAATTATGAAATTCAGTTTTGGTGTCCAATATGATCTATAGTATGTTAAAAAAAACATTATGCTTGTGCCAGTTTAATGCAATTCTATAAAACTGAAAATCACTTGATCTACCGTAGTATATCAAACATAGTATCTTAGAAATTTTATTTAACATATAACTTGATTAACTATATATACAACTTATTTGTTTCCAAACAATTGTAATCTGACAATTACCTCTCAACAAAACAAGGTACAAAGAATCAGAAATTCAGGATTAAAGCTTAACAGTTCTTATTAATTTTGACATTTAATCTGTGTCGATGTAGTCAATGATGCAATCCAGCGATCCTTTGTGTTTTGTTTCTGCAATCTGTTCTGTCTCACTGCCATAAGAACAAAATGAATCAAAAAGTGAGTAAGATCAGATAAGTGTGTGCATGTACATTTGCATTGCCTCTTGTGGTGTTAACATGTATGGCATCTACCTGATTTCTTTTGCAGTTTACAGGACAGGCGTAGACAGGCTCATGGATCACAGATGATGGCAGCTCATGCGTAATACATTTTGTAAGACTCAGCTCCCACTCGGCTCTCTGTCATAAGCACAATACAGATGATAAGCTATCTTTTTACATGATTGCACAGCAACAAATTAAGTCCATTAATAATTCGAAAGTCAAACATCTTATAAAAGGTGGGATCGAGTAATGCCTGTATCTCTAAAAAACGATTTCAGCTGTCACCAGAATGCAATTACATTTAGAAATTAATAAATAAAACAGCATACAATACTGTCAAAGCCAACATGTTAAACAATCTGTGTGCACTTTGAAAACAAGGTTAAAATCTGTGTGTTCTTACAGGAAGTTTTCCCTTGCATTGTTGCCTGGGCTTGATCAATGAGGGTTTTAAGGCACAATTCCTTGTAAAGTTGCTTTTGAACATATATGCAAATAAATTACTCCTCACTAAATCTTACTCCCATAGAGTGTGCACTAACTCTAAGTGGACTGAACAAGAAGAGCTCTCACATTAAAAGGTTAAATTATTTTACAAAAAAAACAAAACAAGTAAGCAACATTTCTAAAATTAGCAAACCAGTTTTTCTGAAGGAAAAGAGGCAGATTGTTTTCAGCTTGTTTGACAAGATTCATACTGTAGCCTATCTTGCATCACCTTTTGTTGGGTCTCCCATTTCCTTGGGTAACTACAAATTATTTTCTAAAATGGTTAGGAAAGTACATTGCACTGCTACTGGATTAAAAAAAACAAAAACAAAAACAAAAACACACCTCATTGCTGTAACAGATCATAAAACCTGCCCCCTACCACATGCCAACACACCTGGTTAATGTCATTTTCCGATTGTGAAGGATTACTGATGTCTCTGAATGTCCCAAACTCCTGCATGAGTGATATTTAATTTAGATTTATCAGAAAGAAAACATTGTTACACTATGAATACAACATTAAAGAAACACATTTTCAGGTAAGAAATGTAAAAACATCACCTTGGGATCCAGTAGCCTGTGTGGACGATTATTTAAGGCATCAAATAAAGTAGTGAACCATTTGTCCATGTCCCCACTGCACAATAACATATATTTCACGTTACAGTATATTGGAGAAAAATATATTTTCAAGCCTGCTTAACACCGCACTGTGCTCAACAACAAACTAACCATTCAGCATTCTTAAAATTAAATAAATTGTCAATATAAACACGTTTAATCAGCCTCATGTTGCTCCAATCACGTATACATTTCTATCTTCCATGGAAAACAAAAGGAGAAATTCAAAAGAATCTTGACACTGCTCTTTTTTCCATACAATGATAGTGAATGGAGACTGAGGCTGTCAATACCTAATATTCTACTTAACGTGTTCAATTGATGAAAGAAAATCGTGCGGGTCCGGAAAAACATGAGGGAGTAAATGATGATGCATTTCTGTAAAAGTCACCACAGCCACTTTAAAATTATTTTAAAATCCAAAATGGCACATGAAATATAACATTTTACACATTTAATTTCACTACATTTCAAGTTTTCCTATTCAGTTTATGGAATGAAAAAAACAACACATCACTTCCACAAAAAAAGTATTTAGGGCAAACCTGTTTTCTCCAATAAGGAAGTAGTCTCTTTCTGGTACTTTAAGAAACAGTACACAAGAAGGAGAACATCTGAAATGATTTTGAATCCATTTCCACATAGAGTGAATCTCAGGGCGCAAGAACATGAAGGTAATCCTGAAAAAAAGAGACAGAAAAAACAACTGTTCTCTTTCTATGCAGCAAGAATGTACAATCATTTATTTATTAATGTGCAATTATTGTGCATACATACGCAGACAAGTCTATGACTCCCAGTGACTTGTTCTTGTTCTCACTTTTGAAGTATTTAAGCTGGAACGTGTGGTCACTGTACTTTAGAAGCACAAAATACCTCCGCTTCCATGATTTCTGCAAAACAATGCGACACACAAGAAATTAACAGAGATTAACAGAGGGATAGTTCATGCAAAAATTTAAAATCTGTCATCATTACTACTGTAACTCTCATATCCTTCCAAACCCATGTGACTTTCTTTCTTCTGTAGTAAACAAAGGTAGATGTCAGGCAGGTAATCTCAACACAATGAAAGTGAATGGTGACTGAGGCTGCAATTTTCGCAACATCTCCTTCCATGTTCCACGGAAAAAAGAAAGTAGGTTTGAATCCAGGTTTGAAACATCATGAAGGTGCTTAATGATGACAGAATTTTCACTTTTGGGTGAACTATCCCTTAAAGAACAGCTATAAAACAGACAAAATCTGTTCTGCTCTGGAAGAGAAACCTACCTGGTTCTTGAACTGATTCCCTGGGGGAGATTTGTAAAGGTATCCAGCACACATTTGCTCCTCAGCCCCATGTATGTAAAATGTATAGTTTGAATCTGCAGAGCCACACCCACAGAAGCCACATGCTAACTTCAACTTCATTTCTAGTTAATGTAAATCATAAAACTTTAAAAAGACTTACCTGCCATTTTACAGTTGTGGTAATTAATGGAACGCTGTGAATGTGAACCTGAGAAAACAACCAGCTGTTTCAATAAATTGAGTGTATTTAAAAAAATGAATACATTTAAATTCAAGAAGCTTGAATCTCAGTTACACTGGGCATCTGTGTCAAAATATTATGTACTTTGCATTCACAGTACATACAAACAACAATGTCTATCAACAAAAACTTGCTAGTCTGCAAGTGACAGCATTCAATGATCCAAACAATAGATACAATTTTGGGCAGTACAATTAAGGAAACAAAAACATTAAAAAGAGAAAAGACACTGAAAAGAAACCTAAATATTGCTTTGTTATTTAAAATGTTACAGTAAATGGATAAATAAGAGTTATTGCTCTATTGTAATTGTAACCCCCACCCCACACACACACACACACACCTACACACACATGCACGTGCAAACACAGGCACTACTTGACACACGTAAATCCCAAACTTGAAATATACTTCATTCCAATAGTAGTCAGAAACCTGTACACACCTAAAACCTGCAAAGTTCAACACCACCAGGAGTTAACTGACAATGAAATAAATTATTAAATATTGCAATTCACTATCATCAACCTTGTCAGTGTGTTACATAATGTAAATCATTCAGCACAATTGCATTACCTCCCTCTGCTACATCAATCACAAGTATGCATATAATTTACATATATAGTTTTAATAATTAAAAAGTATATGTAATATTCCCGTTTGACTGAAAAATATTGTCACTGTACCTGATATGGATGATTTCTGTCTGTAAGGACACAAACTGTAGTTAAAATACAAGGAAGTTTACACCAAAGGTAAAAACCCTTGGAGGTGATGTCAAAAGAAGGGCGGTATTTTAAGACATATTTTGTTATGCACTGCCAGCATCTGTGAGGATTTCACATATATACGTGGGAACTGATCTTGTTGCTTTTTATAAAAATGACGGCAACAACAATAAAATAAAAACACTAATGAATATTTTCATAAATATTTTAATTTAGGCAAGGCAAGTTCATTTCTATAGCACATTTCATACACAATGGCAATTCAAAGTGCTTTACATAAAATGATAAAGAAAACTTTAACCATTTAAGAACAAGAAATACAAATAAAATGTAAAAAAAAACACTTAAAAAAGTGTAGCAAAAAAATTGCATACAGAAATAAATGCAATCAGTGCAGCACAGTGCTCAGTGAATAAATGCACAGCTAAAAAGATGTGTTTTCAATCTGGACTTGTATATTGCTACTGTTGGAGCACACCTGATCTCTTCTGGAAGCTGGTTCCAGCTGCTGGTGGCATACTAACTAAATGCTGTCTCACCTTGTTTTGAGTGAACCCTTGGAATTTCTAACTGACTTGATCCTAATGATCTAAAGAGGTATGTTAGGTTTATATTCAAAAAGCATATCTGAAATGTATTTAGGTCCTAGGCCACTGAGTGATTTATAAATGAGAAATAGTACTTTAAAATCTATTCTAAATGTAACTGGAAGTCAGTTTAAAGTGGACTGGAATAACATACTCAGATTTTTGGTTTGGGTGAGAATCCTGGCAGCAGCATTCTGAATGAGCTGCAGGTGTCTAATGGACTTTTTGGAAGGCCGGTGAGGAATCCATTGCAGTAGTCCACCCTACTGGTGATGAATGCTTGAAAAAGTTTCTCTAAGTCTTAACTGGATAAAAAAAACATAATTCTTTTTATATTTTTGAGATGATAGTAGGCTGATTTAGTTATTGCTTTGATGTACTGAAACTAAGGTCTGAATCCAAAATTAAACCAAGATTATTTGTCAAGGTATGTGTAAACCTTGGAAATTTCGACATTGTTGCCAAATACAATTACCATTCTCTTGTTGTAGTTTAACTGATGGAAGTTTCGGCACATCCAACTGTAAATTGCATCAATGCACTGGGACAGAGAGTCTATGGGGCTGTAGTCATTTGGTGATATGGCTAGGTAAATATGGGTGTCCTCTGCATAGCTTTGGTACCTAAATTGGTTATTTTTCATAATTTGGCATAGTGGGAGCATAATTATACTGATTGAACTGTGTGGTGCAAAAATGTATCTTTTTGAGACTCCACACATCATGGATGTCCACTCAGATTCATAGTTGCCTATGTTTACATACTAACCCCTCCCTTCTAGATATGGCCTGAACCAGCTGTGGACTGTCCCATAAAGCCCTAGTTTTCTGTCTAGGAGAATGTTGTGGTGAACAGTGCCAATGGCAGCACTGAGATCTAATAATAACAGCAGTGATATTTTGCCTGAATCAGTATTTAGCCGAATATCATGAAATATCTTTATAAGCTCTGTTTCTGTGCTGTGATGCAGTCGGAACCAGATTGGAATTTGTCCAAGTAGCCATTCGAGTTTAAGAATGAAAACAACCTTTTCAATGATCTTGCCTATGAAAGGAAGATTTGAGATTGGTCTGTATTTGTTTAATATAGACTTAGTTAATATAGAGAGTCCAGATTGAAGGGGATTGACAACTACAGTTTTCAGGGACTTAGGAAACGTGCCTGAAATGAGTGAGGCATTGACTGTTTCTAACAGATCTTTTTCTAGACAGTTAAACACATTGTTGAAAAATGATGTGGGGAGTGTATCAAGACAGTAGGTCGACATTTTAAGATTTCTTCCAGGAATTTGCCATCAAGTGCCTCAAAATTAGACATAGTGACTAATTTCGGAAGTTTTTCTAGTAGGTGCTGTCAGACCTCAGTGCAACATGAGGACGAGATGATCACTATTCGAATATCATTAATCTTCTTCATGAAAATTGCTGTCAGAGAGCGTTGCACAGGGAACCTGTGTTGGGGTGTTAGTTAGTCTCTCTACAGCAGCAAAGTGCAGGTGTTGTTTATATTGCAGTTTAATAATGATAATAATAGAAATAATGTATATATATATATATATATATATATATATATATATATATATATATATATGGCAGAATATAGCTGCCAGAGAGCTGGGGACAGTTATCCCATTGACGTGCGATACCAGGATGTCTTTCGCAGTTGCGCGTTGCATCCGTGTTTATATCTGCATCTTCCACTGAACACATTTAGATAAGCTGGATAATATGGAATAGCCTTTCTGTGAACCCCCCCAATCTGGGCCCCCATCAGGCCTGGGACAAGTTCCAAGTTCCAACAAGTCCCCCCCTCTACCCTGTCTTCTTTCTGTACTCACAATTTAGGTATTGTGACAGTAATTGAAATATTACACAAGACATCTTTCACAGTAAACAGCAATCATAGATACAGCTCAGCGGATTTACAACACCAAACAATGTTAGTATCAAGTAAATTGCAACATGTAAAATAACCAAGAAGTTAATCTAAAACCAGTTTTACACACTTATCAGCTTCATTATCAGGATTAACATGGCCTATGTGCATTTTTTTGTCTTGCTAGATTTACAATCAGACAATTGATGCATACAAATATATTTGGCTTGTGTACCAACTAAAGAAAGACATATTAAACACCTGCTCTAATTTCAAAACATCTTTCAAATGTCTTGTGTCAATCAAAAAGCCATTAAGCTGCTGGCTCACTTCAGGCTTCCTGCATGCCACCTCACCCAGTGATGTTAAACTTAACAATTGTTGCTCAATGACACTGTGATTGGAACCTGCCAGGGCTGTAGAAAGACAAACAGCAGCTGCATGTGGTTTGGCACAGGACTCAATCCAAGCGTTCCTAAGCACACGCCACGTGCAGAATTTGCATCAGTCATTGCAAGGGCTAACAGGGTCAAGGCTGATGCCTATAATTGGTGCTTCATGCTCCGTAAGTCTTTCTGAAGTATTTAGAATTTGTCCCAGTTGTGACATAGATGTAATTGCGCAGAGGTTGGTCTTTCATAACTCATGAGACTTAAAGGGATAGTTCACCCAAAAATGAAAATTCTGTCATAATTAACTCATCTTCATGTTGTTCCAACCCCTATGAGTTACATTCTTCCATGAAACACAATAGGAGATGATAGGCAGTATGCTAGTCTCAGTGACCATTTAGTTTCATTGCATTGTTTTTATACTATAAAAGTGAACACTGACCAGTTTTGGGTGTAATTTCATTACTCTAATCAAATTACTTTATTTAGTCAAAAATTAGTGTAAGACATATTTTAAATTATAGTAATCAGATTACAGTTACCGCATTTCCGGCAACTGAATTACCTTGGTCATTGTAAGGGAGAAATATGGTGCTGAGTGCGAAAATGAATAAAGTTGGAAATATAGACATTATTTTGAATTCTTTAAGCAAAAAACAAATGTGTTGTAGAAAGTAACTTAAAAGAAAAGGAATTAGTAGTGTGATTGATTTTTCGATGCAGTAATCTGTAAAGTAATCTGAATTCATATTAATATAAATAATTAGTTCTTTGTAGTGGATTGCTTTTAAAAGTTACTTACCCAACAATGATGGTCACCATGGACAGAGCTGCTTGGACATTCTGAGATTATTAGGGTTTTTATTTCAGGAGAAACATCTGAGAAGCAGGAGACTTGATCAAGAACCTCCATTGCTTTCCATTCCATCTAATGGCTGTCTTGTAGAAATATTATAAAGATCTCCGGACCCATTTTATATTATGTGGCCTTAACTATTATGTACTTAAACATTTAATACAATGTACTTATTATGTCCATACATGTTGTTGCATTGTAATTACATTTAAAGTACCTGCATTTAATTACATTTGTTGTTTCATAGTTAAATTTACCCATAACCCTAACCCAACCCTTACCCCAAAACCTAACTCTAAACCCTAATCCTAACCCTAACCCAATCCTTACACCTAAACCTACCCATACCTCAACCTCAGTAGCAGCAAATGTGGATATTTTGCAGAACAATATGTAGTTACACAGTAAATACAGTCTTGTATGTATTTTATGTTAGTACATAGTATTTAAGTCCACCTAATATAAAGTGTGACCAGATCTCCATTTTTATCTTTGTTGCCAATGGGAACGCACACACACACGCACGCATGTACGCACACACACACACACACACACACACACACACACACACACATACACAACCAGACATAAGGTCCTTTTCCAATGAAGGTACTAAAGCCCTTTTAAGCTACTTTTCCCAAAGACTAGAACTGTTCGTCGCTTTCAGTATCACAGTATGACGCACAAGTCGGCAGTCATCATTTGTAAAAAAAAAACTTGTAGCTGCTAGCCTGCTACTCAGAAGATTGTGCTAATTTTTCAATTCCCTTAAAATAAATAACATAAAACCATCCAAAGAGGATAACCAGTTTCACGTGTGTGTGTGCAAGAGGTGAGCAGAGCTGCTGAGACGTGGCTTGAATTTTCATCCCATCTGTACTGTTTGTACTGTGTGAATATAGAGACAATAAAATAATTTCTGGATTACTCCATAACATTTTTCCGGGGATGACGGATATAAATAATAAGATGTTTATCAAATGTGGGTAATTGAACTCTAATACATGTATACTAACCCATCATTAAATCTAGTATACACGAGGGAAGTATTGAGTGCCTGTTAACACGTGGTTCACATGCATCAAGATGTCTTTTTTAAGTAAATGAGTGAGTATTTCAGTACAGTAATTTATGTTGAGTCATAAAAGCCTTTATTGAAAAAAGATTGTATTGACAAATAGGTTTATAGTGCATTTTCAACATGTTGTCCACTAAGTTAAGGGTGTGCTGTGTAGTTAAAGAGCACTCAGCCACCTTGTATCATCTCTCGCTCCGGCTTTATGGACAGCACATGCACGGCTCACGCACCCAGTGTGAACTGTAACCTGAAAACACAGGCTGCATCTGAAAACTGGAAAATGCTGCCTTCTGAGGCTGTATTAGAAGATAGGATGAAATAAGATGCTTTTTAAACTGTTTTGAGGCCAGTTTCCTTAAGAGTTCCATTCATCCAAAAATGCTGTCATTTAAACCATTAACTGATAATTCAGCAAAGCAGCTGCCTAAGTTTTCAGGTGCAACCAAAGTTTGTGTAAAATGTGTAGCTTCGATCCTGGCGTCCTCAGTCTGTGTTGTTGATTTTGTTGTAGTTGTTGCTATTTAATCACGCTTGTGAACAATGGTCGATACTAGATGACGTCACTACGGGGGTTACTTTTGTGAGTGTGAATGCAGGAGAGGAAAAGCATTCTTGGGTGTCCCGTTCCTCTTAATGGTTCTCATCTAGAAGTTACTAAGGAAAAGTAAATGGTCTGTAGATGGGAAAGGGCCTACAGTACTATAAGGACTCAAACACAGTTGAAATGTTCCTCACTGTTTAAACAATTAAACTGAACACCCTTTTTTAAATATCCAAAAATTTGTTGTGACACATGCATTAAAGCTTTCAAAGTCTTTCATGCGAGAGGGGGATATTAATAGAGTGCTGCTTCTCCTCTCTTTTTGGCACATTGTGATCAGACTGCAGCAGGCCCAGAACAGCTCCTTCAGTCCTGAGGTGTCATGCCTTTTCCTGTTCACCCCGGCCAGATTTACAGACACCAGTTGTACACTGTGAATGCTTCCCAGGGCACAGGAACAACAAATAGGCCATAATAGTCACACCAATCCCCATCACCCCTCCCCATACTTTGCATCTTAACACTACAGTATAAAGCCAGAAGTTTGGGAACTGGGCTAGTCGTTTGCTAGTGGAGTAAGAGATTGGAAAGGCAGGAATAGAAGACCACACCTTTTACCGAATCCAGTTAAGAAATGGCATTAGTTCGGATTAGAGTTGGGGAGTCAATCATGAAGACCCAAACCCAGGTAAAGATTAAATGAATATGGATTCTCATCCAGTTTAGCAACTTGTTATTCATTATTTAGCAACTTACATTTTTTAATGATACAGTAGCTTTAGAATTCTCTTTTTAAGTGTGATGATGTGTATGTAATTCATGCTGCAGAACATAATGTGAATATATATATATACAGTATATAATGCTTTTCTAAAGACCCATTGGAACATCTAGAGGGTACCCATGGCTCGAAAATACTAATTATTTTTCGGGTTTTAGGACTACAAACTGAACAGCTCTATTGTAAAATGCATATTTGACCCTAGGAAAACATCACATTCAAGAAGTGCTGTAACTACCCCTTGCAATTTTTAGAATAGTGATTGAACAAAATTGATTTTTAAATGACTAATTCTTTATTATTATTATTATTATTATTTTTGTTTCCTCTAAACTTAAACATTTTGTCACATCTTTGGATACAAGGACACCCCAATAAAACTTCAGGAGACCCTGAAGCGACAAAGAGACATTCTGGCATTCCGAATGAAAAAACTGTCATCAAAACAATCTGACTTTAATGTAAGTTGGCAAACTCCCACAAATGTCTATAGATACAATAAATGCAATGCTTTGAGTGCTACAGAAAACAATCATGATGCACTAATAAAATGGCACATGACTTTGTTGTATTATGTTGCATGTAGATTACTCTTTGCTCATTCCACACAGAGCAAAACTGCAAAACTTAAAGAGAAGATTATGAAGAAATATGATGACATGAAAAGGGTTTTGGATGAAGACTTGCAAATTACACTGTGCCAACTGGACACCGAGGCAGAGGCCATGGAGAGAGCTGTTGAGGACAACATTGAGAAGAGCTACTGCCTCACAAAGGAAATTGACCAACAGTTGGCTGAACTGTCTGCACAGTTGGAGAAGGATAAACAACAGAGCCAAGAGAAGGTGCAACCAAAAAGTTAGAATGAGTCATTCATAAGCTGCCACCATTGTGTATATATACACACACCTGGACACATTATTAGTAACACTATGGTACTACTAAAGTGCCCGACGTTGTCTTCTGCTGTTGTAGCCCATCTGCCTCAAGGTTCGATGTGTTGTGCATTCTGAGATGCTATTCTGTTCATTACCATAGCCTTTCTGCCAGCTCGAACCAGTCTGGTCATTCTCCATTGACCTCTCTCATCCGCAGAACTGCCGCTCGCTGGATGTTTTTGTGTTTGGCTCCATTCGGAGGAAACCTTAGAAATTGTTGTGCGTGAAAATCTAAGGAGATCTGCAGTTACAGAAATACTCAAACCAGCCTGTCTGGCACCAAGAATTAGGCCACGGTCTATCACATTTTTTTCCACATTCTGATGGTTGATTATTAACATCAGATGATCAGAACATTAACAAAAGTTTCTGAACCGTATCTGCATGATTTTAAGCATTGCACTGCTGCAACATGATTGGCTGATTAGATAATCACATGAATACGTAGGTGTACAGCTGTACCTAATAAAAAGCTCAGTGAGTGTATATATATATATTTATGTGGAAGTGTTGTGCAAATATCTTGTATAGGTCTCTTCATTACCCATGACTCTCTCTCTCTCTCTTTCCTTTTCTTACAGATGTCAGAGATGAAGGTAAGGTAAGTCGTGTTGCAGTTAAGTGAACATTTTTATATTTGATGTAAGTACCTTGATGGATTTTCTGTATGTCCAAGATCAGCTTGAGTTTATTAAAGAAGCTTGTGGCAGATCTCTTGCTACTTTGTGAAGGAGGAAGCGAGAGCCGGGTAAACAATCCATGTAAGCTTTTTATTACACACACTTTTTGTCTAATACACACTGTTTGCTTTTCAGCAACACACACACAAGACTCTTCTGCGTGACTCTCTCTATCTCTCCTCCGGTGGTCTGGGCTCCCATTTTATCCCTCTCCAGCTCTCATTGTAACACAAAACAGCAGTTAGTGATAATTTCTCACAGGTGTCAATCCTTACCGTTATTCCTCTGCTGACCTCGCTGTCCACAGATTTCACTCGGCCACTCCTACATCACTACAAAGCTGTAGGTGATTGTTTTTTATGAAATGGCAAGCAGAAAATTCCCTGTTCCCTGAAAGATATAATTTCATTGTCTTACCTGTGACACTAAAATGCTCTCATTCTCCATCTTAAAGTTGTCTCCAAGAGTCTCTAAATGTATATGTGCATGTTTTTTTTTTTGTAAAGGGGTGTGTGTTTTATTCAGTATTGGCGGACATTCTAGAATTAGGCTACTTCTTGCTTGGTGTGCGGCATGAGCCTTTTTGTCCACATCTGCTTCTTTGTCCGTAGGATAATGGAGACACTGAAGAAGACAGATCCAGAGTTAATACAGATGGATGAGTTTAAGAACAAGCAGCTACTCGGTTTAACCATCAACCTGTTGCTGTTCATTCGCTCACAGGTTCCTGTCACCAAGAAACTTTTTCAAAGCTGTAAGCATCTTCACAATTTTACGACTATTGTCCCATTGTGTTTAAGAGATTAGGTTGGAACCAGCCATGCAGAACACCCTAGCAACCACCTAGCAATGTTATAGCAACCTCACAGAATACCCCATTAACCTCCCACAATGCTCTAGAAAACAGCTGGAACACCTTAGCAACTGCCTAGCAACCAGTCAGAACACGCTAGCAACTACCCAACAATGCCTTAGGTATATAATGCAATACAATACAATCAACTGTTTCAGAGCACTTGTGCCAAAATATTAAATATGATCATATATTGTTTTCAATAATCTTTTTATAGTTTGGTTTTAATTAAAATGTATATCTAGCAGTGCCCTAATAAACACACAGAACACCTTCAGAACAATCAAGAACACTCTAGTGACCAGTCAGAACACATTAGCAACAACCTAACAACCACATAAGACACCTAGCAATGCCACAGCAACCAGCCAGAACACACTAGTATCCTCCTAGCAATACTCTAGCAACTAGCTACAAAGACTGCCCCTTAAAGGGGTCAAGAAATGCAGTTTTTTATCATTTGAGATGTTTCAGCAGGGTGCTAACTATAAATGCTCTTTTTAGATTGGGGAGGACGTTTTGAGTTATGAAATTACAGTATATTTTAATAGTACAGTTACCTCTTATATGTCTAAATATCAAGGAAAACTTGATTCTCTATTTCATGACCTTTTTAACAACCACCTTCATCCCTTCAAACAGCCAATGCATTCAAACTATGCAAACTAAACTATTTATATAACATTTTAAAGTGACCTTCATACTGTTGTAAGCTTCCCAGCAAGACAATGTTCAAAGTTTGTCTTCACAAACTTTCCTTTTCACATAACACTTTCTAATTCGATGATGTTTTTGATACTTTCCTTCCCTCAGATGCCCAAGAAGTTGTTCTGGATCCTGACTCAGCTCATCCAAAGCTTATTATATCCCCAGCAGGCGACTCAGTCACTTATACCAACACCTGGCAGGAAGTTCCTGAAAATCCCTCTCGCTTCGACACCACCCTGAACGTGATTAGCCGAAAGTTCTTCCAGAATGTTCGTAACTACTGGGAGGTGCAGGTCACTGGCAAGACATACTGGGAGCTAGGGCTCACATACCCCAACATCCCCAGGAAGGGGCGAGAGGAAAACTGCTGGCTGGGCCGGTGCCCAAAGTCCTGGTGCATTGAGTATTTTAATGGTGATTACACAGCCTGGCACAATGGCATTCCCCATGAGCTCACTCATGTATCTGGAAGAACATTTGAGCGCATTGGCATCTTCTCCAGCTCAGAAGGAGGTTTCGTTTGTTTCTTGGGGGCCGACACCATGATGCCCTTGTATAGCTTTTGTGCAGGAACCTTCACAGATTCATTATACCAAGCTGTCTGTCCTGGTCACGACAACCAGGGTACAAACGGCAAGCCACTATTGATTTGTGATGCTTCGAAATACACCCATATCTTGTGATGGACAACCAATAAGAACAAAAGTCAAAGTCAGGATTACACTTAGATCTGTTTAGCTGTGATGTCAATTTATAGACGAATGGATTTTCATATGAGTTTATATAGCAGGGATTTTCACCTTATGAGTAAAAACATTACTTGACGGTACATGGATTGTTTGTTCTATAACTTATATTACACACTTTCATACCTTAAACGCATTTTTAAGCTACCTTATTTAAAAAAAAAAAAGTATGGAATTCAATATGGCTTCAAAATTCATGTTTGAGGTATGTGTGTTATGTAGGTGTGTTTTGTAGAACAAAATGTCCATGTATCATCAAGAAAAGTTTACCAGACTTTTTTTACTCATAAGTTGAAAAACCCCTTTATAAAAACCCATAGGAAATCCAGAGGGAACTCATGGTGAAATCTCTTTAGGGTTTTTGGACTACAACCTGAACAGCTCTATTGACTGTTTTAGGCACTTATTTCAATAACTTATTTGTTTAAACAGTGCATACTGTAAAGTGGATTTTACTGTATTTATTTCTGTTTTGAGGACTCCAGTGTGAAGTATGAATTGTATGTTTACTAAACGTTTATTCATGTATAACTGACAAAAATGACAGAGTTCAATAAAGTAGTTTAATACAACACAATAAGGCTTACAGATGCATTCATTTGATGCGAAGTAATTTAAACAAAATTCAGCCCCACTTTGTACAATATAATGCTACTACAATACAAAAAACTTTGCACGGCATTTGTGCCAAAAATATCAAATATTATCATATTCTTTTCATTTCAATAATTTGTAATGATTTCAATAAACATTTATATTATCACTGTAAAGCATTTAAAATAATTTACAATAAAATATGAAATATTGTTTCCCCCCTTCAATTCCATTTCAAAACAAGTGGAGCAAACAGTTCCTTTTATATAGTCATAGCACTTCACTAATAATCCATGCAGAGGAGAGAGCCTTATCGGTGCATTTAGTTGGTGCACAGGCTGGAAGATTCAGTGCGTGATTTGGATGAATAGTATACAGTTTATATGAGGATGAAAAATACAAAAACACAACCGGCTCACAAACACAGCCAACACATCAGAGCCTTTCATTAAAGCAATAGTTTACATAAAAAAGAAATTCTGTATTTACTCATCTTCATGTTGCTCCAAACCTATATGCTGTTATTTTTTATGAACACAAAAGGACAAATTTTAAACAATGTTTAAGCAGCTCTTTTCAACTACAACTAGAGAGATCCAGTGTAAGGGAATTTTGTTTTTCAGTGAATTCGGTGAAAAGCTATAGTATTGCTTCAGAAGACCAGAAATATAGTTCACAAGTCATATAGAATACTTTTATTTCTTTATTGGTGTTTTTGGTCCTTTTTGGAGCTTGCCAGCAGTGGTCACTATGCAGTATAGATAACGGCTGCATGAAGATTCTTGAAAATGTTTCCTTTTGTGTTACACGCTAAAAAATAACAGCACACAAGATGAGTCAAATAATTATAGAATTTTCATATTTGGGTGAACTATTTCTTTAAAGTTGAAATAGCAGATCAGGTCAGCTGGGACAGATGATAAATGGTTAAACTGGTCACCAGTGGTACATTAGCTGCCTATGAACTCAATACAAAACATCAGATAAATTTAAAGCTACACTGTGCTTAAAAATTACAAGTTGAATACATGGGGTATTGTTTTTTTTTTTTTGGTGAACGCAAACTAACTAGTGAGGGATGAATGAATAGCCTCTAAAACAGGCAGGTGTCAGCATTACTTCAGTATTTGCCACTCCATTTCCATTCAATCCCTTTCTTTGACCCCCTTTAAAGAGCATTCTGGACTAGGAACCAAGCCAAACCAAACTGAAATGCTACAAATGGCCATTTAGGCTTAGAATTGTATAGCTGAAAATGCAATACAAAAGATATTATGACTGTTATAATTATTAATATAAAAAGGCAGGTGGAATTAACATGTAATATGCATTGACAGAAAAATGTGAAAGAACCATTCAGTACCTTTGCTGGCCAAACTTAAGGACTTATGGAAATTAAAAAAAGGAATCACAGACTGCTTGGCTGAAGCTATGATGAAAAGCAATAAAAATTACCGTTGCTTTTGGTGGCACAGTAAGACAGAAAAATAAAGTTTACTGTAGTGATGAGGTTCAGTCGTTCTATGGATTTTCAAAGAGCATTAATGACAGATGAGATACTGACAACAGATAAACGTTTTTAACAGCTACAAAAATGAATCTTTGAAATGCTGATCATGGCAGGAACTTAATATTAGTAGACTGATTTTCCAAAAGAGCAGACGCCTTTGAGCCATATAAAGCCACTGCCATTTTATTGAGAAAGTTGGCAGCAAACTTTCAAAGTTGGCAAAGTAACATGGATATTTTACACTGCCAGTTGACAATGATCAGATCATATGTGACATCAACATTCCCTGGAATAAAACGAGGAAGTGAATTCGAACCACCAAAACTTGAACATGTAAAAAAAAACTTTTCCGGTGTCCGTATGCCCAGCATATAAAACGTAAAAAATTGCTTTCACACACACACAACAACTCTTCCAGCTGGGTTTAGATTATCCCTGAATTTTGTGACCGATTGGTCGAGTGAAGTCAGTCAGTGAGTCAGTCAGTTGTCAGTCCCACACTGCTTGATAACCAGATATGTAGACCGTTTGACAATTTCTTGCTTAAAATAACTGTAACAAATATTTTGCTCAAGTATTAGATTGAGGTTTCCCTCTGTATGGCGATTAATGACAAAAATAATAAAAATTTGGTGAAAAAGATCACAAATTATATGTGCTACTGTTTAAGACATAGTTCACATTTAGAATTGAAAATTATGCTACTATTTACTCAACCTAATGCCACTCTAAACACGTGGCTTCCTTTCTTCCAATTACCTTTGCTGTGCTTTTATTGTCCTTTTTCAAGACTGACAGACCAGAGTTACTATTCATTACATGGCAAATAAACCCTGAGATGACCTTTTAAAAATTACCCTTTTGTGTTCCACGGAAGAAATACATACAGGTTTGGAGTGACATTAGGGTGAGTATATGATGACGAAATGTTAATTTTTTGGGTGAACTATTTCTTTAAGTCCTTGGCAAGAAAATCTGTGTTCTGAAAAAAGGCAGATGGAGCAAAGCATGTGAAGTGGACTATTCAGCTATTCAGATCAGTTGAAGTAGAGCTCTTTAGTCAACATCGAGACCACACAGGGTATTTGTTTCTTCTCGCTAAAACGAGGGTCCTCTGACCAGGACTCAAAGCTGGTGGCCACCATGTAGTTGACCCGTGTGAGGATCTGCATGATCTCAAGTTGTTTGCCAAACTCATTGAGAACATTACAGAGGGCCTGGACAAACCAGGACCCTCTGCCCGGATTCCTCCAGGAGTAATAACCTGTGAGAGCAAACATGTAAAATTGTTACGATACTGTAAAGTCATATCACTAAGATGACATCATTGTTATATAACAGATAGTTATGATCCTAAACTCTGATTGGAGGAGCTGTGTTTGAAGACGTTGTAAAATAACTATGAACCCACACCTGTGACAGGGTTCCTATACTTCAAAGTTCAAATCAGACATCGCTATGGCTTGTAAGCAAGTTTTACTTCATATCTAGTATTAAAAAAATTCAGAGAGGAAAACGAAAATGTATATTCAGTATAGAAATTTCTTACATTTTTTGAAGATACTATCTATTTCCATTAATTTCTAGATTCTCTGACAGGTTTTCCATGACCATGGTAACCCTGAAGTAAGAGCACATTCTGACACGTAATGAACTATAATGAATTATAATACTTGGTGAAAGAATTGTTTATTCTGATTATCAATATTTTTCCTGGTAAATTTAACTGTTTATTGAACTTTGTGTCTTTTATCATATTGCTGCCACTTTATAAAAGCAATAAGTCCACTTCATGTTATGTACAAACACCCTTTACCCATGGTAAAATCACTGTTAGGCCTCTCGTGTCTTTATGCTGTAATACACCATCAAAGAGCAGTAAGAAAGACCACAGAAATCTCTGGAACAAAACTTCCTAAAGGCCTCATTGCCATAATTAATCCCACAGAAGCAGAAGTTAGCGAGAAAATAATACTGAAGAGTCTACATTACCTGGAACAGTAGAGTATGCAAACAAGAAGTCTGCCTCTACTGGAATCTTGTGACTTGGATTGGCATCTGTCTCTATCGTGTCATTGGGCGGTCCTGAGTCTGTCTGTATGCCATCATCAAACTCTGAACCTCGACAAGCCTGCCAGCAAAAAACCCGTGACCATGTCAACATCCAATTGAAGTGTACCTCATAAGCATTCGACCTCCACAGCGAATTTAATAGCATTAAAAACTATAGACACCGTTGTGTGTAGGTGCTCCTGTCTTTCCTCCTTCTCCTCCTCCTCCTCCTCCTCCTCCTTCTCTCTCCTTCTATAATCCTCCTGTTGCCCTGCTCCTCTTACCTGGATGAAAAAGAGCTTGGGCTTTCCAACAAGGCTCTTGCACATGTCTCCTCTGAAGAGTGAGGTCATGCTCTTGATGGGCATGGCTCCATCCGTGCCGTAAATCATGCCCTCCTCGCCGTGGCTCAACAGGATACAGGCGAAGCAGGAGCTGTCACTGTGGTCCTCTTCTGAGGCTAACAGACATGTATAAAAGACAAGAGGGGAAATAGATAAAAGTTTCAGAGGCTCAAGTAAATAAGTACTGTAAAGTATGTAATAAACTTCAGCTAAACAGCTAGAAAATTCTATTGTTGTGAGGACAAAAAATATATTTTTAAATAAAAATCAGGCAAAAAATATTTCTCTCAATTCAGTCGCCATTGGCAGGTTCATTTTGGACCTTTGACTGAAGGTTTGCAAACAGCAGGGGGTGCAAAAGTACAGCAGACCCTCTAAACAACACAAAAGTAATTTGGGCTTCTAAACTGTAAAGAGACTTAAAGTTAGAACCAGTGACATGAATGTAATGTATGACAAACTGAATAAATTAAGTTGAGACCAATAAAATGACAAAACTTTGCTTCAAGACATTTCTGTTTCCAAGAGGAAAAAACGAAATGTTTTGAACACTTAAAAATTGTCTAACCCCAATATATCCAATACACACAGAAAAATAATAAAAACAACAAATGTCATGATGCAATCTTTTAATAACCACATGCTACAAATGTTCCATGGCATGGTTTTAGATATGTTCCAACTGATATACCAGTACTTTCAGAAACAACAGCCCCTAGCAGATTACTATAAGTCTTATTTGCATGAATCCACGAAATATTTTAATGCTGCGGGTAAAGATAAATATTATTGTCACTCACCCTCTATAAGAAGCCGTTCCATATTCTTACAGGTCTGGTCATTGTAGATGAAAACTTCAAAGCCCAAGTTTTTAAAGCATTTAAACAGCTCTCCTGCATCACGATCTGTGCCATTGCGTACATTCATCCCTTAAACACAGAGCATGAAGCACGCAGCATTAGCCAAACTGAGCATTTAACATCACTGTTATTAATTTTTGTTAACATTGCAAATTTTTTCAAAGTTTAATTAACACAATGACTTCAGACTTACTGTAAGTCAAATAATTTTTCATTGGAGAATGTGAACATTATATGTTATTACACGCAGTGAGCTATTAAAAATACAGCTTGAGCAAATAAATACTGGTTCTGCAATATGATAGACGTATCTCAGAGGAAAATTTGAGTGCTCAAAGTTGACTCTTTTATAGCTTAGGAAGCTTTATGAGTTTTAAATTATATTTTATTTATTGTAAGTAGGCTATTGACGTTGACTCAGTTGATTCTTCTAAAACTGATTATGATAAATAAAAATAGAATTAAATGAAACACATGTTGACATACAGAGATATAAGTCTAGAGCTATAAAATTAAAGGAATATTCAAGGTTCAATACAAGTTTAGTTTAAAAAAGCAAAAATCTTATAATGGAAGTGAATGTGGGTCAATCCGTAAAAATTTAAATACTCGCTGTTTCAAAATTCTAGCCACAAGACATAAACAATATGCATGTAAACATGATTTTAGTGTGATAAAATCATTCACTTACCTTTTCTGAGTAAAATTATAGCCAATTTTACAACTGCAAGAAACCCTAAGAGACTAAAAAGGACTGTAAAATTGACAATATAAACAACTTTACAGCTCAAATAATAATAAGTCTTAATAGCAGAATTAATGGAAGCGCTTTTATAAAATTATAAGCTTCACATTTCTGCCTTTAAACCCTCAATAATTGTCCCCATTCAATTGCATTGTAAGTGCCTCACTGTAACCTCGATTTTTGCTCTTTTTATTTATAAGAAAAGGAGGGACGAATCAAAATAAATCTTTGTGGTAATTAAAATTATGCCACTATAGCTGTTGATTGAGCTTAACTAGCATTGAACCAAGAATATTCCATTAATGTGGATAGTATTGCTGAGATCATTGTTTCATTTGATGAGCAATGTTCCAGTTTGAGACAATGATGAGATCTCTTCTAAACCTAAGACATGTGAGATTACTGGGATCTTTTTCTCAGAAAGCAATATACTAGTTTTTACCCTCCAATTAATGTCATTGCTGTCTAGGAAAAGCAATTGAGATATTAATGCGATCTCACTTCTAATTTTTCTTTCCTATACTCACCTGTCTTTTCATCAAAGTTCTTGTTGTTGATGATGATGCACTTGCCCACGCGCTGGTGGCTCATCTTATACTGGAATGTTGGTGAAACAATCCTGTAATGGCTTTCAGAAGATTGCTTTTTTTCCTGCAACTTGCCATCCTTCTTACTGAGAGACAGAGATGGACAGTTAACCAATCTATTACATGATGACTTTATGACAGAAATGATCTATGATCCCACATTCATCATATACTATCAACAAGTACACAGTATGCAATAAGCAAAATAATGGAAAAAGTTATACTGGGTCTTCTAAGAGACATTTGAACAGAGTAGACATAAGCAGACAGACAATAAAAACTCAATGAAAATACAACCATGCATGTGAGAAAAAAATGATTAAATCCCCTGATCATTCATAATATTTGTTGTTCTAAACCTACATACTGTCCCCAAGAGATAATATTCCACATGCCTGAAGGAAAACTTCTCACAGATGTCTCATATCGTCATTGTCAAATTTCCAAAGAATCTGTCCAGATTGGTAGGCCATTGTGGCCAATGTATGTATATATAATATGTGCCTGTTTTCCAGAAGAGCTTAGTCATCACGTTACTCAACCATAACAATGGGTTCCTGCCTTTACAGAGTCTCTCTCAAACACACTGTTCCACAGATGTCCCATGTGATCTGGGGCAGCAAGCTAACAGAGCCCCCCCCCTCTTTACTAGACACTAGCTTCCCTCCCTACCTCATATCCCATCTGAGCACTCTCCTACCTGGCCTCTTCATTAAATGGTACGCCACTCTGCATTGAAACGTGTTGCTCCTCTCTCTAACTCTGCTGAATTTGTCCCAAATTTTGTTTTTTTGGGTGGATTTTTTCCTTGTCGTGTGATGTGGTGTGTGCTAGGATCCTGGCATGCTCTATACTCTATAAAGAGTGAAGTGGTGGCTCCGCTGGGCAGGGGAGGTACACGCTACCTGAGTCAGCACCCACGCTACCCCCAGGGCTTTCGAAAGGCCTATTCAAACCCCTCCACTAGGGTCATACAGGACATTAGCAGACCTCTACTGACAAACATCCAATTAAGCACAGGCGTAAGATACACACTAGCCCAGTTAGGCAGAGCAAGGTAGTCAAACTGGTCATGAATAATTCTAATATAGTAACAAAAATATAATTTTCATTATGAAGAGCTATAAAGAAAGACATTAAGAGCATCTAAAAACATAAACACTACTGTTAAGCAGATCAGTGAATTTCATTTCAGGCTTTCATTTGAGTACATTCATATATGAAAACACCCATTCCTAGTCACTAATAAATAGGCATATCCTAATGTTTATTATGCACGTTTGGTCTGGCTTACTACAGTTTATTGACTGACCATGTCATATATGATGCGGACTGTGGTGCCATCTAGTGAAGGACAGGTCTGAAGACTAAGCTTGTGTAGTTAATGTGAAATATGATTGTGAAGCTGAACAGTGGCATTCTATACTCTAGCTTAAACAACTTTAAACAGCATTTGGTTTATTCTTTTATCATTATTATGCATGCAACTTACATGACCTTATATTAAAAGAATATTCCGGGTTCAATACAAGTTAAATTCAGTCGATAGCATTTGTGGCACAATGTTGATTACCACAAAAAATGTATCTGACTCATCCCTACTTGACTTAAAAAAAAAAGCTAAATCGAGTTTACAGTGAGACGCTTACAATGAAAGTGAATGGGGCCAAATTTTGGAGGGTTCAAAGGCAGAACTGTGAAGCTTATAATTTTATAAAAGCACTAACATAAATTCTTCTATTAAAACAAATGTATTATTTGAGCTCTAAAGTTGTTTAAATCATAATTTTTACTTTCATTTAAGGGTTTTAGGGTTGACGTTGTCATGGCAACGAAGTTGTAAAATTGGCTATAACTTTACCCAGAAAAGTTCAGTAAGTGATTTTATGACACTGAAATCATGTTCACACATATTGTTTATGTCTTGTGGATATACTTTTGAGTATGTGTATAAGTATGTATAACAGTGAGTATTTTAACATTTACAGACTGGCTTCATTCACTTCCATTGTAAATGCCTCACTGTAACCCAGCTTTGTGCCTTTTTTTAAAGAAATTTTTGTGGTAATCAATATTATGCCACAAATGCTGTCAATTGAGCTTAACTTGAACACAGAATATTTCTTTAATTGAGAGACAATGTTTTATTGTATATTGTATTATTTGTTATGTATGCATTACATTTTTAGTAAACCTGTATATTATAGATGAAAGATGTATAGATGTATTATACAGTCTCACCTGCCAAAAAGGATAAATCTCCCTTTCCGGTCAGGTTTTGCATCTGTCACATCCCCTTCTGCATATTTCTCTTGGTCCTCCTCTGTCACCTGACTCTCAGCGACCAGAGTTTCCTTATCAATTCTGAAGACAAGAATGAAAGCTGTTAATTCACTCAACCTATGCAAATTCCTGAAGCTAAAAGAAACCTAATTCAGGAGGTTACCTTTCATATTCAGATGAACAGGTTATATGTGGCTAAATAAACCCAGTCAGATTGATTGCTAGGTGGGCTGGCTGAGAGTTTGATGGTGTGACCTGATCAGTAACGAGAGGTCTGTAACCCGCACACACAAACACAAGACGAGACAGTCACAATGTCGGAGAAAATTGCTTTCTTCCAACAAAGCAGGCAACAGTACAAAAACAGGGCAAATCCAGTGAAGAATGGTCAGGGTGAGCGTTAAATCGAAGCCGGGGAATCAAGATAGGGTAAAGGGGCAAATCCAGGAGAGAGTGGTCAACGAGAGCGTAGGGGGTCAAAGCCGGGGTAATCAGAATAAGAATAACAAGTGGGAGCAAAAGACAGGGGAACAAGGGGAGCTGGCAAGCTAAGAGGTGAATGAGAGGAGGTCAAAACTAGACGAGACTAGCGGGGGCAAAGACACGGGAAACTAAATACAATAACCAACACCCGTGAAACGGATGTGCTGTGGTATTTATAGGGGAAGGTGCAGGTGTAAACAATGAAAGGTGATGAGACGAGTGCAGGTGAAACGAATAATGGGGTGATTGAGACGAGTGCAGGTGGTCATAATGTTTTGGCCATAGGAGCGTGCATGTGAGCCCGAGGAGAGAGACCTGCTTACGAGCAGGAGATCTCGAGGGAGCAAAACGAGCGTGAGAGCTCGAGGGGGGCGGAACGAGCATGCGAGCTCGAGGGGGCGGAACAAGCGTGCGAGCTTGAGGAGTGAGTGTGTGTGCGACGAAGCGGGGATGGGGCAGAGGAGCGGGGTTCGTGACAGTACTCCACCCTCTAAAACGGACGGCTCCTGACGGCCGCGCTCGGGTGCGAGGAAGTGGTGCTGTACGATCCCAACAAACAAAAAAACCCTGAACAGACAACCCACAAAACACACAAACAAAATTGAGGGCAGTCCAAGGGGCACAGAGGGAAATGAGACAGTCCATGGGGTCAATGGGCAGTTTCAAGGCAAGGTCAGGGGGAACATAGCGGACAGGCGGGTGGTCGGGAGATCTAGGGGGCAGCCATAGGGCAGAGGCTGGGTCAGGAGGTCTGGAAGGCGACTGGAGGACAGGGACTGGGTCCGGGGGTCTGGAAGGTGACCACCGGACAGGAACAGGGTCAGGAGGCCAGGGAAGAGGCCACAGGACAGGGAGAGTGTCAGGAGGCCACCGGACAGGGTCAGGGGGCCAGGGAAGAGCCGTGAAAGGCGGTGCCGTCAGAGGCGGCACTGCAGGCGCCTCTGGAGGTGGGGTTCTGGAAGGCTCTGGAGGTGGAGCCGAAGGAGGCTTTAGGGGCGAAGGCCTGAAAGGCTCAGGAGGTGGAGACAATGGAGGTGGCGCCGTGGGAGGTGGCGCCGTGGGAGGTTCCCGAGGCGACGACCTGGCAGGCTCTGTAGTCTCGGGGGGTAGAGCCACAGGAGGCCCGAGAGGCAGAGCCATAGAAAGCTCTGGAGTCTTTGGGAGCAGAGCTATGAGGGGCTCGGGAGGTGGAGCCGTAGGAGGCTCGGGAGGCGGAGCCCTAGGAAGCTCTGGAGTCTCTGGGAGTAGAGCCGTGAGAGGCTCGGGGAAAAAGGTCGTGGAAGACTCGAGAGGCTCTAGAGGAGGAGCCCTGGAAGACTCGAGAGACGAAGCCCTGAGAGGCTTGGAAGGGGGTGGAGCCCTGAAAGACTCGAGAGGAGAAGCTCTGAGAGGCTTGAGGGGAGGAGGAGCCCTGAGAGACTCGAGAGGTGAAGCCGTGAGAGGCTTAAGGGGTGGAGCCATGAAAGACTCGAGGGACGGAGCCCTGAGAGGCTCGAGGGGTGGAGCCATGAAAGACTCGAGGGACGGAGCCCTGAGAGGCTCGAGGGGAGGAGGAGCCCTGAAAGACTCGAGAGTTGAAGCCCTGAGAGGCTTGAGGGGGGGAGGAGCCCTGAGAGACTCGAGAGGAGAAGCCCTGAGAGGCTTGGGAGGGGGAGCCCTGAAAGACTCGAGAGGAGAAGCCCTGAGAGGCTTGGGAGGGGGAGCCCTGAAAGACTCGAGAGGAGAAGCCCTGAGAGGCTCGAGAGGAGGAGCCCTGGGAGGCTTGGGAGGAGGAGCCTTGGAAGGCTTGAGAAGAGGAGCCCTGGGAGGCTTGGGAGGAGGAGCCTTGAAAGACTCGGGAGGAGAAGCCCTGAGAGGCGGCGCTCTGGGAGGCTCGAGAGACTTGAAAGGCAGAACCCTGGGGGGCTTGGGAGGTAGAGCTCTGGGAGGCTCGAGAGGAGGAGCCTTAGGAGGCTCGAGAGGAAGAGCCCTGGGAGGCTTGAGAGGAGCCCTGGGAGGCTTGGGAGGAGGAGCCTTGGGAGACTCAAGAGGCGGAGGCCGCGAGGGCTCTGAGGGGCAAGCAGAGGCTGGCAGAGCCGTGGAAGACTCTGAGAGCGGAGCAGAACCCGGCAGAGCCGTGGAAGACTCTGGGGGCGGAGCAGAACCTGGCAGAGCCGTGGAAGACTCTGGGGACGGAGCAGAACCCGGCAGAGCCGTGGAAGACTCTGGGGGCGGAGCAGAGGTCGGTAGAGCTGTGGAAGACTCTGAGGGAACCTCTGCGGTCTTGAGCACAAGACGAGACTGGGGAGAAGGGGCCCTCTTCCTTCTCTTGCGTCCTCGGCCAACAGGGGACGTGGCCATGGGGACGGTCGAGGCTACAGGCGCTGGCTCGCCGACCGTGGCGGGCATGGGCGCTGGCTCGTTGGCCGTGGCGGGCATGGGCGCTGGCTCGTTGGCCGTGGCGGGCACGGGCACTGGCTCGTTGGCCATGGCAGGCATGGGCGCTGACTCTCTGGCCGTGGCAGGCATGGGCGTTGACTCTCTGGCCGTGCCAGGCTTCGAGACTGGGGCCGTGACAGGCTTCGGGACTGGGGCCGTGACAGGCCTCAGGACTGGGGCCGTGTCAGGCTTCGGGACTGGGGCCGTGTAAGGCTTCGGGGCTAGGGCCGTTTCAGGCTTCGGGGCTAGGGCCGTGTCAGGCTTCGGGGCTAGGGCCACGACAGGCTTCGGGCTGGCTCATTCAGTCCAAATTGAAAAATGTCTTTCAGAGCCACCTCATCAAAATTCACCTGGTACGCCAGGGCACAAAAATCCATAATATAAGCCTCCAAGGGTTGGCTCCCCTGGCGCAAACCCAAGAGTCGGGCTGCTGGCTCCATAATGTCAAGGACGGGGTTATGAGTTACATAACCACTGCCTTGCACGGAAAACCCTTGGTTCGCGTCCGATGAGCCATAAAACCTCTCCGGGGATGGAGAGCATACGGCGCTCAGCGGATGCGTGGAAAGCATCAACGGGCTCAGGGGCAGACACAGGTGAAACAGGGTGGAAAATTTCAGACATAGAACATAACTGCTGCCCCTGGGCGTGGCGCTTGGTCAAGTTTCCACACCGTAGCTCCTCGGCTGAATGTGACGTGTTCCTCCGCTCTAGTGAGCTCGCGCGAATCCTCAGCGTGACGCATTGTGACTGTCTTCGGTGAGGTTGGTTATTTTGTAACCCGCACACACAAACACAAGACGAGACAGTCACAATGTCGGAGAAAACTGCTTTATTCCAACAAAGCAGGCAACAGTACAAAAACAGGGCAAATCCAGTGAAGAATGGTCAGGGTGAGCGTTAAATCGAAGCCGGGGAATCAAGATAGGGTAAAGGGGCAAATCCAGGAGACAGTGGTCAACGAGAGCGTAGGTGGTCAAAGCCAGGGTAATCAGAATAAGAATAACAAGTGGGAGCAAAAGACAGGGGAACAAGGGGAGCTGGCAAGCTAAGAGGTGAACGAGAGGAGGTCAAAACTAGACGAGACTAGCGGGGGCAAAGACACGGGAAACTAAATACAATAACCAACACCCGTGAAACGGATGTGCTGTGGTATTTATAGGGGAAGGTGCAGGTGTAAACAATGAAAGGTGATGAGACGAGTGCAGGTGAAACGAATAATGGGGTGATTGAGACGAGTGCAGGTGGTCATAATGTTTTGGCCATAGGAGCGTGCATGTGAGCCCGAGGAGAGAGACCTGCTAACGAGCAGGAGATCTCGAGGGAGCAAAACGAGCGTGAGAGCTCGAGGGGGGGCGGAACGAGCGTGCGAGCTCGAGGGGGCGGAACGAGCGTGCGAGCTTGAGGAGTGAGTATGTGTGCGACGAAGCGGGGATGGGGCAGAGGAGCAGGGTTCGTGACAAGGTCACTTTGGAGGAAATAAATCTGAGAAACAATAATGCTGCTTGACAGGGGGGAACCACATCCTTTACTAGGTTATAATAATAATGAACTTGACATGTTGTCACACACATACCCTTACTAAAATGTACCCTGGTAACCATAGTTTCTGCTACAACACCATAGTTAGTTCTTACAACAATACAACAGTGGTTACTTCATTTTGTTTCCCACTGACATACAAATAAGAAATTACAATAACAGAAAGATTCTGAAAGGCTACTACACTCTTTGAAGGTGATCCATATTAATTTATTAGGATTTTACAAAAGTAACAATAAGCAGTATTTTAGAGGAAACTATGATTGGTTGCGTGGTACATTTGTGTAAGGGGCTGCCCTTTCAACTGTCTTAAGTCCTTTTTAAACAGAGCACTTTTCTTTTGCTCGTTACTCTAACGTGTAAATTACCTAAAACCCCACAACTTTTGCTTTCACTTTTTGTAATGCCATTTTAACTGATTATTTATTTATTTATTCATTAAACTCTTTACTTATTTTTTGGCTCAAGGGGGAAATGAAACACCTGTGTTTTTCTATATTTAGTTGAGTCTAAAGGTAGCTGTTAAACTAAAGCCTTACACAGTGTTTTACGAAATCACAAAGGTTCACCACTTCCTCTTTTAACACCCACAGACAACAAGCCTATTGCAATGTTAAATATAACCTACAATTACATTAGCATTAGTAATGAATGATTCTAGTAGCCTATATTATTACAGGGTATTCCACCATAAGAACATGTGTAATGTGTTTTAAAAGTTAAATTGACTAAATGGAGGCGTCTGAAGCTCACGTTTATTTACTGACTGCTTGTTTTGTTGGCATAATTGTTTTTTCGCATTTGAAAATGTTCATTATCCATTTAAACCTGTTTACAACCCTAAATACTTAATCAATAAATAAATGCATTTATTTGAAAAATACAGTAAAGTTGATTTCGTAAACGCTCAATTGCGTGATGTTACCACTACAACACAACATTTGATACAGTTAGTAGCTAATGTAAAATTAAAACGTTTAGCTTAGGTAGATGTTTTCATAACATTACAGTATCTTTACAGTCAAAACTTACATTGCGGACATATCAGCCTATGTTCTGTGAGAAATGTTCTTCCAAGAAACAGCTCTGAATCCTAACATTGAAAACGAAACTACTTCCAAACTGTCTGAGTTTCCGAGTGTGCTGCTTTCTTTAAAGAAACAGAGACACTTAGGAGAGAGGTAAAACAAAAAAAAAAAACGCATTTCCTGTTTATTTATAATATGTAATGGCATTGTTCTTAAACTGAAACACGTTAAATCAGTCAGAATGACTAATGGTTTTCCTGTTCCTGTTTATATATATATATATATATATATATATATATATATATATATATATATATATATATATATATATATATATATATATATATATATATATAATATATTATTATTTATTTTAATATGTATTAGGCTAAATAATATTAATAATTATTATTATTATTATAACTGTATCATAATACAGACGTTATTATTTTCATTATTAACGTGCTATAATATGTAAAATATACATAGAATAATTATTATATTTGTACTATGATTATTCAGTACAATCATATAATGAAACTGAAACATGTGAACATAATCAGTCAGAAATAATTATATAATTCTTTTCCTGGTAAACGTTTTTTTTCCCTCTAGATTTTATAGATATACATTTTTAAATCTAGGTTTAATATTAATTATCAATTTTAAAACGTAGTTCTCTAAATAATAATAATAATAATTATAACTGTATTATAATGCAGACATTTTTATTATCATTATTATGTAATAATATGTATAATATACATAAAATAATTATAATAATTATACAGTATATAATACAATAATTTCATATTTTTGTAAAAAAAAAAAAAATATATATATATATATATATATATATATATATATATATATATATATATATATATATATATATATGCTGTATTCTGTAAATTCTTGGATAACTTTATAACACATTTCTTAATTTTAATAAGTAATCAACAAACATCATTGGATGCTTCTTAAACTTCAGGTCATTTCATATCCCAGGAGTTCATTTTCATCGAGGTGAACAGTTCTAGAACTTTTCTTATATGAGGGTCTCATTAAAGCTGAATCTGAACATTTTTACTAGGCCTTCATCTTTTATATTTTGGTACTTTTCAAATGCCTTATATAAATAGATGTTATTGTTTCAATACTTTCAATATTGAAATTTGAAAATGCATTATAAAAATTTAAATTGTTACATGTCTAAATCGACGATAATCTAAAAAAAAAGAGTGAAATAAGCATAGAACATTTGAATATTTATTGTGTAAAAAACTTTTTTATATATATATTTTTTAAATTACGACTGACCCACAGTTTTGGCATAATTTCCACCACACTAAACAATTTTGGCCCTATTTCTTTTCTTTTCTAAAGTTAGTCTGCTTGTTAATCGAGTCACCAAAAGTGTCAGTGAAGAGCTTGCTTGAGATAAAAAATGAGACAAATGATGTTTGAAGAAAACAAAGAAAGTTCAAGGTACTGTAAATATCACAGTTTTTATAGGCCATTATTTTAAATCAAACAGTATTTTTGCCAATTTACACAACAAGTTTGAAAATACAATGTATTTATTTATAACATAAAATATTATAAGTGTAAAACTAGGGGAAAGAGTAAGTAAGGATGTAATGCATTTCATTATAAGTGCAATGACAAATCTAGCCTTGACTTCATGCACCTATTTAGAGCAAGTTTGAAGCCTCTGACTAATCTACTCAAAGTGAACAACACCATGGTCACAATTTAGTTACATCTCTCTCCCCTTTAAAGTAACAGACAGCTGGACAGCCAGTCAGCTGACTGGCAACAGCCAAAGAGGGGTGGAACACTGCACCCACTGACATGTAAGAGACAGGGTCTCTGTCAGGGACCAGATCTAAGTTTAACACAGGACAGAGACTGAGACACAAGTGGGAACGAGGGACTGTCTGGGATGCCTTGCTTTCCCTGTACTGACTCTCTATATACGTTTTCATTTTTAACTGGAATTGCAGTTTTAATTGGACAAGAACATGAATGTTCAAAAGTGTGCCAGGTGTGGATTCGTGGTTTACCCAGCAGAGAAGATAAATCTTATTAGTCAGGTAAGCTTGTACACTTATAATGTCTCATTGATCTTACACATTTGAACAACAGTCCATAGATAATCACAGTGAGTGTATTTTGTAGTTGTCTAGCAGTATTGTTGTACCTACAGTATGTTGTAAGCAGCACTACTTTGGACCAATTACTGTAGGTTGAACAGATTTTCATGTGTCTCCTCCTACAGTATTTAGAGGAACTGAACTGAGATGCTTTCAAAATCCCTTTTTTCTTCTTCTTAATTTAACACTGTTTGTTTCCCACTCTTTTCTCTTTTAGAACTGGCATAAATCATGTTTTCACTGTGAGGTCTGTAAGATGGTTTTGACGGCGAATAATTATGTCAGCCATCAGAAAATGCCATACTGCCAAGTGTAAGTTTTGGGCAATTTTTGGCTTAGATATATACATTTTTAATAACATTAAGTATTAAAACACATTACCTAAATAAGGCTCAGTGTTTTAGTGGCATTGCATTTCATTGCAATCCAATGCCTCATGGTTAAATGTATCATTTATCAAATTTGGCAACAATGTGTTGAATATATTTTTGTTGTCTCTTATAGGCACAATCCAAAGAACAACACTTTCACTAGTGTCTATGAGACTCCAATCAACATCAATGCGAAGAAGCAGGCTGAGGCAGTCAGTGAGGTGAGTTTTTGATAATGCCACAGACACAAAAACACAACCAAACTTTGCCAGTGCTGTACATCTGTCACAGTACTATAGTAAAGAAAGTAAATACATTCTACACTCAAGATTTTTGCTACTTGTTCAATTTACTTAATTAGAATGAGCTAAAGCAAAACAATTCTAGAACATTTTGTCACACTTGATTTCATTGCGTTCTATCCATTTAAATTTGTTAAAAGGAAGTTTGCTTAATCCATTTGAGTTGAAACTACATGAATCATTTTCAAAAAGTGTAGCATTGATGGGCAGGGGATTTCCATTTCCCATCATGCTTTGCATGCAATTAAATTAAATGTGTCTTTGTGCATGATGAATTTAAAGGGGGGATGTTAGTGTTTAATATTTCATTATGTTGAGATTTAGAAGAGTTTCTGTTATGTTGGAGTTTTGGGGTTAAGTGGATCTTGAGCTAACGATGAGGAAAGGTAAATGTCGCACATGGAATTGATTGCTCACTCCATTGCGCAAATGTTGTGCTAACCATTGCATAGTTACTAAATGACACTCAATAATTAATCCAGCATGTATTTAGCATACTAACATTCACTTGCACTAATTAGTATACAAAGAAATAAAAGTGATTTATTTTGAGTTATATTGACATGTCATATTTTGTTGGGTTTACTCAATTCCACTAGGTTTTTCTACACAACGTGTTTGTGTTGAGATTACAAAGCCATTTTAAGTTACGAAATCTTATTTCAAACAAGTGGAACCACTGTCAATGGCTGAATCAAGTTCAGCCAAAGAGCTATTCGTTTGAGTGTAGAATGAAAAGATGAGGTTAATATCTAAATATCAAGTGGTAGTGGTTTTCTATAACATTATTTGATTATTTTATAAGTTCAAAGAATTTTCAAATGAATGAATGTTCAAAGCTGTTACAACTTTAGTTATGACATTTCGGAGGACATGAACATGGAACGCGGGCATGTGGGTAAAACCTTTTCTTAAAATAAATGATACAGATAGACAAACTTTGATGATGGGCTGTTAAATATGTCTGGTGCTGAACTATAGGATTGATCAGTGTATTTATTGTCTGAAAATAACTAGCTGATTTGCAAGCAAAGTAATTAAATAATTGAACAGGGGTCATTTTCTCTTGTAATATCTCTGTATCCCCCTATATGAGTTAGGTAATAGTGTTGTTTTTGGGAGAGTTCTAAGACTCCAGTGACAGAATACCGGTTTGGAATGAGAACTGCATCTCTCCAAGTTATTTCTGTAGTGTGACATGATACCCCTCTCTAGCCCTCTTTATGCATGTGCTGTTTAAATTTATACCACATCCCACCTATATTCCTTCCTTGCTTCGTTTCCTTCACTCTCTTTCTCTGTATCCTCTCTCTCTCTCTCTCTCTCTCTCTCTCTCTCTCTCTCTCTCTCTCTCTCTCTCTCTCTCTCTGTGGGACCCCCAGCTGCCCCTGTTTGTCAGTGAGCTCTGTAGCTGTCTTCATGGAGGGTGACAGTGTGCAGATCACCTTACTTCAGTTTCACATGTAGAATTTCCTTTCTTGCCAGAAAAATCACCAAAAGACAGAGAAAAAAATAGCACTCATTAGACCTACTTATGTTGCAAACCTTTGGATTTGTATTTCTATGTGGTATTCCATATTATTAATTTCTGCATTGTTAGTGAACTGTATGTTTTTCAATGCACCTCGGAACACTGAAGTGTGAGCTTGGATGGATGTGCTCTGACAGCTCTGTTAACCTCTCTTTGGTTTTTAGAATAAATATCGGGAGGAAGGGGATCGTTTCATGTCCACTTTCCACTATGACATGAGATCAAAAGAAATTGAAATGGCTCAAAAGGCTAGCCAGCTTGCCAGCCAGGTGACAAACTAAACTAAATAATAGTAACCCAAAAACTATTAATAAGTCACACTTAAAAATGTATCAATTTCCCTGGGAAATTGGAATGACATTTTAAAACAATAGATATGCTGTTCAAAATAAAGATGAAAAGAATTATTGTGACACTTTCTGATTGTCAGATGTTCGTAGGATATGTCCATAGTGATGAGCTTATGTGGTTACTCACTTTGGACATCTGTATGGACTTGAGGATGAGTTGACTTAATAAATGCATTCAAAATCACATTGACACCAGTTTTGAAATATGGCAAAATAAAGCTAATTTAAAAAAAAAAAAACCTCTATCATCATTTTCAGACGACACTTGTTTTAATATTTTGTTATCTAATTAGGCGATTTTGAAACTGAATCCTGTTTTGGGGGATTTTGATTGATCTTTGGAATCTGCTCACTAATAAGATTCATTCAGTCACCATTTCAGCATATACCTTTCACCAGTAAATGGAGATAAATGAGTGTTTTTTATATGTGTCATCTGAGTCATTGAATCATTTATTCACTGAAACGACTCATGACACAGTCATTATTGACTGAAACAATAGATAGGAACAGGAATGATTTGTTCACTTAAAAGATTCATTCAAAACACTGATTCATTCACAAGTGAAACTATTGTTTTAGGCAAAAAAGTTTGGTTAAAATTATGGAAGTATAATGAACAGTACAAAAAATATGGATTCACATGTATCATTGTAACGTTTGGTGCCCAAGGAGTGGAAGAGGAGATGCAGGAGTCTTTTAATTACAAACACAGGTGTAGGACATTCACTCGAGTGGAAACAAACGCTTTAACAAACATATCCATTCAAACGTCACAATTCAAGGACTGACAAAACATGAACAAAACTAGAGGGTTTATATACACATGGACACTAATGAGGGAATGGCATACAAGTGTGAATAACAATTAAGTGATTGGGGCAGTGGATTCTGGGAAACATAGTGCTGGGGAAAACTTCAAAATAAGAGTCCTTGAAATCAGTGGAGACAAACTGTGACAGTCATGCTAAATAAAGGACCATGACCACAGAGTGTTATATTTATAGAGTGCAAATGACAGTTTAAAACCTGCAAATCTAATAAGACACAATCAAACCAAAGCTCTACGTTCAGGCTTCCACAGTAGAAAGTCAGTATTGACAAACCAAAAACAATGGCCAGCCAAACCACAGAGTGAAGCAACATTTTCCATACACAAGTATCGTTTACATTTATTGTCAGTGGAGATGGAGTCAGGTATTGAATCAAGGCATTACAGTATGTGCTCTCAAAAAAAGTCTCAATCTTCACACTGAATAATGTAAGATAATGTCTGGATATTTTATGAATGGTATGCGTATAGTGTGCCAATCCTTACTTATAAAATATGTGTCGTGTAGTATGCCAAGAGTGAAAGGTTTAAAACTACTGCTCTAATGTGGCATTCAGACATTTTTAAGTGTGACTTTTGATCCAAATATTTTTGGGGGCCACTGTAGCTGTGTTTATAAAACCAAAGATTGTTTTCCAATTATTAACTGATTTCAAATCCTTCTAAAATCAGCAGGGCTACCAAACTGAGATTGTAGGCCAACAGTCCTGGCACTCGGGCAGTGTTACCAGCCAGGAAATTGTACGTGTGAGCCAGGCACAGAAGACCTTCAGTGATGTGAGTGATCTGGTTTAGAATCTGTTGGGAAATCTTTTTAAGCCTGATGACTTCAAATATCTTTTGCTGCACAAATAATCAAATTAACTGTGTAATAATGGATTACAAAGAATGAGCTGTACTAATATTTGGGCTATAGGTAGAATACAAGCGAGGCCATGAGGAGCGTGTCACACAGTTTACCTCTGTGGTAGACACACCTGAAATCATACATGCCAAGACTGGAGTCTCATTGGCCAGTGATGTAAGAGCACATTCAACATTTGAACACAACACAAACTGAAATGGCATGAATGGCTTTAAATATTCAATCTACAAACAGGCAATAAAATGTTGCTTGCTGTACTGGGCCCCTTGTTTATGTTATAATCAGTTATTGAATACTTATATGGTATCTGATATGCTTCATGTTTGTTTACAGGTGAAATACTCAGAAGAATATCAGCAGTCTAAAGGAAAGGGCAGCTTTCCTGTCATGATAACTCCAGGATATGAGATGGCAAAGAAAGCCAACACATTGGCTAGCAATGTAAGTAAAAAAAGACCCTGTTAAAACGAATGCATTCTCTGTTTAATTACTATTATTGTGACAAACATAACCACATTTAAAATGAGCTTTTATTTTCCATGATTTTCTTCTCAGTTAGAGTATAGGAAAGGACATGAAGAAAGAATGTCAAAGTACACCACTCTGACGGATACTCCTGACGTACTTCTAGCTAAAAACCAAGGGAAGATTGCTAGTGATGTAAGCATTAACTCACAAATAAAGCAATTTGCTCTTTATTTGATCTGAATGTGGCTGAAAATTGTCCATATATGTTGATCCTGCATCTTGTTCACTGAAAACAGTATGTGTACACTGAGGAGTATGAACAGCAAAGGGGCAAAGGCAGTTTCCCAGCACACTTCACTCCTGGATACCAGGTGGCCAAAAAAGCAGGCGAGATGGCCAGCAAAGTAAGTGCATTACTCATACAGTGACCTCCAAAAGCATTTGGACACTGAAGCCACACTTTAAAATGTATGGATGTCATTGCATTAGAAAACAAAATATCAAAGCTGGTGTCAGGTTTTTTCTTTTTAAAGATAGCACAAGCACACTTTTCAAGCTAATAAATGTAGAAAAAGAAGATTTGAAATCATAAAACAGTTATAGGCTACTGTTTACAATGAAAAAAGCTATTAGGACACTTTTTGGATATGAAACGTTAGCGGAAAATTTCCATAGTTAAAATAATGAACTTTACATGTTGTTAGTTACTCAACTAAACGTGTGTGAACCTAAGGAGAACTGATATTATAAATCTACTAAAAATAACCTTAGGACTAATTGGTTAAAAGTCATTGCAAAAATGGTTCAGAAGGTTTTTCTGAGAAAAGTCTAGAATCAAATGTTTGCAGACAATTGCTATAAGGTTTGTGTTCCCATGCAATGACTTTCAGACAGTATTAAGTATGAGTTAAAGAGGTCATGACTTGCCTTTTTATTATTATTATTATTTTATTTCCTTGAGGTTCACTTTTAATATCAGAAATTTTTTTGCTAAAAAAAAAAAGTTTAATATAAAAAAAGTCATATATTTGTAAAACAAGATCATATTCTACCCTCATTCTGACCATCTGTCAGAAACAAACGGTTTTAGTGACACTTCTCTTTTAAGACTTGACAGTAAAAGCCTACTTTTATGACTGGCTCTCTGCTCTTGACTGTCTTGCTCTCTACTTACCATCTAACTGCTCACTGGAACTTGGTGGGCTATGGAAGTGATAAGGTAAAGAAGGTGATGTGTTGCTGTGGAGGTGGTCAGATGCAAATGTCAACCACAGTGTTACAAAAGATTAAGGACATTATATTCTTCATGTCATGACCCCTTTAAAAATTCAATGGCCACTATTTATTAGCTCTACACAACTGGTGGTTATACTGTAAAACCAGTGTTGTTTGTATGCAGGTGAAGTATCAACAGAAATATGAGCAGGAGATTAAGGGGAAGGCCAGCACTAATGCTGGGGCTGCAGAGTCTGCTCTGGCCAAAGAGAACGCAGAGCACTTCAGTCATGTAAGACTGCTGGACACTTTCTGTTTCACATTCATTCAGGGTTTCCACAGTAATCAGTTCCCTGTAAATATTAGGGAATTTAAAAATTGTGATTGACAGGCCTGAAATAGTCATACAAATGAATGACATTTTAAAAACCAATGGTAATTTCTACAGTGAATGTATATTTTTTTATGGTCATACATAAAATATTTTATTGGCTAGAAATTGCTCTTTGTTAGTGCAGTCTCTATAGATTTATCTAAAAAAAGTAGTATCCTGTAATCACAAACAACTGGAAAATGTATAGAAATTCTTTGGTCAAAAGGAGCCCTGTACAGTGGTTGGGATGAATGTAAAATCTAATGTACATTTTTTTATTTACACCAAACAAACATTGAGTCTCTAATTCCTTTAGCATGCCTACACTGAGGAATATGAACAGCAAAAAGGCAAAGGCAGCTTTCCTGCCATGATAACTCCTGGATACCTGATGGCCAAGAAAGCCCATGACATGGCCAGTGATGTAAGCATCAGCACTACTGTGGTCTGTTTTAATTGAACACTGTTATAAATTTGAGATGTTTCATATTTCAGTGTGAGAATTGGAAACAGGTGACTGGAAAGAAAATTATACATGTTAGTCCTGTTGCATGTGTTTTGTAAGCTTAGCCCATCAGCACTGTTATAACATTTACATTTTCCCCCATGACTCCCATGAAGAATCGCATCAAGAGGACATATTTATACACATTGACTGCATGAATTATTGAATGTGTATGGTCTCTCACGCCACAGGAATTCATCCTGACAGATCAGACATCTTGGACAGTACAGTTGATTGAGCACTTTCTTGTATTGTTATGTTTGAATAACACTTACCTTATCCCCCTCCCCATTTTAAACTGTAGCTGAAATATAAGAAGGACCTGAACATGATGAAGGGATCTTCTGCATACCATGCTGTAAACCCTGATGACAACCTGACTCTGAAAAGTGCACGCAAGATCAACAAGCTCATGAGCGAGGTGAGCAGATTTCCTGTACATTAGTTGAGAAATTTTACATTTAAAATAAAAGAGCCTCTCGTTCTGGGATAGTATCAGGCTGATGCTCTCACTGGCTAGTGGTGCAGCTAAAATGCATGATTGCAAATCTGCTGTAAACTGTTGACATTTTTTATTGTTTTTAGGTGTAGTATCACAAATTGTTCCCTAAAACGGCATCTCTTTCTTAGTTACTGTAGTTTACAACCGATAATTTGGGGCAGGGCTGTCCACAGAGTTAAAAAAAAACTGCATACAAAATTATATTTATCTACCTGATTCATTATTAAAGAGTCTAATGGCAGTTGCAAGTGTTCAATGTCTCAGATGTTCTGTTCTAACTGCAGTGCATGTCAGTTGATTTTTATTCCTGAGGACTCTCCATGCAATATTAATAGTAATGATTTCCATAGCAAGACATGCACCAATAAATACGTTTTGTTTTTTTGCCATGTAAAACAATCTTTAAAAAATTGCATTGAAAGTCTGCATTTTGCTATAGTGCAAAGAGAAAGAGATAGACAGTGATAAACACTCATCAGGTCAGCCAGACATAAAGTCTCCACACCTGCATTCTCCATGTCTCTTCAATGAGCTCCCCTGCTGAGTCCAGCCACCCACAGATATAAACAAAGAGAGCATACAAGCCAGGAGGACGACATCATCATTCTATTCTGATCCTGTCTGCATGCCACAGCTTATACCTGATATGCTACAAACAATAATGTATCATCATTCTGCCAAGTATTAAAAGCAACTTTTAAAAAGGCACAGGATAGAGTTTTAAAATTCCAAAATATCACCTGACTAACACTTCCACCGTTTATACAGGTTGAATACAGGAAGGACCATGAAGCCACCAAAGGCCATAGTATCAACTATTGCGAAACACCACAGTTCAAGAATGTGTCAAAGATTGCCAAGTATACCAGCGATGTGAGTGCTTCATCAGTGAATGACTGCTATATGCAAAGAATGACAGCATATTCTATATTTAAGGTGTTACTTTGCAGTGTAACTTGTGTGCAAGCATATTCACTCAATGATGTGAACAATGGGTAAAAAATAGTTGACTTTCTATATACAGTAAATGGAAAACTTGGTCGTGTGAACCTTTCAAGTGAAATGAGAATACTGTTGGTGTGGCATCATTGTTTTCCCTGTATTTTTGTTGGATCACAGAATAAATACAAAGAGAATTACACCAATCACATGAAGGGGCACTATGAGGGGGGAGGCATCGACAAGAAGACCATGCACGCCATGAATGTCAGAAAGCTGGCCAGTAATGTAAGATTAAATCGTTTTTCCAAATATCAAAAATATGCTAAATTCATGTAATAAATATTAATTCATAATTGGTCCCATCTGATTTTAGATTGCATACAAATCAGAGTATGAGCAGGAGAAGAATGTGCAGGGTGAGTACAACTACCCAGCCACCATTACACCATCCTACCAGACACAGAAAAAACTGGAGCCTCTCAAGGATGTAAGTCTGTCATGCTTTTTACTGGTCTTAATCTAAAACCATCTGTATAGGGTTTTCTGTTGTAAAAAAAAAACTTGTGAAAAGTTAATTGTTTTTCAATAATTATGCCAGTCTTAATTGCTTGCATAGTGCTACTTAAGTCCTACAATTTAACTTCACACTTTAAACTTACAAGCTTAGTCTGAAAATGAATGCTCTTTTTTGCTCACACAGAAAAACTATAGACAACATATCGACAGACTGAAATTCTGCCAAGTTACGGACACTCCTGAAATTGTGCAAGCTAGAATCAATGCCCATCAACTCAGTAATGTAAGCAAAAATGTATTTCTCATTGCGTGTTTGTGTGCAATTAAATCTAGCATATCTATATTAACCTAATATATAATATCTCACTATACAGCTGAACTACAAAGCTAACTATGAGAAGACAAAAACACAGTATACAATATCTCAAGATACACCAGAAATAAAGAAGGCCAAAGCCAATGCAGAACTCATCAGTGATGTAAGCCTATACTCACACATACCAGAGCTTTGGCACATTGTTTGTCAATCATATTTATAGTTCACAGGTGTTGATTACATTGTTAAGTGATCTCTCTACACATTCACAGATCAAATACAAAGAGAACTGGGAGAAGAATAAATCCAAAGCATGTGATATCGGCCTGGACACACTAACATTCAAAGCAGCCAAAGCTTCTCGAGATCTTGCTAGTGATGTAAGAATGTGTTCAAATGTAACATTTAATTGACATTCATGTCATTCAACTCTAAAATATGAATTAAAAACATATTTTAAATGATGAGCTGATATGATTACTCAAAATAAATAAATAATATATATATATATATATATATATATATATATATATATATATATATATATATATATATATGTGTGTGTGTGTGTGTATATATATATAAACCGATCAGCCACAAAATTAAAACCACCTGCCTAATAGGTCCACCATTTGCTGCCAAAACAGTGCAAACACACATCTCAGAATAGCCTTCTGAGATGTTATTCTTGTCACCACAATTGTACAGTGCAGTTATCTGAGTTACCATAGACTTTGTCAGTTCAAACCAGTCTGGCCTTTCTATGTTGACCTCTCTCATCAAAAAGGCATGTCCTTCCACAGTCCTGCCACTCACAGGATGTTTTTGTTTTTGGCACCATTCTGAGTAAATTTTAGAGACTGTTGTGTGTGAAAATCCCAGGAAATCTCAGCGGAATCACAGCAGTTACAGAAATACTCAAACCAGCTCATCTGGCACCAACAATCATGCCACGCTCCTAATCACTGAGATCCCCATTCTGATGGTTGATGTGAAAATTAACTGAAGCTCCTGACCTGTATCTGTATGATTATATGCACTGCACTGCTGCCACACAATTGGCTGATTAGATAATCACATGGATGATTGTTGGTGCAAGACGGGCTGGTTTGAGTATTTCTGTAACTTCTGATCTCCGGGGATTTTCACTCATAACAGCCTGTAGAATTTACCAAAAACTGAATGGTGCCAAAAACAAAAAAACATCCCGTGAGTGGCAGTTCTGTGGACAGAAATACCTTGTTGATGAGAGAGGTCAATGAAGAATGGCCAACATGTCCAACCTTGAGGATGGATGGGCTACAAATGCCATGTCAGGAACTTTATTAGGACTATATATACATATATTATTTGTGCAAACATTTGTACAGGAAGCATTTATTTTCTTAGCAGATAACGTTCTGATTTTCTTGTAGCAACAACAGTGTAATCTTAATCATCTTTGATTGTACAGATCAAATACAAGGAGTTATATACAAAGAACAAGGACAAAGCCATTGGAATGGATGTGAGTGACTCCAAAACACTTCATTCCCTTCAGGTGGCCAAGCTGAGCAGTGAGGTAATTCCTTCTACCAAAGTCTGTATAAGATAACCAATCGTGAATTGTTCTCACTAACATAAGAACTCATTCTCAAATTCATAATGTGCAAATACTAGCCAATCACTCTCAGAGCACCAAACTAATCAATCACATTTCTTTGCTATAGGTTGCTTATAAAAAGAGTTCTAAGGAGACTCAATCCAAGTGCCACCTGCCCCTGGACATGGTGAATCTAAGCCATGCTAAGAAGGCTCAAGCCTTGGCCAGTGATTTGGACTACAGGAAGAAGTTGCACGATTATACTGTCCTGCCTGATGACATGAAAGTGCAGCAAGCTAAGAAAGCCTACCAATTGCAGAGTGATGTAAGTGGAAGACAGCATGTGTTATAAGACAAGAATAGAATGATAAGTACACATAATCTCCTTTTATATACTGTATACTATATGGATATTGATTTGGTTCCTTTAGAACCAGTACCGATCAGACCTGACATGGATGAAGGGAGTAGGCTGGGAGGCTGATGGCTGCCTGGATGTGGAACAGGCCAAGAAAGCAGGAGATATTGTCAGTGAGGTTGGTCTTTGGAAAATGTGTATTCTATGCTAAAAAGACTAGAATACAGTGGCTGTGTAGCATGGGATGGTGTTCCTCCAGGCTTCTTAAAGGGATAGTTCACCCTAAATTAAAATTCTGTCAAAATTTACTCGCCCTCATTTTGTTCCAAACCTGTATGAATTTCTTTCTTCCATGGAGCACAAAAGTAAAAGTTAGGCAGCATGTTAGCCTAAGTGACCATTCACTGTAATTGCATCTTTTTTTCCATACAATGAAAGTGAATTGTGACTCAGTCCCAGTCCCTAAAACAACTTCATACAGGTCTTGAACGACATGAGGATGAGTAAATGATGACAGAATTGACTTTTTCTAGTGAACCCCATGGCTATGTTGGTCAATCAGGTAGACCAGCTCCAGACCAGCACTAACCAGCATAAACCTGCCTGGCCAAGCATTGAAATTCATGCTGGTCTAAGATTGCCTTGAGGGTGGGTAAGGGTTTTTGTATATTTGTTTGTTCTTTTAGTCATTATAATTATTTGTTTTGCACTTTATTCAGAAAAAGTATCGTCAAAAAGTGGACCATGTGAAATTCACACAAGTGGCAGACACTCCTTCCATCATACACGCCAAGAAGAGTCAGGAACTACAAAGTGGGGTAAGATATTTCTTCACTTAAGATCCATTTGATCTCATTTTTCTGATGCACACATTTGATTGGTCAGACCCTATCCAACATGTTGATTAATTGGCCTTTTCATGTCCTCAGCTGGCATATAAGGCAGGCACTGAACAGACAATGCACCAGTACACTATGAGCAAAGATGAGCCTCTCTTCAAGCAAGCCAAAGCTAATGCAGAACTTCTCAGTGGGGTATGAACTAGATCAAAGGTTGCACCAATGCATATGCATATGTTGCACCAATAACCTGCACAGTAGTTAACAACCCTCCACCTGGTTTGAGTCAATGTCTTTAATTGGTGCTTTTCAGAAAACATATAAGAGTAGCTGGGACGATGTGAGGGAGAAGGGTTTTGAGCTAGGCATGGACACACTTTCGATTCTCAATGCTAGAACAACAAGAGATCTCGCCAGTAATGTGAGTGACCAAACACCCTGCTAATACACATGACTCACATGGCTCTCAAAGTAGATGCTGGAATCTCAGATATTGTGACGGAGAATGTAATGTAACATTCCTGATTTTCCATTTACATGATCTAGGTGAAGTACAAGCAAGAATATGAGATGGCAAAAGGGAAGATGATTGGTGTGAAGACCGTGTCAGGTGATTCTCAGATGGCGCATTCGGCCCAGGCCACCAAACTCCAGAGTAACAGGCAATATAAGAAAGAATATGAGGATACCAAGACCAAATACAGTGCCTTACTTGATATGATGAACCTCACGCATGCCAAAAAAGCCCAGGAACTGGCTACTGAGACAAACTACAAAACGTTCTTACACAAGTACACCAGCCTACCCACTGATATGAAAATGGAATGGGCCAAGAAGGCCTACGGCCTACAAAGTGATGTAAGACTCAGATATGGGAACTGTCCCAATATGCAATTTAACTGGATAGTTCACCAAAAAATGAAACCTGTCTAATTTAACCTCTTGAGATCTGAGCATGACTGTTGTGGGCATTTCCCTTTTTGATTTGTAACTAGTAGCACCAAATAAACATGCAATAAACAAAATCAATAAATACAAATTCTAGAGAAAACAGTTTTCCAAAAAATGTATGTCAACATATGTGGACAGCGGGACTAAGTTGTGAAATTACCAAGCTACCAATAGTCAGATTTTTTATTTTTTTTTTACAAATAGTTTATTATGTTTCCAGGAGTGTTGGCTATTCGTGATTTTGAGACGTTACAGGCATTACATAAGAAATTAGCATAATTAATTCTGATTCAAAGTAATTGCCAGCATCATCCAATCACTTCCAACCATGTAAAAAAAACTAATATACATAATAAATTCAAAATCTATGTACTGATTATAATTGTTCCATATCCGCCAAACATGTTGAGTGGCCCAAACATTATCTCCAGCCTGAAACTGAACTTTTGATAGGAAGTTTGAACTGAATGCACTTGGCTGCATAGAGAGCTATAGGATGCTCCCTATTTAGTGAATAACTTAACCTCCTGTGCTGTCTGTCTGCACTTGTCTCAGAACAGTTCAAACTGCACCTTATTTTTATCCTAATTATCTCCATAAAAAAGCCTCTTAAAAGCAAAGATTTTCAGCTTTTGGATGAACCCATTGATTCTCAATGTGACATAGTGAAAGTGAATATAGTATTTCTACGGAAAATATGCACCAGTGCACACATTAGTGTACATTGTGTTTAACAGCGTGGCGTTTTGCGATAAATTGCTCAAATTAAAAAAAATGACATATCGGATGAAATTAGAGAGACTCAAAGAGGTTTCAATGCAAAAACTTCCAGTACTCTGGTTACTTACCGGATGTAGTTTTGTTGCCGTTATCCCCAAAGACAAACTTTGCTGTGATCGGAGCTATGTTGTTTGGTCACATGACTCCATGTGTCGAAAGTTTAACTCTTTATTGACAGCAGAGTCAGTAGAGTTCTCCTGAACTAAGATCAATCAGTTAAAATTAATTTAAATTATGCTTTGCGTATAGTGAAGCCAAAATACAACGTCCACGCATGTTTGACCTTCTTTATTCTGCGAAACACAAAATGAGATATTAGAAAGAATGTTGCTATCCCTGATTTTCATAAAAGGAAATTGGATACAGTAGTTAGGCTACTCACTTAAAATATTTTAAAAGGTATCCAAAGGTGTTATAAAAGTAGTCCATAAGACACTTTTAGGTTCTTTTGCAAGCCTAAAAATGAGTCAGCGCTATGTGCGTAAGTAAATAATGACAGAAATTTCATTTTTAGGTGAACCAGCCCATTTATACCATGGCTCCAATTAAACTGTTCACTTCTTACACCAAAAATGCACAAAGTAAGAACATAACATTTTGAATCAGGATTAAACTTGGTTTTCTTTGCAGAAACGTTATCGTTCTGACCTGAATTGGATGAAGGGAGTAGGCTGGGAGACCACCGGATCCCTTGATGTACTACAGGCCAGAAAGGCTACAGATTTAGTCAGTGAGGTACAGATTAAATCTCAAATGAAAACAACATACCACACTGGTATTTGTTTAGTAGATGCCAAAGTAACTTCTATTGCATTCAACTTACACATTTTATCAGTATGTGTATTCCTTGGGATTGAACCCATAACCTTGGCATTGCTAACATCATGCTCTATAAATTAAGCTATCAAAACTCCATATGCTAAATGCCATGGATTTTCATCCTTTCAGCTTTTAAAATTAAGTAATTTGAGGAGTCAACATGATTTTTTTAGGACATCGATGGCATGTCTAGAAATGTCAGGATCAGAGGACCAGTTGCTTGTAAATAGCTTACATGATAGGTTAATGACTGGAGTTTTATTTAGCAGGGATAAGAATAGGTATGAAATATTTGCTCAATTCATCAGCACCTTGTGTAGATTTAACACAGCTGAGAAATGAGTATTATATGTTCAACACATTTTTATTTCAGTTATTTTACTGAGCTAGTTGATGTATATTAAATAGAGAGAGTTCAAACTGTATCATACTATACCATGCATGTTTGTAATTGCATAGATGGCTCATAGATGACAGCCATGACTGCTATTAGATGCACTTCATTTTGAGTACTGATGTTACAAAAAGTAAGCTGAAATAAAAAAGCACATGCCAGGAGTTAACATTTAATTCATGCATTTTTCACATGTTAAAGAGTATGTTTTGAATGTAACAAATGTTTGAATTTATCATCCATGAAATAAAAGTATTTGGGGTGTACATGCATAAATAATCAAGAAAATAAATTCCAATATCTTTCAGCATAGAAAATGGATATATTTGGAATGAAAGTGAGTAAATCTTTGCCATCCCTTGTGTATGTTCCAGAAAAAATACAGACAGGATGCGAGTGCTCTGAAGTTCACCAGCGTGGAGGACACGCCAGAGATGGTTCAGGCCAAAATCAGCAGCAAACTGGTGCTTGATGTACGTAAACTGATTCATTTCATTTTATACATGCATTCATAGAAGGACATTCTGTGGATTAAACTAGATTGTAGAACTAGATCAAAAGCATGAATTGTATCATAATTTACTCACCCTCATGTTGTTCCAACCATGTTTTACTCTTTTTTTTTTTTGGAACAAAAAAGGTGTTAGGCAGAATGAAAGACTCAGTCACCATTCACATTCATTGTATAGAAAAAAGATGCAATGAAAGTGAATAGTGACTGAGAATAACGTACTGCCTTTTGTGTTCCAAGGAAGAAGAAAAGTTCAGTCATGACAACTCTCGGAAAGATTTAGCTATGTTAGTTAATGTGGGTATTAAATATTGTGAACTAGATCTGTTCTAGCTGCCACAGAGCAAGTACAGAGACTTGCAACTGCTAGAACATACACAGAAACACTGAGTTAATCATATGGAAATTCTTCTGCTGCTGCACAATTAGGAAAAAGCAAGACATTCTGCATTAAGCATGTATGACATCCTGCTGCACAAATAGACAATTACAAGCCCTATATATCAGATCTAGACATGTGGAGGTGGAGGGATTTAGAGAAAACTCTTGCAGCATGCTGCAATGAAACTGGCTTTAAATGTTAGGTAAAGAGAGAGAGTACAAGTTGGTTAGCTGCCTGATTCCACGTCAAAGGACCTATCAGTTATGCCATGTGCTCACAGACTAGCTTGACATATCACATGTGAATGAATTGATTGGCTTACAGACAAAGAGCCTATCAGCTTGCAACCATTCAGAGTTTCATTCATGAACTTAGTCTTTCATATGAGTTTGGATTAACATGAGTGTGAGTAAATGATGACAGAATTTTCATTTGGGTGAACTTTCCATTTTTAAGAGAGAGGGGAAAATATTAGTTTGATTGATATACCATATTACTGTCACTGGATGTAATATTTCTTGTAATCTTGATGTTGAACAGAGATTGTACAGAGAGAAAGGAGAGAGTGAAATGCACAAGTACACACTGAAGGGAGATATTCCAGAGCATGTGCAGGCTAAGATCAATGCCACTAACCTCAGTGAGGTGAGAATCAATCACACACACACACACACACACACACACACACACACACACACACACACACACACACACACACACACACACACACACACACACACATGTTGTGTTTCCATGTTTTATGGGGACTTTCCATAGACATAATGGTTTTTATACTGTACAAACTTTATATTCTATCCCCTAAACCTAACCCTACCCCTAAACCTAACCCTCACAGAAAACTTTCTGCATTTTTACATTTTCAAAAAACATAATTTAGTATGATTTATAAGCTGTTTTCCTCATGGGGACCGACAAAATGTCCCCACAAGGTCAAACATTTCGGGCTTTACTATCCTTATGGGGACATTTGGTCCCCACAAAGTGATAAATACACGCTCACACACACACACACACTCAGCCATTTCATTTCAGAAGCTATTAAACACATGCACAGGCAATTTAATTTTCACACCAAATTATTAAAATGAGAACTCTTTTGTGTAAAGTCACGTTACAAAGAGTCCTGGACAAAGATCAGAGATGCTGGCTACAAGTTGCGCTTGGATGCTATTCCATTCCAAGCAGCCAAATCTTCTACAGAAATCCTCAGTAATGTAAGTATATTTAGTATGCTACAGGAACTACAGTTTCTTTTTGTTTATCTGGTTATCTGTCTGATTATCTTTTCTAACTGTATAACTTTTCACCCACAGCAAAAGTACAAGGCACAGTTTGAGAAGACAAAGGGGAAGATGATTGGGCTGAAGGGACTACAGGATGACATAAACATTGCACACTCTGTGTATGCCTCAAAGATACAGAGTGATGTGAGTATTCCTGCGGATCAAAATGGGGTTTGAGGATGTGTAGTTAAATGAAGTACAAAAAGTCTGGGTGAACATGTGATACTCTTTCTCTCTTCTTAGGTGAAATACAAAAAAGAATCTTCTAAGTTGCATTCTGAGTTCCATCTGCCAATGGACATGTTGGAGGTGATTCATGCTAAGAATGCTCAGAATCTGATCAGTGATCAGGACTACAGACTTACGTTGCACAAGTACACAACACTGCCTGATGACCTCAAAGTGCAGGCTGCCAAGAAAGCATATAACCTGCAAAGTGAGGTAAAGCCTTTTCAATACACATGCACTGAACCCCTATGGTTACTTCTACTCATTGCTGAACAGAATACCTCTGAAAGTTGGGTGATCTTTAACTTGCTGTGTTTGTACAACAGAAACTGTACCGTTCTGATCTAAATTACCTCCGTGGTGCAGCCTGGATTGCCACAGGTGCTCTACAGATTGAAGGATCCAAACGAGCCACAGATCTAATCAGTGAGGTATGACTGGTTACTTAACACTTGCTCCGTCCTGGTTATATTTATATTTAATATTGTATATATATATAATTTAACATAAGTATGATATGTTAAAGGAATAGTTCACCCAAAAATAAAACTTCTCTCATCATTTACTCACCCTAATACCAGATGTGTATGACTTTCTCTCTTCTGCTGAACATGTAGAAGAATATCTCAGCTTTGTTGGTCCATTCGATGCAAGTGAATGGATACCAACACTTTTATGCTGCCTTTAAGTGCTTCATGAGCTTCAATGTAATCCATACGACTCCAGAGGTGAAATCCATATTTTGAAAAGCAATATGATGTGTGTGGGTGAGAAACAGATTTACTTCCGCTTTCATTTTTGGCAATTCACATAATTTATACATAACACCACCTACTGGGCAGGGTGGACTTAAATATTGATCCATTTCTCACCTAGACCTATGGTATGGCTTCTGAACATATGTATTTCACCACTGGAGTCTTATGGATTACTTTCATGCTACCTTTATGTGCTATTTGGAGCTTAACTTTTTTTTACCCATTCACTTGCATTATGAGGACCTACAGAAGTTAAATATTCCTCTAAAAATCTTCGTTTGAGCTCAGCAGATGAAACAAAGTCATACACATCTGGGATGGTATTTGGGTGAGTAAATCATTTTCATTTTTGAGTGAACTATCCCTTAATGCAGGTATATATTTATTTTTCCTTACAGAAAAAGTATCGCCAACAACCCTACGCTTTTAAACACACATCCATTACGGATTCTCCAGATATCGTTCATGCTAAGCTCAGTAACAAGATCACTAATGAGGTAAGAGGATATTCCCAACATCATCTCTGTGTTTGTTGATTTGTGTACAAGGATAATGATGTCTTGTGTTCTGCTCTTTTTTTTAGCGCTTGTACAAAGAAAAGGGAGAGAACCTTAGGCACAACTACACCATTACAGCAGAGAGACCTGAAATCACCCAGGCTAAGATTAACGCTGCTAACTTCAGTGATGTAAGATGAGCCTTCCAAGTCTATTTTTGTGTTTACAGATATTGCTACATCATAAAATACAATATTCTAAACTGAAGTTGATAGATTGTTTCCAATATATTCTATAAAGGATGTGATTAAAATTAAATTACATACATGACATTTAGTGAGAATGTTTAAATGCTCAGATTTTGAACATTTGTTGTTAAATTTCAGGTTAAGTACAAGGAGTCATGGCATGTGCTCAGAGCTCAGGGTTACAAACTCACCATGAAGGATATCCCCTTCCAAGCTGCTAAAGCTTCCACCAGCATTGCGAGTGATGTAAGAATACCCTCACAATATTTTTACACATTAACATCTATGGGCAAAAACAAGTCTGATAAACTAATGTCCTAACAGGGATAGTTTGCCCAAAAAAGAAAATTCTCTCACCATTTACTCACCCTCATGCCATCCCTAATGTATTTGACTTTCTTTTTTCTGCTGAACACAAAGAAAGATTTTTAGAAAGATATGTCAGCTCTGAGGCGGCACGGTGGTGCAGCGGTTAGCACTGTCGCCTCACAGCAAGAAGGTTGTGGGTTCAAACCCTGATTGCCCTGGCCTTTCTGTGTGGAGTTTGCATGTTCTCCCCATGTCTGCGTGGGTTCTCTCCGGGTACTCCGGCTTCCTCCCACCATCCAAAAGACATGCAGGCTAGGTTAATTGGTGTCTCCAAAAAAATTGCCCTAGATGTGGATGTGGATGTGGATGTGGATGTGGAGGTGAGTGTGAGTGTATGTCTGTCTATGTGTGGCCCTGCGATGGACTGGTGACCTGTCCAGGGTGTCCCCCGCCTTTCGCCCAATGTTAGCTGGGATAGGCTCCAGCCCCCCGTGACCCTGTACACAGGATAAGCGGTTGACGATGGATGGATGGATGTCAGCTCTGTAAATCATACCGTACAAAGAATGGTGGCCAGACCTTTGATGGTTCAAAATGCGCATAAAAGTAATCCATAGATTTTGATAGGTGTGGGGAAGAAACAGATCAATATTTAAATCCTTATATACAATAAATATTCACTTTCATTTTCACTTTCACTTTTTCTTTTGTTTTTGGCTATTCACATTCTTCATGCATATTGCCACTTATTGGGCAGGGAGGAGGATTTGTAATAAAAAATGACTTAAATATTGATCTCTTTCTCACCTACATGTATCACATATCACTTCTGAAGATATGAATTTAACCACCGGATTCGTATGGATTACTTTTACGCTGCCTTTATATGCTTTTTAGGGCCTTCAAAGTTGTGGCCACCATTCACTTGCAGAGATGAGATATTTTTCATTCGTGTTCAGCAGAAGAATGAAAGTCAAACAAGTTTGAGATTGAGTAAATAATAAGAACATTTAAATTTTTGGGTGAACTATCCCTTTAAACTTTATAGAAGATTCCCTATTTTCCAGTGGATTTTGTTCACCTCCTTTGCTTTGACAGAACCAGTACAAACACAACCATCTGTTGGAGAAGGGAAAGCACATTGGATCTCGCAGTGTCCTGGAGGACTCAAACCTAATGCACTGCATGGAGATGGGTCGTCTACAGAGCAACAAGTACTATCGCAAAGACGCCATGTCTACCAGCGGCCAGTATCACCTGCCTCTGGACATGGTTAACCTTGTTCATGCCAAGAATGCCCAGGCCTTAGCCAGCGACCAGGATTACAAAACCCACATACACTCTTACACGGTCCTACCTGATGATATGAAGGTGCAGTGGGCCAAGAAGGCATACGACCTGCAGAGCCAGGTGAGAAAGAGAGAGACCATAGAGCAGTGATTCTCAACTGGTGGGTCAAGACCCAAAAATGGGTTACATGTCTGTTCTGATAGCGTTGTGGGCTGTAGGTATAAAACAGTGCTAAATGCAAATAATAATAATAATAAACATATAATTGTGCTAAGTTATGATAGCAAAATTAATAGGCTTATCTTTTGGTGTTAATGTCAAAGGCTGTGCATCCTTGGTAGAAGCAACAGTAACCAAGTTAGTCAGATGGCAACATGGACAGGTTGCATGATACACACTTATGCAATTTAAGTGAAAGTATGAACCAGAATACATGGAATATGGTTTAACTTGCAATGAGCACATGCCTTGTGCCATCAGAATTCAATTTTGTGCACCATTGGTACTGTCTAATAATTTTGGTGTCAACAATTTATCAATCTGGCACCTGGAGCAAAACCAGCTAAGAACCACTGCAAAAGAAGATAAAAGATAATACGTTTTGGCTTCATACCATAAAGAAGTGCAATCACAGTGCAATCACTATAATAGTATAGTGTCCCTACATATATTTAGCAATTGTTTCCTCTTCTTCAATTTTTCAAAGAATATATACAAATCAGATCTGAACTTCATGAAGGGGGTGGCCTGGGACTCAGTGGGCGCACCCCAGCTGGAGTCTGCAAAGAAAGCTGGAGAGCTCATTAGTGACGTAAGTAGCATTTAACAGTCATCATTTTTCAGGCATACTGTAATTCATTGTGCTAACACCATTGCAGTCTGACCAGATGTCTATGAATTAATGTTACCTTGGAATTATAATTGTACCACATGAAATCATTGTAATAATAAATGTTTTGCTCTTTTCTTAACTTCTGAAGAAGAAGTACCGTCAACACCCTGACAGCCTGAAGTTCACCCAAGTGGCTGATTCACCAGATATTGTCCATGCAAAGAATAGTTACATGCAGTGTAGTGAGGTAAAGTTTACCAAGCATGCTCATTAATCAATATCTCTTTCAAATATGTGTAGGCAGTGATTGCTTTGCTGATGTGAATGACAAAGCATTTGTCATTTTTTCAGAGGTTGTATAAGTCTGGAGATTCCGAGTCCATGCACAAATTCACTTTGCCACCTGATCATCCTGACTTCATCAGAGCAAAGATCAACGCTCAGCAAATTAGCAATGTAAGACTGGTGTTGTCATATACTATAACAGGAATAAATGTAGTTCTTATGACATCCTCTAAGATTGTCTAACTTCCATTTTTGCTTTCACTTTCACAGAAAGTTTATAAAATGTCAGGTGAGCAGGTGAAGTCAGCAGGCTTCGACCTCAGGTTAGATGCCATTCCCTTCCAGACCGCCAAGGCCTCCAGAGAAATTGCTAGTGATGTAAGCCAAAAGGGATATTTTATTAAATGGATAGTTCACCCAAAAATGAAAATACTTTCATCATTTACTCACCCTCATGCCATCCCAGAAGTGTATGACTTTCTTTCTTCTGCTGAACACAAAGATTTTTAGAAGAATATCTCAGCTCTAATAAAAGCAATCCATCAGACTCCAGTGGTATAATCAATGTCTTCTGAAGCGTTCCAGTTGCTTTTGGGTGAGAACAGACCAAAATATAACTCCTTTTTCACTGTACATTTTGTCATTGCAGTCTCTAGGGATGATTGTGACTTCAAGCTTGATTATACTGCAAGTGCTTGATGCATGCGCAGAGCGCAAGATGGCGCTATAGGAAGTGTAATCGAGCTTGAAATCATGATCGCCAAGGAGACTGCTGTCAAGATGTAGAGTGAAAAAGGAGTCTGTCCTCACCCAAAACCAACTGAATTTCTTCAGAAGACATGGATTAAACCACTGGAGTTTTATGGATCAATTTTATGCTGACTTTATCTCCTTTTGGAGCATTTGGAATTCTGGTCACCATTTACCTGCATTGTATGGACCAACAGAGCTGAGATATTCTTTTAATATAAAAATTGTATTTGTGTTCAGCAGAAGATAGAAAGTCAAACATATCTGGGATGGCAAGAGGGTGCATAAATGATAAGATAATTTTAATTTGTGGGTGAACTAACCCTTTAAAGCTAAAGTGTGTAATTTCTGTGCCACTAGCATCACCAAATAGAATTGCAAAAGTAGATAGTCCTGCCTCAAACTCACACCATTGTTTTTAAAGCAGCACAGAGCCACAGTGTAGGAGAAAGTATTTTAACAGCTGAAAAACAAATTGCACACTTTAGCTTAAATAAAAATATATAGTTTATAACCCTACTTGTACAGCATTTAATGTATTTTGTACCTTCTCAGTTTCGCTATAAGGAGGCATTTGTGAAGGACAAAGGCCACCAGGTGGGCCTCCTTAGCGTTGAGGATGACCCCAAGATGAGACACTCGCTGGCTGTGGGGAAGCTCCAGAGCAATAATGAGTACAGGAAGAAGTTCCAGGAGACATGCTCTCAGTTTAAAATCCATGCTGACCAACCTGAGTTCCTGAATGCAAAAAAGAGCCAGGCTCAACTCAGCAACCTCAACTATCGCCAGCAGATCCATGGCTACACATATCCTGATCAGCTCAATGTCAATCATGCTAAACAGGCCTACCAACTGCATAGTGATGTGAGTTTGAGATTAGTCTTTTATTAAGCAATTTGTTGATACCTTTGTATTCTAATATTTATCAGAGGTATTAAGGATTTTAAGGGACACAGCAACTCTGACAAAAATAATGTGTTAGTGACCAACATATATCTGTTGAAAATAAAATTCTACTATTTGAGTGTGAAAGTGACCTTAAGTGAAAAAGCTTAGACAAGCCTAAGGTGGCTTGATGGACTTACCATGTGTGGGTGGTCTAGCAGGTCTCCCAGTCTAGCCAAGTTGGTGCTTAGCTGGTTGAAAGTGCTCAAAACCCCTCTAAAGCCATAACATCCCAGCTTAACCAGCTGGTCCTTAGACTGATTTTTATTTCAGCTGGGCCAATATTTGCTAAAAGATTCTCAGCAGACATTATTTTGACAAAGGGGCTTGACTGTATGTCTCTGGTTACAGGTGAATTATAAATCAGATCTGAACTGGATTAAAGGTGTGGGCTGGACCCCTCCAGGCTCCCATAAGGTAGAAATGGCCCGCCGGGCAGCAGAACTGGGCCTGGCTGAAGGAGTATCCACCGAAGAGGCTATTGCTCAATACCAGCAACTAATGGTGAGACATAAAATACTACAAATCAAATAATATCTGGATATACCTACTTTAAATATGACTCACTGTTACCAAAAATGTTTGCCAAAAATGTCATAATCCGTTTGATAATTTTCTTTGGTCTCAGATGCTCCAGAGACAGCAGCAGTCTGCCACAGAGCAGATGGATACCACAAAGGAGTTCCAGCAGCCTGGAGTCAATCCTGATGCCATGGAGGTACTCCAAGTCAAGAGGAAGAAGACCATTCACACCACATTCAAGCAGGCCAAGACCACAAAATCCATCACTTCACAGTCTGTTGCATCCCACTCAAACACAAGTCAGTCTATCACTAACCAGTCCACCAAGAAACAATCCATTATGAGCCAATCACATGCTGATGAATCCACAGCGAGGCAGATGCTTGAAAACCAGGCCATTACAGATCAGGCTGCTGCAAAGTCAGGAGGAATGTAATCTGCCATTTTTGTCTTCCTTACTTTCATATTTGTAAGTTAATTTATGAGCATCATGTAGATCTTGGTGTTCTTGACTGTATTTTTATTGATCCATGAATGAGGTACATTTAGATGAAAGATATAGGTAAAATGCGAATGTGAAGATGGTTGAAGTAAGTGCAGAAGGTGAAGGATGAAAAATTAAATGGTTAAATGGTTATTATGAAAATGGTGATTATGGCAATAAGGATATATGGAGGTATCAAACAAAGCTGGAGTGTATACAGTTCATGTAATAAACGAGGGTGAGCATATATATCTCAAAAGTGCCTTCACAATATTGAAAGGTTTTCTCTCTCTCTCTCTCTCTCTCTCTCTCTCTCTCTCTCTCTCTCTCTCTCTCTCTCTCTTCGTTGTTGCTAGAAATAAGATTAGAATGAGCCAGTTGCAACATGTCTGGCTGCTCTGATCAAATTTATGACTTTTGATTTTATGCTCTGGTGGTACTGAAATATTTTAAGATATATTAAAACATGTATTGGATATGCTGTATGTCTGATCACCTGAGCTTTAAAAGAGAAATTATGAAAAAAGAACTCCACTAGCAGAGTTGAAATAGCTGAAATGTGTGAAGTAAATGTGTGAATTATTGCATATTATATAATAAAGATTTTTTTTGGAATGCCCTTCATTAACCATCTAACACACTGGTTTTTTTATTATTATTATTTTTCTTTCTTCAACAATCTTGAGCACTAGAGGGCATTCACAGTCAGTTTTTCTGAGAATTTAAAGGAAAAGTTCACTCTCATAATTTACTCACCATCATACCATCTCAAATGTGTATTACTTTCATTCTTCAGCAGAAATCAAAATAAGTTTTTTAGAAGAATATCTCATCTCTGTAGGTCTATACAGTGCTAAAATTTTAAAGCTCAAAAAAGCACATAAAGGTTTCATAAAATAACCCTTATGACACCAGAGTGTTAATCAATGTCTTCTGAAGCGATCTGATTTTAGGTGACCAAAATGTTACTCCTTTTTTACTATATTTCTTGCCATTGCAGTATTTGAGGCATGTGCAAAATGCTAGATGGCACTATGAAATGTAATTTAGCTTGAAATGATTATAGCCAAGAAGACTGCAGATGCCAAGATTTATAATGGAAAGGGAGCTATATTTTGGTCTGTTCTCAACCAAAATAAATTGGATTGCTTCAAAAGACATGGGTTAAATTATTTTATGCTACCTCTTTATGTGCTTTTTTTTCACTTGCACTGAATGGAACTACAGAGCTGAGTTCTTCTTAAAATATTCATTTGTGTTCTGCAGAAGAAACAAAATCATACACATCTGGTATAGCATGAGGCTGAGTATATGCTGAGAGAATTAACATTTTTGAACTATTCCTTTAATTAATTGTTTAAAGAGACAGACAGACAGGACGGACGGACGGCCAGATGGACAGAACTGACTATAAAAGCTGTAAAAAAGTTTAGTTTTCCTCCAAACAGTTTGTATGAGCTGCTCAGTGGGGCCTCACTGACTATTGCTGAGACATAATGAAAATCAGTTTAAGGAAATAAATCATGTTTATTTTCTTGCTTTTCCAATCCAAGTGTTGACCCGTAATGCCTAAAGCAGAGGTTCTGAGCAACTGGTGATGGCTAGCTCATTGGGACACTGTTGCAAAGGCCTTATCCATGATCCAAGTTCACAGCTGAGTTCTGGGCGCTGGGTTTTAGAAGTCGGTTAGGGTAATCTAGGTGGAAAAACCCTGTCAACAGGAAAAAATAGCAAAGACAAGTACTTTTTAATTACTTCATTGCATTTTAGGGTATATAATTCAAACAGTATGGGACGAGCTGCTTGATGCTTGTATATTTTTATCCTTCAGGCTATTGCAGTATCATATTCCTATATCTATGATTGGAAAAAAATCTAAATAGATCTTTCTAATTGCGTTTTTTTGAGAGCACCAAAAGTACACCATACATACAAAATGACTAATTGTGACAAATTTAGCAAAACTTTAAAGTTTATGCAGATTTATTTACCCATATAAAGGTGGGAATGTCATGCCAAGTATTTTTAAAGGCAAGAATTTGCTGCACAAAGATATATGGAAGAAAAATATCCACCCTATGAGTTTATGTTCATGGCTGATGAAGCTTCACATAACAGTGTTTCTCTATAGAGACAAGAAAAACTCAACGTGTCAGTGAAAATGAAAGCATGTACAGTCATCATTCTACCTTTCTCTGTTTTCTTTGATGTCTAGCCTTATTCCCACAAACCCCCTTGTCACCCAAGCTTCTTTATGTATGGTCTCCCAGGCCCTCACAAAGTAAATTTGTAGTGCCTCTGCTTCCTCCCTATTGAAAAGACCAACATTGCTTGTCACCAACATATGGTGTGTTTTGGATGCTGGTGTCTTCGTAGCTTTACCAGCCAGTCTCCCTTGGTCAACCAGCTTCATCAGAACCAGCATTTCTGTTGGAGAACACCAGCTAGACCACCATAAACTATATAAACCTTGGAGCAGCATGGAAATTCATTTGACTAGACTCTTAGAAGTTGCAACAATCATCAGCCAATACAGTGAGCAGGACTGAAATCTTCTAATGCAAAGCTGATTGAAAGAGATCAACTAGTTCTCAAAAACAAATGTGCACTGACATCTTTGGTATTTATCTGAAATAAAGCACTGATTTCAAATTGTTTGAACAGAAGTTTTATAATCTTTCTTGATGGATATCAATTGATAAATTCATAACATAACTAATGCAACCCAAGGGTACAACTGCTTTCTGGCTCCGCCATTGGTGTGCTTTTTGCAGAAAGCATTTATGTGCCAAAGATCGTAGAGAACACTGCATTCGGAGTATAGTTTACACATGTTGTAAATTTTTTATGTACCTTCAAGCTCGTTTCAAAAGAAAAATACTGGACACTGTATTTTGTACATCCAGTGAACGGGGGGCACAGCGAACACACATTAAACGTGACATGGTGGTCAGTCTGTTCTTTCCAGTTTGAGGTAAACCCTGTCCGGCACATGGCTTGTTTAAAAAAGCCTGACCTAATAAGTTGTATTCCACTGCAGTATTAGCTTTCATGAGTTTGCTTTCCACATGGAAAATAAGGAAATTCCTGAGTCTTTTGAGCTGCATTGCAAACTGTCAGAATTAGATCTTTAGATGGAAAATTTAAGAAATGCTCTCAGCCTAACAACAGTAATGCAACACCAGCTATGCTATTTACAGTCAAGGATCAAAAAGTGATGCAGCTTAACTAATATACCAACTTGGTCCACCACCGTTCCCTTGTGTGTTTGCAGCTAGTTTCTCTCACATTTTCTCTGTGGTGTTGGCAAGGGGGGCAGAATAAAGAAGTGTATATTAGAGCCAGGGACTTGGTTCTGGGTGCCAGGGTAGGGTGACCTAAGTGTGAAAACTAGAACAGGATGCAGGAGAACGGCTGCAATGACAGGCTACAGTTTCATTGGAAATCAACCTTTGTAATGGCCGTTAATCATGAGTACAAATATAAATTGTCGCATGCTGCAATTTTGCATCCTGGTTCCATGACATGACATTTAAAGCTATTTCAATGGCTGCCAGTTTTCACTCCTGCTTTACCACAATGCCCAAGGTGCCTGTATATGACGCATAGGTTCACAGAGCCAGTGGGACCCTGCAGAGGAGAAAACAGGCGTCCTGGGTCTATAAAACTAAACAAGCCACATGAGTGTAATCAATTATCAGTCATTTTTCACTGTGAGTTCACTGATAATTTAACATGCCTTATATTGAGACAGCCTTTGTTAAAGGAATTGTTCACATTAAAATGAAAATTCTTTTATCCAGTTCTCACCCTGATGTTGGTCCAAACCTGTATGAATTTCTTTCTTCCATGGTATACAAAAGGAGATGTTTTAAAGAATGTAGTTGGTTGACCTCTTCCATACGATTACATTGAATGGGACCATTAAAAAGTATCATAAATGTGGCCCATACAACTCATGCACTATATTCTATGTCTTCTGAAATGGTATGATAGCTTTGTGTGACAGATCAAAGTTTAAGTATATATTCACTGATAATCTTCCCCTCCAGTGAGCTGTGAACACTAGAACCACTGAAACCTGATAATTGAGTCAATACGTTCTCAAAAAAACAGATCTGTCTCATTTGTGAACGAATCAATTAGATTTTTTTGTGATCTGGATCAAGAGATTAAGTGAAAAGATCAGACTCATAAGAACGATTCGTTCATAATTTATTTGTAGTAACCTTATTCTATGAGTCTAGGTTTTCAGTGAATAACGACTTAAATATTGGTTTGTTTCTCACAAAAAGCTGTTTGGTTTAAGATGACTTAGACATTTGGTATGTTCACAACAAATGTTTTTGTGCCCATCCGTGATGTTTTCTGTTATTTTCCTACAGAAATATGCACTAGACAAACGTTTTGGACCGTTTAAACTTTACTTTTAGAGTAGGTCTAAATGTGGGTACTTTTTACTCTCTCACTCAAGTAAATTTCTAAAGTTTTTTTATTTTTTACTTTTACTTCTTTACAATGTGTGACGTTACATGTCTGGGTTTTATTTGAGTTAATGTGTAATTTATTGAGAGATTATTAAAAGGGACTTTTACGAGAGCGGAAGTACTCCGAAAAATACGCTCCCACTTATGAGACTGTCACTTTAGTCATCAGTGCAGCTGCATCAAACTCTTCAAAGTGAAAAACATTATTCGCTCCACACAGTGAAAAAAAATATAGCTTCGTCATGCAATGCCTTCATTTAACACCAAGACAAGCTGATATTTCAAGATCAAAATAACAGCTCCAACTTCAGGCAGCATGCTGAGGTAATCTTTGGCTCTAATTCTAACGCGGGCTTTTCTGTGTAATGAGATGGTCATTTTCAGGGTGATTCTGTAATTGGGCTCTTATGACATCCGTTTTTAAGTGTACATTTTTAAATTAGTGCAGCCATATATCAGTGTGCTTTGTCCCGCCTGTCATAAGCAGTATATGCATTTACTCCGCGCCCTCGCGGGGGTACTGGAAACTATCGCAGCTTTACATCAGGCGGATTAACTGTATAAATCCATATAAACATCCAAGTTAATCGCTGAAATTCCCGTGATCGAAAACTGGAGCGCGAACAGACAGCATTTCTGCGCGTGCACAGCGAGGTGCGCGGGGCGCGCGCGTGTGAGATGTTCGGGCATGAGGCGATCGTGGCGACGAGAGGGGCTGTGTCCACTATCGTTAACTCATTAATTGTTTTCTTTAGAGTGAATGGCAGTTAGTGCACTATATCTCAGCAGTAAGTGAACGAAATGAGCGAATTCGGACTTCAGTGTCGGAACTCTGGGGCTGGTGCAGAAACATCACATATGACATTTTTAAATACTTGGGCCTTATTAGTTATTCTTATTAAATAATATATTAATACAATAAATCTTCATTCTGTTTGCCATTTTTAATATATACTGTGTGTTAATACTGAGTAAACACATTTTATCAAATAAAGAGTACATTCTAAAATGTATCTGTTTTGTCTCTCTATATTTTATTATGTTATTTTAATCAAGTAATGATTTGTCAAAAAGTAATTTACTACATTCAGAATAAAATAAAACATTGCAGGAGTGAAGGAAGTAGTAAACTCCTAGCTTGTACATCTTCCCCATGGTGTATTGTGGGAAATGAACCATCATCGAGTGTACTTGAAATGTACAGTTGAAATTAGAGTGCATCGTGTGTAAGAATGAGTGGCTCACCCAGAATTCGGACACTCCTACAAAATAGTGAAAACTCGAAACTGTGCACTATATAGTGGATAGGGGGCGGGTTCAGATACAGCGAGTGTTCCACGATCAGGGTTGGTGCCCTACGTAGGTTGTGTACTCTGGTATTGGTAATTAATGCACATCATCACAGTATTAAGATGTATCTCTGGTGATCCGATCACGTGGTCAGATGAGACACATCACTGTTGGTTGCAGAAATGCATCTCCTGTGAGCACTTGTGACATATAGCATCACTACATCATAAATTAATAAACCGTAAACATGTCACAAAAGACAAAGAAGCATGGAAAAATGGTGCACCAGGTACAGCTAAATTGTAATCTACTTTAAATGCACACTAAGACACTGCAGAATATCCGTAAAGATCTCGTATATGTAAGCTCTTTTTACCTATTTGAACAGTTTAAACTCTTGATTTAGAGCTGTGGTTGATTGACAGATAAATTGTGGCACTTTGCTGCATTGTGCACGGTGTTTACAGCGTTTCACATGTTTTTGACTACCTCCGTATGTGTTTTTTGTGATTCGATCACAAAAGTTTTGCACCCCATTTACACCTGTATATAGTGCTGATTACATCATCGGATCATCCGAATCACATCCTAATACCAGCTGTAAATGGGGTCTAAATGACCGCTGCCTACATTAGCGAATGCTACAGGACGACTTCCGGTGGAAGTTCATCCAACATCCGTTTCCCCAGTAAGACCCCCATGAATAAGGTAGATAGCATATGATCTATTTTCGCTGTGGTATTGTTTTTGAGAATCATGACATTTTACTGTTAATGGTACCAGCTACTGAAATTTTGGTATTGTGACAACCCTAGCATGAGGAGTATGGGGTAATTTGGTAGCAATTTACAAAAAGGTTGTATTCATTAACATTAGTTAACTATGTTAGTTAACAAGAACTATAAACAAGCAAGACTTTTACAACACTTAATCTTCATTTCAACATATATTTTTCATTAAAACTATTTATTTTGATAAATTGACCTGAACCCCGAGATTACTAAATAATTTTGAAATATATTGTTAATTGTTAATTCATGATACCTACTGCATTTACTAATCTTAACAAATATAACCTTATTGAAAAGTGTTACCAGCACTTTTATGACACTTTTAGTGCTTTTGCATCCATTGAACTTGACAGCCCAGTCCTCATTCACTTTCATTATATGGAAAAGAGTGGGCACTTCACTTTTTGAATTAAATGTGACAGAATTTTCATCTTTGGATTAACTATTACTTCAATAGTATTGTCTCTTGTAAAGCAAAGAGAGGGTGCATTGCAGTTGCTTAAACGAGTCATTACCAGATACTTCTGCTCATGCCCACCACATTGCCTGCTGGGGTCACTTCTCAAAATCCCCAAAAAAAGAACCTAATTGGCGAGTTATTTCTCTTGGCTCAAAACCCAAGTCTTTCTGCAACAAATCTGCCTCTGGGGTACAGTTATAGCTTGCTTTAGTGAACTGCATTCTCTCATGAGGTAATACGAAGCATTAGGCTTGGCAGAGAAAGTCATGGAAAATAGATATCTAAAGCTGGTAAGTTTTTCCATACTGTGTACAATTCTATGTACAATGGTCTACATAAAGTCACATAACCTCCACCAGCAAACATTAATTAACAGGTATGAATGCTAAGAGGGCAATGACTGTAATTTACCTTGATGTGATCTTGGCTTACTGGTTGTTTTGACAATTACAGGAATATGTCCAAATATCATATTTTGCTTATTTGATCTATGTTGGATAATTAATGTTTCCCCCTGATGTCATTAACAGTGAGGCAATATGGTTTTTGTTTAATGACCAGATAATTGAGCAGGCACTTTAAAGTACCAGTACATTTTTGTTGGCAAATTACCTCACTAGCTAGCTTTTGACACAACATTTGTTAAATTGCTAGATCTCCTGACGGCATTGTAAAACAAATCTCTGCTAGCGAGTTTGAGGTTAAACACTGGCTGTAATTTGTATCCTTCTTATTAAAATTATATGCAAATTATTAGGTCATAAATGTACTACGCATGAAATGGAAAGTGGGATATGAACTCAACTGTCCAGATGATTTATTATGCAATAACTGGCAATGGTTTGCTATAAGAGTCCCTTATCTTATGCACAGACTGGAAATTGTGCTTCATTTAATGTACACTACTGAGCAAGAGCGTTTACTGTGTGAGTGAGTGTGGAGCGGAGGGGGGCGGGGCCTGGCTGGAATGTCACACGCCCGGTACCCAATCGGCCTGATGGGGGCGCGAGAGGGATAAAGGCGGCCGGTGACGATGGTTCGAGAGAGAGAGAATTACGGGCATGTCCGTCATGTGTGTTTATGTTTGTGCTTTTGGTTTAAGTTTTCATAAAATTATTTATATTGACAAGCCGGTTCTCACCTCCTCCTTGCCCATCTTAACCTCCTTACAGCAGCCCTTTACTTCTTATACAAAGGTTTAAGGATAGTTTATTTTGGGAGCAACTCAAAACTCCATCTGTACAAATCATCCATTTTCCTGGACAAATTGATCTAATATGGAAAATGTCACTCATTTAGTGCTTTCCCTGTAATAGATAAGATGAATATTTACCATAATTACACTGAATAAAACAAAATCAACCTAGTCTCATGGAATAAAGGTTACTACAATTAAATTTGCAAACTAACTTTTTCATAAAACTGTCTAAGAATTCATATAAAAATGTCCAAAAATGGTAAATAAAACCCAACAAACTGACATACCATCAAGTTTTCAGAATGGAACTAGAAACGTAGCCAGACGAACAGCAGAGCGGCATAAATGAATGTAAACCACAACTTATGACTATTTGGGTGCTAATACTCCCAAACCTGGGATTAGCTCTGGAGACAGAGGAGATGAAAAGGAAAACATTTACAGAGAAGAGGGCCTCTGTCAACAGACGGTACTGGAAAATGATTTTAGGTTTGGACTGCAGCGTCAGCACATTCTTTTGCAACTGGCACTATATTTGAAACATCATACTACCTTGTTTCCTCAGCAGATTCATGGATACCTTGGACAGTAGCCTCTCTCAGAAGACTGCTTTATGTTCATTAGTCTGTCCTAGCGTCCTTAGCTAAACTCACATTGCTGGTTTGCTACACCTGGTAGCAGGACCTTGCCACACACTGCATCAATTCACTCAAATGAATGTAATTTCTTATACATCTCAGTGTTCCCCACATCTCTTTGATAAATTGTTCAAGTGCTTTCTAAAAAGGTTCCAAAACTTTCTCACATTTGAGGCAACATTTACATTGATTTCACATCATGCACACAAGCATAATTTTATCAAAACAATGGATTTTGCCAAAAAAAATAAATAAAAAAAACATGGTTGCACATTTATTTAGGGTGACCAGATGTACCTGTTTTCTAGGGACAGTCCCCGGAAATGTCCCTGCTATGTGAAAATACACTATTGAAGCCTACCGGCAAAAAGGTTATTCGCGTGCTGTTTATTTTGACCAACAGAGGGGGCTGCTCACTGTAGCAGTCATTCGTCTTCCTTTCAGATTACTTGTTCACGCCAGTTTTGCCATTAAGAACAGGACCAGTAAGTAAACCTTTGCAGGGTGAACTTCGACAGCGGCGAATGAGAGATCACGGCACATATTTTCATATACACATTTGCTCCAAGACTAAAATAAAAAATCCAATATTATATTTGAATGACTTTCCAGAGTTCAAAAATAGAGAGCGGTGGACAGTGCCAGTCCTATCCCATTTGGCACCCTAGGCGAGCTATGCATTACTTTTACACAAAAAAAGTGCAAATTAACACAATACATCGTAATGAGTATAAACCCAAACTAGCAAAACAAGAAATTTGCAAGTGCATGTTATGGCTTAAATAGGCATCATAAGTAGGGTATCACTATATACAGGAACAACTTTAATGTAAAGTGCACGTAAACCAAGTTAAGTGGTCTAAGATGTTAAATAAAAGGCACACTGCCCTATCTATGATCTATGCACTTTGTACAGTATATTTCACAGCAGACACATTTATAGGCTTTCATCATTACTGGTGAGTCTGGGGCCCATCAAGTACACAATCTATTGTACTATGTAGGGGGGGTTTAAAATAATTTATTTTATTTATTCATTTAGCAAAAACCACCAAATCATATATCATGGGCCTATATCAAGCAGGGGCAGACTGGGAAGAGAAATCAGCTGTGGATTTTACATAGAAAGTTGGAGGCGGGGGCTGTCCTTTTCTGCATATCGCTGCCCCCTTTGGCAAATTGCATCAGGGATCACTTCGATAGTCTATGGCCATGTTCACAATGTCATACTATCCATTCTACTCTCACTTTTTTCCAAACACGGATATAACAGGAACCGTAAAAGTAGTATGGTAGTAAGGCATTTAGTACACTGTCTATTCTACAGTGATCTGTGGGGGGCGCCACTACACATCATTGGAAAACATGGGGTGTATTTTGTTTGACACAGATTGAACATGTACTTATTGGCTCGGTAGATCAGCGCCCTCGAAGCGATGCCGCTCTAGGCGCTCACCTATATCTCCAGATGGGTTGACATGCCCTGGCGGTGGATTAAGACATTCAGATGGGAGAAGATGCTAAATTTACTGTCACTCTCTAAGCAGCTGTAATAGAAACCCCCTCACAGCTGTGGTAATTAATTTTTTAAAACTAATTCCAGGGTAATTTAACACAAAGCATAATGTTATAAATTTACACTCAAAATGTAAAAAACATCAAATATAAAAAAATCAAGAGCTATACACTGATAAATAATGCAGAAACACGTCATCGCAGCCTGTGAAAAAGGTCTATGGTTGTGTCTCGTTTTGAAGGCTGCAGTATACCAACATTTTCCTTTACACAAGTATCGTTTAAACGAGATGGCTTTCATAGGACGAATGGAAAAGGAACGTAACATGGTTGTTATAACAGCACACCACTATTTAACAAGTGTGAGCACTTTGAGTGAGAAGGGAACAAAGTCCCTTTAGAAGGGAATGTATGAGAATTATAAGGATGTAAAGAGAAAAGGAAATAGATTTTTCTGGTGTACTTTTAATCTAATACTTTATTTTAATTATATATTAATATAATTATACATATTATATACTCAGCACCCATCTACTGAGGTACTTCAACTTGGGAATTAGCAAAGGGTTGTGGGTTGTGAGTTGTGAGTGCACACGAAGGATACACCCCATGCATCCACCGTATTCCCGTGAAAGAAGGTCGCATTCGAAGGCTGCATTCAAAGTGTCCTACTCGCTTTAATGAAATGAGACAGCCTCGATGACATATGCAGCCGACAAATGCGACCTCCGGAGGATGCAGCCTCCTAAACGAGACACAGTCTAAATGTGATGCCCCTGTTCTACCCGCTCCTTATGGGACTCGAACCGGCATCTCCAGCATGGGAGGTGGGTGTGCTAACAAGAAGGCTAAAGGCTACATACAGCCTTTTGCGTTAGTCGCTAGTGCACCACTTGAAGTCAGGAGAGTGAGGTTTATACACATGGCACAGATATCTATCAGCAAGCCACCCTTACTTATAGACCTTATTCACGCTAGCGCCATCTTTGATTTTTAATGGGAATGATAACGAGGCTGTGAGGGATGGGCTTGATTTTGGAAAAATCAAAGATGGCGCTAGCATAAATAAGGTCTATTGAAAAGAAGCATCATCCTTAAAAGCTTTGTGGTTCGGCACATACTAGTTATGTTATAAAGAAGTTGTTTTGCTATGTATTATATAAAATGAATGCATTTAAAATAATAATGCAACATTAATAGCATGGAAAATAAATAAAATGTATAATAAAGTATCTGCAAAGAACAACAATAAATTTAAGCCATTACATTACAGCATGAAATACATTGTGCCCTGCTGGGAAACAAGTGACTGAAAAGAAGCATTATAAGGCATAAGATCAGTGGGTAAATCTAAATCTTCAAAAAAGATATGATAGGTGTAGGTGAGAAACAGATCAAATTTGAATTATTTTTTACTATAAATCTCCTCCCTGCCCAATATATGTGATATGGCCGAAGAATGCAAATCATCTGTTACTTTTATGCTTCCTTAATGTGCTTTTGGAGTTACAAAATATTGGTACCCATTTACATGCATTGTGAGGACCTACTGAGTTGAAATATTCTTCTAAAAATATTAATTGTTTGTGTTACGAAGAAAGTCATACACATCTGGGATGGCATGAGGGTGAGTAAATTATGAAAACATTTACATTTTTGGGAGGACTATCCTTTTATCTACTCCACAACACTGGATGAAATAAAAAATAAAAAAATCATTTATAAATGAATATACTTCTTTCAACCACTCCATCAGAAGATATTTGTCCCCCAACCACCATTACCACATGTTTAGTATTGTTGGATTTTGGGCATCATAGTTCGCAAAAGGTACATCTATGTTGCCTTCAAAAAATGACCAGATGAAGGCATCTTAGTAACAGGATGTTATACAAACATTGGTTTTGGACATACCTTGACGCCTTCCTACCTCCGTATACTCCCTAAGAAGGCAGCATTTTTCAGCTTTCAAACACAGCCCATATGTCAAACAACATGCTAACAGTAGTTAAAGTATGGCTGGGTGCCCAGCAGGATCACCTGCTTACTTTGTCATCCCCTTTTGCAGTATCATATAAATTAAAGAGCAAACTTCCCTGCGATGATCTATTACTCTAAATGTTCTGAGGATGAAATTCGTTTTGACGTACTTTTGGAAATGAAATTGATCCACCTCTGGCATTAAAGTTTCTCTTGGCTATCTGTTTGAAAAATATTTTATTACAGCTAATAAAAGTTCTCTTCTTTTTCCCTTCAGTCTTAGTTTGTGATTAGTACCTCTGAAACAGAGCTGTGGTCAGTGGCCCAAACTCACCCTGCTATTATACGGAGCTGCAAAATGCCAAGTAGGCAGCTCACCCTCGCTTTCAATAAGGGGTTATTCTGAGGAGTCATTCTTTAAACACAGACATGTTTATTTCTGAAGTGTATATTTAGAAAGCAAATTTTATATGGTAAGAGCAGATAATTTGTGTAGCCTAGTGAGGTTTTTAAGGGTTAGTTCACCCAAATATTAAAATTCTTTCTTTCTTCCATAGAACACAAGGAAATGTTTGGCAGAAAGTAGGGCACTGACAGCCTTAGTCACCATTCACTTCTATTTTGTTGGAAAAAGATTAAATGATAGAATGGTGATTGTTGACTGAAGCTGTCAGTCCCTGATATTTTGCTTTTCGGTTCCATGGAACAAAAAAAAGTTATTCAGATTTGGAACAACAAGAAGAAACATAATCAATAAATTATAAGTAATACTGTATAAATCATTCATTATTCACAAAAATACAAACAAAAAAACATGACTGGGAAAATAACATAAATTACTTATGACAGTTTTCCTCTTTTACTGGCCTAAACCTTTTGATTAACTCTATGCATTGTCTGATTGGATGAAAGAGCCATTAGCCTTTGACCCCCTTTTTGGCATTTTAGTGTTTTAACAGCCCCCTTATGTGTCTCCAGTGACTGCACGCTATAAATTGGTACCACAAGGCAGCTATCTTACTCCAGGACTACCCACGTTGCATTACTCAAACAGGAAATCTGATCTGAGAAGTTCCAAATCATGATATTTCCTGTTTCAGCCTTTATACCTGTAGCCATTCAAAGGATGGCTTGGTGTTCTGTATGAGTGTATTGTTTTCATCCATCTGAATATTTCCAGATAACTACTGTGACTGTGGATGTATCAGGCAACTTCATGTAGGCCAACTGGGGGAGAGGTGGAAGACTGACAGTGAATTGAGGAATAGACTGGGCTTAAAATGATCCCAAGGCAGTGGTTCCTTAGTCTAACTGTTTAAAGGAGCCAAAGTCTTATAGCAAGTCAGCCCACTCGGCGGCCATCTTTGGAATGCCCTCGTGCAGCTATTTTTATGTGTAAAGAAGCGGCATACAAGAGCAGCTCCCTTTCTTCTTGAATGGGGAAAGATTGAAATCTTCAATACAGTTGGTCAAGATTACGATCAAAAAACATTTTTCAAATCAACAGTAAAATCTGACAACAACGGAATCATAAATTGTGCTTCTTTACTTCAGATTATGGTTAAAAACACAATTTCCCCATCTTATATAGCTAATGTGCATGCGTGTTCTCGAGTTGATTGACAGGCATTGTCTGTATCTGAAAGGTGATTGGCTCTTTTACCTGTTAGGAGGAACTTCCTTTCTAGATACATTGACAGTTGGGTTTTCCAATTTCTCCCATTTATTTAACAGAAGTTATCCGTCTCTGCTAAACAGATTTAAAGAAAAGGAGGGACAAGTCTAAATTAATTGTTGTTGTAACCATTCAATTCATTTTTATTTTATGGAAAAATAGAGTCATACAGGTTTGGAAAGACTAAACAATGACATAATTTACATATCTGGGTGAACTAGCCCTTTAAAAGTCTAATGGGCTGGGTTAACTAAACACCCTAACATGTTGGGTTAGATTTTAACCCATTAAACAGTATGTTTTAAAGCTACCCAGATTGGGTTTTAGAGTGTTGAAATGTTGGAACAGAACAAAAGTATGCAGTCCAATGTGTAATCCATGACAAATGCATCTTTAACTAAACATATCTGTTGAACATATGTAGGAATATGTCATGCAATGCTTGTTTTGATTTTTTTACATTCTATCGGTCTTGGAGATTTGTATTTCTGTGAATAATTCAACTCAGCTGTAATGATTCTTCATTCTCCACATTGAGCTGTGGTCTCTGTTTTATTCATTAATGATACCAAGAGAGTGCGTCCACAGCCTTGCTTGACTCCTTTCCTGGTATGCCAGCTTCTTAGCCATGCATGGTACAACAGTAATTACAAACCCAGATTTTGGACATATGTGATCCCCTTCAAAGTGTGGTTGAGCCAAACCAGATTGATTGCTTTGATATACAGACCAGGTTAGAAAGTCCTAAATGCCAAAAAAAGAAGCATATGTAGGTCATTTTCCTTGGTAATAACTTGACTATGAAAGTAAATGTTCCCTTAAGAGGCCATTTAAAATGGGTTTCACATACTATGAAATATCTGAAAGTGTTCCTTGAGTTCTCCTCTGTGGCCACTATGTATGTAGTGTAACATCACAGGTTTCTTTTTCTAAATTCTTTGCTCTCTCACAATCTTACATCTATAAAAGGTAAAATAAAGAATAGAGTTTGCTTTCTTAAGGCCATGGAAATCATACTGTATATGGGTATGGATAGATGTTACTATTCGTGCAAACTGCCAAACCAAGAAAGATGATTTTCAAGATTTCCACATGAGGTTTGATAGTTCCATGAGATACTGACAGTGTAATTTTAAGTTATCAAGGGATCTCCTATTGGCACAATTCTTTTTTGAGCTGTTTTTCATCATATTTAAAATCATTGCTGCTCACTGTTTCCATATCATTGCTTTCAAAATAGCTCTTGTGGAGACCAGGGTTTCCTGACCACAGAGGTTTCATAGCTACTGCTGCCCTGCTGGATATTCTGGAGAATGTCTGAGATGGTCATTGGACTGGATTTGACAAGATAAAGGCAAGTGTAGCTGACAGAAATGGGGGGGGCTAATGAATATTAATTAGATTGTGCTGATGGTGTGAAGTTATCCTAGACATCCTCAATGAGATATCAAGCCTTAAAGGGATAGTTCACCCAAAAATGAAAATTCTCTCATCATTTACTCACCCCCATGCCATCCCAGATATGTATGACTTTCTTTCTTGGACTTAACACAAACAAAGATTTTTAGAAGAATATTTGTGCTCTGTAGGTCCACACAATGTAAGTGGCCAGAACTTTTAAACTCAAAAAGCATATAAAGGCAGCATAAAAGTTATCCATACGACTCTAGTGGTTAAATCCATATCTTCAAAAGCGATATGATAGGTGTGGGTGAGAAACAGATCTATATTTAGGTCCTTTTTTACTATAAATTCTCCTTCCTGACCAGTAGTTGGCGATATGTATGAAGAATGCAATCGCCAAACACAAAAGAATAAGAATGTGGAAGTAATGGAAATTTATATTTAAAAATAATTTCTCACCCACACCTATAATTTCTGAAGATATGGATTTAACCACTGGAGTTGTTTTGATTACTTTTATGCTGCTTTTTGGACCTTCAAATTTCTGGCCACTCTTCACTTGCATAATGTGGACCTACAGAATTTAAGTAGGCCAAAAGGTTCCATCTCCCATGCTCAAGGCTCAGTCACATTTACCTTTGAACTGCGAAATTCAGCGGTTGAATCACGGTCATCTCAGTGGGAATCAGCATGATCAGGTATTTCACTTGATGGACTTCCAGCCGCGAAGATATTTCCCTATGCAAATTTTGTGTGGTGTTGAAATTTGGTGAAATTTGCTGCAGAAATCATTGCATTGCTTGGTTTGGCAGTGATCTCTGTGAGGGCAGTGCTTCATATATATTAACACTGAATAATCACAATGGATGTGGAAATTAATTTAGCATAGAGTATAAAGTGTAGCATAAAAGGAGGCTGCTTGAAAAGTCATTTTTACCCACGCCTGCAGAATTGCGCTATGCAAAGGATAAATGTGACCGAATGTAATAAGTCCTATTTTATGATCCACTGCAATTAATGCATCATCTCAATGGTTCTGTCATTATAACATATTAGTCTTCTTTGTGACATTCACTGCCTATGCCTCTCTTCTGCGGTTTTGCAGTTTTTGGTGACTGATGGACGTCCCTGTAATGTTTGTGATATGTTATCCTAGTGTCAGATCCAGAATGACGCTGTGTTTAGGGGAGCCAAAATGGAAAACACCTGCGCTGATCCTAGTAAAGCACTGTCTGGTAGAAAAGTCTCAACATCTAATTTCGTCTGACCTCGCCAAAGACTGTGGATGATTCTTAATGCCTTGTCCCTTTCTATCACACTCTAATACCCTTCTTTCCTTGGCCCCCCTTTTTTATTTGAATATCATATGGAAAATATCTCTTTTCCCCACAGTGAGGACAGAAAAAAGAGTCTGGATTCTTCCACAGCAGTAGTGGTGATTGATAGAGATGTAACTGTTTTCATCTTAAAATGTTGGACAAAACAAATAGCTATAAATCTTCCTGTGTGCAAGCAGGGAGACAGTGGCCCGGGAGAAAGCAGGGAAGAACACAGTGAAAACTTTATGGCAGCAACAACGTTAATGGCAGCTCTGGATGATTCCACCGGCCCAGCAGAATCAAACTCAATGTGCTGATGCCAGTAAATGGTGATTTCATTCATCTACCTTAACAGATTGATTTCTCTTTAAGTAACAGCCTTAGTTACCTTCCAATTTGGCATACTATAATGCTTACATATTGCTATAGTTTAACATATGGTTGAAACATCATAACAGTGTTTTATTTATTTTTCCTACATATTCAAACAAGCAACTGTCTAGTCTAAACACGGCCTGGAGTTTGTTTGGTTTGTACCATCTAAGTTTCAGAACAGTGCGTGAGTCATTTACATATGTGTTTCTCTGGAGAGAAGCATCTGAAGTTTACAAAGGAGAAATTCATTTATTTCTGTCTGGAAATGCACACAGAGCTCTGACTTCCACAAGTGCAGAACAGGAAGGCAACAGGGGAACATCGTATTTTTCCTCTATAGCTTCCTAAATTTTATTGTGTACCGAAAGTAAATTGTCATATGGTTGAACCACTTTTGCTAAACCATTTTGTGAAAATCAATGCCAGATCATCCTTGGTCATCAAGACTTATTCTTCCCTTGTGAAAAAGCTGTTGAGACACAACAAGCCTACATCAATGGAATTTTAGGTCTTCTACTTGTCTTGCCAAAATGTGCCTGTAATTGAGATGAAATGTCTGTTGTTGGATGCTTCAAGATCACTCAATCAAGTGAGATTTGTTCCATGAAAAACAACCAGAAGATGATTTTATTGACGCACAAATGTGATTTCTTTCAACAGTCTGTGATTACTCTTTGACAACTAATCACTAAAAACAAGCCAGATTTTAAAAGGAACAATGGATATTTCATGGTCGACTCCTGGAGCTCTCAGCTTCCACTGAGGGCTTAGGTTTTAATGAAATCTCAAGGCCTGTCTCTTGTGCTGTTTAGAAAGAGCTTGGCATGATGAACAAAGTCCTGTGTGATGTCCTCACAGTTTCAAAATAAGTAGCAATCCTTTGTAATGATCTGACCCAAAGGTCCAGGAGAACGGAAAGGACCTTTAATGGGTTTTTATTTATTTTGTTAAGCTCCCACACTCAAAGACAATGACTAGAAAGATGAGATTTCCTTTTGTTTATATCTACAGACTGTAATGACTTACAGATGTGTCCTTTATTCATCTGTGTATTAAAAAAATGGTAACAGAGTCAGAGACATAGTCTGGTGGGCTGTGCATGCACTTGTGTGCGAGTGACCCATGTTTGATTCCAATTTGGGTCATTCCCCCTCATTATACAGGAGAGCTTCACTGAGCTGTATAATTGAAGTAAAAAAGCTTTAAAAATAAAATGTTAAGAGCACACTGAAAAATTAGCTTTTTTCTATTTTCAAATGTTTTAAGCTAAGTGGTTGCGCAAAATTGATTAATCTACATTTGAGATGTATATATTCTCAAATAGTTAACCTACTCAATATCTTTTAGTCATAACAGCTATATAATAAAATCACAACACTTATATTGTGTAAGTAAATCAACCAGGTCTAGTCAAATTCATTCTACACAAATGAGACTCTAAATTACTATATTAATGTGTGAACTCACCAACAAGACACCAACTGCACCACAATTTATAATATACTTACAAATAATTTAAGTAAATAATGAACACAAATTAAAAGGAACACTAATCTCCATGATGGTAACGTCAAATAAAACACCATAATTTATAAAACCATTAAAAACATATTCACAAAACAGCATGGATAGAACTAAACAGAACCGTAATCACAACTACAAGCCTTATTAATTATCATCAACATTTTTTTACCCACACCACATAAGCCACCATACCTTGCATGGGCCAAAATAATTAAATTTTCTTATTGACTTTAAATATTTGACATTCATTCAAAACACACAGGATACATTTAAAAACTATTTATTATTACTGAATAAAATGAAAAACATAATAAAATTAATGAGGTCAATAAAGAGCTAAATCTGATTACATACAAAGTACGAAGGGCAGAGTAATTTTTTCAGTGAATTGAAATGATAAGAAGGAATAAGGTTATTCAGAACCAATATCATATGAATCTAATTACAGTACACACACCAGTTCTAAGTTAGAATCGGAGTTCTTGCTCAATGAATTTGAGGTGGAAAATCTGCAAAATGAATCCAAACAGATCTATCTGTCATGCCATAAATAACCAAAATATGGCAATGCTGAGTTAAATTTGAAAACGGATTGTGCTTACTTGTGCCTGCGTCATGTGGGCAAATGTTCAAAACTAAAATTTAATATAGGAATATATTTCATGGTGCCCATAATTTAGAAGTTATGTAACTGAGTGATAGGTTTAGCTATTTAGTCCTCTTAGAGGACTGGAAAAGATAAAAATTATAAAAACATATCATGTCCGAATGGATGACATGCACGACTGCATAATGATGATGCTAATGTGGTAACCTGACCAGGAAATTGTGAAAAACTTTATATACCCTGAAATCACCCCCATACTGTTGATGTTGAATTACTGACAAGCGCTATCCCCCGTCAGCCTTTTTTTGCATCAGTTCAACTATGATGACCTTTCCCTTTGCCGTAATAAACAACATTCCAGACCTGGGTTCTGTTTAAATAACTAGGAAGTCATTGCATTCGCATTAACAATTTTGACAACGATTTTGAGGTCGCATTTTGCTCTAAAATCTCATTTTTACTCTACTAACGATTAGTTTTAGTTTTGGAGTTTGGGTTAGACAATAGTGTTAATAAAATATGCATTCCTGTTGAATCTATTACATAATTTACTGATACGAATAGAACCTGCTTGTGGGAGACAGAGATTTGTGTTTTGGTAAGCACAGATACTTTCAGCAGCAGAATTTTCAAATTGTGACCTGTCTGAAAATGTTCTAATTGATAGAATATGGCACTAGTAATGCCAATGTCATGGATATGATTTCAAGGGATCACATAATCTGATAAAATGTATACCTAGTATGCACTGTGAGTTGCTTTGGAAAATGCAAATGTAAATCGATAAGCTAAAAATAGAATAGAATAAAAATGAATAATGATTTTTTTACTATGAATCAAGTTAAGAACCTGCTGAATTATAATTCGCTTTGTGGAAGTAGCAAACCAGACCCTTAAAAAAGTAAGCATGGCAGGAGCAAAGAATTGTTAGGTTCTCCTGAGTCATGCTGACCAGTGCCTGACAGATTTTTGCTGTCTTGTTTCTTCTCCTGTACAGGACAAAGTGCTTTTCAAGAGGGGGTTGGGACTCACAGCATGTTAAAGTAATCATATCTCGCTTGTGGACCTTACCACAGCCTTGGGAGTTCTCTCCAGGGCTTTTCCCGAGTTACTGGATCTGGGGCAAAGTTGCAGGCGCTCAACATGCATCTCCATCGTGCCTCTTAAACCTGTCCGCCTGTCAGAAAGATGGGGGGGGAAAAATCACTGCTTGTGTCCTGTTCTAGACTGTTCTGTACTTAGGATAACATGATTACTGCCTTGAATCTTCCTTGTCAAACCACTCAAAGCTTACATCATTTTATAATGCAATAAGCTATGGTTGATTTGAGGGAATAAGGTGAAAACCAAGAGTCTTGGTGCAGGGTTTGGTCTGGTGCACAATAATTTTTCACCCTGTTAAGACATTGAGAGCATGAGATGTTCTGATCATAAGGGGATTGCCTGCAGTGTGTGAATGTGCCAACATGGCTGTCGTCCCCCTCGGTGTGAAAGTTACTCAATATAAATGCAAGCCAAGCCAAATTGATATTTATCCAACAAACACCTCTTCGGATCCAAACAGAAGTCAGTACCAGCTTTTCAGTGGAGGACAAGGCTCTGGAAAGGTTTGTGGATTGGTTTAGTGCATTCGAGTGCATTTTCTATCACTAATATTCTTTTAAATATTCTAGGCTGCATTTACTAAAAAAATTTTTTGCTGAGCTAATGAGCCAATGCAGCAAAATTACTGAGCATGTTGTGAAAACTTTCATTGCATGCAATCCATTTAAAAGTTGACTTAATCCATTCCCATTAGGACAACATAATTTTTGTTTGTAAACGTTGCTGAAATTGGGGGGGGGGGTCCACTTATGTTAAAACTGTTATTTTGAGCAAGATGAGAAAATGGAGAGACTTGTTCTTGTTTAACATTCTGTTATGTTGGGATTTAGGAGAGTTTCTGTTAAATTGAAGTTTAGATGTTGCCATGTTGGTGAAGAGTGGAGCTTTTGTTTAGGTTTAGAATAAGCTATCCTGCATTAAGGTAAATCTGCATATTACTGTATTCTGTTAGTAGTTTCTGGGTTAGTTTGACATTAGAGATTGTCCGATTAATCATGGTCTGATTATGCCACTGAATTAGCACCAAAAGCTGCAAAAATGTTCATTGATAGTAATTAACAATATCAATATATATTTGTATCCTCACTTTAATATACACATTGTTATTTTGATTATATAATCAAGTTAAATGAGGGAATAAAATAATGTAATGCTAATTTAACAAATTTAACACATAGACAAATTAATTGTGTTTTGTGAAAGTTATATGAATGTTTCCAATCACATGAGATGAAGACTGTACTCAAAATAGTTTTCTATAAAAAGTGTTTATTCTACATGGTGCGGGTCACCCCTTCAGTGTATTTTGCCATGTTAAAATGACATGACCAGCGATGTTTCGCTAAACAACAAAGAGAATCCTCACGCTAATTGGCTGCTGCCAGCTACACTTGGCTATACATAGAGCAATGTTGTTTGGTGATGCAAAGAGTGAAGAGAACACAATGTGACATATTTAGTATCGCACTTTAGCAGTGCAGACAATGGGATATTCAGTAGCTGTACTGCTGACGAAGCAAAACAGTTTTGAAGCAAGAAGACAAAAATGCAAAACAATCAGTGTAAACATCCGTACAGCATACACAAGTAGGAAAGATTTGATGATTGATTAAAAACCTAAGTGGTGATGCCAATTTTGCTTATTTTTTGATGGAATCGTAAGGAATTATTAATTGTTTAGACCACTTTCTAAAATAGTATCAGTGGAATTTACAGAAAGCTCATACAATTGTCCCTCTATCTTTTTAAATTATGTGTGAAGTCAATGTATGTTTTAATGGAAAGTTTTCAGCTGTTTACAAACGCAACCGGAAAGCAATGTGTAATTTAATTTTCTTCGTTATCACCGCTTTAGTAAGGGGGACCCATTTGTTTAGTGCAAAGTAGCTTGGCACAGCGATTGTTGTGGAATTTGTGTAAACCATGACTTTGGTTGCTTGGAAACAAAATAAGTTCACCAAATATAGGAATAGGCAATTCTAATCTTTCCTATACCATGACATTCTGTATCGCTAGTTAAGTGAGGTTTATTTTATGCTAAGCAGTTCTCTAAGAGGTAATAACTGTCTTTAGAAATTACCTGACATAGACAGTCTCAATAAATAGGGACAATAATCATCTGCCCTTAAGGGGAGGTACTACAAGTGAATAGGTAAAAAAAACACCTGTTATTCTATCAGAATTTAAAATGACCAGATGAATATAGATATAAAGAATATAAAGATTTTTTTGTATTGACTTTTAGTTCCCCCACCCCCCATGAATATATGCAAATTAAGTATTATCTCATTAAATATGCACCAATTTGCGTATTACGTAAAACACAATATTGACATGATAGATGAAGTCAGAACTTGTTGATTTGTTTTAATGTGATCAATAATTAAGTGGTTGGTAATCTACAGAGGCTTTTGTCAAAATATTGTTCTCTTTTGTTAAAATACACTTGGCACATGTTAAAAAACAAGATTTTCACCTATTTATTTGCATATAATACCACATAAAAGGAAAATGACACAAGATATAAAAAAATCCCTCTGAAGATTTGTAGCTAATCCAAGTAGGAAGCAGTATGTAGAATTATGTGGCTTTACTTATTATAAGACATGAGTTGTCAAGCTCGGCATTTGTGCAAAATGTGATTTTGAGAAAATCGGCATTAAAAACTTTAGAAATGTTTTCCATAAACCGAACAAGTTATATTGTACAATTTTATTTACAATTCAAAGGTTACATATAATATACAAATAAAACATAGCATGTAGTTCTATACATGGGAAGGTCCAAGGTCAGAAATTAATAATTGTATCATTCTGTATTTATCTCCGACTCCTATTTCTTATTTATTTTACTTGGCAAAGGTTGTGTAAAGTTATAGAAGCAAAGAAATATATATATATATATATATATATATATATATATATATATATATATATATATATATATACATACACTCACCTAAAGGATTATTAGGAACACCATACTAATACTGTGTTTGACCCCTTTCGCCTTCAGAACTGCCTTCATTCTACGTGGCATTGATTCAACAAGGTGCTGAAAGCATTCTTTAGAAATGTTGGCCCATATTGATAGGATAGCATCTTGCAGTTGATGGAGATTTGTGGGATGCACATCCAGGGCACGAAGCTCCCGTTCCACCACATCCCAAAGATGCTCTATTGGGTTGAGATCTGGTGATTGTGGGGGCCATTTTATTACAGTGAACTCATTGTCATGTTCAAGAAACCAATTTGAAATGATTCGAACTTTGTGACATGGTGCATTATCCTGCTGGAAGTAGCCATCAGAGGATGGGTACATGGTGGCCATAAAGGGATGGACATGGTCAGAAACAATGCTCAGGTAGGCCGTGGCATTTAAACGATGCCCAATTGGCACTAAGGGGCCTAAAGTGTGCCAAGAAAACATCCCCCACACCATTACACCACCACCACCAGCCTGCACAGTGGTAACAAGGCATGATGGATCCATGTTCTCATTCTGTTTACGCCAAATTCTGACTCTACCATCTGAATGTCTCAACAGAAATTGAGACTCATCAGACCAGGCAACATTTTTCCAGTCTTCAACTGTCCAATTTTGGTGAGCTCTTGCAAATTGTAGCCTCTTTTTCCTATTTGTAGTGGAGATGAGTGGTACCCGGTGGGGTCTTCTGCTGTTGTAGCCCATCTGCCTCAAGGTTGTGCGTGTTGTGGCTTCACAAATGCTTTGCTGCATACCTCGGTTGTAACGAGTGGTTATTTCAGGCAAAGTTGCTCTTCTATCAGCTTGAATCAGTCGGCCCATTCTCCTCTGACCTCTAGCATCAACAAGGCATTTTCGCCCACAGGACTGCCGCATATTGGATGTTTTTCCCTTTTCACACCATTCTTTGTAAACCCTAGAAATGTTTGTGCGTGAAAATCCCAGTAACTGAGCAGATTGTGAAATACTCAGACCGGCCCGTCTGGCACCAACAACCATGCCACGCTGCTCAAAATTGCTTAAATCACTTTCTTTCCCATTCTGACATTCAGTTTGGAGTTCAGGAGATTGTCTTGACCAGGACCACACCCCTAAATGCATTGAAGCAACTGCCATGTGATTGGTTGATTAGATAATTGAACTAATGAGAAATTGAACAGGTGTTCCTAATAATCCTTTAGGTGAGTGTATATATATATATATATATATATATATATATATATATATATATATATATATATATATATATATATATATATATATATATATATATATATATTGACAAACTGAACAAAAATTATTATTTTTTGCCTGTACCTGGCCTTAACTGAAGACGTCTGTTCGCTTGAATTCTGACATTTTTTTTAAGCAAAGCAATTATAATATAGTAGTAATAAATAACTTTATATATTACCTCAAACAAAAAGATTTCCTGATGCAAATCATATTCCAGAGCTGGCGGGGGCAGCAGAAACGATCATGCTGATCCACGTCAATAGATGGCAGTATAGCATCTATCAGCACTGTCAGAAGTGCAACGCTATTTAGAGAATTACTGAATGCCCCTTAAAGTTCATTTTGATTTTGATAGACATTTCCCTAGAGAAAAGGAAAATCTGTTTTAATGATACCAAAATAGCAGACATGTGTGACAAGCAATCGCTTGGTTGTAGATTATTGTAAGAGTGCAAATCTTGTTTCCCTTATCTGTTTGTGTGATCAGCTAGAAGAATTGCCATTTCAAAATAAGAGTTCTGGACGTATTTTGGTGTTGTTTACCCTTAAAATTTCTGTGGTATGCACCAAATCTTATTTTTTTCTGGCTATTATGGGATTTTGTTTGCAAAAACTGCATCTGGGATTTCATTTAATTTGGATTTTCATAGCCTCTATGTTGATGCCCGTCAAAGTAAGGAAAGACTCGGAAAATGTAACATATTCAACATATCGATTTTTACACCACCTTAGTTATCTTTATTTTCAAAATCCAATATCGGTCAACCTATATTTGACATGACTTATTTTATTACGGTTTACTCAGTTTGATTAGGTTTTCTATACACTCAAGTATATTTGAGTAGAGTTCAAATTCATGATAAGAAAACCCACTTCTTATGTTTGGAACCACTTTCAGCCAAATAACTTTTAGTTAGAAAGCAGTTAGATAGATCAACTTAAATTAGATTATTTTGAATTTCAATTATGCTTTCAAATATGTGTCTTAAGTATTTAAAATGATCTAGGATTATCACAACTGGATGACCACATATAAGTATTTTTGGAGAAATATATTCAGGTCACAAGCCTTGATTTAGTTTTTGATTACTGGAGAAGCAGTACTGACTAGCCCATCAAGATGATGTCTTAAAGATGTAAAACCTAAGCCAGGGTTATTAGCGAGATGATTAGAATGTCAAAGCAGATCAAACTTGATTGGTCTTTTTTGCTAATGGGAATGTTTTTGTACAGCTGTGGGATTTTTTTTTTGCCAGGTTTTCCTTCTGACCACACATCTGGGTGATTAAATGAGAAGAGATGGAGAACAAATGGACAATGACCTAAAGCACAAAGTATCTTGCCCAGGCAATCACATGCAACACATTCTCCTGTGGAATTCTGGTTTAAAAAAAAACTTTGCAGATACATTACAAGAGAGCTTTTGTTTGACAGGTGCACCCCATTCCGTTAAGACTTTCTTCAAGGGGTCTCTCATTGGATATTTACAACATCAGACATCAAATGAGAAGCCGGGTAGGCCATACGGATTTCATACTTCATGACTCATACCTGCATTGTGTAAGAAGTTCTGAAGTTATATAACTGGAATTGTAAAGTGAGACTTGGCTTCCCCTTCTTATTTATAATTTACTGTCTACCACTCATAAAAGTAGATTCTCGCCGTTCCAGATTTATGAGGTGCTCAATGAGTTAGTTTTAACCAGTTTAATATGTGAATCTTGACTCAAAGGCTAAACTCTTATATCAGGTAGACTACATCATGTGTTGGCAACATCTATTTTTAATTATGCTATTTGCAGTTCCCTGATTATTTAAGGATGTGAAAGCTCAAAATACTTCTGTGGTAGTAAATCTTTTTAGAATTGTTCATGTACACTAACAGTTTGCAAAGAGTTCTGGAGAAATAACATTATCCACTTTTACACCATCGAAGCGAACAGTTCTCTTTGAAACCGTGCCTTTCTGGGCCACTTGGCATGGTTACGGTTTATTTTTCCACTTTGCACCCACCCAATTAGAACCAAAAAGGGTTCTTCAGCCTGATGCTATAGGTGAAACCTTTTAAGTTCCACAAAGAACCATTATAGCAAAAGTTCTCTTAAAAGCCCCTTAAACCAGTGTTTCCCAACCTTTTTTCTGCCACGGCACACCAATATCCCACCTAGGCTAACCATTGTCAATATTTTTCCTTTTCAAGAACTTGTCCATGTTTTCTGTCCATCTTAGTAGCTTATTTACTTGTAATGTTTGAAATTCGGCTATGTAAAAATGACAAAATCACATAGGTAGGCTATGCTGTGTGAGGTCACAGGTGGCAAGAGAGCTAAATAGGTTATTAAAAAACAAATTTGCTAATCTTCTAATTTGTAGATTTGTTCTTGCAATGCCACAACAAATTACAGGGATGCAAATTCATGAGCTGCGAAAAAGGTAAGAATATCACTGGTCCACAAACCTTTTTTCTGGGGATATTTTTTTTTAAAAGAATAAGCTAAAAGCACCCAGCTATTTTAGTGATTCAAGTTTATCCAAGTTTACAGTTGTGCAGAATTAGCTGCAAAATAAAGAGTATTTTGGTGAGGCTTGCTTCTGTTTCACAAATTTGTGAAATTTTATTAACCGATTAGTTCAGTGACCCCTTCTGGAAATGTCACTAGGTGGCGACAAATGAGCGTCTTATGTGCTATGAGTGAGTCAGTGAATAATTTTGAGTCGTTCATGACCGAAGACTTTATAGTGTTTAAGCATTAAAAGAACAAAGCAGATCTAGAGTCTTCCTTCAGTCTGAGCATTATTTTTCATCCAAAAAGACAACAATAATAGTCTAATAATATTGAGTTTCAATAACGTCCTTACCTTCTCCTTTATTAAAACTCTACTGACTTCAGTATAAGAATTATAAACACAAAGCAGATCTATGGTATCATTTTCCTACAGTAGCCTATTTAAACTGCTGAGCATGACCACAATAATAGACAAATAATAATACATTTGAGTTTTAATAATGTTCTTTCTTTATTGTAAAGCGCAGTAATAAAAGGACTTGTTTTATGTTTCAAGTGTTTTCTGGTGAATTTAAATTAGTTCATTAACTGGGGTCTCTGATATTCTTAAACGATAAGGTCATATTTAATTAAAAGAAATGATGAGACATTCAATGTCTCTTCACAAATTTGGGCAGTTTTTAAATATTTCTTGTCGCTTAATACCCTCAAAGACATTATCGGTGAAGCAAAAACCTGTGTGTGAAAAACACTTTGACGTAAAGTGACGTCAATTTATAGACTTTTCTGCAGCACTGATGCAAGTCATGTGAAAGGCCCTTAACGCATATAAATATCAGTCAATTTTGCACATTAATCATTGCTCTTCACAATCACAAAAGTGTCCGATTATGGTTTCAAAATGGCGAATTTCCCCGAAAGGTGAGGAGTTTGGATCCCTGAAATTATTCTTTTTTTTCATGCATTTATTAATTTTGTGGAATTTGATAATTTTCCGCAGCACACTTGACAATCTTTCACAGCACACTAGTGTGCCGCGGCACATTGCTTGGGAAACACTGCTTTTAACTACTAGTTTTTTGAAGAACCATAGTTCTATCAGAAAGACTAAGATAATGAAAATGTAGAAATACTTATATCATTAGGCATAAGCCCCATCCTACCGTTCAGCTCTCTGATACTCACTTGAACTGTCGGATGCTGCAGGAAGCAAGGACGGCAGGGGAGTGGAGCTTACCCCAAAAGGAAAATAACCTAATTAAAAGCTATTTTTTTTACAGGAATATATTAAGCCTGTATATGACTGTAAAAATATATTACTTTTTTTTTCATACCCTGCATAAGGGTAGGCTAGCTAATGATATTTGCTAAGTGCATGAGCATGTTTGTGCAATATCTTTGCAGATGGGTAAACAATGCTTGAGAATGAGCCATTGCCTTGTGATTGAGCCCTTGCAAAAATGCTTGGGATATTTTGTGCAATACCTCTCCAAATGTACAAACAATAATTGTGTTGAGCCCTCTGATAAGGGCAATGTCGTTTGTGCAAACCCCTGCAGAAGGCAAACAACGTTTTGCAATTGAGCCCTACGATAAGTGTTAAAAAGGCCCTGTTTCTTTACTACATTGACTCTTTAAAGCACCCCCCTCTCTAGCAGAGTTTAGTATGTCCCAAAACTTTCCATGAAGATGGGTTGTTTTAGAGGAGAAAACGATAATGGAAGAACCAGTGTGGCTTTGTTGTAAATATATCTGTCAGTAGATAAGTTTAGTTCTAATAAGTTCAGTTTCGTTTCATCCTTTTACGTGTCTAAACGTAAGTACAATTCACATAATTGCATAATTTAACTGAAAGCGGGTTTGATGTGCACTGTAACGCCATAACGCCATAACGTTACGTTTTGATACTGTTTACACTGTGATCTATTGTTATTGTAATACTGTCAGTTTATTTGAGTAGTTTGCAAGTTTCTTGTCATATATCTCACTATTAGTCTGTAGTTATACTCTGTTAAACATCAAAGCTTATATGCATCACGGGAAACAAGCTCTTGCCTTGTAATGAGCAAAGCCTGCTATGTGTCAATGGGCCTACAGCTACGGATGATCCTTCCCCTGAGGATCAAGGATGTACAAGTCAAGAAAACACGTGATTTAATGTGGATAGAAGTGCCGACAGAATGCGAGAAGCTGCGTCATAACGGATGTAACAGACCCCATACATTGAAGTACATATGCATGATGACGTGCATGAATATTGGAGGCGGATTCCCCCATGGTAGAATGCCCAGGGCTCGGTTACTCACGATCACCTACCATGATCGGTGAGAAATGAGAACTGCAGTAAAATAAAATGTTGCTGCTTGAAAAGCGATATTGATGCAGTAAAAGGTAAATGATGCTCATATAATTGAGAGCATTGATAGTAGAGAGCCTAGAACCTCATCGACCACCAGCTATAGTATGTGCACTGATGATTGTGCCCCCAATGAAGAATAGATGGAGAACTTAGCGTACTTAGACCAACTGCGCTGAGGAGCGTGAGCATCACGGTGAGTAGGCCATGATGTAATCCGACATGAAGCGACTGTTGCTCGGAGAAGCAAGGCATAGCATGTGACTTGAAAGCGATGGAAGTAAGCAACAATGAGAAACACCTGAGCAGCCAGAGGCTATGTTGTGATTGGATGAGATGCCAGATAGAATGAATCCAGAGATCTTCCTGCTAGAACTACATTAATGTTTACATTAAGGTTCTTAAGAGTGATGCCATGAGAACCCTTTTCAGTACCCCAAAGAACCATATATATATTAGAACTCTGAAGAACCATTTACTGCCAAAGGATACATATAACTTTTATTTTTTATTTTTTTTACAAAACAAAAAGGTGTGATTAGTTACATTTTATCTGTTGGCAAATTAACAAGTCTCGAATGATCCTTGCTCTTAAAGAACTAGGCTGTTTTTGAAGTCTCCCTATATACTATGATACGATTGCCTCACCTGTTTAATATCTCCTGTTTCATATCGCCTGGTTATTTGAACTAGTCAAGTTGCTATTAGAATTAAATCACCGCGCTCTCAGCTTTTTTGGAGCGTGTTGCAATCATCTTATTTTAAATTACTGTTTTGATTTGAAATTTAAAAAAAAAAACTATGAAATTCACAAGGAAAACATCATTTAATGTGTAGTTGTTTTGCTTTCAATATAGCAAAGGGTGAATGTAATTTACAAATCACTCATTTTTGTTTTTATTAGCATTTTTCATGAATTGGGGTTGTATGAAAATAGTATATGACAATATATTGATACATTTTGAGTTTTAATGAGATAGTTATCTACTTCCCAGATGGAAAAAAAAAGCTTGTAGAAATATAAATATAGGCTACTGTACTAGTTAAACCATCATCATAAAATCATGAACATACACTAAACATATACTATTTTTTATTCAATTTTATTTACTTCACCCAAACATTAGCAAACTTGGCAAGCTAGAAACCACTAAAAGCGTGATGAGTAACCTTTGCGTTGGTAAATTGACGATCCGAGTTGCCACGTACTGAAGCCATTCCATGTGCATTGTTGAGCTCGTTTGAGTACGGTTAGCTAACTGAGAATTCCGGGCCAGGAATGGTTTGTAAGCGTGCTGTGGAAAAGCATGGAAATAAATGGTGGAAAAGCGGCTATTGCATCATACTTCTGATCTGATTTTTGCTTAACAGTATGGTAAGTTGCAGCATGCAATGTTTCTATATGAATTACTTAATTATGAAATCTGAAATCTCCAAAGTGGTTTGTCAAGATCATGATAAAACAACATACAGTATTTCAAATCCGCAGTAAAAATCTGACAACAATGGTCTCATAAAGTGTGCTTCTTTAGCACAGCTCATGCAAAAAACAAAAATGGCTGGTCCAGCTAATGTGCATTGTTGAGTTAACATTCTTGATTTTACATCAAATAATGATTGGCTCTTTTTACCTGTAATTTAGGACTTCCTTTTTTTTACCCCTGCCTTATTGGGTGTTCTAATTTCTCTCATTCATTTTAATTCAAGTGGTCTGTCTTAGCTAAACATTCTCTGGATAACTGAATTTGAACACAAAGTGACCGATATTGAATATTTCACAGTAAATTACAAAGTGTGGTAATCTCAGCTTCACACCGTTCCACAGAATTCCACAAATGTCCCCCAAAACGGCATGGAAAATGCAACTAGCCAGTATCTTTATACTTTCATCTGGTTTTCTATTCACTTTAAAGCGTTTTGTCTGGTTGAAGTAGAGTCAGTTGCTGGAAAACATAAAAACAATTAGATACAATGTGTGAAATCCCGCTCTGTGTTATAGTAGGTATTTCTCTCCATTGCGTTCAAGCAAATCTTCAAAGCTCACCGGGTAAGTGTGTTAAAGGATTTTACTGGTGCACATTTGTGGAACAAACCGTGGCACAGGGCCTCTGATTTTCATTATTTGTGGTGGAGCCCTGGAGGGAGAGCTGTCAGTCAAAGTACGCTGGTCTGCAGACTTGGGTATCACCACAGGAAGCTGGTGCTGATTATGGGAAATGGAGGCTGATCTCATGTTTGGACTGAGCAGACATGTACTTAAAGAAGATTTTAGAGCAACAGGCCAATGAGAAATGAACTAAAAATTAAGTCTCCCTTGCTTTGTCTATTTTTCTACCTCTGGAAATGTGTGTTTAGGCTTGTGCTATCAATTAACTCACGTAAGTTTAAATATATGATCTGCGGTACCAATAGCCCCTGACGGGAAGATCAAGAACATATTGAAAATTACTTCTCTTTCTTTGTCTATGCAGTCAATTTCCACTCTCTGAACATGCCTATATCACAGTTAGCCATTTGGGTGCGTCAGGCTGTGAAAGCCATGACTCACCATCTCCAGTGCCTCTCCACAAGAATGTTCCTCTACCTCTGTATGAGGCTGAATTCACATCTGGATGTGGGGATGAAGCCTGCCTCCCCATCTCACAGTTACACTGATGCAGTTAATTAGCCTCTTCAGGATGCTTTGATTTGAAATGGGTTAGCAGAATTTTTTAGTATTTATATAGTATTTTTTATAGTATTGTTCTTAAAGTATAGTTCACCCAAAAATGAAACATTCTCTAATCATTTACTCACCCTCATGAAATCCCAGATTTGTATGACTTTCTTTCTTATGCAGAACACAAAAAATATTTTTAGAAGAATATGTAATCTCTATAGGTCTACACAATGCAAATGAATGGTGAGTAGACATTTGAAGCTCCAAAAATCACATAACGGCAGCATAAAAGTAATCTATGTGACTCCAGTGGTTAAATACATATCTTTAGAAGCAATATGATAGGTGTGGATGAGAAACAGATACATCTTTAATTCCTTTTAAATATAAATCTCCACTTTCACATTCTGAAAGTGATAGTGGATATTTATAGTAAAAAAGCATTTAAATATTGATTACCCGTCGCTTCAGAAGACATATATTAAACCTCTGGAGTCATATGGATTACTTTTATGCTGCCTTTTGTGATTTTTGGAGCTTCAAACAGTCTAGACACCATTTAATTGCATTGACAAGACCAACAGAGCTGAAATATTCTTCTATAAATCTTTGTTTGTGTTCAACAGAAGAAAGAAAATCTTACACATCTGGAATGGCAGGAGGGTGAGTAAATGATGAGAGAACTATCCCTTTAAGTCTGCACAACAGAGCAACAATGAATAAACATTGGCTACCCCTAATGAAGCACTAAAACATTGCTGGGTGAAAAACAATCTTTAATCATGTCTAACAGTCACATTAAATCCTCACTGCAAATTGAACTTTTTTAGAATGTCGAATCTTTGTGACACCTGCACTGAAAAAGCTAGATGCTGCACTGCGAATGGAACAGAAAGAAAAAAAAACATTTGAGATGCAGCTCAACAGTCAAAGATGTCTGTCCAGTGAGTGTTTCGAAAGAAAAACAGCAAAGACACAAAAACTCTTTCAAACAGCCCTTAACTCTGTTTGTCAAGTCCCGTCGGGGTCAGTTCGGGTTAAAAACCTCTATTGCACATGTAGAAAAACCAGATTGTATTTTTGGTATTTGAATACAGGCACCTCAAAGGATTAACCGAATAACAAATATCTGTGCAAATAGCTAGTTTTCTTTCTGAAAGTCATATTGAATTGAATGGTCTCATTCACCAAACATCTCCTTTTTTGTTATAAAGAAAAAATAAAGTTATATGGGTTTGGAGCAACACTTTTGCATGATTTTCATTTTTGGATGAACTATCCCTTCAATATGTGTTTATGTTATATAGTTTATTTTAGAAATGTAGAAGTCCCTTGCAGCATGCCAAACTACTTCTAGCAGTAATACTCCCTCATCATTACATAACCTGTTTTATTAAGTTATTTGTTGTATGGGAAGGCAAAAGCTCCAACTGATCCACGTGACCCACTGGGCAAAACTGTTGCTTAAGTAAACTGGCTCTCCAGTGGGTCACGCAGTGTCCTCATAGAAGGTACATGCAGCAGCGATGTAGTTTGGTCTGCTTTTTTGTTGCTTTTTGCTCTCAGAATAATTCTCTATATAAATGAGATGTTACCTCAAGCAATGTTTTAAAAAGAGGATCTCAGAATAATGTGATGTGGCACAGGGATTAACAAGAAAATTAAATATGCCATTTCATGTCAGGTTGAGGTTGCTGACCCCTGCTCTCAGTGCCTTACTCAAAATGTTTTTTGTTGACAAGGGCCAGAAGTACATATCAAACCAAAAAACATTAGAACATGCCAACTAAATAGAAAACAGATAGTTTTAATGGTTCAGTCTGAATACATGTGATAGGAGGCACCCTTAAGAGTTTAAGTACACGTGAGCATCTCAGCTTGATATTCTCCTGGCTGTCCAAATTCTCCACAGAGAACCCTGTATTGGATCTAGTTGATGATAGACCTTCAGAGTACTTTGCTGGGCTCATGGGTGAGTTCCACTTCAAAATAGAAAAGTAGCGTCTGGGTTTGGTTAGCTCCAATAAACCCAATTCAAACTGTCCCCACAGAAAAGAAGAAGCAAGTCCTGGGGCAATACTCTTCCAAACTGGATTTTTTTGTTTTGGATAGGATCCCCATCATACACTGTGAGGGAGGCTAGGGACTTTGAACATATTTCACGTCAGAGAGGAGAAAGGCCTCAGCACAATTAATAAAGGGCACAGCTTACAACAAACTCTAACAGACTCTTGATCCATGGGTTCACTCTTAGGTCTTTTTTGCTGCTAAATATGTTTTTAAGCTTATTCAATTCTAAGATGGATATTGTGCAGTTTGAATTGTGAGGAAAGCCTGTGCTTTATGTCCTATGAATTAAAGGAGTCATAAAGGTACGTTTCTTGAGGGATAAAAGGTTCTGCTTAAGGTCACCTGGTTCAAATTCCTTCATGAGGCCTTTGACAAATGAAAACCCATTTAACTAAATGACTTTTAGTGACCTCATTTACCATTAGAAATGTGATCTTATCATCATGAAAATAATCCCTCGCTGCTTTTCTTACATCGTCAGCCACATGAAAAAACATTCTTAGTTAATTTGCTAGTATATTCAAAATGTTGATATTTCAAAGTATTGCAAAATGTTTTGATGCAAAGAATGTAAATCTGTATTTATATTTTTCACATTAAAGTTATGTTCAGAGTTCAATAGAAGTTAAGCTAAATTGACTGCATTTGTAGCATAATGTTAATTACCACAAAGAGAAAAATAAGTAAATTAGACTCTCGTCCCTCTCATCCCTCATTTATTTGAAAAAAGAACATGATTTTAGTGTGATAAAATAGCTGGCAGAGTTTACTGGCACCTAGTCTTTGTGGCAATGAAGATGTATTATTGGATATAAATTTGCACTGATATGGTAAGCAATTAAATCGCCCTAAAATAATTTAAACACATACTGTATATTGTTTACATAGTGTGTCTATACTTTTGAAACAAAAGTATTGTGCGTTTTAACATTTATGCACTGGCCCCAGTAACTTCCATAGTCAGAATCAAAAGAAGAAACAGAATGAGCTTTATTGCCAAGTATGCTTATATATACAAGGCATTTGCTTCCAGTGCCCAAACAATAGAACAACAAGACAGAGATAATAAAAAAATAGAATAAAGAAAAAAGAATAGGAAATATAAGTATATATAGAAATACACATTAAGACAATATATATATTTTGTTATATATATATATATATATATATATATATATATATATATATATATATATATATATATATATATATATATTGACAACACTACAAAAGAATAAAAGATTCTTGAAGATTAGTCTACAAATCCAATCATAGAAAGCAGAAAAGAATGACAAAACTGTCCCGTTTCATGTGCAAATGGCAAAAAGGCTCAAAACTTTCAGATGAATTTGTGCCTGCCTCAGCTTGTGGATGTGTGCAATTAATGCATAGCAAAATTATTTAAAGTCCTTTGGCTTTCTAAGTTTCTACAAACTTTAAACAAAAGCCTGTTCCTATATTAGTCTCCAATCCATTGCTGAAATTAATTAAATGACTCATCAAATGTTGTTGGGCATGTGTTTCATTGATGTGGAATGATGTTTACACAAATTTTCACAAGATGCTTAGTGTATGACCAAAGAGGGCGTTGTGTTTAAATAAAATGAATAAATATTACAATACAGTGAGCCTTTATTAAATAAAAACCAAGAAACAATCAGAGTCAGAAGCCTGGGGCAAATACCGACTAAACCATTAACCATTTTTGAGAAACTAGGAGCCCAAGGGCAAGGCCAGGACTACAGACACAGTAAGGCTCATCCAGAAGGAGGTAAAATTAGCAAGCATGGAATAATACAATGAAGCGTTTTGCTAAAACAAAATCTGCCTTTTGTCAGTCTCTCTTCTGTTCTGACTATAGAAAATGGTCTCTCCCACCATTTATCCATTTCCTCTTCTGTCTCAGTGGCCATACAGTACATTGTTTATTAGTGGCTCACCCACTGTTCTTGTATTGTTTTCTTCAGTTCAATAGAGTAATCTTATGGCCAGCCAAAAGTTCTAACCAACAATCAGGAGCGGGTTTTTATTGTAGTTGGTAACTAATAAAATAGACCAGTTTATCATTAAAATACATAGTGATTCCTTTGCAACTGCTGATGCAAAATGACTACTTCCTCTTGAATTTAATATGTAAATAATATTTACATTGCTTCATTCGAGATTGTAATATGAGGTTGGCTTGTTTGGATATTAAGATATTTCTCAGACCTAGTCAATTACCATGAGTAAAATAGATGTTGAGAATAACAGTGAAAGAGGTTGTTAAAAGAGAGAAGTTAGAGCAAATTAAATGTTGACTACACCACATCCTTTCAAATGATCTAGACAGAAATGTATTTCAATGACCTACTTAGAAACTATGTGGGAAATCATCTCCATTCACCAAAATGTGTAGACAATGCATTTCTAGAAATTGTAAAAAAAAGAAAAAAACTTTGATTGATTCAATTTAAATATAATATAATTTATGACATGGTTTCTTAACCACTGCTGCAGCACTTTCAAGCTCCTTTGCTAATCAAATCTGCACAATTCAGAAAAGTCTAAATTTAAATAAACCACCACAGGCAAAACTTTCCACTTCAGTGGGAAAATGGGATTTATCTTACTGACTGATCCAATGGCATCATCTCTCTTTTCCTGACAAAGAAATATTACTCATATCCTGATTTATAGATGTTGCCCAGTCACAGAATTTGAACAAGGGAATCAGTTTGTGAAACTGGAGACTCAAAATAATCCAGTGTTTTCTAAAATAATAAGTTGTTAAAAACAATCTATTTACTGGACATCTCAATATTTCAAATGGAAACATAAATTAAACTGAAAAGGTAATTGATCCCCCACTTTAAGTGGAAATTTTCCCAATAAGAAAGTACAGCAAAAGGTTGTTTCTAGCAAATTAGCCTGTGGTGGATGTGATTTAATTGATGATGTCTTGAGGGATTTATCACTGTCTACATTCTTTCTCTTTAAAAGGAAAAGGAAAAAGATTATCTTTAAGTTTAATCACTCAAAGCAAAATTTGAGCAGGCGCCCAAGTGAAGTTCTATAATGTTCAATTCGTACCTCTTTCACTTTGCATTACTCCAAAAAGTTAAATCACACATGCATACCCATTTCTGACTTTTACAAGATTGGAAACTGTGTAAATTGCCCAAGCGGAAAGGAACATAAAAAATGAATTGGTAACAAAGTGAGAGAAAGAAAAAATATATTATAACAATAAAAATAATTTCCCTGGGGTCCAAAGACTTAAAAAGTAAAATAGCTGAGATAAAATGGGAATTCTACAGACTGCGTCTAACATTCTCTCATTGTTAGCTCATAGAGTACAACGACAGTCTGGAAGTCATTAGCCAAATGTTCCATTTTAATAGCAGATATATTAATACTTTAGGAGCTGAAGAGAGGGGAGGGCTATCTCTGCTCATTATGTAATGTGGACATAATGTGTGTGAAGTAAAGAAGATCAGATGCTTTGGGGCTATGTGAACACTATGGCATTATTGGACAATTCTGCAAGGAACGAAGTGCTCACAATACCTTTGCATAGACCTTTGACCATAAGGTTTGAGATGTAGGCGTGGTTCAATTGGGGATATATTAAGCTAAAATATGATTGTCAAAATGAGATAACCAAAATAACCAGGAAGCATTTTTTTAAAAGAAAGATATCGCACAAGCAGCCTTTTCAATAGGGGTTGCATGACTACTGATTTTTAATAGTCAGCCAGTTGAGCCCATTTGTCGAGTCGAATTCAACCTGTCTTGGCATCCCCCATCCCTTACCCCCTACAGAATGTGCACTCCCTTACCCACTGAATTTTACATTACAAAACAAATAGATCTACATATGCTGCAATGTGATGGGATTAAGCTAGTTATATGTCAAAAAAATATGTGTTGTTTTGTATGTGAACAGACTGGATGGAACAAACTTCAACCATTATGTTATCTCATAAGCACCTTTTTTATTAAAAATGTGCAACAATAAAGGCATACATCATGCTGTAAAGTAGTTAAAAGTTAACAATAATGTGTGAATGTATTTTAGTGCAGCCTAGGCTACCTGTAGCTGCAGGAAGTTCCTGCAATCTTCTCTTGCCATTGTGTTTAGGAAATCCGCTACAAGTTTTGTAAATCATGTGGAAAGTGACAGGTCAGGCTGACCCTGTCGAATACATTAGGTCTAGTCGACTAGTCCAATCAACCCTACTTTTCAGCTCCAGTACGCCCTTAGAAGACATTTCTGTTATGTGCATCAGTTTACTATGCTTGCTTTAGTTATGGGTTGTAACGGCAAAATAATTTCCCAGAAAATATGCTCCTTTCTTAGAATTCCACCATTTAATACATGTAAAAGAGGTGGTCAAAACGCAACAAGAAAGAAAACAAGAAATTAATTATTCAGATTGATGGATCTCATAATATTTTGTTTTGTACTTTGAAACATATTGGACAAAAATCAATCCAAAAAAACTTTCCAGTTACCCCATAGGGACAGTCTAGTGGACATACCGTCCTTCTTGAGAGTTATGATTGCATAACAGTCAACTTTGAAGTTTACAAAAAAATTGCAGCTTTCTCTCCAACTAGCAATACATCTAAATGTCAGCAACATTTGTTTATTGAACATATCAGAAAAATATGATTTGCTTCAACTCTTTCTCTTCTGGATATAAAGGAACATCAGGAACATCAAAGGCATCACGTAGATGTTGAGAAACCTTGTCCAAACAATTGCTTTCTAGAACGAGAACACACCCTCCCCCTACAACTTTTCAGGGCATCTGGTTGTGTTCTATTTGGCGCTGATCATGCCTTCACAGGGCACTTTCTAAGGGAGCACAATCCATGCTGTAGGGTTGTTCCAAACAGAATTTCCAATAAGAATCGTTTAAAAAGTCAGTTCTGACTGACCATTATCATTTTTCAGACTTCTGAAGATCTCACAGTGGAGGGTAACTGTCTTCGAAAGGAAAAGGGCTTTGGGATGATTTGGGAAGATGCACCAATCCATAAATTGTTGAAGTTTATTTACATTTTGCACAGGGGGGCATGCTTCCCTATGATTGTTTTTTTTAAATAACTTAGCAACATCTAAATTGTCACTGCTTAATCTCCCTCTGCGTCTCTATCTATCTATCTGAGTTAGTACTAACATTGAGAAATAATGCAAGTTGCATTAATCCTTATGCTATAATTATAACATGACTGCATCATTAGCATTTATAGATACCCTGTCAGTAATCAACACATCCTTGTACTATATTCAGTGTCGGAGATAGGGGTGGCCAGGGGAGGTCGTGGCCACCATGGACCGAAGCCTGGTCACCCCATTGGCCACCATACTCACAATTGCTGTTTTAGTCTTTTTTTTTTTTTTTTTCATTTTTTGCCACAATTTAGTTCTTTAGAGGTGAAATCATCTCTGTACAAATGTACAAACTTAACATGTGTGCACACCAAGATCGCCAAACCTCTCCATCCGGGTGTCATTGTATTTTCTTCCTGCAGGGTACACTTGACGACTCTGAAAACCAAATCTTCAATTCATTCGCATTTACAGTAAATCTCAAAATGTTTTATATCTTATTGGAAACATTTTTACACTGGATAGTATTTTTTTTATAAAAATTGATAATTTTAAGTATGTATACCTGTAAATGGAAATCTGCCTCATCAGTATCTCTAAAAGCATTTTTTAAAAATCCTCATCCAGTAATAATAAAAGAGTCCCCCAACCACAATTCTATGTCAATGCAGATATATACAAGACCTTATGTCATTTCCAGTATGTAGCACTGTAATAAACAATGATGTAATACTTTTAGCCCCCTACTGCAGCCAAATCTTAAGAGAGCACTCCTTGATTTGTTTGACCTAGGGCAAAATCTAAACATGTAAATCATCTGTTTCATCTGCTAGGCGTATCACCACTATATGTGCTTTTGACTGATTTTCCTATTCTACAAAAATTGATGTAATGTCTACCTTTGAAAAAATGCTCCATGCCTTTTCTGAAAACACAAAGGAATGAAAAACTCTTGAGAGAATGGGTCAAATTAAAGTCATACATCTTAATTGGTAAATGCCACATGCTGTGCAGTGTTCATTTATCCAACAGCAATTTGAATGAATAAAGAACAGCTCCCTAAAATGTATTAATTTTAGGTGTTTTAGGGCACTATTTCTTTCCAGTTTGGACTAAATATGAGTTATTTGGTTGTTCTTGTCATCCAGTATTTTTTGAACTCTGTAACTTTGAAAAATGATTATGTTTGTGTTGTAATTTAAGGAAGTATTTTGATAAAAGTTTATCCCAAAGTTTATTATGCTCTGGGCAAGCTCAGGGACTTAAAATGTATTAATTATGATTTGATTATAAGAAAATATTTCCATCATGCTTAAGAGAATGGAGCTTAACAGAGTGGAAGTAAACCCTAAAGTTAGACACTGCAGATGAGGGATACATGAGAGACAGAGAGAGAGAGGGTCAACCTAAAGTTTATTTGTAAATATTTTTAACCATCTAAAATGTTGTTATTATCATATCAAATGTTGTTATTTTATCAAACAGAATAAATTGTTTTGTGAGAGAAAACAGTTTATACCACAGAACAGCACTGAATTCATAAAATACATTCAAAGGAGCCTTTTACCCCAGGGCCTTTAACCCCATTGTACCCTAATATAAAATGTCATGTTTTAACTTTAGAAGTAAGTAAAAATATTTGAAATGAAATGCTATTTTCACTTAATTGTGATATTATTATTATTATTATTAGAAAATGAACTAAGATTTCCATTTTTTTTATTGTGAGTTTTATATTTTTCCAATATATAAAGACAGCCAACAGTATATGATGGAGTCATGAAAATGTTCTGTGTTGTAGGAATGACCCAAATATAAATGTTTTGCACTACATGGTGTACCGTATCTGGAATTTGTCCCAGTACACTCTAAACGTGACCTCAATCTTAACCTTCTCACATACCTATGCTTGTTGTGAGGGCTTCACCCTGATCACAACAGCCCTAGGATTGATTCAAAGCCACTGCATTAGCCAATGAAAACCTCTCCAGTCCAGTGCAACCCGCCTAACCTAGCCTCCAGCCCCCCACCCCCCCCAAACACTCCCCTTTGAAAGCAAATATGCGGTCCCCTCATGATAAAATTCAAGAGAGGTCAGTTATGAAGAGGAAGCGCGCGAGTCCGGCATCATCTGGATTTATCAACTTTGGAACATGAATACATTGCATGCCAAAATTAGGCTACTCCAGAATAACAGTTGATTGTCTGCATCCCTCTTTGTGTAACCCGCTTCGTGCGCGTGGTGCGACCGGCGGCATCTCCAGGTTTTACGCAATTACTTTTTGGTGTTTTTTTGTGCTTATATTGTGGAACTGACTGAGGAGCTGGACGGATAGAATTTTATTTATTTGTCTAAAACAAAAAATTAAACACTCTTTCCATTTTTGTTTTATAATTCACGGAGTCCACCTTTGGTTCGGGTAAGGGGTTTCCCTTTGCTTTAAATGTCATTTGATAGCTTACAGTATATTAGTGATATCGTCGTCAACCTATGTGTAAGTTTCACCACCTGTGATGTACCTGATTGTGTAGAGACACTACAACACAGTGCTTTGTCTTATGATTTAGCTAAATATACACAAATTCATGCACAGAGTTTGGAAAATTTGACATTTTCTCCATTGCGCACGGCGATGCCCAATTAATAGCTTGACAAATTCAGCGGAGTTAGGTGTGTTTTACACCCGTGGTATAAAATCCAATAATGTATTTTTAATGTTAGGTTACCTATCCTGGTTTTCAGCCGAGCAGGGCTACTCGTGAGGAACAGATTATTTTACAAACTTGAACAATCAATATTTGGTTACCATTTTGATCCAAAGAAGAATGATTCTCAGAAGTTGTAACGTCTGGTTGGCGCTTTTGGTTCTGTGCACCTCCGTAAAAACTCAAGGTAATCCTTTATATTTTTCTATACTTTATGCCTTTCATACTGTAAATATATATTCATTTGACTCATCAGAATTTTTGACCATTAGACTGTTTATTTTATTATAGTCTTTGTGCATAAGAACATATTACAAAGATTTGATTTAAAGATTATTATCATATTGTTCTTATTGTTATTTTAATTTTACTCCAATATATATACAGTATATAATAATTATATGATATATTAACATTTTCATAATGGCTACAGCCCCAAACATTTGGTATCAAAGAAAAGCCCAGGGTTTATTCTTTAAAGGGATAGTTCACCCCAAAATGTTGTCATCATTTATTCATCTTCATGTAGTTTTAAACACAGTTGAATTTCTTCTGTGCCCCCACTTCCAGATGCACAGCTGGAAGATGAGACCATTTTCGACTTGTTTGAAACAAGCAGAATCACACGTAAGACTGTCGGTGTGAAACTTTTCAAGGGTCTGGACAGTGATGCTCCAGCATACCGCTTCATCCGTTTCGACCAGCTCCCCTCTGTCAACTCCACTGCGATACAACAACTTCTTTTGCAGATACAAAATAATGAAGGCTTCATTCTGACTGCCACCTTGCGGCAGGACCGCACATCCCGTGGCACCATTCTTGCACTGGAGGGCCCAGGAGAGCGCCGCCAGTTTGAGGTTGTTTCGGATGGCCGAACCAACACCCTAGATTTGGTGTACTGGTGGGCAGATGGCTCACGCAATGTGATCTCTTTTGAGGACGTAGACCTCTCGGATTCGCAGTGGAAGAATATAACGCTTTATGTGCATGGAGAGACTGCAACCTTGTATGTTGGCTGCGGACTCATTGATAGCTTCATTCTTGACGAACCTTTCTATGAGCACCTGAGTGCCACAGGTGGCCGTATGTTTGTGGCCAAAGGGTCCACCCGAGAAAGCCATTTTAGGGTATGTGAATTCACTAATACTGAGTACATTGCTCATAAATGTAAAATGGAGTGCATGAGTTTATGAACAAGGTAGAAATAGGTTAAACTGAAAGAGCATGGTTCTAGAAAGACCAAGTTCAAGTGTTTAGTTCCCAGGAAACACACATACTGATATATTGTATATCTTGAATGCACCATTAAGTTACTTTGGATAAAAGCATCTAACAAATGTGTAAATGAAAAGATAACAAGCTACAAGGTGTACAAATGCAGGATGTCAAGTGTAGTCCATATACAATTTTTATATTTTTCTCACTGTAAGGTAATTTAGCCAGCATTAGTAGTTGCAGAGCATGCCAAGCAAGTTGCTGGAAACTGAATAATAAATTATGGCTGATCCTCCAGTGTTCTGTAAATCCAACTTCCCAGTCATGAGGGATGCATGTGAATGGTTTAAGAAATTGGCAATGCCTGACGGCAGCTGTTGTTTCTTTCAGGGCTTGCTGCAGAATGTACGTTTTATCTTTGACACCCCGCTTGAGGACATTCTGGAGAGCAGGGGATGTGATCTTGGAAACCCAGGTAGGTGGAGCTTGTGAGTCTTAACATTCTCTTAACCAGCCAAAGGAAAAAAAAAAAAAAAGAGTTTTGGAATCAAGATGGAAGTTCCTGTTTAATGGAAACTGCTGCAAAGCACCTACTGCATAACACACAAGTTATACCACACTGACAAGAAGGGTTGTTGTCAGGCTGGACAACTGGGAACGTTGTTACTCCTTTTCTGTGCTATGCAGTCGTGTCTAGTAGGTAACCTCCTGGTTACCTTAAGTCTCACGAGAGCCAATGTGTTTATTGTGTTTATTTGGAGTATTACCAAAACCCTACACCTAAGCTTAAACCAAACCCTAACCTTACCCTACCACTAAATCTAACCTAAACATAACCTGAGTAACAGCAAGACTTAGGTTGCGGGAGATTTATCATCTAGACACAGCCGTGATATATGCCCTGATATAGTATAGGATCTATTCTTGCGCATGACAGCTCTGATTAATTGCTCCTCTCTTGTCACTCTCATTAGATTAAGACTAGTCTCACAAACCAAAGGTTTGACTATTAGCATTATTCTGGCCAAGAACCATTCAAATTATATACAAAAGTCTGTCTGGCATTTAACCACCAATCATATTTTGACAAACACACGGGGAAATCAAATTTCAATGCCATTGAAAGATTTTATGCTGAACCTAAACTTACACTGGCGTCCAAAAGTTTGGAATAATGTAGAGATTTTTCTCTTATAGAAAGAAATTGTTAATTTTATTCACCAAAGTGGCATTCAACTGATCACAAAGTATAGTCTGGACATTAATAACGTGAAAAATGACTCTTAACAATTTGAAAAAAAAGTTCAGAGCTTAAACTACTTCAAATAGTTCTCATCAAAAATCCTCCTCGTGCAGCAATAACAGCTGTCCAGATCCTTGGCATTCTAGCTGTCAGTTTGTCCAGATTCTCAGCCAGTTTTCCTTTGTCTTTGAAGACTGTAGTGTACACCTTTGTATGAAATCTTCCGTTTTTTTGGCAATTTTAAGCATTGTATAGCCTTCATTCCTCAAAACAATGATTGACAAACGAGTTTATAGAGAAAGCTGTTTCTTTTTTGCCATTTCTGACCTAATATTGACCTTAAGACATGCCAGTCTATTGCATACTGCGGCAACTCAAAAACAAACACAAAGACAATGTTAAGCTTCATTTAACAAACCAAACCATGATTACTCAAGGATAAGGTGTTGGATTGATGGCTGCTGGAAATGGGGCCTTTATAGATTTGATCAAAAGTGACTTTTTTCAAATAGTGATGATGCTGTTTTTTTACATCAGTAATGTAAATTAGTTGAATGCCACTTTGGTGAATTAAAGTACCAATTTCCTTCTGAAACACTAAATCTGTACATATTTCCAAACGTTTGGCTGCCAGTGTAGGCAAATCAAGCAAAAAGTTTTAGTAGCAGCCTGGTAGCCTACTTTGTAAACAGACAACAGACCATTGCTTCCCTCAGCAAGCAAACATATATTAGGCTATATATTAGGTCTTTCAACAGATTATATGTACATTAGGGCTATATGCATGCAAACAAACTGAATACCAGCTCCTAGTTTTCCACTTTTAACAGTGCTCTAGTTTGAATATGTTATGCTCAGTTTTTCTTCAATGTCAGCTGAATGTCAGCTTTGAGGTGGCCGTCATAGCTGTGGAAAGAAAGGGAAATGAAGACTAACTGCAGGTTTTTAACATCCCTGACTCAGGGGAAGGTTTTTGGCTCTTGAATTTATAAATAAACATGCTTAGAGGAGCTCACACATGTGGAAACCTGCACACACTCACTAAGATTAGCAACATCAAGCCTGACTGCATAAATTATTAGTTTGGAATTGCAATACTTTGCGTGTATTAGAAGTCTGCTGTATTTGTCTGAACAGGTCATCCATCAATCCAATCTGAATATAAATGAGTTTTCAGGGCAGATCAGTACTCTTGATTTAGGCTTAATATTAGTGTGTTTTTGTATTTGAAATTGTGGTTGTGAGAAGTATGGCATGTCCTTTCTTACATTTATAAAGTGCTTTAATTGTTTTAACTTTTTTGACGCAACAAGATCATGTGTGATATCAGACAGATGAGTCAGTAGGTCATGAGGCCAAAGAGAAAGGAAGAACAGCAATAAAATAAAAGTTAAAGATGAATTCAACCACACACACACACACACACACAGTGTTGTTTTGTCTGGCTTAGTCTTTAGCAATATTCCCATTATACGCCAGCAGTTATATCACACGTTATCATTTAAGGGGAGTATATTATTATGTTTTGCAGTCCTAGTGTAATGTATACTACTGCCCCACCCATACTTTTATACCATGTTCCTTCTGAACTATTTAAAAATAGATTAAGACATTTTTGCTTCAAAAGATTGCAATCAAAAGAGTTGCTGTGATAGGTCTGTGTGCCTAGAAATAGCTTGCGGTTATATGTGTGTTACATCACAAGAACCCATGAAACGTTTTAATTTGGCTTCCTATTACAATCTTTAAGCGCCTGAGTGTCGTGTGTAAAAATGCTTTATTGCAATCAGGTTTAGTTGTCACACTGTGAGAACCCTATAGTCTGCATTCTCCGTCTCCGCATTTGCCTTAAAGGCATGCACAATCTTCCTGTTAGCATGAAGAACATGGTTGACTGCCATCCTATCCCCACTGCAAAGCAGTATAGGAGTTGATTGTGACCGCCCAAGGAGTCCTGCTGATTTCCTTGAATTCATTGCTACTGCAGGCTTGGGATACAATTACCTTTCCAGATCATGTCTAACTGCATGGCTTTTACTACTTTTTCCTAGATCAGTTTTATAAATGTTGTGCTGTGGGTGGGATATTTACTATTCTAGCCTCTTCTTACAGCTGTCATTTATAAAGAATAGATACAGCCACCAATATTAATATTATAAAATATAACATTCTCTCCAAACCAGACGTGATGTGTTAAAGCGTCAAGCGATAAAAGATATTATCTCTTTCATGTTAATCAGATTTTTTGTCCTAACCAGCCATGACCACAACAAGGAACAAGCAACAGAACATTTCTGTGACATTATGCCAGGTAGCCCTGCCCACTGTCAGCTCTCATTGGTCATATAACATTACATTAAACATCAAATATGTTGATTGGATGTGATAGTATCGCATCGTACAGCAGTTGTGGACAGATAGATTGCTTGTCGCTGGAAACATATTGCTTTGCAGATGATAGGACTGTGTAACTTCTGAATTTTTTATTCAATGTCTAGTTTTTATAATGCATGAAATTAGGGAATCATCAAGGACCCTGGCGATCAGATATTATAAATCGATATCTGGATCACAATAAGAAAATATTGTGATACATCGCTTAGTGTATTAAAATTAAAAAAATGGTAGAGCCATAGAAGGATCTTGATGCTAAGGCATGATCTGGAATCTGTAATAGGATCTGTATGGACATCCTAATAAATGGTTAAATAGAAATAACTGAGTGTTCATTGACTTAATAGCACTGTTTGTTTCGTCTTCTCACACTTGACAATTGTTCTTCCCTTTTGCCCTCAAAATATCAATTCTTGTTCCACAGCTTTTGAACCAACCCTCGGAACTCATGTATTAACCCTCTTCTGCAATTCTTCTGTCTTTCCCCAGTGGAGGCGAATGTTGTCAGCGAGAGTGCAGAGGTGGTGGAAGTTCCATCCTCCATTGCCACTAATGTGATTGGCCAGAACACAGATGTTCCAGCAACCAGCTCTTCAGAACTTATGTGTGAACGTTCTTGTGAGGAACTGGCAAACCTCTTCCAGGAGCTCAAGGGTCTTAGAGTTGTCGTTAGCAACCTCATAGACGGTCTGCAAAAAGTGGTGAGTCCTTCACTCTTGTGATGTTGAAATAAAATGTATGTTGCTTTGAGAAATCCAAATGAAACATCCAGATATGACCTACTTTTCCATGTCATTGTAATGCCAAAAAAATTGCTGAAGCGGTATGTTTGTGTGGCAAGCATTACAGTATGAGGTAAAACTGAAAGAAGTTCCAACACTGTGTTGTTTTCCTGCCTTACGCATCTATCAAATTCCAGTCCATTCCAGACATAAACAGGGTTGAGCCACACCTATATTAGCTGGTATGGGACAGGATGGTTTACTAATTATCCAACAACCGACCAATCGATTAGTGAGGTCGGCTAGTTTATATCGATTTTTTTCTTAAGAAGAATTTATTTCTTTAATTAGTATGTTAACATTCTGTTAGATTGTTTACATAGTAAAACCCTTTTGGATAATCTGCATCTTGAAAGGAATCCCCTTTAAAGCACCTCTGCTACAGCCAGACATACACAAAGACTAAAGTCTTTGGCAATAGTGTCATGTCTCATGCTTTTTTTTTGTGTGTTCTGCCATAAGCATTACATTTTTAAGACACAAAAAAATATATTTAAAACTTGCAACTTGAGAAACATGAATTTTGTTTCATGAAGTTGCGCTCCATTTAGCTGTATTTGAACGCATGAAAATGTCTTATGTAAATTCCTCCTAAGAAACGCATTACATTTGGGGCCGGTGAACCGAAAACCAGCCTAAGTAAACGGGGCTTCTTAAGACCGATTACTTGATTAGTCTATTAGTTGTTCAAGCAACCCACTGACTGGAAATATTAAGTTTTGCACATCCCGAATACCTATACTTTGGGTCTTTGCACCCATAAATGCTGTAATGTAAAAAAGACCTGAGAGCTTCCAAAATATATGTGTCCAAAATCTCACATAAAGAATAGGCATGTTGGATTGTGGATGTAAATCTATTTTGTCAGATGTTAAACAAACCAGGGATAATTTTAGCATTGAAATTTCTGTGTGCATAAACAGGGTAATTGGACCATTATTTGGTATCTGCCCACATACCTGTGGCAGAAATGTGAGCTCAGTAAATCACTGTGTTAGAAGTTTTTTTTTTTGTTGCATGCAAAATTTTGCTATTTTTCCTGTTAGTTATGTCTGAGTACATCTAAAGCCTGAATCCCTGTCTTTGAGGAATGACTTCCCATCATTACATGACGAGTTTAAAGAGTAATTCCTTTTAAACTGATATATTTTTTCAGACAGAAGAAAACACAGCAATGAAGGAGGCATTAAATAAGATGCAGAATCCTCTGGAGCAGAGCATGTGTTGGCAAGATGGTCGTTTGTTTGAAGATAAAGAGGACTGGATTGTTGATAGCTGCACTAAATGTACCTGCCAAGAGGGAAAAGTTGTTTGTCGTCAGATCACTTGTCCTCCAGTGGCGTGTGCCAATCCATCCTTCATCGATGGGGAATGTTGTCCAGTTTGCCTTCGTAAGTGCACACCCAAACAAAAACGGTCAAAAACACATACATTTTTAAATTGGTTTATGTTCTTATGATATTGTTTATATTTGTCCAGCAATGGACAGTGAGGACAGCTGGTCTCCATGGTCTGAGTGGACTCAGTGCACAGTTACATGTGGAAGTGGCACCCAGCAGAGGGGACGATCTTGTGATGACATTAGCAACACATGTTCTGGACCCTCAATTCAGACACGCAAGTGCAGTTTGGGAAAATGTGACCGCAGAGGTACAAATAAAAAACTGTATATTTTGTAGCTGTTTTTGTGTGTGTGTATGTGTGTGTGTTGTTGAAAAGAAGTTTCTCCAAAAATAAAAATATCTCATCCTCAACGTCGTTCAAAATCCATATGCTATTATAAAGTAGAAATTGTTGAAGAATTATCATGAAGCTCTTGCCATACAATGACAATTCCTAGTGACCATGTCTGTCAAGACATCTGTCCTCTAAAGCTTTTGTCCTGCCCACATCTGCATCCAAATAAAAAAAAAAATGGTGCATCCATTTTAAATTGGTGCAAAATTGTCATTGGTTCTCATGGATGTAGAAACTCCACATGACACGAAAATGTTTTAATTCCAGACTAAAATGCTTGGGTGAGCTTTGGTGAAGGTGAAGTTTATCAGTAAATAACAACTTACATTTGGGTCTGTTCCTTACACAGAGTGAAGCTTCAAAAAAACTTTTTATAGCACATATAGGAATATAGTGCACAAGTCATATAGACTACTTTTATGGTGTCTTTTTTGTCCTTTTATTGGAATCTCTGTATGTAAAATTGCTGTGTAAAGATTATAAAAAAAATATGCACATGGATTTGGAATGACATGAGGGTTAGAAAATAAAAACAGAATTTTCATTTTTGATTTAACTATTACTTTAAAGAGAACAGTTGAGACTTTTGTAGTAACATTGTGTTTTGCCCTTTCAGTTCGTCAGGATGGTGGCTGGAGCTTGTGGTCTCCCTGGTCGCCCTGTTCAGTGACGTGTGGGGAGGGACTGATCACACATATTCGTCACTGTAATTCCCCTGTTCCACAAAAAGGAGGCAAAGACTGTGAAGGTGAAGGGCGAGAGACACAGAACTGCCACGCAGAGCCCTGCCCGAGTGAGTATTATGTCCCCAAACATGACAAATAAAACTCAACACCAAACTGAGGCCAACCATGCACATGCTCATGTTGAAAACATCTAATTTACCGTGTCGTTCAAATCTTAACTGAAAAACATAGAAAGGGTGATATCATTCTTTCCAGGGCTTATACTATCCTTACAGCAGGGAGGATACACACATTGCTGGTAATTTGATCATCGGTAGATTATGGGATAGACACTTATGACATGCATAATAAATTAGATTTACTTCAGACACAGCACATGACTAGGAACACCCTGAGATTTCTGCAATCAGTGGCTCTGAATGTTTAGGCCGCTGACATCACTTTCACTGAGTAATTAGTTTCGGAGTGAAAAGCTTTACAAGAGAAGGGAAAGCTATGTGCTTTGTCGCCTGCACATTCAGGCGTTTATTTGTTATTTCCATGTTAGTGAGGAATGCGTAAGAGTGCTGTATTTTGTAGATATTATGTAACATAATGTGGGGTCCAGAATCAAATTCATTGATTAAATCATAGCTTTCTGAAAACTGTATTCAACAGTGATTATTTGCCAAGCTTCATTAGTGTAATTAGATCTGTATCAGTTCTTTGAAGTCTGCAGTTAACTATTACTATACTGTGTTCTCTTACAAGTTTGTTGCATTTTTTACAGTGCCATTTGCTTCAGTTGAACAATGAAACAATAAAACTAAATAACGACCAGTTCATTACAACACAAAACATAATAAAAAGCAGATGGACTTTGTCATATTAAAAATCCAGCCTAGAACTTTACATATTACAATTGTACAATTCTATAAACATTCATTTTAAAGGTCAGAAAACAGCTGCTAAAGATGCCCTTGAGGGGCACTCAGTGACTGAGAACAGATATGTGACTGAAAACGTTGGGGTGTGGTCTCTAAAATCGGGACTATAACCCCATGTTGTGTTGGTATGTCTATATAGTTGATGGTGGCTGGGGCCCATGGTCTCCTTGGGCAATGTGCTCGGCAACATGTGGAGGGGGTCTGAAGAGTCGTGTTCGAGAGTGTAACAGTCCTTCTCCGCAGCATGGAGGAAGGAAGTGTCTTGGAGACTCCATTGAGAATGATGTATGCAACCGACAGGAGTGCCCTATTGGTAAGAAAACTGTTTTCACAGTTTCCCAAAGTTGCCCAGATGCCCTTGTTACATGCTTTCTTCCTTATTACGTACTACATTTCTTTATTTTGGTTGGTTTCTTAGTGTTGGAGACTTAAATAAAATGAAAACTGACATAATTTAATCATCCTCATATTTTTATAAACCTGTATGACTTTCTTTTCTCAATGGAAAACAAAAGATTTAGCCTCACTCACCATTCACTTTCATGGTATGGAAAACGATGCAATAAAAAGAATAGTGACTGAAGCTGTCAATCCCTATATAGCCTAACATCTTCTTTTGTGTTCCACGAAAGGAAGAAAGTCAAGAGCGCAACAGTCTGGTTTCTGATGTAAAAATCGTATCCATTTTCCCATAGACTAATTGATTTTCAATGATAACTTATAAAATTTGAAATACATACCTACCTTGAGCTCCATGGTTGTTCATCGATGGTATGCTCCCTTTGAAGTCATCAGTATGCACTATTTCAACTTCAATGTTTAAAAATTGTGTTTGATAGCAGAATTCATGCTTAACAACTGCATTACCCATGGTACAGCAGAGAAAGCTTCACTAATCAGAGAACCAACCAAGCCCTCGTAACATGCCTCAACCGCCCACTCTCATGACACACTGTGATTGATATAATCAAGGTGTCTCTTCACTCTTAAACTACTTATCTAGTAGTGCATATCTGAATATTTTGCAATAAACTTAAATTATATTGTTTCTATACTCATAATCAACAATCTAAAATCAAAAAAAATATTTAATGACTTAATTCGCAATGCTTCATGGGATTGTAGTATGTGCCCTCATGAAAGACGGTAAGTACACAGTCTTGTACCTTTTGTCTTTTTGTTTGATTTTCAAATGCTTTTTTTGGCTGAAACAAAGTCCATGATGTTGTGATTTACCTCGGGGTTGGTTTGGTTAATGGCTTACAACTCTTCTATGAAGGATTTTATGAAAAGTCTTTGGGAAAAATTAATGGGGGAAATACTTCTGGAACCATGTGACAGCTGAATAAGTGGGTGGGCACTGTTGCGCTCTATATGGATTTGGAACAACATGATGAATGATGTAAATTATGACAGAATTTTCATGTTGAGTGAATTATCCCTTTAAGAATAAATAATATGTAATCAATTTTCACATTAAAATCAGTTATAAGAGGTGTTATGTTGATTTCACAGATGGCTGTCTTTCAAATCCATGCTTTTCTGGAGTTGAGTGTAGCACAGCTTCTGATGGATCCTGGGAATGTGGTCCATGCCCCAATGGTTACCGTGGCAATGGAACTTCCTGTGAAGATATCAATGAGGTGAGCAAACTGGCATCAAATTAACTGGATCAGAATAATTAGTGGTGCTTCGTACTTCATACTGGGCATCATACTTGCCCTAACCTTAAGTATTAAACTTCAGTGCCTGACTTGTTCCGCATTGTTCATGCTACGGACATGAATGATAATTAAATTTGTGTGAATCAAATGAAACTTCTAATCATAAACAGAGTTCCTATTTTTACAAAATGGATGATAAAATGGGCAGAAATATTTAATAGATTTACATTGAAGGAGGTATCCAAGCCACATCTTGAGACCAGAATATCATAGATTCTTTGAGGTCAGCTCTTTTAACCTCTGCCAACAAGCAACCACCTTACATAGCAATACACTACAGAACATTCGGATCACTATAACAGCCTTGGCACCATGGTGGTTAGTTTTGCATGGGCAATCACAACTCACACGTATGTAAGCACTGTGTATACAGTGCACTATCTGGCCAATCTTATCATTGTAACTCTTTTCTCTTTGTCTCTCTCTCTTTATTACTTCCTTCGCCCACTGTGTGTGCAGTGCGAAATGGTTTCAGATCTATGTCATAAGGTGGGTGGTCTACAGCAATGTGTGAACACAGACCCAGGATTCCACTGTCTGCCCTGCCCCCCGCGCTACAAAGGGACTCAGCCCTACGGCATGGGAGTGGAGTCAGCTAAAACCAACAAACAGGTCAGTCATACACACATCAGATCACATACCACTCACTGAGCACCTAATTTATGTCCATCCTCCCAGCAAATACATCTGTGTTTAAATAGACAATTTTTTATTTTCTGTTTCTTCCTCATGAATAGGTGTGTGAACCCTACAACCCCTGCAAGGACAACAGCCACAGCTGCCATAAGTATGCGGAATGCATCTTCCTTAGTCACTTCACTGACCCTATGTACAAGTGTGAGTGTCGTATTGGTTATGCTGGAGATGGCATCATCTGTGGAGAGGACTTTGATCTGGATGGATGGCCCAATCAGGATCTTGTGTGTGGAGCAAATGCCACCTACCACTGCAAAAAGGTACTTCATTAACACTAATGTTAATTAGTTATTGTTGTCCCATTGTGGATAAGCCAGTGGTCAGTTTAATAGGACAAATGCATACAACATCCTACTGCATTTAACTGTGAAGTGCCTATTGTTTTCTGTGTTAAACACTTTAAGTATGCCATTTGTAGAACAAATTCCCCAAAATGTATAAACACTGTGGCTCTGTGCCGCTATCAAAACATTGCTTTGTTTGTTTGAACATTCTGACCAGCCTGATACAGCAACATTGGCCCAACCACTGGAGACATATGTCTCTGCAGAACAAAAATGGGCTTTTCCAAATTGGCATTTTCAAAAAGGGATGGGCATTTTTCAGCCACTTTACCCACTTTACACTATTTGATTTGCCTACATCAGTCCCGACTTTCATTGGATAGATTAGAAATGCCCATACTGGTTTGGAAACGCCCATACCGGTTTGAAAACATGATAGATTGGGAAACACCTATTATTGTTCTTCAGAGACCTATGCTTGAACCATTGTGTGAATTTTGGGTGGAACTATCTGTTCCCCTTCTTTCACTCACTCGACGTTGTGTCGATGTAGTGACACTAGGGGTCACTCCTGGGAGCCCCAGACATCTCTGATCTTTGAGAAAAGGCCATTGAAAATAGGCGAGTGGAATTTGCATGCCACTCCTCCAGACATACGGGTATGTAAGGAGCTGGAATGCAACCACTCATTCTGACTTCTTCAGAGCTGAGCGGAACATCCTAAAAGAGTATATTTCCCTTCTAAAAGAGTGGCTCTCACGGCGAGCGTCTTTTTATAGATGTCTTTTCTGTCTGTATATATTTCTTGGTTGCGATTGTTACCTCTCCGCTTCCCATGGCCACAACACATCAAGTGTTGGGCGCTGCCCACATGGGGACAGCGTTCATGGATGGTCACATTCTCATTGTGAGAACATGATTATGGCAATGTTGCAGTTGCGGCTTTCCCCAGGGAAAGCCCCCCCAGAGGCTCCCCGCCATGGTCCTTCTACATATGGGTTCGAGGCCATGTCGGTTAGCATTGGGAGCGATTTGGGGATTTCAATGGGAGCCGCTCTGCCAGGAAACCCCCCGCGGATTCCCCAGCATGCTCGTTTCCCCAGTGAGTTCTGCGATGGGACTGCCGGCTTGTCTCGTGGTGACTGGTGGAGCCGTCTGAGACTCCCATCCAGGGCCTGTAGGTTTACGTCATCACTGATGACTAGGGCCAGCAGTGCCACTGGACAGGCCTCCTGGCACTGCAGCAGCAACACTGGTTCTGCCCCAGTCCGCCCAAGTTGGCTGGCCTCAGCGTGGAGCCACCAGCAGAAAGCAGACGCCACCCGAATCACAGCCGGTCGCCAAGAACCCAAGAAAGGCTTCAAAGCGCTCCCTAAAATGGGCAGTCCAGGAAGTTGGAGACCCGCTGCACAGGAGCTGGTAAGAGCACCATTCCTTCCCCCGGTGGAAGGCCGGGTGGAGGATCCCTGTTTACCTTTTCTTATGATTTCGCCACACGCTCCAAGGGTACCATTTCTCTCTGGCTGGTTCGGCACCCCGGTGGCAGGGTTCCCGCCACCGTGCACCAAGCTGTGGTACAAATCCACCACCGATGTGATGGACTCCACGGGTCATGAGGATGGTCTTCTTCCTCTCCCATCCCAGGCTGTTCCGGAAGTGGTCATAAGGAGCCAGGTAAGTGCTTTGATGTCCCTGGACTCTGCATGGCCACAAGTGGCACCTCAGGCTCCGCCCCATCTCGAGGCCCTGCCCGCCGGTATGTCAGACACGATTGTTCCCTTCGTCCAACTCGGGTCACTGCAGTGAGAGGCGAGAACGCTGCTGCTTTGTGCGCGAAGATCGCCTCCCTCCTATGGAAGGATGCAATAGAGAATGTTCCTCCAGCCAAGATGAAGAAGGGGTTTTTACAGTCCCTACTTCATCGTACCCAAATAAGGTGGCGGGTTGTGGCCAATCTTGGACCTGCGAGTTCTGAAATGGGCTTTGATAAAGACTCCCGTTCAAGATGCTGATGCATAAAACGCATTTTAGTGAGCGTCTGGCATCAAGAATGGTTTGCAGCGGTAGAACTAAGGATTGATACTGCCATGTCTCGGTTTTACCTCGACACAGACACTTCCTGCGGTTTACTTTCGAGAGCCGGTCATACCAGTACAAGGTCCTCCCCTTCAGTCTGTCCCTGTCACTTCACACTTTCACGAAGGTCACAGAGGCAGCCCTTGCCCCGATTAGGGAAGTAGGCATCTGCATTCTCAACTATCTTAATGACTGGCTGATCCTAGCTCACTTCACAGGATTTGTTGTGTGCACACAGGGACCTTGTGCTCAGGCATCTCAGCCAGCTGGGGCTTCGGGTCAACTGTGAAAAGAGCAAGCTCTCCCCTGTTTAGAGTATCTCTTTTCTCGGTATGGAGTTTGACTCGGTCTCAATGAGGGCGTGCCTCACAAACGAGCATGCACAGTTGGTACTGAACTGTCTGATTACATTCATGTCATAACTCGCCCTCCGTCTCCTCCTCTGGAGTCAGAAGCGACTCAAGTCGTTGTGAGCCACTCATACAGCACAACCTCAACAGCACAGTGGACGCGCTGTTGCAGCAGGTCATGCTCAGGGAAGATTGGAGGCTCAACCCTCAGGTGGACCAGCTGAATTTGATTCGATTCGGTCAAGCGCAGGTGGACCTGTTCGCTTCCTGGGAATCCAGGAAGAAGACCCATCCTTGGCATTGCTGTGTCCAGTGCGTGCTTTGCGCATCTACTTCGATTGCACGCTGAGCTTTAGAAGCTCCGAGCAGCTCTTTGTCTGCTTTGGTGGACAGCAGAAAGGAAGCAACAGAGGATCACCCACTGGGTCATTGATACCATTGCTATGGCATATCACACCCAGGACGTGCCTGGGCTGCCACCTGAGTCATGGGCTGCTCTCACTTCGACCACCAGGCAGGCGGTATCGCAGCATCAGGTCCCGCACCAGCCGACTACATGACAGTTTCTTCCCCCAAGCAATCAGACTTTATCTCTCACGATCAACAATCAGCACTACACTTTATTAATCATCATCTTGTACCAAACACTGGACTGTCATATATATTCTCCCCAATTCAACGATGACTGTATATATATTTTTATATACCCTTACCCATATTTTTTATTTTTATTGTATGTGTATTCTATATTGTGTGTATTGTTTACTGTACATTGTATATTGTGTTGTATAAGTATGTGTACATTTGTTATGTAAATTGTGTTGTGTAAATATGTTGTTTATTTTAATTGGTACTGCTATGTTATTTGGAACTTCACACAAGACTTTCACCTACTGTTGCACTTGTGTACACAGTAGTGTGACAATAAAGTGATTCGATTTGATTTGATTCCCCTACGGGGCTGTGCACCCATTCTACCAGGGGTGTAGCGGCCACCTGGGCTCTGACCAACGATGCCTCTTTAGCAGACATCTGTAGAGCAGTGGGCTGGGCAACACCCAACACCTTTGTGAGGTTCCACAACCTCCGGGTTGAGCCGGTTTCATACGGTGTATTGTCAGGATCAAACAGGTAAGTCTAGGGACAGCTGGCCGGGTATACCACTTGCTTAAAGTAGGCACTTCCCCTCCCTTGAGTTTTCAGAGAAACTCGCCGCCGGCCCAGTACGTGTGTCAATTTGGCCCTGTACTGGGGTAGGTGCTCCACATGTGTTGGTTATCCCATTGATAACCCTGTGTGATGTATTTTCCGCAAAAGGGTTTCCCCGTTGGTAAACCACATCTTCCTTGGGCAGAGGCCTCTCTGTCCCCGGTCACCGTGTTTGAAATAACTCCTCCCCCTTCGGGTACCACGGGACCCTTCCAAGTGACTTGCTTCCGCATGTGACGTATTCTCACTCTAAAGGCCCCCCCTCTCCAGGCGGGGTGTGGTCTCTGCCGTGTCCCCCTCTTTTGAGGGACACCCCACGAAGTGGACCTTATATGGCCCCCAGATGAACGATTTCATTCCTTTTGGGGAGAAAAAGAGAAGAGGCCGTGGCTGGGTCAGCCGGTCCTTATTTTTTGAGCAGTCGACTTTTCCCAGAGGTGCTAGGGACAATTTGACACCTGCAAGTGTGTTGGGGTAGTTACGTGACAGCCTGGTATTCTGGCTATGAGGCACACAGAGCTCTGCCCGTCTTGCACCTCCAGTCCACGTAACACAGTTTATTAGTTGTGGTGTTTTCAATAGGGGCCCCTAATGTCACTACATCAACACAACGTCGAGTGAGTGACAGAAGGGGAACGTCATGGTTACTAATGTAACCTCCATTCCCTGATAGAGGGAACAAGACGTTGTGTCCCTCCTGAACACTGAACTACCCACTGAAATGGCCGGGACCTTGTCTCGGCTCCTCAGTGTGAAACCTGAACGAGTGGTTGCATTCCAGCTCCTTACATACCCGTATGTCCAGGGGAGTGGCATGTAAATTCCACTCGCCGATTTTCATTGGCCTTTTCTCATAGATCAGAGATGTCTGGGACTCCCAGGAGCGACCCCTAGTGTCACTACATCAACACAATGTCTCGTTCCCTCCATCAGGGAATGGAGGTTACTTTAGTAACCATGACGTTTTTCTGACCCATTACAGATGGGAGGAGTGTTCAGAAAACATGTTTGAAAACAGAAGTTATGAATTTTGCATTTCTGTTTGGTGATGCTAGTGGTGCAGAAATGATACACTTTAATTATTTTAAGTGTATACACTTATGGGGAAAACAATCTATTAATGGGTTACTTATATCTGTTTTGCAGATTAAGCTGGTATAGAACAATTATTTTAACATTAAAAAAATTATACTCATCAGCTTTAAGACAACAGATTTTCTGTTCCATGCTAATTGTACTCTACTTTGTAGAGTCTGTTTTTTCCAAAAAATATATTTTATTTAATATAAGCCAGACCTTCTAAAGGTTTATCTGCGATCTGGTGACTCTATGAGAAGGTTGCTAAGAAAAATAAAATGGAAAGAAATATAGTTTATCCTTAATAAACCCCACAGGACAATGGCATCATGTCAGGCAGATGGCCCAATGACCATTAACTAGAAGAATGATTTGATTTGGCTCAGTGTTAATTGTGTTGTGCCTTTTGGAATCGTATATTTTATATCCTTAAATGTCTTTGTGGTGAAGTGTTTTGCAAAAGGGAGAAAAAAAGTATTAATTACATCATTCATCTCCTGTAATGGATAATTGCTTGATTGTGTCATGATATTCTGTGGAGAAAAAACAGGACCACAATCTGTAAGACATCATATTTTTGAAGCATGGCAAGCAAAGAGAGCCAAACAAGAAGCTATCAAGAAAGCATAAAATATGTGCGCAAAATAAATAAAGGATAATATTGGTATAGCAGAAAATAACGGAGGAACCTGAAATTCTTACATACTGCAATTCGGCTGATTTGAAGTGGTTAATTTGATATGTTTAACTATTATTATCAGATGATTTCTTGAGTATGTTTCTGCAATAGACTTTAAACTTCTTTTGTAATCTCTGCAGGACAACTGCCCGACTCTTCCCAACTCTGGTCAGGAGGACTTTGACAATGATGGGCAAGGAGATGCTTGTGATAAAGACGATGATAATGATGAAATTATGGATGAAAGGGTGAGCACATTTAGTACACACAGTATGAGGTTTATGTAAAGCAGTGTTTCTCAACTGGTGGGTTTTGACCCAATGAATGAAAAACGTTTCCCATATTTTTTGTTGTTGACATCAAAGGCTCTGCATCCAATCAATATCTACAGGATTTTGGCCTAATAGTCAAAAACCATAAACAAAACAATGCAACGTAAAAGATAAAACAACCCAGATTACATTAAAAACAAAGATAAACAATGTTTGTGCAAACTAAAATGTGTTATTTCTGTGGTGAATTATTGAATGCAGAGAGCATGAAACTATTGAAATTTGAAATCTAGAAAACAAACAAAATATTTGCCTATTGTTGTTATATTAATACATTTCATGTTTGATTGTGAAGACCATTTTGCTTACTTTTGTAATGCAAATTACCAAATTTTACTATTCTAAATTTTGGAAATGTGTTGGGTTTGCCACTTAGGCCACACCCACAACTAATCCACTTTCATTTGAAAAGAGTTTCTTAACATCATTGTTTTCAAGTATGCAGTAATGGAGAGAATTTTAAATATGCTTTCGGTAGAGGAAAAAGCCATTTTAGTGTAGATGAGAGGCGTAAACGTAGCAGAATTAATGCATTTTCAAACTAAAATGTATTAGTGGGGACTAGTGTAAAGTATATGTTCTGAAGCAAATCCATTTGAGAATCATTGAAATCATTAAAGTTGATATAAAATTGTGCAATATCCATATGGACGCATGTACTGTACTTTTATGACATATTTCTTCTAGGACAACTGCCCCTTGATGTATAACCCCAGGCAGTATGATTATGACAAGGATGATGTCGGCGATCGTTGTGATAATTGCCCGTATGAACACAACCCTGCACAGACTGACACCGACAACAATGGAGAAGGAGACACCTGTTCCATTGATATAGATGGAGATGGTATAAAAGATAGCTTTGATAATTCATTAAAAGCCATGTGACTACTTTTGGATTGCAACTGCTGTGTGACTAACAGGTGTGTGATTCACATGTTTTTTTATACTTCTGCTTTCAGAGATTCTAAACGAGCGAGACAACTGCGCTTACATTTACAACACAGACCAGAAAGACACAGATGTAGATGGCGTCGGAGACCAGTGTGATAACTGCCCCTTAGTCCACAACCCACAACAGGTCTGGATGAAACAGAGACTGACTGGTTTTGCAGTGTACATCTTGGGATAGTACATCTTAAAGGGATAGTTCACCCAAAAATGAAATTTCTGTCACTATTTACTCAACCCCAAATTGTTCCAAACCCATATGACTTTCATTTCCTTTGTGGGACACAAAAGGAGATGTTAGGCAGACCATAAGCCTCAGTCACAATTCACTTTCATTGTATGGAGAAAAAATATGCATTGAAAGTAAATGGTGTGGCTAACAGTCTGTATGACTTACAGACAGTAAGTCAAATGGGTTTGGAACATTATGAGGGTCAGTAAATGAAGACTTGATTTCAGGGTGACTGATTTTTTACCAATGTAACCATCTTGTTTTCATAGACGGATACAGATAATGATCTAGTTGGAGACCAGTGTGATGACAACCAGGACATTGATGAAGATGGCCATCAAAATAACATCGATAACTGCCCCTACATAGCCAACTCTAACCAAGCTGACCATGATGGAGATGGAAAAGGAGATGCTTGTGATCATGACGATGACAATGATGGTATTCCTGATGACAGGGATAACTGCAGACTGGTTCCTAACAAGGACCAACTGGACTCTGATGGTGAAAACACAATTATACATACAGCAATATAACAGAAAGTCTGTTGTTAGCCTCTAGTAATAGTATTTGATTATTAATCAATTTTTGAGCATCCAAATCACAAGGAGGAAAATTCACTGTCATTTGTACTCATAGGTGGCATTAGACTACATTTATTGAGATATTGTCAGTCTGTCAGCATGCCCACAGTCAGTTCACTGACCATCTGATGCATATTACACGTATTACTGGGAAGCAGTCGGGAACTACTGTACAGCTAGATTGCCCTGACAGAAACGGAACTTTTGGGAGTCAGGGTGCACAGGTTTTAATTAGGTTGCAGGGTAACACAGTCGTGTTTAAAGGTATTGTGTTGATATTATGAGTGCTTTTATGGAAGAATAAATCACTGGATTTGCCAAAGCTTGACAAATTTGTAGCTTCAAATCTTTAAAAGATGCTTTGAGGCACTCAGTAGCAAGCAATCTAGATATTAATTACTTATTACTATTGTAGGACAGAATTGTTTTTGGCCAGATTAAGCTTAAAAATGGACCAGACTTTATGCTGCAAGTCAAAAGTCTGGGGTTTTGTTGAGAGGGTTTGACTGACTGTCCTTTTGACCCCAGAGTAAGGAATGTGTTCAATGATGTGGCCTTTCTAGACTGCCTATAGTTATGTGTCTGATTAATGATATCTGGCGCTGCGGCATCATGTGAACAGTTTCTCTGCAGATCATCAGAAAACCGTAGAGATAACCGATAAACAACCTCTAAAATTTTCCTCTGGGCTCCCCACACCTGTTTGTCTTAATATGCAAACCTGCCTTCAATTTTATGTCAAGCATGCCTTTATTGTTTTGGACGTTCTTCATATTTCCTATGAGGGTCACCCAAGAATCTGTCCCATAAAAAAAGAAAATCAAAGGAAAGGCATGAAAAGCAGGCTGATAAGAGGTGTGTAAAGTTCTTGCTGGCATCAGAAATGCAGAAGAGTTACATCCCGGGGTAATACTCTGCATGTCTTTATGTTTTACGAGGTATTTCAGACAAAGATATACTCCGCTTGACGTTAAGCCTAAATGCTATAATAATGGAATAAGTTCTTTGTTGTCAGGCCATGCTTACTGATGGGCCTTTCTTTTATAAAGTGGATTTGAAATTTAAGTAGGGTGAAATTTGCCATGGCATTCCAATGGGTGTTCGTTTCAGAGCTTCTCCTTACACTCTCCAAGTGCTAGCTGAAGCTGTCACGGTCTAAGGGGAGATTGGAGATCTTTGAGTTTCTTTTGGCTTAGAACGCAGAGCCTAAAGCTTTGGGAAAAGGCATTGTTTCCCATCTTTCCAAGAGGGAAAGTACATCTTGGCTTGGACTTTACTGTGATGCCATTAGTCTGCAGATCAAATGATTAAATCATGTGAAGCTTAGATTTGAATTATCTAGGTCAATGAGTTTTGAGTATTTTATAAAGCGCTTCTGCCAAGTCTTCACAAAAAGAGGGTATACTGCTTCATATGACCCCATAAGCACATGAGGATTTGTTTGTAAATAATTATTAAAATAAATTGACAATCTTTAACACTATTGCGGCTTTCAAGTGGCATCAGAAATATCGTAACTGCATGAATGATATATTTAATATTTGGAAACTCAGAATTCTCGATGATACCAGACTTATGACAATGGAAGGGACTCTATCTCATGAAAGATAGCGAATTTGTGACATTCTTAATTTCAGTTCTGTATTCCAGAACAGTCTAATGGTGTGTACTGGGTTTGGTGGATGTGGCTTGAAATTTCTGGGAGGAGTTAGTGTTTGAAATTTTTGTCTCAGTTTAGGGATTTTGAAAAAATCGAAACCAAGTTTGTAGAATACCTACATGGCTTTGACAAGCCAACATAATAACGAATACCTGACTTTTACATAGGAGCTTCCCTGCTGCACTTGAAGGCAGCATATATTTAGGAGCAGGTCAAGAAAGAGCTAGGTTTTAGGAGCAGGTCAAGAAAGAGCTAGGTTCAAGCATTGCTGAAACATTCTTAAATCTTCCCCTAGGTGATGGTCGTGGTGACACTTGTGAGAATGATTTCGACAACGACAACGTCCCAGATATCTTTGATGCATGCCCGGAAAACAGTGCCATCAGCATCACAGACTTCCGCAAGTTCCAAATGGTTCACCTAGATCCCAAAGGAACCACGCAAATTGATCCCAACTGGGTGGTCCAAAATCAGGGCAAAGAGCTTGTGCAGACTGCCAACTCTGACCCTGGAATTGCAGTGGGTAAGTAGTACATGGCATTACAAATGTTTCAGAAGCTTGTTTCTCATACATGTCATAGCTCATCTCATAGCTCATGTCATAGCACATATTAAAATGTGGCAATATTGATTTTGTATTCTGACCTTGTTTCTGCACAATAACAGGCTTTGATGAGTTCAGCGCAGTGGATTTCAGTGGAACCTTCTATGTGAATACAGACCGGGATGACGACTATGCGGGCTTTGTTTTTGGATACCAGTCAAGCCGACGATTTTACGTCGTAATGTGGAAACAGATCACGCAGACATATTGGGAAGACAAGCCATCAAAGGCATTTGGCATCTCTGGTGTATCCCTTAAGGTGATCAACTCCACCACAGGCACTGGGGAAAACCTACGTAATGCATTATGGCACACAGGCAACACCAAGCAACAGGTGAACATTCTCTTGATTTTTATCTGTCCTGACAGATTTCTCTTTTCATGCCATTACTAACAATAAACTGCCCCATAAATTTAAATGATTCAAAGCATTACTCTCTGTCTTAGTACTTAAATTGATAGATGGCTTTACAATGCATCTTTTAGGTGCGCACTCTGTGGCATGACCCAAAGAACATCGGATGGAAAGACTTTACTGCATACCGCTGGCATCTCATCCACAGACCAAAGACTGGCTTCATTAGGTAAAGGCTTGGACTCTTGTTCTAGTCATCAACACACTCTACCTGTTTTTCTTAGGACACATACATTTTTGCTTGAACTTTTTGACCAATGACTGTCCATGACCGATGAGACTTTCATGACATTCACATTAGTTATTGTTTTGTTGTTCCTGATTTGTGGATTAGTCCGTTTTTTTAAATAATTTTATAGACTTTGCACTCCTGCAGAGCATTTCTGGCCAATGAAATATCTTACACCCAAGTATAGCTAAACTTAATTCACTATAGAAATTTTTGCCAAACTTTACAAAGTATTTGTTGATATTATTAATGTATTAGTTATCAAGAACTAACAATTGACAATATGTAATACTGCAAATGTAAATGTCCATGTCTTTGGGATCCCTGATCATTCCAGTTAACCAAATGTTAATGTTGGAAAAGTTTATTTGTGGTACCATTTTTGTCTTTTTAAGAAAAGAAAAATGTGAATTTTAAAGAGCTATGTATAACTTAATACTCAATATCTTTTTTCCCTCAGAGTTGTAGTGTATGAAGGCAAGCAGATCATGGCAGACTCGGGTCCCATTTATGACAAGACGTTTGCTGGTGGGAGACTCGGGCTATTCGTTTTCTCCCAAGAGGCCGTCGTCTTCTCTGACCTCAAATATGAATGCCGAGGTGAAAAAAAAAGATTTCTTATAAAAATATAATATTGAATCTCTGATTTCAGTAATTTTGTGATTCTTGTGATCTTCCTCTCTTCTATCATTGTGATTTGTATTTCTTTTTTGCAGATAATTAAGTTTTATTGGAATACCATGGACTTTTTTTTATCAAAGTGAAACCAGATCAGTGCTGTGCTTTAGTGGATGAAAATTTTGACTTTATGCAATGAGTGCCCACATGAGGGCAACACTTACATCCAAGACTAGAAGTGCCTTGAATAGGTGAATATACCTTGCAGTTGATATCAAAAAGTGTGGGAGGATACAAAAGTTTGGTAAGACCACAGCATTCATTTGAATTCTCTGTTAATAGTTGCACAAATAATCTTTGTAATGCTACAATGAGTCCTGCCATCTTGAATATGAACCCAAGACTCTGTGTTGAGGGTTTGTAATTTTTGTTTTGTTTGTTTCAAATCATTTAGTCTTTTAAATGTGCTTTTCTAGTCATTCTTATGGAGAAATTGAATGCAATAGTTTTGTGGTTGTTGCGAACATTTAGGGAGATGTATTATATTCAGTCTTTTACTACTATCTACTGTAACTTATTTGTCTGTTTTTCTGTGCAAATATATTAGTTAACATCACTTTAAAATTTCCTCTTGCTGACAACTTGTAAATACTTATTTATTTGTTTACATTGACACATTTTTACAAATTACATTTAAAAGGATGTTTGCATATGTTTTCAAATTGCGTTCATGGTCATAGTCAGTAAGGCTTTATCATTGGCTATTGCTGTATCTACAGTTAAATTGAAAGTGTTCAGATATAAAGGGGATGAAATAAGGTGTCATATTAGTATTTGATTAATGCTTACAGTTATATATATATATATATATATATATATATATATATATATATATATATATTCCTGAAAGACAACATTTTAGAAATTTCAAGGTATTTCACATTTCTAAATTAAATGAGTCTGAATGAAAATAACCAATGCTTAAAGCGATAGTTCACCCAAAAATTCTGATTTTATCATTCATTTGCATTGCATAATTTTTCCAAAAATGAAAGTGAATAGTGACTAATTCTTTCATTCTGTCTGAAATAAAATCATGCATACATTTGGAACAACATGAAGTTGGGTAGATAATGAAAGAATTTTCATTTTTGAGTAAACTATCCCTTTAACATCTTGTGCCTTAAAGCCATAAATACCTCAGAGATGCAGTTTTTGCAGTTACTTTTCATCCAAAGCACCATGCAACTGCAATAGCAGAGACTTGCCTTGCTCATAGGTACAGTGGTAATAAACCAGAATTGTGATCTCATTAACTAACTAGCCAGTTTCTAGGTCACCCTGTCTTGGGATTGAAAATGCAATTCTTTTAGTTATCCACACTACCACCACCCTCTTTTATATCCCCTTAAATCCAAGGAAATAGATCGTTCAGAAAACACCATAGAGTAAACTAATATTAATCCTATATTAGAATGAAGGGAATATATTTTATGCCTTTTTATGTCATTTACAGTACACACCTCATTTGCATATATCATCTTCATTTCCAGCTGTTCTCAGCAACCATTCAATCCGTTCAACACCACGTGAACCACTTCATTATTCGATTGTACGATTTTAGACTCATCTACAATGTATAGCTTGCTGCTAGTCACATTAAAAATGTATTATAATTGTGAGTATTAAAAGTCGTTCCTGATATTTTTTCCACTCATATCCATTTTCATAACAAACATGTGATGAAATAACTTGTCAATAAAATTATATAGACAAACTACATTGCTCTTGTTTGGATTTATTTATTTCCATTCACATGCACTTCATCCAAATCAGAGTCCGAAGGTATTTTATTACATTTTTTACCATTAAATGGCCTGCACATTTATGCAATAAATTAAATTATTATAGAATATATAAAGCTTTAATTCTAAAATCAAGAAATAATCTGTATTTAAGGGGTCATGAAATGCTCTGTTTTTAAAACAATTTTATTATCTTCCTGAGGTCCACTGATAATTTAAGTAATTTTTTTTTGGCACCAAAATTTAGTAATATATGATCATTTTACGCCCTGTCTCTGGCCCTTTGTCTGAAATCTTAAGTTTTGGCATAAGCGCCTACTTAAAACTTCTAAATAAACGCCCACTGTTCTGATTGGCTAACATGGTGCAGCCCCTCAAATACAGCCATATATATTTAAAACTCAATTGGAAGAGAATGAACAAGCTCCATTTTAATATTAAAAATGTCATGGTTTACACATAACGCACACCCAACACATTGCATCTGAATATTTTAACGGTTCATTTCAAGCAACATTTAACACTCAGCACCATAAATTATCAAACAATCATGACATTAAAAATATTCATGAATGAAACGGTTTACTTACATTTTTTATCTGATCTAAGTGTTATTAAATGCCCAATTCTTCAATAGTTCATTTGCAAGGCTTGAAACGTATCATGAGTGGTTCACAAGCAATCCATGCTGATAGCCAGGAAAACATGAAATCCACGCTGATATGAGCAAAAAAACATGAAATCCACGCTGATATGAGCAAAAAAACATGAAATCCTCGATGATATGAGACGAAAAAACATACAATCCACACTATGAGATGAAAAAAATATACATATACATAGTCCAAAGAACTCTGAAATGAAGCACACACATAGGCACACATCACCAGAAGCACATTAACATGGTCAAAGGTATCCATCTAGTGCATGATTACATACACCAACAGCGCAGATGTATGAAAGAACGTGTCCGTGACACGTTTGTGCTCAAAACAGCAAGACCCAGAGCAGCTAATGAAACCAAATGGCTTCTGCATTTCAGAGTTATAATTTGACACAGCATCTTTTAAAAGCAGTGCATGATAAATGACAGCAGTCACAAATGTCTGTCTAGTGCATGTTTATATATGAAAATAGTTCAAAATAGTCCAGATGGGTCCCCTTTGATGTTCAGGAATAGTTTTGCCACACTAGGCCTGTCTGATCTGCTCTCTATCAGTTTACGAACTGAAGCACCAGTGGGCAGGTTCTTGATTTGATGCTTGGTAACATTGGTATTTGTGTAAACTAGCCTGATAAACTTCTAAACTTTTTAGTTCCCATTTGCTTCAACAGCAAAAAATACAGATTCACTATATGTTTCGACCACTTTCAAGAGGAAAACAATACAGCGAGATGGATTAGAGCAGTTTACAGTCGATACTTCAATAGTTATTTGAAACCCCATTGCAGTAGTGTTGATATTTTTTTTAATTAGGCTTAGTGCCAGGGTAATATAACACAAAGAATAATAGTGTTATAATAATACTAAAGTTATAAATTTACACTTAACAATATAAAACCTGAAAAATCTTTTAAAAGTTTTCCTAGATTTACGCTTCTTAATAAGGCGGAAACGCATCATCACAGTAGCGAGGAGTGTGTTATTTAAATTTGTGGTTTAATTCACGGACCTCTGGAATCTATTCCAAATTTACTAACCATGTCCCATTTTGGTAGTGTTTTTCTCCCTTCCATCCGTTGATCATTTGGGCTCTCTTTTGAGCATTAAGGGGAAAACCGTGCTCGGTAGAATTAAGAAGGCATGCTGTCCTCCAGTAATTCTTCTCTCTGAAAGTGTGCCCACTTTTCACTGCTTTCAGATGCGGCAGTGTGATCTACAAAGTATTCTGAGGCTAATGTGGTAGCAATATGTGTTTGCAAGTGTGTTTTAGTGCATGCAGCTGACACAACAGTGTAATTAAGGGGTGATTAAAGGGGAAGTGCTGCGTTAAATCCAATAATCACGCCACATAGCAACAGGAAAACTGGGGATTGGTAACACAGACACAGAGACATGCATATGGAATATTTTAAGCTGATTCTGTTATCTTTCACGTGGGGAACCTGTGCTTCTTGATAGCAGAGATTTTTTAGATTTGGAGCACATCCTGAAATATGTCATCATTGCTCCTGATGCACTTGAATTAAACGTTTCATTCCCTTCACATTTTTTATCTCTCTAAAACTTGGCTGTTGCCTTACCATTATTTAGTAGACCTATACAGATCCAGCTGTGCTTACGGTACACATCACAGAACATTAGAACATTATGAGTCTGCCACACTATTTATTTGGAGGAAACCGAACAGGGTGTCTCTTGAGGAGATTTCAGACATAGTTCTTGTTCCAGAGACAGGCACAATTTCAGCATCCAAATCTTAGTGCAAACAGTGAAAGAGAGAGAGAGAGAGAGAGAGAGAGAGAGAGAGAGAGAGAGATCTCAGAGGAAGCTTCTAAGAAGTTATTAAATTTAAGCCCCCGTTTCTGGTAAAGCAAAGATATTGCAATATTTTGTTTGAATTAAGCCCAAATAATAAAAATGAAAGGTATGAGATATTGCAGACCAAAGTGTTTTTGACTGTTTTGAACAACATCTCCTGTGTAGCATCGAATTCAAGATTAATTTAACTCAAATTTCATTTGAGTTAAAAGAATAACTCGTAACTCAGAGTTGTTAGGTATTGAGCTGTTCAGTGACTGTCATGGGTATGGTGGGTCTGTGGTATTCTTCCTGTGCGTCTACGTGGCTGATTGTTATCTTCATGTGTTTCCTCTGTTACATGGATGGCGCGATTGACATTCCCATGGGAATGCTCATTTGTGCCATTCATCAGTTAATTGTCTGTCTCGCCTCTCCAGTCATTCTAGTCAAGTCTAGTCTTGTTGCTTAATTTTTCCTGTCTAGTTTTGTTCTGTTGCCCACTCAGTTTCCTGTTTTCCCGTCTGTGGATTTATCGCTGTGCAATCATCTCTACATACCAGGATAACTCACCCTGCTGTTATTCCGTTTCTCCTTGCTCAGATGTCCCAATCTACACTGCTTCCAAGCCACATAGTCATCTCTACTATCTCCTTTGTTGTCATCACTGTCATCATTACTGTTGTCTTCGCTGTCATCTTCGCTGGGTCATCGCTACCACCTTTACTGTTTTCATCGCTGTCATCATCTTAGTGTCATCACTCCCATCATCACTGTCCTCATCACTGCCATCATCGCTGACTATACTGCTGCTCTGTGTTACTACTGTTATCTCTACTGAGTTTTGCCATCTATCTGCCATTTTTCTTATCTCTATTAAAATTTTTTGTGTATCTCTGGTTCCTTCCTTACAAACTCTGATAGAACAATCTGGCCAAACATGGACCCAGCAGAGGACACCTCCCTTCGGGCAGCCATCAGTCAGCAGGGGGTGCTCCTCAGTCGCCAACAGGATCAGCTCAACACCACCAGTCATACCATTGAGAAAATGGCGAGGAGGATAGCCAATCTTACATCCATGCTCCATCGGCTGCAGATCTCTCTCATTGCCGATCCCACCACCGCTGCTGCTCTTCTTCCAGTTGCATCATCCAACAGACAACCCAAGCCTCGATTAAATCCACCAGCTTTCTACTCCGGTGAGCCTAAATCATGTAAATCATTCCTGTCACAATGTTCTCTGGTTTTGCTCTCCAGCCTTCATCATTCCCCACGAAAAACAGCAAAGTGGACTATGCCATCACACCTCTCTCTGGATTGGCTTGGGTAATGGGGAATGCCGTGTGGGACAATCAACACCACTGCTGTTCATCCTTTTGCACATTCTCTGTGGAAATGTGTAAAGTGTTTGGTAAGGAGGTGGCCAGAGTGTTGCCGAACTATCATCAAGGAGAGAGGCCTGTCTCTGATTACTCGATCGAGTTTCACACACTCGCTGTCTCGTGTGGTTGGAATGAGCAGGCATTGTGGGATCAGTTCATGAATGGTCTCTCTGACCAGGTTAAGGATGAGATCTACGTATTGGATCTCCCCAAGAGCCTCGATGACCTAGTCGATTTGGCCCTCTGAGTTGACAACCGTCTCGCCTATTGACAGAGGTATCCTAGAGCTACAACATATTGGGAGACTCCAGTTGCTGCCGCTACTCCCACCTCTACCTCTGTGTCGGAGGAGGAGCCCATGCAGGTTGGGAGAGTTCGGCAATCCTCTAAGGAGTGACAATGATGAACGATCGTCAGTGGTCTGTGCCTGTACTGCGGGCCAGCAAAAGATCAAGCTCTCCAGGAGGACGGGAGATACTGGTGAGCACCACTCCCTTCCTTAAAGCCCCTGGCAGCAGGACACTACTACCAGCCAGAGTAGAGCATGAGTGCTCCAGCCACACCATCATGGCCATCATCGACTTAGGAGCTGAGAGTAACTTTTTGGACTCTGAATTGGTTAACAAATGGTCTATTCCTCTGTCACCTTTTCCACAACCCATACCAGCTAGCACATTGTTACCCATGTCACTGCTCCCATCCAACTCACCATATCAGGCAACCATGTTGAGGAATTGTCATTTTACATCATTCGCTCACCTTCATTTCAAGTGGTCCTGGGACACCCGTGGCTGGTAACACACAACCCTCATATTGACTGGGCCAAGAATTCTGTTTTGTCTTGGAGTTTGTTTTGCCATCTCATTGTCCTGTCTTTGCTCCTCCCCCTGTGTTGTCTTGTTCTGTGTTACAGGAGGAGCCTGCAGATCTCACCACGGTGCCTAAGGTCTGCCATGAAGTCAGGGCTACTTCTCTACCTCCGCACTGCTCATTCTACTGTGTGATGACCTGATGCCTGGCACTTCTCCACCTCGGGGTAGTCCCTACTTGCTCTCTGCTCCAGAGAGGAAGCCCATGGAGAAGTATATTAATAATTCTCTGGCAGCAGGTTTTATTTGTCCCTCTTCTTCTCCAGCCGGGGCAGGGTTCTTCTTTGTTGGCAAGAACGATGGCTCCTTAAAACCATGCATAGATTATCGGGGGCTGAACAATATCCTGTACCGTTGATGTCATCAACTTTTGAACTCTTGCAGGGGGCCACCATCTTCACAAAGTTGGACCTACGGAATGCTTACCACCTGGGTTGAATAAGGGAGGGGGATGAATGTAAGAGGCTTTTAATATTCCTACTGAGCATTTTGAGAATTTGGTCATGCCATTCGGCTTTGCTAATGCCCCAGCTATGGTCAACCAATTTGTTTTGTATACTTAGACAACATCTTGTTTATTTTCTTGCTCATTGAGTGACCATGTCAGCAAATCAGGTAGGTGCTTCAGTGGCTGCTAGAGAATCGTTTTTTAGTCAAGGTGGAGAAGTGCGAGTTTCACGAATGGTCAGTTTTGTTTCTGGGGTTCATTCTCTCATCCAATGGTATATGTATGGATCCCGATAAAGTTAAAGGGTTTGCTGTTTTCCCGTAAGGCGGTCCAGCAGGTTCTGGGGTTCGCCACTTCATGTGGCGAACATTCTGAAAAGTTCATTCTGAACTTTAGCCAAATTGCCACACCTCTGACGAATCTAACCTCCACCATGGAAAATTTCATTTGGTCTCAGCCTGCCTTTTCCAAATTGAAAAGCTGCTTTTTTCAGCTCCCAACATTATCAATCCTGACCCTTCTCATCAGTTTGTGGTGGATGTTGATGCGTCGGAGATCAAGGTCGGATGAGAGATTGCACCCTTGTGCATTCTTTTCACATTGGTTATCTCAAGTGGAACGAAATTATAATATAGGCAATCAAGAGTTGCTGGATGCCAGGCTGGCTTTGGGTGAGTGGTGCCATTGGTTGGAAGGGTCAGGGATTCCCTTTTTGGTCTGGACTGATCCTAGGAATCTAGAATACTCAAAGCATCTAAATTCCCATCAGTCTCTTTGGGCTCTTTTCTTTTGGCCGATTCGATTTTTCCATCTCGTATCGCCCTGTTCTAAGAACGGCAAGCCCGAGGCTTTATCTCACTCTTTTGAAACTGAGAGAAGCTCCTTATCCTTGTATACCATCCTTCCACTGGGTGTGGTAGTGTCAGCGGTGTCTTGGGATCCGTCTGTGGATATATCGCTGTTATCATCTCTACTTACCAGGATTGCTCATGCTGTTCACCCTGCTGTTATTCAGTTCCTCCTCTGTCCCATTCTACACTGCTTCTAAGCCATGCAGTCATCTCTGTGTAAAGGGATTAATGGAAAGGAGGAGGCTAAAACCGGCTTGAAAATATACACTCACCTAAAGGATTATTAGGAACACCATACTAATACTGTGTTTGACCCCCTTTCGCCTTCAGAACTGCCTTAATTCTACGTGGCATTGATTCAACAAGGTGCTGAAAGCATTCTTTAGAAATGTTGGCCCATATTGATAGGATAGCATCTTGCAGTTGATGGAGATTTGTGGGATGCACATCCAGGGCACGAAGCTCCCGTTCCACCACATCCCAAAGATGCTCTATTGGGTTGAGATCTGGTGACTGTGGGGGCCATTTTAGTACAGTGAACTCATTGTCATGTTCAAGAAACCAATTTGAAATGATTCAAGCTTTGTGACATGGTGCATTATCCTGCTGGAAGTAGCCATCAGAGAATGGGTACATGGTGGCCATAAAGGGATGGACATGGTCAGAAACAATCCTCAGGTAGGCCGTGGCATTTAAACGATGCCTAACTGGCACTAAGGGGCCTAAAGTGTCTTCTATCAGCTTGAATCAGTCGGCCCATTCTCCTCTGACCTCTAGCATCAACAAGGCATTTTCGCCCACAGGACTGCCGCATACTGGATGTTTTTCCCTTTTCACACCATTCTTTGTAAACCCTACAATACTCAGACCGGCCCGTCTGGCACCAACAACCATGCCACGCTCAAAATTGCTTAAATCACCTTTCTTTCCCATTCTGACATTCAGTTTGGAGTTCAGGAGATTGTCTTGACCAGGACCACACCCCTAAATGCATTGAAGCATCTGCCACGTGATTGGTTGATTAGATAATTGCATTCATGAGAAATTGAGCAGGTGTTCCTAATAATCCTTTAGGTGAGTGTAGATGATATGTAATTAAGAACTTAAACCAAAAGACACAAACACACACATATGATGGACAGCTGCCCGTAAACGCTCTCTCTCTCTGTCGCACCACTATCCACAGTCTGCCTTTATACCTCACGGAGGCTTGATTAGTCTGATATGGGCAGGGTGTGTAGAATCATGACCCAGCCCTGCCCCCTGCCCTGAATCTCTGGGTTCTTACTTACAAATTCTACAAAACATATTTTAATTCAAAAATATAAGCTTAACATTTCTGCCTTTAAACCCTCCAAAATCCCCCATTCACTTCCATTGTAAGTGTCACACTGTAATCTTTATTTTTGCTTTCATTAAAGGAAAGGGACTAGTCAAAAATATTTTTATGGTAATCAACATTATGCCACAATTGCTGTTGATTAAGCTTAACTTGTGTAAAACTTGGAATATATTTAATTCCTTGAGGTTGCTTTCCTGTTTTGTTCAACAACAATTATGTTAATTATTCCACTGATATTTTAATTGCTAATTATTAATTTAGATTAATAGAATTTGCATTAAAATTCGTATTTTTTGTGGGACAACTGCATGTCATATCCTTTATTTAAGCTATACTAATCATGATTAGTTAATTGCAACAGCCATACTTTTAATCTCATTTAATTTTTCAGTTCATTGTGCAGCCACACATTAATTTAGAAACCTCTTCTTTAAAATCATAAGCTGGAACATGTTTCTACAGTATATAAAGACTTCAGTTCATACTAGTCAATGAGTAGTGATTTTTACATTTATGCTGTCTGATGTGCCTCATTAGTTCAGCACCACGGTAAGATGTTAGGATGGATATAAGCATGGGCAAATTTTCCAATTTTACATCCTATTTTCCCACAATGACAACTACTCTAATTTTCTTTTAGTGTTGTGTTGAGTCTTGTTGACATAAGTAATTTTTATGGCAACCCATATAGATATACTGGATATTGACTATGAACAAACAGATCAGAATTCAGTACTTACAAAATGACAGTGTGAACAGTCAGTCGTAAAGATCGGTTTTGAAAAACACTCTTTTGAAAAGGATCCGTTCCTCCATTTCTATGCACCCATCAATTTTTCGGAAACCAACCCAAAAACAAATAATTGTGGATAGTGTTAGAGGAAGAATAATTAATTTGATTGGCTCAGAAGTTCAGTATCAGGAATAGATAGTTTCATATTATCTCCATTATCTCTTGCAAATCGTGTGACCACAAGGGATTGCGTGACCGAAGGCCGAACTACTCCAGTCCAAAGCCAACTGCAATAATGTCCAAAAATTCACATATAAAACTGGGAAACTGATTTTGGAAAATTGTTGTAGGTCAAAAGTATGGAGAAAGAACGATGAGACGTCTTTTATCACATTGCTGTGTTTTTTAAGTTATTTTGTCTGCTGATTGTTTCAGTCTAGTTCCAGCAGGGGTAGAGTGCCGAAGAGTAATGGAGCATGGTAAATATAGAGCTGGGAGAGATTTCCAATGCAGTTTTTGAATGCTGTCATCTCAACAGTACAAGACCAGAAATGGCAACCTGAAAAGTTAATTTAATATAACACAACCATCCCCAACCTCTTGGTGAACAGTGGGAGAGTTTTGCAGGGGCCAAGTGAATATGAAAACATTTTCCATTTCACATTTCTTCTAAGTTCTCTTCAGGAAAACCAGCTGCGCAAGGATTTGTTGCAGTAAAAGTTATTTTATAGAAATTAAGGGCAAAGTGTAGGGTTTATGAACTACTATATCTTCTGCAGTGAGCACATGAAGAATGCAGGAATTACATAAGTAACAAGACAATATAGTGATGTAATGTGGGCTGCTCCATTATTTTTTAGTGACCTCACTATTTGGCTGATAAACAAACTAATTAATGCACAAATGTTGACACTTTTTCCTTGAAGGAACACGCAACAGATTTATAGGCATTTCAAAGCCCAAATAAATTTGATAGCCATAAGCTCATCTATGGTGAGCATTTGTTCAAATACTAATTGGACATTTTAAAATTGGCAGATATTAGTGACCAATATAGCACACTAAAGATCAAGAACCTGTTTTGTCCTCTGGCTATGTGGGCAAGATTTTCTCAATCATCTAGCAGAAAAGATGCTCTTGTTGTGGTCAAAAAGAACAGCTTGTTTCAATGACAATAGAGGGAGTTGAGGAACTGATTTGTCACAACACTGGCTGTTCTCACTAATCACCCACAATGGTTATTAAGTTCTTAATTGCTTTAGCTTGCACATCTGCATATTTGTCCTACGGCTCCTGCTTCTCCTACCATTTTCTTAGCACTTGCCTGCACATATCTCAACACTTATGCCAGATAAACAAATATCTCCTGACCCAGAAACGTCAAGACTTATTCATGATATTTAAACATCTTTACAAAAAGCAGAGAAAGAAAGACCAGCCATCATTAATTACCTTCATTAATCATATTTAGCTGACAGGCAGACTCGCTGTTTTGAGTTAGACACAGAACAAAGAGGTTTTGGAAAGAGGGAATGACTTTGACCTTGATGTTTTACTTCAATCCAATGGTCAGCTAAATTGATTTCTTATGTTCACACACACAAACAACACTGGCCGTCTTCAAGATTGTGTCAAAATACATGCCGTTGCTTTTTGGAAACCAAGAGAGGTTGCAATGCAAATTGTACCTAAGAACTCCTCAGATCATTAAGAAACCACATGGAGTAACCTAGTCCATTTTTTTCTCATTTACAAATAAAGGTGTACAGTCAGTCATCTGCAGAGGTAACATGCTCATTTTGAATGCGTTTTATGTTAGTGCAAACCACTTTATCAAAGACACCAGTCTGACTACAAATAATGATACATTTATAAGGCAGAGGTGTCAGCTTCAATGTTTTGAATATGGAGAACCCACAGGCCCACATATTCATTTCAGTACTTATTACAGATGCATCCTTTCAGTTGTCATTCAGAGGCATGGCATACTGATGACGTGAGAACATTGCCACTAGCCATAAGATGAGCTCATGAAGGATAATTAGCACATTTTAAACACAAGCCACTGTTTCAGTTTCTGTGTTGAAGTCAGTCATCTTAAAACACCAATTAAGGGTGCTGAGGTCATGAAGGAAGGTGGCAGATTAAATTAAGAAAGCTAAACATGAACCAGAGACCCATATTCCTTGAATTGTAAAGAGGTGTGCATTAACTTCACAAATCTGTGCTTTCGTTTATTTGCATTTAAAAGAGTGTTTCTCCAGATAATGTTTATGGGTCTTTGAGCATTGCATTTTTATTTTATTTTGTCTTAAAGGGTATCAAATGTTTATTTTTGTGTTGAGTAACTTCTTAGCAAGTTTACTGTATTTTTTTAATTTTTCCTTTTGCTTTTATTTTTATTCTATTTTCAATTTGTCCTTTCAATTTAGTTTAATTAACCCATATTATCCCAGATGTCTTGATTTTATGTGAACATGCTTACAGGGGTGGTGCAAATAGTCACATGACCAGATTTATCATTCATTTCCACTGTGCCCCATGGACTACATTTTCTTGGGCACTATTTATTTAGACTTTCTACTAACTAAATGTGCCACCACAGATTGATCGCTAGACCCTGTCCGGCCACCCCTGTGAAAAACTCCTGGCTTCGCCCCTGATGTGCCCCTCTAAAGGTAATAATGCTTGTGTAAAATCTTCAAAAGGAAAACCTCATAATACACATACAGGACTCAATGGGGCTAAAGGCCACCCTGGGTAAAAAGCACTTTTGATTTTAAATCCTCCCAAAACTATTTCTAAAAATAGAAATAGCATTTTAACTTAGTGTAAAACTGACAATTTACACAAGGTTTATTTCTTCTGCTCTCTTTCTCTCTCTCTATATATATATGAGTGAAAGGACAGTTTTTAGGGTAAAAAAAAAACCTTAAGCAGGGGCTAATGGCCACCTATAAAACACATTGTGTAGAGAATTGATTTGTTATAAAAATGAATAAAGTGTGCTCACATTGAATGATCAATTTACAATGGAGTTTAATTGTTTATAGAATACGTGAGATGATATGAAATGCCAAATCTGACTGAAATGAACAGGAAATGGTGCACCATTTTCTGAAGTTATTTTAAGTAAGCATTCTCTTCATTTGTTACTAAAAGAATCTTGCTATCTCAAATGTATTTTTGTAAGTTGGAAAATTTTGCCCTATACCTGTTGTCCCTATATTTACATTAACTCCTCTTGGGGCCTTTTTTTAAGAATCTTAAATCAAAACAGCCTTCCATTTTATATATATATATATATATATATATATATATATATATATATATATATATATATATATATATATATATATATTCAATCTAGATACACATTGTAACCATAAAAAAGCACATTTTCAATTATGTTTTTATAATTTACAATTTTAATTTAACAAATGTGTTCTAGCTTTCCTAAATGATAATAAGACTGCTTAGTTATTCTTTATTTACTTGTTTTAATACAGAGAAAACATGTATATAAGAATGTTAGAGAGTTTGCAGCCAGTGACCTTAAAGGAGGGCGACATAAATCAGAGGTATTGCAAGCCTTATTTCTCTGAGGAGTATACAGAATGCTCATCCCAACTCATCGACTAGACACAGTGTAAGAGCCCCTGTGGGGTGAACCTGCCGGCAGGGATGCCTTTTCCAGATGCATCCTTTGAGCAGAGAAAGCACCGTGAATTCTCTTCTCTGGGTCCAAATCAGACCCTTCACGACCAAAGTGAGCCTTGAAGCTTGTTAGAAGATCCACGTTGAGCCAGGAAACAACTTCTGCTCTCAACCTGAAACATATGCACATATATGCTGCGTGTGGTCCCAATCAATGACGTGCCCCAAGATGCACAGCTGCAAACATAGATGCTGAGTGGCAGCTCCTGCCAAAACATGCACACTGATGGGTACATAGAATCAGGGCACTTGTGCATCACAAAAGGAAGACAAACCAGGTCCAGCTCTAAAATATGTCCTGATTTCACTTTCAGCCCTACACTATTGCAACATAAGCCTGGGAACTTCAGGGGCACTTGGGACAGTAAAAAATTAAAAAATAAATGAAATGCACTAACTGGGCAGCCAACCATTGAGACAGAGTGTTGACTCTGGCTGGATCCCCAGAAAGCCTGCAAGTGTTATCTTCCTGTCTGAGGAGCTATGCCATGATTACAGTGAATACAAAGAAGTAGGTTAAGTTGTGCAGTCTAGAGACAAGCCGCAGACTCAAGACTTTCCCTGCATCTGAATATGCATACTTCCCTGCTATGCGGAATGCTAAAAGTAGAACATCAAATGAGTAGGATGTCCGAATATTCAGTATTCATGATACAGTAGCCGGACAATATCTGGATGACATACTGCATCTGCTGATATTGTGAAGTGTGCAACCAGAGGATTATTAGCTATTCTATTAATAAAGCCACTCATTAAAAGTAATAATAATAGTCAGAGATGGGAAAATCATACAAAAATAGGACCTCAACTCCCATAGAGAAAAATAAACGACGATATTACGATTTTTCCTAAATTTAAGACCTTAACTTAACCCAAAGCCTAACCATGATTTCAATAGTAAAATGACTGTTGTGTACTGTTCTTACAATTTTTTCCTAAGTTGAACCCCTCTCCTAAACCTCTAACCTAAACCTAACCATCACAGGGACACAGTAGTTCACCCAAAAATAATAAAAAATAATTGTAGATTTAGGGTTTGAGTAGACCTAAAGACATAGCTCACCCAAATATAAAAATTCTCTCATCACTTGCTCACCCTCATGTCAACCCAGATGTGTATGACTTTCTTTCTTCTGCCGAACACAAACATATATTTTTAGAAGAATATCTCAGAACTGTAGGTCCTTACAATGCAAGTGAATGGAACTTTTAAGCTCCAAAAGGCAGCATATAAAGGTTTAATCAATGTCTTCTGAAGCGATCCAATCGATTTTCTGTGTAAACAGATCAAAACAACTCATTTTTATTGTACACCTTGCCATTGCAGTCTCAAGGCACGATTATGATTTCAAGCTCTATTACACTTCCTAGTGCTTGACACATGAGCAGAGCACTAGATGGTTCTATGAAGTGTAATTAAGCTTGAAATCATGATGCCCAAGGAGACTGCTGATGTCAAGATTTATAGTGAAAAATAGCTATATTTTGTTCTGTTCTCACCCAAAACCGATTGGATCACTTCAGAAGACAGATTAATCCAATGGTGTTTTATGGATTACTTTTATGCTGCATTTGTGTGCTTTTTGGATCTTCAAAGTCACCATTAGGTCATCATTCTCTTGCATTGTATGGACCTAAAGAGCTGAGATATTCTTCTAAAAATCTTTGTTTGTGCTCAGCAGAAGAAAGAAAAGTCATACACATCTGGGATGGCATGAGGGTGAGTAAATGATGAAATCATTTTTATATTTGGGTGAGCTATGTCTTTAGGTCTACCCAAACCCTAAATCTACAATTATTTAATAGGAAAATATTTTTGTGTACCACGGAAGAAAGAAAGCATCAGGATTTGCAACGAGAGGAGGGAGCATATTACAGGTTATTGACAAACATCAGTCATTTGTATTGCATAAATAAATATGGAATGAGAAACCAAATTTGTTCACAGATGTTTCCTTTCTTAAAATAAAGTGAAGGATAGGAGGCTAACTCAAATTTGATGCCTGTATTGTGTTGATTTGAAATTGTGTTTGTTGTTTGGGTGGTCTCATAAGAGCCAAGTTGTACTTTAAACTGTATTATGTACAGGAATGTATTTATACTACACACCGACATAACTAAAGAATGAACTTAATCAACAAACAAGATGTTCTTCTTTGAATTCAGTCCATACGTTTCTCTGAAAGTACAGGAATTAATAAGAAATATCTTATTTGATTTGTGTAGTAACTTCATGTTTTACAGTTGGGAAGGGACGTAAGTTGCTATTGTTTTCTACAGACAGGACATTTAATCCCTATGTGCTCACTGATATTTCATCTGCTTTAAAGCCAACAACTGGAAGAAAAAGGCTTTATGTAAAGCACTAAAACAAAGTCTGAATTCTTTGAAACATTTATGCTTCTCTGCTGTTCATTTATGCGCACAGGTGTAGATCAACAGCAGTGTTGACAAAGCCACCAATTAATCTTCATTTTGTGTCCTCCCTTTGATGTGAGAAATAGCATTGGAATGGAAAAAATGGAAATAGTGAATAATGAAATAAGCATGTAAAAATGTCTTTAAACAGTAGATGAGAACGTAATGGTAGCCTCATAAAACAAAATGTGCACAGCACAAATCAAAACTTGAAATAATAAACAACTTTCCCTATTTAAATCTATAGCAGTTACCAGTTAGTACAGTAGACAGAGGCACTGTTGGAACATCAAAAGGTATGCAGGCCATGAAACAGGAGCAATAAATTATATCCAGGTGTAAGATCGACAGTGTTAACTCTACAGATATGTCATCTTAAAACTTTGATATTTTTCCACTCACAGTACAGAGGATTGTGTAATGCAAATATAAGTGTTAAGGTGACATAGTTTGCTATGCATTTCAATAACAAGGCCTGGAAGATACACAGACCAGATTTTAGACACGTTCTCCCCCCCTTTCTCACAGTATTTGGAGACACAATACCCTCTAGTGGACATTTAGAGTTCCTGTAGATCAACTGGAAGAGCATCATGTTAGCAATGCTAAGATAATGGGTATGATTCCCAGAGAACACTCAAACAAATAAAATGTATACCTTGAATGCACTGTAAGTCACTTTGGATAAAAGCATCTGCCAAATGCATAAAGGTAAATTACATTTAAAAGAGGCTTCCAGTGTGTACTAGGGAATAATACTCAGCTTTATTGCATAATTATTAGATAAAGAAATATTAGTGGGCTTTCCCCCTCGAAAAACATGCAATACCCGTCACAAGTTTGCACACACCTACTCATTCAGTATACTAGTACTTAAAATCATAGTGAAGTTTTAAAACTATTAAATAACAATTTGGTGTGATAAAAACAATATTTGCATAGATAACAGCTTTGCGTGCTGGGCTTCTCTAAACCAACTTCATGAAGAATTCTAAGATTATGTATGCTGGCCATTTTAGATGTTTTAGCTAGGGATGCAATGATATGATCATTTTTTGCCAGAACCGATTTTAACAAAAAAAACATAGACCGATACCAATATTTTGCCACTTACCTTATTTTGTCATTAGATCACCGTTTTACTTTGGAATTATGCTTTAAAAATGCACAAAGAGGTAAAAAAAAAATATTTTCACTGTTCTAACAATAAAGTATTTCCATTAAATATGGTTTGGATCTGGCCTAACATTTTAAGAGAGCCACAATGAAAGATAAAATTAACAAATAACTAAATATGATAACATGATGATTGATATGAAAAAGGTTATTTTGTGCTTCTAAAACTTTTTTTGCTCTTCTGTTTTTGCAGTTCAAAACAATAGGACTCACATTTAACATATACGTACTGTATATGATAGAACATTGAATTGATTAATTATATTGGTATAATGGACAGTTGATAATGCCATCCAGAACGCTAGAGGGCGCCACTAGCTCACACAGCACAGACTGAAGTGCTGAATGCTGAATCACAGCCTTTTAAGGGTAAGTTATCATGCATAGCAATATTAAGATTTCAATCTTAATTCAATCAATCATGCAGCACTAACAGATATCATACCGATGTATTGTTGAAGTCTGCTTGTTTCAAGGCATTTGAGATGGTTTCCCTCATCATGTAGCCTATAGATATGTGCCATTTTCACAACTGTCATGTCCATTTATGGCGGTTTTTCATTAACATAAACTAGAGAAAGAATACAACTGAAATAATGCATGTTCTTGGGAGTGTTAACCCTTCTACATAATTTGGCTATAATTATTTCTGGATTAAGTATTTAAATTCACAGAGTTTTTACAAAGTGTGTTACTAAATAATTATAAGTCAACCATCTGTTTTTCATATTGGTGTCTTCATGCTTATAACCGATATGATGAGTTTTAATTTGGTCAATAACTGGCCGTTAAATATCTGCAGCCGAAACATCAGTGCATCCCATAGTTTAAGCTGTTTTCCCCTCACTATCAAGTCCATCTCATCAATTTACAGTATATTAGTCTACAAACCTTTAAAACGTTTAAACATAAGCCTATAGGTCAGAAGGTTTTAAAGATCACTGGAAAAATAAATTCTGGTAGACTGCTTTTTCTGGTAATCTTATTCTCAGCGACTTCATCCACATATAATAATTGTCATAATAGATTAGATTTAACATTCCACTTATGATTGACCGCTTACTATATGACATTGAGTCTGTGTGTAATAATCTGTATGAGGTATGTGTGAGAGCAACAACCTTGAATACTGGCATTCAGATCTGGCCAGAGATCTCACATTTCACTTTATCATACAAAAATAACCCAAAGGAGCAGAACAGAATATAAACAGGAAGCTCTCATAGTCTGTTCAATACCTAGAATGATTTTTTTTAAGGTTACAGTCACTCAGTGATGCAGCAAGCTGCAGAGTTGCAAAAGGGACACGTGCCACTACCATATTAAGTTGTCCAGCCACTCTTGATATCCCAAGAAATTCCCAAGAAATCAGGCAATTGCAACAGATACAAATAAAATGGGGAAATACATTCTGGTACAAGACCATAAAAGTGTGTAATTGTAGCCAGTCCTGCTCAATCCACTCCGAGCAGGATTGAAAATGAGGAGGCTTAAGGCTACATTCTCTAGCATCAGTCACTAGTGCGTCTCTTGGGACAGGGGAGTGAGGTTTGCATATACCGCACAGCTATCACATACCAGCTGGCTCTTGTAACGTAATCATAAAACAATGAAATACGGTAAACGAGGTTAGGTAGGATGAGAAATGCAGACAATGATGTAACATCTCAGAAGTACTAACCTCCACTACTGTTAATCATCAGCTTTAGTTGCAAAATGTGCCCAGACCTGTTTAATGAGATAAGTATCTCCTGCTCTGAACTCATGCAGGGTGGAGTGATGTTTTTAAAATGAAGAAATGGTAAAGTAGTTGTGATGAGTTAGCTTTTTGAGCTTTACATGAACTGCTTCTAAAATAATATGGCTAAATTTTCTATTTTAGAGCTTTTGTCCCTGTCACATTGCATTATACTCCAACTTCATTTCTATCATTATTTATCAGATGTTAAATTAATGTTTTGACTGAAACATGTAAACTGAAACAGGCTACTTCAACTTCTCTTCACAGAAACCAGAGAGGAATTTTAGATACAAAAACACTGATATTTACTATAAACAAAAGCTTTTTGATACATACTGTTATAGCCTAGAGAGGGGCATAGAAAGGTTTCTTGCCGTTAACACCCATCTGAGGTCACTTTCAAATCTTTTGTCATCCTAAAATACCATTCAGCCAACACCTAGTCAAACCAGTATATGAGCTGCGCAGTTCAAAGGACGTGTTTTTAGTTTCCCTGAGACAGCTGCTTAACTGTATCTGTCTTCCAAATACAAATTCCTTTAGTTTACCTAAACGGGTGTGCCCTGGTATGATAAACTTGACGAATAGACCTGACCTGGGTGAGGCCTGTGACGTCATGACTCTGTCTGTCGACCATCCTGCTCGCAAAATTCACAATCCCACTATGGCGAAGGTTTGGGACCTGAATATTAATCTGGGAACGGTGACGCTTGGTAAACTTCTAAGGGGCCGTTCATGCCGAACTCGTTTTTGCGTCCTCGCTTTTTCAGCGCCGTGTCTTGTTAAAAAGAACTTAGGGACATTAAAATCCCTTAGGGATTACCGCAGAGTAATCAAGTCAAGACAGATCATTTGTATTTGTATAGCGCTTTTCACAACACACATCGTTTCAAAGCAGCTTTAAAAAAAATCATGCATTAGACAGAAAATGAAACTGAAATATCTATAAAATCATAAGAGTAATGACAGAAACTATTTAGCAGAGACGGGACACTTATATTAAAATGAATGGGAGAAATTGGAAAGCCCAACAGTCAACGGATGTAGAAAAGGCAGTCCCGCCTTATAGGTAAAAGAGCCAATCACTTTTAAGATAGAGACATCGCCTGTCAATCAACTCTACAACGCGCGTAACTCGCATTGTATAACTCTACATTAGCTATACAAGCCGGGGAAATTGCGTTTTCTGTAGTTATCTGAAGCCAAGAAGCACAATTTATGATACTAGTGTTGTCAGATTTTACTGTTGATTTGAAATATGCTCATTGGTCGTAAACTTGACCAATAGGTTTGAATATTATAGCCCATTCGTGGCAGTGGTGGCTCAGTGGTGGTTGAGGCTCAGGGTTACTGACCAGAAGGTTGGGGGTTCAAGCCCCAGCACCACCAAGATGCCACTGTTGGGTGCTTGAGCAAGGCACTTAACTCCAGGTTGCTCTGGGGGGATTGTCCCTGTAATAAGTGCACTGTAAGTCGCTAAGTCGCTTTGGATAAAAGCGTCTGCCAAATGCATAAATTTAAATGTAAATGCATTCAAGTAGATAGGAACTACACCCAGCCACTTGTTCACATAGGATATTATCTTTCCAGTCTGCACAGGAGCGTTCCAAAAATGGCCGCCGTGTGGACTGACTTACTAAAAACAACTTTGGTAGCGAACAATCCTAGTGAAACAATCAAAACCCGGCGCAAAAGTGCTTTCGGTATTTACCTTAAACTGATTTTAAACAACGAGTCTCGAGACACCTGCGATCTGTTCTATTCGTGGCGCGCTATATTTATTTTATTTAGTGCGATAACAATTGTATTTGAACGGCCCCTAATGGTCATGATATTGCTCATTAATATTAATTAGACATGTCCTCATGGGGAGGGATCCGCTCATTAATATTTAGAACTGAGTCTTCGCCATAGTACAATTCGTTAATGCACATCTTGTCTGTCCGACACATCACCTCCGCAACACCGGCTGAAGACAACCAGGAAATTATATTAAGCGACAGCTGTAAGAGTGTTTATCGCCATTTATTTTCCGGGTAAGAAACATTGTATTCCTGTAATACAGCTACTTATACAGCTATAATACAGATATTTTGCTTCAGGAGACAATGCTTCAGTGTCTATCGGGAGGTTCGTGTATGCGTGTGGTAGAAGGTTACAAGTCTACGTGGTATTTTTTGGTCTTGGTGCTGGCGTATGTGCTATATCTGATATTCGGGGCTTTGGTGTTCTCCGCGGTGGAACTGCCGAATGAGGAACTACTTCGACAAGAGCTTCGGACAACAAAACAGCAGTTTCTACAGGATAATGAATGTGTGTCCGATGAGAGACTGGAGGAGTTTCTGGCCAGAGCACTTGAGGCGAGTAATTACGGTGTGTCGGTTCTCAATAATGCCACCACTAACTGGAACTGGGATTTCACATCAGCGCTTTTCTTCGCCAGCACAGTGCTTTCCACGACAGGTGAGCACAGACGTCTCATTTATATTTATATATATATAAATGTATTCCCACCCATGTATTGATTTAAATTATTCAGTAGTCCTTCATCTCTTAGTCCTTCTGTCCAAATATTCTTCAAGTGTATAGTCGACCTGTCCTTGCTGGGATCTGTGCATCAGAACAGCTGGCGCCTGAACTGTACAAAGTTAACAATACAAAGACAAAATTGCAATTCATTGTTTAAAATTTGTATTAAAGGAATGTTCCGGGTTCAATACAATAAGCTCAATCAACCGCATTTGCGACATAATCTTGATGCCACAAAAAGTAATTCTGACTCGTCCCTCCTTTTCTTAAAAAAATAAAAAGCTATGGAAGTGAATGGTGCCAATTTTTGGAGAGTTTAAAGGTACAAATGTGACGCTTATAATTTTATAAAAGCACTTTTATATACATTAATTCTTCTGTTAAAACATGTATTAGTTGAGCTCTAAAGTTAAATCGTCAATTGTACAGTCATTTTTAGGGTTTTAGGTATTGTTGACATTACATTGTCATGGCAACGAAGTTGTAAAATTGGATATAACTTTACACAGAAAAGGTTAGTAAGTGATTTTATCACACTAAAATCATGTTAACACGTATGTTGTTTATGCCTTGTGGCTATACTTTTGAAATGGTGAATATTTTAATGTTTACAGATTGGCCCCCATTCAATTCTATTGTAAGATATCTTTTTTTTTTTTTTTTTAAGAAAAGGAAGTACAAGTTAAAATAAATGTTTGTGGTAATCAATATAATGCAACAAATCATGTTGATTGAGCTTAACCTGTATTGCACCTGGAATATTCCTTTTAAAAGGAAGGCTTTAAGGTACACTCAGTAATTGTTTCCTTATTACAAAGTTTTGCCCCAAAGAAATTAATAGTACTCCTGATGAGATAACCAACCAAATACTTCTCCTTTTATCTCAGTAATCCCATTGTTATCTGATGCTTTCGATCGTGGAATTAATTAATCATGCACCCACAAATCCACTTGCAAATAGGGTATTTCAACAATGGCAGCGGTAATGATGCTGCATCCTCGTTGATACACGTAGGTGTCAGGGTAAAGTGGAATACTTTGTATTTGCCAAGGAAACAAAAACATTACAGTGTGCACCTTTGAAAAGACAACTGCACACAAATGTCTCTCTCTCTCTCTCTCTCTCTCTCTCTCTCTCTCTCTCACACACACACACATACAAAGATAGAGTTTAGTTTGCATATCCTTGTGAGGACATCTCATTGACTTATTGTTTTCTTGTGTCAAGCTCATTATAATTACTTACCATAACTCCATACAGACACCTTTTAGCATTTTTTTATTTTTTATTAAGATATTATATGGCCCATTTATAAACCCATTTGTTTTTTAAAGTGACAACCAGCATCACAAGTTGTTGTTTTTTTAGACATTTTTTTGCTGTTTAATTGTGAGGACACTCACAGATATAGTAAAAAAAAGTATACTCGGGCATATCCATTTAACAGTCCCTGGTGGGTTTTTACTTCATTGCGTGTGTGTACTTGGTGCTTTGAAGGGTGTCTGAAGGATAAGCATGCAGTGCGTATTGTCTCCAAGGGTTATGCAACTTAATACAGCAGGATTATACAAGGAACATCCTGAAGACTGCTCTACATTCTGGCTTTTAATTATGTGTTCAAGACTGTGTTTAAGATATGTAAAACTGGCTAATTTGGGTAAAATGGTATACATTTATTAATTTAACAAACGCTTCATCCAAAGCTGCTTACAAATGAGAATAAAATGATAGATTGCAAATCTCCCTAAACCAGGAGTCTACAGCCTTTTGCAGGCCAAGTGCCATTTGGTGAATAGAGTACATTTTGAGTGAAATTTTGTGAATTTTAAGCTGGGCCTAAAATAACATACTACACACTGTAAAAAATGAAATTACCTTTTATCCAGCTGTTTTTTTTTTTCTTTCTTTTTTTTGAGCCACAGATACTACAAATATAATCCAACAATGTTGTCCCAATTAGCCTAACAGATTTGTCTGAACAAACTATTTCACGTTAAACAATGTGCCTGATATGAGTTCCCAGGATGCATTGCAGCACAAATAAATTATGTGGTTTGTGTTTAGGCGTTTGTTTTTTGTTGCCAGAGTTAGTTAATATTTGTGTGGTGAAGTTAAGAGCTCATCTTTTAACTTTGTTGGCTAAAGAAATGAGTAGTTCTCTCAACAAGTATTTATGCATTTAGTGAACAAACAAATTCAAATTGACTAAACAGAGCAATGTTACTGAGGACAATAAATAAGACTTAAAAATCATACTGCATCCTATTGTTCTGCTTTTTAACTTTGCTCAACAATTCCTTTTTACAGTGCAGTACCATATATATGTTTTTTCATTCTTCACTATGATGCTTCCATTGCAAAGATATCATTAATAATGTACAGTCATATACTTGTACATTCCTGATCCTACAGCCGTGGACCCCCTGTTGAATATACCTGCCTTAATCCATTGCCTCACAATGTACAAAAAGCAGACAAACTATTTCAACCGCTTTATGTGTTTTCGCAGGGTATGGCCACACGGTGCCTCTGTCGGATGGGGGTAAGGCCTTCTGCATTGTTTACTCAGTGGTGGGCATCCCATTCACCCTCCTGTTCCTGACTGCTGTGGTGCAGAGGATCATGGAGTTCAGTACACGCAGACCTGTGGAGTATCTACACCGGCGCTGGGGAATGTCCAAGCCTCTGCTGGCAGCCCTGCATGCTTCCCTGCTGGCCTTTATTATCATCTCCTGCTTCTTCCTCATACCTGCCATCATCTTCTCAGTACTGGAAGAGGATTGGAATTTCTTGGAGTCCTTCTATTTTTGCTTCATCTCTCTTAGTACCATTGGCTTGGGCGACTATGTGCCAGGAGAGGGCTACCACCAGAGGTTCAGAGAACTCTATAAATTGGGCATTACCTGTAAGTACACAGCCAGTTGAAGTGTGTGTGTGTGTGTGTGTGTGTGTGTGTGTGTGTGTGTGTGTGTGTGTGTGAGCGTGTATTTATCACTTTGTGGGGACCAAATGTACCCATAAGGATAGTAAAACCCGAAATTTTTGACCTTGTGGGGACATTTTGTCGGTCCCCATGAGGAAAACAGCTTATAAATCATACTAAATTATGTTTTTTGAAAATGTAAAAATGCAGAACGTTTTCTGTGAGGGTTAGGTTTAGGGGTAGGGTTAGGTTTAGGGGATAGAATATAAAGTTTGTACAGTATAAAAACCATTATGTCTATGGAAAGTCCCCATAAAACATGGAAACACAACGTGTGTGTGTGTGTGTGTGTGTGTGTGTGTGTGTGTGTGTGTGTGTGTGAGCGTGTATTTATCACTTTGTGGGGACCAAATGTCCCCATAAGGATAGTAAAACCCGAAATTTTTGACCTTGTGGGGACATTTTGTCGGTCCCCATGAGGAAAACATCTTATAAATCATACTAAATTATGTTTTTTGAAAATGTAAAAATGCAGAAAGTTTTCTGTGAGGGTTAGGTTTAGGCGTAGGGTTAGGTTTAGGGGATAGAATATAAAGTTTGTACAGTATAAAAACCATTATGTCTATGGAAAGTCCCCATTAAACATGGAAACACAACATGTGTGTGTGTGTGTGTGTGTGTGTGTGTGTGTGTGTGTGTGTGTGTGTGTGTGAATAAGTTTTAAGTTAATTTAAGTTTCAAAAAAAACATTACTGATTTCTTTGATGCTTCCAAGACTAATACAAATATTTCTTGCAATTTCGACAAATTCTTATCCATATTATATATTAGCCAGCTAGAAAAGGTATATTTCACCCCAAAATAAAAATTCTGTTAAATCACTCTCATGCTGTTCCAAACCTGTATGACTTTCTATCATTCATGGAACACAAAACTAGATGTTTGGCTTTGCCTCATTCAAAACATTGATATAGTAATTTGAATATTTGTAAACCTAACTGCATATGTGAGTTTTTTTCTCGGTCTCTCTTCTATGCAGTGTATCTGATATTGGGCCTGATCGCTATGTTGGTGGTTCTGGAAACCTTCTGTGAACTTCAGCAGCTGAAGAAGCTCAGAAAGGTGTTCTACACGAGGAAACAGAAAACAGAGGACCAACTTAACATTGTGGATCATGATCACCTCTCCTTTGCCTCTGGGTCTGATCAGGCATCCTCATTTAGAGAGGATAAAACTGATGTATTTCCAGATGACTCACCCACTGCTACCCCTAACGGACCAATGGACCGATGAGGTTCTGCAAGCATCCTGATATACTGTACCTAGAATCCTTTAAGGCATGATACACTAATAATATTTATGATTATATCTCCACTAAGAGCATAAATGTATTGTAGTTATTCTCTGCTGTCAAGTTCACTGAAAACTCCTGTAGATATAGATTCTTGAAATGCAGACTGAAGTTAATTTATTGAGGAAAAGGATTATATGAATGTTTAGAAAACACAAAAATATGTCCATGCAGCTTCTGAAAAACATGATGTTACCACAGCAGAATTGTGTGTATGTATGTGTAAAAGATAAATCCATCCGTGACTTCTGAATATAAATAGTTAATGGGTAAGTGGTCATAGACAAGCTTTACATATTCCTTGTACTTTTTAGGTGACTAAAAAGTGATGCAAATCGTATATATTAGTTTTATAGTTGTATTAATGCAGATCATGTCTTCAAGTTACCAAGTGTATACTTGTGTATGCCAAATTGCTTTATTTTCATGAGATTTTTGGAATGCACAGGGGCAGGTCCCAAGTGACATTAAAATGTACTTTCCTGTTATTGCTTAAATACCTCAAAGGGAAATAAATATATATATATAATTGTGAAGGGATTTAGACAATAACAAATGATAATTATTAAATTTTCTCAACTGAAGGGATTTATCTTTGCCTTTACAAGCCTTTTTTTCTTATTTTTTTTTAAACGGTGCTTTTTAATGCAGTATGCATTGTCCACCAGCTGGGGGTAATGTTGTGCATTGAGTGCCATTACTGTTGTGTTGAAAGCAAGTCCTAATAATGAATCTGTATGTTTTTAAGATCTACTGGGTATGTTGATGAAGGAAAATGTATTAACTTATTTTATTTTTAATTTGTAGTTCCCAGTTTTATTTTATTGTCAATTTTATTGCATATGAAAGTTATGCATTTTACTTTAACAAATCTGAATAAACTGGTGATTTGTGATGCTCATTCTTCAGCGACTGGTTATGAATGGTGTACATGCACAACAGAACTAAATATAAACCAGACACATTGGTGAACATGTTTAAGAATTTCCTCTTCTAGTTTCAGCCCTGATGCCTGCATGTGGTGCTAATCTCCCTCATTGTGCCCACTCAAAGCTGTTTACTGTGAGATCATTGCTAGGCTGTTTGCTACTGTGTTAAAACATTGCTTGGGCGAGTTAGGCCTTATGGGTCTGAGCAGCTGTACGGTCTGTTAACAGTCTATCAGGATATCTGCTGAGTGCTGTTAAAAGCGATATTTACTCTGCTGTTTGAAAGTGAATTTGATGCCATCCTGTAATAGTGGTGCTGAAATTGAGCCGAGGTTATGTTAACAATACCAGTTAACGGTACCCGCAGCTGTGCTCACCTTGTTAAACTTGACCCAAGTTTCTTACCAGTAATGCTCTGTATGTGAAATTGTTAGAGGCCCTCTAAATTCCCACAGCCATTCTCTTAAATGTCTCATCCATTATCCTCATCAAACCATAAGATACATTATTTTTGGAGAAGCTAAACTTTTCATTGACTCCTCTGGCAATGCATTCTATTGATCTATTAACTTTTCTTGCCTTTAGCACTTTGTCTTTAAAGGTACATGATTCCTTCATACCATGGGAAAATGTTGTGTTTAAGTTAGTATTCTGAATGAGTTCCTGTTAGTATTGGTTATTATTTTAGATGCACTGTGTTCACCCAAAAGAAAATATAATTGCTCCGACGTTGTTCTTTCATACCTCAGAAGACTGCATTTTGTTATCAACTTTGTCCAAGATGTTTCTCCAAATATTGGGAGACAATTGTTGAAATACAGTAAGAATATATATATGTAATATAAACAACTAAGATACTAAATAGATCTCTTCTGTGATTTTTCTTTCCTATTGAAAGTGTGATGTGTGGTACCAAAGCTAAACATAATTTGACTTTTGAAGGATAAACATCCCTTTTAGTTTGCAAACTATTGAACACAGCATTTGTTATTTATGAGTGCTTCTCCTTTTAACTTTGCCTTTGGTTTGTCCTTTGTAAATGCTAATAAACTCCACCAGAGAGCTTCAATATTTCTCACCAAAGATTTTTCAATTAATCTTACTTTCCCATGGCCTGTGTTTATCCTAGCCACCCAGTCTGCCTCATTTGATGTCAGACCACACTACGTGCCAAGCTCAATTTTGAGTTAAGCATACACAGTGCAGACCTCATGGCTTCTCCCCATGGCATTCTCCATCTACAGGTGTTGGGAGGTTGATTGATAGCACTGGCAGAAGTTTTTGCTTGGCTAAGCACAGTCTCACGACTGAGGCTTGTGCTGGGTGGAAACAGTTTCCGATCGATAGGTGCCAAGAAGTTACAATGAACTACCCCCTCTTTACCTTGTGCGCACGCACGCACGCGCGCCCACACACACACACACACACACACACACTGTGTTCCAAACCCCCACCACTTTTCAAAACCAGCCTCTGGACAGTGTAGCTGCCACACTGCAGGGACAAGATCCCCACACATGATGTGCCGGCACAATGCAGAGAGAGGATGAAAAAGACAGGTAAATGCCTTTCATTTGATTAAGCACTGATAAGATCATTCTGATTGACATTATAATGAACATGGCATTAGATGCTTTCACTGAGTTATATTAAGATCTTTTGATTTCTCCTTGTCTTGGTAAATTCAATTCTTGCCATGTTTGCATTACCATCTGTTTTTCTGCTTTGATATCTGAGTTTTTTTTAACTCCATGTTTGAACAACTGGCAACAGTTTTACAGGTTTTGTTTGTCACACCAACAGTTGTCTATTATTCTTATGAATTATAACTTCATCAACGATCTTTGTTTAATGTACTAAAATAATACAATTTTCTAAAACAGTAGCAATGGAAAAAGTTCTGTAAATTATAGTGGAGGAGTAAATTTACATTTACATTTATGCATTTGGCAGACTCTTTTATCCAAAGCGACTTACAATGCACTTATTACAGGGACAATCCCCCTGGAGCAACCTGGAGTTAAGTGCCTTGCTCAAGGACACAATGGTGGTGGCTGTGGGGATCAAACCAGCAACCTTCTGAGTTCAGTGCTTTAGCCCACTACGCCACCACCACTCCGGTAGTAAATCTGTTATAGTTATTAAAAATATGCATTTATGAACTAACTGTACATGGATGTTTATTATGAGCATGAATATAATTAGTCGTGCTTAGTAAGTCAAGCATTAGAATTGCTTTTGCTCACACTTATACAAACTCCTAACCATTATACTTTGGCATGTAACTCGCTCTGCAGTGTTTGCACTATAGGAACATGTGTGATATAATTTTACTAAGCGATGCTCACATTTTGCGATGATAAAGTTGGAGAAAAGATTGCAAAGACATAAATTGAAGGAGGAGCCCAACTTGTACTATAGTATAAGAGACTTGGGTGGTAAACAACCATCTAGCATTCAGCAAAAGAATTGGGAATTTTTTTTAATCTCATTGATTTTGACCATGCCATTATTGTTGGTGCCAGTTACAGTTTTTACTGTCACAACAGAGTGTGTGTGACTAGAGTTTACTCAGAATGGTGGCAAAAACCAAAAAACATCCATTGAGCAGGAGTTCTGAAGACAGAATCGCCTTGTTGATGAGAGAGGTCAACGGAGAATGGCCAGACTGGTTCCAGCTGATAGAAAGGCTATGGTAACTCAGATAACCACTCTGTACAATTTTAGTGAGCAGAATAGCATCTCAGAATGCACATGTTGAACCATGAGGTGGATGGGCTACAACAGCAGAAGACCAAGTCATAAACTTTATTAGGACCATAATGTGTATGGGATGGTCTAAACTTTGTGGAAACCACAGATCTCTCAGATCTATTTGGATAGTCCCAGAGTGAGAGTCAGATTAAAAATTGGATAAAAAATTTAAAAAAAGAATTGGCCTGCAATTATTTCCTCTTGGGTTGCCAACCCCCCTCCCATATCCACTTCCTATCCATCTACTTTTGGCCAGTTTCATTCTTTTCCAAGATAACCTAAAAAGGTAAGTGTCAAAACAGTTTCTACATTGCTAAGTAAACAGTACATCCATTATAACAAGTAATTTCCAGACACTAAAAGAAGATATTTTGTCTTAGTCAGCAGTTAAAAAATGTTTAAATGAAGATGACGCAACAAACGTGCGCATGCGCTGTGAGAGCTCAGGTGGCCGTGGCCCATGTCGACTCGGTTACTAACGTAACCTCGGTTCCCTGAGAGGAGGGAACGAGTATTGCGTAAGTAGCTTACGCTATGGGAAAACTCTGTTTCTCGAGAAATATTGAAGTGTTTATGTAAAACGCATTGCAGCTGCACAGCATACAGCAATGAGCGAGGCAGCTCGGTCATTGGCTGTGCTGCGGCAACTTGCTCGAACCAATGACGGGGCGACTCTGAACGCGCGACCAATGGGCGCGCGCTTCGCGCTCAGAGCCCGCCAAGATGGGCGTGGCTAGGGCTATATATTAGGCGCCCCGTCATGAGAGTTCTTTAGGTTCAATCGACTGAAGCGAACTGACCAAGCACAAGCACGGCAGCTTACGCAATACTCGTTCCCTCCTCTCAGGGAACCGAGGTTACGAGGTTACGACCTCTCGAGAGGTCTCTCCTATTGCGTAAGTAGCTTACGCTATGGGAACACCATGCAAAACGCCGTGCGTGCTGACTTCACTCTATAAAGCCAGAGGTGGATGCCTGAGCCTTAAAGCAAAGTGATTATCCAACAAGCCGGCCAACGGCGAGCTATATAATGGGAAAATACAGAGCGCCTTTGCCCCAAGGAGGTCCATGGTGGGGCGCTCGTTGTAAAAACACAAGCACATAACTTATGTACTGATTTTTCTATGTATTGATATGCATAAAAAATCCTCTAAGTCAGTCAGAGACGGACCTATAAGGGAGGAGATAATGCTCAGAATATACATACTCCAGTCCATTCTACAGTCAGGCTGATAGAATGTTGGAATGCAATGAGGGGACCTGTAGGTTATAAAACCTGATAAATGTCGAAGGCGAGGCCCAACCTGCCGCTGCACAAATATCTTCAATGGGTATCCCACTCGACCACGCCCACGAGGAGGCCATGCTCCTCGTAGAGTGAGCTCTGACGCCTAAGGGGCATTGAAGGCCCTTGGCTTCATAAGCCAGCGCTATAGCATCCACTATCCAGCGCGATATTCTTTGCTTTGAAACTGCGAGACCTTTAGTGCGGCCGCCAAAGCATACGAATAATTGTTCCGTCTGTCTGAACGGGGCAGAACGTTCCAAATATACTCTGAGCGCCCTGACCGGGCAGAGTAGATTAGCGTCGCTTTCGTCCGCTGGGGACGATAGCGCTGCCAGAGATATCACCTGTACTCTGAAGGGTGTGGAAAGCACTTTAGGAATATACCCGTGCTTTGGCCTAAGGACAACTCTGCAGTCGTTAGGTCCAAATTCCAGGCAAGCAGCGCTTGATGACAGCGCGTGCAGGTCGCCCACTCTCTTGACTGAGGCGAGCACCAGCAAGAGTGCAGTTTTGAGTGAGAGCTGTTTAAGGTGCACGGTTCGGAGAGGTTCGAACGGGGCACTCTTGAGTGCGTCCAGGACCATGGCCAGGTCCCAGATCGGCACCGAGGGGGGGCGAGGAGGGTTCATCCTCCTAGCACCTCTTAGGAAACGAATGATTAGGTCGTTTTTCCCTAATGAACGTCCTTTATCAGGATTGTGTGACGCCGCTATGGCAGCCACATAGACTTTGAGTGTGGAGGGTGTGCGGCCCGCCTCCAGCAGCTCTTGCAAAAAGGAGAGTACACTTGGTATCTCGCACGATTTGGGGTTCAAGCTCTTGGTATCACACCAGTCACTGAACAGTTTCCACTTATGGGCATATAAGCGTCTCGTAGAGGGCGCTCGCACCTCCGTGATGGTTCTCAAAACTCCACTGGGGAGGTTCTCGGGAACCCGTTGAGGGGCCATGCATGGAGGGCCCACAGATCGGGGCAGGGATGAAGAATCATCCCGTTGGCCTGCCTGAGGAGGTCTAGCCTCAGCGGAATCGGCCATGGGGCAGATTGCATCATCTGCATCAGTTCTGGAAACCACGTCTGTTTTTTCCAGAGAGGGGCTACCAGGAGCACTGCACATTTCACTTCCCTGATCCGACTGATGACCTGAGGTAGCATCGCGATCGGGGGAAAAGCATACAAGGGGCGGCTCGGCCAGACTTGGGCGAGCGCGTCCGTGCTCTTTGAGAAGAAAAGGGGCAGTGCGCATTTTCCCTGGAGGCGAAGAGGTCGACCTCCGCCTTGCCAAAGGTTTGCCATAACCACTGAACCGTCAGGGGGTGGAGAGACCATTCTCCTGGGAGAACCTTGTCTCTGGACAGCATGTCCGCTACCTGGTTAAGGATGCCTGGCACATGTGCTGCTCTCAGCGAGCGCAAGTGGTGCTGTGACCATGAGATGAGCTTCCTGGCCATAGAGTGCAGGGAGCTCGACCTGAGTCCACCCTGGCGATTTATATACGATACTACCGTCATGTTGTCTGTTCGGACCAGGACGTGTTCGTTTTTCAGGTACGGAAGCAGGGCTCTGAGAGCCAAGGGGACCGCTTTCATTTCCAGACAGTTTATATGTAGGCGCTTTTCCGGGTTTGACCAAAAGCCGGAGACAGGCCTGCCCTCGTAAAGGGCCCCCCATCCTATTTTGGAGGCATCTGTCGTGATCATTTTTCTCCGTGTGTTCACGCCCAGACTCACGCCGGTTCGATACCAGTCGACGGCTTTCCAGGGCATCAGGGCTTTTATACAGCCGTGATTTGCTCTGATTAAAAAGTGGCCCGAGCGCCACGCGTGAGTGGGGACACGGCTCTTGAGCCAGCGTTGGAGAGGACGCATGTGCAACAATCCTAGCTGGAGTACAGCTGATGCCGAGGCCATGAGACCGAGCATCCTTTGAAATCGTTCGACGGGGGCGCGCGCACCCGGTCTGAATGATGTTGCAAGGTGTCGACGCTCTGATGAGAGGCACGCCGTCATCTGCACTGAGTCTAGCACTATTCCCAGAAAGGAGATATTCTGGCTGGGGGATAGCACGCTCTTTGCAAAATTTATTCTCAGACCCAGGCATTCTAGATGGCTGATAATCCAAGATCTGTGCGTCGTTAACTGACTCTCTGATTGTGCTATGATTAGCCAATCGTCGAGGTAATTCAGTATTCGCACTCCCCGCTGTCTCAGGGGGGAAAGTGCTGCGTCCATACATTTCGTGAATGTACGGGGGGCCAATGATAGGCCGAATGGTAGTACTGTGTACTGGTATGACTGTCTCTCGAAAGCGAATCTCAGAAAAGGCCTGTGATGAGGCGCTATCGGAATGTGAAAGTAAGCGTCTTTCAAATCCACTGATAGAAACCAATCCCCGGGGCGAACTTGCCCGAGGATATGTTTGGTAGTTAACATTCTGAACGAGTGAATCATTAAAGCTTTGTTCAGATGTCTGAGATCTAGGATGGGGCGGAGGCCACCGTCCTTTTTCGGGACGAGAAAACAGCGGCTGTAAAAACCTGCCTCGCTCATAGAGGGAGGAACAGTTTCTATAACGCCCTTCTCTATTAGTTTGAGCACCTCGGTGCGTAGAACATGTGACACATTTCTCCTCACTTTCGTCTCGACCACCGCTGAAAAGCGGGGTGGTCTGCGAGCGAATTGAACCGAGTAACCGTGTTTTATTATGTTCAAAACCCATTTCGGCATGTCGGGGATTTTTTCCCAGGCTTTTGCTCGCACAGATATGGGCTGAATGCTGGCTGGGGGCGTGCCGCAGTGACGTATGGGCCCCACCGGCAAATTGCCTTGTGCTAACACTGAGCTTACAGCTGTCAGAGGCGCGGGCGCGGGCGCGTGCTGAGCAGCCTTGTTGAGTGCCGAGTGCAGGGGTGCGTGTGAGATTACAGGCACGCACGCTATCTCCGAAATGCTCGCAGCATGAGCTGGAGAAATGTTTGAAACTGTATGGACAGTGTTTTCGGGTGGGGATGCATACATCGTAATAGGCACGCGCGCCACTGTCATAAAGCTTCCCGCTCTTAGCGGGGAGTTTCTTGGCTCGCGCGTCGCATCCGTGATGCTTGCGGCATGAGACAGAGAAATGTTTGAAACTGTATCGACAGTGTTTACGGGTGGGGGTGCATACATTGTAATAGGCACGCACGCCACTTTCATAAAGCTTCCCGCTCTTAGCGGGAGTTTCTTGGCTCGCGCGTCGCATCTGTGATGCTTGCGGCATGAGACAGAGAACTGTTTGAAACTGTATGGGCAGTGCTTATGGGTGGGGGTGCATATACCGTAGTAGGCACGCGCGCCACTTTCATAAAGCCTCCCACTCGCGGTGGGGGGTTTTTGGCTATGCATACAGTGTTTGTGTGTAGGGGTGCATGCAGGACAGCAGGCACGCGCGCTACCTTTATAGTATTTCCCGCTTTTACTGGGGAAGTGTTTATAACTGTGGGAACAGTGCTTGCGTGTAGTGGTGCATACATGACAATAGGCACACGATCTACATATATGGTGCGTCCAGCTGGAGCTGGGGAAGTATTCTGCACTGTTTGGACAGTATTGATACGTGGGAATGCGCACTTTAGTGTGGACACGTGACCCCTTAGTGACACAGGCAGAAAATTACTCTTTTTGTGATTTCTGTGTGTTGCCGTTAAAACGGCGTTTGATTGCAGGTGAGCGAATTCTGTGACTGGCCCACTGACTGCTGTACAGACATTTCCAGCCGCCTGTAATGGGACTGGGTAATGTTTCACACGTTTTAGAGAGAGTGGTCCGGCTTTTGCGAGACACGCACTCTCTCTTTTTCTTCCTATTGCTAGGAAGACTTACGAGGCTCCGGGTTCAGCACGATCTTGGGCCGAGGATCCCGTTGCTCAGGTGGCTTCCTTCGGTTAGCGGAATGCGAGCGGTGTCGAGCGTCCGTTTCCGGTCTGCTCAGGTTCCAGTCCCGACTCGTCCATGGTGCGGAGAAGTTTGGCCTGATAAACTTGTAGAACAGCCATGGAATGAAGCGCTGACGCAGCTTGGCCGGTGGCGGCGTATGCGCGGCGGGCGAGAGCTGAGGTAGATCGGCAGGGCTTCGAGGGATGAGAAGCTTTGGCTTTCCATCCAGCGGTGGAGGGTGGGCACAGATGGTTGGCCACAGCCTCCTCGAGGGACGGGGAAGGCTTCAGGCGAGCAGTGCGGGGCTTTCCACGACTTTGTGAGTTCGTCGTGAACTTCGGGGAAGAAAGGGGAGGGTCTCTGTCGAGGGGCCTGCCGGCGCCCCTGCAGGAACCACTCATCCAGCCGGCTGCGGGCGGGTTCTTCCGGAGAAGACCAGTCGAGCCCGAGGTCTTCCACGGCTTTGGACAGGATGCGGACGATCTCAGAGTCCATGCTGGTGCCCGTGCTCGTGTCCGCTAATGTCGACGGCGCGGGGTCGAAGGCCGAGCCCGGCCAGTCGTCGGATGCAGCGTCAATAGAAAGGCTGTCATCCTTTTCACCGTCGTCCCCTGACGCGCCGAACGAGACGAGACCCACCGCTCTGTTGGAGGGGTGCTGGTCCGCCTGCGTGAAATGGACTGGCGGCGGGGAGATCTTGGGTAGTGGTGAAGCACGCGGGGACTGGCCCGGCGTGACGTCACTGAATTCCGCGTGCTCTGGCAGCCTCTGTGAGCAGCGCTTTTTCTTGCGCGGCTCGAACGGAGGAGACGGCAGCACGGTGGAAGCAGGCTCGTTTGCGGCGAAGGCGGCAAAGCGAGCGCGCAGCTCGGCGAGGCCCAGGGAGTCACATTCGGGGCATCCGCCCTGAATGAGAGCAGCTTCTGCGTGGTCAGGTCCCAGGCAGCGAGTGCAGATAACGTGAAGGTCCCCGTCAGGAAGAGGGCCTCTGCACGAGGCGCAGGTTAAAGGCATTTGGAACAACGCCTCGAAAATTGCTCTTTTACTTAAATCAAAAGCGTCGCAGAGGCGAACACTTGTAAGTAAAAAAGGATATCAGTGATGCGCACCGGATGGCGTAGCAGAAGGCTTCGAAGGCGGTTGAAGGCGCCGGCGTCCTCTTAGCAGTCCTGCTGTAGGCTTGTCAACGGCGGGCGAAAAGACTCCAACAATCCGGAGGATCCAGCGAAGAGAAGGTCTTCGCTGAAGGAGATTAAATCTAAAGAACTCTCATGACGGGGCGCCTAATATATAGCCCTAGCCACGGCCATCTTGGCGGGCTCTGAGCGTGCGAGCGCGAAGCGCTCGCCCATTGGTCGCGCGTTCAGAGTCGCCCCGTCATTGGTTCGAGCAAGTTGCCGCAGCACAGCCAATGACCGAGCTGCCTCGCTCATTGCTATATGCTGTGCAGCTGAAATGCGTTTTACATAAAGACTTCAATATTTCTAAGCTACTTACGCAATAGGAGAGACCTCTCGAGAGGGAACCAAAACTGCTGCGCACACACAGCGTTCGCCCACCTCACAGCACGTGGTCCCTTTCGTTCATTCTTACACTATTTTTTTAATCATGTACAATCACGATTCTTAAAAGCATCACAGTTGCTAAAATGTGCTCATCTGAGTACCGAATGAAACGCAGCTTATCTGTTTCAGAGTGAGTTAGCCTACTTGATATATTTCTTGAAATAACTACACAGGCTTCATAATGTGTGTCTTCGCCTGAACTAGCCACACATTTTATATGCGTTCATCTTGCAACTGCGACGTAACAAAACAAGAAGCCCATTACAATCAACGAATGAAGCTGTATGCACTGCAGTTTACACAGCGTGAGCTCACACACTTCGCGTGTTGTGTTCTGGAGTGTTTCACTGCAGGTTTGGTCTTCTAGTAAGACATTTCACGGAGATTCACTGTTCTCGTTCTCCCTTGCCTTGAACATGTTTGTCTCTTCTTGAACTTTAGGGGAATGAGAAAGACTTCAGATATGAGCCTGCGCCGCCTGTCAGATATCAGTCCTCAACTCAGCCAGCTGAAGTCCCTCGTCATTGATGAAGCTCTAAATGAAGAATTAAAGTCTTCGAGATCGGTTGAGTATATCAACAACGCATCCATAGAAGAGCGTATACTGAGGATCACCGGTTACTATGGTTATGAGCCTTGGAACGCATCTCTCAGAGGTATTCTACTTAGTTCATGCTTAGTTCTTATTAAAACTTGATGCCTTGATGATATGAAATAAATATAAGAGTACGCTACTACATGAGTGTTTGATCAGTTTCACCCAAAATTGAAAATTAAATAATTTACTCGCCCTCATGTTATTCCAGATGTGTATGACTTTATTTATTCTGCTGAACGCAAACAAAGATTTTTAGAAGAATATTTAAGCTCTGTAGGTCCTCACAATGCAAGTGAATAGTGGCCAGAAATTTGAATGTCCAAAAAGCACATAAAGGCAGCATAAAAGTTATCCATACGTCTCCAGTGGTGAAATCCATATCTTCAGAATATGATGGGTGTGGGTGAGGAACAGATAAATATTTAAGTGCTTTTTACTATAAAATCTCCAGTTTTACTTTCACATCCACATCTCTATCTACTGGGCATGGAGGACAATTTATAGTAAAAAAGGACTTACATATGGATCTGATTCTCACCCACACCTATTACATCTCTTCTGAAGATACATATTTAACCACTGGAGTTGTATGGATTACTTTTATGCTGCCTTTATGTGCTTTTTGAGCTTCAAAGTTCTGGCCACCATTCACTTGCATTGTATGAACCTGGTATGCTCTTCTAAAAATATTTGTTTGAGTTCAGCAGAAGAAAGTCCTACATATCTGGGATGGCATGAGAGTGAGGAAATTATAGAATTTTAATTCCCTTTTATCCCCTTTTTTTTTTCCCTTTTAATACCCTTATCCCTTTAAGCGTATAAGACTATTATATCAGGCATGGTATAGAGCTATAAAGGCATTATATAGCCTTATTATATGGCTATTATAAAGCTTAAGAACTGTACTGCCCTGTAAAGCAAAACCTAAACCTAACCCTAACACCTCAGGCATATGTCACACTCACACATAATTCAAATTCATATATAGTATCAAGGTACTATATGAATTAAGGGTATAACATATAGTCTATAAATTATCAGGTTGAATCTCGTTTAGGGATGTATCAGCTGCCGATATTTATAGGAAAGTTGTTGACCAAATTAAAACCTCCAGTAATAAGCATGAAAATGGCGATACGAATAAACCATTGGTTTTTCAAAATCAGATAGTAACACACTTGGTAAAAACTCTGTGAATTAAAATGCACAATCCAGAAATAATAATTGCCACAATACGAAGAAGAGTTGGCTCTCCTTAAAACATGTAATATTATCACGTTAATGCAGAAAAAATGGCATAAACAGACATGACAGTTGTGAAAACAGCAGGTACATATAGGCTACATGATGAGGGACACCAGCCAAAACACTTTTAAACCAGCAGACTTTGACTTGTGAGATATCAGTATGATATCCAATAATACTTACATGATTGATTGAATTAAGATTGAAATTGCAATAAGGCCTTGCACAATAACTAAACCTTAAAAGGCTGCATTTTAAACTGCAAAAAAAGAAATGCAAATTATTTTTTAGAAGTACAAAATAACCTTTGTTCATATCAATCATAACGTTATCATATTTAGTCTTTTTTTTTTTTTTTCTTTTAGTATCTTTCACTGTGGCTCTCTTTAAAATTTTTGCCTGTCATGTGTTTAACAGATCCAATGTACATTGGAAATTATGAATTGTTTGAACAGTTAAAAAGCTTTAAAAGTATTCCTATCTGATGGCAAAATGAGGTACAAAATAAGGTAACTTGCAAACTATTGTTATTGTTATCGGCCTATAGTTGTTCGTTAAAATTGGAATCTGTATTGGCCAAAAATTGTCATATCGGTGCATCCCTAGTCTTGTTCATTCTGAAAATGTAATAATGCTAAAAGATAATACTGGCTATAGTATACTTGTCTGTAATTTTAGTTACTGCCAGGACTGTTTGTTCATGCTTTTCATTTAGCTGTTAGTTGTGAGTTGTGGGTTTATGATTGATGTTTCAAATGCGAGAACTAAACATCTTTGCTGATGGCCGCAACGGCGTAATCACATCGATCAGAGAACTGTGCAAGATCTTCACACCCCTCCATCAGTCTGAGCTCCTCCACAACCCCACACACAATCTCTCTATTACAGTTCTTTGCGGTCACACTTTTGAATGATGATGAAAAAGGCAGAGACCGCAAAATCTCACCCAGCACCAGCTGAGTCAGATCATTTGTAGACAAGAGACCTTTTAGTTTCCCTGCGGTTAGTGATTGTTTAGCCTATAGGACCCCAGTTGTATCTATTGTGATATTTGATTTAAATAGCTAAGCACAGTAGTATGAGTTACAGTATGAATTTTTGGCAGCTCATACTATGCATGAGAAAGTAAACGAGCCAGAGCCCATTTGTGCTTTGTCATCAGGGGCAGACAAGGCCTCTTGCTATTCTCATTTCCATTCTTCCACTGATTGCATCATAGCATGAAGAAAACTTTGTGTGCTCTCATGCACATTCAATATCCTCGTAAAATGGCACGGCACAGCAGAAGGGGGTGAAAAGTTAATACACTGTTATGTCTTTGTTGAGCAGTCCTGTGCATTGAAGTTAACTCTACCCTCTCCTGCTGGTACTCACTGAACCTTACCACAGCAGCTCCTTACAGTCCCTGTCAACTGTGTTGATGAGCAGTTTTTTCTTCAAGTAGGTAGGGTTAGAGAAAGGGTTAGAATAGGTTCTCCCTATATCTTTGCTGAAGGTTTGGAGCTCTGCCTGCAGCTATACTTCTCATTTTCTTTGGCATCATTGGCATATTTTGTACTGAAACTTGACATTGCAGTGGTTCATGTTGAATGGCTCCTTCCTTTTTTAAAAATAGCAAAAAGGCTCAATCTTAAATTGCAGCCCACCAAGGCCACACACACACACACACACACATATCCACTTTCCCCTGTGCTGCTGCTCGTGCCAGATCTGGTGTTCAGCCAGGGAACCTGAGAAGCGATCTCAATACCGAGTCCGACTGCTTTTCCACTGACTTGCGAGCCGACTGATGATCAACTGACCACGTTACTACAAAACTAGTCTTGTGTAGCCAGACCTATGACTACAGCTCTATAACAGCTTCAATTGGTCAAGAAATACCCATTTAGACAGGAAAAGCTAACTGACATGTTAAATGACCAATCACAGTCAGATTTGTCATTACAGGGTGTTTAGGGGCAGGGTTATCAGAGATGGATCATACCCTAATAAAAGACAGACCAAGGGAAAAAATGTAAATTGTATAATGCCGTGTGAGTCTCTACGGGCAATTGCACATTAAACACACAGGGAAATAGCAAAATGTGAAGAGTTTAAGTACAGCACAGAAAACCTAGAGCTTTTCCGTATGTTTATGTTGATGGTCAGAAGTTAAACAATGTACAAGAAGTTAAATATTTAGGGGTTATTCTGGATTCAACTCTTTCTTTTAAAAAACATGTTAAAAAAATGACTAATACATTGAAATATAATATAGCGACGTTTAGACACATTAGAAATTCTCTTAATTACCAGGCATCATGGGTTTATTTGAATGCAATGATATTTTCTCATATTAAATACTGTATTTCTTGTTGGTCGCAAGCAAACAAGATAACTATAAAGCCAATTATATCACTTTATAAACAGGCCATAAAAGTATTAGATAGGAGATATTTGCAGTATCATCATTGCAGTATATTGAATAAATTCAGGTTATTAAGCTTTGAAAATGTAATTATTTTTTCAAATGTAAGGTTTGTTTTTAAAATAGTTAATAACATTGCTCCTCCCCCTTTTAAAAGATTTGTACATCTTTGTTCAGAACAGATGCCAAGGGTTTCTAAATCTACTGCACGGAGAGATTGCAGAATTCCTAAAAGAATTTCAGCATTTGCACAATCTGCCTTTTCATACAAGGCAATTAAAGAATGGAATAAACTACCTGATGATCTTAAAATGTCTTTAGATTTTTATACATTCTCCAGAAATGTAAAAAAATGGCTTTTGGGAATTCAAACCTGTCATCATTAATTTTGTACAATGTTAGAATTTTATTGTTGATATATATGTGTGTATTTATGTGCATATTTTTGTTGTGTTTTATGTTTATATTCTTTTATCTACCTGCCCAGGGACTGCAGATGGAAATTAGCTAGTAGCTAAATCTGGTGCTAAGCATCTCTTCTCTTGTGAGATTAATGTTTTTGTGCATGGTCCCTGACAAATAAATGAATAAATAAATAAGTAATATCAGATTTGCGCTGAGTTGATCAGTAAAACTATGAATAAACTCCAACCATTTTCTTTGCATCCAAATCCCTATGCCCGATTCCCTTCGAAGAAAGTTACCATCCACTCTGAGAGCTTCAGAGGGCTGAAAGGTGATATCAGTAATTCACCTTTTAAATTATTCTTATTGGAACATTCCATAAGCATATATTGTCCTCCTTTCGAAGTGCCCTGCAAAGGCATCATGAGCACTGCCGCTGGTTATAACGTGCTGATCACGTTATATTTTTCGTTCTAGAAAGCATTTGATTGGACAATGTTTTTCAGCTGCTTTGTGCCGTCAAAAATGTCCTGGGTCTTTTAAGCCAAGAAAGACTGCAGATTTTAAATGTTTATATCTGCTGAAAGCATTTATATATATATATATATATATATATATATATATATATATATATATATATATATATAATTTGTTTTCATGATGTCTTTAAATCCAACCTAAATCTGTGTCACAACATAGACCACACTGGTCATTTTGTAGTACTAAAAGATAAAACATTCTCATTTTCAACGTTCAGCAGTTTTAATGGAGGTGAATTAAGGTGCAGCAGTGGAAAAGCCACTTAAATGATCTTACTTGGAAAGAGCAAACATTTTGTAAAATGGAGAATGATAATGAGAGGTGAAAGACTAGTAGTTTTATACGTTACTTTAACTTGAAAAGAATCAGTTTTATTCTACTGCCTTATTAATACACATACCTGTACTTTCCAAAAAGTCATGTGGATTCGCTGTCTGTTATACAAACTAGGATAAGACATCATAGCAGTGCTGCTCCACAAGGGCTTTCATTTTTTAATTATGCATAATAAAATATTCAGCCGATGCTTACATTTTCATGGTGACTTACAGTACACTTATTACATGGAACGTCCTCCTCGATTCCTTGCTTCAGGGCACAATGGTAATTAGGGAACTCAGCAATTCTTCAGTCCATGGGTTGAGTTTGAACCTTTGACTTTTGGGTTTAAAGCCAGATCTTTAACCACTGCACCATCACCACCTAATTAATGTGTGGGTCAGTGTGTGCACCACAGAGCTGGGACTTGGATCAATTTAGCTTTCGCAGATTATGGTCTGTGGTGTACCTTTTGATAGAAGAATCAGCCTCTTGCTCCATTGGCGGACTGCTACTCGGGGACAGTCTGTCTGCCCCCCTGCCCTCAGAACCCCGACAGCTTTGGCCTAGAGACGTGCCAGGATCTGAAGTGCAGACTTAACTTCTCCTATGGGCTTTGAGGGGCAAGTGTGTGGTATCTGAAGTAGAAATGAGATGTCTTGACAGTAACATTGCAATACAATAAATGTTTCAGAGACAAACTTATTATGAAAATATTTGCCACAGTTATAAAAAGGACTAGGTAGAAAATGAATTGGCACATATTCAGTACCATGGACAGCATCACATAAATCTACACTGAAACATTATAAGGGTACTTGGTGTGAGTTGTTCCTTCTAAGGTTAGGACAGCAATTCAACGGTGTCAGCATCACATTTGTCAAGCAAAATTTTAGTGCTGTACTATATGCCATTTTATGCAGAAATAACAGCAAAAATGTAATACGTACAGCATTTATTTGATACAGACACACTCAAAACAATTTACTTGACCTTTGTTATCTGCAGAGGACCAATCCAGCAGAGAGAAGATGGAAGTGAAGGTAGATAGCCATGCTGCTACAGGAACTGCTCAGTCTGATTGTGTGAACAGGCAGGAGAGATTGCAATTCTGTTTGCTTATGACCGCAGTCCACCTGCGCAGAGCACTATGGGGTGTCACAGTGGTGATCTGCATCTGCTTGTCTTGGTCAGGCTGCACTCAGTTGGCTAAAATAACAGTCAGACGCTTGAATGTTCCGTTCACCCTCACTTGGTTCTCCACGTCCTGGAACTGTGTCATCTTTCCTCTGTACTACTTGGGTCACCTTTGCTGTAGCAAAGACAGACAGACCCCTAGACAACGCTTCAGGTGAGAAGGATTATTTCACTTCATGCATGATTGGAGGAGACCGAGATCTTATTGCTTTTGTGACCTATGAAACTTTTCACTGCGTTCCTAAATGAGAACTCCTTGCAAAAGTGCTGCACTATGTAAATGTTTGGATTTATGCAGACTTGACTCAAGTTTAAATTGCAGAACCAGAGTATCTGTTGACTTAGCAGTTCTGTTGGGTGGAGCTGCTCTGATAGATTTGACCCTAGCATCATTTTCATCAACAGTGTCCCATGGCAATATTTTGTCCTTTTCATCATTTTAGCACAACAGATTTTTAAAGGCTTTTTGTACCAGGCAGCACTTTTGAAAGAATTTTTAAATAATGCAACAAAAGTGTTTTTATGGTTTTGTATCCATCTTGGATAGCTGGTTCTATGAAGTTAGTAGTAACTTTCTGCACCTTAAACTGTCACCACTGGAGTGTATCTGGCTTTTTACACATTTTGATAAAGAGCCAGGCCATTGTGAAATTAAGAGAGAATACAAATAGTGAAATGGATATCCACTGGACCATAACATTCTACTTGGTGAATGGGAAATGAGTTAAATCAGTCATGGAAAAGTCATGGAAATTTCTATAGTGAATTAAAAATGTTCTACTTGTGCTCTGAAATATTAAATTGGCTAGAAATTGCTCCTCATGAGTTTGATCTCTATACAAATAATAGTTTTTTAAATAATCAAAATCATGGAAATGTCATGAAATTATAATGGAACTTAACTGGTCAAAAAGTTTGGGAATTGTGGCGTCAGAGTGTGTTGCTGTGAAAATAACATTTTTAGCAACCTTTGGTCACATGACCATCCCCGTTGAAATCAATCGGTGTGCAGCATTATTTGTCAGATCATAAACTCAAAAGTATGCAACAGTCTGGTTCCGGAAGTAAAAATCCCTTTAATTTTTACATGGACAAACTTTTAACTAACTTATAAACCTTTAAATGCAGACCTACACTGTAAAAAATGAAATAGCGTTTTTTCCAGTTTATGGGTTTGTTGAGATACTAAAGATATTACAAAATGTGAATTACTTTCATATACATAAAAACAAGTTACCTTTACATGCTACACGGGACGCGGTGGGCAGCAGGCTTTGCTTGCATTTTTGCCTTATCTTCTAAACATAAGCTGTACATGTTTCTGTTGTCTATTTTCACCTGGTAGACCGACTCGTTCATTCACTGCTTCCCATGAGGCTGTCTTCCTATTTATGTCTTTATAAATGCACAAAGAAAAGTTATATAGGTCAGGAAATTCAGCAACATCAAGTTTATTTTTCTACATGTTGTTTTAGACTACACAAAAGCTAAGTGTCATTTGATTGGTTGTGAATAAATTCAGCTCTGTGAGCGCAGCACTTGTTGCCACTGTTAGTCAGGTTTTTGTGGTGATGTTAGTAGCTAATCTTTTGATTGTCACCATTATTGAGGTTTGTGTGTTAAGGGTTGAGGTCTATTGCGTGTCTTACAGTTGCCATCACCTAGCATTTGTTTGTAAACAGTAACTTCATCAATACTTATAATTACATTATTAGTTGTGTATTTTTCCATCTTTTTTTTTTATTTGATTGCCAATGCTGGAAGGCACAAAGTGCCAAAGTGGGAGGCACATATACAAACTGTTGTAATTCCTACACCGTTCACCTGATTTGGATGTAAATACCCTCAAATTAAAGCTGAAAGTCTGCAGTAAAAGCACATCTTGTTTGTTTCATTTCAAATCCATTGTGGTGGTGTATAGAGCCAAAAAGATTATAATTGTGTCGATGTCCCAATATTTATGGACCTGACTGTTTTTCTGTTACTCCCCAACCCTGTTTGAATGTGATTGGATTCGCAATAGAGAGTGTTGTCAATTCTTGGGAGATGACGGACTGTCACTGAGGATGCTGCTCTCTCGGTTGGCCCCATTTGGAGTGCTGTGGACTCTCACCAGCTACTTGTACCTTCAAGGCCTTCGCAGAATCCCTGCCACAGATGCCTGTGCCCTATTCTGCTGCAGTCGTGCCTTTGTCTTCCTAATATCCTGGATTGTACTGCGGGATCGCTTCATGGGAGTGCGGGTGAGACTTAAACTAAAACTACAATCCCTTAGTAAGAACTTAGATATATATCATGGGTAGACAGATTTAAAAATCTGAATCTTTTTGGTTTTATTCTTTAAAGGGGCCATGACATGCATTATTTTTATTATTTTAATAATATGCCTTGCACATTTTTCTAGGGTATCTTACCTTCATAATTTTTCATTGATGCAACATTTTAATTACCCAGAGACAAAACCTAAAACTTAAGCTCAATTAAAACTTTAACACTATTTTTACTGCCTTGAAAACACTTGTATTACTTCAGGAAATGCATATCTAATTTGTTCTGTTGTTGTTGCAAATGCCTGTTAATCTAATGTACCTGTAAAAACAGTTACACATTTCCTGTATTCCATCTAATCACAGATTGTGGCAGCCATTTTAGCCATTGGAGGCATTGTTATGATGACATATGCAGATGGTTTCCATAGCCACTCTGTGATTGGCATCTCCCTTGTGGTTGGGTCTGCGTCAACAGCAGCCATGTACAAAGTAAAAGAGAATTATTTGCTGACTTACTATTCCTACTGAGATATTTCAAGTTCACATTTAATTATTTCATGCTGTGTTTGGCTGTATAGCATTGTATAAGTTGCACATATCTTTTTTCTTCAGGTTTTGTTCAAGCTTGTTCTGGGAAATGCAAAGATTGGTGAGGCAGCAGTGTATCTTACTGTCCTTGGTGGAGCTAATTTTGTCTTCATTATTGCTGTTCCTCTGATCCTGCTTGTCACAGGGGCTGAGGACTTTGTTTCCCCTGGAGATTTGCCATGGCCATGTATCTGTGGCATGTCTGCTCTTTTGCTTGGTAAGAGGATGGCACAAAAAAATATATACAAACTCATCGAAATGTAAACAGAAATTGCCGTATTCCCTTAAAATTATTGTTATCATTGACTCGACTAATATTCTCACTTTTCCTCTTGCGCACTTAGTGTTCAACTTCCTGTTGAATTTTGGTGTTTTGATAACATTTCCTACTCTGATTTCCCTGGGTGTGGTCCTCAGTGTGCCTGTAAATGCTGGTAAGTTATTCAAGCACCATTTGTTGTTGTCTCTGGTGAGTTTTTTTTGTATCATTTTAAATATATATATATATTGTGTCACATTTATATCTATGATTTTTTTTTAACTGTCACATAAATTGCATTTATTTTTTTTATTTAGGAAAAATATTTTGCGAGAAATGTAAACGTAGAATATCTCTGTTTAATAGATTAATAATAAAAAAAATACTCTATATAACTTTTAAATTAACAATTTTGATGCCTTTTGTGTCAGTGAAACTCCAAATTTTTGTTGAACAATAATCAAGATGCTAATCTAATCCGTACCATTTGAATAACATTTAAACTTAATTTTGGTATAATGGGGTTAACCCTTTAAGCTTGAATTGGCCCTCAAGAAAATATTAACTGTCAAAATATTAATAATACAGTCATGACCAACACAAAATAGGTATCATTTGAAAGGTTAAATGCTGTGCTTTACAATGCATGTAGGCATTATGACCAAAACTGAACAAGTGCTTTGAAATTTGCAAACAAATCAGAAGTGTTCCGTTTTGATAATTTATTAAACATTTTGCACTGTACATATTATTGTAATCAGTAAAAACATCAAACTCATCAAATAGCCATGTGTCATATGTTGATGGAAAGCTCTCAAAGATTAGAATACAGTCAGCCTATTTTTCATGAAGACAAAAATATAGCAAGCCATAGCCAAGTATATGTCTTTGACATTTATGTTTCATGTGAACAAGTGTTGCTCTTATGCTGCGTTTTTTGCTTATAGCTTCATAAAAAAGAAAGAGAACCTAAAATAGCATACCATTACTTAGATGAGGTGATTATCTTTCAAACGAGCCCACAAGGTCATCGGATGCACAGATCATTAGATAAGTGTCTTGAAACAAAATGTGTATACAACATCTGGCTATCTGGCATCTTGCAATCTGACTGAAAAACACACTGGCTTTCCTGGATCAGATGAAGTAATCGGAAGTGATGTGTCATGGAATGCTAAACCAATTGGACTGGGTTCAGATCGGTGCAAAAATCATCCATATTTGGGCAGATAGATATGTGATTGGTGACTTACATATGGTTACCAGGAGATGGCACCAAGTACATGACAAAGACTCATTGAGTCAAATGGCACTCATTATGTGAAATCTCATTACTAAAATCATGTCTGCATGCTATGCATACATTTAGTCATTGTTGTGTTTGCTAGTTATGTATAATTATTAGTTATGTATAATTATTATGTTGTATTTGTTTGGGGAGGCTTTTGGATACTTGGAGATGTTTTTGTAAACTAGGAAAAATTATTTTTGTAATGCTATAACTTTTGATTGCTTTGAATCAACACAAAATTATTTATAGTAATCAGTTTCATTTTACAGGATTAGGAATAAAACAAAAGCAGTTTTTCTGAGCCACCTTGACCAAAGTCAATTTTGGCTCATGTTTTTTGTGATATTTTTTTTTTCAGCAGTTTATTAGGCTGAGAGTCTCAGAATTGATCATAATCTATATCATTATCAGATTTGAAGTTTTCTTTACAATGATGCCAAACACTTGACCCTCCTTGTTGTTGTTGTTTCTTCTGAGCTATAAGCTTTTAATTTTGGGTATGCCACTGAAACCGGAAATCTTAAATACACCCTCAGAGCTTAAAGGGTTAATCATTTTTTAACTAAACAGCAGGTGGATATGGAAAGTGGACTTGATCCTTTGATATTGCATGGTTTTTAAAGGTTTTCTTAAAAATCAGATGGTGATGGCAAAAAGAAGGTACACAGTTGTGAACCTGAAAGAGATACATTTGTAAAGTTAACCTCTTTTGTCAGAAAATAGCAGCATTGTTTATTTAAAATGTACATTAAAAAAAAAACAAATAAGTGTGCATCTCTGATTAACTTGTGTAAATGTTGCTATCATTCAAAATTAATGGCATTGTCTCAAGAAACAGATATATCATTTAGAAGAGACCCTGAAAACCTTTTGAACTCCAGTCATAGATCGCTACATGTGTGAGATCCAGCTCAACAGTGTCCGTGTTATAGCGGCATCTATCATTTGCCTGGGCTTCCTTTTGCTCTTGCTGCCCAAGGATTGGGAGCAGTGCCTGCCTCAGTTACGGTCCATGCTGCACACCCGGGAAGAGCCACAAGAGAGCGCCAGAGACAAACACTCAGAGACACTTCACATCAGACCAAGAGAAGCCAGGAACAGCAACTCCAAAACTACCGGTCCTCCCAGTATACACTGACCTGGTGTCATTTTCATGCCATGAACTCCGTTTCGGCAGATTTGTGCTTCAGAACCGCACATTAAAATGGAATGGCAACAAACAACTGCTTAGAAAGATGAGAAGTTGATTCAGTTGCTTATGAGTGTGCTATTGTTATCATATCTTGATCCAAAAAATATTGAACAATTCTATGCACAACTTTAGAATTTGCTTGGGTAAACTGTTAAATGGAGTGGTGAAAGTTTTATATATTATTTTAACAGGTTAAAGGGATAGTTAATCCAAGAATGATATTTTGTCATCTTTCACTCGCCCTCATATTAGTAGTTCCAAACATGTATGACTTGTATTTTTCTGTGGAATACAAATAGAGATGTTAGGCAGAATGTTAGCCTCAGTCACCATTCTCTTTTATTGAATGGACAAAAGATGCAATGAAAGTGAATGGGGACTGAAGCTTACATTCTGCATAAAATCTCATTTTGTGTTCCATGGTATAAAGTCTTATGGTTTGCAGAACAACTCACAGGAGGGTTAATTGTTGGGTTAACTGCTATCCCTTTAGGTGTCACTACACTTTTAAAAGTCTTAGTGTTTGGAAAATGAACGAATGAGTAGGTGAGAGAAATTTGATTACCTGCTACAGTACTACTGTGTGCTCTGTTTAACTGTTATTTCTAATGTAGATGTGTATATTCCATTGTCGCTTCATGGGTTGAATGAAGTACCTAAGTACAGTGTATATATACAAGTACTGTATATTGCCAGTTTCTCCATTGCTGATGTTTCGTCACACTCTTCAATATAATATTCCTGTTATGTGCTATAATCTCAAACTGGTTCTATTTACTCTGTGTATGCATTTGACAGTGTTATGGCCTCATAATCTGAAAGAAAGACAATACCCATGGATTCTTCAGATTAATGTTACATTTTATCTCTATCAGTGGCAATACTTGGTTCTAATATTCCTGTGGAATTAAGGCTTAATGTAAACCTTTGTAAGGATGATTATTTTGTTACTACTAAATAGAAATAATAAAGAATGAAGGTACATACTATGCATGTTACATTTAGTTATTCATAAAAGTTCAAAAATGTATCAAGGTTTATCAGCAGTGGTTAAATTGGGTCATTTTGGCACCTCTGATTAAAACAAGAAAAAAAAATATTGGCAGTTTGTCACTTTATTTTATTTCCTGCAGGTACGCAGTTCAGGTTTTTTTATGCATTTCATCTCCATTTAGCGAGTGTGTTTGTTCGAAAACTCCTTTAAAGTTAATTACATAAGCATTATGCTTCTGTGTAGTCTGTGTTGGAACCTTGTCTGCTATATTTGTCTAGAAGCGGGAGGTGGTGGGGGTTGTTAGGGTTCCCCTACCTCAACAATCCCAATTTAACCGTCAGTTAAAAGTCTATCAATATTTGATCTGTCAAGCATGCTTTTCAATTAAATATATATAAAATCTATATGCATATCCATGAATCACATTTTGTTGATTTAATATAGAAATTTGCAGGTGTTGTTTAAATATATAAAAACAAAATCAGAATTCACATTATTTTACATATTTCAGAGCCATAAACAGGAATTTCACATACAGAATGTGCCTTAAAGCAGACAAGAGCTACTATTTTGAGCACAAATGATGATTTTAACGCTCCTGTGGTATGATAAAATAAATGCAAGAAAAAGCAAGAAACGGTAAGCACAGGAAGAGAGCAAAATCATGCAGTAACAACCCTAACAACATGGCCCTCAATTGGCAATTCATACAAATATGCTATGCTGGAAGCTTTTATTGTGTTTAACACAATAATACCCATAAGACCATAATTCAAATTAGGGAGGTACAACTAGAGACCTTTGTCCTCACAGAATTTTCTTTATAATAACTAAAAGAGTAAAAGATACTTTAAATATTTTTATGAAGTTTTTTCTTGATTAAAGGAATATTCTGGGTTCAATACATGTTAAGCTCAATCGACAGCATCTGCTGCATAATGTTGATAACCACAAACATTTATTTCGATTTTTCCTGTAAAAAATAAAATAATCGGGGTGAAAAATTTGGTACTAAAATTGAAGTGGGCAATCCGTAAATGTTAAAATACTCAAGTGTATAGCCAAAAGACATAAACAATATGCATGCTAACATGATTTTAGTGTGATAAAATCACTTGCTAATCTTTTCTCTGTACAGTTATGTCCACTTTTTCCATCTTAACATGGCGACAAAGTGACACTTTAAACCATGTAATCCAGTAAATGATTTAAACAACTTTACAGCTCAAATAATGTATGAGTTTTAACAGAAGAATTAATGTTAGTGCTTTTATACAATTATAAGCTTCACATTTCTGTCTTTAACTCCCCCCTCACACCTTGATTTTTGCTGTGTTTTCTGTTTTTAAAGGATGGACAATTCTAAAAACAAATAATAATTATGTAATCAACATAATGCCAGAAATGCCTTTGATTGAGCTTCATCCACACAATATATTGTATGTCATTGCACTTTTCTTTTAAGGAAGCCTTGCAACCCTCTTGACCCAGCTCCCCAAAGCTAAAAGCTGTTGTTGATGAGTTTGTTCTATTCCCATTCTATTGTGTTTTTATGACAACTTCAGGTTGCCTCTCAAAATCTTTTAGAAGCACAAGAGATTTTCAGAGGTAACCTGAAGTTGTCATGAAAAAACAAATCTTCCCTTTGATGCCCCTTCAGTGTCATTGGAACCTGTAACTCATAGCTCTCACAAAGCCTTTTTATCCTTCATATGAGGTATAACGTCCAAATTCTTTGAAATGTAAAATGAGGTTGAGTAAATGATGACAGAATCTTCATTTATGCTTGAACTATCCCTTTAAATCAAGACAAAACATTTGCCGTTTCCCAATGTCCATTCTTTTTGTGTTCTTGTGGACTTGTTTGACATCATAAAGCACCTCCAAAAAAAGAAAATAGTTATAATAAGAGGTTGCGTCACATCTTAAAACTCGCAGATGCGTTTTACGTCCTCATGTCTTCCCAAGTTTGCTCTTTCAAGATAGTTAGACAATACTGATTTTCACAAGAACATAAGAATAGCATTGAGAAACACCCATTGTTCTGGATAGTACGGATTACATCCTGCAGAAATAAACATTTGGTAACACTTTACCATAAGGTTCCATTCATTAACATTAGTTAATGTATTGGGTATCATGAACAAACAATGAACAATATATATTACAGCATTTATTAATCTTAATGTTAGTAAATATAGCTCATAGGGCATTAACTTATGTTAACATATACAACTTTTGATTAGAATGTATTAGTATATGTTGAAACTAACATTAACCTACATTAGTAAATGCTGTAAAAGTATTGTTCATTGTTATTTCACGTTAAGTAATATTAACAAATTGAACCTTATTGTAAAGTGTTACCAAACATTCAATGTTAAGAGATCACAGCATAATAGGCCTGTCATTGTCCAGCTAAATAATGTCTTTCTGGGCTGTCCTAGTGGAGCGACGGAAGTACATGAAGGCCAGAAAGAAGAGAACAAATATTAGAAGTGAAAAGAGGAGCATAAATGTGACATATCCCCCGTAAGGCATCAGGGGCGTGTCTGGAGCTTCAGCTGGGATCATGTTGGTCAGGTTTAGCATGTAACCCAAAGTCCAGCCTGCATCACTTTCTCCTATCTGCAGAGAGAGAGAGAGAGATTGTCAACACTGCTATCCTCAACATACCTCTTAACACAATCTTATTTCACACACATATGTACCCGCATAATCTTTATAAGAGGAGAAATAAGTTAAGGCTGACTACTCTAGCACACTTCACTATGGCTGTACAGTAATATATACCCTAACATCTTTTGAAATTCTGTTTCAGAATTAAATGATAATGTGCCATGCAAATAGCAATGAATTTTGTGAGAAAGTCCCAATCTTTAATTGGCCTAATTAACATAGAAAGGGTTGTTGAGAGTGTTTGCACTGAAAAACAATTGCAATCACTTATATTTATGGTGCAGCTCTATTTCAGCACATTTATCCCCAGCTGGATTGCGGTTGGTAAGTGAATAAGTAGGTTTTTGCACTGAAATAACCGATAAAAGTACAACTGTTTAGTGAATTCATTCATGAATGAATTCCTGCCATGTTTACCTTCTTAATGAAACGGATGTCTTTCCAGTTGTTAGAGGTAAATTTGTATCCATATTCCAGAAGAGTCAGAATGTAGGTTCCTGAGAAGCAGTATTCTGAAAGATACTTCTGCTTTATATTGGGATGATTTTCTACAATCTACAAAAGACAGACGAGTTCACATTTAGACATCCTGCTCCAACAAAGATGAACCGTTTTAACATCTTTTTAAGATGGTAAACAAATCATTTCACCTTTTCCCATGGGGTGGAGCAGTACCTTGCCAGTTTCTCCTTTGCATTGTCTAATGTGTCAGAGGTCAGATTTAAATAGTTCATTACAAAGTAGAAAGCAGAAAAGGCCTTGAGAGTGAAACATGTGGGAGACAAGAAAGTTATCAATATTAATGACTTGCATCTAGCCTTGATTAACTTAAATGAAAGAAATCACCATTGTTTCTTACCCCAAAATTTCCATCAACAGAAGGCTGGAAAACACCATTGAAAGAGCATCTTGAGTATTTACAAAGATTGGTGTTAAAAACCTCTCTCACTGATTGTTGGCACATCGACCAATCCCCCAACCCCACATGGGTTAAGTTTTTATTTGGCGGGGTATTCGATTTGTTTAAACAGGGGGTGTCGAAGAAACTCTGAAATGTCTTGTTGACCTTATATCCAGGGTGGAAGCAAGGGTCCATTAACTCAACGGGGTCTGTCTTGGGGAAAGAACATTTACAAATATAAGACACGATACATTATATAAGAGCCAAGTGTGGTCTATACCAGTGGTTCTCAACTGGTTCTGCTTCAGAACCAAGATTTTACATTGGACATATAGTGGCGTATAACACATCAGAATTGATGATACACAAGCAAACAAAAATGTCTCCACAGTCAATAATTCACTCCTCAAAACAAATTGTGGTCAGAACTGGGGAAGCTACTTTTAAACTGGTGGCAGAATTAAATAGCATCACTTTATATATATTCAATTAAGGTGACAAATTAATACTGGATATAAACTATTAAAACTAGAAAACACAATATGGAATATTGCATATATTTACAGTATGTTACCTTCTTTAGTTTCATGTTCATGGTTTTCGAGGTTGATGGGATGTCAAGCAACCTGCCCATGGTGGTATCTGCATAATTTGGCTAGCTCTACCAAGTTACACATGAATTTGAGCCAAAATACCATAGAGTCTGATTGGATGCACAGCCTTTGATGTTAACAGCACAACATATGGGGATATAATTCTCCTCCCTTTCCTCATCTTATATATTTAGCAATTCTAACTATGCATGATTATGGTTTGTTTTGTTTTATTACTTGCATTAAGCATTGTTTTTTTTCCCCTTCTGTTTGATCAGAACAGGGACCTGTGACTTAACCCACAAGTTGAGAACCATTTTCAAAGACAAGCATGGTCATTACCTTATTAACTGCAAGTGTTGACCATAATTTGTCAGCCAGAGAAAGCTTAAGAACCTGGTCCTTCCCATAACAGAGAAAGCTGTGGGTGTATAGGCGATAATCATTTCCATACAGCCTAAAGTCAATTGAATTGTCATTTGATTCAATTTCCTGCTTAGGAACGAAGGTTATCTGAGTAGATGCCCCACCAAGGTCCAGAGCTCCAAGGGTACCAGTGGCCTACAAGTTCAAAATAATATCTTGCATGAAAAGCACAGGGAACCTACAGAATAATTACTTTGAGATGTATGCACAAAGTTCAAGATTCTGCAAACTTGGGGTGAACTTTACCTTTCTCAAGTTTTCGCTGAGGTAATTAACAGTGATCCAGCCGAAAGCTCCCTCCTCTTGGCCCGAAATGATACGAGCTCCCTGATAGGAGAAGGGGGACATCTGCAGAGAATGTGCTACTGAATCAAGGACCTTGCCTGAGGCCACTTCATTCTCCATCCTTGAGAAAATAAAAATTATTAATCATACAAGTGTTTTCAGAAATTAAGTTTCAAAGTTTGATTTGTCACACACAGTGGCCCCAAAAAGTATTTGGGAACTGAACACACTAAAAACTGCATGAACGCCATTGCATTAAATAGGAAAATTAAAGCTAGTGGCATTTATCTTAAAGTTAACACAAGCATACTTTTCAAGGACAAGAAATAAAAAGTTGTTTGGTTTGAAATAAAAAAAAAAAATAGATATACTGTTCAAAATTAAGACAAAAAGTATTTGTACACTTACTGGGTTTCAAACAGAGTGAAGCATGTCCACATACACTAAACATTACTTTGTGAAGTTAGTTAAGTGTGCAGTTAACTTATTTTTGAATAAAGGGCCAACATCATTTGTTTGAAGATGCCACTTGGTTTGTATTTTGTTATCTAATGGAATGACATTCTTACATTCTAAATTCCACTGTACTCTCCAATATAGTCTCATGACAACTCATAATAATTTGTGCGAGATGGCGAAATCATAAGATATTGTACGACTTGGCTCGTACAAAAATAGTACAACTTTTTTTCCATTTAGACCAATCAATAATCAAATAGAATTTAAAATATATACAATATAGGCATCATATTTAGCTCCAATATGACATTTTATTTTAAGAAATGTCAGTTAACAAATTTGGTCACTCATTCCATATTTATTTACAGTATGCAGTACAAATGACTGTAAATGTCAATAACCTGTATTATGCCTCCCTTGTCAGAAAAATATTTCTTACTGATAGTTCTCTAAAAGTATTTTCTATTAAAATCTTGGTTAGGTTTAGGCTCTGGGTAAGGATTTGGGCTAGGGCTTAGATTTTCTAAAAATCACAAAAACTCTGTTCATTGGTTTGTTTATGAGCAGTATTAGGTATATCCGATTACAAAGTAATTAGTTACTGTAATTTAATTACTTTTTAGTTTTAAAAAAGTAGTGCAATACATTACATTTAAATGCTTGTAATCAGATTACAGTTACTGGCTTTCAATTCAATTTCGTACTTTTAAGTACATTACTTGCACACAACGAATGAGGTGAAAATATACACCTTTGGAATTTTAGCGAAAAACCAAAAACTTTAATAGCAAAAGTGATTTAGGGCCTATTTACACTCAGCCACTTTATGCGTTTTTACTGATCGGATTCCTATCCGATTGAAAAAGCTCATTACATTTACACTTGGCTACATCAATTTGTCTCCACCAAATGTATATAACTGGATATGCGATCTTCAATTCCCACACTATATGCAAATAATACAGAGTTCACTTCCGTGATAATGCTAATTCCGGGCAGTGAATTTAAAAGATGTGCTTTATTATTTGATTCCAAGTGAATTTGCCTAGCGCGTGTGTGTCTGTGTATGGGCACACTGTCTGGTTCCCCTCGGGTTTGACTTAGCTAAGACGCATCATGCACATCAGCTGCGCTCATTTCAGTGTTATATTAGTTTCATCAGCGATCTGCTTCAAATAAATTAGGAAATACACTCACCTAAAGGATTATTAGGAACACCATACTAATACTGTGTTTGACCTCCTTTCGCCTTCAGAACTGCCTTAATTCTACGTGGCATTGATTCAACAAGGTGCTGAAAGCATTCTTTAGAAATGTTGGCCCATATTGATAGGATAGCATCTTGCAGTTGATGGAGATTTTTGGGATGCACATCCAGGGCATGACGCTCCCGTTCCACCACATCCCAAAGATGCTCTATTGGGTTGAGATCTGGTGACTGTGGGGGCCATTTTAGTACAGTGAACTCATTGTCATGTTCAAGAAACCAATTTGAAATGATTCGAGCTTTGTGACATGGTGCATTATCCTGCTGGAAGTAGCCATCAGAGGATGGGTACATGGTGGCCATAAAGGGATGGACATGGTCAGAAACAATGCTCAGGTAGGCCGTGGCATTTAAACGATGCCCAATTGGCACTAAGGGGCCTAAAGTGTGCCAAGAAAACATCCCCCACACCATTACACCACCACCACTAGCCTGCACAGTGGTAACAAGGCATGATGGATCCATGTTCTCATTCTGTTTACGCCAAATTCTGACTCTACCATCTGAATGTCTCAACAGAAATCGAGACTCATCAGACCAGGCAACATTTTTCCAGTCTTCAACTGTCCAATTTTGGTGAGCTCTTGCAAATTGTAGCCTCTTTTTCCTATTTGTAATGGAGATGAGTGGTACCCGGTGGGGTCTTCTGCTGTTGTAGCCCATCCGCCTCAAGGTTGTGAGTGTTGTGGCTTCACAAATGCTTTGCTGCATACGGTTGTAACGAGTGGTTATTTCAGGCAAAGTTGCTCTTCTATCAGCTTGAATCAGTCGGCCCATTCTCCTCTCACCTCTAGCATCAACAAGGCATTTTCGCCCACAGGACTGCCGCATACTGGATGTTTTTCCCTTTTCACACCATTCTTTGTAAACCCTAGAAATGGTTGTGCGTGAAAATCCCAGTAACTGAGCAGATTGTGAAATACTCAGACCGGCCCGTCTGCCACCAACAACCATGCCACGCTCAAAATTGCTTAAATCACCTTTCTTTCCCATTCTGACATTCAGTTTGGAGTTCAGGAGATTGTCTTGACCAGGACCACACCCCTAAATGCATTGAAGCAACTGCCATGTGATTGGTTGATTAGATAATTACATTAATGAGAGATTGAACAGGTGTTCCTAATAATCCTTTAGGTGAGTGTAAGTTCTGTCTCTCCTACAACATGCATTTGTCTCTTTCTTTGTTATTATTTACTGCGTGACACAAGCCCAATGCAAATATTTGGTGACAGCTGTTATGTTTCACATTTTTCCTATGCTGATGTAGCACTGTTTGGGCAGGGTAAACTTGACATATTTGAGGTGTATACAGGCCCTTAGTATGTAACTTAAAAGTACAATGATTAGTAATGTGATTACTTATTAGATGAAGTAATCAGTACAGTAATCTGATTAAATTTTAGATAAGTAATTCATAATAATAATTTGTAACTTTAATAGTTAGTCATTTGTAGAACATTACTTATTTTGAGTAACTTACCCAATACAATTCTTACGTATTTTGTCCAAGCTAAATCATTAGATTTCTTAAAATTTTGCCACCTCGTAATTTTATTACTACTTGCTATGAATTTGAAAATGTATCATTGATTTTTAAGTCTTAATTTAGCTTACTTAAAGTTTCTCTGTTTGACGTGTGATTTCAGAATTATTTTCAAACCCCATTATTTCTGGAAAAATATTCTCCCACTTTGATTTCTCATGTCGACAGTACTGAGAAGTAATTACTTGAGTAATCGCATGCCTGCTGTGGCCCCCAGGTATACTGGAGTTTCCCTGTGTCTGTGTGCAGGTATTATCTGCTTGGCCTCCTCCATACAATCCTGCAGGGATGTGCCAGCCTTTTGTGGGTTAGCTGAGTAACTGGAGATGCCTTTACCTACAGGGAAAACAGAGCAGCGTGCACAGCAACTAGTTTCTCAGGTTACCCATACAGACTTTGCCTATAAGCTGTTTTAACAAGGAAAGTGCTCTTAGAAATGATGTGACGTGTTAAAACTACTTATCAACCAGTGGGGATTTCTTTAAGACTGCAAGGGAAGCTCAGCTTCCCCTATAATGTCAAAAAAAATAATGGTCAAATATGTACTATTGTGTAAACAATTTATTGACTAAAAATGCGTTAGAACACGTTCATCTCGAAGACGAGTTCGTTCAGAATCAGCTACATTACATATAGCAGGTCAGCTGACTCTATTTACTTCTCATACATTCCCGTAGCGTCAGTGCATTTCCCTGTTGAAGCCGAGCATCCATTGACTTCAATGGGGCTGCTCTGAACAGTTTTTTTCAGTGCTCCGAAAATAGACGGTCATTGGATAAATGCTGCGATTATGTCCCGCCCACGGACGCTCAGCGTCTCTGGGGGTGAATGAGGAGTGGGCTGGCCCGGACTCCGGGCTTCCGCGTGATGATTGGAGGATCTGTCGAAAGACTGCATCTCCTTTTGATTAACAGCTGAATCTGTACTATAAGAAGTCACTGAAGCTATTTCGCGCTCAGTCCCATCGTGGATTTCTCAAGTGTAGTCGAAAGACAAACTGCTGCAACATATTTCTTTATATTTGTTTGGCGAAATTGCTAGTCAATTTGCATAATACATTTCACACAATTATACACCACATTCCTTGTTTCAGTTTTACCAAGTTTAATATATTTTGTTTTAGAGCATTCGTTCGTTCGTTCGTTCATTCATTCATTCATACAGTAGGCTAGGCTAGCGTCGTACGGGTTAAACTGCGCACGATGGCAGACGGTGCTAATATTGTCGACCTGATTTTGGCGAAGCCATTTGAAAGTCTTCCTTACGAGGAAAAAATTAGAATTAAACAGCAGGGCAGATCAACACCTAAGATTGATTTAGTGCAAAAAATAGGGAAAAATAACAGGTCTTTTCCAGCTCTCCTGGTATGACAAAGTTAGCTGGCTGACTGGAAGTGCTGTGACAAATAAAATGTACTGCTGGCCATGCCTCTTGATGAAACCATCTCACGGATGTGTTGTTTGGTCAAAAGTGGGGTTTGGAGATCTGTCTAACTTTGACAGGGCATATAAAAGACATGAAAAGAGCAATGAACATGTGAGTGAATGTGCAAGATTAAGTTGCATGGGCAGGATCAGGGTTGAGCATGCAATCAATGAAGGTGCTAGCATTCAAGTGACTAAACATAATGAAACAGTCAAACAAAACAGGGCCTTCCTAAACCGCCTTATTGATGTAACATCCTTGCTTGGCCAACAGGAGCTGTCATTTAGGGGACATGATGAGAGTAGTGAATCATCCAACAAGGGAAATTACAGGGCGTTCACAGAAACATTATCTAAATATGACTCTGTACTGTCCACACAATTAGAGTCCTCAACTGTGTTTTCTGGTATGTCCCATACTATTCAAAATGACTTGATCTCTGCTCTTGCAGCCACCATTTCTGATCAGATCAGAGATGAAATTCAGGATGCTCCCTTTCTTGGATGGCAGGTGGATGAAACAACTGATATATCCTGCCGTGCCCAACTCTCTGTCATTGTTCGCTATGTGGATAGTGCAGGTAAAATTCAGGAGCGCTTTATTGGATTTTTTTATGTTTCTGGAGGGCGAGATGCTCAGTCCGTTTTGATGTTTTAAATGAGAACATGCAGGCCTACAATTTTAAGGATAAGCTTGTGGCACAGACCTATGATGGGGCTGCTGTCATGGCTTCAGCACTCAATGGTCTGCAGGCCAAAGTGAAAGCAATAGCCCCAAGTGCAATGTTTGTGCATTGCTATGCACGCAGACTGAATCTGGTGCTGTCACAGGGGGCTAAATGCTTGCCTGAGTGCAGAATTTTTTTTGCATCACTCTCTGGGTTTGGCACATTTTTTTCAAAATCCACAAAGAGGACGTCTTTTCTGGAGTCTGCAGGCTGTTCAAGGTTGCCCAGAAACGCTCCTATTCGATGGAATTTCACATCACGGATAGTGAGCACTGTGGCAAACAATTATGATGGCCTCCTGCAGACATTTGAAAACATCATTGCAGACACGACAATTGATGATGATACACTGGATTGTGCCAAAGGCTTTCTGAGGAAACTGGAGGATTTTGAGTTTGTGTTCATGTTGTACACATATGAACAAATCTTCACTGAGACTGATGTGGTCTTTCATATTGTCCAGCAGAGGGCGATGGATGTTTTTTACTGCAAGAAAAGAATTGAATCTCTTCTTGCATTTGTCAAAGAGAAAAGGTCAGAGGGGGCTTTCCAAGCTGTTTATGCCAAAACAGCAGATCTCACATCAGACCCACGAGATGAGCCCATGAGAAAGCACCGTCTGACCCAATTGCAGGATCCCCAAGAGCACTACAGAAATCTCTACATGGCAATCCTTGATAACATCTTGGAGCAGATTCCTCAACGTTTTTCAAATTTGGAAAGTATGCTCTTCTTAGAATTAGTCAATCTAGGGAAATTTGATGACATGAGACAAGAATTTCCAGAGGAGGCCTTCCAAAGTGTCCAGAAAAGTTATGGCCATCACTTTGATTCAGGGAGTCTGAGGTCTGAACTTCAAGTCCTGTATTCAGATCAGGACTTGCAGGGTAACAGGGGAAAGCTGTGTGATTACTTGGTGTTCCTCAAAGACATGGAGTTGGACAGTGCAATGCCTCAGCTTTACAAACTGTTCTCATTAGTGGCAACAATTGGAGCTACATCTGCAGGTGTAGAAAGGAGCTTCTCCTGTTTAAAGCGTCTCAAGTCCTACACCCGTAACACAATGGGCCAAGGTCGTTTAAGCAGCCTAGCTCTGCTGGCCATTGAGAAGACATTGGTCAAGTCACTGGAAAAGACGCCTAGTTGGTACGACAGAGTCACAGTGCATTTTCTCGAAAAGGAACGTAGGGCATAATTTACTTTTAAATAAGTTTATATTGTAGGCCGAAAATGAGCTTCCCCTCTTTGAAAGACCAGCAGCCGCCACTGTTATCAACATACTGTATTGAAGGGTTCTTAACCCTCATGTTCTTTTAACTTTATGTCTTTATCTTTGGGATCCTATAGAGACCCCAATGATTTGTATAAAAAAAAATTATAGTAATTTTTAAATGACATTTTCATATTTCCACTTCAAATTATTTTACTGTGTTTCTCTAGCCCATTCAAAACACATTTGACAGATATTATTGAAGCATTGCTCTATTGTATCACAAAGTAGGCATGCATATTTCATATGACCTATCCAATATAGTAACGTTGCTTTTGTTTTGGGTTTTGAAAAACACATTGCTATTGCAATAATTCAAATAAATGTAGTTAGTAGTTGAATTTCTCAACCTGATATTTCAATATTAATCTGTTTCTTGAGATATGAAATTGCCTTTGTGTATCTCAGACCCCAAACAAAACATGAAGGTTAGATAAAAGAAAAGTAAAAAACACAGTAATGTAGCCAGAGCTGTTTCTTGAGTTATGAGAGCTATTCCATTAGAATCCATGACATTAGATCTTGAAGACTGCACAGAAAATTAGGGATCATGTACCTTTCACATTGCAGGTGTGTTTCTGCCGTACCATGCCTGTGTTGTTTTCCTTCTCTGCTGGCCATTCATAGATGAACACTGAAGTGTGGGAGGAACCAGCATCCAGAACTATTCCATACTGTTTACACAGACCATATTAGAAAAAATTTATAATATTTACATCTCAACTAAAAGTGTTCTTAGTTGAGCATTATTAATTACTCATAGTGAATAGTTCATACCTTATACTTCTGGAGTAAAGGCTTGTTCTGGACAACAGAAATGGACACCATGGTAATGATTCCCAGGGAAATAATAACAGCCAGAAAGATGAACACTGGCCTGTGGCATGGGTTCTTCACTTTTACTTCTAAACAGAGTAAAATAAAGATAACAGGTTGACATTTAATAACAATTGTAATATTTGACAGGCTCAGTGTTTATTGTGAGTTTAATTTATAGCATACATTCCCTACAATAACTCTATTTATAGCTTACGTTATAACAGCAACTGATGAATAAAAAAACATTACTGTTGGGAAAATGTTTTAAATATTGATACTTCACATAAATATAAAATAAATATTCATCCCTAACCTTGGTGAGGTGTTTATAAAATAAATAAATAAAAGATCACCCATCCTTTCAGTTAAAAGGAACAACAAACAAGGCTTTAAGTCATGTCATTGTGCACTCAGCTGTGCATTACATCTGTCTGGCCACTGTTTATACAAGAGGCCCTTCATGATGTTTATTTTGGTATCATGTATTTTAATGATCAAAGAAAATAGGCCAATGACTTTTTTTTGTCTGGAACTATTATTCCAAAATACAGTTAAAATGCAATTCACACAAAACAATTACTTGAATACACATCTGTTATGATTAAAATGAGTTTGATTTGATATGATTTCTGAGTTTGAAGATATTTTTCTTAAATTCAAAATGTCTAAGTGGAGTAACCATCCAGTGACTGATGGATAAAAGATTAAATTCTTGAAAAAATTATCTAGATAAGTAGTTTGTAAAAATCTTTTTTATAATTTCTTATAATAAAAACAGTTTCATTTTCATTATGTGCAATACACAGTTTAATTCTATTTATATTATCCAACATATCCACTTCTTCCATTACTTACATTGCTCTGTACATAATATACAGTTTTTTGTTCTCTGTATAACAGTTTGTAATAGATTTGCACTACGTGTGTGTATGTGGGTATGTATGAAGGTGAGTGTATGTACATATATGTATAATTATTTATTTTGTATTCTTTTTTGTTTTTTGTTTTAATTACCCATGTCTTGCTGCTGTTTTGGTATTGTTTGTATTGTTGTTGACTGGAAGCTCCTGTCACCAAGACAAATTCCTTGTATGTGTAAGCATACTTGGCAATAAAACTGAATCTGATTCTGATTTTAAAATAATAATATTTGAAAAACATTTGTCCACCAAATCAGTCATGTTACTATGTTTTTTTTTTAATTAATGATTAAATTGTACACACTCATGTGTTTTCAAGGTGCAGGGAAAGAATTTTAAGTGGCATTTGCTATAGCCTGGGGGCCTGTATTGATGCTGACTACCACCCCTTGAGTCGCGAGTTCGAATCCAGGGTGTGCTGAGTGACTCCAGCCAGGTATCCTAAGCAAGGTTGCTAGGGAGGGTAGAGTCACATGGGGTAACCTCCTCGCTCTCAATGGGGCACGTGGTAAGTTTTGCATAGATTGGGGTGTAGCATGAAGCCTCCACATGCTGGGAGTCTCATGCACAAAGAGCCACGTGATAAGACGCGTGGACTGGCGGTCTCAGAAGCAGAGGTAACTGAGACTTGAGTAACCACACCACCAGGAGGACCTACTAAGTATTGGGAATTGGGCATTCCAAATTGGGAGCAATGGGAAATGCTATATCTAAATGTTTCTTCAAAAATGTATGAAACCAATATGGACACAAATATTAAATTTCTATGAACTTGATTCATAGAAATCATCTCAGACAAACATATTTGTCAACAACCCTAATTATAACTTTGAATAAAATAAAATAAAAACTCCAGTTATAGGTAATAATATTTTAGGCCATTGTTACAAATAATACCCTGGCTTTAGGTCAAAAAAGTAAACTTATTTGTTGACAAAAATGTAATTATATTTTTAAAAGCCTACATTACATTTTGAAACCGCTTTCATCTAACTCATCTCCTCAATATTCTACATCAATAGGCTACAGTACATGTTATATATTACATTAGTAGGCTACATATATAGTAAATATTAATCATCTTGAATTCAAGTAAAATATAATTTACTTCCGTTCCTCTACTGTTCTGAAAACAGTTCTTGCAAAGTCCAATATAGCCACTTCTCATGATGTTGCTTGGTTGACATGTCTCTGTTAAGCGGAAAGTAGCATATGGCATGAGTTGTGCATTATAATCAGTGCGCCTCGGTGTTCTTTTCACCTACCCATGAGGACTCCACAGGTCATGCGTCTTTCATAGGCGGGAGAGTGTGTCAGCAGCACGGAGAAAACAACTGCCGTGGTTTCTGCGGTAACTTCCAAACAAACGAGATTTAAGTGGCTTCTGAATTACATTTCCATCGTGCGAACGTGCATTCCAGGTCATTTGAGTTGAAGATCATTCACACATCTATGCGCGTAGCTCTTCATGTCATACAAGAGTATATATGAATGTGAATTTGGGGAAATATCCGTTTTGCATGTGGAGCAAGGCAGTGCAGTACCGCTACATGTGCCAGTGAGCGGAATTCCCTTGAACACCCCCTCAGGGAATTGACCCACTTTTGAGCACCTGAATGAGCTGCATACAGATCACCCTCGGTTAAGCAAACTTTATTTGAAGCTTCTGTCATTGGCATGCAAGTCAGTTGCCAAGATTTAGATGTTTGGTATTAATCAATAAAAAGGTCTAAAGTCTAAATCGAACTATTTTAATGCACAAACTATTTAAAAAAAAAAATAGATGTATTAACTTAAATTGCATACAACTTGTTTTATTAGGGAACTATCCTCATATTAGGACACCATCCATGAAAAGGTGAATCAAAAGAGAAATACCATACCATATACATTTTTATGCAAGATTTAACATTGATTTTAAAGGTTAGACAAGTCATGTCAGTTTGGCCTATCAGAGAAAAGAGACAGAAAGGGATAGTTCACCCAAAAATTAAAATCCTTTCATCATTTACACCCGTATTCCTGACATCACCCATCATGTTGTTCCAACCCTGTTTGAGCTTCTTTTCTCCATGGAACACAAAAGGAGATGTTAGGTAGAATGGAGCTTTAAGGAGATCTATTATGCCCCTTTTTACAAGATGTAATATAAGTCTCAGGTGTCCCCAGAATGTGTCTGTGAAGTTTCAGCTCAAAATACCCCACGGATCATTTATTATACCATGTTCTAAATGCCTCTTTTTGGGTGGAATCAAAAATGCTGATTTTGTATGTGTCTCTTTAAATGCAAATGAGCTGCTACTCCCCTCCCCATTTCCGTAAAAGGGCTGTGCCTTTACAGCTTGTGCTTTGGTTACAACCGCAAAAACAAATCAGAACCTATATGACTGACAGCGTAAATACCGGAGTTCAGGCAGGACTGGACTGGGAAGAGAAATCAGCCCAGGATTTACATAGAAGCTGGCCCAAAATTTGAAAGGGGGTGAGTTCGCTGTCCTTTTCTCGATTTTCTAGATGCCCTTTGTCTGCCGTTTTGTGGTCCATTCTGCATAATGCGGCGGCTCATTTTAGCTTATCACGGCCCATTCGGCTCATTTCGTTTGGTTCTCCCGATGACCAGTCCGCCCCTGATCAGCCCCAAAGTGTTTCAGCCCACTGGGAAAATACACGGTATGCCAGATTATCAGTCCAGCTTGTCCACTCGTCTTCAGTTGCTCTGATGCCGGGAGTACATGAAGACTCTTATGTTCACTTTTACAGCCAACAACAGAACACTTATGACGCTCACAAAGCTGAGACATTTTTCTTCTAACTGTATCTATTCCAGCGTGGAAAAGAATTTGCAGACTGCGTGTAGATCACTCAGGGGAGGAGTGTGAAGTCCGTCACCAGTCGTGGGCGAGGCCTGCTCTAAAGTGACGTCACTTTAGAGCAGAAACAAAAACTGTTAATTTTGACACACTGTTTTAAATGAGAAAGAGGAGTGGGTGGACTTTTAACATTGTAGGGTGGTTGTGTACACACTACAGACTCACATTTATGTACAAACACCAAGTCAAAGTGAATTTTGAATAATAGGTCCCCTTTAAAACCTCATTCCCTATTTACTTTCATTGTATGAAAAAAAAATTCTACTCTTATGTTCCACGCAAGAAAGAAAGTCAGACGGGTTTGGAAAGGGCATGAAGGTGACTAAACAACAACAGAATTTTTAATTTTGGGTGAAATATCTTTTTAACTTCATGCATTGCATGAATGTATCAGACACTGTTATCCAGAACAAATAGCACTGCTGTTCCACCCAAACATTTCGACCAATTACACAGAATTTATCAGGGCCCTTTAACTCCTCTGTAATGACTCCTAGTGGAAAACAATCATGTTCTGTTCATGTACATAGCTATTTGTGTTGTTTCAGGTTCCTTATTCTTGGTTTCCTTCCTCCAATTAAAAGTCAGTTTATATTGCAATAAGCACTGTTGCTGGGATACAGTGAAAACACTCATATTTAAAATGCAGCTGTTTCTATCTGTTGTACAATAAAACATTTTTATCTGTAATTTGTTCCCCAAGCCACATCACTAAATATACTGTAGATTAAAAACAAATGTTCATCCCTCTTGTAAAGACTGCAGCAGTAGACTCTACACCGTTCATTGCATTCTTCCAGACACCCATCCCATACAAAATGTCACCCTCAAGCTTTTAGCGTTAGTCGCTCTGAAGTTCTGCCAAATGCAAGTAGTTACTGATATATCTGTAATAACAGGGGGCCCCATGGTTGACATGTTCCTTGGCTTACTTAAAGGGATAGTCCACTCTAAACTGTAAATTCTGTCATATTTACTCACCCTCATGTTGTTACGTGTTAGGTAGAATGTTTTTCTCAGTCACCATTCGCTTTCAATGTATAAAAAAAGATACATTGAAGTGAAAGTGAATGGTGGCTGAGGCTAACATTCTGCTTAACATCTCCTTTTGATTTTTACACAATGTATGTCATATGGATTTGGAAAAACAAGAGGCTGAGTAAATGGAATTTTCTGTAACAGAACTTCATTATGAAACTAAGTTGCATTTCCTCTTGTGAAATCAGAGTTGTGCAAAGAATATTTGTATAGCAACTAACACATACTGAAAAGAGAAGTCAATGCACACTCATGCTCTCTAGTAAACAGATTTCCTTTCTAGTTCTGAATTCCTCTATGGATCATCCATTATTGAGACACTGTCATCATCTACTAAAGCCCCTGAGAGCAAGTACAGCCTGGGCAAATCATCAGCAGTTTTTATTATGTCTCATTAGACTGTACAGTCACTGTTGGCCAAAGCTGGGACTAAACGTGTTACATCAGGTTTTATGTGTCCTCTGTAGGATTCTCCTGCACTGACATGCCTCACTGAGTAAGCTTGTATGAGGTAATCCATGTCAATGTGACACTCTTGAAACAATGTAAATAATGATACTTTCCACCCTATTCAGTGAACACAATCATGAGAACTGGAATGCCTGTGTGTTTTTATGAATGAAACGGACAACAGAACCTTGTGTTTTGTGTAATTCTGAAAGTCAAGTTTGAATGAAACTGTATTCCTCATTCAAATGCGGTTTAGATTACAAAAAACAAGAATATAAAGGTCTTGAATAGATGTAGCCACAAACTGTAGTAATACATATTACCCATACACTACACAGCCAAAAGTAAGCAGAGACCCTCTTCTAATTAAAGTGATAGTTCACCCAAAAATTAAGATTCTGTCAACATTTACTCACCCACTTGTTATTACAAATCTGTATGACTTTGTCTGCCATGGAACACAAATTATGTTAGGACTAACACAAATGATGGTAGGATGTGACTGAGACTAACATTCTGCCCAACATCTCCTTTTGTGTTCAGTGGAATAAAGAAAGTCATACTGGTTTGGAACGATATGAGGGTGAGTAAATGATGACAGAATTTTCAGTTTTGGGTTTTCATTTTGCCAAACTTTAACTGGTTTGGCAATTTCAGCTAGATTCATTAGGATCATTTCCAGTACTATCTGTTGCATACAATCAAGCATACACCCATACAATCTCCTTAGACAAACATTTTCAATGGAATAGGGCATACTAAAGAGCTTAATGACTTTCATTGTGGCACTGCCGTATGATGCCACCAGTAAAATTGTTTACTGGTTTACTGAGCTTTGTGGTGAAGAACTTGAGTGGCCTGCACAAAACCCTTTAAAGCTGAAGTGTGTCATTTTTGCATCACTATACCGTCAGCAATCAGAATTGAAAAAATAAACATTGTTTTCAAACAGCTTTCTGAATATGCCCCCCGTCTTCTGTTGATTAAACTAACAGATAGCCTCGCCCTCAAGAGTCAATGTTGCTATGTCGAGCTAGACGGGTTGCTCAAAACCACCAATTTTAATAAAGATACAATAGGTGGGTTTCCATCCAACTATTTTATGTGCATTTTGAAATTGTGCATAAGAAATCCTGAATGGAAATACTTTCTATGAGAATACATTTTAAACGCTTAAAATGTAATGCGCTAGGAGGAGGTGGTCATTCTAGAGTTTCACATTAGTTAAAATGTGCTGATGGAAACGGTTTATTCACAAAACGATTACGTGTTTTGACCATTTGTGCATGTGTTATGAGTTTGTGATAGCTTGATGTGACTAGCCCACTGAAAGGACTGACCTTGTCACACAATTCTTTGAACATGGCACTTGTCAGTCTGAAGTGTTTAACCCACAGCTGGTCGATAAATTGGGTCCTCACAATCCACCAACACTGTTTTGAGAGTGGGCGCTCCCAGGTATGCAGAGATTGGCGCAGCTATTTCAGCCCACACTATATCAGATATTACACATATTCTGCGGTGTCTCGTGGATGCACTTAATAAAATTAGATACTTGCTCTAATCTTGCAAATAAAACTGTCACCAATGCAGGGAGAAGTCATTCAATTGCTCCATCATGGCGAAGCTGCTCCCTCATGATTATGTGCATTACGTAGTGGATGGAAGCCCTCAACAATTCGTATTTTCTTAAGTAATTTTTTTAGAAATGCTCTTAAAAAATGTTAAACATTTTGGATGAAAACCCAGCAAGTGTTCACAGTTAACCTATGAATGGCTTACAGTATAGTTGTCTCTGCATAATAAGCTGGGATAGGAGAAAGTATTTTAACACCGTAAAAGTTACACATTTCAGCTTTAACACGTAGGGATACTCTTGTGTATGAATGGGAGATAAACCCCGCATCCATGTTTCAACATCTAGTGGAAAGCTTTCCAGAAGAGTGGAAGCTTGAATAGGAGCAACAGGAGAACCTGTTACCTATGATCCCCATGGAATTAAAGAAAGAAAGCACATGGGTGTGGTTAAGATGACCACATAATATTGCCATGTAGTGTTGTCTTAATAGACAATGCAATCTCTATGCCAGTATCTGAGGATACATGAAACTGACTGGTATTTAAACAATATTATGACACAAATTGTCATATTGACAGGTATAATTCCCAAAACAGCACCATCAGCCAAAAGTGATGTGTGTGAATATTGTGCTATGACATTAGGAGGTCCAGAGCTCACACTAATGAGAACTTATATCATCTCACCTTGGCATAGCCTTTTAAGTTGTCATTCAAGCCTTAAAGTAATAATGCACGTCAATGGTTTATACATTTCCTATTCAGCTGTGGGTGAGGCTTTTCATAGAGAGATAATACAATAAATTCTGCCTTTCTTGCCATACTATCTAACAGTGAAAATTGAAACACAGTCCATTTGAAAGCAATCAGACTGTTTTAGACTGCCAGACTGCCAAGAAGCCTCTTTAGGCCAAGGGGCTTAGATTACCCGTGGTGAGGTTCATTCAGTCTTATAGACTGACAAAGACAAAGAAATTTACCAACTAAAAACTTGTGGTTTAGTGGTTTAGAAAGCATGCACATGACGAATTTTCAAATAATGCAGGATAGCAACTGTCTCACCAATGTTTGAAGTGCATGCCAGTGTGATCTTGCGGTCAACATGGGCTTGTCAGCAGATTTGAAGACAGAACACTGTCTTCGACTAGTCTTCTAGTGCTATGCTGCAGTATGACATTAAATGGATCGTTCACCCAAAAATGACAATTCTGTCATCATTTGCTCATATGATACTAAACCTACACTCACTGAGCACTTTATTTGGAACACTATAGTCCTAATAAAGTGCCCGACATGTCTTCTGCTGTTGTAGCCCATACGCAACAAGATGCTATTCTGCTCACTACAATTGAACAGTGTGGTTATCTGAGTTATCACAGCCTTTCTGTCAGCTCGAACCAGTCTGGCCATTCTCTGTGGACCTCTCTCATCATCAAGGCTTTCCATCCACAGAATTGCAGCTCACTGGATTTTTTTGTTTGTTTTTGGCACCATTCTAAATAAACTCTAGATCCTGTTGTGCGTTAAAATCCCAGGAGTTCAGCAGTCACAGAAATACTCAAACCAGCCCATCTGGCACTAACAATGATGCCATGGTCGAAATCACTTAGATCACATATTTTACCCATTCTGATGGATGATGTTGACATTAACTGAATCTCCTGACCTATATCTGCATTATTTTATGCACTGCACTGCTGGCACAAGATTTACTTTTTAGATAATCACATGAATAAGTAAGTGTACAGGTGTTCTTAATAAAGTGAGTTTATATAACTTTCTTCCTTCTGTAAAACACAAAACAAGAGATGTTTGGAAGAATTTTAGCCCCAGACACAATTCATTTTCATTGCATCTTTTTTCCATATAGTGAAAGTGAATGGTGATTAAGGCTAACATTTTGTCTAATATCTCTATTTGTGTTTCACAGAAGAAAGTCTCATATATTTGAAACAACATGATGGTTTGTAAATAAGACAGAGTTCTCTGTTTGGGTTGAACTATCCCTTTAAATCTCAGTGTCTCTTTTTAACATTATAGGAAAGCAGAAAAGATTTCCACTCTGATGTCCATTACTAACAGAGAGATAATAGTGTCTTTCATCGTAACAGCAGGAAAGGCATAGTTATAAATTCCATTATTTGTAATTTTGTTTTTCCTGGGAGACTACACTTTATGGGAAAATATACTAAGAAGGAATTTGCGCCCACTGATATTGCGTTTTCATTTCTCTCTCCATCATTTGATAACCATTTGATGAATAACAGCTGCTAAGAAAGCAATCAAAAATTTTCACAAACATGGTGAACATTGGAGTGGTGTGGTGTAGTGGTCTAAACCACATAACTGGTAAACTGGTAATCAGAAGATTGCTGGTTTGATCCCCACAGCCACCACCATTGTGTCCTTGAGCAAGGCACTTAACTCCAGGTTGCTCTGGGGGGATTGTCCCTGTAATAAGTGCACTGTAAGTTGCTTTGGATAAAAGCGTCTGCCAAATGGAAATGTAAACATTTTTTTTAAATAAGCTTTTTAAACATGAATTGCACAAGGCAAATAGAACTGAGGCTTGACGCAGTGTATATACGTATATACAGGTATATACGTATATGACTGTTTATTGAATTCCCCCCAATGTGAAGTAATTTTCCTTTTATTTATTTCCATGTTTGTTTGTTTTTTGTTGTTTGTTTTTACAATGAAATGACCATGTCAAGTATGATGTATGCATTTCATCCCTTCAAGAACATTTCAGTATACAATCTTTCCCTAAGGGTTTATTCTGCCAGAGGAGGATGTTTGTTTCCACTGGGTGAGCTGTTTTGTAGTCAGAGGAAGTGAGTGTGTCTGTGTTCCATTTTGCTGAGTTGTGAAATGACTAATGACTAGAAAAAAGCATCATGTGAACCCGACCCCATCAACCCCAGGATGACACAAGAACACAGAGGCTTTAATCTCCTCACACAAACAAATGTTCCTGACTCCGCTTGAGAGAGAAATGAAGCAGAGACCCGTACCCAACCTAGTAGATCGTTGATCATCTGTTTCTCCGTGAAGGGGAGAGACAGTGAGAGAAAGAAAAAGAGGTGCTCAACAATCAGCTGTTTTTCTGAAGTCAGCTCTTTAGATCAAATAGTGGTCACTGTGGGAAGCTAGTTCGATTTTGACAGACTGTACAGACATGACTATAGTTATTCTTAGTTATGTTATTAGGCTGGATTTTCATAGATTTGAATCTGCTATATTGCAATAAATTCTGTTGATTTTGTTCTGTGATAGTTTCCATTTTGTCTTTTGTTTTATAGATATGTATAGATCTCCTTTGCTGTCACATTTAACATCAAAAGAAATGGAGTTGGAAAAAGTGGTTTTGTTTTAAACTATAAAAAAAGATTTTGTGCCCAGGGGCCTCTGCTTTCTAAATCTGTGCCTGACGGTACAACATGTCAATCATAATGGGCAAATATTGCATGTTTAATGACACTAACACTCTTAACCTGAACTGCTTGCTGATGCGCACCACTGGAATAATCCACGAGGTTCCCATTCAGCATCTTAGACTTGAGTCTTCATCATTTTGATTGGCTCATATGACATTGGTGAGCGGTGTTAAACAAATGAGTGTGCAAAAAAATTACCCTTTTTTTTTTCTTTTTAATAACTTTATGTTATTTCTGACACAACTTAATGACAATAAAATGGTGCATAGTGGACTGCAGCAGAACAGCAACAATCAATTATTGGGGGAGACAATCTGGCCATATCTGATTATTGATGGGGACTTGTCATGACTTGACAAGACATGAGTTGTTTTTAACTATACAGGCTGTAATACAGTGAAGAGGAACTAATATTTAATCAACTGTACCACCCCAAAACCAAACTCTTGATCTTGCTTTTGCTAGTGCCAGTTAAGCAACAGGTTCAAATTCAAAAATCAACTAAAACATGAATTACTCAATAACGAACACAAGCTAGTCTGATGTGAAAGCTAGAGGATGTTTAGCATCACTCTTCCTGAAGATAAAAATAAAAAAGCAAGCACATTTTGTTCACTGTGGCATATTGTTTACATCCACACCTGATCAGTCAAGTAGCTACGAGCACAGATATGCTCTCCCTGTATATAAGAAAGTAGTCCAACAATATTTTTTTTAAAAGTAATTTCCACTTAACCACCGCCCAAATACATATCTTCAGTGAAGTTATGTAAGGTAGTGCGTGCAATAGCATATGGGGTGTGTGTGAGCATGATAACTCCACAATTGTTTCTGGCAGACTGACAAGGCCTTTACCCTGTCCCCACATCTATTCCTAAAACTCATAACATTTAGTAGCCTGTCAGATACAACTTGGTGCACCGGATGATTTTAGGGAAAAAAATGTAAAAGTACAATATTCAAAAACCCTTTGTATCCATTTATTAAATCGGTATGATACTGTTATGTTCCCTGTTGTCTTTTGTTTTTGTACTGTCATCGTGAAGTTTAGTTTAATTCCTGTTTTGGTTTTGAAGTCTTTTTTGTAGTTTCTTTTATTCTGTCATGTTCACTGTTGTCTTGTGTTCTATGTTTCTCTATTCACATTCTTGTCATGTTTCCTTGTCTGCTCCGTGTTTTCCTTTTCACCCGTCACCGTTCATGCTCCATGTCACGTTTTCTTTGTTGTCGCCCCGTGTTTCACTGTCCTTGTCTAAAACTACGTTTCCCACAATTCCTGGCCTCCCTCACTGCCTGCACTCATCATTGTTTCCACCTGTGTCTCGTTCTGTCTCCACTTTGTCTGTGTATTTAAACCCTGGTTCTTTGTTGAGTCTCTGTCGATTGTCGTTCGTTTCTTGTATGTTGCTAAGCCTGGTCCGTGTTCCCTTCCCGAGTTCTTAGTTTTCGTTGTGTTGTGTTTTGTTTCATCGTGTTTAATCTGTTTCATTGTGTTTTAAGTTTCCAGTTTTCCCATCGTGGACTTTCCTTTGTGTTTACCTTTTATTTCTTATGTGTTTAAGTCAATAAAAACCGCGTTTGGATCCGCACCTCTTGTCCGTCTTGTCCTGCTTCCGCACCCCTCATAACAGATACATCCCATATTCTATTTTTAGCTATAGCAGGACGGAGAATACAATGATTTGTAGTGTTGCATGTTATAACTGTCATCTTAAAGGGATAGTTCACTCAAAAATAAATGTTTGGTCTACTCACAATGTTGTTTCAAATTAATTATAACCCTGGAACAAAAAAGGAGGCTTTTTTTGACTCAAACAGGTTTTAATGTAAAAACTTAGAAGCCTCTGCAATCTTATTGGTGTTAATCAGCTTTTAGTGATTGAATTGTGGTGGGACATCGATAGAGATTAGAAATTTCAGCTCAGACATTCTACCTTTATATACTTTCTCTCTAAATCTTTGAGATAAGTAATAACTATCTAGATAACACTGTGTAGTATCTACTAACTGCGTATATATATATTTTCTCTCTAGATCTTTTATACTGCCTGCCAGATGGGTAATATAGCTTTATTAAGGAGTCGAATAAAGTTATTAAGCGCAGAACTTTGTTTTTGCCATCTTAATTGGGAAGATGAATCCATAGATTATTCATTACTGCTCGGAAGAAAATTTTATTTATTTTCTTAATGGATTTTTAAACATTCATCACCATCTCTCTTATGTTACTTAATATCATAAAGTGACTAGCTGCCTAGTTTGTTTGTCAAATTTTCTTATGGTGATGATCACAAGCAGACCAAATTCTGACATCAGCAGCATCTGTGTGACAGTGGTAATGTACCTCGTGTCAGATTGCAACGGCTTCAAACCACGCAACATTCGCAAGTGTAAGTAGAGACCCCTCTATGCACGCAAGCCATTTACTATGACATGCAATATACCACATTGTAGAGTCAATGACCACATTTTTACATGCAAGATTTTCCTATGTCCTGTTTCAACTCAAAGAGTGAAATATCTCTTTTACTTGTTATTTCTAGTATTTAACTTTATAAAACCAAATCCCACTTTTTAAAGTGTTTCTGGATTAAGGAAATGCTCCTTTAAGACAAGGGAATCACCCCAGCCAGGCTTGTAAAAGAGGCCCTGTGTGTGGGAGGGGTGGGACTTCCTCAACTGAATGTGACTGGAATAAGGAGGAACATCTACACTGACTTTGTTGTGTCAGCTACAGGAAGTTTTAGTTTCCTCAAGGCATTTGGTGTTGAGAAATGAGACGAAGATGGCACAACGTAAGTACTAGTTTCCTCAAGTTAGCACAAGAAAGAAACAATGGAACTTATCCTAACAAAATAATTCCAAGAAGTACTTGTTCCGTGCAGGTATAAATAGTGCAAAACTGATATTTAAAGGGATAGTTTACTGAAAAAGTTCATTTCTGTAATTTATTCATCCTGAATTTGTTTCAAGCCCATATCATTTTCTTTCTTTTTTCCATGGAACACAAAAGTAGATGTTAGCCAGAAAGGCAATCTCAGTCCCCATTCACTTTCATTATATGGAAAAAGATGCAATGAAAGTGAATGGTGACTGAGGATAATGTAACAGTAGCCAGCTGGTAGGTAACTGTGCAGTGTGTAAACCTCACTCCCCTGGCGTCAAGATGCAAACTAACGACTGACATTAGAGGCTGTAGCCTTTAGCCTCCACTTTAGCCCACCCGCCTCCCTTGCTAGAGAACCTGGTTAGAATCCCAATCAGTGCGGGTCGAGCAGGACCGGTTAATAACATAACATCTCCTGTGGTGTTTCAGGGAACAAAGAAAATCATACAGATTTGGAACAATGAGGGTGAGTAAATGATGTCAGAATTAAAATTTTGGAGTGAACTGGCCCTTTAAAGCTGTAGTGTGTCATACTTTATCCATGCTTAATATGCAGAGACAACTATAAGTAATGATCTTGTGGCTCTGTAACGCTATAAAAAAACATTGGTCTTTTTGAGCATCCTGACCAGCCCACCACAACATTGGCTCAACTTATAGTGTGAATTGGGGGCGGGACTATCTTGTTTGACTGACAAATCGTAGCGAGGCAAATATGACACACTTCACCTTTAATTTCATGAGATATTATATAGCTTTAAGCTATCTAAATTATATTAAAGCTATGATAACAATGCAGACATGTTGTTTTGTTACTCTGGATTGCTCAGCAACCAGATGGCATGCCCAGACTCCGGAAGAAATCCTCTGAGATTATGTAACAATCTTTCCCTCTCTTTTCCTCTTTGACTATGCCCCGGCAATCTGAGTCCTGCACAAATACACTTTGCAGGCTCCTGCTGCTGAGGAAGACCAGATGTTGACAAGGGAGGCATTAGATGATTGTGCTGTCTGCCGAGTATTCCCATGCCTTTCACCTTTATTTATATAGCATCAGATAATCTGTTTACACTACCAAGCCAAATGTACTGTGAGATCACTTTTCGGACAAAACAATACTGGATCGTCCTCACTTTTTCCAGTTCCTGATCCATAATAGGTTTCTTAGAGGTTGTAAATATGCACTAAGCTTTAAAAGCAGCACATTAATGTTTAATGAGCTGTTTGACAGATTGTCCAGGATTAAAAATATGTGCATACCTCAAGGGATATTATTTAAGATAAATCCTTTTAAGGTCAGTTGGGAGATTTTCGGTCATTTTTAGTCCTTTGAATTATTGTCACAGATTAGTTTAATATTTGGCGAACAATAAACCGTAGATGTGGAATTAAAGAAAGCATGTGGCAAACTAAATACCATATGATCCTTCAATTGTATGCCTGGTGTCAATATACAAAGATTAACAAATAGTGACCACACGTACATCACCACTACTAATACTAACATGCTACTGTTTCATTTTGAATTAGATCTTTTTAGAAAGGTGGATTGGTTTAGTGCCAACAGTTATCCAGCTCCAAATAATATGATTCAAATAAGTTATATTTTAAGTTTTGCTTTGTGTTACCTCCCCTTGTTTTCTGTTCACAACTTACCAAATTACATTCTGCCTTGCTCTGACACCAATATGGTGAAGACTGTGTTAATGTGTGAGTGGTTGATAGACTTACCTCCTTGTTCATCCATGAATGCAGCGTCTTATAATTCTCTCTCTCTCTTTCTCTCTCACCCTCTTTCTGTCTCTCACACGTCCCGCTATTATTGTGCTGTTCCGGGTACTTGGCTCAACTCTCTTAGAGGGTCTCTCCCAATCTTGAGGTTCTTTATAAGGCAAAGGGGGCATGAGTGGGCGGGCTAGTCACCAGTTTTCTCCCTCCCTCCACCACCAACCATGTTCTGTTACCTCTCACTTCACTCTCTTTCTGAAAGAGTGAGAGAAACACTGACAAAGAGTATGTCTGTGTGTGTGTGTGTGTGTGTGTGTGTGTGTGTGTGTGTGTGAGAGCGAGAGAGAGAGAGAGAGAGAGAGAGAGAGAGAGAGAGCTTACCTTAAAAGTATTATTATTCACACTCCCTGACTAACCATTGTTGTGTCACCATTCTACAGTATGTCAGAGAATGACTTTTGCCAGAGATCTGATCACAAACAAAGACATTTTTGTATTCTCTGGGATACAGCTAGCTTTCTTTCCCTGTCACAACTCTTGATAGCCAAAATCCATAAGCACACAACTATAACAACTACATTTATGACATGTGATATATTGTTCTCTCATATTGTGTTCTCTCTTTTTGTGTTTGGGCGTCTCATGCAGGTATTGCCATCAGGACAGATATTTGTTAGTGGATGTTGATAATGAGATGATTTGTATTGGATGTGAGAAATATGAGACAGGCTGTAATACAGATCCGTACAGTATGTATCACCAAACTGTATGTAAATTTATTATCACCTGCTCATGCAAAAGGTGCCATAAAATAAACACAAGCAGATGGAGATGTGTTGGTTGTATTGTATTATAAACTAGTATCTTGTTGCCTGAGACCAAAATTAAATATTTTAATAAATAAACAGATTTTTTAATGCAATTTCTGCATACCTTGATGTTCTGTCTACAAAAATCTATTAACCTTTTCACCATTATTGCCCTGGACAAAAGACACAGTTCATTGACCACACACTTACTTTTGTGACAGCTTGCCCCAGTAGTACCCAAAAACTAAATCTACACCATGCTTAAAATCTATGCCTGCATTTAACAGCTTTATAGCAACATTTTGTAAAACAATTATGAGGTACAAAAAATGCACGAAACAGCAAAACTGGAAAATATAGTTGATTTGATTTTGATTTGATTTAAAATCTTTATTTAGAACATGGAAAAGAAAGTATATAAAAATATAAAACAATGTTTAAAAACATAAGAGAACAAAACAAAACAAATGAGCAGCAAAAAAAAATATATATATATATACTTCTTTCCTGTTGACATACTTCTATTACATGTGCAAAAAGGAGTAGGAAGAAGTAAAACTTATATACTCCTACCCCCTTAATTCTTACAGTCATTCAATTTACAATTTTTATATTATTATTATCATATTGTTCTATACATCCATACACATACACATATACACATATAAATACATACACATACATACCCACATACACATCATTGTGACCACTGACAAGTATTTATTTCTCTAACCTCAATTTTGTACTTATTCAAGCATCATAAAAATAAACTAGAAAAAAAAGTTCGTCGAGACAAACTTTAAGTTGGCTTGTGAAAGTTTGGACCAGAAAGTTTGAAGAAGTTTAAATTAGTTTAAAGTTTAAAGTAGTTTATAGTTTAAATTAGTTTGTAGTTTAAATTAGTTTGAAGTTTAAATTAGTTTAAAGTAGTTTATAGTTTAAAGTAGTTTATAGTTTAAATTAGTTTAGTTTAAATTAGTTTAAAGTTTAACTTAGTTGCTAGATAGATAGATAGATAGATAGATAGATAGATAGATAGATAGATAGACAGACACTCAGATATATAGAGAGATAGATAGATAGATATTTACCCTCAGATAGATAGATAGATCGATAGATAGATAGACATTGACCCTCAGATAGATAGATAGACAACAGACAGACAGAGAGACAGATAGATAGATAGATAGATAGATAGATAGATAGATAGATAGATAGATAGATAGATAGATAGATAGATAGATAGATATTGACCCTCAGATAGATAGCTAGATAGATAGATAGATGATTGATTGATTGATTGATTGATTGATTGATCCTTGCTACCCTGAGTCCCATGAACAAAGCCAGAAGTCTTTATGTTGTTCTGTTGCAGAGATGTGATTTGTTACTCGGTTGCTAGGGTAACCCCATATGGTTGCTAGACAGTTACCATAGTGATACTTATCAAGTCTTCTTGCCATCCTGATTGAAATAAATCAACCCAGAAGTCTCTACGATTTTCTGTTGCAGAGATATGTGATTTGTTACTCGGTTGCTAGGGTAACCCCATCTGGTTGTTAGGCAGTCACCATAGTGATACTTATCAAGTGTTCTTGACATCCTGATTGAAATAAACCAACCCAGAAGTCTCTACGATTTTCTGGTCCAGAGATATGTGATTTGTTACTCGGTTGCTAGGGTAACCCAATGTGGTTGCTAGACAGTTACCATAGTGATACTTATCAAGTCTCATTGACATCCTGATTGAAATAAATCAACCCAGAAGTCTCTCTGATTTTCTGGTGCAGAGATATTTGATTTGTTACTCGGTTGCTAGGGTAACCACATCTGGTTGCTAAGCAGTTACCTTAGTGATACTAATGAAGTGTCCTTGCCATCCTGATTGAAATAAGTCAATCCGGAAGTCTCTACGTTTTTCTGATGCAGAGATATGTGATTTGTTACTCGGTTGCTAAGGTAACCCCATGTGGTTGCTAGGCAGTTACCATAGTGATACTTATCAAGTCTCCTTGCCATCCTGATTGAAATAAATCAACCCAGAAGTCTCTCTGATTTTCTGGTGCAGAGATATGTGATTTGTTACTCGGTTGCTAGGGTAACCCCATCTGGTTGTTAGGCAGTCACCATAGTGATACTTATCAAGTCTTCTTGACATCCTGATTGAAATAAACCAACCCAGAAGTCTCTACGATTTTCTGGTCCAGAGATATGTGATTTGTTACTCGGTTGCTAGGGTAACCCAATGTGGTTGCTAGGCAGTTACCATAGTGATACTTGTCAAGTCTCCTTGACATCCTGATTGAAATAAATCAACCCAGAAGTCTCTACGTTTTTCTGATGCAGAGATATGTGATTTGTTACTCGGTTGCTAGGGTAACCGCATCTGGTTGCTAGGCAGTTACCATAGTGATACTAATGAAGTCTCCTTGCCATCCTGATTGAAATAAATCAACCCAGAAGTCTCTCTGATTTTCTGGTGCAGAGATATGTGATTTGTTACTCGGTTGCTAGGGTAAGCCCATGTGGTTGCTAGGCAGTTACCATAGTGATACTTATCAAGTCTCCTTGCCATCCTGATTGAAATAAATGAACCCAGAAGTCTCTCTGATTTTCTGGTGCAGAGATATAGTTATTGCTATACGGTTGCTAGGGTACTCTTTTTAGTTGCTAGGGAGTGGCTTGACAGCTGCCAATCATGAAACTTCAAAGGCTGCTTGTCAGTATGAATGATATAAACCAACTCCCATGCCTCTGTGTCATTCAGAATGGAAGATATCCCTCTATGGATTTTGGTTGTTAAGGTGCTCGACAATGGTTGCTAGGGAGGGGCTAGGAAGTGTTGAGGTGATTCATGATTGGCTGTTTGCTGCCCCGAGTCAAACGAGACCACCCTTGTGTTTCTATGACACTTCTATCCGGAGATATCCCTTTGATGTCTTTCATTAGAAGTCTATGGGCGTTGTTGCTAAGGTGCTTTAAATTGTTGCTAGGGCGTGGCTTGATAGCTTCACAATGATCCCGAGAGACTGATTGGTCCTCTGAGTAAAATGAGCCCGCCCCCTTGTCTCTATGACACTGTGATCCAGAGCTATGTTCAATACAAAATCCCTATGCAATGAGGGAGAGAGAGAGGGAGAGATGCAGGGCTGACAGGCCCTTTTTGTCTGTGTGTGTTCCCAAATTAATGACTCTAATGAGCCGGTTCTTTTGACTCTACAGTGTGAAACATACAGTGTGACCAGTGTAGTCTGATTCCCAAATGAATGACTCTAATGAGCCAGTTCTACAGTGTAGTGTTAAAAAAGTTTAACTTAGTTGCTAGATAGATAGATAGATAGATAGATAGATAGATAGATAGATAGATAGATAGATAGATAGATAGATAGATAGATATTTACCCTTAGATATATAGAGAGATAGATATAGATAGATAGAGAGAGAGAGATAGATATTTACCCTCAGATAGATAGATAGATAGATAGATAGATAGATAGATAGATAGATAGATAGATAGATATTGACCCTCAGATAGATGCTAGCACGTTTTTAGCATGTTTTAGCGTGTGGCTAGGAAGATTTTAGGTCATTACTTTTTGGCTGCTTGATAAAAGAAATCCTCTGAGGGAGAGAGAGAGGAGAGATGCAGGGCTGACAGGCCCTTTTTGTCTGTGTGTGTGAAAATGTCAGTTGGAATTTGAATTTCTGAACATTCCGCAATGTTAAGTCAATGGGAGTTTTTTCGAGTTTGATCATCATTTTTAGGAAAACCGTAAGTCCGATCAGTTAGAAAAGATATAGCACACTATTCGGGATTAGTCTGAAGGTCTGTGCCGAGTTTGGTGCCTGTAGCTTAAAAGCTCTAGGAGGAGTTAGTCTTGGTAATTTTAGTCTCAGAAGAATAATAATAACTAGAAAAAAAAGTTCGTCGAGACAAACTTTAAGTTGGCTTGTGAAAGTTTGGACCAGAAAGTTTGAAGAAGTTTAAAGTAGTTTGAAGTTTAAATTAGTTTAAAGTAGTTTATAGTTTAAATTAGTTTGTAGTTTAAATTAGTTTGAAGTATAAATTAGTTTGTAGTTTAAATTAGTTTGAAGTTTAAATTAGTTTAAAGTAGTTTATAGTTTAAAGTAGTTTATAGTTTAAATTAGTTTAGTTTAAATTAGTTTAAAGTAGTTTAAAGTTTAACTTAGTTGCTAGATAGATAGATAGATAGATAGATAGATAGATAGATAGATAGATAGATAGATAGATAGATAGATAGACAGACACTCAGATAGATAGAGAGATAGATAGATAGATATTTACCCTCAGATAGATAGATAGATAGACAGACACTCAGATAGATAGAGAGATAGATAGATAGATAGATATTTACCCTCAGATAGATAGATAGATCAATAGATAGATAGACATTGACCATCAGATAGATAGATAGACAACAGACAGACAGAGAGACCGATAGATAGATAGATATTGACCCTCAGATAGATAGATAGATAGATGATTGATTGATTGATTGATTGATTGATTGATCCTTGCTACCCTGAGTCCCATGAACAAAGCCAGAAGTCTTTATGTTGTTCTGTTGCAGAGATATGTGATTTGTTACTCGGTTGCTAGGGTAACCCCATATGGTTGCTAGGCAGTTACCATAGTGATACTTATCAAGTCTTCTTGCCACCCTGATTGAAATAAATCAACCCAGAAGTCTCTACGATTTTCTGTTGCAGAGATATGTGATTTGTTACTCGGTTGCTAGGGTAACCCCATCTGGTTGTTAGGCAGTCACCATAGTGATACTTATCAAGTGTTCTTGACATCCTGATTGAAATAAACCAACCCAGAAGTCTCTACGATTTTCTGGTCCAGAGATATGTGATTTGTTACTCGGTTGCTAGGGTAACCCAATGTGCTTGCTAGACAGTTACCATAGTGATACTTATCAAGTCTCATTGACATCCTGATTGAAATAAATCAACCCAGAAGTCTCTATGATTTTCTGGTGCAGAGATATTTGATTTGTTACTCGGTTGCTAGGGTAACCCCATCTGGTTGCTAGGTAGTTACCTTAGTGATACTAATGAAGTGTCCTTGCCATCCTGATTGAAATAAGTCAATCCGGATGTCTCTACGTTTTTCTGATGCAGAGATATGTGATTTGTTACTCGGTTGCTAAGGTAACCCCATGTGGTTGCTAGGCAGTTACCATAGTGATACTTATCAAGTCTCCTTGCCATCCTGATTGAAATAAATCAACCCAGAAGTCTCTCTGATTTTCTGGTGCAGAGATATGTGATTTGTTAGTCGGTTGCTAGGGTAACCCCATCTGGTTGTTAGGCAGTCACCATAGTGATAATTATCAAGTCTTCTTGACATCCTGATTGAAATAAACCAACCCAGAAGTCTCTACGATTTTCTGGGTCAGAGATATGTGATTTGTTACTCGGTTGCTAAGGTAACCCCATGTGGTTGCTAGGCAGTTACCATAGTGATACTTATCAAGTCTCCTTGCCATCCTGATTGAAATAAATGAACCCAGAAGTCTCTCTGATTTTCTGATGCAGAGATATAGTTAGTGCTAAACGGTTGCTAGGGTACTCTGTTTAGTTGCTAGGGAGTGGCTTGACAGCTGCCAATCATGAAACTCCAAATGCTGCTTGTCAGTATGAATGATATAAACCAACTCCCATGCCTCTGTGACATTCAGAATGGAAGATATCCCTCTATGGATTTTGGTTGTTAAGGTGCTCGACAATGGTTGCTAGGGAGGGGCTAGGAAGTGTTGAGGTGATTCATGATTGGCTGTTTGCTGCCCCGAGTCAAACGAGACCACCCTTGTGTTTCTATGACACTTCTATCCGGAGATATCCCTTTGATGTCTTTCATTAGAAGTCTATGGGAGTTGTTGCTAAGGTGCTTTAAATTGTTGCTAGGGCATGGCTTGATAGCTTCACAATGATCCCGAGAGACTGACTGGTCGTCTGAGTAAAATAAGCCCGCCCCCTTGTCTCTATGACACTGTGATCCAGAGCTATGTTCAATACAAAATATCTATGCAATGAGGGAGAGAGAGAGGGAGAGATGCAGGGCTGACAGGCCCTTTTTGTCTGTGTGTGTGAAAATGTCAGTTGGGATTTAAATTTCTGAACATTCCGCAATGTTAAGTCAATGGGAGTTTTTTCCGAGTTTGATCGTCATTTTTAGGAAAACCGTAAGTCCGATCAGTTAGAAAAGATATAGCACACTATTCGGGATTAGTCTGAAGGTCTGTGCCGAGTTTGGTGCCTGTAGCTTAAAAGCTCTAGGAGGAGTTAGTCTTGGTAATTTTAGTCTCAGAAGAATAATAATAATAATAATAATAATAATAAGTTTAAATAGGATTTCAGTAAGTTGGCTCTCACAAGCCAACTTAACTAGAAAAAGTTCGTCGAGACAAACTTTAAGTTGGCTTGTGAAAGTTTGGACCAGAAAGTTTGAAGAAGTTTAAAGTAGTTTGAAGTTTAAAGTAGTTTGAAGTTTAAAGTAGTTTGAAGTTTAAAGTAGTTTGTAGTTTAAATTAGTTTAAAGTTTAAAGTAGTTTGTAGTTTAAACGAGTTTAAAGTTTAAAGTAGTTTGAAGTTTAAAGTAGTTTATAGTTTAAACGAGTTTAAAGTTTAAATTAGTTTGTAGTTTAAATTAGTTTAAAGTTTAAAGTAGTTTGTAGTTTAAAGTAGTTTAAAGTTTAACTTAGTTGCTAGATAGACAGATAGATAGATAGACACTCAGATAGATAGTTAGATAGAGAGATAGATAGATAGATATTTACCCTCAGATAGATAGATAGATATAGATAGATAGATATTTACCCTCAGATAGATAGATAAATAGATAGAGAGAGATAGAGATAGATATTTACCCTCAGATAGATAGATAGATAGATAGATATTGACCCTCAGATAGATAGATAGATAGATAGACAGACAGATAGATGCTAGTACGCTTTTAGAATTTTTAGCACTTCGCTAGGCGATGCTATAGACGCTTTTAGCATTTTTTAGCACTTCGCTAGGCGATGCTAGCATGTGTTAACATGATGCTAACACGTTTTTAGCATGCTTTAGCACTCGCTAGGCGATGCTAAGCATGTGTTAGCATGATGCTAGCACATTTTTAGCATGATTTAGCACTTCGCTAGGCGATGCTAACATGTGTTAAGCATGATGCTTAGCACGCTTTTTGCATTTTTAGCACTTCGGCTAGGCGATGCTAGCATGTGTTAGCATGATGCTATGACGCTTTTAGCATTTTTTAGCACTTCGCTAGGCGATGCTAGCATGTGTTAGCATGATGCTAACACGCTTTTAGCATGTTTTAAGCACTTCGCTAGGCGATGCTAACATGTGTTAGCATGATGCTTAGACGCTTTTAGCATGTTTTAGCGACTTCGCTAGGCGATGCTAACATGTGTTAACATGATGCTAAGACGTTTTTAGCATGTTTTAAGCACTTCGCTAGGCAATGCTAAGCATGTGTTAAGCATGATGCTTAAGACGCTTTTAGCATGTTTTAAGCACTTCGCTAGGCGATGCTAAGCATATGTTAGCATGATGCTATAGACGCTTTTAAGCATGTTTTAAGCACTCGGCTAGGCGTATGCTAGCATGTGTTAGCATGATGCTAAGCATGTTTTTAGCATGTTTTAAGCACTCGCTAGGCGATGTTAAGCATGTGTTAACGATGATGCTAAGCAAGTTTTTAAGCATTTTTAACACTTCGCTAGGCGATGCTAAGCATGTGTTAAGCATGATGCTAAGACGCTTTTAGCATTTTTAGCACTTCGGCTAGGCGATGTTAGCATGTGTTAAGCATGATGCTTAGCACGCTTTTAGCATGTTTTAAGCACTTCGCTAGGTGATGCTATAGCATGTGTTAAGCATGATGCTAAGACGCTTTTAGCATTTTTAGCACTTCGGCTAGGCGATGCTAAGACGCTTTTAGCATGTTTTAGCACTTCGCTAGGCGATTTTAGCATGATGCTAGCACATTTTTAGCTTGTTTTAGCACTTCGCTAGTCAATGCTAGCATGTGTTAGCATGATGCTAAGCACGTTTTTAGCATGTTTTAGCATGTGGCTATGAAGATTTTTGTCATTACTTTTTGGCTGGTTGATAAAAGAAATCCTCTGAGGGAGAGAGAGAGGGAGAGATGCAGGGCTGACAGGCCCTTTTTGTCTGTGTGTGTGAAAATGTCAGTTGGAATTTGAATTTCTGAACATTCCGCAATGTTAAGTCAATGGGAGTTTTTTCCGAGTTTGATCGTCATTTTTAGGAAAACCGTAAGTCCGATCAGTTAGAAAAGATATAGCAACTCGAGTCAGAACAGTTTGAGTGTCTGTGCCGAGTTCGGAGTATGTGGAGTTAAAGCTCTAGGAGGAGATAGATATAGAAATTTCACCGCTAAGAAGAATCGGAATAATAATAAGTTTAAGTAGGATTTCAGTAAGTTGGCTTTCACAAGCCAACTTAATAATAAGTTTAAATAGGATTTCAGTAAGTTGGCTTTCACAAGCCAACTTAATAACTAGATTAAAAAGTTTGAGTACAAACTTTAAGTTGGCTTGTGAAAGTTTGGACCAGAAAGTTTGAAGTTTAAAGTAGTTTGAAGTTTAAATTACTTTAAATTAGTTTATAGTTTAAAGTAGTTTATAGTTTAAAGTAGTTTATAGTTTAAAGTAGTTTGAAGTTTAAAGTAGTTTAAATGAGTTTAAAGTAGTTTATAGTTTAAAGTAGTTTATAGTTTAAAGTAGTTTGAAGTTTAAAGTAGTTTGAAGTTTAAAGTAGTTTGTAGTTTAAAGTTTAACTTAGTTGCTAGATAGATAGATAGATAGATAGATAGATAGATAGATAGATAGATAGATAGATAGATAGATAGATAGATAGATAGATAGATAGATAGATGGATAGATAGATAAATAGATGGACATACAGACAGATAGACAGATAGATAGATAAATAGATATTGACCCTCAGATAGATAGAGATACAGAGATAGATAGATAGACCCTCAGATAGATAGATAGATAGATAGATAGATAGATAGATAGATAGATAGAGAGAGAGATAGATCGATAGATAGATCGATAGATAGATAGATAGACATTGACCCTCAAATAGATAGATAGACAACAGACAGACAGACAGACAGAGAGACAGATAGATAGATAGATAGATAGATAGATAGATAGATAGATAGATAGATAGATAGATAGATAGATAGATAGATAGATAGATAGATAGATATTGACCCTCCGATAGATAGATAGATAGATTGATTGATTGATCCTTGCTACCCTGAGTCCCATGAACAAAGCCAGAGGTCTTTATGTTGTTCTGTTGCAGAGATATGTGATTTGTTACTCGGTTGCTAGGGTAACCCCATCTGGTTGTTAGGCAGATACCATAGTGATACTTATCAAGTCTTCTTGCCATCCTGATTGAAATAAACCAACCCAGAAGTCTCTACGATTTTCTGTTGCAGAGATATGTGATTTGTTACTCGGTTGCTAGGGTAACCCCATCTGGTTGTTAGGCAGATACCATAGTGATACTTATCAAGTCTTCTTGCCATCCTGATTGAAATAAACCAACCCAGAAGTCTCTACGATTTCCTGGTGCAGAGATATTTGAATTGTTACTCGGTTGCTAGGGTAACCCAATGTGGTTGCTAGGCAGTTACCATAGTTATACTTATCAACTCTCCTTGCCATCCTGATTGAAATAAATCAACCTAGAAGTCTCTACGACTTTCTGTTGCAGAGATATGTGATTTGTTACTCGGTTGCTAGGGTAACCCCATCTGGTTGCTAGGCAGTTACCATAGTGATACTTATCAAGTCTTCTTGCCATCCTGTTTGAAATAAATCAACCGAGAAGTCTCTACGATTTTCTGTTGCAGAGATATGTGATTTGTTACTCGGTTGCTAGGGTAACCCCATCTGGTTGCTAAGCAGTTACCATAGTGATACTTGTCAAGTCTTCTTGCCATCCTGATTGAAATAAACCAACCCAGAAGTCTCTACGATTTCCTGGTGCAGAGATATTTGAATTGTTACTCGGTTGCTAGGGTAACCCAATGTGGTTGCTAGGCAGTTACCATAGTTATACTTATCAACTCTCCTTGCCATCCTGATTGAAATAAATCAACCTAGAAGTCTCTACGACTTTCTGTTGCAGAGATATGTGATTTGTTACTCGGTTGCTAGGGTAACCCCATCTGGTTGCTAGGCAGTTACCATAGTGATACTTATCAAGTCTTCTTGCCATCCTGTTTGAAATAAATCAACCGAGAAGTCTCTACGATTTTCTGTTGCAGAGATATGTGATTTGTTACTCGGTTGCTAGGGTAACCCCATCTGGTTGCTAAGCAGTTACCATAGTGATACTTGTCAAGTCTTCTTGCCATCCTGATTGAAATAAACCAACCCAGAAGTCTCTATGATTTCCTGGTGCAGAGATATGTGATTTGTTACTCGGTTGCTAGGGTAACCCAATGTGGTTGCTAGGCAGTTACCATAGTTATACTTATCAACTCTCCTTGCCATCCTGATTGAAATAAATCAACCTAGAAGTCTCTACGACTTTCTGTTGCAGAGATATGTGAATTGTTACTCGGTTGCTAGGGTAACCCCATCTGGTTGCTAGGCAGTTACCATAGTGATACTTATCAAGTCTTCTTGCCATCCTGTTTGAAATAAATCAACCCAGAAGTCTCTACGATTTTCTGTTGCAGAGATATGTGATTTGTTACTCGGTTGCTAGGGTAACCCCATCTGGTTGTTAGGCAGTCACCATAGTGATACTTATCAAGTCTTCTTGCCATCCTGATTGAAATAAACCAACCCAGAAGTCTCTACGATTTTCTGATGCAGAGATATGTGATTTGTTACTCGGTTGCTAAGGTAACCCCATGTGGTTGCTAGGCAGTTACCATAGTGATACTTATCAAGTCTCCTTGCCATCCTGATTGAAATAAATCAACCCAGAAGTCTCTCTGATTTTCTGGTGCAGAGATATGTGATTTGTTATTCGGTTGCTAGGGTAACCCCATGTGGTTGCTAGGCAGTTACCATAGTGATATTTATCAAGTCTCCTTGCCATCCTGATTGAAATAAATGAACCCAGAAGTCTCTCTGATTTTCTGGTGCAGAGATATAGTTATTGCTAAACGGTTGCTAGGGTACTCTGTTTAGTTGCTAGGGAGTGGCTTGACCATTGCCAATCATGAAACTCCAAAGGCTGCTTGTCAGTATGAATGATATAAACCAACTCCCATGCCTCTGTGACATTCAGAATGGAAGATATCCCTCTATGGATTTTGGTTGTTAAGGTGCTCGACAATGGTTGCTAGGGAGGGGCTAGGAAGTGTTGAGGTGATTCATGATTGGCTGTTTGCTGCCCCGAGTCAAACGAGACCACCCTTGTGTTTCTATGACACTTCTATCCGGAGATATCCCTTTGATATCTTTCATTAGAAGTCTATGGGAGTTGTTGCTAAGGTGCTTTAAATTGTTGCTAGGGCGTGGCTTGATAGCTTCACAATGATCCCGAGAGACTGATTGGTCGTCTGAGTAAAATGAGCCCGCCCCTTGTCTCTATGACACTGTGATCCAGAGCTATGTTCAATACAAAATCCAGGGCTGACAGGCCCTTTTTGTCTGTGTGTGTTCCCAAATTAATGACTCTAATGAGCCGGTTCTTTTGACTCTACAGTGTGAAACATACAGTGTGACCAGTGTAGCCTGATTCCCAAATTAATGACTCTAATGATCCAGTTCTTTTGACTCTACAATGTGAAACATACAGTGTGACCAGTGTAGTCTGATTCCCAAATTAATGACTCTAATGAGCCAGTTCTTTTGACTCTACAATGTGAAACATACAGTGTGACCAGTGTAGTCTGATTCCCAAATTAATGACTCTAATGAGCCAGTTCTTTTGACTCTACAATGTGAAACATACAGTGTGACCAGTGTAGTCTGATTCCCAAATGAATGACTCTAATGAGCCAGTTCTTTTGAATCTACAATGTGAAACATACAGTGTGACCAGTTTAGTCTGATTCCCAAATGAATGACTCTAATGAGCCAGTTCTTTTGAATCTACAATGTGAAACATACAGTGTGACCAGTGTAGTCTGATTCCCAAATGAATGACTCTAATGAGCCAGTTCTTTTGAATCTACAATGTGAAACATACAGTGTGACCAGTGTAGTCTGATTCCCAAATGAATGACTCTAATGAGCCAGTTCTTTTGAATCTACAGTGTGAAACATACAGTGTGACCAGTGTAGTCTGATTCCCAAATGAATGACTCTAATGAGCCAGTTCTTTTGAATCTACAGTGTGAAACATACAGTGTGACCAGTGTAGTCTGATTCCCAAATGAATGACTCTAATGAGCCAGTTCTACAGTGTAGTGTTAAAAAAGTTTAACTTAGTTGCTAGATAGATAGATAGATAGATAGATAGATAGATAGATAGATAGATAGATAGATAGATAGATAGATAGATAGATAGAGAGATAGATATAGATAGATAGAGAGAGAGATAGATATTTACCCTCAGATAGATAGATAGATAGATAGATAGATAGATAGATAGATAGATAGATAGATAGATAGATAGATAGATATTGACCCTCAGATAGATGCTAGCACGTTTTTAGCATGTTTTAGCGTGTGGCTAGGAAGATTTTAGGTCATTACTTTTTGGCTGCTTGATAAAAGAAATCCTCTGAGGGAGAGAGAGAGGGAGAGATGCAGGGCTGACAGGCCCTTTTTGTCTGTGTGTGTGAAAATGTCAGTTGGAATTTGAATTTCTGAACATTCCGCAATGTTAAGTCAATGGGAGTTTTTTCCGAGTTTGATCGTCATTTTTAGGAAAACCGTAAGTCCGATCAGTTAGAAAAGATATAGCAACTCGAGTCAGAACAGTTTGAGTGTCTGAGCCGAGTTTGGAGTATGTGGAGTTATAGCTCTAGGAGGAGTTAGATATAGAAATTTCACCGCTAAGAAGAATAAGCGGAATAATAACTAGATTAAAAAGTTTGAGTACAAACTTTAAGTTGGCTTGTGAAAGTTTGGACCAGAAAGTTTGAAGAAGTTTAAAGTAGTTTGAAGTTTAAATTAGTTTAAATGAGTTTAAAGTAGTTTATAGTTTAAAGTAGTTTATAGTTTAAAGTAGTTTGAAGTTTAAAGTAGTTTGAAGTTTAAATTAGTTTATAGTTTAAATTAGTTTACAGTTTAAATTAGTCTAAAGTTTAAATTAGTTTGAATTTTAAAGTTGGTTATTTTGAATCTACAGTGTGAAACATACAGTGTGACCAGTGTAGTCTGATTCCCAAACAAATGACTCTAATGAGCCGGTTCTTTTGAATCTACAGTGTGAAACATACTGTGTGACCAGTGTAGTCTGATTACAACATTAATGACTCTAATGAGCCAGTTCTTTTGAATCTACAGTGTGAAACATACAGTGTGACCAGTGTAGTCTGATTCCCAAATTAATGACTCTAATGAGCCGGTTCTTTTGAATCTACAGTGTGAAACATACAGTGTGACAAGTGTAGTCTGATTCCCAAATTAATGACTCTAATGAGCCAGTTCTACAGTGTAGTGTTAAAAAAGTTTAACTTAGTTGCTAGATAGATAGATAGATAGATAGACACTCAGATAGATAGATAGATAGATAGATAGACACTCAGATAGATAGATAGATATTTACCCTTAGATATATAGAGAGATAGATATAGATAGATAGATAGATAGATAGATAGATAGAGAGAGAGATAGATATTTACCCTCAGATAGATAGATAGATATTGACCCTCAAATAGATAGATAGATAGATATTGACCCTCAGATAGATAGATGGATAGATAGATAGATAGACAGATAGATGCTAGCACGTTTATAGCATGTTTTAGCACTTCGCTAGACGATGCTAGCATGTGATAGCATGATGTTAACACGTTTTTAGCATGTTTTAGCACTTAGATAGGCGATGCTAGCATGTGTTAGCATGATGCTAGCACATTTTATCATGTTTTAACACTTCGCTAGACGATGCTAGCATGTGTTAGCATGATGCTAACCCGTTTTTAGTATTTTTTAGCACTTCGCTAGGCGATGCTAACATGTGTCAACATGATGCTAATGACGTTTTTAGCATGTTTCAAGCACTTCGCTAGGCGATGCTAAGCATGTGTTAGCATCATGCTTAGACGCTTTTAGCATGTTTTAGCGACTTCGCTAGGTGATGCTAACATGTATTAACATTATGCTAACACGATTTTAGCATGTTTTAGCACTTCAGCTAGGCGATGCTTAGCATGTGTTATCATGATGCTAAGCACATTTTTAAGCATTTTTAAGCACTTCGCTAGGCGATGCTAGCATGTGTTAGCATGATGCTATGACGTTTTTAACATGTTTTAGCACTTCGCTAGGCGATGCTAGCATGTGTTAAGCATGACGCTAAGACGCTTTTAGCATTTTTTAGCACTTCGCTAGGCGATGCTAGCACGTTTTTAGCATGTTTTAGCACTTCGATAGGCGATTTTATCATGATGTTAGCATATTTTTAGCCTTTTTTAGCACTTCGCTAGTCAATGCTAGCATGTGTTAGCATGATGTTAACACGTTTTTAGCATGTTTTAGCACTTCGCTAGGCGATGCTAGCATGTGTTAGCATGATGCTAGCACGTTTTTAGCATGTTTTAGCACTTCGCTAGGCGATGCTAGCATGTGTTAGCATCATGCTAACACTTTTTAAGCATGTTTTAGCACTTCGCTAGGCGATGCTAGCATGTGTTAGCATGGTGCTAGCTCTTTTTTAGCATGTTTTAACACTTAGCTAGGCGATGCTAGCATGTGTTAGCATGATGCTAGCACTTTTTTAGCATGTTTTAGCACTTCGCTAGGCGATGCTAGCATGTGTTACCAGTGTAGACTGATTCCCAAACAAATGACTCTAATGAGCCGGTTCTTTTGAATCTACAGTGTGAAACATACAGTGTGACCAGTGTAGTCTGATTCCCAAACAAATTACTCTAATGAGCCAGTTCTTTTGACTCTACAGTGTGAAACATACAGTGTGACCAGTGTAGTCTGATTCCCAAATGAATGACTCTAATGAGCCAGTTCTTTTGAATCTACAGTGTGAAACATACAGTGTGACCAGTGTAGTCTGATTCCCAAACAAATTACTCTAATGAGCCAGTTCTTTTGAATATACAGTGTGAAACATACAGTGTGACCAGTGTAGTCTGATTCCCAAATGAATGACTCTAATGAGCCAGTTCTTTTGAATATACAGTGTGAAACATACAGTGTGACCAGTGTAGTCTGATTCCCAAATTAATGACTCTAATGAGCCAGTTCTTTTGAATATACAGTGTGAAACATACAGTGTGACCAGTGTAGTCTGATTCCCAAATTAATGACTCTAATGAGCCAGTTTTACAGTGTAGTGTTAAAAAAGTTTAACTTAGTTGCTAGATAGATAGATAGATAGATAGATAGATAGATAGATAGATAGATAGATAGATAGATAGATAGATAGATAGATAGATAGATAGATAGATAGATATTGACCCTCAGATAGATAGATAGATAGATAGATAGATAGATAGATAGATAGATAGATAGATAGATAGATATTGACCCTCAGATAGATAGATAGATAGATAGATAGATAGATAGATAGATAGATATTGACCCTCAGATAGATAGATAGATAGATAGATAGATAGATAGATAGATAGATAGATAGATAGATAGATAGATAGATAGATAGATAGATAGATAGATAGATAGATGACCGATCAGATAGATAGATAGATAGATAGATAGATAGATAGATAGATAGATATTGACCCTCAGATAGATAGATAGATAGATATTGACCCTCAGATAGATAGATAGATAGATAGATAGACAGATAGATAGATATTGACCCTCAGATAGATAGATAGATAGATAGATAGATAGATAGATAGATAGATAGATAGATAGATAGATAGATAGATATTGACCCTCAGATAGATAGATAGATAGATAGATAGATAGATAGATAGATAGATAGATAGATAGATAGATATTGACCCTCAGATAGATAGATAGATAGATAGATAGATAGATAGACAGATAGATAGATATTGACCCTCAGATAGATAGATAGATAGATAGATAGATAGATAGATAGATAGATAGATAGATAGATAGATATTGACCCTCAGATAGATAGATAGATAGATAGATAGATAGATAGATAGATAGATAGATAGATAGATAGATAGATAGCTAGATAGATGCTAGCACGTTTTTAGCATGTTTTAGCGTGTGGCTATGAAGATTTTAGGTCATTACTTTTTGGCTGCTTGATAAAATAAATCCTCTGAGGGAGAGAGAGAGGGAGAGATGCAGGTCTGACAGGCCCTTTTTGTCTGTGTGTGTGAAAATGTCAGTTGAGATTTAAATTTCTGAACATTCCGTAATGTTAAGTCAATGGGAGTTTTTCCGAGTTTGATCGTGATTTTTAGGAAAACCGTAAGTCCGATCAGTTAGAAAAGATATAGCAACTCGAGTCAGAACAGTTTGAGTGTCTGAGCCGAGTTTGGAGTATGTGGAGTTAAAGCTCTAGGAGGAGATAGATATAGAAATTTCACCGCTAAGAAGAATCGGAATAATAATAAGTTTAAGTAGGATTTCAGTAAGTTGGCTTTCACAAGCCAACTTAATAAGTTTCAGTAGGCTTTCACAAGCCAACTTAATAATAATAATAATAATAATAATAATAATAATAATAAGTTTAAATAGGATTTCAGTAAGTTGGCTCTCACAAGCCAACTTAATAATAATAATAATAAGTTTAAATAGGATTTCAGTAAGTTGGCTCTCACAAGCCAACTTAATAATAATAAGTTTAAATAGGATTTCAGTAAGTTGGCTCTCACAAGCCAACTTAATAATAATAATAAGTTTAAATAGGATTTCAGTAAGTTGGCTCTCACAAGCCAACTTAATAATAAGTTTAAATAGGATTTCAGTAAGTTGGCTCTCACAAGCCAACTTAATAATAACTAGAAAAAAAAGTTCGTCGAGACAAACTTTAAGTTGGCTTGTGAAAGTTTGGACCAGAAAGTGTGAAGAAGTTTAAAGTAGTTTGAATTTTAAATTTGTTTATAGTTTAAATTAGTTTGAAGTTTAAATTAGTTTGTAGTTTAAATTAGTTTGAAGTTTAAATTAGTTTAATGTAGTTTAAAGTTTAACTTAGTTGCTAGATAGATAGATAGACAGAAAGACACTCAGATAGATAGAGAGATAGATAGATAGATATTTACCCTCAGATAGATAGATAGATAGATAGATAGACAGACATTGACCCTCAGACAGATAGATAGACAACAGACAGACAGAGAGACAGATAGATAGATAGATAGATATTGACCCTCAGATAGATAGATAGATAGATAGATAGATAGATAGATAGATAGATAGATAGATGGATGGATGGATGGATGGATGGATGGATGGATGGATGGATGGATGGATGGATGGATTGATTGATTGATTGATTGATTGATCCTTGCTACCCTGAGTCCCATGAACAAAGCCAGAAGTCTTTATGTTGTTCTGTTGCAGAGATATGTGATTTGTTACTCGGTTGCTAGGGTAACCCCATATGGTTGCTAGGCAGTTACCATAGTGATACTTATCAAGTCTTCTTGCCATCCTGATTGAAATAAATCAACCCAGACGTCTCTACGATTTTCTGTTGCAGAGATATGTGATTTGTTACTCGGTTGCTAGGGTAACCCCATCTGGTTATTAGGCAGTCACCATAGTGATACTTATCAAGTGTTCTTGACATCCTGATTGAAATAAACCAACCCAGAAGGCTCTACGATTTTCTGGTCCAGAGATATGTGATTTGATACTCGGTTGCTAGGGTAACCCAATGTGGTTGCTAGGCAGTTACCATAGTGATACTTATCAAGTCTCCTTGACATCCTGATTGAAATAAATCAACCCAGAAGTCTCTATGATTTTCTGGTGCATAGATATGTGATTTGTTACTCGGTTGCTAGGGTAACCCCATCTGGTTGCTAGGCAGTTACCATAGTGATACTAATGAAGTGTCCTTGCCATCCTGATTGAAATAAGTCAATCTGGAAGTCTCTACGTTTTTCTGATGCAGAGATATGTGATTTGTTACTCGGTTGCTAAGGTAACCCCATGTGGTTGCTAGGCAGTTACCATAGTGATACTTATCAAGTCTCCTTGCCATCCTGATTGAAATAAATCAACCCAGAAGTCTCTCTGATTTTCTGGTGCAGAGATATGTGATTTGTTACTCGGTTGCTAGGGTAACCCCATCTGGTTGTTAGGCAGTCACCATAGTGATACTTATCAAGTCTTCTTGACATCCTGATTGAAATAAACCAACCCAGAAGTCTCTACGATTTTCTGGTCCAGAGATATGTGATTTGTTACTCGGTTGCTAGGGTAACCCAATGTGGTTGCTGGGCAGTTACCATAGTGATACTTGTCAAGTCTCCTTGACATCCTGATTGAAATAAATCAACCCAGAAGTCTTTATGTTGTTCTGTTGCAGAGATATGTGATTTGTTACTCGGTTGCTAGGGTAACCCCATCTGGTTGCTAGGCAGTTACCATAGTGATACTTGTCAAGTCTCCTTGACATCCTGATTGAAATAAATCAACCCAGAAGTCTCTACGATTATCTGGTGCAGATATATGTGATTTGTTACTCGGTTGCTAGGGTAACCCCATGTGGTTGCTAGGCAGTTACCATAGTGATACTTATCAAGTCTCCTTGCCATCCTGATTGAAATAAATGAACCCAGAAGTCTCTCTGATTTTCTGGTGCAGAGATATAGTTATTGCTAAACGGTTGCTAGGGTACTCTGTTTAGTTGCTAGGGAGTGGCTTGATAGCTGCCAATCATGAAACTCCAAAGGCTGCTTGTCAGTATGAATGATATAAACCAACTCCCATGCCTCTGTGACATTCAGAATGGAAGATATCCCTCTATGGATTTTGGTTGTTAAGGTGCTCGACAATGGTTGCTAGGGAGGGACTAGGAAGTGTTGAGGTGATTCATGATTGGCTGTTTGCTGCCCCGAGTCAAACGAGACAACCCTTGTGTTTCTATGACACTTCTATCCGGAGATATCCCTTTGATGTCTTTCATTAGAAGTCTATGGGATTTGTTGCTAAGGTGCTTTAAATTGTTGCTAGGGCGTGGCTTGATAGCTTCACAATGATCCCGAGAGACTGATTGGTCGTCTGAGTAAAATGAGCCCGCCCCCTTGTCTCTATGACACTGTGAACCAGAGCTATGTTCAATACAAAATATCTATGCAATGAGGGAGAGAGAGAGGGAGAGATGCAGGGCTGACAGGCCCTTTTTGTCTGTGTGTGTGAAAATGTCAGTTGGGATTTAAATTTCTGAACATTCCACAATGTTAAGTCAATGGGAGTTTTTCCGAGTTTGATCGTCATTTTTAGGAAAACCGTAAGTCCGATCAGTTAGAAAAGATATAGCACACTATTCGGGATTAGTCTGAAGGTCTGTGCCGAGTTTGGTGCCTGTAGCTTAAAAGCTCTAGGAGGAGTTAGTCTTGGTAATTTTAGTCTCAGAATAATAATAATAACTAGAAAAAAAGTTAGATCGAGACAAACTTTAAGTTGGCTTGTGAAAGTTTGGACCAGAAAGTTTGAAGAAGTTTAAAGTAGTTTGAAGTTTAAATTAGTTTAAATTAGTTTAAAGTTTAAAGTAGTTTATAGTTTAAATTAGTTTGTAGTTTAAATTAGTTTGAAGTATAAATTAGTTTGTAGTTTAAATTAGTTTGAAGTTTAAATTAGTTTAAATTAGTTTAAAGTAGTTTATAGTTTAAATTAGTTTAGTTTAAATTTGTTTAAAGTAGTTTAAAGTTTAACTTAGTTGCTAGATAGATAGATAGATAGATAGATAGATAGATAGATAGATAGATAGATAGATAGATAGATAGACAGACACTCAGATAGAGAGATAGATAGATATTTACCCTCAGATAGATAGATAGATAGATCGATAGATAGATAGACATTGACCCTCAGATAGATAGATAGATAGATAGATAGATAGATATTGACCCTCAGATAGATAGATAGATAGATGGATGGATTGATTGATGGATGGATTGATCCTTGCTACCCTGAGTCCCAAGAACAAAGCCAGAAGTCTTTATGTTGTTCAGTTGCAGAGATATGTGATTTGTTACTCGGTTGCTAGGGTAACCCCATATGGTTGCTAGGCAGTTACCATAGTGATACTTATCAAGTCTTCTTGCCATCCTGATTGAAATAAATCAACCCAGAAGTCTCTACGATTTTCTGTTGCAGAGATATGTGATTTGTTACTCGGTTGCTAGGGTAACCCCATCTGGTTGTTAGGCAGTCACCATAGTGATACTTATCAAGTGTTCTTGACATCCTGATTGAAATGAACCAACCCAGAAGTCTCTACGATTTTCTGGTCCAGAGATATGTGATTTGTTACTCGGTTGCTAGGGTAACCCAATATGGTTGCTAGACCGTTACCATAGTGATACATATCAAGTCTCATTGACATCCTGATTGAAATAAATCAACCCAGAAGTCTCTATGATTTTCTGGTGCAGAGATATTTGATTTGTTACTCGGTTGCTAGGGTAACCCCATCTGGTTGCTAGGCAGTTACCTTAGTGATACTAATGAAGTGTCCTTGCCATCCTGATTGAAATAAGTCAATCCGGAAGTCTCTACGCTTTTCTGATGCAGAGATATGTGATTTGTTACTCGGTTGCTAAGGTAACCCCATGTGGTTGCTAGGCAGTTACCATAGTGATACTTATCAAGTCTCATTGACATCCTGATTGAAATAAATCAACCCAGAAGTCTCTATGATTTTCTGGTGCAGAGATATTTGATTTGTTACTCGGTTGCTAGGGTAACCCCATCTGGTTGCTAGGCAGTTATCTTAGTGATACTAATGAAGTGTCCTTGCCATCCTGATTGAAATAAGTCAATCCGGAAGTCTCTACGTTTTTCTGATGCAGAGATATGTGATTTGTTACTCGGTTGCTAAGGTAACCCCATGTGGTTGCTAGGCAGTTACCATAGTGATACTTATCAAGTCTCCTTGCCAGCCTGATTGAAATAAATCAACCCAGAAGTCTCTCTGATTTTCTGGTGCAGAGATATGTGATTTGTTACTCGGTTGCTAGGCTAACCCCATCTGGTTGTTAGGCAGTCACCATAGTGATACTTATCAAGTCTTCTTGACATCCTGATTGAAATAAACCAACCCAGAAGTCTCTACGATTTTCTGGTCCAGAGATATGTGATTTGTTACTCGGTTGCTAGGGTAACCCAATGTGGTTGCTAGGCAGTTACCATAGTGATACTTGTCAAGTCTCCTTGACATCCTGATTGAAATAAATCAACCCAGAAGTCTCTACGATTATCTGGTGCAGAGATATGTGATTTGTTACTCGGTTGCTAGGGTAACCCCATCTGGTTGCTAGGCAGTTACCATAGTGATACTTATCAAGTCTCCTTGCCACCCTGATTGAAATAAATCAACCCAGAAATCTCTCTGATTTTCTGGTGCAGAGATATGTGATTTGTTACTCGGTTGCTAGGGTAACCCCATCTGGTTGTTAGGCAGTCACCATAGTGATACTTATCAAGTCTTCTTGACATCGTGATTGAAATAAACCAACCCAGAAGTCTCTACGATTTTCTGGTCCAGAGATATGTGATTTGTTACTCGGTTGCTAGGGTAACCCAATGTGGTTGCTAGGCAGTTACCATAGTGATACTTATCAAGTCTCCTTGACATCCTGATTGAAATAAATCAACCCAGAAGTCTCTACGATTATCTGGTGCAGAGATATGTGATTTGTTACTTGGTTGCTAGGGTAACCACATCTGGTTGCTAGGCAGTTACCATAGTGATACTAATGAAGTCTCTTTGCCATCCTGATTGAAATAAGTCAATCCGGAAGTCTCTACGCTTTTCTGATGCAGAGATATGTGATTTGTTACTCGGTTGCTAAGGTAACCCCATGTGGTTGCTAGGCAGTTACCATAGTGATACTTATCAAGTCTCCTTGCCATCCTGATTGAAATAAATCAACCCAGAAGTCTCTCTGATTTTCTGGTGCAGAGATATGTGATTTGTTACTCGGTTGCTAGGGTAACCCCATGTGGTTGCTAGGCAGTTACCATAGTGATACTTATCAAGTCTCCTTGCCATCCTGCTTGAAATAAATGAACCCAGAAGTCTCTCTGATTTTCTGGTGCAGAGATATAGTTATTGCTAAACGGTTGCTAGGGTACTCTGTTTAGTTGCTAGGGAGTGGCTTGACAGCTGCCAATTATGAAACTCCAAAGGCTGCTTGTCAGTATGAATGATATAAACCAACTCCCATGCCTCTGTGACATTCAGAATGGAAGATATCCCTCTATGGATTTTGGTTGTTAAGGTGCTCGACAATGGTTGCTAGGGAGGGGCTAGGAAGTGTTGAGGTGATTCATGATTGGCTGTTTGCTGCCCCGAGTCAAACGAGACCACCCTTGTGTTTCTATGACACTTCTATCCGGAGATATCCGTTTGATATCTTTCATTAGAAGTCTATGGGAGTTGTTGCTAAGGTGCTTTAAATTGTTGCTAGGGCGTGGCTTGATAGCTTCACAATGATCACGAGAGACTGATTGGTCGTCTGAGTAAAATGAGCCCGCCCCTTGTCTCTTTGACACTGTGATCCAGAGCTATGTTCAATACAAAATCCCTATGCAATGAGGGAGAGAGAGGGAGAGATGCAGGGCTGACAGGCCCTTTTTGTCTGTGTGTGTTCCCAAATTAATGACTCTAATGAGCCGGTTCTTTTGACTCTACAGTGTGAAACATACAGTGTGACCAGTGTAGTCTGATTCCCAAATGAATGACTCTAATGATCCAGTTCTTTTGAATCTACAGTGTGAAACATACAGTGTGACCAGTGTAGTCTGATTCCCAAATTAATGACTCTAATGATCCAGTTCTTTTGAATCTACAGTGTGAAACATACAGTGTGACCAGTGTAGTCTGATTCCCAAATGAATGACTCTAATGATCCAGTTCTTTTGACTCTACAGTGTGAAACATACAGTGTGACCAGTGTAGTCTGATTCCCAAATGAATGACTCTAATGATCCAGTTCTTTTGAATCTACAGTGTGAAACATACAGTGTGACCAGTGTAGTCTGATTCCCAAATTAATGACTCTAATGAGCCAGTTCTTTTGAATCTACAATGTGAAACATACAGTGTGACCAGTTTAGTCTGATTCCCAAATGAATGACTCTAATGAGCCAGTTCTTTTAAATCTACAATGTGAAACATACAGTGTGACCAGTGTAGTCTGATTCCCAAATGAATGACTCTAATGAGCCAGTTCTTTTGAATCTACAGTGTGAAACATACAGTGTGACCAGTGTGGTCTGATTCCCAAATGAATGACTCTAATGAGCCAGTTCTACAGTGTAGTGTTAAAAAGTTTAACTTAGTTGCTAGATAGATAGATAGATAGATAGATATTTACCCTTAGATATATAGAGAGATAGATATAGATAGATAGAGAGAGAGATAGATATTTACCCTCAGATAGATAGATAGATAGATAGATAGATAGATAGATAGATAGATAGATAGATAGATAGATAGATAGATAGATAGATATTTAGATATTTAGATAGATAGATAGATATTGACCCTCAGATAGATGCTAGCACGTTTTTAGCATGTTTTAGTGTGTGGCTAGGAAGATTTTAGGTCATTACTTTTTGGCTGCTTGATAAAAGAAATCCTCTGAGGGAGAGAGAGAGGGAGAGATGCAGGGCTGACAGGCCCTTTTTGTCTGTGTGTGTGAAAATGTCAGTTGGAATTTGAATTTCTGAACATTCCGCAATGTTAAGTCAATGGGAGTTTTTTCCGAGTTTGATCATCATTTTTAGGAAAACCGTAAGTCCGATCAGTTAGAAAAGATATAGCACACTATTCGGGATTAGTCTGAAGGTCTGTGCCGAGTTTGGTGCCTGTAGCTTAAAAGCTCTAGGAGGAGTTAGTCTTGGTAATTTTAGTCTCAGAAGAATAATAATAATAATAATAATAATAATAAGTTTAAATAGGATTTCAGTAAGTTGGCTCTCACAAGCCAACTTAACTAGAAAAAGTTCGTCGAGACAAAATTTAAGTTGGCTTGTGAAAGTTTGGACCAGAAAGTTTGAAGTTTAAAGTAGTTTGAAGTTTAAATTAGTTTATAGTTTAAATTAGTTTAAAGTTTAAATTAGTCTAAAGTTTAAATTAGTTTGAATTTTAAAGTAGTTTGAAGTTTAAAGTAGTTTATATTTTAAATTAGTTTAAAGTTTAAATTAGTCTAAAGTTTAAATTAGTTTGAATTTTAAAGTAGTTTGAAGTTTAAAGTAGTTTATAGTTTAAATTAGTTTAAAGTTTAAATTAGTCTAAAGTTTAAATTAGTTTGAATTTTAAAGTAGTTTGAAGTTTAAAGTAGTTTATAGTTTAAATTAGTTTAAAGTTTAAATTAGTCTAAAGTTTAAATTAGTTTGAATTTTAAAGTAGTTTGAAGTTTAAAGTAGTTTATAGTTTAAATTAGTTTAAAGTTTAAATTAGTCTAAAGTTTAAATTAGTTTGAATTTTAAAGTAGTTTGAAGTTTAAATTAGTTTATAGTTTAAATTAGTTTAAAGTTTAAATTAGTCTAAAGTTTAAATGAGTTTAAAGTTTAAATTAGTTTAAAGTTTAAAGTAGTTTGTAGTTTAAAGTAGTTAAAAGTTTAACTTAGTTGCTAGATAGATAGATAGATAGATAGATAGATAGATAGATAGATAGATAGATAGATAGATAGATAGATAGACAGACACTCAGATAGATAGATAGAGAGATAGATAGATATTTACCCTCAGATAGATAGATAGATATAGATAGATAGATATTTACCCTCAGATAGATAGATAGATAGATAGATATTGACCCTCAAATAGATAGATAGATAGATAGATAGATAGATAGATAGATAGATAGATAGATAGATAGATAGATAGATAGATAGATAGATAGATAGATATTGACCCTCAAATAGATAGATAGATAGATATTGACCCTCAGATAGATAGATAGATAGATAGACAGACAGATAGATGCTAGCACGTTTTTAGCATTTTTTAGTACTTCGCTAGGTGATGCTAGCATGTGTTAGCATGATGCTAGCACGCTTTTAGCATGATTTAACACTTCGCTAGGCGTATGCTGAACATGTGTTAGCATGATGCTACGTTGTTTTTAGCATGTTTTGGCACTCCGCTAGGCGATGCTAACATGTGTTAGCATGATGCTAGCACGTTTTTAGCATGTTTTAACACTTCGCTAGGCGATGCTAGCATGTGTTAGCATGATGCTGGCACGTTTTTAGCATTTTTTAGCACTTTGCTAGGTGATGCTAACATGATGCTAACACATTTTTAGCATGTTTTAGCACTTCGCTAGGCGATGCTAGCATGTGTTAGCATGATGCTAGCACGTTTTTAGCATTTTTTAGCACTTCGCTAGGCGATGCTAGCATGTGTTAGCATGATGCTAGCACGCTTTTAGCATGTTTTAGCGACTTCGCTAGGCGATGCTAGCATGTGTTAGCATGATGCTAGCACGTTTTTAGCATGTTTTAGCACTTCGCTAGGCGATGCTAGCTTGTGTTAGCATGATGTTAGCACATTTTTAGCATGTTTTAAGACTTCGCTAGGCGATGCTAGCATGTGTTAACATGATGCTAGCACGTTTTTAGCATTTTTTAGCACTTCGCTAGGCGATTTTAGCATGATGCTAGCACATTTTTAGCTTGTTTTAACACTTCGCTAGTCAATGCTAGCATGTGTTAGCATGATGCTAGCATGTTTTTAGCATGTTTTAGCGTGTGGCTATGAAGATTTTAGGTCATTACTTTTTGGCTGCTTGATAAATAAATCCTCTGAGGGAGAGAGAGAGGGAGAGATGCAGGGCTGACAGGCCCTTTTTGTCTGTGTGTGTGAAAATGTCAGTTGGGATTTAAATTTCTGAACATTCCGCAATGTTAAGTCAATGGGAGTTTTTTCCGAGTTTGATCGTCATTTTTAGGAAAACCGTAAGTCCGATCAGTTAGAAAAGATATAGCAACTCGAGTCAGAACAGTTTGAGTGTCTGAGCCGAGTTTGGAGTATGTGGAGTTAAAGCTCTAGGAGGAGTTAGATATAGAAATTTCACCGCTAAGAAGAATAAGCGGAATAATAATAAGTTTAAGTAGGATTTCAGTAAGTTGGCTTTCACAAGCCAACTTAATAATAATAATAAGTTTAAATAGGATTTCAGTAAGTTGGCTCTCACAAGCCAACTTAATAATAAGTTTAAATAGGATTTCAGTAAGTTGGCTCTCACAAGCCAACTTAACTAGATAGGTACATTTCCTGAAGAAAATGTGAGTGGTGCTTGCCGTGGCAAAACTCATCAAATAGCATGTTATAACTTGAAAAGAACAAAAGTTTTGGTCATAAATAAATCAACCCAGAAGTCTGTACGATTTTCTGGTGCAGAAATATGTGATTTGTTACTCGGTCACTAGGGTAAGCCCATGTGGTTGCTATGCAGTTACCAAGGTAATACAATACATGGCTCCTTTCCATCCTGAGTGAAATAAGTCAACCCGGAAGTCTGTACTATTTTCTGGTGCAGAGATATGTGATTTGTTACTCGGTTGCTAGGGTAACCCCATCTGGTTTCTAGGCAGTTACCATAGTGATACTAATGAAGTCTCCTTGCCATCCTGATTGAAATAAATCAACCCAGAAGTCAGTACTATTTTCTGGTGCAGAGATATGTGATTTGTTACTCGGTTGCTAGGGTAACCCCATCTGGTTGCTAGGCAGTTACCATAGTGATACTAATCAAGTGTCCTTGCCATCCTGAGTGAAATAAATCAACCCAGAAGTCAGTACTATTTTCTGGTGCAGAGATATGTGATTTGTTACTCGGTTGCTAGGGTAACCCCATCTGGTTGCTAGGCAGTTACCATAGTGATACTAATCAAGTCTCCTTGCCATCCTGATTGAAATAAATCAACCCAGAAGTCTGTACTATTTTGTGGTGCAGAGATATGTGATTTGTTACTCGGTTGCTAGGGTAAGGCCATGTGGTTGCTATGCAGTTACCTAGGTAATACAATACATGGCTCCTTTCCATCCTGAGTGAAATAAGTCAACCCGGAAGTCTGTACTATTTTCTGGTGCAGAGATATGTGATTTGTTACTCTGTTGCTAGGGTAACCCCATATGGTTGCTAGGCAGTTACCATAGTGATACTAATCAAGTGTCCTTGCCATCCTGATTGAAATAAGTCAACCTGGAAGTCTCTACGTTTTTCTGATGCAGAGATATGTGATTTGTTACTCGGTTGCTAGGGTAACCCCATTTGGTTGCTAGGCAGTTACCATAGTGATACTAATCAAGTGTCCTTGCCATCATGATTGAAATAAGTCAACCCGGAAGTCTCTACGTTTTTGTGATGCAGAGATATGTGATTTGTTACTCGGTTGCTAGGGTAACCCCATCTGGTTGCTAGGCAGTTACCATAGTGATACTAATCAAGTCTCCTTGCCATCCTGATTGAAATAAATCAACCCAGAAGTCTCTCTGATTTTCTGGTGCAGAGATATAGTTATTGCTAAACGGTTGCTAGGGTACTCTGTTTAGTTGCTAGGGAGTGGCTTGGCAGCTGCCAATCATGAATCTCCAAAGGCTGCTTGTCAGTATGAATGATATAAACCAACTCCCATGCCTCTGTGACATTCAGAATGGAAGATATCCCTCTATGGATTTTGGTTGCTAAGGTGCTCGACAATGGTTGCTAGGGAGGGGTTAGGAAGTGTTAAGGTGATTCATGATTGGTTGTTTGCTGCCCCGAGTCAAACGAGACCACCCTTGTGTTTCTATGACACTTCTATCCGGAGATATCCCTTTGATCTGTTTCAATAGAAGTCTATGGGACTTGTTGCTAAGGTGCTCTAAATGGTTGCTAGGGCGTGGCTTGATAGCTTCACAATGATCCTGAGAGACTGATTGGTCATCTGAGTAAAATGAGCCCACCCCCTCGTCTCTATGACACTGTGATCCAGAGCTATGTTCAATACAAAATCCCTATGCCATTTCATTTCATGGGCCGCCCTACACCATTGTAAGTCAATTGGGGCATTTTTGGGCAGCTCCTGCCCCCCAGGGGTGCAACTTTTACCCCATATTGAGGTATGCTCTTACAGAGCCTGCCAGCCTCTTCAAATGTGGCTAATCACACGTTTCTGTGAAATCTTGGATTGGAGCTGTGACGCGTCAAAGTTTGTCACAATGTTAAGTCTATGGGATTTTTCGGCCGATTTTTTGCCCCTGGGGCAAACACCGTACCCCCGATCGCTTATAAAAGTCATAGCACACGTGTCCTCAATAGGCCGTTCGATTTGACACCTCATTCGTGGGTCTACGCCAAACGGTGCGGGACGAGTTAGGTGCCGAAGTTTTGTACGGAGATATAAAAATAATAAAAATACAAATAACTAGATAGGTACATTTCCTGAAGAAAATGTGAGTGGTGCTTGCCGTGGCAAAACCCGTCAAATAGCATGTTATAACTTGAAAAGAACAAAAATTATGGTCATAAATAAATCAACCCAGAAGTCTGTACGAGTTTCTGGTGCAGAAATATGTGATTTGTTACTCGGTTGCTAGGGTAAGCCCATGTGGTTGCTATGCAGTTACCAAGGTAATACAATACATGGCTCCTTTCCATCCTGAGTGAAATAAGTCTACTCGGAAGTCTCTACTATTTTCTGGTGCAGAGATATGTGATTTGTTACTCGGTTGCTAGGGTAACCCAATCTGGTTGCTAGGCAGTTACCATAGTGATACTAATGAAGTCTCCTTGCCATCCTGATTGAAATAAGTCAACCCGGAAGTCTGTACTATTTTCTGGTGCAGAGATATGTGATTTGTTACTCAGTTGCTAGGGTAACCCCATCTTGTTGCTAGACAGTTACCATAGTGATAGTAATCAAGTGTCCTTGCCATCCTGAGTGAAATAAATCAACCCAGAAGTCTGTACTATTTTCTGGTGCAGAGATATGTGATTTGTTACTCGGTTGCTAGGGTAACCCCATCTGGTTGCTAGGCAGTTACCATAGTGATACTTATCAAGTCTCCTTGCCATCCTGATTGAAATAAATCAACCCAGAAGTCTGTACTATTTTCTGGTGCAGAGATATGTGATTGGTTACTCGGTTGCTAGGGTAACCCCATCTGGTTGCTAGGCAGTTACCATAGTGATACTAATCAAGTCTCCTTGCCATCCTGATTGAAATAAGTCAACCCGGAAGTCTCTTCGTTTTTCTGATGCAGAGATATGTGATTTGTTATTCGGTTGCTATGGTAACCCCATCTGGTTGCTAGGCAGTTACCATAGTGATACTTATCAAGTCTCCTTGCCATCCTGAGTGAAATAAGTCAACCCGGAAGTCTCTACTATTTTCTGGTGCAGAGATATGTGATTTGTTACTCGATTGCTAGGGTAACCCCATCTGGTTGCTAGGCAGTTACCATAGTGATACTAATCAAGTCTACTTGCCATCCTGATTGAAATAAATCAACCCAGAAGTCTCTTCGATTTTCTGGTGCAGAGATATGTGATTTGTTACTCGGTTGCTAGGGTAACCCCATGTGGTTGCTAGGCAGTTACCATAGTGATACTTATCAAGTGTCCTTGCCATCCTGATTGAAATAAACCAACCCAGAAGTCTCTACGTTTTTCTGATGCAGAGATATGTGATTTGTTACTCGGTTGCTAGGGTAACCCCATCTGGTTGCTAGGCAGTTACCATAGTGATACATATCATGTCTCCTTGCTATCCGGATTGAAATAAATCAACCCAGAAGTCTGTACGATTTTCTGGTGCATAGATATGCGATTTGTTACTCGGTTGCTAGGGTAACTGCATGTGGTTGCTAGGCAGTTACCATAGTGATACTTATCAAGTCACCTTGCCATCCTGATTGAAATAAATCAACCCAGAAGTCTCTCTGATTTTCTGGTGCAGAGATATAGTTATTGCTAAACGGTTGCTAGGGTACTCTGTTTAGTTGCTAGGGAGTGGCTTGGCAGCTGCCAGCTGCCACGTTTCTGTGAAATCCTCGATCGGAGCTGTGACACGTCAAAGTTTGTCGCAATGTTAAGTCTATGGGATTTTTTGGCCGCTTTTTTGCCCCTGGGGCAAATACCGCACTCGATCAGCTTATAAAAGTCATAGCACACGTGTCATCAATAGGCCGTTCGATTTGACACCTCATTCGTGGGTCTACGCCAAACGGTGCGGGACGAGTTAGGTGCCGAAGTTTTGTACGGAGATATAAAAATAAAAATAATAAGTATGTGAGATTACAATAGTGATGCTTTGCAAGCACCACTAATAAGTATGTGAGATTACAATAGTGATGCTTTGCAAGCACTACTAACTAGATGGGTACATTTCCTGAAGAAAATGTGAGTGGTGCTTGCCGTGGCAAAACTCGTCAAATAGCATGCTTGAAAAGAGCAAAAATCACGGTCGTAAATAAATCAACCCAGAAGTCTGTACGATTCTCTGGTGCAGAAATATGCGATTTGTTACTCGGTCGCTAGGGTAAGCCCATGTGGTTGCTATGCAGTTACCAAGGTAATACAATACATGGCTCCTTTCCACCCTGAGTGAAATAAGTCAACCCGGAAGTCTGTAGTGTTTTCAGGTGCAGAGATATGTGATTTGTTGCTCGGTTGCTAGGGTAACCCCATCTGGTTGCTAGGCAGTCACCATATTGATACTAATGAAGTGTCCTTGCCATCCTGGTTGAAAGAAATCAACCCGGAAGTCTGTACGATTTTCTGGTTCAGAAATATGTGATTTGTTACTCGGTTGCTAGGGTACTCTGTTTAGTTGCTAGGGAGTGGCTTGGCAGCTGCCAATCATGAATCTCCAAAGGCTGCTTGTCAGTATGAATGATATAAACCAACTCCCATGCCTCTGTGACATTCAGAATGGAAGATATCCCTCTATGGATTTTGGTTGCTAAGGTGCTCGACAATGGTTGCTAGGGAGGAGCTAGGAAGTGTTGAGGTGATTCATGATTGGCTGTTTGCTGTCCCGAGTCAAACGAGACCACACTTGTGTTTCTATGACACTTCTATCCGGAGATATCCCTTTGATCTGTTTCAATAGAAGTCTATGGGACTTGTTGCTAAGGTGCTCTAAATGGTTGCTAGGGCGTGGCTTGATAGCTTCACAATGATCCTGAGAGACTGATTGGTCGTCTGAGTAAAATGAGCCCGCCCCCTCGTCTCTATGACACTGTGATCCAGAGCTATGTTCAATACAAAATCCCTATGCCATTTCATTTCATGGGCCTCCCTACACCATTGTAAGTCAATTGGGGCATTTTTGGGGAGCTCCTGCCCCCCAGGGATGCAACTTTTACCCCATATTGAGGTATGCTCTTACAGAGCCTGCCAGCCTCTTCAAATGTGGCTAATCACACATTTCTGTGAAATCCTCGATCGGAGCTGTGACGCGTCAAAGTTTGTCGCAATGCTAAGTCTATGGGATTTTTCGGCCGCTTTTTTGCCCCTGGGGCAAATACCGTACCCCCGATCGCTTATAAAAGTCATAGCACACGTGTCCTCAATAGGCGGTTCGATTTGACACCTCATTCGTGGGTCTACGCCAAACGGTGCGGGACGAGTTAGGTGCCGAAGTTTTGTACGGAGATATAAAAATAATAAAAATTAAAATAATAAGTATGTGAGATTACAATAGTGATGCTTTGCAAGCACCACTAATAATAAGTTTAAATAGGATTTCAGTAAGTTGGCTCTCACAAGCCAACTTAATAAATAAATAAATAAATAAATATATAGATGACCCATGCATGTATGTATGCCAGTGTGGTTTGATTATGTATGTTCTCTTGTTTACCCAACAGCTATAACAAAAATATGATGATGAAAATTTAGGGTAGAATATGAAAACATATTCTAATTTAAGAAGGATTTTAAGTGCATAAGTGTTTGCATCCAACAAAGAAAGCCAGTGCTAGAGAAAACACATTGTAATTGGACATCTTTCCAAATCTTAATATAGCCTTTGTGACAACTTCCTAGCGTGACAACTTGTCCAGTCTCCTCTACGAAGAAATTCTGAAATTCATGTTAATTTTTCAATTCAGCTTTTCACTCACATTTTTATGTTTATAATATGGTTTATTATGAAAACATTTGTAGAATAATTTGAAGCATTTTCACTAGTTCTCTCAGATTTTTGGGATGACCCCACTAGTATATGCTCTGGTAATATTTGGACTACTTAAAATGCAAGCGATTGTAATCAAAGAATGTTATTTCCAAGAAAATGGGATTTCTGGGGAAAAAAGGAAAGAAAGAGATAATTTTTTAATGGCAAACAGTTTCACTGCTTCATCTGACAAACAGATTGTAAGAAGATTTGAGAGCAGTCACGCAATTATATCTGAGATCTGTTCTGATCAGGGACTACTTAATACATTAGCAGATATACTGAATGCTTGACAGCTGCAGTGACTAATCCTCCATGAAGACATGAGATGTCAAACATGGGATCAAAGGCACACATAAAGTCAAAATTTGCAGTTTAATTTTATTGTAATAAATCAGTCGGAGATACTGTATTTTAAACATGTATAGAACAATAACAGTCTTTCAGGCAACTACACAACAGAGGAAACAATTTGGAACATGGTCATTCTAAATGGAAGCTAGTTGCCCTTTTAAATTTAGAATACACAAGGGACCTCTGTGATACCAAATGCATAATACATAACTTTAGAGTTTCCTTAAAAGAAAATGCATCGTCTGAATGACTTCCTGGGGCCTGTAAAAGGCTCAAAAAGCATATTCTTTCAATTAAATCTTCAGAAAGATTTTTTTTTTTGGGGGGGATGTTTATATCCTCTGTATTTGGATGGTGAAAACATAATCAATTGTCTCATCTTGTTACCATGTGATTGTTTTTTTATAGCAATGGAAAAATGTAATTGCGCTGAAATCTCTGATTGAAGAAAAAGAACAGATGTGTGGAATTACTTGTTTTTCGGTTGAAGCAGAGAAGCAGAGGGCCTAATAATCACCATACGTCCCCGGGATATGATCTGCCTAAAACCTAAAGCATTGAATAAACATCTAAAGCACTAATGGCAACATAATTGAGCTCACAAAAAGTAAACTGAACTTTGCCATTGTGATTTAGAGCCAGCAGTTTTGTTATAATGGCTGTCTGGCTATGATGTCAACCATCTGCTTCCCAGTTGGAAAACTCTTTTCCCTCCCAAAGGGGTTTCCTGCTATCCATATGGTATAAAGGCCATGGTGCACAACTTGAAAAAGAAAATATGTGATGAAAACAATACAAACACCCACTCAATTATGGTGATATTCAGCTAAATTAATTTTGAACTCTCACATATGACAAATACTGTGGCCTAAGGGTTAACAACAAAACCAAAATAGCAAAGCACATAAAAACTGAATAAAATAAACCACAGCCAATCTAGATTAAACCTCAACACAACTGAAAAGTCACAGAACAACAAAATAACTGCAATTACAACAGAACAAAACACAACTAACCCTAAGCCACAACAAATAAGATCAGCATTTCTTTGAAATATTTTTTCCCATGATAATTTGTTGTGTTGCGGCGTGGATAATTTCCAATGTGTTTTCAGCTTTTATTTGCTTTACCTATTTTGTTGTGCACATCTGGTTCACTGTAAGGCAGAGAAAATAAGAGACTACTTATGTTAAAGGAATATTCCAGGTTCAATACAAGTTTAGCTCAATCGACAGCATTTTGTGGCATAATTTTGACGACCAAAAAAAAAGGTTTTTCAACTTGTCCCTAAAAATGTGCAAAAATCAGCATGAGGCACTTACAATAGAATGAATGGGGGCAATCCGTAAACACTAAAACACTCAATGTTTTAATAGTATAGCCACAAAAACATAAGCAATATGTGTTAACATGATTTTAGTGTGATAAAATTGCTTACAAACCTTTTCTGTGTAAATTTGTAGCCAATTTTACAACTAAACCCTGTATTTCTGCAAAAACGTTGATTTAAACAACTTTGCAGCTCAAAAACTACACAGGTTTTAACAGAAATTAGTATGAAAATTATTTTATTACACTGTAAGCTTCACATTTATGCTGGATACAATGACAACCGGGGCGGAGAGGTTTGGCGACCTTGGGGTGTGCACATGTTAAGTTTGTACATTTGAACGGAGATGATTTCACCTCTAAAGAACTAAATTGTGCCAAAAAATGACAAAAAACCTTACTAAAACAGCAATTTCGTGTGGGGTGGCCAATGAGTGTCCAACCCCCTAGCTCCGCCACTGTTTAAAAGGTGACTGACATTGTTGGAATGTTACGGATTCCACACAACATTCCAAAAAAATCAAGGGAATTAATTAATTTTATGATTGTTAGAAAGAACTCCAGTTGCTCAAGGCTGGTTATGATGTGGTTATGGTCCTTGCAATTAATTAATTTGTTCTAGTGCAGAATTCAAGAAATTCTACCAGTGTTTTGTACAACTTTTAAAGCATTCTGCAGATTTGTATCCTGCTTTACCAATATAATTATTCATTTATTGTTGTACTTACTAAATTACAGCACTTTCGTTATTAATGTTGTTTTGCTGTATCCATATCTTCACAACACAACTAAACTAAAGGCTATTTAAAGCTGATCACGGATGTAATTTTGATTCACAAAGATAAAAGTGTTCATAATGTGATAAATTAGCTGTTGTGTGAAGGAGATTTGCTGCTTTAGGTGTAGAGTAATCACTGTTGTCTAAAATAGGGTGCAAATCTAGTAAGACTTTAAAGAGCTGTTAAGTGCTTTTGTATCTTTTAAATTCATGCTCACACACTGTCACTGTCCACTTCACAAATTCATTAATCTATTCACATACACATGGTAAAAACAACATTCAATGAACATACAATAAATAAATAAAAACACACAGGACAGTGCAACACAGAAATACTGTCGCATTTCTTGAATAGATTTCAAATCAGGTCTTCATAGCAGAATAGACAAGACTCAGTCTAAATGGACAAAGACATGGATAGAAAAAGCCATGGCTCATTTGCCCAGGTGTTTCTTATGGCTCAGATTTAGTCACAGGGTTGTGCTGTAGCTTTTAACTGAGAAATTGTGGAATGCAGAAAAAGGAATAAAACCTGTGTTCACATCTGGATTGTGTTTTTGAAGGCTTGCAAGTTGATCCTCGAGTAAATTACAAGCAGGGTCATGGCTCAGACCTTCTATGAAATTTGGCTAACAGATAAGATGAGGTAGGCATAGTATAGTGTCCAAAGAATACTGAACTGACTTGTTATAAACAAGACAAAATATACTTTTATTTACCTAGTTTGAGAAACAATTATTTCATTTTAGAATTTATAAGTTTAGCCTTAAATGGGTTACTTCACAAATAAATGTATTGCCATTTTAATACCTCCACTGGATTTAACCACAGCACTTTAACATATTTTATGTATCATCCAAGAAGCTGTTATAATAGACGTGCTGGAAGCCGAACGTGGTCATTAAAACACTAAATAGGTAATAAAGCTATTTAATATATCAGCGTTCAGAATGGTCCATTGTCTTTTGTTTGGCCCTTGGTATATAGATCACCCATCAGAGAGATCTGCATCCTCATGTTTACACACCGCACTCTAGTGGTGGAGATTGAAAACAACTTGTTTTAGAAGTGGTCAGAATTTTTAATATAATATAAAATATTTCCCAATATTTATGGAAAATCAGATAATCTGAAAGTCGTCTGGAAACGACAAAAGACTTTTGCAGACCGTAATCTGTCAATTTCCATTCAGTGTTTGGGAAGTAATGGAATACATGTAACGGATTACGTATTTAAAATACAAAATATAAGTAACTGTATTCCACTACTGTTTCAATTTACATAATTGGTATTTAGAATAAAGTTACAAAAGTATTTTGATTACTGAAGAGATTACTTTGCATTTTATTGTCATTTGTTTCATTTAATATTTAGTCCTTTCAGATAGAAAACATTTATACATATAAATGATGTGATCCAAAGTGCATTTGAACAGCAGTGAAAATCTTTCTTATGATGTGTTACATTCATACGAGCATACAGAGAAGTACATTTGAAGTAAGTTTGGAGCAGAAGAAATAGAAATAAACCTTGTGTAAATGGTCAGCTTTATGCTAAGCTAAAATGCTATTTCTAGCCATTTTACATGCATATGTTACCAGGCACGATCTTCTTTTTTTTATCAAGAAAATTTTAGTTCTAGTTTTTTTCTAGTAAGACCTTTGATATTAGGGCAAAAATGTTATTCTTGTTAATCTTTTTTCTTCTTTTTTTTCTGTAAAATATCTAAAAATCCTTAAAATAAGATCATTTTGATTGATTTGATCTTGTTTTAGAAACAACACTGCATAAGATATTTAGTTTTTTCAGAGAATGTATTGTTAACATGTTTATTTTGTCTTACTGTACCTACTGTAATAGTCAAAACAAGTGAAAAAATGTAGCAGTGCTGAAGAAGTAATCCAAAGTATTTAGATTACGTTACTGACTTTGAGTAACCCAATGGAATACGTTACAAATGACATTTTACAGCATGTATTCTGTAATCTGTAGTGGAATACATTTCAAAAGTAACCCTTCCAACCCTGTTTACATTCATGTGTTGACAGATGGCTCTTGACCTAACCAATATGGAGGACAAGCTAAGGCATGGCAGTCCATAGAAACAGCTGCTAATAAGGTGCTAATACGTATAGATGTCTCTGGAGCACATGGCCAAGTTGGTTGTCCATAATGGCAAAAATACTACAGAATTTGATATACAATCCAGAAATTAAAGGTGCTGTAAGTGATTAGAGCCTAGCCATGCCTCAATCTCCAAAGATACCAAAATGAGCTTCAATGAGAGCTGAAAAAGTGGTTAAAAACACCAGCAGCATAATAGCACCATATATTGAAAAGTTATGAGAAACATAGCATAAAAATGCATTATGCTTCAATAATTCGCTGCAACTACAATACTATGAGAACGTGCAACATGATTGAGAGGTCGAAAGTATAATTGACAGCGGACACATTTTTGTTTGCTGTTTATAGTGTCTAGAGCTGTCACAGAGACCAGTAAGATATCTCATTACACTTATTTCATTATTATCTTTCGGGGAGTAGGAAAGTTTTTTGCATACATTTCCATAAAAAAAAAAAAAAAAAAGCACCTTGAGAGAAAACACGGAAGCGTGCGACGCTGAAAAGGGGCGGGGTGATTAAGAATCATAAGAAAAAATAAATTTGAAATGTCATGCTACTACGAAATTAATATTCTGTTGTTTAGCTCATTCATGATATAGTTACTCGTTAAATTAAGGCATTAAAGCTGCGCAGATTGCGTATGTGACGTTGGCAGCGTTTTATTTCTAAACGGGACTATATTTTGCGTAATTATGTTTGTGAATCACTACGAAACTCCGCGTAGACCAATGACTGTAGGCTGTATCTCGTTTGGAAGGATGTGTCCTCCGGAGGTCGGGTTTGTCGGCTGCATACGTCATAGAGGCTGTCTCTTTTCAATTTTTTTTATTTTTTATTGGGCATGAAAAAAAGGTTAGCAATTGTAGAAATGAAAGGCATTGATAATAAATAAAAGAGAATAAAAAATAAGAAAAATAAATATAAAAATTAAATGAGACAGCCTTTAGCGATGAAGTGTACGTTCTTTGCGTAGCTACGTCGATGAACGTAAACATGGCTGAATCCATGATGAGAGCAACTGCTGAGAGTTGATGTGGCACTGAAGAGAGCGCTGCCTTGACAGTGAACTTGAGCTGGATAAAGAGTATTTATTTTTCAGATTAAGGTATGTTAAAATGATATTGTGTGCGCTGCTTACACATTACTGAATTACCCATTCAATTTGCATTAGAAATGTCATGCTGGGCCATTTAATCTACTTGCATCCAAATAAAGTTTGCATTAAAAATAAGAAATATTGTTCTTTATCCTGCCTTACTATGTACTTATTTTATAATTTAGGATAGTATGCTAAATCTCTTTGTATTATAATATTACGCATACCGCATGCGTTTAGATCTTATGCCCATACTTATAAAATATCCTAATATTGCATTTAAATTTTACATTTAAATTCAGAATAAGAATTCACTAATGGTCTTGAGCAAGTTTAGAAGAACAATTATCATAATCTCAGATTCATTATTTATTTAAGAATCCTGCCTAGGACTACAGGAATTGATTAGATCAATGTTCTTTTTTATTTAGATTTCAGTTGGACAGATCAGATCAATATGTATCTGCAGAGGCTGCTCTCCTGTTCTCGGCGTTTTACAAGGACAAATGCTTTGCAGACGTTCAGTAGAGCTGCTTCACAAGGGAAGAGTAAGTCTTTATTTACTGTATCACACAGCTTTTACCACTCTACCTCCTGAAAGATCTAAAAAAAAATATATGCAGAGTAATGCAACGGAACTCTATATAAGACAATCTAGTCTTACAAAACTAATTGCCTTTACCAATAAATAGCAAGTACTAAACAACCTTGTTTCTGATTTGTTAAAAAAATCGACAGGAATTGAAGTATGGATATATAGGAATTGTTTCCATTCATTTGCCCCCAAACTGCTCAAATCACTCCTAATTTACAGCATGTCTGTCTCCCTCATTCACTGCACTTCGAGTTCCAAGCTGTCAGCATTTGGTGTGCTGTCTGGCTTTGCTGATGTGGCACATTTTACTATGTTATTTTCTTTCATAAAGAATGTGGTGGGGCTTTGGTGGATTCTGTTCTGTGCAAACTCAGTTTTGTGATTTGGTTGTCCCAGATTTCTGATCACTTGCTTGATTTTGATTGCAAATAACTTTTATGATTACTTGGATTGCTTTACATTTAACATAATATTACTTTTTCTGAATGCAAAAGAATTTGTAGGAGGAAATAATGTAGAGTGGGATCTGGATTCATCCAGTGATGGCTGATTGGATCTTGAAATGTGGCTGTGATGTTTTTTGATTTTTATTGTGTTTCAGAGGTGGAGAAAGCTATTACTTTTTAATGAAAGATTTTAAAAAATCCTTAGAATAATGTGCACTGATTAATCATGTGCAATAAAAGCTGGGAACTAAGAAAAGTAAATATAGTCAACTTTGATTTCATGTTGTCTTTAAGTCTGCTTAAACTGGATTGTCTCATGTTGGTATCCCAGTAACACTTTACAATTGGGTACTATTTTTTCAGCTAGGTACCATGAACAAACAATGAACAATATTTTATTATATAGCATTTGCAGATTTTGGAACATTATTGTTGGTTTATGTTAACAATTGTAGTAAATTAATATCGTTAGCATTATCCCGTAATAATCAAACATGATGAACATGCATGTTTTGTCTGCTTGTTTTTGTCTTTCACTGTTTTCTCTCATATCCATCCTCTCCTGATTATCGTGACATTCATAAGTGACACAATCGATTGCTGCACACAAACATTCACCAAATCACTCCTAATTTCCCTCTGTCCTGTCACTGACTACCCTGCATGGCATGGCTGTTCATTGGGTGCTTTCCTGGCTCTCTTTCCCCCTGCAGATCCTTCCTTCTCCCCATCTCTCTCACTCCATGCTGTGCGTTATTGGAGTAACGTGCCTTTTTTTACAGTGCCACTGGCACGGGCGCATGGTAAGTCATTTGGCCACCGTAGCGAGCTGCGCCAGGCCAAAAGAATTGTGGTCAAGCTGGGCAGTGCTGTCGTAACCCGCGGTGACGAGTGTGGTCTCGCTTTGGGACGGCTTGCTTCGATTGTAGAACAGGTAAAGATAAATGCCAGATGCTCCAAATTTTAAAATAAATGAATAACTCTATGGCATGAAAGTCGCTCATAAAATGTGTAATCCTCTATGTGAGTATTTGATGTTAAATGTGATGAACTTAAACTGCTTAAAGTTTTAAAGGAGTCATTTGTGCTATGAAAACTGCTACTTCTAAAACTCAAAAGTTCTAAAACTGTTACAGTGGATATAAAAAGCCAACACGCCTCTGCTAATTTGCAGGATTTTGAGATGTAAAAAATGTAACCAATCTAAATCATGTCAGATCTTTTTCCATAATTAATGTGATAAATGCAATCAACCAAATTCAAGTGAACAACAAGAATAAACTTTTTCGGAGTGAAAAAGAAAAGACTTGGAAAAACCTGGTTGCAAAAGTGTGCACACCATTTTATAATGGGGCATGTGACTCTTTTTGGAATTGACCAATTACATTCAAACACTTACTCAAAAGTAATTTTAGTCCTAAAGTAATCTATTAAGTGATTCATATAAATTTCTGTTTCTGTAGGATGTTCTTGGCAACTTCTTGTTTGCATCTTACTGCTTATGCCATGGTCTGCAAATAGCTTACAAATGATGTGCAGAATCTCATTGTGAAGATATAACAATCGGGAGAGGGGTGAAAAATAATTTTTTAAACATTAGATTTGCCATGGAACACCATGATGGACATCATCAAGAAGTGGAGAAAATGGGGCATCACAATGACATTCCAAAGAACCCATCAAAAATAAAAAAAATAAAAACAAGAAGAAACTTATCAGGGAGGCTGTTGAGACCTACAGCAACATTAAATGAGCTTTAAGAATATATGGCTAGGACTGGTTTCTCACTGCATGTGACAAAAATTTCCCATAATCTTCACTTGGCTATGGGGTAGGATGGCAAAACAGAAGCAATTACTCACAATTTTCCTTAAACATATATAAAATCACTCAAAACTATGGGAAATTGTTTTATGGTCTGATGAGACCAATATAGATTTTTTGGCCATAATTTTAAAAGGAACGTTTGGTGCAAAAACAAGATCATGCTCATAACCCAAACAACACCATACCCATGGTGCAGCATGGTGGTGGAAGCATCATGCTATGGAGCTGCTTCTCTTCAGCTGGCACTGGGGCACTAGTCAAGATATCATGGATAGTGCCAAATACCAGAAAATTTTGGCACAAAACCTGCAGGCCTCCATTAGAAAGCTGAAGTGGACTATAAAGACAAATCTTAGTCAACAAAGGAATGGCTTCAAAAGAAGATCAACATTTTGGAACAGCCCATTCAGAGCACAGATCAAAATCCAATTGAAAATCTGTGGAATGACTTGAAGAGGGCTGTGCACATGAGACCCCCTCCCAATTTGATTGATCTTGAAGGAAGGGTGGGAAAAAACTGACAAATCAAGATGTGCTAAATTGATAGACTCTTTAAAAGCAAAAGGTGCTTCAACCAAGTATTAGTTTAGGGGTGTGCACACTTATGCAACCAGGCTTTTTTAAGTGTTTTATTTTTTACTTAAAATACATTTGTGCAGCGCATTTCAGCATAGATTATTTCGGAACCTGTGACAATGTAATAAACGAGAATGTTATAGAAGGATAAGGAAGTTAACCTATATTTGACACCGCAGCTGTTTGACCCTTTAAAGGAATATTGCTGGTTCAATAAAAGTTGAGCTCAATCAACAGCATTTGTGGCATAAAATTGATTACCACAAAAAATTATTTTGACTTGCCCCTCCATTTCTTTAAAAAAAGTAAAAATCTGGGTTACAATGGAACTGATTGGGGTCAATGTAAATAAATAAAAACTTTAAAATTGTAATTTGTTTTAAATGTTTAGCCACAATTATACATAAACATTATGCATGTTAACATGCTTTAGTGTTAACATGCAAGTGCTTTCGATTGAGCTTAACTTGTATTGAACCTGGAAAATATGTATTTTTTTATTTTATTATTTTAACTGTGTGCGTGTGTTCAATAACTGACATTATAAGTGAACCTCTGGAAAAATAAAAAAAAAGAAATGATAAAAACAAGTATGATATGAATCCTTTAAATGCTATTAATAAAAAAAATACTAGTCCACTATATGGATATAGTCAGTTAGGATCACTATTTTAAGAATGTGAAATGTAAGAATAATAGTAGAGAGAATAAATTATTTCAGCTTTTATTTCTTTCATCATATTCTCAGTGGGTCAGAAGTTTACATACACTTTATTAGTATTTGGTAGCATTGCCTTTAAATTGTTTAACTTGGGTCAAACATTTTGGGTAGCCTTCCACGAGCTTCTCACAATAAGTTGCTGGAATTTTGGCCCACTCCTCCAGACAGAACTGGTGTAACTGAGTCAGGTTTGAAGGCCTCCTTGCTCACACATGCTTTTTCAGTTCTGCCCACAAATATTCTATCAGATTGAGGGCAGGGCTTTGTGATGACCACTCCAATACCTTAACTTTGTTCCTTAAGCCATTTTGCCACAACTTTGGAGATATGCCCATTTGGAAGTCATTGTCTATTTGGAAGACCCGTTTGCTACCGAGCTTTAACTTCCTGGCTGATGTCTTGAGATGTTGCTTCAATATATCCACATAATTTTCCTTCGTCATGATGCCATCTATTTTGTGAAGTGCACCAGTCCCTCCTGCTGCAAAGCACCCCCACAACATGATGCTGCCACCCCCATGCTTCACGGTTGGGATGGTGTTCTTGGCTTGCAAGCCTCACCCCTTTTTCCTCCAAACATAATTTTTATGTTTCATTAGACCAGAGGTAATTTCTCCATAAAATGAGATCTTTGTCCCCATGTTCACTTACTAACTTTTTTATGGCAGTTTTGGAGCAGTGACTTCTTCCTTGCTGAGCAGCCTTTCAGGTTATGTCGATATAGGACTCGATTTACTGTAGATATAGATACTTGTCTACCTGTTTCCTCCAGCATCTTTACAAGGTCCTTTGCTGTTGTTTTGGGTTTTGATTTGCTCTTTTCGCACCAAACTATGTTCATCCCTTGGAGACAGAATGCAACTCCTTCCTGAGCGGTATGATGGCTGCATAGTCCCATGGTGTTTATACTTGCGTACTATTGTTTGTAAAGATGAGCGTAGTACCTTCAAGCATTTGGAAATTGCTCCCAAGGATGAACCAGACTTGTGGAGGTCCAAATTTTCTTTTGATTTTCCCATTATTTAAAGCAAAGAGACACTGAGTTTGAAGGTAATCCTTAAAATAAATCCACAAGTACACCTCCAATTCAGTACACCTCCTATCAGAAGCTAATTGTCTAAAGGCTTGACATAATTTTCTGGAACTTTCCAAGCTGCTTAAAGGCACAGTTAACTTAGTGTATGTAAACTTCTGACCCACTGAAATTGTGATATAGTCAATTAAATGTGAAACAATCAGTCTGTAAACAATTGTTGGAAAAAGTAGATGTCCTATATGGCATATAATTGGTTTGCTAATATTCAATCTGGAGTGGTTAAAATATGAGTTTTAATGACTTCAACCTAAGTATATGTAAACTTCTGACTTCAACTGTGTGTGTGTGTGTGTGTGTGTGTGTGTGTGTGTGTGTGTGTGTGTGTGTGTGTGTGTGTGTGTGTGTGTTTTTATATATATATATACATACAGTGGGTACTGAAAGTATTCAGACCCCCTTAAATTTTTCACTCTTTGTTATATTGCAGCCATTTGCTAAAATCATTTAAGTTTCCTCATTATTGTACACACAGCACCCCATATTGACAGAAAAACACAGAATTGTTGACATTTTTGCACATTTATTAAAAAAGAAAAACTGAAATATATATATTATACATACATACACATGTAATTATTGGCATATTGTGGCTTGTATTTATCAATTTTAATTGTTGAAGGTGGCGATGCTTCAGAATCAGGGCAGAGAAATGATGATTGTAACCAGTGGCGCTGTGGCATTTGGAAAACAGAGACTGAGGCACGAAATTCTCCTCTCACAGAGTGTCAGACAAGCCCTGCATTCAGGCCAGAATCAGCTCAAAGACATGGTGAGGGTACTGTATATAACTTTATGCATTTTTTTGCATTAATGTGTTCCATGCTGTCCTTATGTGCCGGATACAGTAACTGCATTGATTGATACAGGATAAATTGTACTGAAGTCAAAGTGATTATAAATGTATTTTCTATATCAGTCACTACCGGTTCTGGAGGCAAGAGCGTGTGCTGCTGCCGGACAGAGTGGGCTCATGGCACTTTATGAAGCTATGTTCACTCAATACAGCACCTGTACAGCACAGGTACATACACACACTTGCACATGCATGACAAAGCTAGAAAATATACTTGTTAGGGTTTTCTCCATCATGAAAAACAACAGCAATATCAGGGGATTTTAAAATTGTAATTTCCAGGTCTGAAAAGTCATAGAAAGTAAAATTGAGAAAACTGATGGAAATGTTTAAAAGGATTATGCTTTTTAAGCTTTGCTCCGCTTTAAAATATTTATTTGACTGAGTATTTTTCTGTGTGAGTGCTTGCGTAGAATAAAACCTCTGCAAAACGCAAGCTAGCGCCAACAGTCTTTCTACAATATGTGTGTGATTTTTTTTTTCAAAGTAACAATAATTTTTTGTATTACAGCTTAATATAAAGTTAACTATAATAATGCAATTTGTAGGTTGATTTCACCTTAAAGTGTAACACTCTGGATCTCTGGTGCTATTGTGACACTGCAACATTGGCTCGGCCATTGGTGCAAATTTGTGGTGCGACTAAGTTTTTGCAACCAATGGAAGATGGATTTTTCTGGAATCTGTTTGAAAATAGTCTTGTTTTTTTTGTCTTTTTGGTAATCCTGTATGGTGATGCTAGTGGTGCAGAAATTGCAAACTGGAATGTTCTTATTGAAATATTTGCACACGAATGTATCGTTATCTACTAATTCAAAAGATTGGTTCCTGGCATACAAATGGAAATCCATCCAGCAATCTCTATTAAATGATTTCTTAATTCAACCCTTATCAGGAATAAAAAAAGTAATGGAAATTCACAGATCAAAAAGTGTCATTCATTCTGTAATGGATATTTTTGCTGCTTCAGATCCTGGTGACGAATTTAGACTTCCAAGACGACCAGAAAAGACGGAACTTGAACAGCACTCTGCACGAGCTACTGCGTATGAACATCGTGCCAATCATCAACACCAATGACGCTGTGGTGCCTCCCCCAGAACCCAACAGTGACCTGCAGGGGGTAAATGTGGGTACAGAGCACAACGGGGCAGGGAGAGAGTCTGCTAAACAGCCTTACCACACCCACCCTGTCTCTGTTGGCATGCTGGGAGGGGATTTTACAGATGCATGCTGGGAGTCAGAACAATGTTGAGGCTTGATCTTTGGCTTCTGCACTGTTGCAGCCTGAGGGTGTTTTCTGTTCCTGTAGAAACTGTGGTAGAACTAACATTACTTCATTGGGAGTGCAGCTCCGTTGCTAACACTCTGGGCTGGTCTACGCTTGCTCTATTATGCACTGGCTGGGGTTTCACATGTGGTTTCTTGAGGAATGTTACCATTTCATAGAGCAGATACTTTCCTTGTTCATCATTTTCAATTTAATATCACAGTTTAAAGAAAAATTGGCATAATACTAATTCATGGCTGTGTGTTTAAATGACAATGGGTCTCATTCACTAATAATTATTAAATTTTTTTTTTTACTTATCTGTGCAGAAACAGTTCTCACTGCAATTTTCTGTCATATTTAGAACATAATGTGAATGCACACATAAATTGTTCTTACAATCCTTTGATTAATCGGAATTATTTGAAATGAGGTAGTGCTCAGACCTCTCATTAGCCAGCTGTACATTCTCCTATACAGGTTGCATTTTTATGCAGAACCCATCCCAGCTCGAGCAATAACACATCCTTTTTTTTTTTTAAGTTTGACTTATCGTAGGGTCACTGGACCTTATTCACAGCAGTGTCATCTTTGAGTTTTGACCGTAATGACAACAAGACTGTGAGGGATAGACGTGCTGTCTCTTCAATAAGCTGGACTGCAGTTTAAAGTGTTTTTTTGATTGTTCTGCAGACAAAACATTTTGTTGACAAAAAACTCCTGACAACATGAGAAAATCTGAGCTTTTTACAGCATTAAATGGTACGTGTCATTGAAGAGATGGTAAGTCTATTCTTCATAGCCTCATTGTCATTCCCAATAAAATCAAAGATAGCATTCACACCGTTAATAAGGACTATAGTCATCTTTACACTGCAAAAAGTTCACAGAAGCTGCATCTAAAGTGGCATATATACCAAGAAAAGCTGTTTAATGTTGCACAGTGGTGGCATTAATTAATTTACACAGCACTTACAATTGCATAATGTTTTGAAATTACTGTTTTAAATATAAAATTATGAATATTTAACTATGAAATGAACACGAGGATGCCACAATGAGGATGAACAAATTAAATGATACTTTTCAATATGAAGTCATCCATTCTTATATACATGCTGTATCATTATATCAACAAAGTTTAAGGCTGCCCTGAAGCTGCATTTAATTTACACCAAACCAGTGCAGCATCAGAACTGCCTTTGATGCTGGGGGCTGAGCAGGCATAATTTGTCTTGCTTTTATGCAGCATTGCTTCTTTATACAGACTTTTAAGCAGGCTCAGAACAGCCTTAACTCACCTGTGTAAAGACTCCTTTAGTTATTAAATGTCTCATTTAAATAATACATAATAATAGGAACTATTTCCAACTAATGCCTCCTACACACTGCACGACTTTCAAAGATGTCGGATCGTGGTACCGTTCATATTACACAACTGTCGTAGGAAGTCGTAGCGTTTTCAAATTACATGACGATCGGCGACAGGGGTGAACACATTACAAAACATTTCACTATTGACAAATCCCCGACTACTCTGCCTGGACTCTTTAATTACGTTTCACTACAGATTACACGCGAGAAGTGATACGAAAACAAATGCGTGATCACATGTTATGCATTTCAGAATATGATGTGTATGTTTTTAATCAACTAAAGGCACAATTGAAAAATCTACCTATTTGCTTACCTGACTGTCAAAGAGAATTGGCAATTTCTCTCCAACTCTTCTCTTTCTCCACCCGGTTGTGGTACAGTTCAGAGGAAACATCAAATAGGCACTGATGATCCTTCCAATGTTCCACAAATTGTTCCTCCATGTCTGTGGTCCAATGAGACTCTTGATACCACAGCCATGCTAGTTGATGTTCTGTTGCAGGTACATCAGAACTTCCCATGACTCTCTTGCTCTCTCTTTGGCTGTAGGTTAACGCTGCAGTTGTATTCAGTCAAAACATATTTCACATTGCACGATTTGGAATCGCAGATGGGTCCAGATATTTAACATTCTAGATGTCTCGCTGACATCGGCGACACGTTGGTGCTTCTCTCAGATCGTGTCTTTGATAGCATTGCAATCGTCGGTCATGGGAGCGAGCTCCGATTTGCCTACGATTTCAGGCTTTAGTCGGTGATCTCCACAAAACTGTCGTCGAGCGAAAATCAGGCTTAAAATCGTGTAGTGCAAACTCAGCATAACATATTCCATTTGTCCAAGGCCACCAGAAGTCTGTACTTGTGGTTTAAGTTTGTTCTAAATTGAGAAAAATTGCAAACTTATAGATGAATCATAATTTCTGAGTGAAAACACTTTTTAAGGTCAAATTTATGTGCATGCACAGTTGGTAAATGAGACCCAATGAGTCACATCCACTGTACAGGTCTTTTAAAACTGTTTTTATAAACATATATTTCTTATGTTTATACTCTAGGTTATCAGTATCAAGGATAACGATAGTCTTGCAGCGCGACTTGCCGTAGAGATGAGGGCAGATCTTCTAATCGCTCTCTCTGATGTAGAAGGTGAGATTACAGCTTTTACTCAAAATATGAAAGCAAAATGGTATAATGGAACTGCTGTCACAAAACCATGAACTCAGCCACTCTGAGGCCTATTTTGTTAATATGCAGGGCTTTACGACAGCCCACCAGGATCCGATGACGCCAAGCTCCTTGACACGTTTTACCCTGGGGACCAGCAGTCAATAACCTATGGCACAAAGTCCAGGGTTGGCATTGGAGGAATGGAAGCGAAGGTGTGATTCAATATTCATGTGATTAATGCAGCATTTTTATATTCATATTTATTATTTGATTGAATCACTAAACATGGCAGTCTGTGCTATGACTAACTCTTAGGTGAAAGCTGCTCTCTGGGCTCTCCAGGGTGGGACTTCTGTTGTCATAGCAAATGGTACACACCCCAAAGTCACAGGTCATGTGATCACTGACATTGTTGAAGGCAAGAAAGTTGGAACCTTCTTCTCAGAGGTCAAGCCAGCTGGTAAGCTGTCACATGTTCTACAGGACAATTTTTCTTTAGTGGTTCCTTTTGTTTTTGTCTGTAAGATGACCTCAGAGTGATGCCACTTTTCTTCTATCGCAGGCCCCACAGTCGAGCAGCAGACAGAAATGGCTCGTACTGCTGGCAGGACTCTAGCTTCCCTTGACTCAGAGCAGGTTAGGTCTAACCATGTTAACTAACTGCCTGTAATATGTCCCTTTTTCCCACAAGTTGTTGCTGTGGCTTTATTGTATGACCAACGTCCTGATTAGGAAATCTCTGGGATATTTTCAACGTAATCTCTTAAGACAACATCTGTGGCATGCTGTTGATTACTAGAGACTCCTAAACCAAAATTTTTTTTTGTTAATTAGTAAGTGTAAATTGTTTAAGTACTCGCAGAACAGCCATTTTCAGCTGGTTCTTGAATGTTGAGATGGTTTCAGCAGATCATGTGGAGGTTGAAAGCGCATTCCAAAATAGAGGAACAGAGAAAGTGAATGATCGTGAAACAGAGTTTGTGCTTCTATGTGACCGCTGAGACAGAGTTGAGATGTAGTCCTCTATCTCAAGAGCATTATAGTAGCTCAGTCTAGAGATGACCAGAGCTTGGACCAGGAGCTGTGTAGCATAGTCAGACAGGAAAGGTCTGATTTTTTTGTTATGTTGTAAGCATGAACCTGCAAGACTGGGTGGTTGATGAGATGTGGGCAGTGAAGTTAAAATGGTCATTGCCATTATTCCCAGGTTCTGAGCTGTCCTAGTTGGAAATATGTAGTTGAACCAAGGTAAATATTGTGGTTGTGGTCAACAGACCACATACTAGTTAAAACCATCATCATAAAATCATGAACATACACTAATTTGTGTTAACTTGGCCAGCTACCTAGAAACTACTGTTACCTTGGCATTGGCGAATTGACAATTGTGTGACGCCACATACTAAAAACATACCAACAGAACGGTTTGTTATCATATCATGCTGAACTGCAGTTAATTGGAAATGCGACTTAACCATTCCTCACTGTTCTCCGAATTGTTTGCCACTTTAAAAAAAGCACATAAAAAAATACTCTCTTTTGAGGCTGGTGGCAGATGTTAATTTCACACCCTGATACTGTTACATGCTTCCAGAAGAAGTTTGGCATTAACTGTGTCTGTGGTGATCGACAGCATGACATAGACATTAAGTCGAAAATAAGTTTAATTTCCTTGAGACTAACTCTTAGTCTTGCATAATGCGGAGGCACTATGTATTATTGATCTGTTTGCCCACAGAGGAGTGACATCATCTGTGCATTGGCTGACCTCCTCACCGAGAGAAAAGATGAAATTTTAACAGCCAATAAAAAGGACCTGGAGCTTTCTGTCAGCACAGGTAACATTAAGTCATTTCTTGTCAGGCACACAATTTCATGTACAACGTACCCCCATTGAATTGGTATAGAGTTATCCCAAAGAGGATTTTTGGTTTCATTTTGGTTCTCATCTGGTAATGTTACAGGTCGCCTGTCTCCAGCCATGCTGAAGCGACTCAGCTTGTCATCATCTAAGCTGAACAGTCTGTCCATTGGTCTGCGTCAGATCGCAGTGTCCTCTCAAGACAGCGTGGGCAGGGTTCTGCGCAGGACTCGTGTGGCAAACAATCTGGAGTTGGAACAGATCACTGTGCCTATAGGAGTACTGCTGGTCATTTTCGAGTCACGGCCAGACTGCCTGCCCCAGGTCAGTCACACAAAAACACGTGCTCAATGTATTAATGACATCAAGAGAATGTGAATTTAGATGATTTCAATGTTGATCATTAGCATAGTTTCTTAGTTATCTATATTTAATAGCTTTCATGTTTGCAAGCATGGGGTGGTTGGACTAGTGGTTACTGATCTGGGCTAACATTTGTTTGTTTGTCTGAGCAGGTTTCTGCTTTAGCCATTGCCAGTGGAAATGCTCTTTTGCTGAAAGGTGGCAAAGAGGCCGCAAACACAAATCACATCCTGCATGAGCTCGCCCAGGAGGCCCTGTCCATCCATGGAGTGAAAGACGCCATCCAGCTGGTACATGAAACACTCGTATACCCATAGATTTGACCTTATGTCTAATTAGTGTCAGTGTTTAGCTCCACACTGACACTAATTACACATGTAGTATTTACATGCATATCTAACATGTAAATGATATAACGTGTTGCAGGTGAGCACACGTGAAGAGGTGGAGGATCTGTGTCATCTTGAGAAGATGATAGATCTGATCATTCCCCGTGGATCCTCTCAGCTGGTTAGAGATATTCAGCGTGCCGCTAAAGGCATCCCTGTTCTTGGCCACAGTGAGGGCATCTGCCATGTCTATGTGGACCATGAGGCCAGCATTGACAAAGCCATCAATATCAGTAAGATGGACTGCTTATGAATAAGCCTTTATTTGAATTGTAGAGAACCTTTCTTTATTAACTCAACCTCATGTCTTTCCAGACCCATGTGATTTTATTTCTTCTGCAGAACACAAGAGCATTTTGAATGGGTGTCCATTTGAGACATTTTTGGGTCTTTTTTCTTTTTTTTTTTTTTTTTTTAAGCTTTAAAGTGAGTCACTATCAACTGCCGTTGCATGGAAATCAGCAGAAGGAACAACCTATAAAAGGCTCTCTTTGTGTTCCGCAGGAAGGAAGTCATATGTGTCTGGACCATTCCTTTAACACCGGGGTTCCCAAACGTTTTTTTTTCAGCTGAAACCCTTTGACCTAAATTATTTTCTTGAAGTAGCTACCCCTGAGATTTTAAGTAATGTTAACCTTTCAAAATAGAAATAATTGTACTTCTTTTTACTTAATGTTTTTTATTGTTATATTTATTTTCATATAATATGTATACAGTACATGTTTCATTTAATTCACCAATGTCATTTCTATCCCAATCAAAAATTGCACTACATATAATCATTATCCTTCACATTTTTAAAAATTTGTAAATTTGTTTTTTTAAATGGTCTATTTTAGTCTGTCATATCCCATTTAATTTCCCTGATTATTTTATAAACATATCATTCCATTTTTGTATGTACATTTGATAGCCATATTTAAATTTTCAAGCATTCAAAGTTACTTTTCATAAAAGTAACAAAGCCAGGGCTGTTGCAACCATTATAAAAAATATAATCTATTCCCATCACCCTTACTTCAGGAAATATTTTTAGGAAATTAAACATTATATTGATATTTTTGGGAAATTTATACATTCTATTTTAAGGGTTTTGGTAGCTGTGCAAGGAAATAGTTGTTTAAAATGGTTAAATGGCAAATTGACACGCTTGTTTTCAGTTGTACTCTTTCTTGTTTTTTTATGTCAAATGAAAGCCTTTTCATTTTATACAGTGAGGAAAATAAGTATTTGAACACCCTGCTATTTTGCAAGTTCTCCCACTTGGAAATCATGGAGGGGTCTGAAATTGTCATCGTAGGTGCATGTCCACTGTGAGAAACATAATCTAAAAAAAAAAATCCAGAAATCACAATGTATGATTTTTTAACTATTTATTTGTATGATACAGCTGCAAATAAGTATTTGAACACCTGTCTATCAGCTAGAATTCTGACCCTCAAAGACCTGTTAGTCTGCCTTTAAAATGTCCACCTCCACTCCATTTATTATCCTAAATTAGATGCACCTGTTTGAGGTCGTTAGCTGCATAAAGACACCTGTCAACCCCATACAATCAGTAAGAATCCAACTACTAACATGGCCAAGACCAAAGAGCTGTCCAAGGACACTAGAGACAAAATTGTACACCTCCACAAGGCTGGAAAGGGCTACGGGGAAATTGCCAAGCAGCTTGGTGAAAAAAGGTCCACTGTTGGAGCAATCATTAGAAAATGGAAGAAGCTAAACATGACTGTCAATCTCCCTCGGACTGGGGCTCCATGCAAGATCTCACCTCGTGGGGTCTCAATGATCCTAAGAAAGGTGAGAAATCAGCCCAGAACTACACGGGAGGAGCTGGTCAATGAACTGAAAAGAGCTGGGACCACCGTTCCAAGGTTACTGTTGGTAATACACTAAGACGTCATGGTTTGAAATCATGCATGGCATGGAAGGTTCCCCAGCTTAAACCAGCACATGTCAAGGCCCGTCTTAAGTTTGCCAATGACCATTTGGATGATCCAGAGGAGTCATGGGAGAAAGTCATGTGGTCAGATGAGACCAAAATATAACTTTTTGGTCATAATTCCACTAACCGTGTTTGGAGGAAGAAGAATGATGAGTACCATCCCAAGAACACCATCCCTACTGTGAAGCATGGGGGTGGTAGCATCATGCTTTGGGGGTGTTTTTCTGCACATGGGACAGGGCTGACTGCACTGTATTAAGGAGAGGATGACCGGGGCCATGTATTGCGAGATTTTGGGGAACAACCTCCTTCCCTCAGTTAGAGCATTGAAGATGGGTCGAGGCTGGGTCTTCCAACATGACAATGACCCAAAGCACACAGCCAGGATAACCAAGGAGTGGCTCTGTAAGAAGCATATCAAGGTTCTGGCGTGGCCTAGCCAGTCTCCAGACCTAAACCCAATAGAGAATCTTTGGAGGGAGCTCAAACTCCGTGTTTCTCAGTGACAGCCCAGAAACCTGACTGATCTAGAGAAGATCTGTGTGGAGGAGTGGGCCAAAATCCCTCCTGCAGTGTGTGCAAACCTGGTGAAAAACTACAGGAAACGTTTGACCTCTGTAATTGCAAACAAAGGCTACTGTACCAAATATTAACATTGATTTTCTCAGGTGTTCAAATACTTATTTGCTGCTGTCTCATACAAATAAATAGTTAAAAAATCATACATTGTGATTTCTGGATTTTTTTTTTTTAGATTATGTCTCTCACAGTGGACATGCACCTACGATGACAATTTCAGACCCCTCCATGATTTCTAAGTGGGAGAACTTGCAAAATAGCAGGGTGTTCAAATACTTATTTTCCTCACTGTATATAATGGCATTTTGAATTACCATCAAAGTTTTTTTTTTAATTCAGTAAATGATGGAAATATTTCTGTGTGCAACCTCTTCACTCTCTCACAAACCCCTGTTTGGGAAACCCTCTGCTTATCTCTTTAGTCCGAGACTCCAAGTGCGACTACCCTGCAGCCTGTAATGCCATGGAAACCCTGTTGGTGCATCGAGATCTTCTCAGAACCCCTCTGTTTGACCAGATCATTGACATGCTGAGAACAGAACATGTAAGACAACAGCATATACACAGTATACCATTCATACTTAAGTAGCTACATATGCTCAGAACTGTAATGAAATCTGTCTTTTGTCTAGAAATTTTTTTTTTTTCATGCCGTAAATAGAAAAAAAGTAAACAAATTATACTCTAAATACGATTCCTCATGATTATTGGTGACTTGACTACCACAGGTAAAGATCCATGCTGGCCCCAAGTTTGCATCCTACCTGACCTTCAGTCCATCAGAGGTGAAGTCTTTGCGTACCGAGTATGGGGATCTGGAGTGCTGTATAGAGGTGGTGGACAGTATGCATGAAGCAGTGGATCACATCCATAAATACGGCAGCTCCCACACTGATGTTATTGTCACTGAGAATGGTAATGCTGAACATACAGTTTCCCTGCAGTGAAGGAAGATATATCTGTACACATACTTAAACAGTTTGTCGAAATTGTTTAGATTTATGATTCGTTTAAAGGGGGGATCGTTTAACATGTAAGAGGTCAATGTACTATAAAAACTCTAAACTTCCTCACTGCAAAAATAACATTTGTTGAAACCAACTGGCAACAACAACTTGTATTCTAATTCCTCCACATTGTGATGTCACACTATGGTAGACATTTGCATCTGACCACCTCTACAATAACACATCAGCACTTGCTTTACATTAAAACTTAGCCCACCCAGTAGTGCTAAGCATTGAGATGGCAAGGAGAGGGCAGGGCAGTCCAGTACAGAGATGTTTTACAAATAAATGACTTGTTTGCACCAAAAAAGTACTAATATTGTAAGTTAACCAAAAAAGAACATATTAAAATCATTTTTAAAAAATGCATGTAATGATCCCTTTAAGTTTGTTGATTTTGAGGGCCCTGTTTCAAGTGCTACAGTGCCATCTAGTGACAAGATTGTTATTGCATCCAAACTTGAAACCTTACATGCATGTAATGTAATTCACATTGCATTAACCATTTTTCTTTCATCTTTGTTTAATAATCTGTTTAGAGGAGACAGCAGAGCAGTTCCTGCAGCAGTTGGACAGTGCCTGCGTGTTCTGGAATGCCAGCTCACGCTTTGCAGATGGATATCGTTTCGGTCTTGGTAGAGAGCCCTTATTAAATTTGTTTTAATTATTATTATTTCACCAAAAACTAATAATTCACCCAAAAATTTAAATTATATCATAATTTGCTCACCCTCATGTTGTAGACTTTCTTCTGTGGAACACAAAGTAGACTTTGAAGAATGTCTTGGCCACTATATACTAATATATAATGACAGCAAAAAAGGAATGGGGGCAGTCAAGCTCCAAAATGACAAAAAAGCACCATAAAAGTATAATTAAAGGGGAACAAATGACTTGTGTACTATAATACCAGTCCTCTAATGCCATACAATAACTTTGTGTGAGGAAAAGACTATTTTCTATTTTGGGTGCACTTCAATATTTTCTTTTAATCGTTAAAACATTTCCCTTTTAATCCTATAATGATCATTTGGTGTATTGCAGGTGCGGAGGTTGGCATCAGCACAGCCCGTATTCATGCCCGTGGACCTGTGGGGCTGGAGGGGCTTCTCACTACCAAGTGGGTCTTGCGGGGTGAGGGTCACACGGCTGCAGACTTCTCTGAACAGGGCAGCTTGAAGTTCCTTCATGAGAATCTCCCGGTTGCACAGCCTCTGCCTGGACGCAGAAACACCAGCTAGAGTCTTTTAATAAAAGCCTCTACAGGCAAGAATACTCTTATGACTCCACTGCACTTAAAATGGAGAACCAAACAAATATCATTTAAGTGAAAGCACACCCACTTAAAACAGCATTTTTAAAGGGACCCATCAGACAGTTTGTTTGGAGTAAGTATAATAGACATGAAACCTTAAATGGACAGAGCAATTTAGTGCACCCAATTACATAAGAGCCTTGAATAGCAAACCTGTAAATCCATAAAACCTATAAATGGGACTGTCAGAAGGGCTGAACAGTTTTTGACCTGCCTCAAATCTGATCGAATTTGTCTTGTTCTCTGAACAAAGCAGCACACTCCCACATGCTTGTTAAAAATGTTGTGCCACAAAGACAGAAGGGGAACCCTTCATTGATTGACCTGTTTAAAAAATCTTGTTTCTTTTTTTATTTCAGGGATGAATTGTGCATTGCATTATGTTTCTCTGGGTAGTGAAATATAAAGCCAATTTCATGGCAAATCTAAAGACAATCCCACTAATAAGTTTCTGACTCCTGTGAATTTGAGTTGACAAAATGAGGTAGACTAATCGGCCCTTACGATGCTGATGGTATATTTTTGTGATACTGTATTTAAGATGTGAAATTCCATCGGGACATTCAGAAGAAAATTTCCCAGACACAGGCTGTATAAATCAGAGCATCAAAGCATTAAAAATAATGTTTTTTTGTTTTTTTTTGGTTGTTGTTTTTGTGCACCGCATATTGCATACAGTACATACCTGTATAGCTATAACAATAAATAAATAATTTCTCTTTTTGCAAAGTTCTGGTCATAAACAATATTACATAAATCAATTTTTGTTGTATTTTCCAAATGCATTGTCTGTATCGTATGCTTTTATTTTAAAAAACAACAACAATGAAACAACATAATAGCATTTTTTATTTTTTTTCCTACTTTTTAATCACAAGGAATGGGCAGTACTGTAAAGAATTTCCTGTCATCTGTGTAAAATGCACCTGGGACAGACAGCCTTTGTCCTGAACTGCTGAAAAAGGGCTTGTTATCTTTGCATAAAAGCACTGTTAACATTTTTCAAAATTTAAATTAAGCTGTTCACCTATTTTGTATGTAGAATATATTTCTTTTTTGTATTTCTAAGAATCCTTGTTACATTTGTCACTTTCAACAAAGACCTGAAAGTTGAATTTGCACGTGAAAGTTGTTTTGGAGAATAATTAAGGCAGCCAATCAGAATGTGAGGAAACTGAGGAGTATTGGAGCCATTTTTAACTTTTTTAATCTGTCTTCAGTGCATTCCAGTGTGGGAAACATCAAGAGGTCTCTCTGTGGGGAGTAAGACATGCCAACCACTAAGTGGGACATGGAAGAGTAAAAACAATACCACAGAGGATTAATTAGGTAGCTATTAGGAAAAAGGAGACTATGGGAAGACTGAGGTTTGACATAAAAGTGCCACTGCATTTTGACTGGAGAATCCTTTTCATTTCCCAAAATGTGCTGTTTATGCTCAATAAGACTTAATAAAAAATAAAAAAATGAAATTCTCATTCAGTTGTTACTGTGTCTACGATTAATGATCTATGTCATGTAGTTGCAGTTACATTTACTTGCAGAATAAATAAATATACATTTATATATTGTTTTTTGTCAGAACACATTTTGACATATAGTCTATTGCACAAGATAAAATAATTACTCAATGTAAACCGACTCATCCTGTTCGAAGGTTAACATGCCCTTGGTCAAAGTCTTTTTTAGCGAGTCAGTCCAATGGCGGTCATATTTGGAAGGCTTTCAGGCAGCTATTTTTCTATGTAAACGAGTGGCAATTAGAGCTCCTATCTACATGAATAGGGAAAAACTGAAATCTCCAAAACGGATGGTCAAGATTATGATCAAAGAACATATTTCAAATCAGCAATCAAATTTGACAACACTGGTATCATAAATTATGTTTCTTTACCTGAGATTACACAACAACAACAAACTAGGGCTGTCAAACAATTAAACATTTTATCGAATTAATTATTTGGTGTCCCGATTAAATAATCACGATTAATAGCATTTAATCGCATATACAAATATATCTCGTATACAAATATTTTCTGAGAAAGCCCCTCATATAACAATAATGCAATATATAATGATTATATTTATATTAATATATAATTATACATAGTTAGATTTAAATATAAAAAAAATATATATATGTATAATCAAAAATATTCAGATAATTAAAATGCATTACATTCTTGTGGCAGAAGTACGGAGCCCCTGAAGTGACTTATGCAAAAAAAAAAAAAAAACATCACAGAGACTTTCGTATGCGCACGAGAAACTTTCTGGTGCGCACGCGTTACAGTTTCCGGTGTGTGTATAGCTCTTTTCCGATTGCGTCATTGCCATCATACATTTACTCAGATACTGAGAGCATGGATGCGCATGAATTTAGAGATATATTTTAAACTTGGCCTTCAATACAAAGAGTCTCAGTCACCATTCAAATTCACTGCATCAATATTCTTTACAATGAATGTGAATGGTGACTGAGACTCTCAGTCCATAACATTCTGCCTTTCATATCCTTTTGTGGCCTATTCATGTGATTTAGGAACAACGTGAGGGTGAGTAAATTGCAGAATTTCATTAATAGTTTATGACTGTTGAAGTAACAAACAAGGGGCATTGCTCACAGTTCAATTTAAACTTTGAAATAACTGTAACAAATGTGAACACTTTCACAAAACTATTATATAAGTATGAATATATACATTTTATATCTGGATCTCAGATAAAAGAAACATGCTAAGCACAGGTTATAATGAGGTTAATATCTCATTCCTTAAATGCAAGTACGAGTCTATTGTTTGATTAGTGACCTTTGGAAGATCAAAGCATGTCTCAACCATGACAGTATTACAAATGTCATAGACAGTAATGTCTTTGTATTGAAGGCCAAGTTTAAAATATATCTCTATAAATTCATGCACATCCATGCTCTCAGTATCTTTGAGTAAATGAATGATGGCAATGACGCAATCGGAAAAGAGCTATACACACACCGGAAACTGCGAACGGTTATCATAAATTAAATTACAACATAAAACTGGATACTTTGAACATGAAGAACAAATAGAGAGAAGTGCCCTGGATGAAGATGTCTCGCATTTGGAAGATATACCTAAAATCCATTGATACAAACTTTTTGGAAATGTACTTTTTGGAACCATGTAAATATCATGCTACATGAATATGTTATTCAGTAAACAGAACCATACATACTTTGAAGCCCTAATTACATTTATGTTATACTAGTTCTCCAGGAAATGTAAAAATGTGCTTTGCCCATTGTTTTGACCTCTCATCTTTCCATACGTAATTAAGTGGAGCTACTTTCGGATGTAGTTTTATTTGGTTTTATTTTGTTCTGTGGAAATTATGACTGCTGTATGTTTAATTTTGTATCCCCATCAACCTGGTATGGAAACTTGATATGATGTATCATGTCAAGGCCAAACTTAAGTGCTTGGGGCACATGGGTATGAAAATGAAAAGAACCGGTCTCATGTCAAACCCTCGGACTTTCACAGCAAAGTCAGTACAGCTTTAATTGAACATTACTTGGGGCCAAAACTCACATTTCTGTTTTCTCCTTGATCTTTAGAGACTCAAACACGTTCCCGGCAGAGCTTAATTTTTTCAAATCAATAATTAATCGTAAAAGTTATTTATTCATTTGTATCTTTGCCAGTTACGGAGTTCTAATTAACAATTTCAATAATTGATATTTATCTTTGAAAGGGCTTGGTATCCATACCTTATGAAAAATGCATGAACGTGTTCTGAGAGAGCTGCTTGCTTGGGGATAAGACCAGGCCACTTTGACTTTTCCTCTTTGAGTCTGCACTGGCCTATGATGTACTGCTAATATGGGCCTCTTTCATGGGCGCAAAGAGCCTGCTACCCCCCATGTGATCTTATAAAGACTTCTGCTCTTCCATCCTTAGATACACCTTTTTTGATCTCTAATAACTCGTTTCAAAGAACAAGTCTTTCATTTCCTTAATTTATATATATATATATTGGCTCTCGGCACAAGTTGATGCCATGCCAGATCAAGGCCTTTCACTGGACCTATAATGCATAGTATATGTATAAGAATCTCTGTTGCATTGTTTAGCTACTAATGGTACTGGTACAACATAATTGTGCAACCCTATTGCAGTCACTATTCAAAACTCATTTGTTTGATTTTAATCAAGTTTTCCTTTATTTCCATTTATCTGGGAAGGGAAGGGTGCTGATAAAATACAAAGTTTGCTCGGTCAACAGTGCTAAAGGAGGCAGATAGCACTACATAAGTGAGGCTAAACAGCCACTTTGATACAGTGCTGGATTATAGCAAGCACCACAAATACATTTAACAGATCCACATGCCCTGTCACCCTGAGGTGATAAAAGGTCAGACATAACGGCTGCATGGACAGGCAGTGCTGTTGACACATTAGGAGAGGGTTTCATTTAGTAGTTGCATTATTTGGATCATCAGTTGAGGTCAGTCACACGTCGCAGGGAGCCCATGGTAGTACTTGGACTGCCCCACTCAACGTGCCTCCTGTATTCACCAGGGCACAGGAAGAACTGGCGGCCAGAGTAGTTGGGATGCTCGTGGAGGATCCAGTAGCCCTCCATGACGTTGGCTGAAGAGATGTCTCCATTGTGGAATCGCTGGCGCAGATCAGGGCAGTCTTCATTTAGCTCCATTGCTTGACCACCAAAATCGGAACGCTCAAAGATCTTCATCCTGTAGTTTCCAGTGTACTGAGGATGAATCAATCAGACTTATAATATAAGCTCATATATTTAACTTGTTGATATAAAGAGAAAATTACCTTGATGAAAAAATTGCTTAAACTAGCCTTAGGTGGTTAATTACCCTAATAAGTTGACTTTACTCAAATGATTGAGTAAACTCATTCCTTCAATTTAATTGAATAATGGTGTCTCCAAAATTTGAGTAATTAAGTTTGCTTAACTTGGTGTTCATAAAGAATTAACTTAACATTGAAGTTATGGTAACTAGATGCAAGTAGACTTAACTCAGATTTTCTATTTAAATTTGTTGTTTCAACTTAATAATTTTAATTAAATGGCACAGCTTAAATAATGAAGATGATTTCTGATTTTAGGTCAAATAAATGTATTTCTCCATAGAAATGCATATATGCCTGTACTGAGAACTGAGATGGTTTTAACAGGGTCCAACTTGACCAAATGGGAAACAGATCTCGTTTATGGTGACATCACACTAAACAACTATTTGCAACAAAACATGAATAATACCACAAAATAATTCTTAAAAACAACTATTTAAATGCCCCCATATATTTCCTTTAAACAAGGAAAAATAATTAATTATGCTATATGTAATCATTTTACTGTACTAAATCATAGTCTGTGACTCTTTTAAATCCGTTAAGTTTTTTGAATCTGTCTACCAAAAAGATTCATTCAGTGACCATTTGTGCAGATTGTATTTTTTATAGCAGTAGGTGGTGACAAATGAGTGTCCCACATCCTGATTCATTAAAAACACAGAATTTTGAATAGTGAATGAGAACGATTTGTTAAATTAAATTATTTCTGATAAAAACAGATTCATTCACAAACGAAAAACCACTGCTGAAGTAAGTTGAGAGAGTAGCTGGGGTTTGGGGATTAATAACCTCCTTACTATATCATGATGCACGCTCTAAAAAACAAAACTATTTCTCTATTATACAGTCAAATACTCACAGGAGGAACCATGCGGCAGGAACGAATGCATTCATTGAAGCCAGCCCAGTGCTGGAAATCAGGGTATTCACCCTTGGACAGCATGTACTGGTATCCAGCATAGCTGGGCTTCTCGTAGGCCACCCAGCATCCACTCTCTACACGGATGGAGTTGCAGCGAGAAAAGTGGGACTGCATTTCAGCACAGTCTCCGCTGCAGTCATATTGACGCCCCTGGAAGTTTTTGTCTTCAAAGAAAGTAATCTGTTGGATGGTTAGAATGAAGGAATGAAAAAAAAACAGATGCAGTTACTTATTCAGTACTTTTTAGAAATCTTTTTGAAAAGCTGGATTGTTAATTTGAATATCAGTTTTTTAAAAGTTAATTATTTAAGGCTTCTCAGTTGAAATGTTTTCCCTCAGTATGACAATAAACTGAATTCTCTCTTTGTCATGCACATATACTTAAAATACACTAATACAGATTTTAATTCAGACATACTAAATTCATTTAACTGGACTATCTTTTAGTTGTTTTTTTTTGGACTTTAAACATCAAAGTCAGACTGAAATGAATATTTTCTAGGATATAAATGGGCACCATGATATAACAGGTTTTAGTTTCTCGATTACTATGGCTTTAAAAGTACTAAATCTGTTCTGTATTCTTTATTCAGTGTTTATTTTGAGGAAAAGTAATAGGGTGGCATATCCTAACACCTTATTCTGTATAACTGAATTTACAGATGTCATATAATTTGGTCACTTACCTTGCCCATTGTGACTGTTCTCTGAGCAGACCAAACCATTTCTGAGGTCAGGACCTCTTTATAGAACCGGCATGGATCGGGGCTTTGTGTGTGACTCACAAAACTCTGTCTTGTCAGCAAAATGTGTTGTATAGAGTGCACGCAACTGTAGATCTGGCAGTGTGCAACCCCCTTTGTGTCTTTGCAAGCTTTTTTTTTTTTTGCTCTCTCGCCAAAAATGGCACCACTGCACTTTTCAGTGCTTGACAAAAAAAAAAAGTTGCAAACTCTGCTTTTAGTTGCTCCAGGGCTTTACATTATCCCGTGAATGGGCAGAACACACAAATGAAGATCAAATGGCAATATGAACCAGTTTGCATTTCAATTTGTTATAGGAATTTATTAATATGAAACACAATTCTCTCAAATAGGCACGTTTTTGGGGATTTTCTTCTTCGTCTGAGCTTTTTTATGTTCTGGAATGAGACTAAAATGAATCCTTTAACCAAGACAAATATTTAACGTTAGAACTGATTTACTGTTTATTTTCATGTTTATTAGGCAGTGGATCAGTATATCCTAACTTTAAAAACAACTGGCAAGCTGAGCAAGCTCTTTCTGTTTTCTTTGCTACCCAAAAATTGATAGTGGAATGAAAAAAGAGAACCATTTTAATCAGTTTAAAAGATTTTAATGGCCATAAAAAATACTCTGTTTACATTAAACTGCTCCTTATTCTTCTGAAGGAACCAATCATTGGATTCATGCAACCCCAGTCCCCGCAAGCTCTGTACTCTCCGGGCCTCAGGAAATACTGACGCCCTCTGTAGTTAGGGTGCTCATAGAAGGTCCAGAAGCCCTCCATAACGTTACTGGAGTAGATGCCGTGGTGACCGAAACGTTCGTGGACGTTGGGGCAGTCGTCTGTGAACTCCATCATGTGTCCGTGCATTTCAGGCTTGTTGTAGATTCTCATGCGGTAGGCTCCTCTGTACTGTTGTGTTGTGAGAAAAAAAAGGAGTCAGGGCTTGAGAGAAACCACTAATCATGGCATTATAGAGAGACAATCATTCAGAACATTTGAGAGACCAATGCTCAGGACATGAGTGAAACAAGTTGTCAGGATATTAGGGAGGCAAAACTGAAGCTCTGAATTCTTGATGTTTCTGTTGAGACTAGAAACCTTTGAACATGACTTCCTGCTGTAAACGTGCAGCTTTCAAAGATTTTCAAGTAGACGTTTAGTCATTTTGGTTAAACAAACTCTAGTGACAGTGTGATGATTTTTCCACTGCCAAAAACAGAGATGAATGGAATTAAGATGAGCTGCGCAGTCATCAGAGTGTGTCTTGCTCCATTTCAAATAACTAAATCTCCTGGTGGACCTGTGAACCAGTTTTTTTCCCCCTGCATTTATAAATGACTTCAAAGGACTCATTGATTGACGTTGCTTTTATAAGATGTCGAACTGTGTGGAATAAAACCCATCAGTTTGATTGACTTACTGGGGGGAACATCTGACAAGATCTGATACAACTGTTGAAGCCCATCCAGTGGTGAAAGTCAGGATACTCCCCACGGCCCAGGACATACTGATACCCCATATAGTTGGGCTTCTCGTAGGCAACCCAGTGACCCCCCATGACCCTGATGGAGTTGCAGCAGTTGAAGTGCCTGTAGGTGTCAAAGCAGTCTGCAGAGCACTCGTAAGAGCGCCCCTGGAAGTTGCGGCCTTCGTAAAAGACGATCTATCAAGAGAAAGAGACGGTAGAATCAAAAAGCTCAGTGGTTAGTTAAGATATTAGCAAATAAAAGTGAAATAGTCCATGTAAGCTAAGTGACAAATTAATATCCTGCATAATTTATCAAGTTGCTAGCTTGATATTGGTGATAAATTTTTTAGTTCATCATTTTTTTTATCTCATTTAGCTTGGAAAACACTTTTGTCTCAGTAAGATTACTTTTCTAACCAATATGTTAGAGTGAGAAATGTCATACAGCTACTTCATGAACTAAGCTTAGCTAAGCTAAGCCTCCAAAAACATTTCCTGAAGGCCTATAGCTCAGATCTGATGAGACATCCTGCTGTAGTCATTTAAAAAATATTTGATATGTTTAATTTTTTATGAATGCAGTTCTTACACAGCATTTAATGTTTGTGTGTTACGTAATTTATATTCATGACATGAAATTGTTCAAAAACAGAGGTGCTATATAGAATAACAAGTCCTTTTTGTTTTTTATCAAATTAGATGTTTGTACACTCATATCCTCTGAGGAACTTCTTTAGTTAGATGAATCTTTGGTCACCAAGTCGTTGTTTCTAGCCAATGAGTAGCACATGCCATGTAAAATATTTTTTAAATATCACGGCCAACACCTACCTTTCCCATGTTTGCAGAGCAGGATGTCTACGCCAATCTGCCGTATTGCCATAGAGGACCTGGTGGTGCTTTTATACTCTTCTACATATGTATACACATCGCTGCCAGAGGCACGTCACAGAGACTAGAGTTTACCATTAACAACGTCACAGAACTTTCCCATTATTCATTTCTCCAAAAACAACTATAGCCGCACTCCCATTATTCACCAATGCTAGAGTTTACCTATACAATTTCCCCTCACCTCATACACCTTACCAGCACACCAAGCCTTGTTCACACATGACCTGGTGTTGTGCTCTTTTCACAATGAGTCACAAAAGAATCAGGAGGCATTCTAATGGGCCTTTCTGTATTTGACACATTGTGTGGTAAAAAATAGTATGTAAACATTTTTAAGATAAATCACAATTTTAGTTTGATCCAAATCAAAGGCTTATTTAGGTTACCTCTTATTCAATCCCTTCCTGATATTTTGGAAATGTAAATTCCCCCAAGATGTAGTTACCTCACTTTTTTGACCAATGAATTGCAGGGTTGTTGACAAATAAGATTGTCCGTGATGCTAAAACGTGGAAATATATTTTTTTAAATATATAGTTTAAAACATGTAAAGTTCTAAAAAAAAAATTATCTTTGTGTCCATGTTGGTTTTCATTTTTTTTTTTACAAATTATTTTATGACATCAAAAATGTCAAGTGGTGTAACCAACAAGTAAAAGGTATTATAATTCTTGCTCCTTGAATCACTGTTTTGAAAAACCGAATCATTAATATTAAAAATGTTTTACACATATTTCTCAAGTTAAAAGAATATATATATACTCATATATATATATATATATATATATATATATATATATATATATATATATATATAGGCCATATATAATTTATTTATTTTTTACAAATATTATAAATATTAAAGAAATAATAATAATATATTTTTCTGAACTACTTTTGCTAAAAGTATTGCGTATTGAGAAAATACCATTTCTAATGTATTTTTAATACTTTTTTTAACATATTGACCCAGCCATGACTTTTGCAGCCATTTGTGATTATTCAATATAGATTTTTTGGAAATAATTTTATAGAGATGGTGTTAAAAAAAACAAAAACATGTTCTAACTAATGAATTATGTTAGGTATACTCAACTAATTTATATTTGAAATTTACATGATTTAAGACTCTAAGTCTTAACTTTACTGCACACCTATTTCAAACTGTGTTAAGAGAACTTTTCATCACAGGTTTCTGAAATCCCTATATTGCATAAATAGTTTTCTATAGCTGTTTTTTAATGTCACCATCAAATATGCAATTACATGGAAACACAAGTGTCACATTCTGTTTATAAAGGCAAATTGACAGACATTTTGTCAAGCAGTTGGTCTGGAAATTTACATTTAAATATTTATTTTTAAACACTGGGCCTTTGTGAGTGATTTCATCACAGTACACATTATAGTACATCTGGTCTGTCTTTTGCCTGCCGTGCGCAGTTTCAGGCAAACTCTAAGCGATTCTGACACTATTGATTGTTCTGGAATATGCTGACATAACCTCCGACAATATGTTGCGTTCTTTTGCTTCCATAGCCTGAAGACCTGCTCTGATGCAAGGCTTTGATAAGGCTGTATTGTGGTGGATCATATGTGTGTGTTTGTGGTATTGTGTGATGGGTTTTTTCAACTCTAATACAGTAGATTTTGGCATGTAAGCAGACCCCTCAGCTGACAGGCAAAAGGCCAAAGAGAGTTGCCCTTTTTTATTCTTTTCAAAGCTGAACTTTACTCCCCTCATCTCTCCTTTCATCAAGATGAGGAGCAATGCTTTGTTTTGTGTATTGTTTTGTGCGCTTTGCTGATTTTACTGTGGAGAAAGACAGCTTTTGTAAATCAAAAGCCACACTGTTCTTTGATAACCACTCTGCCATTGAGAAGTTATAGCTTTGTTTCTTTATCTGACAATGGCTTGAGCTGACAGTCACAAGCATTATTAATGTGTGAGATTTCTTTTTAAAAATGCAAAATATTGATCCTCAAACATTGAGTTATAAATATTTATCTCTTCTTTTGTGTGGTACTAATGTGCATGAGCCCCCTCGCATTTTTGAAACTAGTGGATTTTGAATGTAACTTTTAAGAAAAGTTTTTTTTTTTTTTTATATATATATATATATATATTCGATAGTTAAGCTACATTATTTTTGTAGGTAAAAAAATATTTGGGGGCAGAAATCAGCAGATGTCTAAATATGGTCAGTTCAATCAAGTCTGCAGATCTTTCTGCTGACCATATGCTTTAAACTAAAAATGATGTCATCATCTACAGTCATGATGTTCCCAACTAGTCTGATAACTTTTAGAACAAAATGTCATAGCTGGTCTTTTCCATAAAATGAAAAGTAATGTTCAACTCTCAAGTTCAGTTGCCATTTTGCTTGCTGTATTACTATATATATATATATATATATATTATATATAGATCAAATATTGAACATCCCCTTGCATGTTAAACAGGTAACCTGACAACATAAAGTGTATATGACACCCTTGCTTCCCCTTGTTTTTGTGAGAAATTATTTTTCAATCAAATTTTTCCCTGTCCCCTTTATTTTTGACCCCCACGGCTTAGTTGGCGATTACTTTACCACATGTGCTCTGCGCTACAGGAATGGTTCTCTCACATCACAGGCTTACAAATAGTAATCTTGAAAGCGCTACAAGACTTTTCCTCCCCACACGGGGCAGAATTCTTAAAATAAACCCAAGCTTTCTCTCTTGGTTCCCCCTGGAGAACAAAAAGCCAACACTTAAGATCTTTTGCTTCGTCTCCAGTTGAGAGAGACACAGGGAGAGAGTTGCTGTTGGACACAGACTGAGAGTAACAGTCTTTTCTTTTTTTTTTTTTTGGTAATGTAAGGTAATAAAGTTACAAAACAAAGCAATCCCAAGTGAAAAAAAAAAAAGATATAAGCACACTTTATTCGTGGGTTCTTCAGTACACTAAAGTGTATTGCTGGCAGGCTATAAATTGGTATACTTAAAGTCTGCTAAATTGGAACAACTAATTTTGTACTTAATGCACTTTAGTTTGCCGAAAGCAGTGCTGTGGTGCAACTAAATATGTGTGAAGTATCCTTGGTTGTGCTAAAATGGAACTATTTCAAGTATACTTTAGTACACTTTAAATATCTACCCTTGCATATAATGTTTGAAATACACAGAATGGACATACTTAAATGTTATACTTATAATACTGCTGGCCCACACCACAACTGAATTTCAGCTGGCATTAATATATGTACTTCTGGTGCCTATATAAAAAGGATATTAGCATGGGCATTACCATGAAGAAAGTCGGGGGACCAAGCATAGTAGCTTTTAAACCACTGTTATTCAACAATCAAAACACAGAAAAATTGCAATTAATCCTAACTGAAGTCACACAGGATCACAACTATCTCAAAGCAACACTAATTTCACCAGGGTAACCAAATAAATAACCCCTTTTCATAACATAAAATGACATATTTAACATTAAAATGAACTCTAAACATACTATAACCCTAATTACTTTTAAATGTTAGTTAATAAAACCCACAAACAGTCCCTAAAACCTACACAGACATACCTAATTAATTATGCAAACATAACAGCCAATAGTAAGTCCTCAAGCAGAAACATCAACAGACATTACAGTATATTCCTGAAAATGACTATAATTCTATGTAGTTTCAACTCCTGACATTTGATTAAAATAGGTAAATGTACCATTTTGCCCTTTGCACAAAGAAAAGTGGAAAATGCTTAGATGTCTGATTGGTACACTTATCTACAAAAGCCCTTGGTCGACAATGGCTAACTTGCGGCTAGTAGCCAGCAATTAAATAAAGTGGATGAGGGCGTGCTGGCTAGTTGTCACTGCCATTCTGTGTTGTTTGTAGACATGTGTAGAACCATAAGGAGATGCTCTGTTATACACTATTATAAGTTCAGATGTTTATGTAGGTAGATAACTTACATGATGTGCCTGGTGTGATAGTTGTGGAATGACCAAATGCTGGTTGCACAATGTTTACAAGCAAATTAATATGTTATATTCTCTGTTGGTTTTGTGTTTATTCTTCTTTCAAGAGGGAAATTTGTCTTTATTCAAAGACAAGATTGAACAGACAAGCAACATTAGACAAAGTAGATTAATGAACAAATATAGCTTCGTACCTTACCTCTTCAAGTCACACAATGTTGAATGCAACATGCTGCTTTAAAAATGGAATAAAACACAGGGCACACTGTACTTGTGTAACGTTGTTGAATGCAGACAAAAACAACAAAATACTGTCTGATTGAGACTTTAATAGATACATAAAGAGGAGAAACCCATACACAAGAACACACAGTTGAACAAATATCAACATATTAGCAAAATATTAGCAAAATATGTACATTATTAAACTTTTGGCTGCCAGTGTGTGTGTGTGTGTGTGTGTGTGTATGTGAGCGTGTATTTATCACTTTGTGGGTACCAAATGTCCCCATAAGGATAGTAAAACCTGAAATTTTTGACTTTGTGGGGACATTTTGTCGGTCCCCATGAGGAAAACAGCTTATAAATCATACTAAATTATGTTTTTTGAAAATGTAAAAATGCAGAATGTTTTCTGTGAGGGTTAGGTTTAGGGGTAAGGTTAGGTTTAGGGGATAGAATATAAAGTTTGTACAGTATAAAAACCATTATGTCTATGGAAAGTCCCCATAAAACATGGAAACACAACTGTGTGTGTGTGTGTGTGTGTGTGTGTGTGTGTGTGTGTGTGTGTGTGTGTGTGTGTGTGTGTGTGTTTGTGTATGATTATACACTGTACATCATACTGTTAAAAATACAGTCTTATTGTACAGATCAGAAAGTTCTCAAGTAGAATACAACTAATAAAAGTAAAAGCCCAGAGTGTATAAGTCGCAAACAGATATGTCTTTTTGTTGAGTTTTCGCTTGTAACTTCCTGAAACAAAAAGAATAAACAGCAGATGTTCCTGATTAAAACCACACTCCACTACAATGTGATATGATGTATAGGTCTTAAAATAATCTTGGAGAAAATGTGACACAACCTAAGATATCTCTTTGTCATACTCTGGTTACAAAGCAGAACAATGACAGCTTTTGACATCTGAATTGCTCCAACATGATGTTACATTTTTGGAGAGGTGCACATTTGGATGCTGCATAGGTATAAATCTTCCTTAAACCTAATCGTCAGTGGAGTAAAAAATGTCTTAGAGGAACCTTGGAATCACGGTCATCACTCATTATGCAAACAAGATTACTTCCTGGTTTCAACAGGGGACGATGCAAACTGGAAAATGTCCGATTGGATATGGTGCTTGTCAGTAACTTGGCATGATGGGGCCAGTGCCAGGGTACTGGAATATTTAGAAGCAACATGCAGACTTCCAATGAGATCATGTCGTTAACTCATTGGGACCTAGGTTCAAATATGGCCTGGGTCATGTCCTAATCCTATTCCCCCCCCCCAACACTTTCCTGTCTGCCTCTCCCAACCCGGTCTCATGAATAGTTGTACGAGATCGCAAGAAATTGTACAAGTTTGATTGTACAACGAACCAATGAACACTGTTATGAAGATTTGTCCTAAATTTAACCCCTAAGCCAAACCTAAATCTAGCCATGAAGTCTAATCCCTTACCCAAATCCCAAGCCTAACAATGTCATGGAGCATTTTAATGCAAACATCCAACATAGTTTTAGATTAAGAAAATTGTAAATACATTAATACACTGTCGGTTTATGATAAGAAATTGGCATCATTATGAAGTAATACAAAGTATCCATTTATTGTCCTCCTTAATACATATGAAGACAATATCCAGAGGACTTTGCAGTCCCAGATATGAGTATTTAAAAAAGCCATCTGAGCAGTTTGTTATACAGAAAATTAGTCATTTAAAGTACATTATGGTTTCAGGACATTTAAGCACTGCCCTGGTGAATGACAGCTGCCGCCAAGTACGACTTCTCTCCAATTAGTCTCGGGTTTGTATGAACAGGCCTTAATCTGCTGTCGAAGACAGTGTGATGTGGCTGAGCGAGCCAAAGCCTCCCATGTGAGGGGGAGGAAGATGAGGGCCCCTTTGCAGAGAGATCATCCTCCTGTTGTTGTGCGGAGCTGCAGGCGGCCCATGTCTGTCCCTGCCAGCGCATGAGCCTTGCTATCGGCTTCGCCAGACGGTGCCTATGTTTGGCGGCCACTCTGAGAGCGTGCCAGGGATGGCTTTGTGGAGATGTGTCTGATGTGCTCCATTTTCTTTTGGAGGATAATTAAAAGAGGAAATAGTTGTGGAATATACACTAAAGAATGGAGGGATTGGGAGGGGCGGTTCTGAATCCAGTCAAATAATGGATGTAGTTATTTAGTTAAACATTTCTCTCAGTCTCTCTACCACCACTCTCTCTTGGGCATTTCATAAAACTTCTCCTAGATTAAACCCAACTTTTTTTTTAATAAATGTATGCCTTTCCTGAAAAACAAACAAACAAATAAACAAAAAACAAACACAAACAAAAAAAACAGCTTGAACCATTGAACCATTGAACCATTGAATTGATTTGAGATGGTCTAGCTGGTTTAAAGAAATATTCCGGGTAAAATACAAGTTAAGCTCAATTGACAGCATTTGTAGAATAATGCTGATTACCACAAAAATGTATTTTGACTCGTCCCTCCTTTTATTTAAAGAAACAAATACAGTTTACAGTGAAACACTTTCAATGGAAGAAAATGGGGCACGTTTTGGAGAATAGAAATTCATAAATGTGAAGCTTAGAATTTCATAAAAGCACACATTAACTATTTTAAAACTTGTGTATTATTTATTTGAGACTTTTTTACAGTCTTTTAAGGGTTTTAGGGTTTATTGCATTATGTCATCATTGAAAAGATGACATAAAACTGGATCTAGCTTTAGACAGTAAAGGCTTGTTATCGATTTTATCACACTAAATCATTTTAACATGCATATCATTTACATCTTATCGGTATACTTTTGAAACTACTTTGGAATTGAGTATTTCAACATTTACGGATTGGGCCAATTCACTTCCATTGTAAGTGCCTCACCAGTGACGGGCCATGCATTTAAAGTCTAGGCCTTCAGCGTGATTCATGCCATTAAGAAAACACAGTTTCACAATGAACAAGACACCCTATGCCTTTGGGCATCATACATTGTCACAGCTAACTAATAACAATTGACATTTTAAAAACACGTCCATGCACGAAAGCCAGAATTTGAAATGACACTATTTTTCATGTGAATCTACCAAGGAGGTCTACAATACCTGGAAAAATCTATCTAATAATATTTGCGATTGAAATGTTTCTTGCAATAAATTTCATTTCGTCAGATTACACGGTTATGCTGCGTTTCATTCAAGTTGAATGAGGGATATTCCTACTTGATATCTCCGACCATAAATGCACCCATTCCCCGATATTCGGAAGATGACATTTAAGGAAACAAAACATCATTGCTATAACATCATAAATTGGGGTGTCCTTATTTTTTTATGTATTCTTTTTTCACCAATTTCAAATTTATATCCCAAATTCATACCCCAGATTAATGTGCTCCGATCCAAATTTAAACATGAGTATGCATTATCGGTTGCTGGGTTTGTCTTGCACGCATCTTGAGTTCTTTTCAGAGGAAACTAGTCCAGAAAAAAAACAATTGTCTGTCGTGATGTATCCCATAGCTCAGAGTTTAAAGAGTAGCTTTCTTTTCTGTGATCTGCCCTCTTTTAAAAAAGCACTCTCTGTATTTACTGACACATGACAAAAAAAAACAACTCAGATCTTTTCATCTCTTCTTTTAGAAGGTGGAATCACCTTACAATGCATCTGTGTGTTTAAGGCAAGAGCTGGCAACAACACACACACAACTTCAATAGAGCCCCTTGAACACAGGGAAATGGTGCACCAGAGCTGACGATCTATACCAACCTTTCTACAGCCTTAAATATATAATCACATATGATGCCATTTTGCTTCTTCAAATTTGACATCAAAGCAAATGTGTTCTGACAACAGGTTTCCAAAGAAAAAGAGGCAAGTCGGCTCTACCACGCCGTATCAATTAATGATCGTGCGGCTCTCGACCAGAACCAGGGAAGAGAGAGAGAGAGAGCCTTGTTTGTAATAAAAAAAATAATAGATAAAGGTTGTTCCTATTGTTGTGAAGACTTATGAGTTTGATTGACAGCCTGCAAATTCTCTTCATTCACTCATAAAGGAGATCAAAAGACAGTTCTTCTCTTTGCCCAAGGCCACTTGCAATTTATTTAGAAGCCCTGTGCTCATGTCCCAGCAGGCATCACTGCTGATCCAAGCCAATCAGGATAATCACAACTTTAAGGTGTCTCTCCTTCAACACACTTCCTTCTGTCTCACTTTTGTATGTCACATTAATGTAGCCAAAAATCTAGCTCAGTTCCTTGGCCTGACAATGATAATATTTTAATTCCACATGAGATTTAAATAACACTGGGTTGAGAAACACAATTTGCACTTGACAAAACCTCCTTACACTTTATTACGTACATCATATTATTGAGTCCAAAAAGTTAAAAGACACCACACTGAAATTCTGGGATTTTGAAAAAAAACCTGGAGATAAAGATGTTTGCAGACTAATCTGCAAATTTTTTACATTAATCATGTTAACTTTGTTAAACACAAATGGTCAGATTTCCTTGCTTCTTTTATTGCACATTAGATGGGATAACATGGGTCATCAGGTTTTGCAAAAACTTGTGAAGTCCATGCCAGCTAGAGTGCATGCTGTCACTAAGCGAAAGGTTAACATACCAAATACAAAGAAGTTCGGAAATTGTAAATTAAAAAAAAAAAAAAAAAAATCCAATGAATCTTTGCACTCATTGTTATACTGATATTCTAATTTGTACTGACAATAATTACATTACATTTATAAAATGCAAAATAAAAGCATTGCACTAGTCTCAGACTTTTGGACCCCACTGTGGGTACATCCTGGCTACATATGTGTATTTTTAAATGCCTAGATGGCCAGTTTATTCAAATAATGTTGCATGGTTGTGGTGTCATAATTCATTTGAGAGCGATAGTCATTGTTGATTATCATTACCGACTGTTATCTTTTTGAGTTTCTGAGTATAGCTTCACATGAGAGCATAAAAAATGCAAATGTTGGTAGTGGAAGAAGCCACTCTACTTTGTAGCCAGCAATAAATAATACTGTTTATTTCAAAGGGATGCAGCAGTTCTCATGAGCAGTGCAAAGAAAAATGGGGCATTCATATGGGAGCAAGTGAAGGCATGAAGAAATAAAAGATAGTAGAGAGCAGTGTGAAATTCCTTTTGAGTGGTTTGAAATGAAGTAGCATTTGAAATGAAATGTTTTGTTCACCTTCGTGCTGGTGCACCATATCTCTCAAAGAGTGTTTGAAAAACCTTACGAACCTTACGTATCGCATTATTAATAAACAGAAGAACGCTTGATGGGGTGTGTGGCTCATCCCCATATCCATAATGATGAAACCGTTTACCCCTTTCTAACACCCAAACACGCTGCACAGTTTTCTTCTTAACTCTATCCTGTAAATGCCTTCAGTCTTGTTAAATTAAAATGGAATGACAGTGTGTAGCACAGTGAAAACAATATCATATGAAATTATAATAAACAACAAAAACTAAAAATGATCAAATATAGTCAAAGAATAGTGGAGTATATAATTGCCATATGCTTGAAAATATTAAATAATAATAATAATAAAAGTTTTCTTGTTGCAATGTTACACACTAATGTATGTTTTTAAAATTCAAAGCAGGCTTCAATATGCTTTACAGTAGTTAAGGTTTGATATCTACTTGATCTAACCCATACAAATGACTTGAATTGGTGTAACACAATTTAATCAGGTTAAATCCTTCATATGAAATCATATTTTGACTTGAATAAAAACAATTCATTTAGATAGTACCACATGAAGCACATTTTTAGTTACCTGTTTTTCTGTTGAGTGAAACACATTTGTTATTAATAAATGAACATAGCAATTTTAGGTTCTTAAAGGTAATGTTTTAGTAAGGATAATTGTATGATAGTATTTATATTTACTTAGATTTTTAACATAACAGTCAGTATTAACAAACAGTCAAATAAAAAATGTTATGTACAGAAAAAAATAAGAACACAAATAAATAATTAGCACTAACTAAACCCTTATTAAATTACTGTTCAACTGACTTGGCAAAGTATTATTTTACTTTCATTTGTACTTATTAGATTATGTTGTATGCCATAGGAATCCTAGGTAAAATAATTGCTTTGATTGCAGATCATTTACATAATGTTGATGCCTGTTTACCAAGGCATAAATAATGATTAAATAAATATTAAAATGCTGGAATCAATCAAATCACTCCTCTGATACATCCTACAGGGACACTATTTGAACTATTCAGATCTTTTAAACACCACTAGAGGGCAGTAGAGCTTTAAATGTGCTTCCATCTATTCTCTCTCTCTCTCTCTCTCTCTCTCTCTCTCTCTATTTATTTGTAAAATAATTCCTGGAAGAAGTGTGCAGACAGATATGTATTTACTGACTGTGTCATCTCTCTGTGCTTTAAATCCTATCAGCTGCAGCAGGTGCTGTGTTGGGCTCAGACGCAGGTAATTTTAAACAGCTGCTGTGAGGGAGCTGACCTGGAGCACAGGCCACAGTGGGTATTCATACACACAAATAAACACACTCTCGCTTACAAACAAAGGCATGTGCACACACAGCACACATGCATGTAAAAGCTTTTTGTTTTGGTGTTGCAACATTCTGGTGTGTGGGAATAAATGGGTATGCGACTAAAATAGGCTATTAAATAGTTTTTTAATAGAACCATGTACAAAAATATCTAGAATTTGCTTCGATTATGTGCACCTAACATTTTTGATGATTTACATTTCAGAGACATTATTAAATAAATAGTGATACTGAGATCCTACATTACATCATCAATGTCTAAAAATAGATAATAAAATGAAAGTCATTTTCCTTACCTTAAAGCAGTTTGAGACAATATATCTTGCATCAAACCAGCAAAACTGTTTTAAAACTATGTTCGCCATTATACTGTGTTTATAGGCTACTGTAAACTAATTAATATTTTCTTAAATATACTGCAAAAAGTGAAAATGTGAAATTGTTAATGCAAAGAGCTGTTTCTACCACATGTAACATTACAATTGAATAAAACCAGATAATTAGGAACATTATTAGAGTACATGACCTCACTACGTTTTTCACGTCACATGACCTCATATAGTATGTTTAATTCTGCAAGTGGCATCCAGTTATCATCTTGGAAATAAAAATGGTTATTTTACATATTTGAAATATAATTTTGTGTAAAAATGCCTTATCAAAGAATTAGTCAAGAAGGAGATTGTGGCTTAGCTTATCTCTAGTTTATTTGTCACACCAGAAATGAAAGGTTAAGTCTAGATGTAGATGGATATATCACTTTTAACGATTAATCCATGCCTATAGTTGTTTATTGGAACTATCTGTTATCGGCAAAAATCTATGCCGATAGTTTATTATTTATTTTTTTTGCACACAGTTTTCTATGATATAAGAGAAGCCTCTAATTAAATAAAAACACAAGTTAAATAAAAACAATTACTAACACCTATTGGGGATTTGTTATATCTAAATACTTAATATAATATTCATGTATATATTTATCCTCACTTCAATGCATATTTTGTTATTGTGATGAAGTGTTCTAAATTGAAGCGAGAGAATGCAAAGAAAAATTTGACTATATCGAAATGTGCCCCATAGAACATACATAATAAAAAAAAACCTGGTGATATAAAAATCCTTAATCTGGTGAATATAGGCTATACAAATTTGGTAGACACTTAAATATAAAGCATTCTCATCCATCCATCGTCAACCGCTTATCCTGTGTACAGGGTCGCGGGGGCTGGAGCCTATCCCAGCTAACATTGGGCGAAAGGCGGGGGACACCCTGGACAGGTCGCCAGTCCATCGCAGGGATATAAAGCATTCTAACTGAGCCAATTCTCCGTCAATAGATGAAATCACAATCTGGAATTTTGTTCATTTTGGACTCTTGTAGCCTCTGTCTGTGCCCGTCGTAGTATGGAAAGACTTAAAAAAAAAATTACATTCTATAAATTGTTTTATAAATGTAATTTATCATTGTGAGGTCGCACAATGCAATGCACTTAACTTGACAAGAGGTCGACCGATTGTGGATTTTGCCGATACCGATAACTAATGTGGTGAAATCGGCCGATAACCGGCCACCTTGGTTATCGGTATGGACCAAATCCACAATGGTCGACCTCTTGTCAAGTCAAGTGCATTGCATTGTGAGATCTCACATAGTAGTATAATGCACATTTTATCAGATGCAGTAGGTCATCTGGGTGTTTTATTGTTAAATCTTTTGTCAGGTAAATTGATATAACTGAATCAACCTGAATACATTACTGTAGGTTACACAAATAAAATACATTTGGAAGGATTTGATCAAGTACAAATAACAGGTAACAATTGCACATACCCATGTTTTACTGTTTAAATTGTAGCCTATTGCAGAAATAGCAAGAGAAGTGTGCTATTTCGAAACATAGCTCGAGTTCTTGGTGTGCAACTGGGATTGGCTTAGCTATTCTTTGTTACATACTAAGGGCTTCTGGAAATCAAGCTCTTGTGTCAGCAAATTCATTTCACAGTGGTTTGAACATTTTTGTATAGAAACACGTGACTTCCCTTTAACTCAGATCCCAGTTGATAAATACATATGCTATAATTCTTTTAAGATCTGCATATCTTACAATATATTTGAATGACTGACACCAGTCTGGGTCACGACTATCTACGTTAGATGAAGCAGATGCTCTGTTGGTGAGCTGGTTAGAACTTTGAGATTGTTTGAATGTTTGTGAGAGGCCCGAAGAATCAAGAATGACATATAGCAGCCCCTCGGAGGAGATCACCAAATAAAAAAAAGCAGGGAAATAACACCAATTCCCACCATCAATACTGCGGTTCGTCTTCTTTGCGCTTTTAACTTTTGATTTCCCCTTCTTTCTTGCATTCTCTCTACTCTCCTCCCATCGCGCTGGTGTTTTCTTAATATTTTTTTCCCTCATTCCTGCCTTTCTGTCGCTGAGCGCTGCAGCCATTTTCAAAGGCTCGGCTGTCACACGCCAGCTTTGCGTGCTAGTTTAATTTTTAACGTTCATGTTGTCAGGGTGCCGTCAGTGGTGATTGACAGGTTCGTCCCAGAGCAGCCCTGCTTGGCAGGCTGGCATCTTTTGTCAGAGCGAGCGAAGAGAAGCAACAAAGAAAGGAGAAGAGGAGGAAAAACACATAAATAAAACACAAACCCCCACTTTTCAATAGAGATTCAATTAAATGAAACTTAACGCAGAGCTTTTTCTTATAAAGAAAATGGACTTGATATTTTCTTTTGTTCTAAAATTGAGATCCACTTCAGAGCATCACTCTCTTGGAAGTGCTTCAGCAGTAGACACAAAAAAGAATACACGATAAACATAGGTGGCAATAGCAAAGATACAGTATGTGTGCTTTGTGATTTTATTGCAATATGTATGACCAAACAGAACAAAAACTTGTCAAAATGTTATGCAATTGATTGTTTATGCGACAGAGTGAAGGGACACAGCATATTGTGATCTTGTTACAGTGTAGGAAGGGGACACAGAGACTAGTAGCCAACAATGTAACTAGATGTAATAGTCGTCATGGGATTACTTTCTAAGGCTACTTTGAGCTCAGAATACATACAAACCCAAGATATATCTGGACATATTTAGGATCAGGGTGAACAAAATGTAATAATTTAATGATTGGAAAACACATATCAACAAAACCACTCTTCAAATGCAAATCACAGTAACTACACTAAAAAACAAATTTAATAAATTCCAAGGTGTTGGGAATCGAGAATCGAGAATCGACTCGAAGCGCTTGGAATCGATTCCAGAGCTTCTGGGAAACCGGTTGATATTTTCGGACTGTGTTTATTTTCTCGACCACTGAACTACACATTTCATAAGCCTTCCAGAATGCAATTTACAAGAGGATTATTAAATGACTGCATCTTAACGATCATCGAGTCTTTTTTAGTCCATCAGCATCTGTATAGTTGCTGTATTTTATTTTGTATTAAACTTGTAATCAACATGCCAAATTTGTGTCTTTTAAATGGCACACAATAACAACTTCCCTGATGATACAACACATGTCTACAACAAGGAGATGGCAGAGTTGAGTTAGTGTCCCAGATCACATCAATTACGTATGTTGGAGTTTAATTGATCAATGTGCTGCACTAATAAAAGCTCAATCTCGATATTTTTACAGTGTTTTAAAACCTTTTGCATATAATGTTTTTAGTTAGCCTACATTTTAAACAATTTTATATAAAAATTGTTTTATGAAATAAGAAACATAAAAAAAAGGTAAAAACACATTATAAAATGTATATATTTTTTTAGATTGTATTAAATAAACCAGTACAATAACCTGGATTTTTAAATAAAACTGAAGTGTGTATTGTTTGGACATTTTATTCAGTATAGAAATGGTAGTGGACATTTGTTATACATTCTAATATAAACTAATATCTAATATCCTCTCTAAATAATTTCAATGTAGGTTCAATTGTGCTTTTAAGATTATATGCGGTAGTTCTTTGAAATACAGGCACATCTACTCAAATTTCCCTCAAATTTATCTCATGGGATTGAAGCATCGTGCTTTGGTATGTGCACACAGGCCCTGATTTAATTTTAAATGGAGCTATTAATAGTAAATGTCATTCATGCTATTATAAATAGTGCATAGAACATTTTGTAGTGAGCTGTTTATTATGAGATATAACTTTAACCTGCTGTTTTTTTTTTCCGGAATTGAAAATATTTGTCTGGAAACAACTCTTGGAATCAATTCCATTGCAGACCTCTACACTTGGATGGACAAAACACCATGATGGTGACAATCAACTGATAACTATTTTGATCATGAATGGGTAATTTTGAGAACTTAAAACTGCACAAAACATGAAGTTACCAAACATTAACAATAAAAACAATATTAACAATATTCATTAACATGAATAAACTTGCAAACAGTATTTACCAGAGGCATTTTCTTAAATTAGCAAATAATTATAAAATGTTTTTCTACTTTAGGATTAATACAAGTTGACACATTGATAAAATAACAAACAATCATATATAATATTTACATATAAGATAGAGCTTTAATTTTTACACGTTTGAATGCAGAATTTACAAAATATTTTCAATTTCACACTTAAACTAACTTAAACTAACTACATTCAATGTAGAAAGTACTTAATCATTTTTGCTGTATTTACTACACCACAAAATAGTTATTTTTTCAGTCTATGCCAACTCTAAAACTGAGATGATCTTTCTAAACAAGCTGAAGGAATCTGAAATGTAATGCCTTTGGAAATAAATTGATCCTTTTTTTGATCCTCTCCCAGTCCAGCTAGATGAAGACATGAGGCTCCTCTAGTGTAAACACTGAGTAGGACACTCTTTAGAGTGTCAGCATTCTGACAGGACTGCCGCAAGCCAGTTGGTCTCTGTGCATGTATCCACACTACCCATAAATGTTTGAGAATAAAAAGAGCGGGGCAAGTAGTTCAGAACTGCACTCAAAACTCTAAGAGTAGAGACTGACTATTTATAAGACTCGGGGACACATCTCACACATGGGATAAGAGTCATTTAAAATTGTAGTTTTAATAAAGAACAAGTAGCAAGATAGTAAAGTTTGAATCCTCTCTCAAAATCCATTTTGCAGAATTCTTTTAGTGTTTGAATAATAATTTTTATAAAATCAGATTAGATGAGCCACATTCAAAATTGTTGTAAAATGCACACCAGTGTTTGGCACTGTCGCCTCACAGCAAGAAGGTCCTGTGCTCCAGTCCCGGCCCAACTAGCTCCTTTCTGTGTGGAGTTTGCATGTTCTGCTTTCCTCCGGGTGCTCTGGTTTCCCCCACAAGTCCAAAAACATGCAGGTTAAGTGAATTGGAGAATCTAAATTGTCCCGTATGTGTGTGAGTAAGAGTCTCCCAGCCACTAGGGATTGCTTCAGGAAGGGCATCCGGCGTAAAACCTGTGTCAAATCAAAATATATATATGCGGACTATCAAGAAGCGGACCCTGCACCTACGTGGGACAAAAAGAGAGATTTATAATTATTTAATCATATGTTGAATTATTGTTATTTGAGGGGCTTTCTTAGCAAACATTTATTGATTAGTGATTAATTAATCAGCATACCATTTAACTAATTCAATTAAAAATGTTAATCAATTGACTGCCCTAATTAAAACATACAGTTTGGATAATGAATTATATTACTTATATTACTTATCCATTGTAAGAACACCCATTACCTGTAGTAAAATCACTGTAACACAGTCTCACACACAACTACTGTATGCTTTATTGAATAATTAAGGTAATTAAATTATTGTTGACACATGAAATAGAGTGTGACCATGTGGCTATACATTTTTTTATTTTTTTATTACAACACTCCTTGCATTATGTTGAACTACAACACTCTTAGTCTACATTTGCATTTCAGGTGAAGAACTAGAGTTTTTGTTGTTGTTTGGTTGTTTTTTCCAGAGTATTTATTGATAGTTTCATATAGACACCGTTTGCTACTTATATGCTATAGTCTAAAAAGAGGTCACTCCAGGGGAGGACTGGCCATAGGGAGAACCGGGACTTTTCCGCAGAAAAGGATAGCAACCCCCCCATATCCCAAGGCTATTGTAAAATGATGACTCTATAAATTCAATAAGGAAAACTAGCTATCATTTCCAATGGATGTGTTCTTCAAACAGTCCTTTTTGGGCCAGTTTTAGGGGCAACATGTGGGGCCTGGGCATCCTGCACCCTGTCTGGAATAGGCGTAAAAAAACACTCTCTACCAGAATCTTTTAAAATAAAAATGCATCTTTTATTTGATAACGTCTTGACATTTGACAGTCTGTTCAAACCACTCAAATGAAGCAGGTTTTTTTTTACAGAGCCATCTAGCAGAGAGCATTTGGGAAAAATAGTCCTGTCACTCCTTAGAAGCCTATCAAAGACTGCCTTAGCCACAACGATCAACATCTGATAGCGCTTCCACCGCCCCCTTTTTTATTTATTTATTTGATTTATTTATTTTGTAAACCAGCCTGTTGAGACATCACAGCTAACATCAGAGCTCTACAATGATGGGATGAAGTGCCCCACTTTCCTCTGAGAAGTGTTGGTTTGTTTTTGTCTCACGGATGGAGGAAAGCAGTGGTGACTCTCTGTCACTCATGACAGAGACAAAATCTCAGTGAAATGCTGGTCATCACCTCATACCCTCATTATGAAAGTAAAGCACATATCAGATTATGTATGTTGGTTTCTCCAGTGAGATTACTCTTGAAGAAGCAACAAAGCTTCCAGTCTCCATGGTTACATAATTTATAGCAGCCAAACTCAAACTAAATTTAACACATTGCCATTCATCTAAGACCACGTGTATTAGAGCACTGTTAACTCCAAAGTGATAAATTAATAACGCCACACCAGGGGATATGAATGAGCATGTTTAATGATTCTGTTTGACAACAAAAGGAAAGTATATGAATCCCAGGGAGTCACCATTGCCTTCCTTTTCTTGTGTTACACTATAAGCCTGCATGTATGTACATTTGTTTGATAATATGATAAATGTCATTATAAAATGGATAGGTCCGGTCCAGGAGACTGATTGGTCAATAAAACATTTCAGCCTTTATAAAATACACATATACTGTAGTTACACCATTCACCTGCAAGGGATAGTTCACCTAAAAAATTGTATTCTGTCATCATTTATACTTGCGTGGCATTCTGTCTGCAGTGAAACACAAAAGGAGATGTTAGGCAGAATGTTAGCCTCAGTCACCATTCAGTTTCATTGCATCTTTTTTTTAGATACAATGAAAGTAAATGGTGACTGAGGTTGTCAGTCTTTAACTTTCTGCCTAATAATGTACAGTATATCTCTTTGTGTTCCATAGGAGAAAGAAAGTTTTTTTTTCCTGTGACTTATCCCTTCAATGAATTTGTTTCATTAAATAATGTTTTAATTTAAAATTGTGTCCTTAACCCTTTCAGACCCTGAGTCAATTCCAATGGACATTACATCTCTTTGGTGTTTTTAATGTTTTTTGTCATGTCAGTGGTTACTTTTATTAACATAAAATCTTCCAGCATCTGACACAAGGTCAAACAAATAAAAAAATTTAAAAAACATAGAATCTTAAACAGATTTTTTTTTTAATTATTGATTATAGTTTATGGCTACATTGAGATTATAAATAAAGCATGGCAATATTTTTTGTGTCCCTTGAACATAATTGGGACATAAACTGTTCATAGTAACCTGAGCTGAGTATAAGGACTCTTCTAAGAAAGACAACATGGAAAACAGCTCAAATCTGATGCAGCCAGTCAATATTGAAGAGATTTCACTGGAATTTACACCAATTACTCCTTATTTCTTTATATATATATATGTGCTGCAGTTAAAAACAAAAAAATATGTCATAAAAAACATATTTAAGTTGTAACATCCGGACTTCCACTTATTACAGATCTTCAGTCAGGAGGCAGGTGTCGAGTGTTTTGAGAAATTATTTGAGTGTTTGTGTGAAAGACAGATTTTTATTCCTTGCTTGTAAAGCCTATCACTTAGAACTCGCTCGCAACACACTACAGATAAACAAACCTTCACATTTCAAAAGAGAAATCTCAGATGTGGATGTGTGATTCTTTTTTCATCATTGCTGTTCTCACTTATCATAAAAGACAACTTTCAATGTCAGTTCGATAATAGACAGCCTATCGCCATATGCGCTTAAATACTGCAGTGTTGCAGACATCTTTTCATGGAATGACGTGGAGCAGTTCTTTTCATTTTCCTGTTTTTCTCTTTCCCTGGATGCTTTGACCTCTTCTTTGCACCAGGTGGGGGTTTCCTTGATCCCTCTCTTCCTCTATTTGCAGTGCCCCCACCCTCCGCATCCCCCGGTATAAATGATTCACTGCGAGAACAAGCGGTTTGCCTCCCCAAGAGTGTGGAGCATGGTGAAAAACCCATACAGCAGAGCCAAAGCTCCACTCTGATCTCGCCATGTTGTGTAATTCTTCAGAAAGCCAATGTTCCTTTCTCATACTCTATCTTTTTTTTCTAACGGTAACACTCGGTATTGACTGTTTATGCTTTTTAATGTTTGTGGAGAGGGCCTGGGGCTTGCGATGGGGGGAACCGTTCTTCTTGACACACTTAACGCCCCCATAGTGAACTCTTGCTCCCAGCACTCCTAGAAGTACAGAGACCCCATCACCAGCCAGGAGTGGGTATGAAAGCCAGCGCCTGCCGTGCCACTCAAGAGAGATCACCTAACACACGATTAAGACGCTCAAAAGGCATTCTTTCACACAAAATATTTACACAACAGCCCCCTCCCCATCAAAGCTGCAGAGACTCTCTACTGCTGTGCTTTCTTTGGGGAAGTTTGAGGGCACTAGAGATAGAGTGAGAGCCGTGGAGAGAAATAGAGAGAGAGAGAGAGAGAGAGAGAGAGAGAGAGTATGCACAACATTGAAAAGGGCACTCTTTGGTCATGATACACAAGGAACAATGGAATCTTTCCCTCTGTGTCTCTGTCTTTTTGTCTGTCAGACTCTTTTACGCTCTTCCCTTATTCCCATGTGAGTGATTGAATGGAAATGTTCTTGGATCGAATCTGCCAATAAATGTATGCGGGTCAGCATGTAAACGTCAGAGTTGCCACGGTGTTATCTCAGAAATCTATTCCAGCTGGAGTCTTTACAAATATCAGATTTTAATAGACTAGTCAACATGTATTAGGTAGAACTGACGTAATAGATTGATTGACATATAACAGTTCCATGAACTTGATTTTTATAAAAATGTAACTTCACAATATTAGGGGTGTGCAAGAGTAATCGACTATTCCAGGAATCTTTCTGCACAAGCTAGTTGGCTAAAAACACTTTTTTTATTGGCTGAAACAATAATTGTAATACAGTATAATGTATCCATATAGAAACCATGGTTTTACTATAGATTAACCACAAATTAAGATTTATCTTTTTTCATTATTACTTTCATTATATTATTACTATGCTTCACTACGAATATTGAAATATAGTTAAAATATGTTTTTTTTTTGTAGAACCACTGTGCAAGGGAATGCAAACAAAAAATTGTTAGGGCACGTAAAACAATTATTTTTAAATCCCACCCTGTCCTCTTGTATGTGTTCATTGTATTTTCTTACTTTTTGTGATTTAAACGTTTTACAGGTCATATACAGAGGTTGTGCTACAAATATCTGACAGATTAAGTTGTAAAATTTCCATCATGATCTATTTCTATCTGTCAGTTTTGAACGAGTAGACACATTAATAGGTGTAGTAGTAGTAGTTGTAGTAAATCTTTATTTGTCCCTTTACAGGGCAATTTAAGTAGCTTCGACCTCACAAACATACAAATTTTTATAAAACAGAAAACAGCAAAACATCACAAAACCTTACGAAGAAACATCACAAATGTAGACAGGACATGCACATTGTTATTGCCTAAACACTGTAATTTTGAATGTGTTTATTTATTACGTGTAGACACGCACATTCATATTGCCTTAACACAGACATTTTGAACATTTTTATTTATCAAGTGTTGACGCACAAATATCGCCTTAACATGGTAATTTTGAATGTGTAATATTTTAGACATGTCTATTTTGACCGTGTGACCTATTAACCCTTTCTTTCTAAGGTTAGTAGTTGAACTGCTACCTACTGTGCTGAAGTAAATAAATGTAATGAAGTAAATGAAGTATGTACTTAATGTATATCACTTTATAATTAATACTCTCACACATTTTATTTGATTTTCCCCCAAAACACTAAACAGTAACAAAGACTACCTCAGTACTTTCCACCTGTTTGCCACTATAAACTGCCAACATTTCCTGATCCATTAGATCTTTGCATCTAATGTCTAAAGTTGGATTTTGAGGCAATTTGATATAGTTTTTTCTATTTTTTTAAATGTTGCAAATTCATGTAGTTAAAGTGAATCCCTGAAATTATCACATTTATTTTGAAACAAAATACTTCAGTTTTGTTCAAGGTCATTTTGCCTTCACAGTGCATGTGAACTGATCCAAGATGGCTGAAAACAGCATATTTCCAAAAACAACTTTTCACCCATCACCCCTTGAGCATTTTTTTAGCTTTTCGACCAGGGCCCCCAGACTTTTGGGGCCCCACGCAATAGTGTGGTTTGCGTGGTGGTTGTCCTGGTGATCCTAGCAGCCCCATGTCCATGCCCTGTGTCCAGGGTAGGCTTACACATGGCTATGGCGTGTGTACACTCTGGCTATGGCGGGGACACGTCTGTTTGCATTTTGATTTGCAATTTAAGTGTTCGAGAAACCATCACTGATCGCTATCACTCAATGTAGAGCACTCATTATAACAAACTCCAGTTCTGGATTGACACTTGTTATAAAACACTCATATGAAATGGAAACTCATGGTTAAAAATTAACAAAGTGCCATTTATTGAATGAATACATAAACCATCATTGTTCAAGACAATGTCCTTATCTTACCCTGATTTGTATTTTAAGCTGTCTGGTTCGGATTTGGTGTGAAATCGCTGCCTTCTGACATTCATCCTTGCGTCATTACGTCATGTCCGTAAACACAGAAAAGAAGTACCAGCTGTCTCATGTTCCGGCTGGAGAAACTATGTTCAGTTAAGTCAGTCACACACACACAGTTCAGGTCAGCAAACTGGATGGATGTTTATCTGCTATCGATTTGGCCAGGGACGTGCACAGACATTTTGGGGTGCAGGGGCTCAAGTGGAAAAAAGGACACTTCTCATAATTATATATATATATATTTTTTTTTAATTAAACAAAGCGTTAAATATATTGAAACACAACTCTGGCTTCCTGCAATGAAAGATATATATATATATATATATATATATATATATATATATATATATATATATATATATATACAGTATATTTTTTATTTTGTATTTGTTTTTGTATTTAATTTTTTTTTGGAGATTCAATTACAAATTAAGCAAGATTAAACCAAATTTCCTAAATACCATTTGTCCAGCAGTGGGTTTAAAATGGAACATCCTCATTTCATGTATTTTATTTTTATGTAAGTGGTAAAAACATGATTTCAGTACAAGATGGAGAAATTGTAAGAAATCGTACAAGTTGCCTCATACAAAAACGTGCTGTTATTACCATAGAGGAAAATAAACTAACCAAGAAACGATGTTATTGCGATTTTTCCTAAATTTGTTTAAGTCCTATAAATCTAACCCTTAATCTAATCTAATCTAAATCTAATATAATCGTTTTTTCCCAAAAATCTTTATGAATATGGCAAAATCTCTCTTTCTATAGATTATTGCTGTGTGGTGATCAGATGGTCCCATATGGTGAGAATGGCTATTAAAGACTGTTGGGGACCAGTGGCATCCAAACCCACCCACCCCCCCCTTTCCTTTTTCCAAAGACAAAGATGTCATAATGTGCTAATGAGAGAAGACGGCTAATACCTCCTACCTTTCTTCCCCCCACCTCTTTGTGGCCATGACCGCAAGGCCTGCTCGTCAAAGGGACCAGCTCTCGCACCATATTGATCGTAGACTCGATGAAAGGTCAGTGGACCCCCACTTCTACTCATCACCATAGTTGCAGTGTTTTTGTACCTGCCTCCCAGCAGACCTAGTCCACCATCACTGCCCCTCTTCCTCCACAGCCCACCCCTCAATCCCCAACTAACCACCTCCTAGGGGAGAGGTAGAGCTTGCAAATGAGCCAATCAGTTAATAATCACTTACAATGAACACCTCCCGACTGGCTTGCAAATGTCAGGGTGACTCGTATGGGATTTAAAATAAATAAATAAATAAAAAGTGAATTAACTGCACTGGTTAATTAGGTCCCTGAGGCCTGAGTGCTAATTGCAAGCCACATAGCTGGCAAGTCTAGAAAGCCCAAACAAAAGAGAGAGTGTTCAAACAAACAGGCAAGCTCAAGAGCAGACGTACCACAGATACACACAAACACACAATCATATGGGCTTTTTCCCCACTCTCGCAAGCTTCTACTCTCCTTCTGTAACTCTATGACCTGCCAAATGTTCTTGGTGTCTTGATGTGCAACAGAATGAGAGAGACATTCAGTCACCGATATCTGCTACTTTCCACAAAGCATCTGTCTCGTTATCACCCGCATTCATTAAGTTTGTATCAATTAGCTGTTATGACTTAGCAAACCTCTAGTTGTGCTTTCCACTTTGAAAATCTTCCTAAAGTGACTGTGTCCCTCAGTGTACCCATTGTGTCATCCAACTTTAGCTTTGCATGGTGTCTCTCACACTTAATTAAAAAGACAAAATGAAAGAAAGAAAAACAAAACTCTATTTATTGATCATCCTCTTCGCAACAGTTTCTTTGCCTTTTTTATGTTTCCCACTCAACTTGAGATGGTGTGTTTTGTCAAGGTTGTTTGAAAGGCAGAAAAGAATGTGGAGCTGCGTAAATAGGGCTCTAGAACCGTCAGATTTCACTGTTCTACCAGTCCCTGCCATTGTTCTCAAAATAATCAGTCACTGTGATACTCTTTTTCAGGCAACGTTCACTTTTAGAACTCAATTTCAGTTTCACCTGTGAGTCATGCGTTCTTTGTGTCTTGTTTTCTTTCAAAAATCACTGCTTAAAAGCAGATTGTGGGGGTGTTATTATATGCTTGAATTCCTTAGAATCTACTCAAACAGTGAATGTTTATATGTTTGCGTGTGTGTGAGTGTGTGAGCGTGTATTTATCACTTTGTGGGTACCAAATGTCCCCATAAGGATAGTAAAACCCGAAATTTTTGACCTTGTGGGGACATTTTGTCGGTCCCCATGAGGAAAACAGCTTGTAAATCATACTAAATTATGTTTTTTGAAAATGTAAAAATGCAGAAAGTTTTCTGTGAGGGTTAGGTTTAGGGGTACGGTTAGGTTTAGGGGATAGAATATAAAGTTTGTACAGTATAAAAACCATTATGTCTATGGAAAGTCCCCATAAAACATGGAAACACAACGTGTGTGTGTGTGTGTGTGTGTGTGTGTGTGTGTGTGTGTGTGTGTGTGTGTGTGTGTGTGTGTGTGTGTGTGTGTGTGTGTGTGTATGTGTGTGTGTGTGTGTGTGTGTGTGTTTGTGTACAGATTTGGCTATACTTGTGAGTGGCAATTTTTTTTTTCAATGTCCTGACTAATGTAGTGAAACTGGTAGACAACACACTCTAGTAAGGACATTTTAGCTGGTCCTCATTATTAACAAAGGCCCATAAATCATGTTTGGCTTTAAATCTACATCTATGCACAGGTTTCTGCAAGGGTTGGGTTTAGGGGATAGAATATATCTTTAGGCTGCTATGAAAGCAAAAGAAGTTTATGAGATTTCCTCACTTATATACTGAATCGTGTGTGTGCGTGGGGGGTGTAGGTTGAAGTGGTTTACAAGGACAGAAATATTAATATATGTGGAAGACATCACGGCAAACATCCTTGGTGGTCCTGCTGCTGTCTCAACTACATTGAAGCTATTTAAAGAAGAAAGTATTTTTAGATATGTAACAGATTTCAAAAATAGAATTCCACAATATCACCTGATAGTTGTATTTTTAATTAGGATGGCATTGCTTTACAACAATTAAGTAAAACCATGTTTAATTTTCAAAAGAGAGAAAGCATTAAATTGAACTTACAGTATATTTATATTTAATATACACAAATTAAACTAGAAAACACCCCATTTTTAATAACTGAATGAAAATATAGTGACAAACAACAGCAAATAACTAAATATTTCGCTTCAAAATTGAAGGCAGTCCCTCTAAGGCTGTGCGGTGCTCAGTGAAACAGTGAATTGTTTTTGTGATAACTAGTTCATTTACTTGAACCATCCGATATAACTAATTTACTTAAACAATTCTGTTTTCCCAGCGCTAACATGAGTGAAAGAGGACAGTTTTTGTGAGCATGTTTGTTAACTCCCTCAGCTCCATTGCTGCGTTCGCAATACAATGTGACAAATGTAGCTTGTAACTATAAAAGCTGCACTTTTATGAAAATAGCTGAGCTGCTGTCATGCTACTGAAATATTTACTCCCCAACACGGATCCCCAGCACACAGTTTTTATAACATTTTAGGGGTTAACTCAGAGCCTTATAACACCTTATTAACAGTCAGAAATGTTCCTGACCTCTAGAAACTGCTTTCATCACATCCCGATTTGCTGCTTAACATCACTGCATTCTTTAAATGCCCTTTACACCATCCCAGTGCTATTACTTCATCATCATTGCTCTGTCAGGATTGCTTACACATTAGGTTGAGCGGGGAAAAAGAGTGCCTGTGGACCAAGAGTCATGCACGGGAGTAGAATGAGTGCATCTTCAGACAGACTGCAAATGAAACTGACTTGGGTATGAAAAAGAGAAGCACGTTTTGGGAAATAGCAGGTGTTCAAAAAAAATAAGAAGACTAGACTTTGGTTTGTGATATTTAAATGTATGTATCTGTTAGGATATATGCCTGCTTTCATGGTTTGATGCTGATGGCCTGTAGTGCAAAGAGCACCATTTGCAATTTTTGAGTTTTCCCAAGACATTTAATGCCGAGCAGTCAGAATCTGTTCTGCAAACCATTAGCCTTCATTTGTGTGTGCTGCGTTAATGGAGTCAAACTCCAAAGGCCACTTTGAATTTGCAATGTGTCCAGGTCTTCACAGACTAACTACTGCTTAGAGACCTGCCTGTCCCAATCCCCCCAAGATGGGCCCTATCGATTCTGCTGTTATTGACATGACACCTGCAGAGGGAGGCTTTAGCTATTGATAAGCGATGGTATTTCTGCTGCAGATCAAAAGGCAACTGCCAGCTTTCATGTTCGTAAACAGTATTGATTTGCATAATAACCTCAAAAATTTGTTTCTGATATTAGGCAAGGACAAATGCATTTCAGCATTCATTATGATGTGTTCTGTGAAAGCCTAATTAAGGGGAGGAAAATGCACGAGAACTCATTGTGATCAGCTTGACAATGCACAGCATTGCCAATGACACCTCTTGGAACGCCACTGTTAATGACTATTATGTAATAACAACACTCTCCATTAATAAATAAATAAATAAAAGTACCTTTCCAGATTTCAGAAGACAAAGTGATGAAACGCCACTTTTTTCCCCTTAAAGATGCTAATTATCTCCGTGTTGCATTCATTTATTCATGAGCTGGTCCCCGTGCTTGCGTATTCACCTGTTTGCCGTGGTCCCGGCCCTCCAACAGACTTGGCACTGAAAGAGATGATGAGGTAGCTGCAGACATATATTTGCCTCTCTCTGCTGCTCATCCACTTCCACTAAGATGCCTTAAAACCACTGAATTATGCATGTGTCTCTGTCACTTATTCATTTCTTAACCACAGCCGCTGTCATTAGGTGACGTGCATTATTTGCCTGTGAGCTCATCCCAGTGGCCATTATGTTCAAACTGGGAATCAGAGTTCTTAGGATAGTAATTGCTTATTGTGATACCACACCAACCGATCATGCTTTTTGCATGACAGAGTTTGTGAGGTATCTGTGCTCTTATTGTCTAATTAACATTTATTTGAATTTATTTGTGAAATATGATTCTAAATCTATGGTTCTAAACTATTTCTTAGCTTAGCAGTGAGACCCTAATGCACACACATCATAATGGAAGCAGATTATAACATGATTCAAAATACAGCTTTCCAATCATCTGTCATATACTATTTTGTCCCATCTACATCCATCCACTGAAGGCCTTATAATAACCTACAATCTTAAAACTAATGGTTCCAGTTAGAATTAAATAGGGATTTACATCTTAAAGTAATATTCCGGGTTTAATACAAGTTAAGCTCAATTGACAGCGTTTGTGGCATAATGTTAATTAAAACAAAAACTTATTTTGACCAATCATTGGTCTTCTTTAAAAACTGGACGTGAATGTGGCCAATTTTTAAAAGGGTTAAAGGCAGAAATGTGAAGCTTAAAATTTTATAAAAGCACTAAAATTAAATCTTTGTTATTTCCGGATTAACTGCTAGTATATAAAACTTTACACACAGAAGGTGAGCAAGCTATACAACCCTTGTGTGTAAATAAAAAACGTTACTCAAGAGGTCTGAAGAAGTGCTGTTAGCAAGCACCTATGAAGGCCAGAACGGTATACAAGGGGGTGGGTGACCAGCACCACACCCGACCACCTTTGTCTCCCCAGTGATGATGTTTTACAGACCGCACCAGGTACTCATTTTTTTAGGCTGAGTCAACCTAGGGGAGGCCTGGGACCAGTTCAGATAAGCATCACTGGTGTTGGCCATGAGTGGGAATTGAACTCAGGTCACCAGGTTTGTAGCACAGCACACTAACCGCTAAACTACCACCCCCCTACCGCTACACTACCGCTCCTCACATGCATACATAACACACTCGGACATCCATACTAACACCCACAAAATTTTTGCTGCATCATTTATTCAATTGGCCTGCAGTGCTCTATAATACAGCAAACAGAAAATAGGACAAAAAGCATGTATTTGCTCCATAGGCTAAAAGTGAAAAAAATGGTGACCTCTGGTGGAAAATATAAAAAAAATTAAATTTTGAATCCAGGGCTCAGAAATGAAAGCACAATATAATAGAATTCATGAATTTATGCTTTAATGGCACTGGGATCAAATATTGCAGTTTAAATGGATTTCAATTGGCACATTTTTGTCCTGAAGGTCCTGAGTGTTACTTTTTTTGTGTACACAGTAAAATACATGGTTGTATTTTAGGAATTGAGGTTGAAATATCAAAATTCCCTCAAAAATACACACCTTTGGCAAAATTGAATGCCGTTGGCGTTAACACAACCAAAATGAAAAAACAAATGGAAAAAACGAAAATTAAAAAACAAAAATGAAAAAGACGAAAATGTCCCGAAGGTCGCACAAGGGTAAATTACACTAAAATCGTGTATACACATATTGTATATGTCTTGTGGCTATACCTTTGAAACAGTGAGTATTTTAGCATTTGCAGATTGGCACCATTCACTTCCATTGTGTCTCACTGTAACCCAGATTTTTGCTTTTTGTTGAGAAAAGGAGGTACGAGTCGAAATAGATTTGTGTGGTAATCAACAGTATACCACAAATGCTGTCGATTGAGCTTATATATAAACTCGGAACATTAATTTAATATTATGAATCTTTTTAAGTTAAATTAAATTAAAGTTAAATTAACTTTTTAATCTCTAATTCTTAGAAAATAATTTCACTGGTTCCAAGAACCAAGAAATCAATACGCTGATTCATAGAAACAATTGTATAACATGTTTAAAGGGATAGCTCCTAAAAATAAAACCCTTTTTGACCCTCATGTTGTTTCCAAACCTGTAAAGAGTCTCAATCGTCAAACACTTTCAATATATGGAAAAAAGATGCAATGCAAAAAGTGAATGGTGACTGAGACTGATATAAACAGAGTTATGTTGCGATTAGAGTAATATGCAGCTACAGTCAACAGAAAAGTTTGATTGTGGATAGATATAACATGAAGACAGGGAGGGAGAGAAAGGGATGAGTAAGAGTGCTGTTCCCCTTTTAAACCATGTGCTGCTCACAGTGCAATGGAGAGATGGCTCTCCCAGACTTCCCTTGAAAAAACTATTTCACATGTGCCTGAGCGAAAAACCCTCCCTGCACACTTGCCATTATTTACGAAGTGCTGACACCGGGGCCTGAAAGAATTAGTATTCTGTTAGGTAAATGTTTTCCTCTGGGTTCCTTCTCAGCAACAGTTTGCAGATGTTTGGGCGATACAGAGAGAGAAAGCGTGTTTCCACTGCAGAGCGAATGAAAAAGCATGTAAAAAAAAGTTTTTCTCGGCTGAGCTCTGACAATGATCTATGACTTCTTACTGCCTACTCACTGCCTTACCATCCCCAACTTCAGGGCTGCGTTTTGGCTGCCAGAGATTTCACACTGGCTCTGGCTTTTTTTTTTTGTAAGTGTTGGACCCACCTTGGCTGGAGTCCAATAGCAGATGTGTTGGCAGCTCTTGTGCCTTAGTGGCAGATTTCACACCATACGGCCCTGTAGAGACCAAACCCCAAAACAAGGGTGACAAAGGTCTTTATGTTTAGTTTTGTTTATCCAGCTAAAGATGTGAAGGTATGCCCTATCTCTGGCTTTGCTAATATAATCTTTTTAATATATTCCTCTAGAGAGTAGACTTATTTGTGTGGAAGGGAATGGAGCTATTTTTATGAATTGAAAATGTTTTGATATTTTTTTGTATTTTATATAGTAGTGAATGTATTTGCTTTTCAGTAAAGAAAGCTAGTGTACTCAATACACTAAACAGGGTACTCATCGGGGCCTGAAACACATAATGAAGTATTTGTTTTTATTAACAAATTGTCAATTAAATGAGGTACTTAACCTCAGGAGGTCAAACTATATATTATATGAGTGTTTTTATTTGCATTTATTTATATGAGATTTGTAATGTTTTTGAAAGGTAAGTGACAGGGTTGCAAATGTAGGCTAAATTAACCTATCACACAATAGGAGCTACAGTAGTTTGGAAACTAATGTTGTTTTGTAGTTATTATAAACTTATATTTCCCATAAATCAAAGGAAAATATTTTTGATATTTTTTCTTACAACAACTTTGGTGACAGAGTTGAAAAGTTAAGCTTTACAAATGCAGACAACACTACAATTTGTGTGAAAATAATAAAATGGAATGAAATTATTTACTTGTCTTTTCGCCATGCTGTAAAACAAAGGTAATAAATAATGTTACTAGGGTATCTTAATTTTAAGGAATGTTAAAAATAATGCAGTTTACAGTGTTGCCATCAAACTGTAGGACCAAGTTAAAAATGACATTTCTGGTCTTTAAAATTTGTTCATAATTAATAATGTATTATAATTTATACTAGTATACAATGAATTGAATATCAGTTCAATAGATTATGCCAAAAGTATGATATTAGCCCTATTCGGATGGCAATTGTTTCTCAGGTTGACATCTGTAAAAGTAGGCTACGTTTTCATGGCTCCTCTGTGATAAAACTCAAGCGTTCGGATGACTATTAAATCACGGGTGACGATCAAGACTTTTTGTCACATGATTGCGACATGATTGATGATTGCAGTCGCGATTGTTATATGGAAGCCACAAACTGTTTCCTCTTTATTTTCTTTATATATATATATATATATATATACACACACACAGAGTAGAGATGTAAAATGACCTAGACTTGTTTATGAGTGCAGAGGTCGGTCCTGTTGGCTGGTGGTTAAACCAGACAGCATTCCTATCAGTAAGGCTAGTGTAGAACTGGAGGAGAAAACATCCTTATCAGCATGCAGGACAAAGCTCTTCCAGGACGAATGGCCCGCCGCTGGGAAGATGGAGAGATCTTATCACAGCGATAGATTGCCACAGTCAGGGAGGGAAAACGCTCTCTGTTTAAAGGCCAGTTAAAGTGGACAAAGTCTGAGCTGGAGAGGGTAAGTTAAGGAATAGCTTTGACCCAGTATCTGCCTATACAAACTTATTTGAAACAACTGGGTAGCAATTTCAGGCACAGGTGTGGGTATTTCATGCATATTCAGGAGAAGTTAAAATAGAATATAATGTACATAAATAGTTTTTTTATATAATAAAATATTGGGAATGTAACAGATTAAGCTTTATTGATTCTAAATCTTGGGGAAATTCTCAGAATTCCCTGATTGGATTGCTATCCAATCATAAAAAGACCAAGTGTAAATGCCCTCCAAGACAGATATGAGACGAATATAAATCCAATCACTCACCTCCGGAGGTGGTCTGAGATGCATGTCATTCAAAACTCGGTCAATTGTAAATGCTTCTGGCTGTTCAAGCCACATATGTAAACTTTACTCGGTCCAGACAAATTTTTTTTGACCTACACTACTGTTTAAAAGTTTTAGAAGTCTCTTCTGCTCACCAAGGTTGCATTTATTTGATCCAAAATACAGTAAAAACAGTGATATTCTGAACTATTTTTACAATTTAAAAGAACAGTTTTCTATTTGAAAATATTGTAAAATGCAATTTGTGATCAAAGCTGAATTTTCAGCATCATTACTGCAGTCTTCAGTGTCACATGATCCTTCAGAATCATTATAATATGCTGATTTTCTAATATGGGCATATTTACATCACATTTGACACATTTACACCCGAACACATATTTGCAAGCACAAGCTTCATTGATGATAATGAGGCAGCATAAACACAAGTTAAAATATAATCTAAACATGAATATTATTTTTATATCATATTACATATCATATTTATATCATACAGCATACAATTTTAATACCTGTTTTAGCTGAAACAGCATTTAAATGTAACCAAAACTTGCTTATTAGGAGTCATATTTCAAATTTCAATACTCTGAATCCTTGCTGGCAAGTCTGAAAACAGTCCCACTAGTAAAATATGTACATGTTTATATAAAATAGCATGTCAACTAATATGAAAGTAAAACTAAATGGTTTACTCGTCCAAAATTGTATCCTCAGCTGGATCAAGTTTCTCTTCAAAATGCAAACGTTCATCGGAGTCCCGCTCTTCTTTTGAGGAAAATGTTAACTCTTCGTCACTATCCAGGAGTTTCCTCAACTGTGTATCATGCCATCTTCCAAATGCGCAGAAAAGCTAATGAACTTGATGTTTTTAAGGCACAGTCGTGGGCGTTTACCGTTTGATCGTCTCAGCACATTGCCGTATGAATAGCGCGCTCTGCTGGTGGGTGTGATCACATTAGAGACAATTAGCTGAGCCAGGAGAAATTGTACATCGCTTTGTTTCATACAGATTACATTGCAGGAGAATATTTGTTTTAAATTTGAATTGTTTTATTTAAAAGACATGTTAGACATTTTAAGCTTTCTTTAGACATATGTTTCATGTTTGTGTGATAAGTATTCGCAGAGTTTCAGTAAATTTTTGTGACATGTTTCAGAAATATCCTCATGCACACAGAGACTGCTGACAGCTCACCCTTTTTATTTTCTTTATTTTACAAAAGCACAAGGTTTTGTTGTTATTGTGTGTGTACATACATAAAAGTAGACCCTTTATAGTCTCTAATGATGTCTTACACTTATCTGTATGCCCCAAAATGATGGAGTATTTTGAGTTGTTTCAGCTGTAATGACGAAAAAATCCAGCAGGACGCACCGACGTGTCCGTCGACCCCAGAGGGTTAAGTATCAATTAAATGTATTTGTATAGCTTGTTTGTATTTAATAATCCATACTGTTTTATAGTTGCTTTACAGAGAACATTGAACTTTTGTGTACAATGTTTATAATGTATGTCCAAATGAATATGTTTATTTGTTTTGCATGTAGTTCTTTTTGCACGATACAGTTTATTGTGTGGCTGCTAAGACATCACTATTTCCTACACAAGAACAATAAATTAAATCAACAGGAACTGTTGTTCAGACAATACTAAAACATTTAATGTAGGTTATAGCATTTAGATATGGAGATTATTTATGTAAACTAACAATTATAAAGCTAGATTGAGCTTACTACATTAAGGTTATTTATTTCATCTTCCGTAAAATTATTTTATTTTATCTGAAAAACAGCAGCATGTCTGTCTTATTGCCTGAGTCCTGTAATACACGAGCATCCTGCTGTCTGGACCTCCCCTGTATCTGCATTAAGTACATAATCTTGGTACAACAAACTCTTCAGGTTCTGACTAGACTCAATATATGCTTAAATAACCAGAATTATCTACAGGTCTCAAAACATGTCCAACTTTACAGCTGTGAAGTTGCTTTTCAGGTTAATCTGCTCAGGTTCTTCCATCGATGGATAAAGACTCAACAAAATAGCTAAAATGCTTCTATTTGAGATGTTTGGTGATCATCCTCAAACCCTTAATCATTAACAGGTAGGTAGGGAAGAACAATATCGCCTTACTATAATTCTGTGATCATTTGTTTTCAAGTTTTTCATTTTTAATGCTGTGTTAGTACATAACATAATGATTGAGTACTCTTAACCGGAAGTTCTGCCCACAATGCCGGCAAAGCGTTATGGGATTCAGGAATATTGTGGATAAGGCTTGTGTCGTGCAATAAATAATAAAATATCAAGAAACAGATGCATGTTGTGGGGGAGACAGAACTTCTAAATTTATTTGATGCAGATCGTTGGTGAAACTGAACCTAAACACTGACAGTGAGTGCAGTTGACGCGCATGAAGCATCTTACCTACGAGAAGCCCGAAGGGAAAAATACACAGTGCACACACACAGACATGCACACTAGGAAAAAGTCACTTGGAATCAAATAATAAATCAAATCTTTTAAATTCACTGCCCAGCATTAGCATAATCACAGAAGTGAGCTCTGTTATATTTGTACATAGTGTGAGAATTGAAGATTGGATTTATATCTGTTTGGTGGATAATTTGTTGTATATTTTTGAATGTGCTTATTCAATCGGATAACAATTAGATCAGTAAAAACACATGAAGTGCAAATACCCCCTTAATAGGCCTCATTCACATGATTTTGCTGTATGTTTATGCCTCTTATCAACATTGAAACAGCATTTTCTTCCTCTGAAAATGTAGAGTTTAGAAAATGCTCTCATTACCTGCATACTTTGAGAGTTTTCATACAAAAAAGGATTAGTGTGGATGTGACCTAAGAATGCAGGTGTTTTGAATATTTGAGGTGAAGTATGCAATGTATGTGCTACTTGTATCACAAAACAGTATTGCCAAAAGATATTTACATTTTCTTAAGAAAATGTAAGTGTCACTTGCCCATGCTAAACTTGTTGCCGTTCTCAACCCTTTGTGACTCCAATGCCCCCCAATGTCCAGGACATATTCAAAGTCCCCCATCCCTCTGATTATTTTACAGTTTTTCTCAATTGCTTAAACACTATAACCAGGCTTTTGAACTAAAGTTTCAAAACCATAATGCCATTTATCAAAAAGCTCACCCATTTCCCTAAACTATAAACACTATTCCCCTATTTTGACACATGAGTCAGATTTGTTGAACTGTCACTGCAAAACTCTACACACAAATCCATTAATTTCTCATTGTCTACACCATGTAGTCATTTAGAAACCACTAGCATTCAATATTGTTCACTCAAGTCAGCACAGTTTGAGCTCAGTTAGCACACAATTACCCAGGTGGAAACACAGAGTCAAAATTGATCACACACCAATCGGAACCTTCAATAGATAGATAAAAGGGCCCGAGTCAGTTAATTCAGATTTGGAACAATGGATCCAGAGAGACGTGAAGGAAGAGGTCGAGGACACCGGAGAGGAGGAGGAGGGGGAGGAAAAGCAGTAGGGAGTGAAGGAAGAGGAGAAGGAGGACTCCTCAATACTCAGAGACTGGACTGACACACACACACGTGTCCTGAGTTGCACTTTAATTATTGTCACTTTATACCTGGCTGCTACCTCAATAACTGGTATGTCCATAGAACACTATCTCATAGTATGTTATGTTTACATTTGGCATTTTTAGAAACTGTCAACTTTTTGCACAACTGTGTACTGGCCGGCGCTGCACTGTCTCTCACTGTCTCTCACTGTGCCTATTGTCCTGTTCATTTTTAGTAATTTATTGTACTGTCCCGTACTTTTTGCACACGTATGCACGTGCACTTTATATAGGTATGTTATTTAGTCTGTGTAGTCTCATGCGATTCCGTGTTTGTCCTATGTTGTTTCATGTAGCACCATGGTCCTGGAGGAACGTTGTCTCTTTTCACTGTGTACTGTACTAACTGTATATGGTTGAATGACAATAAAAACCACTTGACTTGACTTGACTTGAGGATGACGACTACAAGGATGAGGAAGGTCAAGGAGACAAACAATCTCGGATGAAATTCGTGCCACTCTAGTTGATCATGTCCTTGTCCATGGTATGACTATGAGGGATGCTGGGGCATTATACTTTTTTTGATTGGTGTATTGTACTGTAGATAGAGTACATTAAAGAATAAAAAAAATTGCAAATGTATACATTTGTTATGTCTTTTGTTGTGTTGTCATCATGTGAAAAGGTTTTGAGGGGGAGAAACACAAGCAACATAACTTATTACCGGTTTTTGTAGTATTGTTTTGAATTTATCTCACCAATGTGTAAGACTATGTTGTAGTGTGTGTTTTTTTTCAGGGCTTGTGTGTAATGTCTGAGGGCAAAATTAGTTTTTTCAACAGGATTGAATGGTTTTGTGTGGAGAGCTTCATTTTGACCTGAAAAAAAGGAAGTTTGCGGAATTGGGTGAGAAGTTATGGATTTATGTTTAGAGTTTCGAGAAAAGGAGGCATAATCTCAAGAAATGTGTTTAAGCAATCGATAAAAACTGTAATATAACTTATTTTAAGTAATCACGTGGCCCCCTTGTAAGTTTGCTGAGGCTCTTCATATCCCTATGCAAAGTAAGAGCAATAGTAATAGTAATGCTTATTTTCAAAATGTTTTCCAAACACCACCATCCCAACTCGTGCCATTGGTTGAGCCAATGTTGCTTTGTCATGCTGTTCAGGATGCTCAAACAAACAGAGCAATATTTTTAGGTGAATCCACCTAGGTGCATATTTGTTTTTATTAAAGCCATATTAGCTTATGTTCATGTTCTGGGTTCAGGTTGAGCTCATACAAACCCCCAGCTCAGATAAAAAAAACGGGACTCTAAAAAAACGTGACAGTGTTTTTAATTTATAGTGTTCATAGTATCTCTCAGCTTCATTTGTGATCTCCGAGACCACTTTTGTCTGCTCGTTGGATCTGATTTTGGAGATAATGGATTTTTCCAGTGTTGGAAATGTTTTGATTGCTATAACAGGCCCGGTTTGTCCATACTGACAATCTCTTCATTGATAGAACACAGATGGACTGGTGATGATTTATTGAGCTGACTCCAGCTCACCAAGTGTGAATTTCTGCAATTGGAAGTGGCGAGTTTAACGTTTAGTCTCTCATTCGGTTCACACTTTCACTTTCACACATCTTTTCTGGTGTCTTTCGTTCTTTTCATTTGTTTGATCTTATTTTTTTCTACTTTCTCCTCCCTCACACTTTCAGCTGCTCGTTCCCAGTGTAGCTGTAGGTGTGCGAGCGCCTTAGGCATGAAAAGCGAGGCATGTTTTTTCTTTTTTTTTTTTCGCTCTGTACAAAGAAAGGGCCTCATTCGCGGTATTTCATCAAGGGACGGTGTCTCTGTACACCTACTCAATGAGAACATGACCATACTAATGCAAAGCTGAGTCTGCAGCTCACATACGCTTATCAGAGGGATTCATTATTTTAGTGCGGCCAGATTTGGTGATAGACAGCAAACAACTATAGGGCAAAAATTGACAGGGGGTGGGAGAGAGAGAAAGTGTTACACCTGTCAAGGGCAATCAACATAGCTCACAATAGACTACTGTAAACAAGGATGCTGGACAGTACACCCTCACACACAAGCACAATTATGCATACACACACACACACTTGTGCACACAAAAGCCGAAAACAAACATAAATCACAAATGCAAAGCACTGGCAGTGACAGATGTTGGCAGGGAATTGGGCGGGAATGGAACACTTTCATTTCTTTCTGTGCCTCAATTGGCTTTCATGATGAGGATGGAATGAGAACGTGCTTGCCTGCCTATCTTTCTGCACATTGGGCAACTGTCGAAGTATCTGGTGGCTGTTCTGCTTTCTGTTGCTTTATCCTCAAATATAAATGGAGGCATTTATGCCAAACTAGATTAGAGAAGTAAAAACACAGAAAGGTAGCATTGATATGTTTGTCAGTAATCAGATCTTTTTTCAGGCTTTAATTGTTAGCTGATATCGCTTCTATTCAACAGCTCTATATAGAAGTTAACATCAATGCTCTAAAAAGTGGTAATGTGTCATTGTTATCTTAATCTCCTGAGACACTAGCGTGACTGCTGTGTGCATTTTCCATTTCCCTTTTTGATTTGTAACTAGTAACACCTAAAAAACAAGAAAACAACAAAGAAATCTAGAGCAAACTGTTTTCCTAAAAATGTACAGTATGTCCACATATGTGGATGGCTGGACTGTTGTCAAATATTAAATAATATCACGCTATAGAAAATCTGATTGTTTTCATCAAATTGTTTATTATGTTTGCAAGAGTGTTGGTTATTCAAGTTTTTGAGATGTTACAGACATTACATAAAAAAAATTGCATTTAATTAATTCTGATTCAGAGTAATGGCCAGCATCATCCAATCACTGCCAACCATGTAAAAATAAAATTATGTATTATAAATTCTGAATATATGTACCAATTACCACTGTCCCATGTCTGTCAACTATGCTGAGTGGTCCAAATATCATCTGCAGCCTGAAACTTAACTTTTGGTTGGATTTTAGGAGTGAATGCATTTAGCTGCATAGAAAGCTATAGGATGCTAATTTATTGAAAGACTTAATCTCCAGTGTGCTGTCTGTATGCACTGATCTCAGAACAGTTCAAAATTCACCTTATTTTCATACTTAATCCATATGAAGCACCTGAAAGCAAAACTTTTCTGCATTTGGATGAGCCCATAGATTCTTAATGTGAAAATGCACAGTGGAATGCATTTACATATGTTAATGAATAGAACCGTATTATACAGTGATAACAAAATAAAATGCATTATTTTATTTGAAAGTTTAATGTATATTAAAATGAAGCGAAATGACCCATAGATGTGTTAATGTTGAAAGTTATTTAAAATAACTAACATGTTTTTTTTCAACTTTTGAGGGAGTAATGTCCCAAAAACATTGTTTACCGGCAAAAATAAATGAATTTTATTAAAATGTTTATCAAAAAATTTCAAATTTTTTAAAAGTGGCATATGAAACAAAACCAGAGACGCTACTCTTTACACCCAAACAGGTTTCAATGAAAAAACTTGAAGAGGTTTCTTACCAGAGACACTCTTGTTGGCTTTGCACCCATAGAAGCATTTCACAGAAATCAACGTCATGTTGTTGTCACATGACTCAGTTGTATCATTAACCCTTAAATGATAGTCTAGAGTTTTGTGAACAGTATTCAGTAGGTTTAAATTGATTAAAATGAGGTGCTGCATATTGCAAAGCCAAAAAACCACATCCACGCATGGTTTTAAAAAAATAAATTCTACTTGATCTAACACATAAGATTACTTTTGTTTTTGTAACATATTGTTTTCAGGTTGGTTTAGTTATGTTAAATATTTTTGATTTAAAAAATGCCAGTTAATTTGAATGTAACCATTTGAAGCACATTTTAGGCTACCCAACAATTTATTTTTGTTGACAGTATGGTAAGTCATTTTGTATATTTTATCTCTGATTGCAGGAATAGTTCCAAATGAAAAGCAGGATAAACTGCCTGTTTGGAACTGGCTGGTTAGGAATTGGCTGGTGAGAGTCACTCAGTTAACCTCTGCTGGTAGATTCATAACTAAACCATGATGGCAAAAAAGCATCCCCATTGACAGCCATTCAAAAGTAAAGTGTATTCTCACAATGTTTACTTTTTGTTGTGTACTTCTGGGGGTCCATGTGCCACCTGAGCAACTGCCATTAAGATGAATGGGAGTGTAACAGATAGCTCTTGCCAGGTATTATAGATCTTGGTTTGGAATGGTGCAAAACACACAAGTGGAGTGATACTCAGGGTTGGGGAGTAACGGAATACATGTAACAGGATTACATATTTAAAATACAAAATATTAGCATCTGTATTCCACTAAAGTTGCAATTTAAATAATTAGTAATCAGAATACAGTTACATTCAAAAAGTATTAGAGATTACTTTGCATTTTATTTTTAGTCTATTCAGTTATAAAACATTTATCCATATAAATGATGCAATCTGATGATAGTTTGAACGAGGTGATACACTTTCTTATGATGTATTTATATAAACAGAGGATGATCTCAAACTGTTATGAGTGAAAAGGTGGATATGACGTCATTGAGGAACTTTCCCTTGGGTTTTTAACAGAGTGAATCCACATGTGATCATAAAAAGATTATGTTTTGCTTGCTCTGTGGGGTTGTGAAGTAAGTTTGGAGCAGCAGAATTGGTTAATCTTGTGTAAATTGTCATGTAAACATTTAGCGTTTTGCTAAACTTAAATGCTATTTCTAGCCCTTTTACATGCACCTGGTATCAGTTGTGATTATATATAGATATTTTAATCAAGAAAATCCACATTTGAGCACACATTTGTATTTTTCTCCTTAAGTAAGACCTTTGACATTGTATTGTTTTTCTGTAAAAATATCTAAACATCCTTAAAACAAGATACATTTACTTTATCTTGTTTTAGAAGTAACACTGAAAAGATATTTTGGCTTTGTTCAGAGAATGTATTTTAATATTGGTGGATTTTGTTTTACTGTGCTGGCAGATGTTAACTTGTTTATAGTCAAAACAAGTCATAAAAAATCTGTGCTGAATAAGTAATCCAAAGTATTTAGATTACATTGCTGACCTTGAGTGATCTAATGGAATATGTTACAAATGTCATTTTACAGCATATATTATGTAATCTGTAGTGGATTACATTTTAAAAGTAACCCTCCCAACCCTGGTGATACAATTATTGAATCATCCCAGTCAAATAAAACCACTTGTCCAATCAGATTAGAGGACTGGAACTAAATCTAACTGTATTATTTTGTTTGTAAAAGTAAGCATTTTCATATTGAAAAGGAGGGAGATTTTCAGTTCACTATCTGCTTTTTTGCTTTAGTTTTCATCATTATAAAAATTAGCAAAACTTTTATAGAAGTAACTTGATAGTATAACAACATTGAAGAGAACTTTACATCCACGAAGGACAGAACAGTTTCCAGATCTTTAAAAAGCTCTTCTATTTTTCTCTGCAGGTAGGAGTGTTCTAACATTTAGCCACCTGGTGGCGGTAAAGTACAAGACAAACACGCAGTTCTCTGTATCGTAAAAACTCCTTAAAAGCGACTGGTAACATTCCATTCTGGTATCGCAAAGAAAATATGCATGGCAAAAAAGATACAACTTTTAAATTCCTTTTAATGGGAAACTCCAAGAGATTTGAAAATGACAGTATATGTATTTATGTAGCTTTATAATACAAAGAAAATGAGTGGGGAAAAAAATATTTTACGAACTGTTTTGTCATTCATGCTTTTATCTGTATTTAGACAAAATTATAAACAAAACAAAAAAAAGAAAGAAAAGAAAATCTGCGATATGCATTAATTAATATAGCCTAAACAATGTAATTGAGAACATGGTTATAAATAAAATCAGTATGACAATATTACTTCTCCTAATCCTACTATTATTACTATGGCTAATAACAATAATAATAATAATTATATATTTTTACATTAACACATATTTTACAGTAAAAATACCAACAATTAAATATATTTATTTCTTTATTTTCATTTACATTATTTCCCCCCTTAGATCTGTGAAATCATTTTAAATATATATCTTTTTAAAAATTCCCTTATTTATTTATATATTTATCCTAGTATTTTATTATTTTCTGATATTTCATATTTTCTGATTTCTGTCATGCCTGTCATTGATCATGAAGTCACTAGTACTAGTCAAATTTGTCTAGTATTCTGGTGACATGGATTATTGTGATGAAACGTAACACTAAAATTTGCACCACATGTTGTTTGTTTTCTGCATGACTGGTAACATTGGTTAATATAATCCATTATAAGTGGGTGTAATAATCAGATATAGGGTGACTAGGTTACAGGCATCTATTTTGGTATGTATGGGTGTACATTATTGTCAATGTCATATTTAGGGTATATCATTCAAATGTCTTTAAAATCCAAGTTAAAACAATGTAATTTTATTTTATCTACAAATGAGCAGTTCTGCAAGGCCTAAAATGTTTTGGAGGGTTGTTATTGTTTGAAAATCTAAATTTTGTTATGTGAATTTAAGATGTCAAAATAATATACAATCAGTTTTTTTTAAACATTTTCAAAGAATATTAAAGAAGACCTTAAAGAAGACCATCATGAAGATGAAGGAATTAATTTAATTGGAATAAATTCATGACCCACAATAAAAAAGACAAATCAAAGCTATTTTTCACATTTAAATACATATATTTATTTTATTTATGAAAGCCTACTTCAAATGAACTGGTTTAAATTAAACATACACAATGTACGAAATCCTCCTGCTGGGTCCATCTTAACTTACTGTAACTTACCATAACATACCATTATTTCTTGTGTGTCATTATATATTGAGTATAACTCTTGGCTGCCCACTGTCACCATGGAGACTGTAAGGCTCTTTAGCTCATATAAGGGAGATTAGATGTGGTCCATTCAAAGCTGCCTTATAGATGATGGAACTACAGATGCAGTTTATAAAGAAAGATACCTGTTTGTTGTTGTCTTTATGTTATGCAGTCTGGTACAGTGTTTGAGTGTGTGTGGGTATGTTGGAGTGTGTGTTCATATGCATTTGCATGCGATGTGACGGGGTGAGCTCATCTTCATTCAAACCCAGTTCGGTGTGCTCAGCAGGAGACTGAGCGCCATCAGCCAATATCTCCACAGAGCTGCCATGCTAATCATTTAAACAGCATAATCAAAGCAAATAAGATGTTTCACGTGGGGTGAAGAAAGCTGAGGGAAAAGTGATTATCAATGTTTGTAAGGTGCACTGAATTTGAAGGGGACTTTGATTTTGAAATGTTCTCCAGTTAGGAGTGACTCCTGGTTCAACCAGTAGCCCTGCTAAAACTACATCTGCCATTGTATAAGCAAAAGTTTTCATCATTAGAGTAAAAGAAAAGGGAGAGAGAGGGGGCATGAAAATTATGCATAGTTCACTAAGGGGGCATCATTGGTGCTTTGATATTATATTGTTTCAAGTTAAAAATGCATCGTCTCTTGATCTTGTGTATCCATAGTCACAGACCAAAATGGTAGAGGGAGCACATTCAAATAAGAATTAAAGTGAAAATCGAAATAATATAGCTACTCCTCCACAGTAGGGGAAAAAACCCTATCACATCTAAAGAACGGTGATAGAAGGTATAAATAGCACATGGTTTAGCATGCAGTTATCTCCAGTTGGTGTTTAATAATTCTGTTGGGTAAACGTAAGGATCGTAGACTAGTGTGAATCTGAATTGTTTAATCGTACACTACCTGCCCGATCCTGTAGAGGTTAGCTAATAGAAGCATTTGATGTTGGCGTCACTTGCATTTGATGTAGCATCACTTGTGTTGAAAGGATTTGTGTGAGTGCTGGATCACCCCATGTGTGAGAAAACTACTTAAAACAATAAAAAGCAGACAGCATAGCACACCAAGATAGCGCTAAACGGATTCCTTTAAAGTCAAACACCCAGGTTTTTATTTAATGGTGCTGCTATCCATAGAGTGCTTTGGAGAAAAACAAAAAGGCAGTTGCTCGGAACAATAAACTGTTTTTAGCCTGGATGAAAAAAACAAGAGACATGTTGGTCCCAAGTACACATCAAAATCAGTAGTGACTTGATTTGTGTTTGTACCACCATGCACTGTGAATAAATGATGCATGCAATCAGTGCATTTACTTACAATGTTGCAAGGACACCTCAAAGTCTTACTTTTTAGGATAAAAAAAAAAAAAAGAACTTCCTCACCAACCACAAAAAAACAGAATGTCCCCAACTTAACTGCCTTATTCATGTACTTTGCCAAGCAAGCTGTGTTCAGTATCTTTAGCAGTGTTGTGGTAAAGAGCCACAGATAGGTTTCGGATGAGTTTCAGAGAATGGCATCACTGTGCTGGGATCTGTGCTTGGAGTTCATGCTCTTCTTTTTTTCACTGTTCTAAAACTGGAGTGGGGAACAAAATCTTGACACAATCCCAGTTTAGCGCCATGTTGTACATTCGGTCAGGCCATTGGCTCTCTCAGCTGATGTTTTCAAGGAATTGGGAGGAAAAAAATAAAAAAGGGGAAATTGTTGGTTTCGTTGACATATTTATTTCAAGTATTTCCACCCCTTGAGAAAATAGCTCTGCCAAGATAGTCCCTTAGGTTCATAGAATGCATCTATTCAGCAAATATTGTGGGCAGGGGTTGAAGGATGACACTTTGTTTGCATGCATTACATATTTGTGTACATATATAAGGATATCATTTATGATATATGTTTGCAGAAAGCATTATATACAGTACATTAAAAGTTTTTGTGACAGTTATGGTATGTGTCCATTTTTCATATGCATGCAAAAGTACATCACTATGTCTTTGAGCATATTTTACTTTAGAAGTGCGGTTCAGATCAGAGAAATCACCAACAGCACCAGCCAAAATGTTCCTGAAAGAGCGGTCAGTTGGAGTCCTGGTTGGTTATTTAAATCTAACTGGTAATTATGGCTCTGAATTGTAAAGAGCTTCAGCCTAAATTCTGCACCATCTTTAAACCAGTAATTTAATGTCCATCATTATGCTGTTGCCGGGCTGGAAAAGGACAGTTCCATTCCAAGGGCAGTTGTGTCTCTCTCCTGTCTTCATTGCATAGAATATGTACACCTTTGATGGTAAATTAAAATAATAATTCCCCCAAATTAGAGCAAATCATAAACAAATCGTTCTTTTTATTTGGATCTTTTCAATGGATTTCAATGAATGGTCATTTGTTCACTTTTATGATACTTGCAATGTGCAAAGCTTGAAAGCTCCAATCAACGTTCATTGTAATTGCATGTAAAAGAGCGACCATTACGTTCTTCAAAATTTCTATATTTGAGGGTGAGTGAATGACGAAAGCATTTTTTATTTTTGGGGTGAACTATCCCTTTAATAGGGATGCCTAATGTCAGTTCAGAAATATTTTATTGGATGGTACAATATGTGTCCTCCACTATAGGCTTGGAAGGAATTCTTTACACTTAAAACAGATATTGTAATACAACAAGAGTCTCTTTAAGAAAGTGATGGCTTTAAAGGAATATTACAAGTTAAAGCTGAAGTATGTACCTTTTTCAGTGTTAGCTTATCCCAGCTAATTATGCAGAGACAACTACAAGTAAGCCATTTGTAGGTTCATTTTCATGAAAACTGTAAACACTGTCTTTATGTGGCGCTATAAAAATTCCTGTGTTTGTTTTAAGCGACCCGCTTAGACCCGCTCCAACAATGTTACTTGACCAATGGTTTGAGTTTGGGGTGAGACTATCTCTTTGTTTGATCAACTTGGCAGATGAGGGGTGTATTCAGAACGCAGTTTTAAAAACATTGTTTATTTTTCAACTTGACTCATAGTGAAAACATGACTCTATATACATTATGCAAAACTTGTTATATGTGTCTCCAGGAACAATTCCCTGCAGTTTCCAAGTGAAATTAACACTAGAGGCGGTACAACAACTGCATGTTTTATTCACTTATACTCAAATCATGATTTCAATGTCTCATTGTAACTTTATAAACACTAATTTCTCTCTAATACTCAGACCCAGCTATGTTATGATATCGAGACACTTTTACTCTAATGCATCTTTTGAACGCTTGTTGTGGTAGTGCACCTCATAGAGTGTTGGACTTTGGACTCGGAGGACCGCAATTCAAAACCAGACGAGAACTCAAGCTGACACATGACTCAACAGAGGCAAAATTACATGGTTGCTTCAGAAAATGTGCTTTTCATTTCACTTCTGCATTTTAAAACACTCTCGTTTAAGGTTAGGTGTTGGTTAAAGGTAAGGATGTATGTTTTGTTAAAAGTTTATTTATCTTTTCAGAAACTGTTGGCTAAGTTTAGGTTAAAGTCTTAGGTTAGGGAGGTATGTTTTATGTTCCATCTAAAATTCACCTTAAAAACCTCATCAGATTACAACCTCATTTTACTTTTTTGGCACCTCCTGCTGGACATTTCACTTGAAAAGTGCAGCCAAACGTGTTATGAAGTATGCAATTTCAGTTTTGCATAAACGTAACAATGAGCACGTAAATTTCATGAGACTAGGCTGTTTTATTGTAATTCCATTTGGTGGCACTAGCGGTGAAGATATTACAATCGACAGCATTTGGCATAATGTTGATAACCACAATAATTAATTTCAACTTCTATCTCCTCTCCTAAAATCGAGGTTACAATTTGTTACTTACAATAGAAGTGAATGGGGCCAATTTTTGGGGCGTTTTAAGCCAGAAATTTGAAGCTTAGAATTTTATAAAAAACACTTACATTAATTCTGGTTTAATATTTGAGCTGTAAAGTTGATTAAATCCTTTTGGCAGGATTTCAGTATCAATGATGCTACATCATCATGGCAACGAAGTTGAAAATAGGATATAACTTTATGTATATACATTTACATTTATGCATTTGGCAGACACTTTTATCCAAAGCGACTTACAGTGCACTTATTACAGGGACAATCCCCCTGGAGCAACCTGGAGTTAAGTGCCTTGCTCAAGGACACAATGGTGGTGGCTGTGGGGCTTGAAGCAGCATCCTTCTGATTACCAGTTATGTGCTTTAGACCACTACACCACCACTACTACCCCTATATACAACAGATATACTTAGCTATACTTTTGAAATAGTGAGTATTTTAATGTTTACACATTAGCCCATTTACTTTTATTGTACAGTGAGTAACCCAGAATTTATTTAGATTTTTTTTATTTGAGAAAAGGAGGGACAAGATAAATATATATATATATATATATATTTGGTAATCAACACAGCCAAAAAAATGCTGTTGATTGAGCTTAACTTTTGTTTTTTTAAATGTATAATTTAAGAGTATTTTACAGCACTTCCAAAGCACCATGTAAATTTGTTTTCTCTTTACTGGAATAATATTCTGTTTCCACGGATGTGTAGTGATTTGTTTGAGAATTTCGTCTTCGTTTAGGATTCAATTATGTTCGACGGAATACTAATAGTCAAAAGTTTTCTGTTTCTGAAACCCTGCTGATGACCTCATCAGGAAAGCGCCCGTGTCTCTTCCCTTCAAACGACCGCCAATTCACTGAGGTAGAGAAAAGCTCCAGCACAGATCTCCAAATTGAACGCATCTTTTATGTGCAACCCGGCACAGACCCATACTTTCTTCCCCCTGCCTTTCATCCACTCTTGCACTTCTCACATTCTTTCGTTTTCTCTTTCACTCTGCCTCACTGGCTGGTTGAAAGTTGTCCTGTCTTTTATTTTCAGCCGTATTAATTTGGTGGAGTTTGCCAGCTCGGCAGTGTCGCACTCCTCTCACTTGACGTTTTGCTGAAGTTTGTATGCCACTTGAGCTTGCCGTCTCCCTCGCTAATGATAGCGGCGCGGCTCTCTGGGGAGTGCGGGCCGCCTCGCTCCCGCCTCGTGCGGCTCCCGCGCTGGATATTTTGGGAGGCAGAAGGGAGCCTGTGAGGCACATCATTGCCTGCACATCCTTCTTCCTTTTTCCTGTCTCGTGCTCTCTCTCTCCCTCTCTTTTTTGTTGTTGTATGTCTGTGCACGCGTACATTCTTGGGTGTGCGTTTTTTTGTCTACCTCAGACATATTTTTGATATCCGAGGGAATGATGAGAGAAGAAAATGTGTGTATGGTAAAATGAAATCAAGAGTTTTTCCCTCTCTTCTTGCTTAAGCCCAATTAATGTTTAAACAGTTCATTCATATGGTCCTGCCAGGATTCACATTGTGTATCATACAAACACCAGGAAAAAAGACGATTCCAATCTAGTCAGCAACAGGACTTAACTGTGGAATCCCTGCAGGAGGTCCAGATAAATTATACAACAATCTGTGTTCTCCCTTGTTTAACAAATACAAAATAATGCTTATATTTATTTCTTGTTCATACACTCAGCATCTCACATTTGTCCTTCACAATGACTCGTTATGGACCAACATTTACGTATACATAAATAATATATTAGAAATAAGCACAAACCTATAATGTACTTAAAAGTAATAAATTAATTAAAAGTCAATAACTAATCTGATTACAATTATTTAAAATGTATTGCATTACACTACTTTTTGACTAATAAGTAATTTGATTACAGTAACTGATTACTTTGTAATTAAATAAAAACCAACATGGTCACAGGTGTGCATTTATAGTGCTTTTACATTTATGCATTTGGCAGATGCTTTTATCCAAAGCGACTTACAGAGCCCTTATTACAGGGACAATTCCCCTGGAGCAACCTGGAGTTAAGTGCCTTGCTCAATGGTGGTGACTGCGGGGATCGAACCGACAACCTTCTGCTAAACAGTTTAGTGCTTTAGCCCACTACACACACACATATATATATATATATATATATATATATATATATATACATATATATACATACACACACACACAAACACATATATATACACACACATATATATATATATATATATATATATATATATATATATATATATTTTTTTTTTTTTTTTCTACACCTGATGAGTCAACATGGACTTGACCTGTATTTCTGTGATGCTAAACCCAGCAATAGCGCAGAAGAGCAGCTTTAAATTAAGAGGAAATTTATTTTAGCTTTAGTAACTTAAAGTAATTATTAATGTCATTACTTTTTCAATGAAGTAATTATTAAAGTAATATGATTGCAATTTTAGTGAAATATTTAGTAATTTGTAGTGGATTACTATTTTTATGTAATTTACCCAACACTGCCTGTGACTGCCCATTCTATATTATTGTGCCAAGTTGATATGTTGCAGCATACTATTAGGATAATAAACTACAGTATATTAGAATGGTATATTCTGATAAATATTCATAATAAATGTAACTGTTTATTTAACATTAGTGTCTTTTATCTAGTCTGTGTGTTACAATGAATTTACCACATTAAAAAATCACTGTAACGCATGACCATTATTGCTTGAATGTTTTTCTGTAAGTTCCAGTATATTTTATCAAAATGTATTATCTGATCAAGTTGATGATAAAATAAGTTTCACAACTTGATTTACTTTAATCCTCCCTAATGCTTCAATATTAAAACAATGTTGTGTTTTTTTTTGTCTTGACCTCATGGTAATGTTTTGTTTTTTGGCAAATTTTGATTAGATTTTTCCATTTTTTTATCTCTCTGCCAACTGAAGTAGTTCTCTTTCCTTTCCTAACATGCAGGTGTAGTACTCCAGAAAAGAGAAGGTTAGAGAAGGAACAGCACGGGTGCAGCTTCCTCAAAGATCCTTTATCTTGAATGAATTTCAATATATACTTTATATCTTACGTCACAGTAACATGACAAAATGACAACATATTCTATTAACAACAGATTATTACATATATTGGACATACTTATTCACACTTTTACCAAAGGCAATGTATAAACAGAGACGAGCAATTTAAATACCCTTTTTCTTGGTTTAAACCACATTTTAACAATACATTTGAAGAAATAAACAAACAAAACATTTACTCCAGTGACTAATACTGTTAATCCACCATGTCTGAAGGCTTAAATTCAATAAAGACACATACTGGATTCATTAAAGCACTAGAACACAAAACTCACAGTTAACAGGCATAAATGGGGTTAAATTCACAGAATTTGCAAGTTTAAACTAACACTTAACCTTTTCATGAGTAGGGTCTTAATTCCCCTACAGTGCTCCCTGGAGTGAGTTATTTTTGCACGTGACACTGCACAGCCGGTAGGAGGGCAGAGTGTAGAGTATTTTTTAAATTTGATTTAAATATATGATATCTTGTCATTAAAAAATTATTACAAATATTGTATATAATATAGTAAACATATGAACAAATGGGTTATGTCTGCTGTACTGTATTTGTTTTTATTTTGTTTATATATATATATATATATATATATATATATATATATATATATATATATATATATATATAAACTGCACAAATAATATCAGCAGTCCGGTTTGCTGTTTCACATCTCAGACATTGTGAGTTTTTGTGTTACAAGTGCTAAAGTATACATAATCTAATCTCTGTAAATACTTTTTTAATTTACCAAAATTATATTTTTCCAGCATACCACACATGCTGTTTGATACTATGTCTCTCAATTGTTCTGTTGTTCCTCTCTCTGTGTCTCTCAGTGTCATTGTGTCAGGTACTGACAGAAATACTCAACCACCCTGAATCTCCTCATGTCAGCTCTTATTCCCTCACACAGCTCATCGCCCACATGCTGTCACCCCCCCAGCACAATTCACCAGAGCTGATCATACCTCAACCAATCAACAGGCCACAGCCTCTGATCTAACCTGTTGCCCTGAGTCTGTTCCTGACAAGAAGATATTGGCCTCTGACCTCAGGAAGAAGGGAGCTCAGTTGGTCTTTATTTGTGCTGTGGCAGTAAAGAAAGACAGAAGTTCATGGTAGAGTGACATGGATTGCAAAGTGATGACATCCTCCTTGTCACTCTGTTGAGGTTCCTTCAGCTTCTTATGGTTCAATAGTGCTGCTCTGTTCACACTGGCTTTAGATGCTGGGTTCACGGTTTGCTCTTAAAGAAAGGAAAAAGCCATATGTGACATCTGACAAATAAATGCCGGAAATACTGATACAAATACTACTACAAATGTGGAAGATTGTTTTGCTATATTCAAATATTCTGAATATTTAAAATGTTCCATGGTGGCTTATAAAAATGTGAACATACAGCAAAATACATTGCATGCCCAATTATTAGGCAAGTGAGTATTCTGATCTTATCCTTATTTCCATGCACATTTTCCAACTCCAAACCATATAAACTTGAATGCTTATTGGATTCAAATATTTTCAGGTGGTATGCATTTGTGTAATGAGGGAGGGTGTGGCTTATATCAAGGTGTGCATAATTTTTAGGCAGCTTCATTACCTCTCAAATGGTCAAATGGGCCAAAAAATAGAGTATCTCTCACTGAAATGTCAAATATTGTAAAATGCCTTTCAAACGGATGCAACACTCTTGAAATAGCAACTATTGAGGTTTTGTTTTGTTGTGAATAGTCAAATGCATGGAGAAGAAAAGTGCAAATTAACTGTAAAAGACTTGAGAAGAATTAAATGTGAAGCTACCAGGAAACCTGGTCCTCCAGTGCCACCATATTCCAGAACTGCAGCCTACCTGGAGTGTCCAGAAGTACAAGGTGTCAAGTGCTCAGAGACATCAAGGTCAAGAAGGCTGAAACATGACCACCACTGAATATATTCACAAGTTGAGGCATCAAGATTGGGCAAAGAAATACATGAAGACAGATTTTTCAATGGTTTTATGGACAGATGAAATGAGACCAGATGGATGGGCCTGTGGCTGGATCACTAATGTACACAGGGCACCACTTCGAGTCAGGTGCCAGCAAGGTGGAGGAGGGGTACTGGTAGGGGCTGCTATATTAAGGATGAGGTAGTGGGACCTTTTCGAGTTGAAGATGGACTGAAACTCAACTCTCAAACCTACTGCCAGTTTCTGGAAAGTACTTTCTTCAAGCAGTGGTACAGAAAGAAGTCCTCAGGATTCAAGAAGGTCATGATCTTTATGCAGGACAATGCTCCATCACATGCATCCAAGTACTCCACTGCTTTGCTATCTAGCAATGGCCTCAAAGATGCCCAAATAAGGACTTGGGCCCCCTTTCTCACCTTACTTAAATCTTACTGAGAACTTGTGGGCCCTTCTCAAACATGAGATTTACAGTGAGGGATGACAATACACCTCTTTCAACAGAATTTGGGAGGCTGTGGTTGCTGCTTCCGTGAAAGTATATCGTGAACAGATCAAGAAACTGACAGACTCCATGGATTAAAGGCTCATGGCAGTTATTGAAAAGAAGGTTGGCTATATTTTATCACTGAATATATTTTGAAAGGCCAAAAATGCTATTTAATTGTCATTTTGTGTTACTTATTTGTTGCACCTACTCTAAAAATTGAGAATAAACAATTGAGGTGGGAGAAATTAATTTTGTAATTTAGGTGTCTAATAATTGTGCACACTAATAGTTGCCTTATAATATATCCCCCTGAGAAAGACAAAACTCAAGACTAAACATTCAGGTTTGAGGTTCAATAACATTTTGGATTGACTGAGAGCATTGTGTTTGTTCAACAATAAAATTAATCATGAGGAATACAATTTTCCTAATAATTGTGCACGCAGTGAATGTCCCTATGTTATAGACTAGAATATTTCGATAGCATGCAGTAATTTGCACAAGAAACTTACTACAAGCAACAATTTACATTAAAACCTGCATGATCAGCAATAAGATTAAGCTCATGTGAAAGTATTTTCACACACGTACTGTGGTTGTGTGTGTGTGTTGCTTGCCCTGCAGCAGACAATGAGCACACAGGTGAATGGTACACAAGGGAAATTCTCTGCCATGAGGAAGAATTTATAGAACCTTGCTGAAGCCTGATAAACTTACATTCCCATAACATATCCGTTCCTGTGTGTATGGATCTAATGCTTTACAATTTACCCCAAGGTCCTAAAATGATCTTTCCTCCAACCTGTCTCTTTCTTTAATCTGGTACTTCTCCAAATTTAACTGCTTTGTTGACTTTTCGATCCATAATACAACATGCACTACATCTGTCTTTTGTGAAATGCACTGAACAGGGCCTCTGAATTTTATTCTACAGCCCTGTGTACATGGGTGTATGGTGATGTGCACACCTCGGGATAAACACACATCTTTACATCTGCCAAGCCTATATTCACCATTAAGATAAATGTCACAATGGCAGTGTTATCCTCCTCCGTCAGCCCATTCCTATCCATGCGTTAGAAAATGATTGACAGGCCATTGCCGTGTGTAAATTCTCAGCAGAATGTCAAGCAGGAACATTAAGCTGTTGGTTCAAGCATGAAACCTCATTGCACAGCACAAATCCTTTACCTGACAAGTGTTGTGTCTGTTGTTTAAACAGGGTGAAGACCACAAAATGGTGAAAATTATTTACTGAAATAAATTATGGCAAAAAAATTACAGTGTTTGTGGTTACCTTGGATCAGATCTTTCAGTATAGGTCTACCTCTTGCATACAATTACAATATATGCAATGTAATGTATAAAATATTACTACAGTACTAGAATGTACTAGCATGAACATCTTAGAAGAATAGAGGCACGACGTACCTGTACTTCGCGGACATCTGATGTAAGGCTGAAAGAACAGATGAGATGTTGGATTTAGGGCCACAGTGATGAGGTTAAGTGCCAGCCCACGTTACCATGTAGTTAAACTATAACTATAAGTATTCCATTTATGGGTTAATTTTCTCGAAATCTGTAAATACTGTCTCTGTGGTGTTATAACAATTCCTGTGTTTGTTTGGAGCGACCCACCACAACAACGTTCATTAAGCTTCAGTTAATGTTCACATCAACCATGAAAATGGGGGAAAAATGTGATATCAGTGATTTGGATCGTGGCATGATTGTTGGTGCCAGATGGGCTGGTTTGAATATTTCTGTAACTGCTGATCTCCTGGGATTTTCATACACAACAGACTCTAGAATTTACTCAAAATGGTGCCAAAAACAAAAAACATCCAGTGAGTGGCAGTTCTGTGGACGGAAATCTCTTGTTGATGAGAGAGGACAACGGAGAATGGCCAGACTGGTTCAAACTGACAAAGTCTATGGTAACTCAGATAACTGCTCTGTACAATTGTGGTGAGAAGAATAACATCTCAGAATGGTATTCGGGTTGGCACTGTTTTGGCGGCACGAGGGGGCCTACACAATATTAGGCAGGTGGTTTTAATGTTGTGGCTGATCGGTATATATATATAAATATTAATAAAAAAATATTTGTATCTTTTATTTATCTTTTATTGTTGCTCCCTTAAAATGTTGGCCTGTCATGTGTTTAACAGATCATCCATGTATTGTTGGAACAATAAAATAGTTTTTGTGCATTCTGTACATGCATAACAGTGACCTGATGAAAAAATATCGGCCTATAGTTTTTCGTTAAAATCGGTAACGTATTGGACTAAACATTTCATATCTGTGCATCCCTAATTATCTGGACAATATTTAGCCTAGTTTGTAGTACGAAGACAGGGCATCTTTTTCTGTCCAATAAACAAATAATGTTAAATTTATAAACCTGAAGAGAACATTTTTGAAACTGAAATGGCAATAATGTTACATTCGGTAAATACAGTTTTTGACTTTTTGTCATTAAGTACACTTTTCTTTTTACACCCTAGCACTTCCTCGCAGCCCACTGGAAACCCTTGAGTTAAGTAACCTTTTCACATGCTACTTACCAAAGTAGCTGTCACCCTTGGGCTTCCTATCTCGAGTCCTGCAGAGAGCTCATGAATATGAACTTAATTATAAATATAAATAATTAGTTATGTTAATAATTTAGTTACATTTATTAGAATTATTAATGCTTGGACCTGGGCCAGTTCATCACAATTACATTCCATCAGAAACAGGAACTATTTATTTAATGACTGCAGGTATTGATCAAATCTGGTCAATTCTGATCACAGAATTGTGACTAAGATTTCAATAACATATATATATATATATATATATATATATATATATATATATATATATATATATATATATATATATATATGGGGTAGTATTCTGACTGAAAATTACTGTATATTTCATTTTATCTAGCACTGTGGTTTCTATTGATGTCTGTTGTTTTAATACTGAGCTAATTATATTTTCTATTCCCTTACCTTATCCCTAAACCTAACCCTCACACAAACCTCTCTTTATTTTGACATTTTCATTAAGACACGAATTAATATGTTTGTTAGGCCATTTTCCTCTTTTACTTGATTTCAGGTTTTACTATACTTGTGGGGACATATGGGCCTCCCAATGCAGGCAGAACCACACAAACACACACGCACAAATGCACAGACTCAAGCACATCAGGTTTGATGGATGGGGAAATAGATGGCAAATTGCTGTGTCCACTCTGATGGATGACATCATTTGGCCAATCTGCTGATCATGTATGCCTAAATGTTGAGTCTCCATTTTCCTCCTCGCTTTGTTTACCATTGATTTTCTCAGCTCGTTATGCTCTCTTTCCTTTTGAATCCAAGTCATGGAGAGGACCACACGTTGAGGCCCTCTACTACCCATCAGCCTCTGCTCCACACCATTTCTCTATCTGAGGAGCACTGGGTATGATAAATAAACATTCCCCCTGACACACACTTGTCATTTCTCCTAAGTATTCTTCATTCTTTACATATGATCCAATGTCCACAGTTCCGTTCATTTCCCTGGGCTGATGGCAGGATGGTTTGTTTCATTTCATTAGGTTAGCTTGTTTAAAATGCAAGAGCAGCAGGATTTTGGTCTCTGTGAATCCAGTAAGATTTCTAATGCATTTACAAATTCTTGTAGCCCTATATTCAAACAGACTTTACCATTACGATTAGGGGTGGGCAGTGTGACCAAAATCATATATTACAGAACAATATAGTTGTGTTTGCTTGTAATTCAGCCCTAAACTATTTTATCAGTTGCATAACCATGTAGAATCAATTTTTCAATCATCTTAGTGACTTAAATACTTAAAAATATAAAGAATTTAATGCTTCCCTGACTATATCATTATTTATAACAATTGAATAAGTCTAGTTTCAGTGCAAAAACAGCTTCACATAATGTGACACTAAAAGCTGTAATACATCATATACAGTATATGATTGGATATGCCAAATATGAAGACATTCTAAAATAGCTGATATATGCAGCTGCACATGTGATGGTGTGGTCATACATCAATTGAACTCTATATTATTGTGCCAAGTTGTGATGATGCTCAGCAACTGTAAAGAACATACATTTGCATCAGACAATACTAAAACTTTTTTGCTTTTGTGTGAATGTCTCTTGCTGTGAATTTAAACAGTCATATATTTAGGATCTTATTTTCAAATGGGGGCAAGGTGATGGAGACAGCCACTGATTGATGGAGAAGATACTGTCAAGGTGGCTGGGTTTATAAGCCACGTTGTATTTGAATATTGAGTGTGTGTCTGTGTGTCTGTGTCAACCACACAATATTGTGAATTATTTGACAATACATTTTGTTCAAAACCTGCCACACAAAAAAATATAAGCATGGCCTCCCTAGTGTTTAAAATTATGAGTGCAGAATGCCCATGAAGAATGCATTTACTGTGCCTTCACTGGGGACCTTACTGATCTTCTCCCAAATTGAGGTTCATGCTCCCACTGGACAGATGTAAAATATTGTCTGATATGTTTATAGTCGTTTCATACCATATATTTGATCTTGACTTTGTTGTTCTTGGGTTTAAATGGTACAATTTTAAATATATCCTTTTAAATCATATTGTTGCTCTTTCACCTGCCTAAGCTTTATGTACTGTATATTGTCCGAGACCAAATTCGGAAAACATTTTTCAAATGTACTCTTTGTATTTTCTGATTGCTGACATCAGAGAACAAATAATCAAATACAAAGTTTTGTTTCTGGTTGATGTGGCATTATTGTTGTAGTGTTGTCTTGTGTGCTTCGTTAAACACAAGAGTGCACTTTTTGTTTGCTTTCAAAAACACAACAGTGATGGTTGAGCAGAATTGCAAAAAGATTTCTAAATCTTGCCTCATAGTGGTAGAAATAATTGCTCTACTGAGTTTGGGAGAGTTTCAGAGGGGTTTGATGAATGGCATTGGGAAAGAAGAATCTGGCTGTTAGTCATGCACAGAAAAGCTGAGAGTGAAACCCTTTGAAAATACATAGTGCATTCAATGCATTACTATAAATGAGATCAGGGCTAATTGTCACACAGTGAAGAAGTCACAAGGGCTTTATCTCATTAAAGGAATAATCAGGGTTCAATACATGTTAAGGTCAATCAAAAGCATTTGTAGCATAATGTCGATCACAATGTCGGAAAAAATTTTTTTTTGAGTAGTTTAAAAAAAAAGATAGAAATCGATGTTACGGTGAGGCACTTACAATGAAAGTGAATGTAAAGCTTATAATGTTATAAAAGCACATCCATTAATTCATCTGTTAAAACTCATAAATTATTTGAGCTGTAAAGTTGTTTATATCGTAAGTTTTTACTGTCATTTTAGGGTTTGTTGTAAAATTGGCTGTAACACAGAAAAGGACATAAAGCAATTTTATCTAATCTATCTATCTATCTATCTATCTATCTATCTATCTATCTATCTATCTATCTATCTATCTATCTATCTATCTATCTATCTATCTATCTATCTGTAACCCGCACAAGAAGAGACAGTCACAATGTAAGTCAAAAACTGCGTTTTATTGCAGGCAGGCAAAAGTACAGAAAAAGGGCAAATCCAGTTAAGAGTAGTCAAAGGGAGCGTGAGGTCGAAAGCCGGGGAATCAAGAGGAAAATGACGAGACTAGTGGGAGCAAAAGACAGGGGAACAAGGGGAGCTGGCAAGCTAAGAGGTGAACGAGAGGAGGTCAAAACTAGACGGAGACTAGCGGGGGGCAAAGACACGGGAAACTAAATACAATAACCAACACCCGTGAAACGGATGTGCTGTGGTATTTATAGGGGAAGGTGCAGGTGTAAACAATGAAAGGTGATGAGACGAGTGCAGGTGAAACGATTAAAGGGGTGATTGAGACGAGTGCAGGTGGTCATAATGTTCTGGCCATAGGAGCGTGCATGTGAGCCTGAGGAGAGAGACCTGCTAATGAGCAGGAGATCTCGAGGGAGCAAAACGAGCGTGAGAGCTCGAGGGAGCAAAACGATCGTGAGCTCGAGGGGGGCGGAACGAGCGTGCAAGCTCGAGGGGGCGGAACGAGCGTGCGAGCTTGAGGAGTGAGTGTGTGTGCGACGAGCGGGGATGGGGCAGAGGAGCGGGGTTCGTGACAGTACTCCCCCTCTAAAGCGGACGGCTCCTGACGGCCGGCTCGGTTGCGAGGAAGTGGTGCTGGGCGATCCCAACAAACAAAAAACCCTGAACAGACAACCCACAAAACACACAAACAAAATTGAGGGCAGTCCAAGGGGCACAGAGGGAAATGAGACAGTCCATGGGGTCAATGGGCAGTTTCAAGGCAAGGTCAGGGGGAACATAGCGGACAGGCGGGTGGTCGGGAGATCTAGGGGGCAGCCATAGGGCAGAGACAGAGTCAGGGGGTCTGGAAGGCGACTGGAGGACAGGGACTGGGTCCGGGGGTCTGGAAGGTGACCACCGGACAGGAATAGGGTCCGGAGGCCAGGGAAGAGGCCACAGGACAGGGAGAGGGTCAGGAAGTCCGGGCTGAGCCGTGAAAGGCGGTGCCGTAAGAGGCGGCACTGTAGGCGGCTCTGGAGGTGGGGTTCTGGAAGGCTGTGGAGGTGGAGCCGAAGGAGGCTTAAGGGGAAGGCCTGGAAGGCTCAGGAGGTGGAGCCAATGGAGGTGGCGCCGTGGGAGGTCCCCGAGGCGACGACCTGGCAGGCTCTGTAGTCTCGGGGGTAGAGCCGTAGGAGGCCCGAGAGGGGGAGCCATAGAAAGCTCTGGAGTCTTTGGGAGCAGAGCCGTGAGGAGCTCGGGAGGTGGAGCCATGGGAGGCTCTGGAGGGGGAGCCGTAGGAGGCTCGGGAGGCGGAGCCGTAGGAGGCTCAGGAGGCGGAGCCGTAGGAGGCTCGGGAGGCGGAGCCGTAGGAGGCTCGGGAGGCGGAGCCGTAGGAGGCTCGGGAGGCGGAGCCCTAGGAAGCTCTGGAGTCTCTGGGAGTAGAGCCATGAGAGGCTCGGGGAAAAAGGTCATGGAAGACTCGAGAGGCTCTAGAGGTGGGGCCCTGGAAGGCTCGAGAGGCTCGAGGGGGGGAGCCATGAAAGACTCAAGAGACGGAGCCCCGAGAAGCTCAGGAGGAGGAGGAGCCCTGGAAGACTCAAGAGACGAAGCCCTGAGAGGCTTGGAAGGGGGTGGAGCCCTGAAAGACTCGAGAGGAGAAGCCCTGAGAGACTCGAGAGGGGAAGCCCTGAGAGACTCGAGAGGGGGAGGAGCCCTGAGCGACTCGAGAGGCGAAGCCATGAGAGGCTTGAGGGGTGGAGCCATGAAAGACTCGAGGGACGGAACCCTGAGAGGCTCGAGGGGAGGAGGAGCCCTGAGAGACTCGAGAGGGGAAGCCCTGAGAGGCTTGAGGGGGGGAGGAGCCCTGAGAGGCTCGAGTGGCGAAGCCGTGAGAGGCTTGAGGGGTGGAGCCCTGAAGGACTCGAGAGGAGAAGCCCTGAGAGGCTTGGGAGGGGGAGCCCTGAAAGACTCGAGAGGAGAAGCCCTGAGAGGCTCGAGAGGAGGAGCCCTGGGAGGCTTGGGAGGAGGAGCCTTGGGAGGCTTGAGAAGAGGAGCCCTGGGAGGCTTGGGAGGAGGAGCCCTGGAGGAGAGCTTGAGAGGCTGGAGCGCTCTGGGAGGCTCGAGCGACTTGAAAGGCAGGACCCTGGGGGGCTTGGAAGGTAGAGCCCTGGGAGGCTCGAGAGACTTGAAAGGCAGAACCCTGGGGGGCTTGGGAGGTAGAGCTCTGGGAGGCTCGAGAGGAGGAGCCTTAGGAGGCTCGAGAGGAAGAGCCCTGGGAGGCTTGAGAGGAGCCCTGGGAGGCTTGGGAGGAGGAGCCTTGGGAGGCTCGGGAGGAGGAGGCCGCGAGGGCTCTGAGGGGCAAGCAGAACCCGGCAGAGCCGTGGAAGACTCTGAGGGCGGAGCAGAACCCGGCAGTGCCGTGGAAGACTCTGAGGGCGGAGCAGAACCCGGCAGAGCCGTGGAAGACTCTGAGGGCGGAGCAGAACCCGGCAGAGCCGTGGAAGACTCTGAGGGTGGAGCAGAGGTCGGTAGAGCTGTGGAAGACTCTGAGGGAACCTCTGCGGTCTTGAGCACAAGACGAGACTGGGGAGAAGGGGCCCTCTTCCTTCTCTTACGTCTTCGGCCAACAGGGGACGTGGCCATGGGGATGGTCGAGGCTACAGGCGCTGGCTCTGGGGCAGTCGAGGCTACAGGCGCTGGCTCGCTGACTGTGGCAGACATGGGCGCTGGCTCGCCGGCCGTGGCGGGCATGGGCGCTGGCTCGTTGGCCGTGGCGGGCATGGGCGCTGGCTCGTTGGCCGTGGCGGGCATGGGCGCTGGCTCGTTGGCCGTGGCGGGCATGGGCGTTGACTCGCTGGCCGTGCCAGGCTTCGAGACTGGGGCCGTGACAGGCTTCGGGACTGGGGCCGTGTCAGGCTTCGGGGCTAGGGCCGTGTCAGGCTTCGGGGCTAGGGCCGTGACAGGCTTCGGGACTAGGGCGTTGACAGGCTTCGGGACTAGGGCCGTGACAGGCTTCGGGACTAGGGCCGTGACAGGCTTCGGGACTAGGGCCGTGACAGGCTTCGGGACTAGGGCCGTGACAGGCCTCGGGACTGGGGCCGTGTCAGGCCTCGGGACTGGGGCCGTGTCAGGCTTCGGGACTGGGGCCGTGTAAGGCTTCGGGGCTAGGGCCGTGTCAGGCTTCGGGGCTAGGGCCGTGGTAGGCTTCGAGATGGGGGCCGTGGTAGGCTTCGAGACGGGGGCCGTGGTAGGCTTCGAGACGGGGGCCGTGGTAGGCTTCAAGACGGGGGCCGTGGTAGGCTTCAAGACGGGGGCTGTGGTAGGCTTCGAGACGGGGGCCGTGGTAGGCTTCAAGATGGGGGCTTCAAGACTGGGGCCATGGTAGGCTTCAAGACGGGGGCCGTGGTATGGAACGCTGGTTCAGTTTCTGCCTCCCCCACAGTAAACGAGGAACCAGCGTACAGTAGGGCGAGGTCAATAAACTGAGCCAGGTTGAGAGAGCAGTGACCACCAGGCATGAATGATGAGGCTGGCTCATTCAGTCCAAATTGAAAAATGTCTTTCAGAGCCACCTCATCAAAATTCACCTGGTTGGCCAGGGCACAAAAATCAACCACATAAGCCTCCAAGGGTTGACTCCCCTGACGCAAAACCAAGAGTTGGGCCGCTGGGTCCATAATGTTAAGGGCACGGTTAAAAGTTCTACAACCACTGCCCTGCATAAACAACCCTTGGCAAGCGCCCGAAGAGCCATCAAACCTCTCAGGGGGTTGAAGGCTTACGGCGCTCAGAAATGCACTGGAGGCATAAACGGGCTCAGGGGCAGACACAGGTGAAACAGGGTGACATAAATCAGACAAGGGACATACCTGCTGCCCCTGGGCCGCGAGCGCTTGGTCCTGCCTCCAAACTGTAGCTCCTCGCGGCGAATGTGACGTGCACCTCCGCTCTAGTGAGCTGCGCGAATCCTCAGCGCGGGGCATTGTGACTGTCTTTGATAACGGTTGGTTATTTTGTAACCCGCACAAGAAGAGACAGTCACAATGTAAATCAACAACTGCGTTTTATTGCAGGCAGGCAAAAGTACAGAAAAAGGGCAAATCCAGTTAAGAGTAGTCAAAGGGAGCGTGAGGTCGAAAGCCGGGGAATCAAGAGGAAAATGACGAGACTAGTGGGAGCAAAAGACAGGGGAACAAGGGAAGCTGGCAAGCTAAGAGGTGAACGAGAGGAGGTCAAAACTAGACGAGACTAGCGGGGGGCAAAGACACGGGAAACTAAATACAATAACCAAGGTGCAGCTGTAAACAATGAAAGGTGATGAGACGAGTGCAGGTGAAACGATTAAAGGGGTGATTGAGACGAGTGCAGGTGGTCATAATGTTCTGGTCATAGGAGCGTGCATGTGAGCCTGAGGAGAGAGACCTGCTAACGAGCAGGAGATCTCGAGGGAGCAAAATGAGCGTGAGCTCGAGGGGGGCGGAACGAGCGTGCGAGCTCGAGGGGGCGGAACGAGCGTGCGAGCTTGAGGAGTGAGTGTGTGTGCGACGAAGCGGGGATGGGGCAGAGGAGCGGGGTTCGTGAACTATCTATCTATCTATCTATCTATCTATCTATCTATCTATCTATCTATCTATCTATCTATCTATAGAAAGAAAGAAAGAAAGAAAGAAAGAAAGAAAGAAAGAAAGAAAGAAAGAAAGAAAGAAAGAAAGAAAGAAAGAAAGAGGTGTGTGAAGGTGTTGGCCTGGGAGGCTCATTAAGCCCTCTAACTGCCCATTCCTCTTCACATGATGGACAGATGTAAAATAAAGCTCCATTGCCCAGGGAATATGTTATTGACTCAAGCTCTTGGTAAAGAAGCTGTTGAATGGCTAAATTAATTTCCAAAAGATCTCTTCAGTTTGGCAATGGTTCTATGTTATTATAGTAAATGGCATGTAGCTATTAACCCCAAAGGTGTCTTCCCTCGCTATCATCTCCTGCTGAGCTGCCTAGTCTTCATGTAAGACAACAGAATTCCTCCACCAACCTGGATTCAGCTCTGCGCCCTGTAACAGAATGTGTCTTTCTCCTTTTTGTCTGATAAGCTTGCTGAAGAGTTGTTTTGAATAGCGGAGGTCTGCCTGCTAACACAAAGAACATTGTTTCACTGTGTTTTTCGTTTATTCAGACTGGATCAGAAACTGTAATTCTCTCACTCAGGGGGGCCTAGTATAAACAGACATCTCTGACTTTAATTTTGGGATCTAACAATTTCTCATTAGTTGGTTCTTGATCTCGCTAGAGTGCCTCTCGCCAGCCTCTGCCATGTTCTTTCCCTCCCTTGATTCATTTTGGTGACAAAAGTCCTCCTACATATTGTAACAGGGTGTGATCGCTTTCACAGAGCTACACAGGAGCCGTCAGCAGTAATCTTTTTGCTCTGCCTCTCTCTGTCTGATTCCATACTCACCGTGTCGTGAATATTCTAATTGTCTCTCAGCATCTGTCGCCCCGCACTGCATGAAAGTAACATGGCGCCAAAAGTTTAAAATGTCAACAATTTAAAAGTTATTCGAAGGTAATAATAACTGAATAACAACAATAAAAATACATGTCTGAGCTTAAACATCATACTAATAATTCTTACAGTTTTTTACAAATAGAACCCCAATTCACAGCATTTTTTTTGTATGTGTTTTTATTTTTTTTAATTGTTTAAATTTTTGAAACCACCAGGGAGCACAATATGAGCTCTTGAAGAGATATTTAAATCTCAGTCCATCAGATATTTGTAGCGCATACGGTCCACATTGCCCTTTTTTTGGATCTCCACAGTTTGGCCCCACAAATGTAATAATACGCAGCTACTGGAAGTGACTCAAGAGTCTGAAGATACACGCAAGCCCTCAATTTCCCCCCTCTAAAACTTTTCTGCCTTTCATTCTGCATGCCCTGAAAAAGTCAAACTAGTTTTAAAATCCTGTTTCTTGCCCGCAGGACAGAAATCACCTAGCCACATGCCTGGTGGGCTTGCTCTAAGCTGAGCAGGTTTGAAATGCATGATTGCCATTCTCCAAACTCTCACAACTCCTCTGTTTCAATCTTTATTGACACACAGATAAATGAGGAACACTTCAAAGAGAGGCAGTCGTACACTCTCTCAACCCGGAGCACTGGCGCCCCTCTACCTCAATCTTCTTTAATTTTGCAGATAAAATCAAAGAGACTCATTTTCACCTCTTTATTTGAGGCAGTGCACTGGACCATGCTGCTAAGAAGAAAATCAATCCAGACTAAGTGAGAGATCAAACTCAATATGTACATTTAGGATTCCAGTGACAGTAACTTCATTATGGCAAAAAAACTATCAGCAAATGATGCACGAGGGACAGTCTTTGTACCGATTGGATGTCGAATTGTGTTCACAAACTGTCCAAAAAATCTTTTCAAGTCATATTCAAATGTTTCAGGATTGTTATGCCTTTGAACTACAGTGAAAAGTATAAAAATGTAATTGGCAGACATGTACACACTGCAAAATTTTGGGAACGCCAGCCACATGTAAAGGTGAATCCCCAGAAATATTATTTTGTGTGTGAAAGCAAAATTAGTCAGCTACTCAAATCTGTCATTGCTTACCAAAATTGTAACTACTGCCCCAGTGGCTGAAAGAGTGGCGGCAAAAGCGAGATGTAAAGGGAGTTCTTTTTAGTTGTAAATTACAGTATGTAATACAGTCAACAGGAATGCATACTTTATTAAACGTATGCCCAACCTTAAACCTAGCTGTTAGTTAAGTAAAATTGTAATCTTAGAGGGAAATTTTTTTATACATCATTAATGTGATCATGATTACTTCCCTGTTATCATGGCACCAGAAGCAGTGACTCTAAGACTTCTTGTGCAATGTGCCATTGACAAAAGTAAACACATTTGAATAGAGGCAAAGATGTCTGATGGTAGATGCCGCTTTTGCTTGTTATATCAGGGTTAGGGTGATGGAACATTTGGTTTTACTTCTGCTTATTAAGTGAATGCTTTCATATAATTTGCTCTCTCTGTACCGTAATGAAATGGGCTGGTCGTCTGCAACTATGGTGGAGAGAGGCAGACTTGTGTCAAAATTTGTGAGTCAGGACACGTACCTCTCTCTGTTATTTGCTTGTACTGCACTTGGAGAAAAGTGACACATTTTAGATTCACTTTGTACATCATTAACAACTAGTTGTACAGTTCGCTTCTGTACTACACCGATTTTTTGCTTGTAGAATGTGCATGTCACCAGTGTTGGGTTACTCAGAAATAGTAATTATTTATGTCTCTATAATTGTAATTATATTACTTTACAGATTACTTAATTGAAAAGTAATCTTATTACTATTTGCTTCACTTTTAAGTTACTTTCTAAAACAATTTTGATTTAAATTAAAATAATATCTTTCACAGAAACAAACAGACATACAGAACATACAAACATAATTAATGTTTTAAATGTATTATATATATATATATATATAACATTATTTTATAAATATTTGTAACTGAATTAATTTATTGAAAAGTAATTAACTTAATTGAAAATCAGTAACTGTAATCTGATTACAATAATTTTAATTTTGCATTACAATACTATTTTAATTTAAAAGTAATTGTATTACAGTAAGTAATTATTAGTAAACAGATTCACACCCAACACTGCTTGTCACTCATGTATATAACGTAACTTTGTGTGTACAGAATGCAATTAAGCAATCAGTAAAGTAGTGACAACCATATATAGCTGCAGTGTGCATCTTATGTATCATCCTTATGATGTCAACATCCTTGTGTTTCACAGTGTAGGGTAATGTTATACATAGATTGTATCACTTCCATTCTTTTTACTGTGTTAAGAAAACTGCCATGGTATTTTTTTCCATGAAAATTCAAATAACATTTTTCTTTTCCAAAATATTTTCTGTTGGGACAGTGGACTTTATCCATGTTAAGATTCCACTCACTTAAATCAAGGAGTCTGTGGGACTTACCTCAGCTTGACATCAGTGCTCCAAAACCATATGCTTTTGATGTGTTTGTACAATCTCAAATAAGCGGTTTTCTATAGTGAATAAATAAACTGCTGTTTACTATATACAGTTGAAGTCAGACGTTTACATACACTTAGGTTGAAGTCATAAAAACTCATATTTTAACCACTTCACAGATTTCATATTAGCAAACTGTCATTTTGGCAACTCATTAAGGACATCTACTTTGTGCATGACCCAAGTAATTTTTCCAACAATTGTTTACACGCAGATTGTTTAACTTTTATTTGACTATATCACAATGCCAGTGGGTCAGAAGATTACGTACACTAAGTTAACTGTGCCTTTAAGCAGTTTGGAAAAATCCAGAAAATGATGTCAAGCCTTTAGACAATTAGCCAATTAGCTTCTGATAGGAGGTGTACTGAATTGGAGGCATACCTGCGGATGTATTTTAAGGCCTACCTTCAAACTCAGTGCCTCTTTGTGTCATGTTCACTGTTGTCTTTTGTTTTGTGCTTTTATGTTGAAGCTTAGTTTAGTTCCTGTTTCCTGTTTCGGTTTTTGTAGTCCTTTGTAGTTTCTTTTATTACCTTGTCTTGTTTCACTGTTGCCCTTTGTTTTTCACTTTTGTCACTTTTGTATTCCTTAGTTTTCACTTTTGTCCCTTTTGCACTTCCATAGTTTTCTTGTCAGCCCTCGTGTGCTCTGTTCATTGTTTTCACCTGCCCTCGTTAGTTGTCTTTGGGTTTTAGTTTATCACCTTGTTATCTTGTTTGAGTTCTGTTTGTTCATTGGTTCCCGTCTCCCTGTTCATGTATTTAAACCCTGTCTGTTTTTTCAGTCTCTGTCGGTCGTTGTTTGTTCATGAGTGCATGCTGCCCGCTCTGCTGCCCGCTCTGCTGCCCGCTCTGCTGCCCGCTCTGCTGCCCGCTCTGCTGCCCGCTCTGCTGCCCGCTCTGCTGCCCGTCTAGCCATGTCTATCCATTCCGTGTTCCTTTGATGTCTCCCTCTTTTAGTTTTGTTTTACCCACCGTGGTTGTTTCATTTGTTCATGTCTGTTTACCCTCACCGTTGTGTTCATCAATAAAGCCGCATTTGGATCTTACCCTCTGTCTGCCTTCCCCTGCTTTCCCACATCGTGACACTTTGCTTGACATCATGGGAAAATAAAAATAAATCAGCGAAGACTTCAGAAAATAAATTGTGGACCTCCACAAGTCAGGTTCATCCTTGGGAGCAATTTCCAAACACCTGAAGATACCATGTTCATCTGTACAAACAATAGTACGCAAGTACAAACACCATGGGACCATATAACCATCATACCGCTCAAGAAGGAGATGCATTCTGTCTCCTAGAGATGAATGTAATTTGGTGCAATAAGTGCAAATCAATTCCAGATCAACAGTAAAGGACCTTGTGAAGATGCTGGAGGAAACGGGTAGAAAAGTATATATATCCACAGTAAAATGAGTCCTATATCGACATAAACTGAAAGGCTGCTCAGCAAGGAAGAAGCCAATGATCCAAAACCACCATAAAAAGCCAGACTACAGTTTGTAAGTGCACATGGGGACAAAAATCTTATTAAAAAGATCTTAGAAATATTCTCTGGTCTGATGAAACAAAATTTAACTGTTTGGCCATAATGATCATTGTTATGTTTGTAGGAAAAAAGTGGGAGTCTTGCAAGCCGAAGAACACCATCCCAACCGTGAAGCCTGTGGTTGGCAGCATCATGTTGTGGGGGTGTTTTGCTGCAGGAGGGACTAGTGTACATCAAAAAATAGATAGCATTATGAGAAAAGACAATTATGTGGACATATTGAAGCAACATCTCAAGACATCGGCCAGGAAGTTAAAGCTCAGTCACAAATGGGTCTTCTAAATGGACAATGACCCCAAGCATATTTCCAAAGTTGTGCCAAAATGGGTTAGAACAAGAAAGTCAAGGTATTGGAGTGGCCATCACAAAGCCCTGACCTCAATCCGACAGAAAATTTGTGGACAGAACTGAGGAATGAGCCAAAATTCCAGCAACTTACTGTTAGAAGCTTGTGGAAGGCTACCTAAAACGTTTGACCCAAGTTAAACAATTTTAAAGCAATGCTACCAAATACTAATAAAGTGTATGTAAACTTCTGACCCACTAGGAATGTGATGAAAGAAATAAAAGCTGAAATAAATCATTCTCTCTACATTTCACATTCTTAAAATAGTGATCCTAACTGACCTAAGACATGGAATGTTCTCTACGATTAAATGTCAGGAATTAGGAAAAACTGAGTTTAAATGTATTTGGCTATGGTGTAAACTGTAAACGTCTGACTTCACACTATATATATATATATATATATATATATATATATATATATATATATATATATATACTGTATATACATACAGTATAAAATATATATATTTTTATTAATTAAAGGCACCCCTTTTAAAATCCCTGACCAAGCAGCAGAGGATAAGAATGTCACTTCTCTACAATACCTGTCTAATGAGGCTCTATTGCAAGCTTTCAGCTCAACATAATATTAATTATTTGCAGTGTGTGTGTGTGTGTCTTCGGAAAAGTTGAGTAAATCAGGATGAAGGAAGGCCTTGACGGAGAGATATGGCATTAGCCCGAGGGCTCTTAGCACTGTGAGGGTAGTTAGCTCACAACATACTGCCATCATTAGGACTGTAGTTGGGCCACTGCAGTCACACACACTCAGCCCTTTCAAAAACCTACAGCATATCATGCAGCACATGCCACCTATATGTCTCCCCTTCCTCAAACTATCAAATAATCAGTTTATTGCTCCTATACCTAGTTTACCTGAGCACAACACTTTTTGTTTAGTATTCTGCGATTAAGTATAACTTGTTTCTTTTCCACAAGATTACATCATCAGGGCTGTATGCTGGTCGACAGGTACTGCTGGTCATAAGATGAAAACAGGTTGAATAATTTAGACTGTCAACTGGTTATTTGAAAAGATCAGATTCACTACTGCTCTCATGAACTTGCTGCAGACTGAAAGTTCCAGTCCCTATTCAATGTAATTACATGGGTAAAAAATGACCAGAGCATTCTAGACAATTCCTCCTATTGAGTTCCACAGAAGAAATAAAAGTCATATAGGTTTTGAATGAATGACATGAGGATGAGAAAAGTATGACATATTTAGCAATTTTGGGTGAACTATACCTTTTAATATTGTATATTTAAGCAATATCACATGAGCAAGAGTGCGAGATGGACCTACATCAGCACTGCTGCGATTCGGCCGCAGGCATGAGGCCACATAACCAGAAACCAGATACATTCATCATGATTTATAACTCTGCAATAAATTGAATGGCATCTATGCTGATATTATTCTATTTGTTACCCTGTCCCAGCCTCGGGACTCCTATCCTGAGGTCACCAGAACCGGCTGGATCCAGCTCCATTCTTTATTCATGTTGGACTCCACTGCTGTCAAACATCACTTCAGTCTATTACGATGGACTTCAGAGGATGAACTGATGCCAACTCCAACCATAAGACATAGGATACTTCATAAGACATTGCCTGAACCTTGGACTTAGGATAGACCTCACCGAAAATACCGGCCGGTTGAACTGCGATACACCTCACTGATCTCTGCCTGCATCACGTCTGTCTAATGATGGACTACACTCTTATAATGGAATATATAGACTATCAATTAATTGCCAACAAAAGCCTTCATAACTCAACTAACAAGAACAAATGTATCTATGTGAACTCCTGCAGTTAATCCAGGATGAACTCCAAAGAAATTAGTCATTAATCATAGTCATACTTACAAAATCTTTGTTTAAACACTGACCCATAACACTTACTTAGTTTAATAATTTTAAACCATGACTTTCACTTTACATAATTAAATAATATTGGCATTATATTCATGATGTTAGCCAGAGGGGAACTCAAGTGGTCAAAGAAAATGCATTAAAGTGACCTGGTATAAACAGTGATGTGTCTCACCTGACCACATGTGATCGGATCACCCGAGACGCATCATGATACCAGGTGGAATTGGGATCTTAGGTTTAGGATTAGTTAGGGTTTTAGTGTTAGTTTAGTTAGGATTATGGGGAATACAGTTTTAGGTAAAATAAACCTTTTAAGATATGCAATTCATGTACATAACCATTAAGACATAAAATGTATGTTTTTTGTTGTAATAACTGCCTGAGGTATGTAATGTGGAAGAATCAAGTTCAAAATCACTTCACATCTCTGTGTATTTCCCTTGTTGAGATGTTTTGCATTTGACTGTAAAGTATGACGCATAATCAGTGCAACAGTGAAGGCACCATCACAAACCCCTCAGCTCAGAATTACCATTCTGCTGTCAGTCCATTTTTCAAGCTGCTTCTCTACCCAACGCCGTCCTGTCATCCACCAGAATCGGGCCACCAGCAACACTCATCTCATTACCAAAGTACACAGTGCCTCTGTGGGATTCCGACCCTGTCTCTGTCTCCTCTCTCAAACACATATATATGTTCAACTTTTTCCCTCCTGAGCTTTAAAACTATTCAGTCTCCTAGGTAGTACTGACAGCTTGAGGCGACAACCTGATGAAGTGACAGTAGGAAGCCACACATTATGATCACCTCTTCCTATTTCTCTCCTTTTCCACTTTTTCATTTCACCTCTTTTATACCTTCCTCCTGTGCTTGATCTACTTCCCCCTTGACCTGTTCATGATGTATTAACCAACACCTCCATGTCATACCTGCCAGAGAGGAGAGCAGCATGCCACTCCATGAAATAATCTCCATTTCTCATGCCAAAATAAATACACTCCTCTCATTTTCCTCTACTGTTGTTTGTTGTCTGCTTAGTAAATGTTCTGTTTAGTAAATAAGCTTTGGTATGCTCATGTTATCACAGAATTTACTTGAAAAGTGCATGCAAGCTTACACATGAACATGTGTTTTTATGCCTTGCAAACCTAAACATTTGGTTTGCTGTCACCAATTCAATAGTTATTGCAAATTTTGCTGATTTAAATATGTCTCCAAGAAGTTCTGGCTAAAAAGATGAGTTTTTGTCAAAATTGTGAGAAGAATGTGTGATAGTCTTGGAAGCATCAGTTGGAATAGGCTGAAAGTGATAAACAAATCAACATTTGCCATCATTTTCCTGCTAAGAATTTGAGCTAAATTATAGCTGTATAATTTCCAACTTTCATTGCTTAAAAACGTTTCTTTATGTAATTGTCTTTTAAAGAAATCTTAATGTTTAAAGGGATAGTTTTCGTTTACTCACCCTAATGTTATCCCAGATGTGCTGAACTGCTGAACACAAGTGAACATTTTTAGAAGAATATCTCAGCTCTGTAGGTCAATACAATGCAAGTGAATGGTGACCAAAATTTTAAAGCTCAGAAAAGGAGATAAAGTCATGTAATCCATAAGATAATTGTTATCCATAAGATTCCACTGGTTTAATGAATATCTTCTTATGCAATCCAGATAGTTTTGGGTGAAAAAATACCAAAATATAACACATTTTTCACTGTAAAACATGTCATTGCAGTTTCTAGGCACAATCGGGATTTCAAGCTTGATTGCACTTCCTAGCGCTTGCATGTGCAGAGCGCTAGATGATGCTATTAGAAGTGTAATCAAGCTTGAAATCATAATCGCCAAGGAGACTGCTGAATTTAATATTTTAATTTTTTTTACTAACTCTAAGCAGAATGTTAGTCTGTTACCATTCACTTTCATGGTATTGGAAAAAGTTGCAATGGAAGTGAATGGTGTCTGAGAAGAAATTTGAAATCAGAAATTCACACTGGATATTTGAGAATTAATTTTTCATTTCAAATGGGAAATTGTGTGAGGTTATATATTTTAAAGCTTTTAAATGAGTTCCTTAAAGCTGAAGTGTGTCATTTCTGCACCACTTGTGCCACCAAAAGCTTAAATTGCAAAAATAAACATTGTTTTCAAACAGCTTTTGGAAAATGCCCCCTATCTGCTGTTGATTGAACAAATAGACAGTCCCAGAGTCAATGCTATTACGTTGAACAAACAAACAGAGAATTGTTTTAGAGAGCCACAGAGCAGTTTAAGAAAATTAACCTACAGTATAAATTGATTACATATACTTGTCTGTATTAAAAAATACTTTTAATACTGAAAAAGTGACACACTTCAGCTTTAAGACTGATCACTAAGTCTAGTGTATGTAAATGTAGTGTATGAACAGACAGTTTATGGCATCAGAGTTGCCACAAACTGTCTGTTCATACACTGTATTTACATACACAGAGTTAAAGAGTTTAAGTTTTCAAGAGCATGTCATGGCATCAGAAATAAATATGAAAATATTTTTATTAAACTTAGTCCTAACCCAAACCCCAACTCTAACCCTAAAGTCTCCTATAAAATCATGAAAAATTGGTAGCTAGTTAACTCTAGAAAATGTCCAGTAGGCAACAACCTTTATCAAAACGAGTACACAGGAGGGTAGGTGTTGCTAAAACTACAATAAATGTAAATAAAATATTTATATCTAAAATATATATTTTGATTCATGAGATAATATGGTTTATGAGAACATGTTGCATTTGCATCACTAAATATATCTCTTGTCCTTCCTAAACCCTTTTGACCTCTTTTGTTTGTCAGGCAATGTTGCTTTTTTGAAAAAGAATAAGTAAACTCTTCTGCTTGACATTCTCTTCAATAGATCTTCAGTCGATCGCTGTCGTTCACAGAGATGGGGAAGAAGTATACAGAGTCTCTTTAGACAAAATGCAGCACACTTAAAGAGTTCCTATGAAATGAATGGAAATTGTCTGAATGGTAATAATAGAATCAAAAGGTGAATTGATGGTCCTTGCAAGGTCAAGAGGAAATCCCACTAAACAATATCTGACAGTGAAAAGAGAACAACGCAACACAATAAGTTTAGCAGTGATGTATACTGGAGCAGATTGTAATTACTTTTTAGGTTGTTAGATAAATGGACCCACCCTGAGTGCCCAATTACCCCCACCCCAAAGGTCTTATTTATCAACCTTGGACAGGCACAATGACTGTTTTCAGAGGAAGTGGGAAGTGTTGTTTAAGAGAAAATTGTGGATAGGGACTGTGTTTGGAAACTACATAACCTCAAATTAAACATAGTGTGGATCCTAAAAACACAATTTTAAAAGGATCTGTTTTTAAAAGCCTTAATGTGAATTTCAAAATCTGTGAGTACATAATAGTAAGTAAATAAAACTGATTTTGAAATTGAAAGATATAAATGGTTTCATGGCCAAATATTATTTCATTGTAACCAACACTAGACAACAACAAATGTTTTAAGACTGCATCAGAATACTACATCATATAAAATATAGATATAAAAACATGAATAATTCTGAGTGCTGAGGGTTTACCCTCTGGGAGGGGAGAGGGGCTTGGAGGGTGGCAAAGAGCTTAAAGAACTGAACAATTAGGAAAGTGTAACCTCTTTTTTTTCCTTTGGTTCAATAGGCCAGCTAAACACTTTAACATTTCAGAAAATAAGCGTATTCCATCTAGCGAAGTCCTTGACCTTATTGTACACTCTTGTACTTTGTGGTAGAATTATTTGGAATTTGCAGATTCCACGTGCAACAGTTGCACATTATGTTTACGCATACTTTATTTGGATCTTCAAATGCTTTTAAAGAAATCTTAACGTTTAAAGGGATAGTTTTCATTTACTCACCCTCATGTCATCTCTTTTTGATAAAAATCTAAAACAAATTAACCAAAAATATTTGTATTCATTTTTTACAAGCATTAACAAATTGGTCAGTGTTTGTAGTTCCCTTAGCATGATGGATCGGCACACAGAGACTGTGGAGTTGATCTGTTGACCTTTGGGAACAATGCCCAAAGATTGCTGATGTTCTTGTGAGCAGGGGTGTAGCAGTGCTTTTAAAAGTGGGGGGGGGGGACACCGCAGTCAGTTGGTGGCTCATACAGACCCAACACTTACAGTGCAGTATAAATATAATACAGTGTACATTAATATCAGTGTTACATTATAATATAAGTATTATATACTTATATTTGTAGTATTTTAAAGATAGAAGTGTTGCAAATTAATTGCAAAATTTCTTCTTGTGGAGCACTCCCTTCTGTTTCACACATTACAATAAAAGACTGAGCACAAGCTGGTCCTGAATAAATAATTTAATAAATTACAATAATGACAATTGTGCATGTGCACAATTAATTTTTTTTACTCTGTGCTTGTGCATTGCGGCATTTAGTAAATTTGGTTATTTATCCAAGTGGCTCGAGTGTTTTGACTACGTTCACCAAAATTCATTTAGATCCATTTCGTGATTCATTCAGTGACCATTTCTGGTGATGCCTGAAGGTGGCGACAGATGAATGTCTTGTGTGAAATGAGTTTGTCACTGAATCAACGATCAAAAGAAAATGTTAATCCTTTATGTCTACATAATCCTTTATGTCTTACAGACCTACAAAGAGATTGTAGTAGATGGTTTAAGCATAAGAACAAAGCAAATCTTTAATTTCCCTACAGTTTGTGAGTTGCTGAGCATGACTTTAATCAAAAGACAACAATAATAGTCATATAATAATTGAGTTTCAATAGCGTCCGTACGTTTCATGCATAAAAAACGTCTACATATCTATTCACTTCAGTAAAATATTATATATTCTAAGAACACAGCAGATCTATATTTGTTCTTACAGTTTGTCAACCACACACCAACATAGAGGTAAAAGACAGGAGCTGATATTAAAAATAGCTTTATATATTTAACACAGATCTAGAAATCTACTTAAATTGGCAAGAACTGATCAAACTGTTACCCCACAAACATAATGTAAAGAGAATAACTTATTGAATACACAGGCGCTGAGATAAACTCCACTTACAATGTGTGCTTAAAAGAAGGATTGTCCTTTGTTTTTTCTGCAGTACATTTCACGTAATGCTACCAGTCAAGAACGATATGCTGATAAATAACTCTCGTTTCTGTGTTCCTCATCTCTAGATTATTAATTTAGATCGACATCAATGCTGATAAAAAACATAGATAAATGAGCATTGTTGAAAGCAACTCTGTAGAAATGACGGAGCCGCATTGATTAAACTGTCTGACTGACGGCCTATTACGTAATTCACGTGTGATTGGCCGGATGGTTCTCAATCAGCCCAAAGTAACAAAATGCAAAGAATACTGTATACAAATCCACCATTTGGACTCGGCATGGGTTTAGCTTGAAAAAGTGCAGGGGACAAAATCACCTTTTTGAAGAGTGCGGGGGACGTCCCCCACGGCTGCTACGCCCTTGCTTGTGAGGCAAAGCTTTGTAGAGGCTTTGTCTTGTTAAAGAGTGGTCTGCATTGACTGAAGCCTTATGAAGTTTGTTTACATCTATTCAGACTGAAGAGATGTTTCAGAATGTCCTCGGGAAAAAACATTGCTTTTCTGGAATGGATAGGCTGTTTTCAATCCATTTGAAGAACAGTTAAGAGCTTTATACACAACTGTATTGTCCCGAAAATGAAAAAAAAAAAAATGTTAATGTTTTTTTTGCTTAATTCAATGCATATAAAATATAAAACCTGGAATCAATGGCTAATTGATCCTTATTGGGAGGAACAGGGATAATTCACCCCAAAATGAACATTCTTTACTCACCCTCATGTTGTTCCAAACCCATATAACGGACTTCTTCCATGGAACACTAAAGGAGATAATAGGCTAAATGCTAGCTTTAGTCACTAATCAATTTCACTATGGAAAAAAAAATATTTAGATTAAGATGAACAAAGATAAACTGGTGAAATGTTTAAAATAGGATTGTCATTATAATAATATTAAAACATAAAACGACGACATATTATGCACGTATACATTTGGCTGGAAATTATAAAATGTAGAAACAGAAGACCGAGAAGGCTAGCTCACATACTAACTCGCTTTTATTAATACAGAACTGCATGCTACAGAGACTGTACAGCATTAACATTTATTCATTACAAAAACATGGTTTTTGGGAACCATTTCAAATAATGGAAAACAAAAGAGAAAAAAAGAGAGCATAAAATAGGAACAGGAACATCACAGCCGTTAAGGAAACATTCAAACTATTCATCATTAGCATCTTAATAAACCAGAGAAGAAATAGACGGGTTACAGTTGCGTCATGTCAACTACAATGGCACCGAGTGGATGATTCTGTTGTAGCTTTTTTTTTTTTTTTTTTTTAACAGCTTCTTGCAACATCAACATGCCTATTTTTTCCTATCTACCTATATGTAGTAGTGTACTTAAAAGTGGCAGTTTGTGTTTTTTTTGTAGCATTTCATAGTTTTTTACGAACCTCCTAATATACATAATTTGGCCCTTGAGGGTTTATACAGTATGATATCCGTCTTTTATTAAGTTTACATTTTATTATTTGACAATCTGCTACAAAACACTTTTGTTATAGCAACATTTATACTACATACATAGCAATCTATGTAACGTCACAGCAAATTATGGTTGAAAACAAAAAGAAAAACAAACATTTGACAATGAAAGTACCTACAGCATAATAAAAAGGTGGTAAGGAAATTATCACAAATTTTGGCACGGGAAATCTGTACACAAATCTACAGTCCAACAGAGATGAGACTGTGCAATAGAAAAAAAAGGGCTGCAGACGAAATTCAGCTACTGAAAACATGTAACCCACTGTCCCGTTTCAAGTTTCCTTTTCACCAATTGTAAAATGGCTTATAGATATGTTTCTAGAAATGAACGTGTGCATAAGTCTGTTAATCTAAAAGTTTCTTTTGTTGAGAATCTACTCTGTAGTTTAGGTGGAATCCTGGTTTAAAAAAAAAATTTAAAAAACAAACATAAAGTTAAAACAAAGCATTTTGCAAGCAAGTTGCTTACGTTAAGAAAAAGAATATTTATACAATGTATTAAGAAAAAGAAAAGATTTCAAAAAGGGACAACATACAAGATACAACAAGCAATCTCTAAAGCAATAAATACTACTGGTCCTAGCATTGTGACAGTTTGTACTGAATATCCCAAACCCACCCAACCCTATCCCAAAACATCCCCCCAATTGAGTACTCCCTGCCCTGGTAAACGAAAAAAAAAAAAAATAAAACAGACAACACAATGGAACAATGCATATTAACACAGTAATCCCCCCCATATTTCTGTACATTTAAACAAGAACAAGTAACATCACAATTAAAAGTTGTTCCTCACTTGGAGAGGTGTCTCCACGGTCCTCATGCCCTCTGAGTTTTGGACAGTTGTAAAATGATTGGTTCACAAGCTCGTATTTAATACAAATAATAAAGGAGAACCAACTCTATGACAAAAGGGCTTTCTGAATCCTCACCTACTTTGTATATCTGTCTTTAAACATGTCTATGCAAAACTACATAACAATTATGTATTTTTCTGTTATACAGCTGAAAAGAAAGCTAAAAACAAAATAATCAAAATTCATAAAAAAATTTGGCAGATTCACAAAGCTATACTCTACAACTTAGTATATTTTATTATCAATATTTCATCATAACAATTTCATTTTTTTTAGATTATGACAGGTCAAATATTGACCAATGAACTTTGATAAAAAATTAACTAATTTTCAAAGCCATATCGCACAGAAAAACAATTAAATCGAAACACAGAACGGGAAAAAAAAGAGACTGAAGACGCACGACAGACAGAAATAGCTGGTTTAAAAAAAAGAAGCTAGTCTATTGACTTCGTTACGAGCGAAAGGGGTTGTGTCGGGCCGGAGCTAGACAGCAGAGAGTGGGAATGACACAACAATGTGGGCCTGGAGGAGGCGGAGCCTGTGGGTCGGGATGATGACGCATCTGAGGGATCCAACGAGCCGTTGTGCGCCGGGCCGGATGTTTTACCTGTCCCGGAGTTGTCCAACAGAACTAAGGGTGGAGGCGGGGCCATGGAAAGGTGTTGGTGTTGGGAGGACAAGAGCAGGGGGGGCGGTTTCATTGTCAGTGAGAGAGGTTGCATTTGTTCAGTCTGTGGTTTGGACTCTTTCGAGGACGGGGAGGGAGATACCATGGATGGGGAGGATGGGGGGGACTCTAGAAAGCTTCCATCCGAAGAGGGAGGACTGGCACAGCTGCCTTCACCTTGAATGTAGCGAATGCACTTCTTTTTTCTCCTAGAAAAAAAAAATAAAAAAAAGAGAGGACTTGTTTAACCTATCAGACATGACTCGGATCGCACAACAGAGCTTTAACGTCCATTTAAATGCACTTGACCATCACATAACTCTATTTAGGACACCCTTGCTGATCTCAACTTTTCTTGAACCCACTTTAGACTCTGCATGAAAATGGACGCTAAAGCTGAATGACAAAGCCAAAAGGACAGAAGAGTATCAGAGCTGTCTTGCTCTCACAAAGTGTCTCAATGTACAATTATACAGTACATGCAGAGGAGAGTACAGAAGATGAACAGACAGACAGGTGCCAAAGAGAGGTGGAGGATGAGAAGGGAGATGAAGAGTATCTAACCCCTATGGCACCGTAGGACATGTTCAAAGAGGTGAGGCCTAAATCTCTCTTTGTTTTCCTTCAGAACTCCAAACAAAGAACTCCACCCTGGTTTTTGTAAACCGCGAGGGGATCCATCCGGTTTACACATCAGCTTGAATTATTACACTCCTCTTTCTCCCTTCTTTTTTCCTGTCTTTTTCTTTGTGTTCCTTGAGGGGAAGTTCAGATTCTGGGGTAAGAGGTTACAGAGGAAGCGCTACTCTCAGCTTGCCCCTAAGACATGTGTGTGAGCGCTCTGCACAGAGGTCGCACTGCCATGTTTGCATTTCTGCTCAGGTCAGGACCCTCCCTCGTCTGCTACGCCTACGGCCAGCCATTCCAGCCAGCTACATCGGCAAAATCGCACCAGCGCCAAGCCAGCACGCCGTGAGGAAGGGGTAGAGAGAGTGAGCCAGAGAAAAGGAGAGAGAGGGAAAACCTCAGTGTACCTTGCCCTTCCTGACCTTACCACCCCCCTCCCTCCCCAAAAACTCTCTTTATCCTGCCTAAAGGGCAAGCTCAGTGATGCAGCCAAGGCTAACTCAAAAAGAAAAGAAAGAGAGGAACAAATGCACAGAATGAAATAAAGGGAATTAAATCAAAGACAGGGGGAGCTATAGAGTTGCAGGAGATGGAACTTGTAAATTAACCAGTAACTTGTGGTTCTTGTGGTTTTGTAAGAAAATAGAATCCAGGTAAGGATTGTTTCTTAAGTTATACCCCTGCCTGCTCTTATGCGTGTTGGTTTTCAGACAAAAGTGCGAGTGAGAGAGGCAGAGAGACAGGGAGAAAGAGACATTGAGAGTGAGAGTGACAGGCAAGGAGGTAGTTATAGACTAATGATTAAAAAGGAAAAATGACCGGAGTCAAATAAGAGAGGAGATTTTGGGGCGGAAAATCTTATCGACTCTGTGTACAGTGGACATACAGAACTTATAACATGCAGTCTACTGTAGGACTATCTGAACAGAAAAGAAATGGCACTTCAGGGTCAAAGATGGTTGAATAGAGAGGAAAAGACTTGGAGTTGTGTTAGCTTGGTATGTATTTCACATCGCTGCCATTGTATATCTACAATACATGTTTAAAAATACTTTGCGTAGACATTGGTTGTGGATTGAGGGGCAGTTCTGTCTGCCAAGGTGCCTGTCAAACAGCGGCAAATAAGCTAATATCCATTTTTTAAGAGCCATATTGATTCTAAGTATCTCCCTGTGTTCCTTATTGATTTATAGGTCTCTGAGGGAATTTCACCAGATGCATCTTTCAGGAAACAGAGTTGAGTCGGGTCTTTTAACCTTCTAGCTCCCTAAATCAAGATGCAATTACCACCGTTTTACAGCCAAAAAAATTAAATACATAAAATGCACAGGCTGTTGCTCAACATGAGAAGAGGTGCTGAAGAGAGGAACTTTCCCTCATAAACACAACCTTATCAACTCCGGCTCCAAAATAAACATTTAAGCAAATAAAACTGTCTAGCGTGGCAATATTTTTCCTTAGGAACTGCAACATAATGCATGGTTTGAATCACAATACAAGAACGACAGCTTAAACCTAATTTTTTTACTACTAACTTTTTTAGTCAACTGATTAGTAACTGTTGTGCATCTTTTCTTAACTTTTAACAATCAGAAATTTAAGAAACAGGAAAAACCGGTAAAGATGGATTTCTAGACTACCAAGGATAATGAAAAGGGGATAGAGTGACCAAGTAGAAATGGACCACGCGTAAACAGACAGTGGAGTACCACAACAAAACAGCACTATGTCTGATGTCCACGATGAGGGAAGGGTGAGAAAAGAGTGCACAAGCATGACACAGAAAAGGGTATTACTTAGCAGAAACAAATACCTACCATCACCATATTCCCAATTCAAAGACTGCTTGTATTAGAACAGAAAGACAAGAGGTTGGGACTGAATAAAGGGTTATAAGAGAAGAGTGGAGAAGGAAGAAAAAGAGGAGGGAAAAAAAGAGAGAGGCGTGATGAGATAACATCACCCCAATCCTGTCCTCCACACAAGTGGCTACATCACACAATTCTTATAGAAGTGACCAGGAACAAATAGTACACAAAAGCAGTCAAGTCCGTTGGGTGGTAAAGTAGCAATACCATCAAGTTTACTTCTAAATAATATTTTATAATGTATAAAAAATACAAATACATCAAAATATGAACATAAATAGATTTAATAAAATTAAATCTTTTTTTAATTGAAAAAGTGTATGCTTGATTTGAAATTTTAACCGCAATGCCTTGGTAATTATTTTCGTCATTGTCTGCTCAAGGATCTCTGTTCCTCTACAAGAAGTGTTTTAAAAGTCAAAAAGCGACAGATACGAGTAAGCAGGAAGTCTTTGTAAACATTGGAACTGAAATAAGGCTTGGAAATGGGAGGAAAACACAACCCATAGAAAGTGTTGAAAGAAAGAAAACTGATGTTTGTAATCTGATAATCAACATTATCCTTATCTATACTTTCTCCCCAAGAGTGGGGCTGGGAATATACCTGCAGGGTTTGCACCATAAACCCAGCTGGTCAAGCCCGAACAAGGCACGACACTTCTTAGGGGTATTTGCATCTGTTATCCATAGAGGAACATATAAACACAACATACAAAAAGAAAGAAAAAAGCACATGTCATTGGACAAAAAAAGGCATGGGGCTAGAGCAAAGGATTCAGCTGTGGACATTGGTACCATGCCTCCCCAATAACTTACCATGGACCAGCCCATCTCAACTCTTCTGGCCACACCCCCTTAAATAGTGGGAATTAAATCCCGCCTCTTAATCTTTATCCCGCCTATATACATTTTAAATTAAAAAGAGGAATTTTGAACTCCTTGTGTGAACTAATAGAAACTTGCACCCATGACAGCAGAGACGGCTTGAATGAGCATCAGCGCAATGATACATTTATAGTAACAGTTAACCCAAAAATTTAAATGAAGTCATAATTTAAAACCCTCTATCAAAAGCCATATGATATTCTTTCTTCTGTGAAACACAACACAGTCAAGAGCAGAAATGTCAAAGCTGCACTTTTCCAACAATGAAAGCCAATTGTGATCATCGGGCTGTCAAGCAAGAAATTTCAGTATGGCATGCAAAACTTGATATACAAAGTAGCATGCCAGTTGCATTAACTACTTTTATGATGCTTTTGAAGCTTGACAGCCCCTATAGCCCATCCACTTATCCTTATATGGAACAGAGCAGCTTGGACATAGTGCTAAACATCTCCTTTGTTGTTCCACAGAAGAAAGTAAGTCATCCAGGTTCGAAACAACATTGAGGATGTTCAGAATTTTCCTGATGATATAATCTTTTTATTTTTGGGTGAACTATCCCTTTAAAATTTTGTGCACACACTCACACAAAAATAACAAAGAAATCCCTTTACATTTGCCCCACCTAGCGTAAAAAATACCCATCCCTTCTGATTTGCAGAAGCTGCTGATTGGCAGAATAAGTTGTGGTGTGGAGAGAATGCGAGATTGAGAGAGCCAGAAAGTAGGGAGAGGGAGTAGGCACCAACGAGAGAGGTCCCCAAGCTTTCACCTGCTCTAGCACACCTGCCAGCACACCAGATACACACCTGCATGGGCCACACCAGTTATTCTGCTGGTCAAGCCCGAAGCGTGCACGGCACTTCTTTGGGGCGCTCAGATCTGATGCGATGAAGAGGGGAAGAGGAAGCCAGCGCATAGGAGAGACGGAATCAGAAAAGAGAGCGGAAAAGAAAGACAAATTGAATCCAATCCAATGTGAGGAGCTCTATAAAAGGCTCACTACTATGCACTACTACACAACCCCCCCAAAAGTGATAAATGTAAATAGTTGCAATTAGAGCTGCACAATTAATCAAAATTAGTCTGCATGTACTTCATGCATCAATGTGAAAGGGCAGCCCTCAGTTCTGCCAGTAGACTTAAGTTTTTGCTGTAACAATTTACTATTCAAATTGGTGTAGTTTTGTGAACACAACAGAGACTGAAAGGTTTTCTTCAATAATAATAATAATAACAATAACAATCAATATTATGCTATAATAAATAATAGACTGGGTTCCAAAAAACAGTGTGATTTAAAAGTGGACTGAGACCCAATCACAATTTAAGTGGAGAAAAGAGTTCTCCATCCTTTTTCAAGATCAGGTACAATGTGAATGCAAAGAAAACTGGATTTTTCAAGGATTTTATTAATTTCACGTTGGGGTGAACAGAAAGCGGATCTGAGTTTGGTTATTTTTGTTCTTCTAGCTTTCATATTAAAGCAACAGCAACATGTTATGTTAAATGTATGTGACGTTCAATCACAGTTTAAATTGCAATTGGAATATTTGCCAAAATGTTTGCAATCTGAACATTTCTGACCAAACCGTGCAGCCCTAATGGCACTCATTTGTGCAGTATGCCTTTACAGTTAGGACTACCATATTTTACCATAATTTGTTAGTTATACAAACATTAGAAATTAAAACCAAACACAAGCCAACAAATATGAAAGTAAATGAATGATAGAAATAAATAGAACAGCAAACAATGCATGCCTTTAATAACCAAGACTCATTATAAGAATAAATGCTTGTTTGTTAAAAGGAAGCAAGATGCAGCAGGTACGGGTACATATCTGATGTTCTAGACTGTTATCTGGCGGTTCTAGGCTAGAGGAAGAGATGGAGATAGATTGTTGAGGCAGCAGCAGAAGCTGGGAGGAACTATAGGAGGGAGGCGGAGCATTAGTTTAAGCCAGGGAAACATTACAAAATTTCATAAACCAAGCCCACGTTCATCCACCTTTCACACCGGTTAATCCACCTGAGCACTGGCCAGGTAAAGGGGTGATGGGTGTGTGAGGAGGGTAAAAGGTGGCCGTTAGTGGAGCAGACCAAGCTTAGAGACAGGGCAGAGCCTGCACTCATGCTGGGGACCAGAAGGAGGTACAGGGGCAGCTACTGAAGACAGTAGATTAAGGAGGTTTACCCTGGTAACAACATCTCTTATTCTTAGCATAACAATTCTTTAGAACAGTAGTCTTTCCTATAAATATACTGCAGCTGCATGCTTTGAGTTTAGCAAATTGGGGATGATTTATTTTTTATTTTTTTTACATAATATTGGATGACTTTTAACATAGAAGCATCATATGATGAAATAATGTGTATAATGAAAAATTGAGCAAAGGAAACAACTGAAAAGAAGACAGCATAATTGGAGCAAAAATAAAGCAATTTATACTTCAAGATAATTACTTGGAAATAAAAAAGATATATAAAGCAAAAATTAACATTTAGCATTATAGAATTTGTATACTGCACAAACAGTTATATAAATACATAAAGAACCCAAAAAAGGGGGGAAAAACATGTTAGTAATTTAAGACTCAAAATGACATTAGCACCTGTAATCGGAGGGAGTGAAAGGCAAGGGTTTGGAAAATATTCTCTGTGCTCTGGAAAAAAAAAAAGAACAAGATAGAGAGGCCTTCAAAAGGGGATCCATGATGGAGAGAAACCGCAAATACATTATTCTGCATTCTTCCTGGACAATCTCTCACAAAATAGAGAATCAATGAAAATCATAAAGAAGCAGAACAGCAAAGTAAATAAAATCAATGTAATCAGCAAACCTCCTTAATGTCTTGGTGAACTTTCCAAATATGCATTTCTTTATATATTATATACATCGTTCAGCCACAACATTAAAACCACCTGCCTTATATTGTGTAGGTCCCCCTCGTGCCACCAAAACAGCACCAACTCCCATCTCAGAATAACATTCTGAAATGCTATTCTTCTCACCACAATTATACAGAGCGGTTACCTGAGTTACTTTGTCAGTTCAAACCAGCCTAGCCATTCTCTGTTGACCTCTCAAACCAGCCCATCTGGCACCAACAATCATCCAAGCGATTATCCAATCTGCCAATGTGTGGCAGCAGTGCAGTGCATAAAATTAAGTGGATACAGGTAGGAGTTTCAGTTAATGTTCACATCAACAAGTGATTTTTGGTGCCAGATGGGCTGGTTTGAGTATTTCTGTAACTGCTGATCTCCTGGGATTTTCTCGCACAACCGTCTCTATAATTTACTCAGAATGGTGCAAAAAACTAAAAAAACATCCAGTGAGTGTCAGTTCTGTGGATGGAAATGTCTTGTTGAGAGAGGTCAACAGAGAATGGCCAGACTGGTTCGAACTGACAAAGTCTATGGTAACTCATATAACCACTCTGTGCAATTGTGGTGAGAAGAATAGAATCTCAGAATGCTATTCGGAAATGCGGGTTGGCACGAGGGGGACCAACACAACATTAGGCAGGTGTTTTTAATGTTGTGGTTGATTGGTGTAAACACATAAAAAGCATGAAGCAGGCACAGCCCAAAGTTACAATCACATAGGAGACACATCAAGCACAGTCCAATGGCGTGACACAAGCATGAAGGCTGGCACAGTTCTTGCACTCAGTCACAAGGGTGATTAACTCACACACTATCAAAATATACAGTACATATCACAGTACGATAAATGCTGGAGGGTGGCTGGGCGAAGAGGGAGGAGGGCAGCTTGTGGGAGTGGAGGAGGTGGGGGGGTCATGCATATTCAGTGTTATTAATGCTCAACATGGGGTGAAGGGAGGGGAGGGGGATAACAAGCAGTCTATCGTGTAAATATTGCATTGGGTAGCATAGCTATATACAAAATGAGGCAGGCACAAAAAAGAGATGAGAAAAAAAAGGCTGGACTTTCATCTCTGAGATGTCACACTTGTGACAGATGATGGGTCTGCTCTAATATGAGAGATAATTGCAGCTCACTTACCATTGCCCTCTCCTGCCTGCTTTTCCCTTTTTCTCTTCTTCTTTTTCCCCTGATAGTTACCCGCCAGAAAAAGAGAAATAGACAGGAACCTTAGTTATTATATTGCAGAAAAGACCGAGACATGAAATGAACAAGAGAGCCCAATGTTTTCACTGATTTATTTATTCATGTTACAGCCTGAAGGTTTCAATTGCCACCGCAGGACACAATATAACTTTCCCTATCTTTCCCTCTTATCCTGTTTTTCTCCTTTTGTTTATTCCTTCTGTTTCTTTTTGCTGCTTAGCTCTTCTTTTATTGTAAAAAACGATTGGAAGCTCTTGAGGTTTCTTTGAGTGAGTCTGTTTACTGGAGGGGAAGAATAGAGTAAGAAAACTTGCATCTGTCCTCCTTGAAAAGAGAGTATCTTTTTGGCAACAGTTCTGCTAGATGCATTTGTGACCACTGATTGAATCAAGGCCAAGGTTGAGCTCTGGCCAACAGTAAAGGAGTTCAGCTAGATTATTGAATATCGAAAAATGACAGTCCAAGGCAGACACAAGAAAAAGTGCCTTGCACTAAAAATTTTCTATATTCGATTACTGATTAAATCCCAACCAAAGAGCACCTGTGATTTTCTACAACAGTAGAATGAGGCCCTTCTAGCAAGTTATGCTCCCTAAAATCTAGATATACAAGTATTCATCCCTGTTTCCACACTAGTGGTCAGACTCCAAGGAGATTTGACAGGCTTGGCGGTTGGGCAGTTTGTCAGACATGAGGGAGAACGCTCTGCTCCGGCGTAACAGTAAACGGTATGCTCGTTCCCCATTTCTGGCTCCGGAAAGAGATGTCCTCTTTCATCAAAGCTGCAAGGCATTTAGGCCCTGTGGTTATTTAATTACTCTGATCTGAGCTTGCCTTTCTCTTTTTAGGTGAACCAGTGGAATACTAATGAAAGCAGAGGAAAATAGCAGATGAGAAAAAAAACAGGTCTGACTGTGCTGGGAAAAAGCTTGCCTATAGCAGACAGAGTGCCAGACAGCGAGAAGATCTACACTGCACTAGTCTGGAAAGAGAGGACCATCAGAGGTATGTGAGCTTTAGTTCCTCCCACACGATACAGTCAAAGCAGTTTGGTTGATACTGGGCTTATTTACACAAATGCATTTGGCAGTTGCTTTTATCCAAAGCAATTTACAGCACATTGTTTATTCCTTGAGAATCGAACTCATAATCTTGGCATTGCTAGCACTATGCTCTACTAGTGAAGCTACAAGAACACTAGATCTAGATGGCCTTATGTCATGATGTGCCCACTGTGAAAGGAAAACAGCTTCTATCCAAAATAACTTACCGCCAATAAAGCATTCACTGTGTTTTGAATCCATAACCTTTGTGCTACTAACACCATGCTCTACTAGTTAAGCTGTAGGACCACTAAATCTAGATATCCCTATGTCATTATGTGATCCCTGGGGAAGGAATGAAGTATCATTACATGTTGAAAACTTAAAAACTTACATAGTTGTCTCGTGCCGACCATCCGGGGTAGAGCTGCATGTGAAGCTGTCGTTCTTTCCTGGCTAGCTCATAGTATTTGGCCTGTTCCTCTCGAGACAGAGCATGCCACTGCAAACAGACACACACATCCATCGATCACAGTGGCGGTCACACAGGAACAGTCCACTGATATTTTAGGCTCAAGCGACATGGAAGTCAAACCACCATGTTTAAATGTCCCTTTCCCCTGTTGTTCGCCATTGCAATTTTACTCAATGGCAACATTGAGCAAGATTACAATTATACAGAAATAGAAATGTGAATAAGCAATGCTTTTCCACTACCGACAACACTGCAATCTGTGGTCTTGGTAGCTGAGACAGGCTATTACATCATGCTGTGGCTTTGTAGTGTATACTCACCCTTCGGCCTAAGATCTGGTTGATAGCTGCGCTTTCTTTCAGTGTGCACTCTGCCACCACTTTGGCTCTCATTTCCTTCATGTAAAGCATGAACGCATTCAGGGGTTTCTTTATGTGTGGCTGCTTCTTTTTCTCTTCCTCCTTTTTTGCATCCTGATGTTTTCTGCAAAAGGGAGGGAATGGACATTAGTTATCCAGCTTGACCAGCACCAAACCAGCACTAACCAACATTGGACCACCATCCATCCATCCATCCATCCATCTATCAATCTATCTCCAAATGGATTGACTGATCAGATGCAATCAGCAGACCAACTTGAATCCTACCCTATTAATACTGAATCTGATATTTAAGTTTGTCTAAAAGTGACTTACGAGCTGTTAAGGGATCCAATGTCACTATGAGAGGACTCTTGCTTGACGTTTGGTGTGACGATGGCTGGGTGTGGGATTCCTGTGGTGTGCAAACTGTGATGGGGGGGCACCATGTGAGGAGGGAACCTGGAGGAGAAAAGACTGTGTAAATCGTCAGAGTGGACACGGGTGAAATGATGGATGGACACATAGATTCACATAGCAGAGCATTGAATATGAGCTAAATACTAAACACATCACAGTGGCTATGAAGCTACAAGCAAGAGTTATCCAAAACAACTCTGTTATGTGAGAGACAGGAAGAGACTGTAAATGACAAATCAAAGAGAAAGATCTCAAATTCACTCTTCACCAGAGTTAACAAAGACACGTAAAATGGCATTCACAACTATTTAAATTCCATTATGTGATCCAATTCTAAGTGAAACAGAAGATTCAGTGGGAAATAATGTAGGACGGGACTTAATGTTTTCCATTGTGTTTTGAATGGTTTGTAAATAGTGGGTTGTATTTTGTTTACATCAGCAAAAAAGAAAAGTAGTTTCAGAGACAAAGTTTTTACAAAAATAATTTTGTAAAAAGATTATGATTTGTTTTCCTCTTGAGAATAAAAAAAAAGAGGAGACATTAAGAAAATACATATAGGGTCAGTTATGGTTTTATATTGTCTTTAACATCCATTACAATTTTGACTGCATTGTAATAAATTGGGCTATGATATTATTGGTTTATATATTTACTGCCCTTACAGTAACAAACATTTTTTAAATTGTATCCTAAATTGTTTTAGAGGTGGAGAAAGTTAAAGTTAAATAATTTTGATAAAAGAATATGAAAATATTTTTTTGCCCATTTCTTTAGAATAACATGAACGGATTAATCATTCACATTGTGGCAAGATACATTAAAGTAAATTAGGTTACATTTTTATATTGTCTTTAATATCTCAGGTCATCATCTACCTCAGTTTACATCAGCATCCCACTGATTAAAATAATCAGTGCGGTCATGTTTGGACAATTTTGTTTGATAATTTCCTTCCCATTTACTTGGCGTTTACTGATTATTCTCCTTTGCTTACTTTTTCTAATATATGTAGCATTCCTAAAATAATCTACGATATTATCCACTAGTATTGTGTAAAGATCTGTAGGAAAGCAGAATATATTCCTGAGTGTACATATTCATATTTCTGTGCCTATGTGTTTTGTGTTTGTAGTCTGTCCCAGCAGTGCGTGACCATACACAAATCTGGGAGCAAGAATGGAGGATGATGAAGAAAAAAAGAGAGAAGGAATAATTCTTTTTTTCTTTCTTTTTCAAACAGCTCATTATCTGCTTGAATGTGGCTATATGGCTTGGAGCCAGAATATAATGATGAGCATAAACTCACAAGGAACAACTGCCATCCCGTCTGTTTTACAGAGGGGGGGACAGGCGATGTGGCTGCAGCGGTGGAATCATTAGTCCCCACTTTTTTCAACCCCCTTCCCCCCTTCTATCTGTCCTTACATACTTAAAATTTCCTCTGTTCCACCATCCAATTTTTTCCTTCTTACTGTCCCATCTTTGCCAGTGCGCTGCTGTTTCCATAGCGAGGCCCAGGTTATGGTTTAAACATGATGGCCATCTCTTTGATGCACGGGGCATCATTTCGCTCATCAGCACGTGGCAGAGTCTGCCACCAATTTAGCCCCACTGAGGGATAAGCGTGAAAGAGAAGGGCCCCTGCAGGGTCCAATGTCTCAATCTTCTTCCTCACCAACTGGGTGTCAGTGAGTGCCATTTAATTGTCAGTCGGAGCGATGGCCTCAGTGCCTGTTTAATCTATAATGACCCCACCAGTGTGCTGACTCTGTCTGTCTTTCAATTCCTCTTTCGAAAAATAAGGGATGTGAGCGTAGGTGCGGATGGAGGAACATATCAAAGGGCAGGCACGGTCAGGGGGCAGGGGGCCTACACTTCCTCCCCCGTCACACGGGATGGGTGCTACACCTGAATGGCTCCAACCCCATTATCAAAATAATGTAGCTCATTTGTCGGATCCAAGTCTGTGCAGTTCATGCTCTGAAATGTATTTTTTAGGAGGCTGAAGTCTCAACATGAAGCCCTGTATGCTAACGGCATACTAAATGGCAGCAGAGAAGGCCATTACAATCTCAAAGACAGGCACCAGAGTAAAACACATGAACATCTCTCACAGGGGTAGTTCTCAGAAAATTCTGTCATCATTTACTGCATCATGTTCTTCCAGCCTTCTATAACTTTCTTCCATGGAACACAAAAGGAGTTATCTATGTCCAAGTGGCTCTTTTACATAAAATGTAAGTGGTCAAACATAATTCACTTTCATTCAACTAAATAACTCCTTTTGCGTCTATGGAAAAATGCATGAATAAAAAGTCACCATGCACTTAACAAGCAAATTGGACAAAGCAAGATTTCCCTTTCCCTTCCTCTGCCTTTTTTTCCAAAGAAAAACCATAAACACAATTAATGCAACTTTTCTTGATGCTCATTATTTTTCACAGGAGGCCGGTGACAGAGAGAGCATGCCACTGGTTTTGACACAAACATGCTAAAGCACCTTCCCTCTGTAGAGACACAAGACCACTACTTATTAATCTATGCTAATTCAATTACAGATTATCAAAACGCATTAGCTCTTCCCCAGCACATCACCAATCCCCCTAGCCCCCATTCAGTAGATTCAATTAGCCTGCACTGGAAATAGGATGATCACAATATAAAGGCCTCATTAGAGCACAATCAGCAGTCACTTAAGTCAAGGTCCATTGCTGGAGCAGCAAAGGCTGCAGAACTGCAAAGGTGCATCACAGTGGAGCAGGTAGAATGGTCTTATTCCAGGCCTCTGTTGGGTACAAATGATTCCTCAACAAGGCTGAGACCACAATACACACATAACAAAAGCTGCCAGAGCCAAATGTGTGAAGCCATATGTCGTTTCAGAGTTCAGTTATTACAATGGACCTTCAAGGGTTAAAAATTGCTGCATATTGTGCTTTAGAACTGTTATGTTTGGCCTGTCCATTTAAAAATTAGTACTGATTAAACGTTGGTGTTAACATGTGGGTTTGAGATCTCTGGAGATGTTGAACACAGACTGGGAACTTTTTCACCCAAACATGCTCAAACCCAGGCAAAGATTTAAGATCCTGCTGGACAATTCAGTAAAATTTTTGGAACATGGTATCTGATTTCTAGCTGGTCTAGCTGCTGTTCAAACATTTTGGACCAGCAACAAACCAGTTACCAGCTAGTCATTCCAGCTTATGGTGGTTAAGCTGGTTTTTGGAAAGCTGAAGATGGTTTACGAACCAATGACCAGCTTGGACCAGCTAAAAACCAGCAACCATGTTCCAAAACACAACTTTAATTGGATTTTCCAACAGGGGAGAGTCTCACTCTCTATGTTCCTTCCACCTTTTCTCGCTCCCAGCTCACACTTATCCATCAATGTCCTCTGGTCTTAACTCACCAGGCCTCCAGAGCTGCTTTTCCAATCATGGTGCAATTAAACAGGAGTTTGTCCCTGTCTGGAGACTCGGGCTGGGCTTGAGCAGGTCCCATTTCTATAAACCATAAACCAGACCTGCCTCTGTGCCTCTCTGGCTAGTCTCACCACCATCACCATCATCTTCTTTATATTCATCATCATTGTAAGAAGAGTAATCTGTGCTTCAGGCAAATGGGGGAAGGGCTGAGTGAATGCAGAAAGAAGTGACCACCATATGAAACGGAGTGATTCTGTTACATCTCCCTTTTGTCATTGAATGACATAAAAACCAATAACAGCAGGAGATTTGTCATCTATAGCAAACACCTTCCACTTCTCACATAACAAAGATGAGAATTGTTCACAAGGGAGCAATCATGGTGACAGTTAAAACAATCATGTTATCTTCCACACATATCCCACAATCCCCCCAACACACACAGCCATCAGTTCTCCCCTGGGGACGTTTGTGTCCAAATTGGCACTTCAAATCGTCCCCAGTGGGTTGCACAAAGTTCTCGCTCAGAGTCAAACACTTAATTGTCCTTAACAATTGTTGTATGTCAGATTGTACAATATGACCCTGGTAAGATCTTGTGTACAAGCCGATTAAATAAATCTTTATAATTCCCAAATTTGTTTACGTTTCCCCAAATTTTTGCCAAAATTGCTCAGAGTGCACTGGGTTATACAGAGATTAATTTTGTTCTGTATGTGATAATGGTTTAACCATGGCCAAGACATTCATAGTCGTCTCATCTTTCTCCATTCAACAGGGGTAAACGTTCTTCAGGGGCCTCATTATAAAATGATAACAATAATTAATATTTTAATACATAGCACATCGCAGGGGACTGTCTTTTTGAACACTGAGGCGAGAACTGTCTCTCCTTAAGGGAGAAGTTTGCAATGAGTTTGACAAGCTCGCAAACCAAGCTTGCATTTTATGTGAGTCCACCGTCCCAAAGCTCAACTCACCTTGACATGGACGCATTGACAGTGAGGGCAGTCGGGTAGGGGTGTCTGAAACCTCCCGTTGTGATTGGGTAAACTGGTTGACCTTGCCTAGGAAAAGAAAAAAGGAGGAGAGGTAAAGGAAGGGATGAAAAAAAGAAGAAAGCGCTCTATGCAGGCGGCTTTATTCTCATTTGATCAGAACAAAAATCTAGGGGATTGCAGAGCGCACATCAAAGGCAAGCAAACTCTGAACAATTTGAATGCCACAAATCTGATTGGAATGGCTAATTAAATTTCATAACCCCGTGCTTGGTGTCGATGGAGGCCCCTCTCCCTGAGCTGAAACTAGGTGTTTTGTTGTGCTAATTAAAGACGAAGCACCGGCTCCTTTAATGGAGCCATCACGCTAATTGAGGTCTACACATCCAAAGACAAACAATAATGAATGTAAATTTATACCAAAATAAAGTGCAGAGAATCAAAGGGACCTGGCTGCGCTCGGGGCCTCTCTCGGTATTTAGATCGCGGTGAGAAAACATTAAATTAACAGAGCTTAATTTGTAGCCTTTTGTCATATTAACAAGTGTTGACAAGAGTTACCAGGGGAGAGTCCCCGTGTGGAATTGTGGGTAAAATACTGGCAATCACAGTTCATTACTCTAATTGGACAATACAGAGACATGCAAAATAGCATTTGCCACAGCGGCAATTTAGAGTTTAGGGGACGAAGAAAGCCATGGTGCATTGCTGTGGGCCCCAGCGGTGCATTTCCTGAATGTATAAAATAGAAAAATGTTAAGAGTTAGCCATTGTGCTATTCTGCGTCCAAGTCTTAAACTCTATCTTAAAAAACTAGAGGCCCATAGCAAAGTATAGTAGATGGAGGCCTGGTGAACATAGATACACAACAGCCGTGTTCCACTATCGGGCCAGTGCGAGCCAGATCTATCATTTGGGTCAGCCGGGGCCGATAGCCTCAGACCTCGAGCCCAAGACCAAAATCAGTCTGCATTCCCACCATCGGGCCAATAGCTCCGCAGGGCTTTGCCCAAAAACCAGTCCTTAATATGCCGTCCTGGTGGCAATGTCACACACACTAGCCATTTCACAAGCAAGAGGGAAGCTAAAGCTTGGGTTTTAGACTCTAAAGTCTAGCTAGCCCTCGAAATGAACATGGTGGAGACTGAAGCTGCCATTTGTTCACTTATTTTGGTCTTTGGTTGGTGGAAAGCAAGACCTTACTCAGCGAAACTCCGCCTTTGACATTGACCCCGACTCAATGCCCAGTTGGCCTACTTTGTCCCAAGTGTAATCGACTGGTCAAAGGCATTTGGCCCAGAGGAACCCCAGGAGGTGGCATGATGAATCCCCAGACGTGACAGTGGGAATGCAACTGGCCCTGGGACATACTAGCATCCCCTCATTTGGTCCGATAGTGGAAACGTGGCTAATGACAAATGGCAACATAGAGCAAGGTAAAAAATATAGATTTTTCAATTAATCAAAAATCTTCATTCAAACAATTCCAATAACGATTCATAAAAATTTCAAGAACGATTTTTTACTTTAAAGTTTACTTTAGTTTTGGTTGCACAAATTATTATAACAGATCTGTTGTTAAGTTTTTATTAATATTTTCATAATGTACAAAGTTAGAAGTTTCCCTCACTTCTGTGTATAATTTACAGCACTATGCGAGACATAATTATTTCATATGTAAGAAAAATTGACACTGTAACTGAAATATACCCAAATTAATCAGAATCAAATCGTATCAAAATCTGAATCAAATCAATATTTTGTGAATTGAAATCAAATCAAATTGGAAAATCTTTATCAATAACTATCCCTACTGCAACATATTCTTAAAAGCAGTCTTCAGCATGAAAACTGCTTTTTAAAGGTACTTTGGAATATTTGTTGTTTTGACCGGGTCCCCACACTTTTTGATCAGTGAATTTATTTGTGATTACTGGATAAGGATTTTTAAAAGTAATTTTGATTCAGACTTATTTGCCAATGAATCATTCAGACTGATTTGTGAATCAGTTCAACTGATTCATTGCAAAGAACTGAGTCCAAATAACGATTCACTCACAATTAGATATCAATATGGCTTGAAAGTTTTCACCATTGAAACTTCTGAGACTTATAAGGTTTTATTAATTAAAGGCCTGTACAAAAAATACCCTGATATTTCAAGGCTTACGTTGACAGTGGGAACCCTGTATATTATCGTATATACATAGAAGAAAAATCATCAAAGTCTTATCAGACAAAGAATAATATAAGTGAATAATATGAGTCACAAAGACAATAAGAGAAAAATAAAATTGGGCTGCTTACTGTGGTACTAACCATCCTAGCGGATGGGGGATCTGGCCTACTGTGCCAGGTGACAGGGGGTAGTAGGGGGATATATCTGAAGGATGTGGAGGCCTTGGGATTCCTGCAAGAGAAATAGTCAAATGTAAAGAAGGAAAAGAAAAACGTGTAAACCATATGAAAACTATTTTGCTCTTGTCCTGACACAGAAAAGAGGGAGGAGGCTGAGCACACATGCTCTCTTCTAAATCACACATTCTGATCAAAGCTTGTGGAGGCAGCCACGATGTTGTATGGCACATATAATAATACAGTGCCCTGTCACATTTGTCTATCGAATCAGAGGACTAACAACGGGCGATAATTGAGGTTCACAAGTTAACAACACAAACATTGTGGCAAGTGTTAAGAGAGACTGACACATTGGCGGTGGATTTCTGTTTGAGTGTAAAACAAATAACAACATTGGTTTTAGAATTTCACAGCTAATCAACTGTTACCAACACTGTGCCTGGCAGGGTTGAAGGTCTAAAGAAGACCAGAAATAAAAATAAGTCTCAACAATTGAAAAGATCCTAAAAAAAATGGCCTTTCAAATAGGGCTGCTCTGATACCAAAAATTTGGCAAAAATAATTTTGGGATGAAATTACACAGAAAATAGCTTTTTTTATTTTTTTTTATAAGAACTGCATAAAGTCTTATAGATACAAATGATGCCTTTTCTGTTTTAATTTTCCTGGATTCCATGTTAAATGTTTGAATTAAATGTTATGATCAAATTGTGTTTAATCAAATACATACTGTACAGCTTTAATCAAATGAAAATATAATACTTTTCAACTATATATATATATATATATATATATATAACAGAGCTTTACAGTATTAATGAATATGATTACCTGAGGCGAAAGGCTGCCATGGATATTCAGTACACTTGCTTTTGTGATATTGCTTACAGATAATAATAATAATAATAATAATAATATAACCATTTAATATTATATTATTGTTTCTATAATTATTAATGCGACTGCTTTGATTATTGCACTTTTATACAGAAGTAATATTTTTCTGTCGTAATGTCTTCAATTTCACGAATCCAGTTGAATGGAGCTCTCATTTCAGCTGGACTTTTATTTTGAAAGATCTTTGAAGTTCTTCCTGTTTGTAAAGGGTTCGTTATATCAAACTTCCCGCAACTCACATGCTGAAATCTCTGAGCTGCAACAGAGAAAGAGCTAATTTGAGAGTTTACAGCTGTTTATACACTCAACACATTGATCTGTGGTTCTGCAGATGGATACTATTTGACACACTGCATGGAAATCAAGCATTAGTAATGTGTGTTGCATTTGTGTTGTGTTCGTGTGCATGCCTGTGTGTAAAGGAGATGACAGGGCAGAGGGGTGCGTCTTATTTATACTGTGGCGCGCACACATGTGACTGCATATTATTTAATTAAATGACATCCTTCTGCTGTTTAATGATCACACTTGGCCATATAGAGGCTTTATTATTATTATTTTCAATTGGTCTTTGATTTAATCTCAAAACCCTCATACTACATTACATTTTGCTAATGGCAGCATACTTTAATATGGAACCGAAATTAACAAAAAGATGATAGTGTTCCGTTTTAAATTATTTGGTATTACAATATTTAGTTAGTACTGGTATACCGGGCTACCCTACTTTCGAATGTGACTATCGCCTTCGGAAAGCTCGTTGTACCTTTGCCTAGTCTATAACATTTTACTTTGGAATCTACAAAAACCTCACAAAAATTGTCTAAATATTCTGCCCAATACTGTTGGCTAATGTTTACCACATAAAATGAAGAAAACAATGCTTTCACAGCACATTGGCACTGCATACAGCGACCTTAATACAATTAGTTAATTAATTAAACTCTAAACTCAATTAGGCGACCCCATTAAGCAGCACATTAAACCATCTCTGAGTCCTTAAAGAGGCCCTTGGTGATGAGGTCTGTTATGAGAGGCGAAAAAAAGCCTCTCAAAAATCAAAATTCAGTTTATTGACAGCTTTGAACAGCAGCTGTTTCACTGTAAGGAGGCACTGAAGATGAAACCGCTTCTCTGTACGATAATCCAATTCCTCAACATATAACCAAAATGACATTATATCAAACCTAAATATTATTATTTAAATTTTTAGATGAAGTAATGGATGAAAAGTAGGACAGATACAGCATAAGACTTAAAGCTGAGTTTCCTGGTAAACCTTGACAAGCTGACCACTCATAAAGATTTAATCTTGGCTGGGAGAACTAGACTCCACTATTGTCCATTTCATATGTCATCAAAAGGTGGCAAAACTGAGGTACTCGCTCTGTGCCAAAACAAAGTATGCTCTCTACAGAAGCAGCATTTTAAAGGCATCATAGCCACACTGAAGCGTCGGGTGTATACTTCATGATAAAGCCAAGATGGCAGACAATGTGAGAGAAATGTTGATAATAAACTTGTAATTTAATTAATACCGAGACGTATTGGTAAAAATAGTTCAGAGTTAATAAATATGAATTACTATACCCAATATTATTGTGTGCTATGAGTAGTACTAAGAATTGTGCTGGTAGCTTAGCATCATGCTAACGTCACTCACTATTCAAATAAACTGTTGAGTCTCCTGTCCAGTGTGCTATTTGTGTGGTGTAAAAAGCTACTACCACAGTAGAGGTTATGAGGTCCCATGATGGTTAGAATGTTGTCTTAAATGGAGGCTTATGTAGGAAGTACAAACTGCGAGGTAGTTCACTAGGTTTCGTGACAGAGCTTCTCTTGCTAGGATCAGAACAAGTGTGGAGGGAGCGTCAGTTTTGCTCTAGGTCTGGGATCCTGTAGTTAAGTAACATAATTGATGTTCCTCCTCCCCCATCTCTCCCAGAAGTCAAGTGACTCCATCTCAAAATACACACAATAGGAGGGGCGCAACCTTGGCCAAGTGCCAAGACAAGTCTGAAACAATCCGATGCATCTTAACAGGTAGCTGTGAAATGCAGTAGTACAGCTCTTCCTTGTAAAGACCCCATGAAATGGCTTGACAAGTGCAGTTTTCTTTCCTGTGGTATTCCCTTTTGAAACGGTAAGTTTGGAGGGGACAAATTGACTGGCTTTTCACTTCTTTTTTTGTTCTTTTTTTTTTTAATCGCCACAGCAATTATCCATGATTTGCTACTTGCTGATCAGTGCCAGGTTGTATTAGGGGTCCATTAGATTGCACAAAAATGTGTGTAGTGCAAGATTACTTAATAATATTTTGGTATAGTGGTTAATAGATAAAGACTGTACATTTTAAATGCGATTATCTGCTAAAAGTTTAAGCCAAATAAAACTGCACTTTTATTTAATAGGGTCTTCATATAGCTGCGAATTGGTGTGATTATACACTGTAACCGTGACAACAGTGCTAGTTAACAAGGCCTGACAGTCAGCCTTGGGTCTCATCCAGTCCGTTTTAAAATTCATGAATGTAAAAAGAAGGTGTGTGTGTGTACCTGTTTTGGGGTCCACATCTGCCTGTAGATGTGGAGGGGGGTTCCCAGGCGTGAAGTGCTCATTGCTGTAGGTGATCAGAGGTGTGAGCGGGTGCACATGGTGAGGGTGCTGTACCACGGGGACCTTATTAGACTAGCAAGAAAGAGAAAGAAAGGGGAAGGGTTGGAGGGAAAGAAAGGCATTAATATATGTTTGGGTTAAGGCAGAAAGACATTGGCGCATTCATTTAAACTGTATACATTACAATCGTACAAAATATGCCGTCATCATATTATGAAGACCATCCGTTTATACCACAGGCCAATTCTCAGAATAGTGCGGTTTGTAATTAAAAGCATTTCTGGAGATGTGTAGTGGCACAGGATATTCATTAAAACTGACACATAGGCGAACTGTTTATGCTATGTTTCTCCAACTCAAAGCTGCACCCAAAGCATCTTATTCACAGAGTACCCAGTAAACCAAATAACAGTAAATCTAAACATATTTCAGCCCGTGCCCACACTCCTTTGCTTTGCTCTCCCTCCCCTCACCCCCTTTTCCTCTCAGTTACCCACATCTCATCCTCCCACCCCTTCCTCCCTCTTCTTTTCCTTCAGGGTCTGGTTTTGGTAAGGGTTTGCATTATAAAAGATAGGAAAGGAGGGGGAGAGAAAATCCATTTCTGCATTTTGGTCAAATTGGTTTTAGCTATGTAATCTGCTCTTTGTGCTCTTAAGTGGCACAGGCCCCATTTTCAATTACCCAAGATTACAGCTAAGCAGAGGAGTGCTGAGGCATAGCCTAGCATTAGTGTATTCCCAGAACACGCGACCTAACCAGATTACTGCCGCGCCGTATATTTGACAGGCCCGGCAACAGCCCTGCCTCACACATGGACCGGGGCTTGCTTCCATGTTTTTAATCCGCAGGATTCCAGAGCCAGTAGACATGCATAAATTGGAGTGAGCCGATCAGACTGACAGGAAGACATGCGCATTAAATGACACAGTTGTTTGGATGCATGCAAGTTTGCCCCATTGCTGACCTGCTATGAGTAAAACATGTCATCCGCATGTCTGATTGACAGCTGTGAATGTCCTGCAGTACATTAGAGGGGACAGAAAGGGCATGGAGGGGCCACTGTCTCCCTTTAAAACATGCCAAATCAAATCCAGTCTCCAACTCCAGGCACTTGCAAAGTGGGTTGTCACAAGGCTCAGGCATTGTTAAAAACAATAGCTGTAAATTGTTAGTACAGGCTTTATAAAAGCAGAGGCAAGCCATCCTTTTGTCAAGACTGAAATATCTCAGCTTTCAGAGTGGGGAGGATGAGCCCAAGTTGACTATGGCACCGGTCTGAGAGGTTGAAATGTCCACCCCGGGCCCCTAGATGGGGACGGGAGAAAGAGAAAGGCCACATTCAGAACTAGGGGAGTCCACTTTGCCATATTCCCAATGAAAGATTAATGAACTGAATAGAGCTGCTTGGGGAAAGAATGGGTCTGGGGACTTATTTGGGGCCCCTGAAAGCAGACAATACTGTAGAAAGAGCTGCAAAAAAGTAGGAAGAAAACAAGTTAAAAATAAATAAATTATAAAAAACTTGTCATCAGAAAAACAGACATGGATGACAGCTGCCAAACACAGCTGACGAGTTTGCCACTAAGGCAACAGTGCCGACCCCCTCCCAACGCAAACTACCACCATAACCTCCCCCTCAGTAATGATGTGAAAGAATGTTGTCAATTCTCCCTGTGCTGAAAGGCTTTAGTAGCCATTTAAATGAGTTCTTTTGTCAAGGGCGTCTCCATTGAGGGACAGCTCCAAATGGCTGTCCACTGCAGCCACATTCACCCAGAGACAAGCCAAATGATTTACATCACAGTCACTGGGCCTAACAGACTCCCTTTCAAACGCCACACTGCTTCATGAATAATATGCAGTCATTCCGTTTATCTGGCTTCTGGGGAGCGCAGCACGCTATCGCTGCTCGATACAGTAACGTTTCGGCTCGCTCTCCACCTAAACGGATCAGCAAGACCCCTAAGAATTAAAACAGGTGGACTGGAATAGCTGGAATTACACATTTCTGTTTGTATTATTCTCATGTGTAAGTCACTTTGGAAAACTCACTGTCTGATAAATGATTAAATGAATAAATTATCTAAATATATATATCCCATAGACTTCTATTGTTTTATATAAATATAACTATAGGCTAGATAATTGCTACAGACTAACCCTAACCCAACCCCTTGGATAGTTTTAGTAATTGTTTGAATAAGAACCAAAACAAATTAAAAATACTTTCCAATTGAGGAAAAGCAAATGAAATGTCTCAGAATTCAGATTCAGAGCCAACTTCTAAACTAGATAAACTACTGTATGTATGGATAATCATCAAATTCTTCAAATAATTTGTCTTTTCTGAGTGCTATTCAAGTCCACCAAGTCTTCAGTCTTAAGAAACGCCTCACAATATATCTGGCTCTATTGACCCTGTTACTATTGTATGATGGCTTTAGCCTGTTCCTCCAGACATGGCTAATTGTCTCTAGCAACTCAGGGGAGTGAGGAAGACCACCTACATGCAACCGCACATACCCACGGATGACCGCATACTGTTGGATGCTAACAATCGCAGAATAAGCATTCTTTAAAACCCTACTTCTAACCAACTCATTGAGATTGGAGACTGACACACGGAGGTCCAACGAGACACACAATAAACCCACACAAGGAACACAAAGAAAATATGTGGGCGTCTTTTTTTCCTATTATCTGCAAAGAAAGCTAGCTACTTCCTGTTCAATCGTTCGCCAAAGCCTCCCACCATAACTGGCACAACTAGATAGAAAAGGGCTAAAAGACTAATCCACACATGCAGGTAAATAAAAAGACATCTAAAAACTGGATGTCTGTGATCATTTCACAAGAAAACAAGCCAACTGGTAATGACAGCAGGATCAAATATCTGCAAACTTTATAGATATGTGTTTAGAACAGTGGCGTGCAGGCTAGAGTATAAATAGTCTTTCTTCAGGCTACTACATGATGATAATGAGCAGTTTGATTGGTAACCAAAGATCACTTGAATTGTCCGTCAAACGAAAGACAACGCAAAAATGTTTAGGTAGTTAACTGTAATTGCAACAGCTGTCAAGTTGTTTTTGAAGTTGTATATTACTTTATTGTATTGTAAATGCATATAAATATTCTCCTAGGAACACCTGGACACAGTTGTGGTTTTTGTGGTTGTTGGCTGATAGGGTGTTCCAAGCTTATTGGAGAATTCGCCAAAGTTCTTCTATCTATTTAGGCTGGCTTCTGCCTCTTCATGTAATCCCAGACTGAATCGATGTTTAGTGGTGGACTCTAAGGGGGCCATGCCATCTGTTGCAGGGCTCCCTGTTCTTCTATTCAATTTCATTTGCAAAAGGAATGTTTGGGAGTCAAAATGTTATATTTCATACATTGACACATTAAGCTGAAGATATAAATAACTATATTAAGACAAATGTTTTGACAATAGTAATTTTTTCATCAACAGACAGATTGTTTTACTTTTAATTGACTATATCACAATTACAGTGAGTCAGAAATGTACATACACTTAACTGTGCTGTTAAGCAGCTTGGAAAATTCCAGAAAATTATGTCAAGCCTTTAGACAATTAGCCAATTAGCTTCAGATAGGAGTCAATTGGAGGTGTGCCTCTTTGCTTGACATCATGGGAAAATCAAAAGAGATCAGCGAAGACTTCAGAAAACTAATTGTGGAACTCCACAAGACTGGTTCATCCTTGGGAGCAATTTCCAAATGCCTGAAAGTTCTATGTTTATCTGCACAAACAATAGTATGCAAGTATAAACAGCTTGGGCCCACGCAGCCATCGTACCGCTCAGGAAGGAGACACATCCTGTCTTCTAGAGATGAATATAGTTTGGTGCGAACAGTGCAAATCAATCCCAGATCAACAGCAAAGGAGCTTGTGAAGATGCTGGAGGAAACAGGTAGAAAATATCTATATCCACAGTAAAATGAGTCCTATATCGACATAATCCATAATAAGAGGAATGGGCCAAAATTCCAGCAACTTACTGTTAGAAGCTTGTGGAAGGCTACCCAAAACGTTTGACCCAAGTTAAACAATTTAAATACAATGCTACCAAATACTAACAAAGTGTATGTAAACTTCAGACCCACTGGAAATATGATGAAAGAAATAAAAGCTGAAATAAATAATTCTGTTTACTATTATTCTGACATTTCACATTTAAAAAATAAAGTAGTGATCCTAACTGACCTGAGACAGGGAATATTTTCTATGATTAAATGTCAGGAATTGTGGAAAAACTGAGTTTAAATGTATTTGGCTAAGGTGTATGTAAACTTCTGATTTCAACTGTGTATATATATATATATATATATATATATATATATATATATATATATATATATATATATATATATATATATATATATATATATATATATATATATATATATATATATATATATATATATATATATATACATATACATATATATACATATATACATATACATGTACATATATATGCATGTGTATATATGTATATGCATATACATATATATATATATATATATACATATGCATGTACATATGCATATATGTGTATATGTAGTATACATACATACACATGTATGTACATATACATATACATATATCCATATATATATATACATATATATATACATATATATATACATATATATATATATACATATACATATACATATACATATACATATACATATATATATATATATATATATATATACATATACATATACATATATATACATATATACATATACATATATATATATATATATATATATATATATATATATATATAAATCCTCTTTCTCTGAAGGATTTAAAGGGCATGACTGCACACTACTTTGTAAAAGGTAAATATCTAATACAATGTGCGTCACTAAATCTGTCAGTATAGCCACTAAGTGTTTGAGTAAGTCTGTTAACATTCACACCCTCCTCTGTGACCTTTTGGACCAATGAGTTTGACAGTTTCTTCTTGGGGTCATGACCCTTAGTGGTGGTCTCACAAAAGCTTGGTCTGTTTTAATGGAGACAGCATGGAGAGGCCTGTTTGTCTTAGAAGAGCATGTCACACTTGTTTTGATGCAGCGCTCATCAAATCCTGTCCTTCACTCTCTCTTTCCCTCTTTCTTTCACGAGCAAACTAATGTGCACACATTAACAGCGGGGTCCAAAAGCCTGAGACCACTATTTTCATTCTTTTCTAATTAAATAAAAATAAAATTTCATTACAAATTATATTATCAACATAACAATTTGAGTGAATAGTTGAAGTGAAAAAAGTACATGAGTTTCAAAATGTCTTTAATAACAGCATGCACACAAGCTGGCATGGGCTCCATAAGTTTATGCAATGGTCAATGTCACAAACTTGATAAGTGACCTAGAAATAGTGCAGAATCTTAAATATCTTGTTAATATTACGAAGGAAAAAAACCTTCTTCATAGCGTCAAAACATTTCTTAGTTTAAAGTTTAAAAATTGTAAAACTGTGTTTATTTCCAGCATTAAATGGGAAAAACAATGGCCAAAGAATTTCAATGTTAAGTCGACTGTATTACGATCAGTTTATGTCTATGGCATTTTTAGATGAATCTCTGACAGTATTTTAGTCTTTGTGATTCTTATCACAAGAATCCCTTTTAATACACAGAAGATCAACAAACACTGTCATCCAAGTGAAAAAATATCTCAAGTAAATCTTACAACACACAAATAATTAGCTTAGCTATATTTGATTATCCAGTGGAAGACCTCTAGAAGAGACAAAAGTAGACAGGGAGAAAAAGAAGACAGAGGGCTGGACAACAGCAGGAAAAAGCTGTTGGTGCTGCATTTCCGCTTGGTGGCACCTTGCAGAGCAATTTAAAGACAAAATGTGAAGGTGGTGACCTTGAGGCACCCTGAGGGCCCGAGCGCTTCTCTCCGCTTTACCGCATGATATGATGAGTTGTCACTGGAGCTTGTGGGCTCTAATGAGCTGTAGTGAGGCTGGGGGTTGGCGGGACACGTGGGGGGTGTGACATCCTCATGATGGATAGAGGGGCTCTCAGGCCTGCAAAAGTCCAGAGCAAGCAAAAATCTGCCAAGAACTTGAACTTAAGAAGTGTACGTGCACGTGTTATGTATGGGAATGTTCAAATAAGCAAGGAATAGATGCAGGTAAATACATGCACTCTGTGTATTTTGAAAAAGAAGACTCGAAATGAGACAGAACAACTTCAAAAGAATAAGTAAATATGATGATGTCACCGTCACTATAACAACCCTCATCTGCCCACCGCTCACACTCGGAAACACACATACACACACACACACACATATACAAAAAACATAGCTGCCTAACTATGATTCTTAACATCAACTACGACAATAAAAATAGCATCATCCATCCACTGTTAATAATACAGAAGAACATGCCAACAATTCTTACTTCCCTCATATAGAAACAAAGTGATTCAAAACTAATATACATATGTCAACATTGTTTCTAATGAAATTGCAAGCAACAGAAGGTTCTGTATTTATTTAATACTGTAAATATTTGAAACATTTTTCATAAAAAAAATTCTGAAACAAAATGCACCACATATAGGCTTCTTCTGTCACTTTGAAGTATTTTTTGAAGTGTTCTTTCAAAGAAAATGAAAAGACGACAAACATTTTCTTACATGCAAATTTTCAGTCTTTGCCATTGAAATCACAGGCTGAAATTTAGCAACAACACCACATGGTACATTCATATAACGCATATGTTATGACTTTACTCACTTTCCAAACTCTTCTCTATCATCACACACTCAGTGTTTTGAAATGCACTTCTAAGAAGATACACACGTTCAAGTGTCATATCCAATAAATCTACCTCTTAGTTCTTGCTTATGACATAAACACATACACACACAACCTAAGCCATTGTTAGACAGATAAAATGACAGTGCATACTTTCCAAAGAGCACAAAAAACAATCCTGCCATTTAAAGTCAAAACAGAACATAAAACGATACAAAAAAAAGGCTGTAAGAGTAAGAAAACGGCATGTGTATCATTGCTGAGCACTTACCCAGGCATTAAGACTCAATTGCCAGCAGCCAACCTGATGTAGTAAAGACAGCCCAGAGGCCAGCGAGCCAGCCTTTCCTCCCCTCTCCTCCAGCCCCAGTGAAAGGCCTTCTCTTGGGTACATGAGCACCAGCGAGGCCCTCCCCCGTCTTCCACCTCTCACTCCAGTCAACGAATAAGAGAATTTCTCCTTTCTTCCTTCTTTTTCAACCTAAGCTTCTTTCCCAAAACTGCTACTGTGTTTGAGCGGGCGCATGTGTGTCCAAACGGCACACTCACAAAAGTTCACTCACACACCATTGTTTGCAGGCTGTTTATCGCTGTGGGTCTCAGTGGATAACCGTGTCTCAGGACGTCCGGAAAAGGCCTGTCCTCTGCGAACGATTAATCACACATTTCTCTCCATTTCTGAGAGGTTTTCCACCTTACTTTGCTCCTTATCGGTTAGTCGGTCCAGCTTAAATTGTTTTAAAAAGATCTAGAGAAATCTTGAAAGTTATCAGAGCTGCAGAGATGTCTTCCCACAAGCAAAGAAACATAAAAAAACACACCAGAAAAAAGGCTTATTATCAAGCTCTCATGGTTGTGCATGTGTCTGTCCAAGTTTGTGTGTGTGTGTGTGTGTGTGTGTGTGTGTGTGTGTGTGTGTGTGTGTGTGTGCGTGTGTGTATGTTTGTATATGGGTTCTGCAGTGCCTCCAGGATGCCCAAAGACGAACTATCAGCTTGAAAAACCTTGGCTACAACAAGGTAAAGCGAGCAATGCAAGGGAAGGAGACAGAAAGAGAGCGAGCGAGAGAAAAGAACAAGAGGCAATAGCTTCCACAAAGGGAGGGCAAGATCAGCAAAGTGTGGCAAGCAGTCACTTAACTGTGTGATTCTGACAGTCCCCTCTCTAAGCCCATCATCCGGGGGAGGACGGTGGAAAAAAGGGAGAAAGGTATTTGTCTCCGTTTTGACATGGTTGTGACATCAATGTGGGGTCGGAATTGTTTCTATTCTTTTATTTTTTTTAGAGTATAAAGAATATCCCAATCTTAACTTTTCGCGGCCTTACCCTGTCAAAAACACAACTGTACAGGCCTCTGTTGCACCAATCTCAAATTTTTATATTTTCCTTGTCTCTCTCTCTCTCCTTGTCTTTTTGAATTTACTTTGTTGTCTTGAAATCATTCATCTAAATAAGCACTGGTTTCCTGTCCTTTATGAGGAAAAGAAGGAAATGAAAGGAGGAACGGAAGCAAGGGATCCTCACTAATACCCAAATAAAAGATTGACTTCCCTAATCAGCAAAGGTCATGTTTACATCACTATCCAGCATATATATATATATATTTATATTTATATATATTTTAAATGTATATACATACATTTAAAATATTTAAAAAAGCATCCGTCATTAATTTCATGATTTGTTTTTTTATATTTTTGTTTTTATTATACATCTGAATGAACATTTAAAATGTAGCTTTTATGATTATAAATATTTCACATTTTATTTTTAATCTGCGATGTCAATTTTCAATAAGCATCCGTCACTTATTTCAAATTATTTTTTAAAAAGTTTTTGTTCGTTTTACATTTGACTAAATATTTCAAATGTAGCTTTTATATGACCACAAATATTCCAAATTGTATATATTTTAAATACAATGCAAATATTCAAAAACCAAGTCATTTCTAAAAAAAATTTTGCATTATTTTGTGTTCATTATACAGTTGAATTAACATTTTTAAATTGAGTTTTTATCTGACTACAAATATTCTGAATGTTATTTATTATATTTTAAAATGCAACGTCAGCTGTCAAAAAGCAATTTTCATTACTTCTAACTTTTTGTAGCTTTTTATTTTTCTTAAAAATTTTAATGAACATTTACCACAAGCACATTTTTTATAAAACTAATGAAGAGGAAATCATCCTGAACGCAGACACCACATGCCGTTTATCAGCGCTTAAATTTTCCCTCCCTTTCTTTTCGCCGCTTTCCGGCTGCTGTCCTTCGGTGCTAAATGCCAAAACAAAACCCTGGGAATGTCCTCTACAAGAATCACACAAAAGCTGGCCTGACAAGTAAAAGAGCCCCAGCAACATGGCAGCTAATTGCCTCCCCTCCGTCCATTCACCCGGGCCACCACGCTCCCACGGCCCCCCTCTGTTGCACGTGCAATTTTTTAAGTAACCTGCCAGTTCGGCCGCCGCTGACCAACAGCCCACAATCACATGCCACGATGATGACAGACCGAACACAAAAACAATACAAGAACAACAACATTAACAGCAAAAAATTACTCTTTCTGACTGTAAATGAGTGAAAACAAAAACAGTAACGTGGTGGGGGACTTATACGTGACTACAGGGGGACAGAAAAATCTTGCTTGAATAAATGGAATTGTATTAAAGACACAATACAAAATATTTCCACTGATTTAACAAGATAAATTCGTACTTTTAAAAGACATTTGCAAATAATCTTTGAAATAATTTTGATGCCATAGAAATCTACAATTTTCTTTAACTAAAATAAAAAATAGATGTGCATTTTATGCCTAAATTAAAATGACAATTTAACAAAATCTCTATTAAATAAATAGTCATTTATAACCAGTAAAAGATTTAGGCAGAATGAGATATTCATTTTAAATTAGATATAATAAATGTATAATAGGCTAAATTAATCCTACAATTTATTTTAAAAACCTGTACAAATATAATTAATGTTTTGTATTTGTTTCAATATCTTAGCTTTGCTTTTATTGTCAATTTGTTATAAAATTATAATCAGTTTAAAATATTACAGTTTCTTTAAATATTGTTTAAAATTAAAATAATAATTTTAATTTGTAAATCCTTATAAAAAGATTTGCTTTACAAAAAACAATGAGCGACTGTCAGACAATCCAATCAAATGTAATACTCTTTCATTATCAAAACTTGTCAACCTGTCACTTAACAACTTAAGTGATATAAATTGCAGTATGTTGGACACATCCACAAACAAAAAAAATCCAAAGTAGTTGCCAAAGAGAAAAAAAAAAAACCTCCACAAATACAAATCAAAACGAAAAAGAATAGTGTGACATGAAATTGAGAAATCTTACCATTTAAATAGGCTCTATGTGGAATAGGGTCCTGATGCTGCTCGGTTCCTGGTTAAAACAAGCATGCTGGCACTTGCCGAGCGCTTTGACTACAACAAGATGCACATCAATATGTCATCCGCTAATCCACTGGAGGGCAGCACCTCATCTACAGCTGCCCTCCAGCCCTGATTGCCTGAGCCGATAACACAAAATACCAAGAGACGCCAGGCGCTCTCTCCAACCCATAGCCCAGATGCAGGCAGCCCTTGCTGGTCACCTTCAGTTGGGTCCAAGGAGCATTCCAAACGTCCGAGCCCAGACTGGCTGCTCTCCTTCAGCCATTCAACAAAATATGCCAGCTTAGTCCTTCTCTCACTCGGCGGGAAAGGAAAAGAACCCTCTCTCTCTCTTTCTCTTTCCCTTGCTCATCTTCATATCCTCTTTATTAAGCTCTTTTGAGTCCATCTCTTTCTTTGATAAGTTGAAAGAAAAACAAAAAGAGAGGGAGAAAGAGTGAGAGTGAGAGGCTTGCCGTTCTCTCTGCTCTTTCCGCGGCTTGGCAAACATAAAGGTACTCGAAGCTCTTCTATAGGAGTTGCCCTAACTTGGCTAAACTCAAGCAGCTGGGTGTCCCCTCGTCATGTCAGTAATCCCCAATGCCACGCTCCATTCACAGCGCCGGAAAAATAAAACAAAAATAAAAAAAGTGCAGAAGGAGCCAAAGAGCGAGTAATCCGATCCGACCGCGGAGAGCCTAGCCGTGGCCACCTCGCCACCCAACCCTGACTGTCGCGCCCCGCAAAAAATTTTGATGTAAAAAAACAAAACAAGCAATGACAAACAGATGAAAGCCGCAGAAAAAAATTAAAAGACAGATCTGACATTTATGAATTCGAGAGGTCTGTACTTGGCAGGGAAATAAGCTTTTCAACTTGCAATCCATCTTTTGAGTTGTCACCAAGAAAAAGTGGCCAACTCAAAAGTTTAACAAATAAACTCTAAATTAAAAATGATTAAATAGTCCAAACTAAAACAAGCTACATTTCTGGAAGACGAGCAATAAGAAAATTAAGCATGGCCAACTGATGGCTAGAAGTGAGGAAGCCCACTCTTAAAGCCGTGATCCGACCATACACCAAACCACCGCTGTGAGCCTTTAAACCATGGCAGGAAAAAAAATCACTATTGATCTTCAAATGGCAATAATTGAAAAGATTAAAAAGATTAAACAAAATCGAGAATGTGCTGACTTACCATGTTATGTTCCTCTTTCTGTTGCAAGATTTGTTAAAAAAAAAAAAAAGAAAAAGGAAAAATATTTGCTCAAAGATACAGCATCGGAGGTGTCAAATTTGTGTGGCACCCTCTTGATCGTATTACTTCCGCAGTCCTGGCTTCCAATGCATCTGAAGTTTTTTCCTTTTCTCTTTTATTTTGTTTGTGGTACCAAACCCCCTTTTTTGCCTAAGACTTTAAAAGCCTTCAGCTCAGTAAACCAGCACAAATTATCTTGCAACCTTGCGCAGCTCTGATGCTTTGGCCGCTAACTTTGGAAAGCCCTTTACTACCGCATCAAAATTAGCATTGTCAAAGCAGTTAATGAATATTAATATTGTATTTGTCATTGGAGTTGGCCCGTTGCTGAACTCCGAGTCATCCATCAGGGACGAGATTAAGCACACAATTATTTCTGACTGACAGGGACCAAATCTGCAAGATTTTTTTCCCCCCAACAATTTAAAGAAAAAGACACAATATCATCTTAAGGTGCCTCCCAGGGACAAAATATCAGATTAAAACACTTTTAACAAAGCAAGTTTTCATTGTGCGTGTTAATAAACAGCAAAATAGAGACAACAAAATTTCACTCATAATTTCTGACTTTTAAAAAACAAATAACAAGATATAAGCAAATGAACACTAAAAAGAAACATCAGAACACAATTCCAATGCAGCCGACTAAATGTTTAATTCAGATGTCTTTCTGTTCTTTCTATTTTTATATAACATTTTCAAACATAATTTCTATCACCTCCCAGAAATTTTAATAAACCTTGCAAAGAACCTGCAATATCAAATTAACTCCGAGACCTACAATTTACAACAGAAATTTGAGATCATCATTATCATTATAATTTAACAGCATGTCCTGACGCTTTCTGCGGTGCGAGCTTAGGGGTCCGCAGAGCCGGCTGCCCCAGACCACACAGACAGCTCAGAACACTTTCATTTTTCACACTTAAATCACAACCCCACATTCACATATGAAAACTGCTATAAATTAGCATTAAAACACACACACACACACACACACACACACACACACACACACACACACACACACACACACACACACACACCAAGGCACCAACAAATATTATCAGAGTAATTAAACCAAAAAAGTTAACCACAAAGAAACAGCGTGTATTAAAATACAAAGATAAAACATGTATCTTCACAATATTTTTCCTAAGACAAAGACTAACTTTATGATAAGTGATATGAAATTGTGAATGCAGCTAAATCCTTTTCTTTTCTTTGGACGCGTCAGTCTTCTGCGGCTTTCTGCCCAAGAACCACAAGATATAACAAAAATCAACATCTAAATCTGGAATAATTTTAACATCACGTAAAAATGTTGTCCCTTTTTATTCATAGAAATAATTCAACAAAATACAAATTATTGGTGGGGGCTGTAAAATGTCAGCTGCAATGGCACAAATGATATCAGGTTGGTAATTCAGTGCAAGTTCGGTTCAAGTTGTGGGCTTACGGTGGTGCGGCCGGCTACGGCTGGCTATCGGTCCATCCTCTAACACCATTAGCAACCCTTAGATGAACATTTTAAATTGGGCTTTTGTTCAGGGGTGCTGCACCGACCCCTACACCCAACAGGTGGTCCATACACCCACGTTTCTCCACCAAAAATAAGAAAAGCCGCTTAAGAACCATTTTCGTTTTTTTGCCATTTTTTAACATCCAAATGCCACCGCTGTTGTGATATGCAGGTTTTTCTTTTTTCTTTTATTTATCATATTTTCTTCTACACTTTAAAGATATAAGTCTGCAGAATTCTTTATCATCTTCAACTGGGAATTAGTTCATTTTAGTTTTCTTGAAAGATATTTACATTTATGTTTAGATGGTGATCATGTTCAATTTCAAATGCCCAATCACAACATGCAATGTATAATTTAATGTAATATTACATCTCATATATTAATATTTAATGTTATAAATTAATATCAAATTTAAATGTAGTATATATATTTTGATTTCAAATGAACCAATTCCTACACAGACAATTAAAAACATATTTATAGAATAATAGAAAAGCCTATTTATCCAATGCAATTGTTTATAAATCATATTTAATTTGTTTAAAATTAACTTGTTTAATTTAATGTATAATTATTAAAAATAGCAATACAAACATTGAAAAATCTAGAAACTACACATCACAATTACAAATTCTTAACAGTTCACCACAATATCCACAACAGTCCACAATATCCAAAATCAAGGTACACAAGATTTAAAAATGCAGCACTAGAAAATGCGATGTTTGCATGAATCAATGTCAAGTAGAGAAGAACGAGCAGAGATGAAAAGACCGCGTGTCTTAATGTGCATCGTGAGAGAGGGAGAAGAAGATGTAATGTGTGTGTGTGTGTGTGCAAGCGAGCGAGCGAGGAAGAGCAGTGGCAAGACGCAGTGAGAGAGCCGCTGCGAGCGTGAGTGTCGGCCCAGCACGATCACATCAGCCCTAGTATCAAATTAACTCTCAGACTTTGAAACTTATTGATCTGCTATTAAGACACTGGTGAACTTGATGAAGTGAGTGCTGTAGGTGACGCGGTGGCTTCAAAGTCTCGCACAAGCCACATAAAACAACCTGCTTTGATCAAAGCAAGAGAGGGAGCTTCAGAGGAATCCCTAGTTCCACTCATCCCGATCCGCTTATGCGGACCCCCAGTCCAGTGTGATCCTAAACCCCAGCTCCCTGGATCCTCCAGAACAACCCCCGCTACATAACCTAACCTGCCAAATTACAGCAAAATTAACAGACCCTTATTGTAACGACTCGGGGGGTCAGCATACATTTCACAATCGGCTATGAAAATATGGATCATATAAATAGTCTGTCATTAAAATTATATTACAATAAACACTGTGCTCTCCAAATGCTGTTTACAAAATGTAAAGCTCCAAACTGAGATAGGGGAGAGTATAAACAATGTAAAAAAATGCACCGGTAAGATCATTGTGTAATAACATATGCTCCCTTTGTCAAATCTTTACATCCCACTTGCACTCTGAAGATCATTGCTATGTCTTCTTTCGTGCCACTGGGTGGAGATAGCAGTTAATATTACCATTTCACAAGATAATGATTAGCCAACATTGACATGAAAATAAAATAACGTAGGGAGGGAAAAAAACATCCTTTTAATTCTCATTCGCGGACAAAAATATAACATTTACATTTTACTCTAGGCAGCAGCCACTATTATTTTTTATTTTTTTAATTTCTTTTATAACGACAATTTACAACACAATTCTTAATTGAATGGATTTTCATGACCTCTTTATAAACAGGACAGTAATATAAGTTCTCCACTGGCCCAGAGGGTTTTCCTAAAATAAATATTAAATATTAACAACTAAATTAATCATGGGAAGGACAGTGTTTGTACTCTGGCTCCAAATCTCGAGAGGAGTGCGTCTTGGCTTGGAGCGCTCCCGCTAAGCTGTGTCTGTGTAATTAAAAACCTAAACAGATGACAAATAGGAGATATTTAAACATTTGTGGTGTGTTTCTCTTCGCAGACTAATTTATTTAGTTATGGGAGAAATCAAAGAGGGGGTGTTAAGCACTTCAGTGAGAGATGACAGTAAGTTTAAACGCGGCTCTGCAACATGACAGCTTGCATGGAGCAGAATGAAAATTCTGACAATTGGTTTGATGAGCCTTGTATTTAGAACAATACTTCTCTTTTAAATAAATATATGCATGTTTACTTATCATGCACTTAAAATACGGCTTCAAAAATATCAAATTAAGCTTTCTGCTATATTATGAGAAGGGTAGTAAAGCTAAAAATAGGTTCAAAATATGATTGCTCAATATAGTGAATATTTCTGTTATTTTCTATTTAAATATGTTGCCATAAACAACGTCAAATCATAGCCTTACTGCATTTCTCTCTCTAAAATATGTAGACATTCAGAACAAAAATGCCTGCGGCACAAATATCATTTTTAACCCACTTGCAATATCTAACTAAAAGTTATCACTTCCATTGTGACAAAGAAAAAATACATAAGGGGTGATGATGGTGGGGGGTGGGAAGCGAGAGCAAAAGAAGGAGAGAAAGAATAAGAAGAGGAGGGGAAAATAGAGCCCTGTGCCACAAGCATATATAAGAGAACTTTCACCAATTAGTGAGGAGAAACAGGAGAGGGAGCTGCTGCTGAGATGGTGCTCAAAGAGCCAGGCCTTGCGGCAAAGCTGTCATGTCGGCTGGATTGATCAACAGGCCTGCTATTTCTAATGGCATGTTGTCATGAAGCTGCAGCCATGGGGAGCCACCTGCCTCACTCCTTGTAGACAGCAAAATATGTGTGTGTGTGTGTGTGTGTGTGTGTGTGTGTGTGTGTGTGTGTGTGTGTGTGTGTGTGTGTGTGTGTGTGTGAAAGGGTGTATATGTGCGGGTGTGCTACAAAAAATGGAGAGGGGGGTTATGGTGTTTGTATCTGTCATGAGGGATAGGTGGGATTCCAACACCATACTTTTACTTCAACTAACAATTTGAGAAAAAACTCATTCCTCCTCCCCGTTTCTCTTCGACACCCTCCCCATCCCTCAGCTGTTGATATGACAGGTGCACCACAGCTCTTTTCTTAACACCCAGGCCTGCAACACAAAGCCCTAGCTACGGCAATACGGTGAACAATCGTCGGCAATAGACTTAACGTAATGTAAAATGCGAAGGATTTAACTGCAAGCACATATATAAACATGTATATGGTGAGTTTTGGAAGGTTGGCTTTATGTTTAATATCTGTGATCATACAACAAAAGCCTAGCTAACTAATATGTTAATTAGCTGTGTGAAATTAACTTTTTTTTTTCGTAATATATTTTCGAAGAAAAAAAAAACTAGCAAGGATGTTTCATACTTCTGTGAAAAACAAACAAGTAGCTGTCCTTCAATTTCAACTCCCCATGGGTGCAGAAATGTTAATTAGCTGTGTGAAATTAACTTTTTTTTTTCGTAATATATTTTCGAAGAAAAAAAACTAGCAAGGATGTTTCATACTTCTGTGAAAAACAAACAAGTAGCTGTCCTTCAATTTCAACTCCCCATGGGTGCAGAAATGTTAATTAGCTGTGTGAAATTAACTTTTTTTTTTCGTAATATATTTTCGAAGAAAAAAAAACTAGCAAGGATGTTTCATACTTCTGTGAAAAACAAACAAGTAGCTGTCCTTCAATTTCAACTCCCCATGGGTGCAGAAATGCTGCCTTGCTAACGATAATAAAGTCAAATAAAAGTTATAGAACTTTCGAGTTCAAGGTAGCGCAAGCCATGTCATTTGAGTGTATGTCACGTACAGGTAACCTTTATATCGGGTCCGCCTCTGGTCTCATCAGTCGATGAAATTCTCTGCCCGCGGCAGTGGCTTAGCCGAGGGACACCAACCAATAGAAAAATATTTCATTGTGTTAGCATTTCAAATGCCGAGTGGAGCGCGGGGGGGTGAGGAGGGCCAGCAAGAAGCGCTAACCGATCATTGCCAGTGGAATTAATTGGCTATTCCGAGAATAATGTCCCTTACTGTTGGTCCTTGGAGGGCTGAACGCTAGCAGAGTCTACGATTTTTTATTTGTTCGGTGTCTTCAAAAAAGGACCGCTTGGGGGTACTGGCCGCATTAGGTTTTAGCTCATTCCCCCTAAAGGGCGGGGGGAAAAAATAATCAGAGCCACTGAACCGAACTCTGCTAATCCGCACCCTAATTAAAAACACAGAACCCCATTACAGCAAGCCATATTGCCAATCGCTGAACAACTGTTTTCTAAAGAAAAACTAAAATTTAACATTGAGGAATTATAGCACACTATTTAAGTAATTTCTTAAAAAAAAAAAAAACATTCAGCAAATAAACAAAAAAGTTAGAAACAAGCAGGTTAATGTCGCAAACAATGGATTTAATTCGGCTTTTGGCCAGCAGTCGATAAATGCCTAAAGATGGAGCGACTGTGGTGGTGCTCCAATCCTTTTATTCAAGGGGATTTGAATTTAAGCTCTTTTCCATATCGGCCAAGCATATGCATTGACCCTAACTGATATCAGTGCATCTCTTAGACATATCTTTATCTAACCTTTTTTTAAGCTCTGCGCCTTTTCAAACTCAAAACAGCATTAAGAATAAGTATTGTCTAGAGCGGGAGGGTATCCATGGGAGACGATTCCTTCGAATTGTTGGGCCTGGTTTGGGGCAGTAGCCTTAAGGATACACATCTGCTTATGCACACCAGTCAGATGCTCTTTAGAGTACAGGGAGATAAACAAAACACACAGCAAAAGCAAAAACATGGTGAAAAGAAGAGCCATCCCAAATGTTCTATTTTTCCACAATGGGCATTGCTGGGTGTCGATTTCACCCCATCCGAAGATGTATGGGTAAATTCAGTAAGTCCTTATTATATGGTTCCCCTTTGCTCATTTTGTATTCAGTCAACGAAGTCAATCTTATTAACTTCCGCGCTGGTTCACACATGACATTTTCTTCAATTTTCTCGCCAACATCAAAAACATCAATTAGTAGCTCGAAAATAGGAAGGAGCGAATGACAGAGTACGATAACACGGATTTATCTGAAGCTGAGTAAATCTATTCTCCGGTTTCTGAATGTGTTCATTACAATTTTCAAAGAAGACCTCCAAATAGCAAAGAAATTAAATGTATCTCCCAGAAATGTCCAGATTTCTTTTCTTTTTTTGTAATCCTGTGTTTCCCACCCTCAGTGGGCAACACAAAAGCGTAATGGTGTTGCATTCTTTGTCTCTCATTATAAGAGATCGCAATGCAGAACTTATGGTACAAAAATTTTTATATACAAAATATAATACTTAAAAATGAAAAAAGTACAATAAATAACAAATCTAGAATATAATTTTTCTCTCCCTCTAAAATGATATACTGTATGTGTAAACTATTGCTCTTTCTGACATACAATTCGATCAGTTTCCTGTAATTATTTTGTATCTCAAAATTCAAAGAAATATGATCCTGTGCATTAATAAATTGAGCTTTCAAATCTTTTATTTTCTCTCTGTAAATAAAGGTTACTGTCAGAAGTTTATTGAGTTACATGCTTTTAAGTAAAAGGCTATTTTTTTTCTAATGTCCCAACACTAACACAGCTTTCCCGTGCTTATATTACATCTCCAAGGGAGTGAACACAAGCAACTTCACGGCTCTGGAAAAACACTCTGGTGGAGTGCATGTGGCAGGACAAGTAGGATCACATTCCTCTGGCCCATTGATTTCTGATCTTTTGACATTATTTAGCTACTTCCTATTTTTTAGGATATCTGTTTGTTCCATGTCGTGAAAGACAGCTATGTCCAAACAAGCAATGGTTTGGATATCTACTATCTGTCAAAGGAGTGGGCTCTTCCCGGCATTGGAACAGTGGAAAGTACTGACACAGTACCGAGAATTGCTGGGATGAAAATATCACTCTTTGTAATGGGGGCTAGTCAGATTTCGGAAGCTATTTGCCTTCTAGCGAACGGTAAATGGATGTCGTAGAGCTAGAGCGGTGAAACCTACACGTCCCGTGCCCATAGATACTCATGGCCTGACTGCTCCTCAGAATGAAGAATTAAGAAGGTTACATTTATCGAATGACCGACCACCAAAGGGGAATGATTAATGCTGGACATCTAGAGCATCTGCTGAGTAATAAAAAGGGCTGGGTGATCAAGCATGTAAAAATAAATCTAGACATTTATCATCCGTTAGACAAAATTGGATATGGATGTTTACTAATTTGCTCTGAAATGGCTTAAAAGAGAGATATTTTTATTCAATCAGAGGTTTAAAGTAGATTCAATTAATTAATGCACGTAATAATCTATATAAGTTATAATTAAGGTATGTTTTCCACACTGTCTAATGACGTGATCTTTAAGAAACTTCATAGGTTGATAAAAAGTGCTTAATAATCATCGTGATAATAAAAATGTCACTTTTAATGCCAGCAAAATCATTGCTACTCTACGGTGAATATTCAAAACAACGGCCTAGTGCTCAGTGGAATTAGAGTTCCAAGTCTGACAGAAAACCAAACAAACAATGCACTGGTTATGTCTATTATGTTGAGAGTTGATCATCAACACTCACTCTTAGCAATCTCTCAAATTAAATCAATCTGGAAATCAGTCAGATAGCTGCCATTGACATAGACAGGCCTCAGAGCTGACACACACACACACACACACACACGCACACACTTTTCACAAAAACTAACCTTACAAATCTTGTCATTAACCCATTAAATAATACATTTTAGTAATGAGTAATGGAGAAACATCAGTCTGATTAAGGTCAAACCACAGGTCTGGGCTTTAGAATTTCTTATCCTGCGTCTAAATAATCAAAATGGTGACATTAATGTCCTCTAGTCTGACACTAATGGACTTTCAATGAGGTAAAAAATAAATATATAAAAAATAAGAATGTGGGGGGTCCAAGGAATGTCTTTCACTGCTGTCCAGAATGAGGTTACAAGGGGTCCAAAAGGGCAGTGACCCCGGGTGAAATTCAGAACTTCAGAAAAAACCAAGACAGTGTGAGTGGTATGAATGTGTCTTTTGTGATCTATAAATGAGGCAACTTAAGTAAAAACACACATTCTAGCATTTTGTGTATATTATAGCATTGGAACGTCAATGTGCCAAATCCCGTTTTTTCCTAAAGTCTAAGTGACTTCATAGGGGTGTGCCTCAAATTATTATTGGCAAAACCATCCATTCTCTCGTGAACTAAACATTTACCTACATTATAAGCAGTGCTTTCTAAATAACATCCTGTCCATACATCCTATTCTCATTTAGCAAATTATCACTCATCCCTTTGCTAATTTAACCTTAAAAAACAGTCATCTGTCCTTTCTACCACTGCTTTTCTAGATTTCAAGTTTTTAAGTTAATTTTAGCACAGCCATGTCACTTTAGTACTACCCTTTGCATCTACCTTTCCAATTACTTTTAGAGTTTGGGATATAAAAATTTGCTTTCATGTCCAATGTTGGCAGATAAGTCTGCGGCTGCTAGCCATGAAAGCAGCTTTTTAATGAGCTGCGTTGAGGTTAATTGGTTTGCTAAAATCCCCAAGTCATGCGTCTCAATATGAAATTAAGCTATTTCCTGGAGTTTCTTCGACTTATTTAATTAAAAACACTTCAGCCTAATTTTCATTTCCCACAGTATACAGAGCACAGTTTGATACACTTGGAATGGGACCTCTCACGATTTTTTCTTAAAAGTATATTTTTTTTCGTCAAGGAAAATTCATCTAGAGAGAGCAGCGTGTCCGATTAGCATGAGGGTTTTCTCTCTGCCACTTTGGCATTTAAAGCTATAATGTAACTCCACGTTGTTATCAGATATTTACAGAAGGAAAAAAATTCATTTTGTTAATAATACTTAATTTGAACTAATTTCTCTTCATCAACCTCTTTAAAACTCCTATAATCAATGCAAACAGAATAAATTTACTATTCAGAGGGGCAACGATACAATGATGTGTTTGACAGCTAATTATGGCATTTAATTATTGACTTATCTGCAAATGTTCTAGAGGCTATTATCTATGGGACGCTTCTTGATGATCATCAGAAAGATGCTTGATAAACCAAAACATAAAAGTTGAACTCTGAAAATAAAATAAAAACATGTGATGGATGGAAAAGGTGTTGTTGATGTTTTTTAGGATCACAGCTATAAAGTTTGATACCCTGGTAATATGATTAATAAATGAAATGCTACTACTACTACTACTAATATTAATAATTTTTAATCATAAAAAAACATATAAACCAAAAATATTCTAATATATACATATATATGTATAAAAGATTATACAAATAATTTTCATATACTAATACATCTGTAAAAATGTTATACAAATAAATATACACTGTAAAAAAAAATATAATTTTATCAAGGTTATGGGTTTTCTTAAGTCACAGATACTACAAATTGATACTTTCACCTACACAAAACACATGTTAGGCCAACAATATTCCCCCAAATGTTATCAAAACTAGCCTAACAGAGTTGTCTAAATGAACAATTACACATTAAACAATTTTACTGATTTGTGAGTTCCCAAAATGCATTGCAACATAAACAAATGATGTGGTTAGTGTTATAGGCTTTTTTTCCATTTTATTTAGCTGTATATTTATTTATCCTGTTCTTGTTATTTTTTGCTGCCACTGTTAGTCAATTGTTGTGTGGTAATGTTAGGAGCTCATCTTTTAACTTAATGAGGTGTTTATTATCACTGTTATTGAGGTTTGTGTGTTAAGGGTTGAGGTCTATTGTGTGTCTGTCCAAAAATTGTATGTATTGACTTGCAAAACACACCTCACTTCAAAGGCAAAGATTGCATTTAACTTCATTTAAAAATAATTGAAATGATGACAAAATTAAAGTTCTTGCATTGCTAATTGATAGGTGGCTGAACAAGAAATTAGTAGTTCTCTCAACAATACCTTTTGCATTTAGTGAACAAAGAAATTCATATTGACTAAACAGAGAAATGTTACTGAGGACAATTATAAAGACTTACTGTATCATGTTGCCTTGATTTTTTAAGTTTGCTCACCAATTCATTTTTACAGTGTTTATTTAATATAAATCAATGTTGAAGAATTTATGTAACATTTTCTAGTGGATGGGTCAATTAATGTTTCATTTCTTGCACCAAGACCCATCAAATTCTAGTTACACCACTTGTATTTTTCACTTATTATTAGGGGAGACAAGAGGTGAACCTGCCCATATAACAGTGGCTGTAATTAACAGAAGGGTGAAAGTGTTAAGGTTAGCCTCTCGCTGATATGGTTTAATTCTCTTGACAGCGTAATTACTGGGCTATTCAATAGCCAACCATTTCACTAAAAACTAATTCAATCTATCTTCATTTCCCCAGCTCCACCCCCCTGATTGATGGATAGTCATCATTAGTGGGTGACAAAACATTGAGTTGAGCATGCAGAAGGAAATGTGATAATTCCTGAATCATTGAAGGAAGCGATCAAACTCACACACACACACCTGCCCAGCTTGTATATTACAGTGGGAGTCTGGATTGGGAGGTGGACCAAAGCAAGAGTTATGGTTATGGGTCAATAATCATGGAGCAACCTGGGAGAGCGCGCACACACACACAAGCGCAAATAGAGTTGTGTACTCAGTCATAAACACACAGTGCTTGTCTTACATTGACCTCCTCACAGACAGACGCTACCGTTCTCCTCCAGCCCCTTTTATAGCTTGCTGCGTAGACCATTTAAAACGAGGAGCCACCCATACACACACACATTCAGCACAGTCTCATTTCCATCACTTTCAACAGTAACCACAAACCACTGATTAACGGAGACTTGTCTGCTTCACTATATTTTAAGTCTATGGCTATATTCTGACCCAGTCGGGCTATATATCTTAATTATGCGTTCTGTGTTTTTCCCTCCACAAGGAAGGCGAGGGCCCCAGTGTTACTGTATGGGGCCTACTTAAATGAGATCCTTGCAAACTTCATGATTTGTGTTTGCAGGCAGCATTTGAGATGAAGTGTGTAATTTATGTGCCACTAGCATCAACAAACAGAATTGCAAAAATAATGTTTTCAAACAGATTGCCCTGAACAACCCCCTGTCTTCATTGGTTGGACAAACAGATAGTCTGAATGTTGATTCTGACTTACATTTTGGTCTCTTCCCCAGAAAAAGCTATCTTATAACTTGACAGCCCAGTCCTAGACTATTTTTAATGTAAGGAAAATAATTTGACAGGATATTCTTAAATAAATTCACATTTTGTGTCCCATGGAAGAAAGAACATCATACGAGTTTGGAAAGACATAAGGTTGAGTAAACAATTATATTTTTTGGGGTGAACTATTCATGTATGCTGGGATAGGAGAAAGTATTTTAACTAATTTTGAAAAAATTTCACACGTCAGCTTTAAGCGCATGCTCATTCTTAACACTATTATCAATGCAGACCCATCGACCAATCACCGATGACTTCTAATTATCTCAAACTCACAGAAAGTTAATATGCATTTTTTTTGTGGAGGCAGATAGAGTCTTTGTTCACACGTAAATCTGTAAAATCTTGATAAAAGACGTGAACACTCAATGGCGGCGTGTTGTCGGCAGGGTGCGATGGTTGGGCGGCACGGGCGATCGCACAGCTAAAGGAACATGGCGGTCTCACAGTGATTATCCCACTTTCCTCCGGCTGCTGGTTTCGGGGTCAGTGCTACTTCTGAAACTCGGCTGGCCTTGCCATTTCAATGATTGAATTTGGTCTGGATCTCTCAATCGATTGTGTGCACTGACCCCTGAAAGCCCCCCATGAGAATGGCCCAGCGCACCTCACGCACAGCCTGGAGGAGAGCATCTGTACGCAAAAGACACACAAACACACTCACAGATACAAACAAACACACTTGAATACACACTCATGAGTTCACTAATGAGAAGGCCAATGGCTCTAGACTAAATGAGGATATGTACTTTTAATATTTTTTTAAATAAAGCTAATTATATTTACTAAAGACTAAGCCACAACCTGATCCTAGCCCCAGAAAAGGCGCTTTACATTTTTAGAAAGGTAAAAAAAAAAGAAGCCTATATGCTTTAGCTGAGTCTGAAAGGAAGCACTTATTGGCCTGTAAAAGAGCATGTTCTTTAGGTATGCAAGTGATTAGTATGAATAGATTCTGGACATATTTCATTTGGAAACACGGACATTGTCCCATGACGTGAATATATGTAGTTATAACAGCAACCGCGCAAATATTCCACTCTGGTTTTGTTAAACAAACACCATTTAAGCACAAGGAACAACTTTTTTTTGGTAAGAATAGCACTTACAGTTGAAAAGAGACGTCTGACTTGTGGATTTCTGTCTGTCTGTTTTTCTTTATCTGGCATTCCTCAGCTCCCGAGGCATTATGGGATTGTAAAGTGTCCAGTCTATCCACCCTTCAGAAACTCCATGGAAATTGTAGGTAATTCGGGTATTCCTCACCTACTCTTTTATGAATACTGAGAATTCGGACATAGGCAACCACTCCATTAACTGTTTAATAATCTATCCTACATAGTAGGGAAGTATGGATATTTGGACTGAGCGAGTACTTATGAATACATTTTTCTAATTGAGCATATCCCTAAAGGGTTTTTTTCCCCCATATTTAGCTCACTTTTTGGAGACAAATTTGTCCCCATTCTGTAGCAAAGCACTTACACGCTTTCTTACAAGACTTATAGGATTTTAACACCTAGCACAGAATAGTTCATCAACACCCATCTTAAATGTTCCTGACAGGTAATTTTTAACCACAGAGGTTGCAACCAGGTTCACCGGTGGACGATCTCTTCCTGTTGACGCATTAGTAAAGCCAACACATGAAAAATGAATGTGGATAATGTTTAGACCTGTGTGCTCTTGTTCTTTTGGCTGACTGTTGAGAATGTAATTCTCATCTTCCAGTAGCAGTGGCACACGGCAAGTCTAAACACATTGAGTGACACAAACAAACAAACACTCTCTGTGTCTGCCAGGCTCATGCAACACATAACACACATACACGCACATGGCAAAGATGGCGTAATGCTGTGGCAAATGCAGCATGCCGGCCTCCAGACCCTGCAGTTTGTTTAGTAACACTTGAGATTATGACGCCCGAAGGGTGCAATTAAGTCCAATTACAGTCTGTGGTTTTTATTAAGAGCTACAAGCTGGCCAGGCTGCGGGGCCAGTGAGCGGCATGCGCACACACATAAAAGTCGAGTTCAGCGCTGTTAAATCAAACCAATTCAGACACATTAAAAGGAATAAATTATGTTGTACAATGTAAGTGCAATAAAGGTAATAAAAGGCTACATATCATTCAATAACCTGAACAATTTTATTAATGACAAATGTGGAATAAATGGCTTAAAGAATAGTAAGAAATGAAATTAAGATCAGAAGAATGAGCAAAATAGTATTATTTTGTAAAGTAAAGGTGGGCTACAAGATGTGTATTTCAAAGTCTTGCAATATTTTACCTGTAGATATATTCTCATGTTAAAAATCAATATTCTTAAAATTTTTCATGAATCGTACTATGCCATTAGGCCAAAGCACACTCAAGTATTTCTATTCGATCAAAATTGGAACTCAAAATATAATTGCGTCCAATGCAGATGAGAGAAAACAAATAAACAATCGCAATACACCACAGTTTTAAATAATTATTAATGCTGCACGATTCATCAAATATATCAAATAGATTACAATAACAGACTGACAATTAACTAATCTAAAAATAACTAATCTTAAAAAGTATCAATTAGTACAGCTTCCAATTTAGGTCTACTTCCGTCAGGGGGAAAAAAATCTAAATTGACATGCCTTTTTACAAAGGTTTGGCATTGTAACTAATCACAGATATATCCCTTCCTTGTTTCTTGTGTTATTTATTAAAACATTTGAATAACAGTTTTGTTTGCTTCTAAGTGGGCCAACATGAAGTTGACAATTTAGGGCAATGTCTTGATTTTATAAAATCAGAAATGTATAAAACAGTATGATGCAGATGTCTCACACATGTATTGTAATGTAAATTAAATATCAAGGAAAATAATCAACATTTAAGAATTTTGTCATAATTGTGCAGCCCTAATATCAAAACACTAAACTAAGAATTACAACATTATCGTATGGTACCCAGATAATTATATAACATTGCATCGCAATGGTCAACCAGCTCCCTGCTAGACTTTGTTACTTTTTAAAGAATTAAATTAATTATTGTGATATTACTGAAACAAATGTACTGCCCATCATTCTTGTGTGAGAGGCCCTCTTGAAACTTCGACCCTCTGAAACTGTGCTCAGGTCAAAAGGTCAGATGATCTCACACACCCTGGCAATGTTACCGGGGTAAGCCTGAGATCCCCATACAAAACGATGGTAAGAAAGAAAGCAAAGCGAATGGAAAAGTAGAGGTCACCGCATGCAGGGCTTTAACTTGAGTGGAGTGGTGGTGGCGTAGTGGCTAAAGCACAGGGCTGTTAATCAGAAGGTCACAGGTTCTAACCCCATGGCCACCACCATTGTGTCCTTGAGCAAGGCACTTAACTCCAGGTTGTTCCAAGGGGATTGTCCCTGTAATAATTGCACTGTAAGTCGCTTAGGATAAAAGCGTCTGCCAAATGCATAAATGTAAATGTAAATGTAAACTTGTGCGATTTGGAATAAGTACTCTGAACTCTCCCTCCGGCTAGATACCACAGGGCACAAGACCCTTTCAGAGCTGAATACGTAAATCTGATCAATATCAAGACCGAGATCCTATATGAAAGAAAGCTCAACCCTGATTCAACTTCTGTTTATTTCATTCTCTTTATTGGTCCAGGAAACACCTTTTGACTAAAATGGCAGGGGCAGATGTCACATAGCATTCTGGGGGTTTAGTCACGTGACCTAGCGCTTGGGATACTTGGGTGCATGACAAGTGCGCTACAGCTGTGACGGAACAAACAACAAGCATTCATCAGCGCATCAAAAACCAGCCCCGTATCAATCTGTCGTTCACAGAGAGCGGTGAGAGAGAGATGCATTTTCCTCTTTGTGTTTCTGTTATTGGGTTGTTAGCTGATCGCTATTATCCTCCTCTCCTCCGCACTGCGCTTGGACACGTTTCAAAAAAGACGGGCATCTTTTTTTCCCTTTTTGTAAGGAAGCCGTCCCCTTAATGGCTTTCAAAACAGGAAGCACAACAATAAAAGTGAAAAGTGAGAATGCTCGCTGCAGACATCTTTTCACTTTCTGCAGCGCAACGGCACGCTCACTCAGTTACACACACACTGACCTTCATTCTTCATCCCGTCTAGTGTAATTCTCTGATGTAATGAGTGCAGATTACAAAAATAACAAATTCTCCTTCAGCAGTTAACTCCCTTAGAATGGTGAGAAGAATGGAGATGGTTCACACAAAAATTTAAATGGCATCTTTTCACTCTCATGGCGAATTTTTTTCTATTGTAGAAAGATAAAAGAAAATATCTATCTAAAATTTGATGGTGACCACAACTATCCCAAAAAAACACAGTACCAAAAAGTAACAAAAGTAGTCCATACAACTCGTTTACTTTACGAACTTCCCTGGTCCCTATTTACTTTCACTGTATGGAAAAGAGCAGCCTGGACATTCTGCTAAATGATAAATTTCCTGTTTTTGGGTGAACACTCTTTCCTCTTGGATTAATTTACAAAGATGGCCTTATTAACAAATGACACTCATATTTTAAATATGTGAGTGAAATAACCCTTTAAGAACATGTAGTTCTAAAGTTAGGCTATACTTAATGAAGCGTCTAACTTTAACTGGCCTATTACAGAACCATCATTACAAAGGATCCCTGACTAAAACCTCTGCATGTCTCAAGAAACTCAAACCCATCTGGGACCTTCAACATGCCATGAGAAGCCCTTTCAAATCACCGGCACAAAAAGCTTGGAGAGACAGCTACACGCACTTCCTCACAGTTGGATAAAACAAACCTTAACAGCAAAACTAAGCCTCACCAAAGCACTTCTTTCTTTATGTATACCCTCAAAAGTATTGTGTTGTCTTTAGGTACCAGGAACCCATCTATCATTTTAGTCTGAAAAAAGAATCTGCATCACCTTCTTCAGTGAGAGTGAAACAACCACCAAATTGATTTCTCCCAGTTGAGGCCTTTCCATCTGCAGACTGCATCCGCAACAATGTCATCTTTACCGGCAGTCCTCTTTTAACTGGCTTTTACTCTAGTGGCGGAGTGTACAAATGATGAAGGTGGAAGGGAAGAAAGAAACAGAAAAACTGATACATGCGCTCCAAAGTTTCGTCTATTGATTTCTTTTTGATGCACTGAGGAAAAAAAGCCGAGGAGTTCAAAGCTGAGGAGATCTTTTTTTGATCACCACTAGAATAGCGGTGTTGGTTGTCGGCATGGAAGCAGCGGTGCTAGACGGAAAGTGTCAGTGCGGATTCCTTTGTTCTGGCCGAAGCCCGTGGCAAGCCCCATGACCTGGTGTGGTCAGCGGGGTCTTTAGCGAGGCACTACATTAAAAGGATAGTTCACCATAAAATCAAAATTTTATGATAATTTACTCACCATCATGTTGTTTCTAAAACTGTATGACTTATTTTCTTCTGTAAGTCATACAGGAGATAAAAAGGAGATAAGGCAGAAAGTTAGTCTCAGTCATCATTCACTTGAATTGCATCTTTCTTCTATACAATGACAGTGAATAATGACTGAGAAGCTGTCATTCTGTCTAACATTTTGTTACATGGAAGTAAGTTACACAGGTTTTGGAACAACATGAGGGTGAGAAAATTACAGAATTTTCATTTTTGGAAGAACACTCTCTTTAACGCTTGCTGAGGGTTTATTAAGCAAAAAATTCTGAACAGTCCATTTTCACTGAATAAGTTTGGCTATACTGTGGAAAACTGCAGACAAGAGACAGAGAGAAAGGAAATGTGGATGTAGGAGCTGATCGAAGTGAGAAAATAAGCAACAGAGAAAAGAGAATGACAGGTTGATGGAAAAGGGCAGAGCAGAGAAACTGAAAGAAGAGGAAGAGGAAGATGACAGTTTATTTCTGTTATGTGGGACAGAGTCAGTCTGCTCTGTATTCTTAATAATTGATGGTCAGTAGACCATGTGATATATGGGCAGGTAGAGCAATGGGAACTTTATTGGAGAGCCTGTAGCTCAACTGGTAAAGCATTGCACTAGCAATGCCAAGATCATGAGTTCGATTCATGGGGAAAAATATAAACTGATTAAATGTAATACACCCTGAATAAACTTCGGATTAAAGTGTCTACCAAATGCATTCATGTAAATATAGTGTTCTGTTCTAACCAAAGCACAAAAGGGAACTTTCTTCCATGTCCACTCTCTAATAAAGCATGATTCAGGCTGGATTTGGTGCTGTAATGACTATGCATCCCTGGAAGAGCATGTTCCACTGAATCCTGGAATGGCCCAGGCTCTCTGTGATATGCAGCTGTGTCCACTGGGGGCTACAATTAGACCATCAAACCCATTCCAGCCGGGAGTCGGCGCACATCTCCAGAGCCTTTCCTCCAAAGAGATGGCCAACTTGTAAAACTGGGGGAGGTAGCCTTTGATGTGCCGTGCATCGCAGAAGCCTCTCTTTTTGCTCGTATTAATGGTGAAAAGATATAACAATTAAAGGAGAAGGCAGCAGGCAGACATACAGCCACTGTAAATCCTGAGCTTGAATTAGCTTACTGGAGTTCCTCGGATAGGCATGAGAGCTAACAGTCTGTGAGAATGGGAGAGGAATAAAGCTATAGCTACCTCAGAGGATTTTGGCAGTAAAATACTAGCCGAACTTGCAAAATGAAACATTTAAAACTGAAGTGTGTAATTTCTTGCTAACATAGCGACCACAGCTGCAAAAAATACTGATTGTTTTCAAATAGGTTTTCTGAAAATGTGACTGGTCTGGCATTGTTTAGAATGAAATTGTAAGACCATCCCACACAAAACTCACGGAATTAGTTGAGTTAATATTGCGGTGTCGAAACAAATGTTTTAGAAGCGCCACAAAGCCACAGTACTTACACTTATTGGGGAACTCAAACCATGAACGGCTTGCTTATATTAGTCTCTGCATATTACAATGGGATTGGAGAAAGTAAGAAACACCCATAGGCGGGCTGGGTTTGATAACATCATTAGACATGCAGACAAATGGTTATAAAATGGTTATGGTTATAAAATTATAACATAGTCATATTACTTTACATAGATTCTGTTTAAAGCTTTGAAGTTAAAATAATCTAATGTTTGAGTGTGTGTTGGGCCTCCAGATGTGACACTGGTGGCTATTCCTTGTCAAAACATGTAAGGTGGAGCATAATTCCGCTTCCTTGACCAGTGCCATGCTACAACTAGTCCAAATTTCATCATTCATGCTGAAGCTGGTTAAGATATATCGAGACAAGCATCTACTACAGCTGGTCTGGATGAGAGGGAATCCACTAACATTTTATTAGCCATGTGGTATTGGTTTGCTTTTTTCTGGACACAAAGCATACCATGGCTGACAGAAAACATGTATTTCAATGTTTGAATACAAACTGTTTACTGTGCTCTCAGCAAGAAATCTACATAAGCATTGCATAACAATGTTCATAAGCATTGCATAAAATCTCATAAGTTTTATAGAGCATCCCTGAAACTGAAGCAATAGAGTATTGCATTGCTATAGCAAAAGGAGGGGTCATGGCAGGGCAGTTGTCAATAACCTGAAAACCACACTGCCTGACCAAAAAAAATGTTGCATATTCTAATATTTCGTTGGACCGCCTTTAGCTTTGATTACGCATGCATTCGCTGTGGCATAGTTTTGACAAACTTATGCAATGTCAAAATATTTATTTCCGTCCAGAGTTGCATTCATTTTTGGGTCTAGTATTGATGACAGTAGAGTCAAACCCCTCCGTAAAGTCTTCTCCAGCACATCCCAAAGACTTTCAGTGGGGTTAAGGTCAGGACTCTGTGGTGGCCAATACATGAATCCCTGAATCACTCGTTCACAGATTTTTGGCATTGCCATCCTGGAATATGCCTGTACCATCAGGGAAGAAAAAATACATTGATGGGATATACTGGTCATTCAGTACATTGAGGAAGTCAGCTGACTTAATTTTATTGCCGCATAATGATACTGAGCCCAGACCTGACCAATTGAAGCAACCCCAGATCATAACACTGCCTCCAGAGGCTTTGGTCATTAATCTTACAGTTCAAACACAATCGATGTTTAATCACTGACCCTTAACACTTAGTTTAATAATTTTAAACCATGATTTTACCTATACATAATTAATATTTACATTACATTCATAATGTTAGCCAGAGGGGAACTGGCCCCCACAGTGAGTCTGGTTTCTCCTAAGGTTATTTTTCTCCATTAATCAACATATTATGGAGTTTTGTGTTCCTTGCCACAGTCGCCTACAGCTTGCTCACTGGGGTTATTAATACAATTATCATTTAATTATTTTTAAACACTATTAAAAATCGTATTTTATCGAAATTACACAATGATGATTAATCGACTTTATAGACATTACAGTTTTATCGTCTGTTAATGCTTATATTCTGTAAAGCTGCTTTGAAACAATGTGTGTTGTGAAAGGCACTATAGAAATAAAATTGACTTGACTTGACTTGTACAGTGGGCACTATGCATGACGGGTGCATCGCTTCCCTTCTTGCCATGATGCCCCATCGCTTTGGAATAGGGTAAATCAGAACTCATCAGACCACATGACCTTTTTACATTGCTCCACATCCAATCTTTATGCTCCCTAGCAAATTTAAGTTGTTTTGTTTTATTAGCCTCACTAACAAGTGGCTTTCTTGTGGCCACACACCTGTTATTCCCAATCCTGTAAATTCTTGTCGCATTGTGCATGTGGAAATGCTCTTACTTTCACTATTATACACAGCCGTGAGTTCTACTGTCGATTTTTCATGATCTGACTTCACCAAGAGTTTTAGTGGTCTCCGATCACGATCATTCCAGATTTTTTTCTGATCACATTTCTTCCACGAAGCTGACGGTTCACCACAATCCTTCCACGTTTTAATAATGCATTTGACAGTTTTTAACCCAATTCCAGTTATTTCAGCAATATCCTTAGTTGTTTTCTTTGCTTGATGCAGGCCAATATCTTCTGAAGCACAGTAACATCTTTTCCATGACAACGAGGTACGTCTTCCAACATGGATGTTTAAGAAATGAGAAGCTACATTCTGCATAAGTTAGAAACATATTAATCACTGCAATAACGATCCATTCATAGGCTCTTACATATCTGCTTATTTACGTAAATCCAAGCGGCTAGTTTTTATTTTTGGCCATGCAGTGTATATCTTCCTACTGAATACAATGCTTAAAGGGATAGTTCACCAAAAACCAAGTTCAATTTGCTTACTCAACCTCATGTTGTTCCACAGCTGTATGCCATTCTTTTACTAAACAGAAAAGGAGATGTTAGGCAGAATGCTAACCTCAGTACCCATTAAATATCATTGCATCTTTTTTCCCATAGTCAGAAAGTGAATGGTTATTAAGGCTAAACATTCTGCCAAACATCTTATTTTGTGTTTAATAGAGAAAGAAAGTAAAATGGGTTTGGAACAATGTGATGCTTAGTAAATTACAGAATTATAATTTTTGGGTGAACTGTCCCTTCTAAGGAATGATTGTCTGAACAAAAGTAAAACAGCAGAGTTTATGTGGCATCTTAGCACAAGGTGGAGACAGCGTAAAAAAAAGTTTCAATTAAGGTTTCAGCTCACAAAAGGGGGAAAATAAAACTGATTCAAGCATGTCTCTGCTTTCCAACAGGTGCTGGGAATAATGGAGAAAAAAGACACGTGAGGAGCAGACTCTCTATCTTAAGGATAGCGGTGACATCTTAGCTTTACCTTGTTTCCATCAGGGGTAAAGGAAAAAGCAAAAAAAATAAAAAATCAGTGGTGTGAAGAAAAATGTCTTGTTACGAACGAACAGAGCATGTTGTAGATAAGAGTAGGCCGGTGTTCAAAGGAATGCAGGCCAGTGAAGCACTCGCTCCTTTCTCCACATCGCTGCACTGTCCTTAATAAGCCTCCCAATAAAGCCTCGTCTTGCTGTCTGATGTCCACAGACACCACCCCTGTCTCACTTCAATCATGGCCCACCATTTTATTCAAAACTGTGCACTAAGGCCTGCATCACTGTTACTGAACTCAGATGTTCACAGTACAAATAAATGAATAAAAGCATATATAGTATGTTTATCTAGATCAGAAAACCAGCTGTTATTTTCCATGTGGAGGGTTCTGAATTATTATTGACAGAAACAGATAGATTGAGACATAACGTAGGTCAGATTCAAACCTGCATCTCCCAAATGAGCATCAAGGCTCAATGTAACAAGAGCATGTACACTATCGACTAGGCCAAGGCTCTGACATTTAGCTCATGCTAATAGGTTATGTAACGTTAAAACATTTGCTTTCCAGCTGCTGACAAATAAAAGGAAACTTTTGAATTCCCTTTAGTTTAGTATCTTGTGGTCAGTGTGGTAAGACACTCTCCTGGACATGTAAGAGTTGTCCATTTTGCTGTTAAAATAAATAAAGTTTAAATACCACGCATCTGTTTTCAACACAGAGCCATATGGATGAGCAGAAGTAGACATTCCTCTCATTTCTGCAACTAAGCTAAATAAATGATAAAGAGGGCATGTGCACACCTGCAACAGCGTGCATGAACAAGACCACTTTAACTCGCTGAATCGTTCAAAAAAGAAACAATATAAACAAAGAGATTTTTTGAGTGAGAAAAAACTGTCATGTGTCATCTTTCTATTTTAAAGCCATAATGGAGACCGAAAAAGTGGCTCTGACTGGCTGCACTTACTGTGGAGAAACATAAAAAAAAAAAAAGAAACAAATAAACAGTAAAGAGACGACAGCAAAGAAACTGCTGAGAGAATAGAAAATCTAAATAAATTGGAAGTTTGTCTCACAAAGGAAAGCTGAAGCACATGTGAAAACAATCTGAAGAGGGAGAGCATGAGAGAACAATGCAAAACTGCTCCCAAATCAGATACTTCTTACTGACTTCCAAAAAATCCCTGTTGCTTTTTCAACTGAGGACTATGTTAACGTGTTTCAGGTCAGCTAAAGTGTTCCCTGGAAGAGCGTTTCAGGGGCCAACACAAACATATACCAAAAGAGGGAAGGTGTTCAACTTTAACTGTCACTGCACATTCAGCCACAACAATAAATTGTTCTTTGGGAATGTCAGTTTCACCCCTCCCCAATTCTTAGCTTTCATTTACTTTCTTTCTTCATCTCTCACTTTGACACAGCTCACAGCACACACACAGACACACCATAACTCCCGCTCCTGGTGTTCTTCTGAATCTCACCACATCGTGTGGCCAAAACTGTCTCATCCAACCTAAACAATGGATTAGCGAAGGAACATGCTGGAGGACACTAGGTGATTTCAATGGACCTCAACTTCCGATACCTTCTCACGCTTAATGGCCAGATTCCACGCGTAGGAATTCCTGAACACAAATTCAACATAACCGCACATTTGACAGAGCAGACTATTCATTTTCATTTCAATTAATTTATTGCATGAATATGTCTGGGCTTTATGACGGAGTGCAGTGAGTGATAGGCTTACTAAAACAACCAGGCTGTGTCCAAAAAAAGCTCCACATTCTACAGGCCACCCGAGGGACAGGGTCTAAATCATTTCAACTTCCTCTCGAAAGTTCGCCTAAAACTTCCTGGAAGCAGAGCAGCCAGGCTCAAATAAAAATAACGAGAGTTAATTTGTAAAAGCAACAATAATTATGAAAAAATTGATGGAAGAGGGAAATATGAATAGACAACATGTCTACAAGCACACTGGGTTTATGTTTCATGAACAGACTCATGTTTCAATGAGAACATTCATTACTCTATTAATATTTTCTAAAGAGCTGATATTGTCTGGCCATGTCTTAAAGGGTCTTAAAAATCCCAAACTTTGTTTAAAGGTTTTGTGACTGAGTTTTTAAGCCTGGTTTAAGTCTGCAACCCATTTTATTTGACTAATGTGACATATTTCCGAGTTAACGAATGAGAACAAAATGTAGGGTGGTACTTGACTTTATCCCTTGGGATTGATTGTATTGTGAAAATCGGTCTCTATGACAGGTGGTTAGAAAAGAGGGGCTGAAATATGAGAGGGCTTGGTGACATCAGCTGCAACAGAAAGTCGTTTCATAGGCGGAGCAAGTTATTATTGCATTTTGATCATGAAAATCTGCAGATGAAGATTATGACTAAATGTTCTTTGGAATCACATGTACTGATAAATAATTCACAATCAGGAACAAGTTAACTTTAAAACTGGTGCTTTCTTTTTTCTTATCTTTTCCCCCTCCTATTCTGAGCAACTTTCCCAAGCTACTCTATAACAGGCCTGTGAAAGGTCGTCACATATCAACTTACCAAGCATCCCTCACTGACCATATGACCCGGCAGCCCACGAGGCCCCATGTCATTCCATCACTCTCGCTTGCTATCCCCCTCATTCATTTCTTCCAAACCACCAACTAAAAGCTACCCCCTCCCCTTGTCTGCCCATATCCCGACACTAATTGGTAAATCTGTTGAACCATAGCACGTCCAACAATGAGACACCTGGAGCTCTGTCAAAACAAGTTTCCCTGTGAAACAGCCTCTAGTGCTAATACAGTACGAGTCCTGGCTAACTCTGTCTCACTCAATGTCATGCACAAAGATAATGTGTGTGTGTGTGTGGAGTGGGGGAGGTGCTACAGAAAGATGTAGTGGAAAGTATTAAAGGCACTTCTATCAAAGTTTAGATTTTTGGAAAGAGGCTCCACTAGTAGATCACAAGAAGTCCTTGTGGAAGTTTTGGCCCAGACAAAAAACCCAAACATTCTTGCAGTCCTTGTTCAGCACCCTCCCCATCCCTTATAGCTGCTTTCGCTTTCTCTCTCTTTTAGATGGACCGTGAGTAGAGCACTATGTAAACTTGTGAGTGCTAACATGGCAACATGCTGTGGTTTGAGTGAAATCATGTGAAACTAAGCTTGAAAACCTAACCCAACTTAACTGACAACATGGAACCTGCACATTTGCTTGCCAGTCAACTGAATCTACACACACAAAAACACACACACACACACACACACACACACACACACACACACACACACACACAATGCAGCACAAGCAGGAACATGTACACTATGGAGACACAGTGACAAACATTTGGATTCACACAAACTTCTTCCATTTAAACAAGCTTACTGTTTGCCTGTCTATATCTACTACTCAAAAAGCACATATGATACAGAGATGTAGGCCTACTACTTTGAGAACACTTTGTGAAACTTGTCAAACAAGTTCTGTCAGAACCGCATCATGAAACTACAAATTACTGTAATTAGCTATTTTTATGAAATGCCATCTTCAGACCATACAGATTAAAATCTTTTGGCCAAATCTTTTTGATTTGCTGGTTCAAACTGGTTGTGCATACTGATTCCCACCATTCGTTTGGTGCTGGTTCAGTATGCACAACCAGTTTGAACCAGCAAATCACCAGCTTAGACCAACAAGAAAACAGCCAGAATGTTCTTACAGGGTTGCTGCAGAGTTTTTAAAATAACATTTAAGACCTTTTTCAAGACCTGAACAAATAAAATGAATACTGTATCCCCATACCAAAACAAAACACACTCAAAACAATCTCAGAATAAATAATGTATCACAGACTCTAACTTAAACAGGCAGGGGTCGATCCGCGGGACCCTGTCTTAAACACAGATACCAGTTTAAACTGGATATTCCAGCAGGGTTAACGGAACACAACAACAAACAATATAAAAAATAAAAGAATACTGCACTGTTATGAAAAACAAATCTCCAATACCATTAAAAATTGTTCACTGTTACGGTCTCGATGTTCTGTGTCTTTTTTTTTTTTACTTATTCATTTTAATAATCAGTAAGCCAGCTGCAGAGGCAAAGCTTTGTTTTTTTTGGCCATTTTTAAAACTGCCATCTTGCCAGAAATCAACCACTGATTGGTCTAACTTGCTATCCAATAGAAATGCAATCCAATAGGCCTAAACCTCATTCTGCAAAACTCTCAGGGTCAGGGGCTTAACAAAAATTCATGAAATTGTATGGGTTAGCCTCCTCTACCCTGGGTCCAATTAGTAGCACTATACCACAGAGCAGTGTTTCCCAACCTTTTTTCTGCCACGGCACACTTTTTATGACAAAAAAATACTACGGCACACCACTATCCCACATAGGCAAACCATCGTCAATATTTTTCCTTTTCAAGAATTTCCATGTTTTCTGTCCATCTTAATAGCGTGTTTACATGTAATGTTTGAAATTCGGTTACGCAAAAAAATGCATTAGACTTTCTTAACGTCCGTCATTTAGACAGGCAGGGTCGTAACAATTCCGTCACAATCTATTATTACCCGTCATTTTAATTTTCATATTTGAATGATAATAAGACATTTAATAGCTTTTATTTTCATTCACATTTTAATTTTTAATCATGAACTTACATGAAAAATCCTGAAAAATGTTCATGCATTTATTTATTTTGTGGAATTTGCTAATTTTCCACGGCACTTGTGTACCGCAGCACAGTGGTTGGGAAACACTGCCATAGAGGACACCACCACCCCACCCCCGCATAAATGGGCACCATAAAATATTCCCAGTCATGGGTTGAGATAAGAGTTGCTGAAAAACACCAATGTGAATCTCGACAAAACTTTGGCAGAACAAGAGTTACCATCTAGACATGGCCAACACAACCCTGAGGAACAGACAAAAATAAGCCTTCCTCAACAACAAGCACATCTCACAATGTCACATCTAAACACAAGCTAAACACAAGGCGATGAGCTAAATAATCTCTCGCCCTACTGATCCTTGGGTTTTGGCCGAGCAAGGCTACCCATTTTGCCCCCCTTTTAAATTCCACACACTGTTTGTGTCCATCAAGCAGGGCAGAGAAGCAATTGAGACACTCAGCAGCAGTGGCCCCATATTGCGTCACTCCATGCCACATCAAGCTAAAGAGCAGTGCCAGACAGGCACTCTCGATTCCTGTTCTCAGTCTTGCTCTCTCAGACTCATGTCAATGGACAAGAGAACAATTAGAACAGCTAGACGAAGGCCTCATCCCATCCAAACATCCTTGGCCTCGACTCACACAAACCAAGTCACGTACACATTTATACACACATGCATGCAAGTGTGCATACAAAAACACAAATCACTCTACCTCCTAACTTCTTGCTGGCATACATTCAACCCCAGATGCTACAAATGAAAAGCATCCTCTTCAAGCCAGCTGCTTTAGAGAAAAGCAAAAGAAATCAGAGCGAAATAATCGCCACCATTCCGGAAGATGCAGAAAAATAATTAACAAGGCTGAAACAGGGCCTGCAAGCAGACAAAGATGCAACTCAAGAGGCATATTGGGCTGCCAGGAATCCAGAAATGATACAATTTTAAACAGCTGGAGTAGGTTTGCACCGTTTACTGGTCCTAATGAAGTATCGCGTTACCAAATTTTTTTTAATGGTACGATATCATCTTATTTCTGACTTTGGTACCATATTATTGTATGCTGCCCTTAGCAAAGTGATATAAGATGTGTCAGTTTTGCAATGAAATCAATGACAATTTGCTAAAATATATATATTTAAAAAAAAATTGTTTTTTTTATAAAACTCTGGATATGGCAAAGTGTGCTCATTAAAAAGCAGAAGGATGACATTTTATTAAAACACAGTAGGGCTGCAACAAACTATTATGATAATCGATTAATCTAACGATTATTAGAATGATTATTCAACATCTCTGCGATTATTGCAACGATTAATCGTTAGCTCTTAACCGATTATTCAACTTGTGTCCCAAAAAATACCTCTAAATGACATTCACTGAATTAAAGGGTGAAAAATACTTTTTAAGTTTAATTCAGTAAAGTAAATTCACTGCAAAAAAAACTATTGTAATCAAGTTAATTTGTCTTGTTTTCCATTTAAAATTGTCTAAAAATCCTTAAAACAAGATCAATTTACTTGGGAAGCAACATGTAAGGTATTTAGACTTGCTTTAAGATGTATCTTAAATATAAGTGTATTTTGTATATAAGTGTATGTTTTCACTTGGTTATACTTCTACGAGTGCAGTAAAGACAAAATATACTTATATTCAATATCTATTCTTTAAAATATTTTTAATATTATATTCAACATTCTCAGACAACAATTTGTTCTTCTGCAGCATAGCTGCTAAAGAAAATATACATTGTTTTAAAGGAGTTTAAAATATTTATATCAGAAAACAAGCCAAAACAAAAACATATCAAAAATGTATTTTGTTGCAGTGTATAATGGGGTGAAGACTACCACGCTCACCTTTCTGTTCACTTCAATCCATCTTTAACTCACAAATAAAATTCATTCTCTTGTTTTTTGAAAGCTGCATATTGCAAATTTTCTTCACGATAAGAAACACACAGTGACACATATATTATGATTCAATAAGTCGCGAGCCATCACGTTATAATCTAGCTGCATTAAGTGTGCGTGCTCAAGGGACGAGCATCCCCGCGACAGAGTCTGCTTCAGCGGGGTGCAGTTTCAATCTCTCCCCCTTTGATTGGGACATTCGCACAACTCATAGAATAGATGCTGACTGCACAGAGAAATGCCAGTTTCAGAGTTTGTAGTTATTTACATGGTCTGCTTCCGTATTATTTGAACTATAATAAAGCTATAAAGCATTAAAAAAGTGTTTCCTTTAAAAAGCTCTGGCTCTACTTATTCCACAACAAGAGTCCTTCTGTATTAAATTATTTGGTATTTTTGCCTTATAATTCCCTCAAACTGCTGATGTGTTGTTTTCTTCACTGTATAAACTGTGTGTTACTCACACAGCTGAAGTTTCACATATTGCCCTCTGGAGAAAACAGGTGGTACTACAAGCTTGCATTTCTCAGGAAGGAAACTTCCTTATTACGGTCTGGGGCGATTAATTGCGTACATTTTTTTAACGCGTTATTTTTTTATCAAATTAATCGCACTAAATTAACGCGTTAAATCTACAGCCCTAATATATATATATATATACACACACACTGCTGTTCAAAAGTTTGGGGTCTTGACTGAAATGTTTATCGTGATCTTAAAAACTATATGATTTGAAGGTGTTTGAAAATAGCTTTGTAGAAAAAAATATAATTGTGCCAACATTTACATTTATTTCATTAAAAAAAAAAAAATGTTTTGAAATGGATGACTTGGACCGAATAATAAAGAAAAGCAGCTAATAAGTGCCCAGTATTGATGGAAACTCCTTCAATACTGTTTAAAAGCATCCAAGGGTGATACCTCAAGAAGCTGGTTGAGAAAATGTCAAGAGTACGTCTACAAAATCTATGGAAAGGGTGGCTACTTTGAAGATACTAAAATATAAGAGTTTTATTTTGGAATTTATTTAGTCATAACACAATTCCTATAGTTCCATTTATGTTATTCCATAGTTTTGATGACTTTAGTATTATCCCTAAATGTGAAAATAATAATAGTAAAGAACGAGTAAGTGACCCTAAACATTTGACCGGAAGTGTGTGTGTATATATACACACACACACACACACACACACACACACACACACACACACACACACGTAGTGTTTCCATGTTTTATGGGGACTTTCCATAGACATAATGGTTTTTATACTGTACAAACTTTATATTCTATCCCCTAAACCTAACCCTACCCCTAAACCTAACCCTCACAGAAAACTTTCTGCATTTTTACATTTTCAAAAAACATAATTTAGTATGATTTATAAGCTGTTTTCCTCATGGGGACTGACAAAATGTCCCCACAAGGTCAAAAATGTCAGGTTTTACTATCCTTATGGGGACATTTGGTCCCCACAAAGTGATAAATACACGCTCACACACACACACACACACACACACACACATACACAGTACTGTGCAAAACTCTTAGGCACATAAGAGGTTTCACAAAAGCAATTGTCTTTAGATGGTTATTTATATCTTCAGCTTTAGTGTGTCAATAGGAAATATATATGTTAGACTGCCAAACATTACTTGCAAATAGAAAAGATTAGAATAGAAGAACAGGGTGCTCTGCAACAGATGTCATAGCCCCCAAAAATCCCCCCACAGAACATTGTGTCAGTCAGAGATTACATATAGAGACAGAAGCAACTGAGACATCCTATCAGCCAACAACCAAGACAAACTGTGAGCAGGTGTATTTAGGAGAACTGGTGCTGTTTTAAAGGCAAATGTGGTCACACCAAATATTGATTTAGCTTTTTTATGTTTACTGGACTTTGTATGACATTAAGTGATAAATGAAAATAATTTATGTCATTATTTTTGAAGACATCCTCACTATGCAACATTTTCCACAAGCGCCTAAAACTTTTGCACAGTTCTGTGTATCTTTGAGACTTAATGCAGTTCTTTTAATCAAGTAATTTTCATTGTAATTTCATAAAAAAATATGTTGATTATAGTATCGATACCAAGGTACCGGGGCTGGTATCGATTTGGAGCAACCCTACTCTGGAGTGCTAGTGCTTTCCTTTAACACATGCAAACATGTTATAGGAGGAATTCTGCATCCTGAATGACAAAAGACGAGCAATAATTTACAATTACAGCACAAGCTAAAGGCATACGATCCGTGTCTGCATTTGAAGGAGTGTTTGTGTGTACAGTTGCAAAGCAGACTCTATAAGAGTCAGTCCTTCTTTACAAAAAAGAAAATCCAGCTTGAGTTGGTAGCAGTATTTTGGAACATTGTAGCTGATTTCTAGCTGCTAGACTGCCTTAAACTGGTGGATGGTCTGTTGCTGGTCCAAAGTAGTCTACCAGCTGGCCCTAGCAAAAGACCACCAAATAGAAACTACCAAGTTACCAAGTTCCAAAACACATCTACCAGTTTTATCTTGATATTCCAGCAGGGATGCTAGAACACAATAACAAGCAATAGCAAACCTAGAATAAAACTGCAATGTTATAATACACAAAGTTGTTTTGTATACATCTCATTGTAAATATCTTGATATGTTTTTTTTTTCCATTGTATTTTTTAGTTATTCATTAAATATTCAATAATCAAGTTGTAAGAAACTTGGAATTCAGGATTCTCACCAACTGAAATTGGTGAAGACTCAGATCTGTCTGTCCAGGAAAATCCAAGCAGAAGGGCCCCTGTAAGGCAAAGACGGACGTCCCGCGTCACAAAATGAGAACATGACACTCATCAATCAACCAGGGCATTAATGCAAAGGTATGACTTTTACAACCACACAAATGTTTAAATCTGTCACCCCTCTCCTTCTCTGTCGTTTATTTATTTAGAGTCTGTTTCCTCTATGTTTACAGTGTCAGGTCACTGCCAGGTACAAGCTCAAACATATCTCATATATGCAACACACTGCAGTTTGTTTACTGTGGTTTGAGGTTGAGTTATTGTTGCCATTTGCCGGTGTGTGTGTCTGTATGAAATGACAGACAGGAAAGGTACTAATCTGTTTTTACACTTAGAAATGTATCATGTAATATGTTCCTGTTAAAACATGTACATACGTAACAGGAGGACATGAGGATAAAGGAAGCAAGACTTAATGGAAAACATAATGGAGATTAAAAATTAAGCCAGTAGAGTTGTCAGATATGTTTCATTCAAGTACAAACTACATCCCAGATGTTTCTACTAAATTTACTTAAGCAGAGATAAAAATACAAACTAATGATGACTGACATGCAATAAGAGTATAGAACTATAACATTTATATTAAAATCGCAGATAATTTGATTTTATGAGACATGTTCACATTGAGATCTCTGACGTTTGATTGCACACTTTGGTATCTTGCCAAATCTAAACAGTTAATGACCTTTTGAGATCTCTGAAACTCTAGAAGAGACCAATGAGTGATTACTAGGGTCTAGTAAAAAACTGATTAGCACAAAACTTGAGGCTAATATCTAGGTTTGCTCTCAATTAATGTAATTCATGTTTAGGAGAAACAATTGAGACATTACAATACCTTGTAAGTGGCCGCGACCCAAAATGTTACATAACAACTACCACATACAAAAGGTTCAGGGGCTGATGACCTTGACATCAAATCTCTTATAAAATAGTTTGTTGACATTCCCTGAAGTTTGGGTGAGGAATTGTGCAGTGAGGGCTTCCAGGGTTGGAACACAAGAGCTTTAGGCAAATCTGGTGACAGGACCAAGTGGCATTGATAGGAATCCAGGTGGCCCCGCCACAACATTTTAACACCATGACAGGTTCCTGTCAGGGGTGGTACAACTGGGGCATTTGTCCAGCTATATACAGTCGGGTTTACACTACTATGCCTCAAACAACACCAAAATGGATGAGAAGGGAACATTGCAGGCCCTACAGGGAATGAGGGAGCAAGAAAAGTGTGTTGAAAGGGAGATAGAGAGGGAAAGGGTAAGAAAAAGATAGTTGGTTCAGTGTCTTGTGGTTGTGACACTGGGGTTCTCATTAACAGTGAGGGGGCTTGGGTTTCCCAGCATGGCCCTGGCGCTCCCATTGTCAAGCCAGTCCAGGTGCACTACCATTCACTCTGGAAAAAAGGCAAATTAGCCAGCAAAAACTTCAGGCCCTGTGCAAGCTTGAGACAAGTGAGTCTGTCTCCCTTACTCAGTTGGGGTTTGGGAAAATTTACTGCAAACTGTATGCATGTTTTATTAGCTTTATTAGTTTTTGTCTATCCGTTTTTACAACTACGTACTGTTGATTTCAAAGCTCAGGATTTTAATCCTTCAACAACAAATAGTTTAAACTTCAGCTATCCTACTAAAAAGCTACTGAGGCTCGTCGACCAGCAAGGTCCAAGTTTGGCTTATGAACAGCAAGCTAGACCAACAACTAATCATCATAAATCAGCCTGGAAAAGTATGGAAATTCATGCTGGTCTAAGTTGGTCTTTTCAGCAGGGCAGCTGACAGATTTTGGCAGTTCAGGTGGGAGGTCCCACTTTGTCAAAATGCAACACCTTCCATCACTTACTAAATACTAATTATTATACAGGAGCAGATCAGGGCTTCTATAAATATTCTTCCATGCTTCATCTCTTCTATTCCTCCCCCTTTATCTGCATTCTCACTGTTCCCGCGTTTTCCTGCTGCTGGCTCGCTCGCACAGAGTACTTGCAGGCATACACACACACACACACAACACACACACACACACACACACACACACACCTGCTGTGGGGCCTTGTGGGGAAATGGTTAACACTGCAGCCGTCCCCTGCTGCCTGTGAAAGCCCAGAAAACAATGGAGACATTGTCCAGCCTCAACAAGACTGTGAGCGAGAGGACAATGTGTGTGTGTGTGTGTGTGTGTGTGTGTGTGTGTGTGTGTGCGTGTGTGTGTGTGTGTGTGTGTATAGTGTGCCAATACTTGGTTGTCAGTGTATTCAAATGCCTACACATTGTAACTTTAAAGGAACATCATTAAAATGCTAATTTAAAAGACATCTGTCCATGATAAATCCCAAACAATCAATGAAATTTGATGTAATTTGATTTGAAAGTGATATGAGTTTGATAAATTAATCTACTGTGTGCGCGCACACAGTATCCGTTAACGGTTTAACACGGCACCTGACCTGCACAGTAATTGTACTGGCTTTTCCTTGAGTATGGTTTCCACAGAGTGCACATCCAACTTCTCATTCATATAAAGTTAGTCGTTATATTACTACTTTTAGCCTTCACTGACAGTCTGATGCATAATACACTGCAAACCGGAAAGCCTTTGTGAAAATCATAAGCTCCAATCAGACTGCCAAGGAATTTAATATTTGTTTTTTCTATGCCACTTTTCTAATCTGGGTTCAGCTATTTCAGATAAACCTGCCTCTAAACAATATGGAATAACAAAAAGAAACCATAGTTTGTCACTTTACATGTCAGTTGGCCAGTGGGCAGTTCTTGGCTAGATTTAAGCTGCAAAGTGGACCAGACTTTATGTCAAAAGTCAAAAGTCTGGATAATTGAGAGTATTTACCCCATGAAACACTACATGGGGAAGCTCTATGACAGCCACAGGAACACCAATGGACAGCTGTGCATACACGCAGAGAACGAGAACAGGAAACTGATCCTGGAACGAATGGTTAATGTGTCACAGATGTGGGGAAATCTCCCATCGTCCCAATTGCTTCCCATTGGAGCGCAATGGATTGAACTGGAATAACATATTTGCGTGGAGATTAGCTTTAGGCAGTCCTATACAACTGTGCATATCGTCCTTGAGTTCAGGCTGTGTTCAATGCCAAATACATACTACATGTGTTTGCATTACACCTGTCTGAATTGTCATGTCTATATTACAGTCTATATATATAAAGAAAGGACTGCACAATAACATTGCGGAGATGGCAGTGGGACAAACGGCTGACAGTATTTTTCAGTGATGTGCTCTTTTATGAGTTGTTAACAGGTAATAAATGCATACCAACTGTGTGGGGCTAATAGGCTTTTAAAGGCCTGTGGGGCTATTGAGTTGTTCAAACATCCTGGCACTTCCTTCTATGGGTGTGGACAGACACGATTGTGTCACTTCCTGTGCTTTCTTAAAGGGGCAGTCTAGAAGAGCACCTCTATGGCTACATGTGACTGAATGTAAGAATAGAAGCATGTGAACTGTGTGTGAACTTTTTCTATGGCTACATTTGCAAAGGCAGTGTTTTGGATAGACAAATGTATCAGGTGTGACTCTTGAATTGTCAATATATTAATATATAATATTGTCATATTGTTATAGAAATGTAGACAGGAGCGATACATATACTGTCTGTATGAACAAATAACTGAAGTTAAGCCCCTTTTCTATTCTAGTGATAACAGTGAATAATGTGTGTCACCATCATAACAGTCCCTAAAGTAAATATCAAAGATTGCAACTTCCATTACACCAGGAAGTCTTAAACACAATTGACACTGCGTTATTTAATAAACGAGTCCAATCTAGGAGCAAATTCATCCGTTAAATCTTAATCAAAAGCTTTGGTGCAAAACAGTGACTGAATCTAAACATTTTGGGTGACTGTAGTTACTGGAACATGTACACCCACCGGCCACTTTATTAGTTACATCTGTACATCTACTTATTCATGCAATTATATAATCAGCCAATCATGTGGCAGCAGTGTAATGTATAAAATCATGCATATATGGGTCATAAGCTTCAGTTAACGTTCACATCAACAATCAGAATGAGGAAAAAATGTGATCTTAGTGACTTTGTCCGTGGCATGATTGTTGGTGCCAGAAGGGCTTGTTTGAGTATTTCTGTAACTGCTGATCTGTTGGGATTTTCACGCACAACAAGGAGAGCAGGGTTGCAAGGGTATGAGATTTTCACAGAACGATAATGGTCTCAAAAAACATCAGATTGCAAAAAACTGATTTATTTATTTTTTTTTAACAAATGCTTTATTATAACTGAAACTTTCAAAAAAAATTATGTATTGAAGTATGTGTAAAAAAAAAAGGCTCCCTTTTGAAAATATATAAAATAGAATAAATAAGAAATCTAACAGAATTATAATAATAAACTGAATTATAAATATGATTAAAAATATATATAATATATAACATGTTAAATAACTAAAGAATGTTAGTTTACATGTGAGCATAGTATGTTAAATTAACTACTGAATGAAAAACAACATCAGCTGTGTGAGCTTTAATGTAATGTCCTGTGATTATTAACAATTAATATTAGGTATGTGCACGAGTACTCTAATATTCAAATATTCATTCTGCTATTATTATTTGAAAATTTAGTTTGCTGGCCATATATACACAGGGAGATGCATGTTAAATCCTGAACACACAAAGTAAAACTGGCAGTCATAACAGAATGCACTGGGATCAACACAAGTTGATCACATTTGTTGAGCAAACTGTTCTGTCAGTATGTTCAGATGGACGCCAGAAAAGCGGGTTATTGCAAGAATGTGGCTTACTGTGAGAAAGCTGGGTTCCTGTTTAAATGTACTGGATAAGCATTGTACACTTTAATCTTGTATATGTGCAGCCCATCAAAAAGCAGCGTACAACGTAATCCCCGCAACGCTTCTGTAAACAACAAACATGGCATCCGAGAAAGACTATGCTAGCTGAGGTAAGGGACAGCCGAGTGTTTATGCTTGTCCTGTACGTTAACTGCATCAGTCTACTTCATTAGCGGTTTCTTTTTCTTCGCTTAGCGTGAGCTTAAATGCTTTCATCCTATTCTTTTTTGTTTTCACTTTAAAAAAAAGTACATGATATAAGCTTCTTTTGAATATAATTAGAAGCTTGTTTTTTTTAATGGTGACGCAACATTTATGACAAAAAAAAATATTTTACAATGTCTCTTTCTCATTAATTGCCTTCATTTAAATAATAGAATATTAGAATATACATTTTTTATGAGCTTAAATATTTTAATACCAAATTAATGATGAATGCCCATCCCCTAATTAATATATACTGTAGGTGCGTGACAGCACAGCCAGACTGATCCTGTCTGTACCTTTAACTCAGTGGTTTTCAAATGGTTTTGCTTCAGGACCCAGATTTTACATTGGAAATCAAGTGGCAACCCACCATAATAAAAATTTAACCTGTATTTAATGTATCCTGGGTCGTCAAACATTGAGGCAGATGGGCTACTGCAGCAGAAGACCCCCGAGTACCACTACTGTCAGCATAGAATAGGAAACTGAGTCTGTAGTGGGCATAGGCTCATCAAAACTGGACAGTAGATGATTGGAAAAACATCACCTGGTCTGACAAATCTGGATTTCTGCTGAGATACTCAAATGGTAGGCCCACTGCAGCCTTAGATTTCTGTTCTTGGCTGACAGAAGTGGAATCCAACGTGGTCTTCTGCTGTTCTGGCCCCTCTGCCTCAAGGTTGGACGTGTTGTGCATTCTGTGATGCTATTTTGCTCATTCCAAATTAAGGTGTACAGAGAGGTTTTCTGAATTACAGTAGCCGGTGAGTGTATGTGAACATTATCGTATTTAGTAGAGTCAAACGATTTTGACAAAAAAAATAATCATTTGTATAATATTAACAACCACCACTATTATCATTTATTATTAGTAGTATTATAAAACAGTACCATATTTATGTCATATTTTCTGCATGTGACATAGCTGTGCAGGCCTTTATTTTGGTGGAAGCTTTAATAGGGATGTCCCGATCCGATACCTAGATCGGTATCGCATCGATACTGACGTTTTTAGACGGATCGGGTATCGGTCCGACGAGCCCGACCCAAATCCGATACTCTGTGTTAGTCATGTTCGTTACTGTCAAGCTTAAAAAATGGCATAAAAGAACTGTTAAAGCGGTTCATATGACTAGTGCATTTTATTCAAAGCCACTTGAAGCCACGTGATAGCTCTGTGAATTGCAATAGGCTGTGTTTAATAAGTAAACATATATGTTCTTGCACGCACAGCTTCAGCGCGGTAGTGAATGGTGCTTTTACACACACGCGCGCACGGCTATTTATAGCCTTCACCCGTGCACAATATTTGTGCACTACAAAGGAACATCTCAGATGTAGATGCTCAGCAGTTCGGTTCACATATAATATGGACTTAGAAAGGCACTGGAGGTGCATTTAACCAGAATTTAATTAAGAAGCGAATTAAACTGTGAATAAAAAGGGTGAGGGTTTAAAAGTTAAAGCTGTCACGGGAGACTCACGGAGAGGCAGAGATATGAACTCAGTAGCAGGGTTTATTGAGCAGAGGATTGAAACAGTGATGTAAATATTGTGAGTAAATTCAGTTAAGCAGAGTGGCAAACAGCAGGTAAGTAATATCCAGACAGTGTATAGATATGATGAAAGAGATAACTCAAAACAATTTTATGATACATGCAGGCAATAATGAAGACACATGACTGACATAGTACAAAGTTCTGGAGTCTCAGAAATACTATCGATGAGAACAGGCACAGAGTGAGAAAGTGAGTGTGTGTGTGTGTGTGTGTGTGTGTGTGAGAGAGAGAGAGAGAGAGAGAGAGAGTGAGAGTGTGTGTGTGTGTGTGTGTGTGTGTGTGTGAGCGCGTGCGAAAGCGGGGTATTTATTTATGCAGTCATTGATTAGCCACTAATGATATGCAGGTGCGTGTAATCAGAACTCAGGGAGTGCCAGTATGCTAGTTAATAATAAAGTGTTTCTTAAGCTATACATTTATATTGAAATAATGTGTAGTTAACACATTAACTCTTTACATAGCCTATTAAAGAGTACACCCAATTATTTCCACACAATACTGTAAAGATATTATAAAATGATTATGTAAAAAAACAACACTGTATCGGATCGGGATCAGTATCGGCCAATACTGAAATTTCCGATATCGGAATCGGATCGGAAGTGGAAAATGTTGTATCGGCACATCCCTAAGCTTAAATTTTGGCAATACATTTCTGTTTCTTGTAGAATTGGTAACGACATTGCAATGCAGAGAAATACTCTCATCCAATCTTCTGTCCACAAAAACAGTCATTATGAGGTTATTTTAGATTTGGATATTAACTTTTAGAAGCCAAGCATACTTGGAATTACAAAAATATGCAATAAGTGAGTCAAGAGCGCTGTAAATGTAACGCACTTAGCTCATTAGCCAAACACGTGTTTTGAGTATGTGTTTAGTTAGTTATGTGACTACAGAAAAGCTGCACACATCCCATGCAGACTATTTGTTTATTTAATTAAATCGCAGCCATTGCAATTTGATAATTGCACTACGTCATATCATGATTTCGATTTTATTTCGATGAAGCATTCAGCCCTAGTATTTAGCGCACTAAAAAAGGACTGATAATCGTATTCAGCTGCTGTGACTGAACATAGTCTATGTGAAATACCTGCCTCTTGTGTGCTTCCTCATTCCTCCCTTGCTTGTCTATCCACTTTTTGTTAGAATTGTTTGTTTTCTCTCTTTCTGTCTACCTCATTGCTATGCTGCCCTTTTACGATATCGCCCGTCTCTACCGCTGTCCACCTGTGCGCTTGTATCTCACTCTTATTGCTGATTGTTGGGTCACTTGAACTTAGGCTTATGTTTCTTATCTCACATCCATCTGCGCTCTCTTATCAGTATACTGCAGACAGGAGTCTTCAGAGGTATGGGTCAAGGTGGGAAGGTGTTCTTCCAATTCGACAGGGAAGAGAAACTACTGTTTACGGTACAATTTATTGATAAGGCCTTCAAATATGGCAGCATATAGGCCAGCTTGAGGGAAAAAAACACAGCTCAGGGCATTCCACTGTTATCTATCCCTGACAATACCAACCGTCTTCAGATAGATTTACCATGGGTATGATGCAAACCAAGGAAACATCAATTCAAACACACGTCAGCAGAAGAGAGAAAGAATGGGAAAGGGAGAGTGAGGGGGAAAAGACAGAAGGACAAAGAAAAAATGCAAAGTATATCACGCATAACTTGACTGTCTGTGCCAACCTCTGCATCTGAGCTAATGGGGCCAGGTCTTTATCAAACAAATTGTAGACTATATTAATTAATCATATCCATACACTGCAAAAAATAAATCACATTTTTAATAAGTATCTTTGTCTTGCTTTCCAGTAAAAAAATATTTAAACATGCCTAAAACAAGATACTGCTGATGAGGAAAACTGCGTGAGACGGTAAGATAAAAGACAAAAGTAAAAATTTCTTACATTCAAGATACTATACATTATTATGCATTCTTATTTGCATATCAGGTGCTTTTAGCTTGTTTTCCAGTTAGATAACTTAAAGGTTTAGACTAAGACAAAGTTACTTACTTAGAATATGACTTTTTTGCTGTGGAAATAACTAATTTGATAAATAGATAAACATGTCATATAGAGCACAATGTCCAGCTTTTTCTCTGGTAGTAGGTTTTTAAGGCTGTGTTTTAAAAGGCAATAAGGAAAACTTGTCTGTGCTGATAAGAATTTTATAGACCCATGAGTCAGAAGAATAAAACTTGAGTGCAGTATTTACCTGAATCTGTTCTTAAAAACCACCTACATGTTAAATGGTTTGGAGCAGAAGGGCAATTATTTTCTCTTTTCTTAAAATAAGTGCAAGACGTCTATCTAAACCCCACATTCAAGTACAAAAATACTGTAGCCTACTACTTGGACAGTAGAAGCATTGCTTAACTCTTTAGTAGAACTGCCTCTTCACTTCAGGCCTGGCTACAATAGCCAAATCTTTTGTACTAAATATAACAGGCAGGTATCTGTATTAAGTAAACCCAAGATATCCTTATTTCCTATACCTTCATTAACATTATTTGATAATTTCATAAGACAAATGCCTGTGCAGGCAAGATGAGAAATCAATTTTTTTGGACTGTTTGGACTGAAAAGAAAGACTTTAAATTTAAAGTTCTTATATCTGTGAAATATTTATTTTGCCAACTTTCAGGAGTATGATACAGCATATAGATTTACCCAAAGCTAACAGACATGTACACCAAACCAAAAAAAAGTACAACTATTAAAATTGAGTCCAGTATCTTCACCACAAAAACAAACTGTGTTTATATCTGGATTCTATGGATTATTCACTTGTTTTCCTAAACTTGAACTTGGAAGTACTCAAAAAGTTCCAAAATCAAATTTGGTGTATTGTCCAATGTAGTAAATCAATATTGTGTTTTTTTTTAACATGGTAACATTAATTCAGTACAGCCGTGTCGCTAACCTTGAAACGCTTATCGTTTGTAGATTTTAAATGAGTGTTGAATTTAGAGATAATTACGAGGATGAGAAGGCAGTTTCAGATCCACGTTATAAAACTGCACAATAAACACGCATCTCTACTCCAGACACTTGTTCCCTGCACAAGGGAAGGATTGCTGAATCATTTCTGTCTCCACCATAAGACAGACTTGCCCTCTGCCACATTTGACTGCAGAAGAGGGCAGTGAAGTTGCATGTGCCATCCAAGCGAAACTCGGATGCTCAAAACTATTCTCTTGAGGTACACCAAAATATCTGAAGCCACATTACAGACCAACATTACAAAGTACTCACTCAAAGATCTCAATAGTAAATTCCATGAAAATCAATTCTACATTGAGTATTTTTTACAATCATTAGTTAATTGAACATCCAATCATCATCTGTGGCTTTGGAGAGGAGTGTAAGTTCCCAAAAGAGCCAAACAATACAGGATGATATCATGGTCTGTGCTGTAAAACAAAGAGCTATGCAAGTATAATGACTCATTGGTGGTACTTACAACGATGTGTGCTGGAGAGGGTGACCTGGCATCTTTAAGTGCTTGTCTACTCTGAAGACTTCCTGCTTGAACATCTAGCAGTGGCCATTTCATCTGTAGATACTGAATGGCATAAAGAAAAATAAATGGAGAAAAACAAAAGAAAAACATGTTAACAATGCAGAAAACAAAGGGAAACACAACCTAAAATATTTTAAAAAATGACTGTGTGACACAGAAAGTAAAAGTAAACAAAAAAGAAATTATGTCAAAAAAGATCCAGAATTGAATGATGCATGAAGATTTTTGAACGCAGTCTTATGTATGACGTAAACTCGACAGGCACATTTTGAACCACATACAAATGCATTTAGATGAATACGTTCATTATTATTATTAATTTAAACTGCAAAGCCTATATATAATTATAATTCTTTAAAACCTTTTGCTCACACAAATAAATTACAAAAATATTAAATGGGCATAGGCCCAATATACAACGCATTCACACACAGAGCTGTAGATTAAGGTCAGACTTTACCTATCCAGTTAACTGGAAGCCAGCATATTAAAATAAATTCCCCTTTCCGCCTCTAATATCTCTATTTTCACTCCCAGCCATGAACCCTGACATGGACCCTTGCTGATGAACATCACATGTCTGTCCTTACCCACGGACTCCAGGATCTGCTTAGCAGGCCCCTCCTATAGTTCCACCCTCTGTGCCTGAGTGACCTCTTCCTCCTCATATAGAGATCACATGCTGGGGCCCATTACAAACCTGCTGTTACTGTCCAAAACTGCTTTATCTAATGTCCTTAGTCTATTAGCCCACAGCAAGTGAACTTGACCTCTGAACCTTTAACCTGTTTCCAAATAGGCTTGGAGACAACTTCCTGATATTTAGTGTGTGACCTGGTCTCAGGGTTCCCTCACTAACTGATTCATGGGTGTCCTATGAGAAGAAGTATGAGGGTCCACACACTCCTCACACTTGAAGTGTGGCTGTTGCATTAGTGGAATTACCCAGGTCAGGGGTTAACTGGGCCCTGATTGCTGTTATTATGGGAAACATAAACAGCAACAAACACTGAGGTAAAAAAGTGACCTTTGAAAACCGTTGCTCTGCTCACTAAAACAAACAGTAAATTCAAATAACCATTCAAACAACCTATGCTGCTAAATAGGGGTGTTCAGTGGATTTGCATGTGGGCTTGGCTAATGGCAAAACATAAAATTATAGAAATTTAAGGTGAATGGGAAAGACAGACAGACAGGCAGACAGGTAGAAAGATATAGATAGAAGAGGAGGAAGATAGAAGAGAATGAAAGGAATAAAAAGATTGAATGGAAAGAAAGAAAAAAGAAAGAATGAATGAATGAATGAATGAATGAATGAATGAAAGAAAGGTGGGGTAGACAGAAGCTGGGGCTCATTTCTTAACCTTGGGTCAATGTTGGATGCAGTCTTAAGCCCATAACACGAAAAATTAATTTTGAGTACACTGGCACATTTTTTAGGCCTAATGCATGCAGTGCTATACTTCATCAGATCCCCAAAAGAAAACTTCTGACAAGTCAGTCTGCCTTGTAACTTGGCCTCTGATGCATCTAGGACATCAACCACTGGGCTCCAATTCAAGCCCAAAAAATTGGCCCAAGTGAACCACGAATCAGAATCTTATCATTTCATCTCTGTCTCTGGCCAGAGCCTACCAAATCACAGACAACCTTTCAGCTCCTAATATCTGTCTTCCTCTATCCAATCAAACTGCTTCATGACTTCTCTTCCTACAGCCTATTGCTGGAGTTTGTTTGAGATTTCACTTTTCTTTTGAGGATACTCGAAGCTCTACTTTCCCAAAGACAGTTTCTTATGAGGATATTCCAAGCTCTACTTTCCCAAAGACAGAAAAAGCAGGAGCGAAAGAAAGAAAGTTGCCTGATTCTATATGTTACTGTAGTTGTATGCATGTGCATGTGTGTTTTAAAGAACAGCTATATATCAGAGGTAATTGATGGTGGGTTCACACAGGGTGCAGTCCTGAGGTTCTGCCTTGAGGGACTTTTTGACTCCTACCCCAGCCTTAGCTTTAATGTACCCACCTATAACTAGCCGGATAATTAGAGACTGAAGCCTACTATTGGCAGGATTATGGGAATGCCAAATTTCGAGGAAGCTATTGGGACCAGCTCAATTTACTTACAAATTCTAAGAAGTGTTATTTCAAGTTTGTTTTGCATGAGTAATGTTAAGATAATGTGTGTGATGTTCCTAAATAAGTCCTGGATATTATAGGATAGGATAAGATGGGATGGTACTTTGTTATTGTGTTTATGCGCTGACAGTGGCAGGCCAAGGGCCAGGTGACATCCTGTTCTCCGGCGCTGTGGCATTTTCTTCTGAGGGGTGAAAGGTGACACTTTTGCCAATGTTGGTGCTGAAAGTTGAGTGCACATACTCTGGAATATCCACTTCAGACTGCTATTGCAAATGTTCCCTTAGCCTAATCCATCCCGCAGGTTTTACAAGCATGCCAAGGAAGGCTGAGCCTAGCCCACTGCCAAAATCCCAGCAGCACTCTCTCACTGCCCAACCCCCTCTACTCTGCCTGGCCAGCTGATGGACGTGCCACTTGAGTTTGAGAAGGCTACTACCTCTGACCTCCCCCTGCTTCTGCTCCTTCTTCTAAAAACTCTCTAGCTAGGAGCACCCCTCCACATAACTTAAGTGCTATTTCTTTGTGACAAATTGCTCTGGAGCTCTGAAGAACTCAGTTCCCTCCCCCCACTTGCAGGGGGAGTCTTCACACATACACAGAGTGCACACTCTGTCCTGGAGCCACAACAGTAGGGGCTCCCTCTGCCGCCCCACCCTTTAACAACCCTCCAAGCCCTGCCTCGACTTCTCCTGCCTGGCTTCGGCACAGCTACAATAGGAATGAATGACTCAATTGTCTCTGATGAAGTGAAAGACAAGGGAGTCCTCTACATCCTCGAAAATAGATGAACTCTCCCTCTGTCCTTCTATTGCCTGGATACTTCTAGGAGAAAGAGAGAAAGGGAGCAAGAAAATAAGAAGCTAGAGAGAGAAAACACTAAAGAACACGTGGTGCTGAATCGTATTTTCTGGTAAAATATTTTCACCTTAACTTCATCATAGTTTTTAACCTGACTTTTACAGAAATTATTCATTCCTAATGTAAAAACATCTTGTAAAAAAAAAAAAACATAAATCCACTTTCAGTTCCCACTTATATTCTTATTCCTGCAGCAAAAGTCATGTAGATCAACGTCATTGTATTCTGGAAGGATTCGAAATGGTAAGTAAATTAGAGCAAAAACTGAATGATAACTCAAGCAAAATAAAAAGCTTGTCCATTTTGTTTTTGGATTGAAAGCAGAGGCATTTTCCACAATGAGACAAATCAGCTGCCTATATGCCAGAGAGGCTTGGAATGTGGGTATATTCCCAACAGTCCGGTGTCCAGCCACATATACACACTGCCACTAGAGATGCTCAACCAGGCCTGAAACATCCCAGACCATCTGTGTCCAGTGGGGCAAGCAAATACATATCTACAACCACATAAGACACATGCAGCCAAACACATGCTGAGCTAACATCACTGCTGACCTAACCATGTTAGATTCTCCTAATTGTTTTCTGTCTTCTCTATCATCATCTCTATCAATTAAAGTGGCAAAAAAGGCTAAATGGACAAAACAATTCAAATTAAAACATTGATGAGAATCTTAACTGAGTGTGTTTGAAAGGTTTTCCAATATGCTTGTTACGGAGTTCAGACAGAGAACAACACGCTTGAATTAGACTTGCAAGAAATACCACTCCCATATAACAAGCAACAAAAAAAGCCCTTTGTTTTTTTCACAGGTGCTGATGCACAGGCAATGCGTGGATACATACAGACCCATGCTTAATACACTCACACTCTCAAGAGAAGTTTTTGGGGGAAAGGACATAATAATGATCCAGACAGGCTCTTTGAAATTCACTGATCCAAAGAGAAGGGATCTGCCCATCTGTGAGACTCCTATCTCTAGAGAGGTAGAGAGAGAATGAGAGAGAGAAAGAGAGAGAGAGAAAGTGTGTGTGTGTGTGTGTGTGTCTGTCTGTGTATGTTTGCAAGAAACATTCAAATAACCTTCATATCCACATGAAAGCATGTTAGAGGAGGAGGCTGTGGGTGGAGGAGGTGGAAGAGGAGGAGGAGTACCTCAAGACTAGATGAAACTGAAAGTTAGTCTACACGAAGGCTCTTCACACTTGCTTAGTTCTTCTAATACACATTTTATAAGTAAATAAAGGAAAAAAAGAGAAAAGAACACCCCACCAGCTCAGATAGCCAGAGGCATTCTGCAACCAGGAAAATAAAGCTGGAATGTGGGCAGGCCTGGGGTTTGTGTGCCCCGGGGCAGGAGAGGGTCCGCAGGGCCTGTATTTACTCCAAAGCTGGAACCGCTGGGGGGTTCTCAGCACTCTGACAGCACAGAGCTAGAGCCCCCAGCCTGATCTTCTCCATCCCCTTCACCTCTCCCCTTGGCCCTCTTCACTCCCCTCTCATATAAACTCCCTCTGACACTTTTCTAACAGACTGCCTCTAAAACTGATCTTTCATGCAGCTTTGCAAGCAGCTTTGGAAACTTAGGCCCGAAACATACTGTATGAACATTGTTGCTTCTAGCCAAACAAGCTCAATTTCATACGTTGCATTCCGAAAGTGTATCAAATCGCAATTCATAAAGCAAAGCAAGTACGCTTGACATTCTCAGTGTTGCTGCAAGAGGCGATATAGCGGAAGCTGGCTGAATAATAACACTTACAATTTACTGGCACAGACATTTAAAGTTAACTCTGTTGCTTCCCTGTATCCTGAGGTCCTGCCATTGTTATGCAAGAATGCATGTTAAGTATCTACACTGGTCAAGCGTTCATTTAGAGTATGTTTCTGGCCTTACAGAGGCAAGTTTTCACCTCTCCCTTTTTCTATAAGAGACAGACTGAGAAAGAAAAAACAAACCAGTTCTTAGCCAAAACTTCAGACAAGATTTCTTCCCAATTTTGTATTATCTAATCCAAAGTGGATGCCAGGCTGTACTTCAAACATGGTAGCACAAGAAGTGTGTGGTCGTGCTTATGTTCTGTTTGCATAGCAGGTGTTGGTTCATGTATTAGTCAAAAAATAGCTGATTTACCTGAAACGTTCAGACCGTGTTAGGGAAAACTTCGGTCTGCACATACTTTGGAGAAGAAAGACCATAAAGAAGTTCTGCCAAGCCTCAAAGCCAGACTAGCTCATTAAGAGCAGCACACCTCCTTTCTTGACAAGGCAGTAAAACAAACAAACAGTCTCTCGTGGAGACAGCTGGAGAGGTTGGCATGGTTTCTCTGTCAAAGTCCATAGAGGCTGACATAGTATTTGTTGACTCCACACCAGAGAAACACTGCTTAAATTCCCATGGGGGTCATTTTCATTATCAATATTTTCATCAAGCAGGACAAAGTAATTTTTTTTGTATGTCTAGACTTCATCATTATTTTACCCAGGGTCAAATAAAATGTAGGCTTAAGAATATGAATTATGCAGAGTGAAATTTGACCAGTCCATCCATCCATCTTCAACCGCTTATCCGAAGTCGGGTCGCGGGGGCAGCTGCTCCAGCAGGGGGCCCCAAACTTCCCTATCCCGAGCCACATTAACCAGCTCTGACTGGGCGACCCCGAGGTGTTCCCAGGCCAGTGTGGAGATGTAATCTCTCCACCTAGTCCTGGGTCTTCCCCGAGGCCTCCTCCCAGCTGGACGTGCCTGAAACACCTCCCTAGGGAGGCGGCCAGGGGGCATCCTTACCAGATGCCCAAACCACCTCAACTGACTCCTTTCAACGCAAAGAAGCAGCGGCTCTACTCCGAGCTCCTCACGGATGACTGAGCTCCTCACCCTATCTCTAAGGGAGAAGCCCGCCACCCTTCTGAGGAAGCCCATTTCGGCCGCTTGTACTCGCGACCTAGTTCTTTCGGTCATGACCCAACCTTCATGACCATAGGTGAGGGTAGGAACAAAAATTGACCGGTAGATCGAGAGCTTTGCCTTTCGGCTCAGCTCCCTTTTCGTGACAACGGTGCGATAGAGCGAGTGCAATACCGCCCCCGCTGCCCCGATTCTCCTGCCAACCTCCCGCTCCATTGTCCCCTCACTCGTGAACAAGACCCCGAGGTACTTGAACTCCTTCACTTGGGGCAAAACCTCATTCCCTACCTGGAGTACGCACTCCATCGGTTTCCTGCTGAGAACCATGGCCTCAGATTTAGAGGTGCTAATCCTCATCCCAGCTGCTTCACACTCGACTGCCAAGCGATCCAGTGAGAGCCGAAGGTCACGGACCGATGATGACATGAAGACAACATCATCTGCAAAAAGCAGCGATGAGATCCCCAGCCCACCGAACCGCACACCTTCCCCACCCGACTACGCCTCGATATCCTGTCCATGAATATCACAAACAGGATTGGTGACAAAGCAGCCTTGGCGGAGACCAACCCCACATGGAATGAACTCTACTTTGTGCGAGGACCGGACACAGCCCTCGCTTTGGACGTACAGGGATTGGATCGCCCTAAGAAGGACCCCCCACCCCGTACTCCGCAGCACCTCCCACAGTCTCTCCGGGGACCCGGTCATACGCCTTCTCCAGATCCACAAAACACATGTAGACCGGATGGGCATACTCCCAGGCCCCCTCCAGGATCCTTGCGAGAGTAAAGATCTGGTCCGTCGTTCCACGGCCAGGACGAAAACCGCATTGTTCCTCTTCAATCTGAAATTTGACCAGTTATCCTTCCTAATTACCAAAAAGGCAGAGGTAAGAGCTGCCATAGTAGGAATGCTATTTAATGCTTGTGCGTTGCTGACGAAATTATTTGGCAGAGTATGCTGCCTTAAGTTGTCATTTTCACAAAATGTGGGGTACATGACCTTAGAAATGTAAAGTTTATATGCTCCTGCTTCTTCCTTTTCTTCCTCTCGTTCTCTCTCTCTCACTTCTGGGTTATTATGGGCCCCATAAGAGCGCTCCATTAATAGCTCCGCAGGCTCTAGTCTTCGTGGCTGGTGTCTCCTCCTGCAGGGCCCATAATGAGACATATAGAAAGCTAAGGCCTTGCAACACACTTTCTAGCGCTGCAAACTTACACAGCCTGCAGTGTTTCCACACTAAGAGAGGTCACATTCCTGCCCTGTGGAATCTCATACATTGACCTACTTACCAGCTACGGTAACTAGAGTCAAGGCACAGGGCTTAGCACAAGGTGTGCCTGCTCATAGGTCCTGCAACATTGTTAACACTGGGTTGGCATGGAGTTTGGACTTTGGAGCTCAGACTCAAACAGATACACACACAAACACTCTCTCTGGTGTGGCTCACCTTTACTGTACAGCTGGGGGTCACCCCTGGCCACCATGAGGGGGTAATTACCACACTAGTGCACACTCTCAAGTTCAAAATGAAGACTACTTTTACCTCCTGCAGCAACAACAATCTTCAAATGGGTCTCAACACACATACAAAACCCTGAAGCACTTCAAACTCCATATACATATTATTTGGTCTCCGGGTGTATCACCATTATCTACCTTAAAATTCAGAGTGCTTGCAGGACAAGATGTGTCTATGAGGGACACCCATCAGATTTCACCCCACAACACAAACCCTAACCATACTCAAGTAATACTCAAACACATTCACCATACCACAAATACATTCGGTAGTTCTGTATAGACCAATCCTGATCTATAAAACAAATAAACTCGAAACGGCAGGTTAAAAAAAGGTTTATGCTCTACTCTTTCTTTCATTGGTGTGATGTTTCAGACACATATAATAAATATCATTAGGTAGTTGTATTTGTGCTCTTTACATGCCATTCTATATATCAAATAAAGTCTATATATTTATTTCACTAGCAATCGACTGATGGTTACTGGTATAAAGTACTAAGACAGTAACAATGCTAACAACCTGTCCGTGAGCTCAAGACTGCATTCAAGGACAAGGCTGTTTTTTGTTTTTTTTGCTCTCAAATAAATAAATAAAGGACTGGTTAATAGAGCTCATTAAAATGGAGGAGGTAAGGATGACAATAAGATCCAGGGAAGGTCACGTGGGTGGGTGCTGTGGGTGAATCACTGTGGGTGATGGTGAAACCCCTCTCTTCTCCTGTTCTGCACCCCACGAAGAGCACCCTTCACCTCAAAATAAACTGTAGTAATGACCCAGCCCTCTGCAACCCCCCGAAAAATCCTTATGCACACACGTAACCCCTCCTCCACCTCTCTATTAATTACTGCAGACATCCATCCACAAACAGTGGCAACAGACACCATCACACGCAGCAATTACTGCTGAATCTTTAATGCACTCTTTAACCAACTCCATGCGGCTATGTGCCTCACTTGAGCAAACCCCAGTCCTGTCTTCCCGAACCCTAAACGGGGGTTGTGGGGAGCATTGGCACAGTGAATAAGCAAAAATAAAAGTAAAAACCATCTGTGTTTTAGCTCTAGTCAACTTTGCCAATATAAAAAGCTCCCAAAAGTAAGCGGAAAAATCTTTTCAGGTGAATGACTTTACCATGATCCTCTCACTAATGATTGGCTCATTTCTGCTTAGATCAGCTGGGTCTGTTTCTCTCTGTATGTGTGTGCATGTGTGAGAGACATGGATGATTAGAGTTACATGTGTAGCTGGATGCAGCTTGGAGTAATGCAGGATAAGAGCGGAAACTAATCTCTAGACTTAGCTAAACAGTGACACATGCCAGACATATAAAAGCCTGATCACAGAACATGCTAAGAGGTCTATTTATTGGAAAACCAATGTTGTCACTTGGGTAGTTGACGCATGACATAAATTTTTTATATCAAATGTCAAGAATTTAAGATTCATATAAATGTATTAGTGAAACTGTAGCCTATTTTTAGGTGCTGTTATTGATCACCATTTCTTTTTAGTTTTCACCATTTTTAATAAGTACAAATATTCCAGGTAGAATCTCTACTATATGAGTTAGTAAAAACGACATTATGTCACATGGCAAGTATTTGTTGTCAACTAGCCACAATACAATTCATGCAACTTTTGCTCAATGTGGACATGTAAATAATTAAAATCTGACAAATTAAAGTGAGTAACATGTAAATGAAAGAGTACAGTAAAATGAGCCTTGTTAGGCTTTAACAGACAATAACATTTCAATAATTGCATGAATTTAATGAGTGGGCTGTTTCATAGTAATCGTGTGCTGAAATCTCTTCCTATATCAGACTCTGAACATCTTCTCTCAGAAATTGATGTGTGCTTCAGCTCCATTTCAAATGCACCATGCATGCATGGCTGCAAAACATGGACATGCAGATTTATATGGTGTTAAGGTCAGATTTATTTTTTTGCAGATTTGTTCCATAGGTTAACATAGACTGTGAAAAAAAATGCCTTGGCTACTAACTGTGTGTTTTTGTCAGCTGAGGGAGGGAAGCAGTACAGGGGAAAAAAAAAGAAGGAGGGGGTGAGCCCTCAGCCAGGCCATCAAGTTGAACATTGAACTTCACAGTAGTAGCTGCCTTTCTATGCCTCTCCTTTTGATGTTACCTCCAAAGCAAGGGATCAAAGGCTTGGAGTGTGGCGTGGGGAAGTCCCAGGCTCTTAGCCTGGCAGCCCGTAATATATGCAAAAGTCTATGCCAAAGAGAGAGAGAGATAGATAGAGAGAGAGAGAGAGAGTAATTGGGAATGAAAGCTAGAGACAAAAGGCTTGCATGGAATGTGGCTAAATAGTGTGCTTTGCTTTAACGAACTCTATGGTGATGCAATCAATCCTTTCTGGGTATTTTACAGTGAAGCATTGAAAACATTATGATATACTCACATAAATATACAGTAACAGTAAACTGTGCGACTCAAGTAACTGGCCATATTAAAGGCTGTCCTATACACAAATACACACTTATACGCACATTAGAACATAAAGACAGCCATATAGACACAGAAATACTCAGCTCTGCAAAAAACAAACCATTACTTGACATTTTTGCACACACACAAATGCATAAATATAGGTCTACATGTGCACACACACCCTTTCCCCAGGGCGATAGGATTAAGAGGTCTGTCTGGCTGACAGCGAGCCCTTCCTTCCCACGTACCCTGTCAATCCTCTCCTTCCCTCGCTGCTGCTTGGCCCCTTGGCCCTGCTCTACTAGCCAGGGAGGACACACCTGAACTTGACATCGATCTGCCTGATCTTTACCAAACACCACACACACGAAATCTTGAACGTTTTCATATGCACAAGACACTGTGGGAAAAGCCTATTAACTGCCCAATATTGGGTTATTTTTAGATTTTTCACATCAGCTGATAACTCACTGGCCTGAAGCCCAAACATCAGAGTTTAAAATTCCTCTTTAAATATTTGAGTGTGTTTTGAAAAAATATTCGGTGAAGATGAAAATATTTTTTAATAAATGTTGTGTACATATGAATATATAATTGTATTTCAAATGTATATTTTAATTTATATTATATATCGTATATGATACAAATAAATTATTGATGATATATCCAAGTATATGAGTATTATATCAGCCTCTGATATAATGCATCAGCATCGTGTATCGAAAAACATACAGTACTGTGCAAAGGTTTTAGGCACTTAAGGTGTTTCACAAAAGCATGTGTCTTAAGATGGTTATTTATATCTTCAGCTTTAGTGTGTCAATAGGAAATATATATGTTAGACTCCCAAAAATTACTTTTGCAAATAGAAAAGATTAGAAGATATGAACAGGGCACTCTGCAAGAGATGGCATTGCCCCCACAGAGCATTGAGTCAGTCTGAGATTACATAAAGAGAAAGAAGCAATTGAGACAGCCTAAATAGATAGAAGAACTGTGGTGAATTCTCCAAGAAGCTTAGAACATCCTATCAGCCAACAACCATGAAAAACTGTGACCAGGTGTACCTAGGAGAACTGGGGCTGTTTTAAAGTCAAAGGTGGTCACACCAAATATTGATTTTAGCCTTTTTATGTTTACTGGAATTTATATGATGTTAACTGATAAATGAAAACGATTTGCAACACACTATGCAACATTTTTCACAAGCGTCTAATACGTTTTCATAGTACTGTATACTACGAGCTAACTAGGGCTGGGCAAAAAAATTAATTGTATTGTTTTTTAAAATGTGGTCGATTCAATATCGATTCAAAAAAGCCATGAATAGATATTTTACTGTATTTATTTCTGCATTCATTTAACAAAAGATACTACTGATACTACTAATCCTTTTATTAACAGTCTTCTCCTCTACATGTCACTCTCTTATTTATCTTGTGCAAAGTTACAACGGAAAGTGTTTAACTTTGTAATGTAATTCCAATGTACTTATGTCATTTTTAAAGATATACAAATCTGAAAGAGAAGCTGCATGTTGCATCTGCACATGACCGTATTTTCAAGACCCTTCCTGTTATCTCTGACGAGGACCGCGAAGACACATTTACAAGATCGATCCATGAGAGTCACTCTGAAACAAGTTAAGACACCTGATGTAAGTTGTATAAAGTTTTAAAACTAAACGAAATGTAAACAAAACAAATCTTACATTTTTGCTATGTTTATCAGTTATTCCACAAGCAAAGCTCAGACTGTCATTTATAGACAATTTGGACATTGACAGATAACATACTGTGTAAATTGCACAGAAATATAGTAAATTATGGTAAATTAAATTACACCCATTTTCTGTATGGTAGAAATGGGCAACACGATTTAATTCCATTTTGAGTAATTTACATTTTCCTTGTTTCTATCAGCAGCAAGGACCTGATAGTGCTGGTATTGGAGGCAGTACACCTGTACAAGAAAAAAAATCCCTTGGAGATGACCCCTCCCCACCAAAGAGGTCAAAAGTACCCTGTACAATGCTGGATGTGTGTGTGTGTGTGTGTGTGTGTGTGTGTGTGTGTGTGTGTGTGTGTGTGTGTGTGTGTGTGTGTGTGTGTGTGTGTCCTGGTAAGGCAGGCCATGCCAGTGTCTCTCCTCCAGCATCAGATTCTTTAAGAGTCACGGCCTTGAGAGGGAGGAGAAAAAGCTGAGTGTGGATAATAGGACTGTTGTTAAAGGAATGGAGGAGAGAAGGAACAAGAGAAAGAAAGTGGGAACGAGAGGGGAGGAATATTAAAAGACAAGCAGATCCCGTTTCACTCTACAGATCATCCAGGGGCTATTGCACTTGTTGTTCTCCTCAGTGGTTGTGATTCATGTGCAATCACACATGCACCCCAGTATATTTCAGTATCTATTAGGATTGGATGGATTTTAGCCAGGAATACCTGAGAAAATTGTTGACCCACTCCATTAAACAGATAATTCTGACTCTACATTATGATTAGATGAGCCCCTTTATAGACGTTGTAAAATGACAATAAACGCATACCAGAGAACGCACCTTCTATATTAACACACGTAATTGCTTGACAACCGAAAACAGCCCACAGATAGGCTTACAAACTTTATTATTTGGCAGAAATATTATTTTGATTATTAGTAAAGGTAACTATTTATTTAACATTTATTCAATATTTTATAATATTCAAATGTTTATAATAACTCTCTTGCCACCACTTTCTAAAAGCCATAATCCACTGTTTTACTTTGTGTCATGCCTAAAAGCACCCCTTATCTTGTGGCTTATCAAGCTACTATACCTTGACCATAACATGAGTCTTTATTTAAGATTTTCACGAGGATATAGGACTCTACACTTTTCTGTCATTTGACCATCATTGAGGTGAAACTCTGGAGTCTTGCAGGAATTGGGATGCCTAAACACGTACAAGTAGATTTTCGCTGCGATAAAAATACGCAACGAACCGCCATCAGGGCCTATGCCGCTAAAGCTGGGATTCAATTTGAGCTACAGTGATGGACAGCTAATGAGAGCCCAAAAATCCATCCTGTATAACAACAAAATACCACTGACACTACTGATCGCTAGCTCGCCGCTTTCCCAAGATGAGACAGAAAAAAAAGAAGAAGCGGAGAAAAGAGAGCCTGAGGAAGACAAGGAGGGAATGAGAACGAGGGAGAAAAAAATTCACAATGATGACACGTAAGTGCAAAGAGCGATTAAGGATTTACTTTCAAAAGGGCCTCCATTGATCTTTTTTGATAGACTTGCAATAAATCAAACCAGATTGACTCACATGAGAACGAGGCCTAATCCTTTAGTCAGATCCAGAAGAACTCAAACCAAACCAGCTGTTAATTTAGGCTTTACAAGATAAAGCAGACAAAAGCCAACCTGATGTACCTTAGGGCAGAGGCTTACATCATCTCTGTAAAGCAATCAACTTATTGCCAGTTTGGAAAGGTAATCAGGGTGAATACTGGGAGGAGAAAGACAGAGTTGAGAATTGCAGGGGAGGTGAAAGTACGAAAAGGTCTTAAAGGCAGAAATAAAGAGGCTGTATGACATAAGCATACGGGAGAATTCATTGGGGTTGGGGGGCCAAGAGTTGTATATGTTAAAATATGTAGCTATTCTAGAGATATGTCAAAACATACTAAATACCAGGGAAAGGCAGTGCAGGCTCTATTTCTTGCCTGGGCACCCTGTAATTTAACTGTAAGGTTGTTCCTGTGGCCAGTGCCACCTCGGTCATGCCCAGTCAACCACACCGCCATAGCTAGCCATGCTAATTAGACCAGTTATTTTTGTTTGTGCAAGTATTTTTTTTCCTTTTTTCAACCAAATATTTTTCTGCTGGACAGAAGCATCGGGAGGTGCTATCCAGTCTTTGCTTGCTACTTTTCTAATGTCTTTTTCAGGCCCACATTCTGTATGTGTACATGAGTGAGGCAGAGACATGGAGATATAAATTAAGATAAAAAAAAAAAAAAAAAAAAGAAGATGTTTTTAAAAAAAACTTATGTTATAAAATACCTATGTTGCTGATTTGGGCAGTGACAGGGAAGCATCACTCAAACACACCCAGACACACATCCACTCATTAGGGACCATGTTCTAGCCTTTAATGTTCTGTTTACTACGCACAACAAGATCAAGTCTGAAATCCAATTCCAGAGCTAACCAGGCCCTTTCACTTTGGTTCTGAGGGAGCTTCTGAGTCAGGCTTCTAGCCTCTGGAAAGTGTCCAAGGAAAACTGAGGCAAAACAAAAACCCCAGGTGAAATCAGAGTAAACGCAGGAGCCCTCATCCCCACCTCCCTCTGACACACTGCCTGCACACAGGGATCACTCAGGCTTTGGGTGTCTGCTCTACCTGACTAAATTGAAGGTAAATGAGCCAGGTTGGTGGAGGGTTGACACACATGCACACCCATGTAAAGAGTTTGGCACTTGTGCAACAGTCGGTTGCACATACTGTCTTTAGTGCTGCACTGAGGAACTTGGCCACCCCTCCTCCTCCTCTAAAGCGGGCATACCACTCACCCTCTTACCCATTCCACCAAGGGGTCACACTTTTAATTACAGGGAAAGAGTAATCCCATCAGACAGATGGCAAACAGACTATCTCCCAAAGACTTTATGCCCAATTGAATCATTACTGATGTAATTTGCTAAATTATATCAAAACAACAACACCACCTAGCTAGATTTACACGAGAAGCTAGCGAAAGCAGATGTGCCCTCCTGTCAAGCATCTGTGACAGAGATCAAGAAGGCATGAAGATGAGAAGTGCAAAGCTGGGTCTGTTTTAAATGAACAATAATCTAATCAGTGCAAGCAAATGTTGAACCTTATTCTGCATTGTAAAAAACAAAAATGAGACCTCTACTGGACAAGGCATTTCCAAGCAGCTTGGTTTGGAAAACCACATAACAAGCGCAATTGAGAAGTGACGAGAGTGTTCTTTTCTTAAAAGAGGGAGCGTGTTTGGTTTATGGGCTTTGCTCGGCACCGCCTTTTGTCTTTGGGGGAACATCCCAAGAATCCACTCTTTCCTGAAAAACAAACACAGAGCTTCAATCAAAAATGTTGCTGCCAGAACTCATTCATCCTATGTCTCTCTCTCCCTTTTCTATTCCTCTGCCTGTCGCTTCTGTCAACAATTAGCGGTCTCCTCATCCAGAGTCTCAGACCACAGCACCCTAAGCATTAAACTATGCAATCTCCCAATCAAACCCTCAACATAAATTATAGCTTGTGACATTGCTTGGAAAAGAGACACACCTCAATGCCAATACACAAACAATTACCATAAAACTGTTTATGACGGAAAGAATGCAACACTCCAAATTCAAACCAATAGTTAAACTTGTGACTTTGTAAGCCCTATGGCATTAGCTTTAATAATGTCAATAAAAATATTTGGAACCTATATCCTTTGACTTGGAGCAGGGCCTGACTGGTCACCTGTTGTGTTGTTGGTGTTAATGTATCTCTGATTGGTGCATGTTCTGGCTGGGCCCCAGGGTGTCGTGTTCCATGCTGGGTGGCTAGACTTCATGCCGCAGATGGGAGCAGCTCCTCAGCCCAACAGTAGAGCAGTAAATCTACACTTAACCACTGGGGGATATACCACACCATAACGCAAAACTAAACATTTTCCATTTCATAAAACACAACCAGGCGAAGGTAGAATGACATCTTTGAGCGCCCAGGTTTAATTATTGCTTCTTAGCTACCGTAAGGCAGAGGGCATAGGGTCATAGCTTAAGACAACAATTCGGCCACCAAATCCAATTATTTTGAGCCTAGCTCAAATTAGTCAATATAGAATAGCTGTTTAAAACACATGTCCCCTGCTTGGCCCTGATAAGACTGGCAGCTTCTCCACATACTGGAGCAGTTGTGACTGGAAGTATGTTTATTGCTGTAAAGTGATCCAAGGAGCATACAGAAAACTTCCACGTTGTTTTTTTTGTCTTGATACTTTCCTGACTAGTGGTCAATACTACTGGCCAGCAATTGTTCTTGCGTGAACTGCGAGATCTTGAGAACGAAAAAGGTGAGACCCCGGGGCCTCAGTAAAACAGAGAACAGTGCTCCAAAGGGGACTTAGATATATTATTTGCTAAATGTTCCAACCAGCATGCTAAAAGTAGAGGTTTCTGGTAGGGTGTCCCGAAACAGAATTGGAATCGGGTCCGAAACTAGATTCACATACTTGTACTCGTAAAAATGCTCCTTTGTGCAAACATTCAACGCACAAATTAAAATCAACTCACATCTGTGATGCTCTGTTGTGGAGTACTTTATTGATAGAAATAGCTCCAATGTTTAATTTTGGATTGTACTGTGGGGATCTGTATAAAAGTAATTCATATGATAAAAATAGAGCAATCTTATACTGAAAATTAAATGCTCTATTTTCATTTTATAAAATGTTTACACCTGTTTAATAATCAAACTGAATTAAACAAATGTAATATTAAAAATGTAGAATAATGTGATTTTTGATCATTTTGTGACAGCTAAAAAAAGATTTGTGATTATGTATTTTGAGTAACAGTTGCTGAAACATAAACAAAATGTTGTTCTCAAATAATTAGTACAGTTTTTGAAAAAAACATGACTAAAAAACAAGTATTGTCTCAGCTAGTACTGAAAAGGAAGTATCGGTTCTCATATTTGGTTTCAAATAACGGTATCAGGACATCCCTAGTTCCTGGGACAGACACAACAGGATTAATCACAATTTCTCATCAAAAAGAGAGGGGAGGAAGTCGGAACATATATGCGTTTGGCTACTGAAATTAGGTTTTAGAATTTCCTTTTGCCAAAGCTTTGCTGAGGAAATTAATTCTCCATTTCTGTAATAAGACTAATACATTTTGGAGGGGGGGTCAGTCACCTTGTTACACTTTTGGTGTTCCTGGTCAAAAATGAAAATTGGTCTAAAAATTGGTTATAAACCTCTCATTATGCTATATTACCACAAAAATGTGGGTTAGATCTTTTTTCCAACTTGTTTTCTTTCAATTAGCACAGGTTTTGTATTTCTTTTTGGAACTTATTGATTGTAGGCCTCACAGACCTGAGCTAATGCACCTCTGTTTTTGAGTGGAAAAAAGCATTATTTGTGGATAATTTTTGCAATATTAAATAAAATTGTGGCAGGGCGGAAGGCGGGGCTGGGCCGTGATTCCGCACACCTGGCCCCTAATTAGGCTTATTAAGCCCGAGAGGGATAAAGGCAACTGGAGACGGCAGTGCGACAGAGAGTGAGTTACGGGCAGCTGCCCGACACCTGTGTGTGTTTGTCTTTTTGTTTAAGTTTAATATTAAAATATTATTTATATTGTTAAGCCGATTCTCGCCGCCTAATTTCCATTGAACTGTGTTACACTGGTACCACAACTCAGGAAGGAGGAGGGATCGGCCATTGAAAATGAATGGGGAGATCAAAAATGAGAGAAAAATGTAGTGTTCAAAATCATGTTCATCATGTTCACATATGTGCATGCTTGCTTGCAAACATAAAGGCCTCTGACCACACACACACACACACACACACATGTGCATGCACACACAAACACACACATGCTCACGTACACGCACAAACTTTTTTGAGGATTACATGCTTTCTCTACTCTTTGAATATTGCATGCTTTCTTACATGTTGGTGTTCACATGTGCATGTGTGCTTGCAAACATAAAGGTGAACACACATTCTCACGTACATGCACAAACTCTTTTGAGTATTACATACTTTCTTTTCACAGAGATTAACTTTATCCTACCCTGAACTGCATCCAACATCCATTCATCAATCTAACATTACCACACACACACACACACCAGAACTATCTTTGCCCCACAGTGACCCATCTCCAATAGAATCAATAGACTTGTGGTGTACCCGGACAAAGATGAATGAATGGTGAAGATCACAAGAAGCAGTACTTTTATTTTGAAATGCTTTTATTCTCTAACAAATTAACACTTGTGGTGTTCCCTGTCAAATCTGACCATTGTGTCAAAAACATTGGCCTAAGACTATTTAGGGGTGTTGTCACAATGCACATCCATGTAAAGAGTTTGGCACTTGTGCAGCGCTCTGTTGCACATTATGTCTATTTACACATTAACACTGTCGTATAAAGAAATTTCATGGAACAAAAATACCAACACTGTTCATATTTTGGTTATATTTTCTAATCAACAACAAAACAAATCAAAGAACACCTGGTGGTTTTGTGTCCTCATGCAAAGGACTGACAATAGCTTTTTGCATGTGCCTTGCAAATGTGTGTTCTGCATTTGAAGCACACAATGCTTGATGAAAGAAAGATCATCAAAGAAAGATTATATTGGAGTGGGGTCACTGTGGGCAAAGATAGTTCTGGTGGGTGGGTGTGTGTGTGTGTGTGCGTGTTAGGCCTTTATGTTTGCAAGCACACATGCACATATGTGAACATGATGAACATGCTCCTGAACACTCAATTATTCAATTATTTTTGATCTCCCCAATTCATTTTCAATGGCCGGTCATTTTTGACAGGGAACACCACAAGTGTGACTTTACCATTTTGTACTAAATAAAAGCATGTCAAAGCAAACTTCCTGGTTAAACATTATAGCACGCTAGTGTGATAAATTGTACAGGTTTTCACATTTTATTTTATATTGCCAAAATGATCCATACAAAAATAATTATTCTAATAATTCTTTTTCACTCAAAAACAGAGTAGCATAAGCTCAGGTCAGTGAGGCCTATGATCAGTAAGCTTCAAACAGACATACAAAACCTGGCGCTAACTGAAAAAAGAAAAAAAGAAAAAGTCAAGTCCAATATTTGGTGATAATATAGCATAACGAGAGATTTATACGCTATTTTAATAGGCTGGTCATTTTTGACTGGGAACACCAAAAAAAAAAATTCACCAGCACAAGCGTTAAGTAGTATCAGAAAGATCTGACCACAAAAAGCAAACATGAGTGGTTTCCATCAAGTATGCGGTTGCACTCCTGGACTCTGGTCCCAGAGGCGAGTGTGTTGAGTGTGCGAGTGTGAGGCTGAGGGCCACACAGCAGCTGTGAGAACAGCACAGGGCCAGCTGCTTCCTCACCGTCTACAATTTCCTGACCTTGCAGCCCGAGAGGCACACAGTCAGGTGACCAAATCTAAAACTTGCCTCACCTCAGACACACGGTCCTCAACCACCCAAGCACAAACGCGTGGGCAAGAGGGCACCCGTACACCTTTTATTCTTTCAAACCTTCAAAACTCTCATGGTGTTGATAAAAGGCTTTTGTTCAATCTGTGGCCGAGCGCTGTAAAATGATGCCTTTTTCCTCATAGCACACCCCAAGCTGTGACCACCGTGATTAGTTACCACAATTCTTGCGTAACAGTCAAGCGGTTTCTCACCAATGCACTGTGTTTAGAACAGGGATACTCTTTCGCTTAAAAATCAATAGATGCAGAGTGTGCAAACCAGGCAGACTGGTATGTCTCAGGAGAGAAAAACAGGGTAAACAATGTTTACCCATGAGAAGTTAAGAAATACATTCTCTATATATTTCCTCAAGTGGAAGTCAACAATGGTGTTTAATGGGTGGCTCAATACTGTTGTGCCCTTCAGAAGGATAATGATCTGGGCAGAAATGTGCATGCAGAGGTGACCGTGATAGTAGCTTTGCATGCCTCGAGTAAATAGCAGCCTCCAGGCAATAATTGTAACTTAATTGCAAACAGAGGAGAGTTCACAGAGAATGTCCAAGTCAAACTATGTCAGCAAGGGCCCTACTTCAACTTGACCAAGCCTGACTCCTCAATCTGTCATCCAAACACCATGAGAAACACACACAGGTGGTGTGTGTGTGTGTGTCACTGGTCTGTTCAGTTGGTGGACTGAGTCCCGATTTGGGGTGTGTTAGGCCAGTTCAGTGAATTGCCTTAAAGAGCATAGCCCTTTTCCTGGCTCACTTGAACAGCAATCCTGCTCTCCTGCTCTCCTGCTCTCAGTGCATCTTTTTGTCATTTGAGAGCCCATGCCCCATTTGTATTATCCAATAAAATTACAGCAGAATAAAGAGGAAGGGGGTTGATGGAGAAAAGAAGGGGCTTAGAGGGGACAGTGCCATGCTTGCATACCTGACAACACACCTCAATCCCTCTTGTTGAAACAAACACACAAACGCAGACCCACACAAACTCCTTGACTAATGTGCAACGACACTTGTACATCACCCACAAATTGGCCAAATGAATTAACCATGGCCCCTGGTTAGCATATCAGGCTTTAAATGGATTGTCCCTCTGCTGGTCTGCCCAATAATTGCGTTTATCCATCTTGTTGAAACATGGTTTACACACTTGCTAACATCATGCCAATCCAGGCAACATTTTCTGCTCCAATGGCAGGAGAGAGGGACATTTGTCATTGGATCGTAACAGGTAATTTAAACAACAATTAGTTTGATGACTCCCCCGTATGTTAATGTCTGGCTCTCCCGCAGGCAGGGTTTGATGGAGCGAGGGGCTCTTCTATCTCTTCCTCGATCTGTCTTTTTTTTCAATCTTGTTTACTGAGATGAATTGAGCTCAGCTGCTCTTTAGTAGTGCTCACCCACTCCACTAGGTGCTAGCGAACAGCATCCAAAGTAAATGGGGCTTGCAACTATGTAAAATTTTTCAGCCTTCACAGTCACACAGACACACTCACACACAAAGAGCCAGACACAGCACTTGTGTTGAAGGTTGCTGCAGGGGTCAGCTCTGCACCCTCAAGTGTTTGAACAGTAGTGCATTAGAGACTCCAGGGCCCACAGGACAATTGGGCTATGTAAACATTGTGGGACTTCCTTCCCTGCAGCTCTTTAGGCCTGGGATAAGATGGCCAGCAATTTAAATTCCTGAACTTGCTTACCGCCAAACATCTGCTCTCCTTTCCCATCAACCACGTCAAACCATGTAATAGTACACAGATCAGAAACATCATCACAGGCTCAGCAGTCATTCAACACAATGAGTGAACTGAGAAATGACAAGGCTCTTGTATCAAATCCAAAACATAGTTATATTCTGAGCATTCATGGATCTCTGCACTCAAACAGTTCTAAAACAGTCAAACGCTGAGTCGTTTTTCCTCCATGACCTGAAATCTTTAGATTCGAAACCACCTGCTATGGCAAAGTAGGCAATTTATCTTTATTGATATTTTTAAAATGCAAAGCGCGATGGTCCATAAAGATACAGAGGCAGTAAAGCTGCAGATAAAGAATAACTCCCTGTTCTAAAGGGCATCCTGTTGAACGTCACATCGCCACAGTCACGTGACTATTCCATCCCAGCAATGCTTAAACTGATTGCCAGCCAAAGAAAACAGCTCTAGGTCAGGATTAAACTCTTTCCTTATAAATCACTAGGTTCACCAGATAGCCAGTGGAGGATGATCACTATTCACTATGACTGGCAAGCAGTCATCATCTCTATTTAACTCAGAGGGCTGCTGAATTACACCTCCTCTATGTCAGTGTTCTGATCTAAACACTGTGAAAGGACATTCATTGCAATCGGACACCACATCTGCCACCGCTGGCTAACACTGATCAGACTCACAGAGCCTTGGGGGCAGTTGGCCAAAGATACACCTCCATTCAATTATACTCCTCTCTCACAATGCAATTGGCAATTCGCTCAGCGAGGAGAGTCAATTCCATCCATTTTGGAATCGACAGTACTGAGCATTCACACAGTCTTCTAATGAGATGTAGCCAGCGACAGTTGAGCCAGGCTATACCTTTAGGGTGGAAACATACAAACATACAAACTGACATTTCCTACAGTCTCTGGTAAAAACGTTGTAGACAATTCGCATTAATTTGATGTAAGCCAGTATTAATTTTTTTCCTCAAACACATCAACAAGACAAAACTGGTACATAACCATGTGACAAGCACAATGGTAATCAGCTGAAATGTTATCCATATTGTTTTGGCAGCCATTCAGCTGGATATGGCAGATGAAATAACGAACGCACCCCAACAAATGGAAGACTCCAAGAATGCAGTCTCACACCCGTAATATAGGGCAGGGGAGGGTTAACTTCAGATAAAGGATAGCGTCTACAAAAAAAAAAAAACGTAAATACATGAGTGATAGTAAAGTTCATGTCTTTTAACGTCTGCAAATATTGGCCTGTTATACCTCTTATCTTAAAATAAACCCCTGATTTGTGGATTACTTTCCCTCTACCCAGGTAGAAGTAAAATCTCTTTCACCTTTTTTTCAGTTCTAAATGCAGCACCTTTGCTAGTAACAAGCATGCAATAAACTCATTAGTTAACAGACAAGCACGCACACACACACACACACACACACACACACAACACTCCGGGCCCTGCTCAGAGCTTATCCCTTGGCAATTAAAAGTTTAATTAGAAGATTAAAAATACATGGACTGAGTTTTATCACCTATTAATTTCTTAATGTGCTTTACCCATACAAAACGCTCCTGACATATCTAGAGGAATTAATGCAGATTATGGAAGTAAACAGGATTTCATCTTCTACAATATAGAATCAAAATTTACAATCAGAGCTAGAGATGCCGAATTAGCTCGCTTTCTTATCAAAGAGAAACATTTCACAGAACTAAATAATAAACATTCAAAACAGTGACTAGTCAGGCCTCATCTTTTTTTAGAAGCTTTAAAAATGTATTGGCAAGTGCCTAATAAAATGCAACTTTGTCCTACATTTGTGTTAAAAAAAAGATGCTGTTTTTTTCTGTGAAGTTCAGAAAACGTGAATATTCTAGTTAACTCAGATACAAAATTATGTTTTCTGTACTAGAGGTACACATGACACATTGGCAACACCGGTCATTATGTTTTAAGGTCTGATAATAATGTACACTAAAAATAAACAAGACTGCATGCTGATGAGCACAAGACATAGACACATACACACACACAAACGCACTCCTCCAATGGCAACTAAAGCTCTCCTATCAAGCATAAAAGAGTTAGATGTCAGCTCTAGAGAGCATGTGTGTGTGCACTTTGGCCCAACCCGAACACGTTCCAATCCAAACATAAGCCAAGTGCAACCAAATTCCACCAGCGTCACCCAAGCCTTAATGCTGGAGATTTTCCAGCCGACATTTTGATGGCGGGAACCAGGAAGCACTACTAATTTAGCCTGTATTCATTAAAAAAAAGTAAAGAAAAAATACACACACATGGTCTGTCCATCAAGCATGACTATAAACTTGTCACCTCCTACTTGTCTTTTTTCGTTCCTGCTGTGTTTTTTTCTTATTAAATAAATGTGGGGCCTTCAGGCTCTATTGTTTGGACATCTAACCAGGAACTGTCGCCACTCTCATTGCCCCCACATTAGCAGCAATTATGCACCCTATTCAGACTTTCTTTGTGCATTTCCCTCCTCCATCTCCCCCACTCTGCCACGGCGGGCAAATCAAGCCCGCTTTTTTCACTTTTCCTAATCCCTTGCTCCGATCCAGCACGCTGCACCAGGTAAACGCATGCAAAGGAAAAAAAATCCTACACATGCCGTTTTACAGATGTCATTTCTATTCATTTGTAGAGGAATTTGTACACTTTACATGGTTTATAATATACAATATATGATATCAATGTTAGGGTTCAGGAGCTATAATAAAGGGCATTTAATAAATCTGAAAATGGTTGATTATTTTTTAATATAATTTATGATCTAGTGATATTACTAAATCTTAAATTTGACAAAAATGTCACATTTATTTGCTGCATATTAAACTCCATCTAAATGCAGTTTCTACAAAAACTAAACAAACATTAGTTTGTTTCATAATTTAAAAACTTCCAGCTTGATTTGCATCTAGCCATTTAGCCACTTTGTTTGTCAATTAAGATTGCAAATGACCTCATTTGTCAAATGGTGTAAATATTAATGCAACTGTCAGACCAAGTACTTCCATAGATTTCCATTTGGAAACTCTATAGAATAATTGCACTTCTTGTACTTAATCAATAGTAAAGATTTCCCTCCTAAAATCACTCAAAAGCCCCCATCACACACCCCTTCTGTAAAATCTCCCTGTCATACAAGATTTCCTACAGCTGTGCAGGTCTGCATGCACCCAGAGAGAAAGAGTAATTTCATTTCCATGTTTCAGGAGCCCCTCACCATACAGGTCAGCAGCAGGACTATATTTAACAGATGACAAACGTTGCATTCCAGATGTACAGTGCGATCTTTGTGTATGGAAATAACTGGTGAAGACGAGAGAGAGGTGAGGGGTGGGATCAACAACACACAGCTGCTAAGCCAATGCTGCTCCAAAAGATGTAGAATTTACAACAGCATCTCTCCAAGTTCCCCATTTATCAGTTAGAGGCCAGAATTGCATTTGCAGCTTTAAAAACAAACACACTGGAAATATATCAAGAAAAAGCCAGAAATATAATTCATGACTGTGGCTTCCTATAAAACTGGAAACAATTTTTCTTTTTTGCGTTTTGATTAGGAAATTCGTAGTCAACCTGCATCAACAAATATTCAAAACGTTACTTATTGTAGAGAAAGAAAGAGAGAAAATAAAAACAATAGGGGGGTGCAGGTTATTCTTATACACGTTCATACAGAGCAGCCTGCCAAAATCATCAGCGCAAGACAATTGAGCCAAGCAAGTACAACAAAAAAACATCTCGATAAATATTTACAGCACAAATCTTTCCATTCACTTCCCAAGCACTAAAAAAACCTTACTGTACTCTTTCTTTCACTCCCCCCACATCTGCGATTCATTGACTTTACAATTTACCACATGTCAAGATGGGAGAGGTCGGGACTCTATCTGAATCACGACACAAATATGCGAGTGATTTATTGTTTTAAAAACCATGGGCCGATTTAGTGCAACTCCACTCTTCCCGAGCATTACTCCTATTGGCAGACCATGAACAATTACAGTTTGGACTAATTAAACCCCGAGAATGTGCTGTGTGCTGCTAATGCCTAACAGGCCCCACTTTCAGTTTAATGGTGCCAAACTTTGCTCCCCAACTTAACTCTCACAAATCCAAAACAGATTGGACTTTTTATGGGTGTTTATCAAGCCCCAGCAAAACAGAGAGCGTTAGGGTTTTTTTTCCGCCTGGGATGAGGAGAGAAAGAAAAAAAAGAGGAGGAAAGAGTGGTAGAGGGAGAGAAAGATAGAGTCTTGCTTCTGCCATTCTTTGTAAACAAAAGTGATTTGCAAGACAAAAGGATGGCAACCTTCTAAATAAACTGGGAGTGTATTTTGTGGAGAGCAGCACAAAACATGAGCGCGTAGCTCGGTGAACCCCCTGCGGATAGCAATTAGGGGCTATTAACATGTAAAGCCAATTTGATAAGGTATGAGTCTATCCCTGTAAATCCGTATTAAACTATCTTTTGCACCTCACACGACAGGCTATTCAACATGGAGGCAGAACACAAATAATCCATAGACTAAAACCACTGTTATCAACGTTTTAGTGAAATGGCTAAAAAGATTTAGATATGGTTTATTAAAATATGTACATCCAAGGCTACTCAAGGGGCAAATGCCATAAATTTGCCATACATTTTTAAACTAATTTAAAACTCAAAATCAATTTATTCTCTTTAAAAATATTACATGTAATTTAATATTAAAATATGTACTGTATGGCATGGCACAAACACTTAATCACCAATTAAATATAAAGAAATAACTATTGTTATTTTATTGTTATACAATATTCCAGGCCTTTCTAGAAACGGTTCTGCATTTTAAGCATGATCTCTTTTCTTAACTCCAAACAGCAGAGTACATTGGGTGTTTCAAGTTTTGCTTTTTTTATATTTTGTTCTTTTTTTAAACCATGCATAATTATACGTTAAAACTTGAAACCTCTGCCAAAAGTCTACAGTCCTAGGAATTATGAGGCCAGGGGTGGCGTCAAATATCTTAACATTCATAAATAAGAGAGGCAGTAAATAAACCCACCGGATTTACGGGCATAAAGCCCCCTGCCAGAACACAGCCATCCAGAACTCTGCTCTACCTTGCTGTCTCCCTCTCCACAAACCTGTTGAGGTGTGATATTAGCCTACAGCCACACAGTTAACCCAGCACCTTTCTAACCACAACACATACCGTAACCGTGTCCGCAACGCAAACCCTGCATGCAATGAAAGGGAGAAGAGTGGCTATTGTTTGTAGTTTGTAAGAAATGGGGGCAAAGAGAAAAAAAGGTGCACCGGCATAGACGGTATAACATAATGTCAAATTGCTAAATACTACCAAATCATCATAAGGTTTTCAGATTGAGGCAGTTGGAAAACAAACTCCCCACTATTATAGCTCTCAGAGGTCAGACAAATTAAAGCGGTTCTATTCCCTCACACACACACACACACACACACTCGCATTAGTGCAGTGGGGAAAGCATTTCATCATTATTGTAACAGTGAGCCATGGGGAAAATTAGCTGACACAAGGCATTTAAAAATAAAATAATAATATTTTTTTTAAGTCACATTTCTGATATAAAACTGCACGACATTGTCTGCCATTTCATAAATTCATAAACTCTCCTGGCTTACATCATTCTCCAGTAGCAAATTCATCCTGAAAAGAAAACAGCTGTTGCAATAAATACATCCAAATAAAAATATAAATTACTGGAATACTTTATGCTTGTTGGCTGAAATTTAGAAGAAGAAAAAATGGACAGACACAAGAGGTGTGATCAGAAGAAATATTTCAGAAACAATGTCTCATAACCACATCAACGGCTGCTAACCCCAACAAGCCCTGTGCATTTGTTAAATGGAGAGACAGATAATCGATGGTCAGGTGAATTATTTATCCTTTACTTAAGTAATGCATTTATGAATACAACGGATTTTAACTTCAAAGCGGTGCGGATCGGACGCCCAGGCAGCTCATAGGTAGTAGAACTCATGGCAAAAAAAGCAAAGGGGTGAGGGGCTACAGCACGATGTCAAAGACTGAGATCTGTAGGCCTGGTTACAGTAAGAGATCAAACATTACACCATACAGCTATAAAGCTATTCACGATTTCTATCAATATAATATTTAGGTTAGAGGGCAAGAACAGACCAGCATCCACTCAGACATTGGGAAATAGAAGAGGATGTATCAAACAAGGATCCAAATTCCATGGGAAATCGCTAAATATATTTCTTCCGTGGATAAAGTCAGGACTTCATCTCAGCAGGTAGAGGAAATATCAGACTATGAGCTTTGGTAACAGCATCCCTAAGATTTTTTACAACAGTTCAGAGCTTTGCAACCATACAGAAGACACACTACCTGTCAAATATTTTTCCTTTATATTCCTTTTAATATTTTCATATTTACAGTGGCCATACTGGTGCTTTCGCAATTTTTGTGCATATTTGTTTATAAGTGAATTATTGTATGTCTACGTGCATGGATATACATAGATATACGTTTTCAAATAATACTACATATTAGGTCTTAAAAGAGTAAATAAAACAAATCAAAAGCAACTGAAAATAAATTTAGCAGAGGTATCTTTTGGGTTGCACGCAAACACAAACACTTAGTGATGTTTCTATGAGAATCCTCACTGATACTATAAACAGCATACTGCTTCTAAAATACCAGAAGTGAAATCCCAATTTCAGGACAGTACATTTTGAATGTAGTCATTCATCTAATTTCAGGTTATGCCACATGTCATTGTGATAAAGTGCACCTTCTAGTTTCAGATTAATCTTGGTGCCAGTTATGAAAACAGAAATGACGGCAGGGTTCTACTGCATTATTTACCTTATCATGTTATATGAGCATATCCGAAAGCAATGACATATGAAAATTATTTTATAAAAAATATCAAATGTGTGTAAAAAATTAACCTATTACAGCATCACTCGTTTCATCTGGTACCGGCAAAACAGCTGGGGAAAAAAATGTCTAATATGCATAACCATGCAAAGCTGATATTTAAAACACAAACTGCATTTACATTGATAAATTATGCATATGCAAATAGTACACGCTATTAAAAATTTTGCACCGTCTTTAACAAGACGTCCATCGTGCCTTGACAAATAATGTCAACACAAACAAAAAAATTTATTAGATTTAAAGTGCATTGAAAGCGAATGTTAATTCACGTAAACATTTTTAAAACACATCTGACATTTCTATGGTCTAATATTTTACTAAACTCACACATAGAGTGGTGTGAGCATTATTGTCCTTTCATTTTGACAGTTACAAATTCATTGACTGAGGTTCACTAATTATCATAAACATTTCCCGTGATGCTCGTTGGCATTGTTTGTGTGTATTGCATTCTTTATTTAACACAAGTGCGATGACATTTGATTAAGCTCAGATAAATTATTCATTCGATAATGTGTCAAAATGGCAGTTTATTCCAAGAGTCATAATAATAACAGCCACGATAATAATAATAATACTAGTAAATAGTAGTAATAATAATAATAACAATAATAATTTGTCACAATTAATTCAAACATTATTTTACATTTCAGTAATTTATTTCGTTCCATGAGCTGCAACAATAAATTAAATTGCCAATCTGGTCTAAAGCAAATAAGGTAGCCCACAAGATTTGCGAGTACACAGAAAATTAAAAGACATCATACTGCATAAATACTGCGCATAAAGCAAACGAGTTAAGCTGCTGGGAATTTAAGTCAATTTGAAAAAAATTAAAATAACAAATGAGTTCAAAGTTAATAAAGTTGTGTGTCTTTGCGACGTCATAAAAGCACAACTATGCGCTCCACTGTACATGCCGCTCACGCGGGTCTGTTCACGCGCACATGGATCCGCGCGAGCGGCATGCAACTGTACAGTACAGAGTGAACTGTGGCAGAAGTTCACAAGCCAACTCACTCAACACCAAAACAATCCCTAAACATTGAAGTTGTGCTGTAGCTACGTGTATGTAGTTGCAAAAACACATTAAATAAACACTTACTGTGCGTGCGGTCGGAGAAAGTGATCCGTTCGGAAGGTACGGGCTCGTGAGGTCGGGAATCATTATAAATGGATAGCCCGGGTACGGTGGGCTCTTGAACAGCCCTCCATCTTGCCTTTTCGCAGCTAACATGGCGGGGGGGAAAGAGGAAAACTTTTGTAAGTTACATTCCCAAAATGTTTGTATGCATGCTTAGAACAAGAGCAACTGAGGAACCGTGTTGTTGTCCTATGCAAAAAGTGTTAAGGACAAGATCGTTTAGAGAAAACAAGCACTCACCCTCCTCTAAACTTTCTCTTGTTTTGTCTCTGAAACTTTCAGATCTAGGCGGAGGCCGTCTTTCCGCCTTGAAATGCAACGAAACACAGGGATTGCATTGAGTAAAAATCACAGTGGGGAAATCATGAGCTCTTTAGCAGCGTGTTTGTAAAGCACATGTCGCGCGATTAAAAAACAAAAGTGCACATAAACTAATGGACAAGTTATTGTCCATTTATTATTGTATAATAAAGTTATTTGTCACTTACCTCGGAATCCGAAGAGCTGTTTTGATTCGTTTCCGACTCGTTCACGAGAGAAGACTTGACATCTGCTAAATCCCTTTCTGCTGAGGAGTTCTCCGAAATTTTTTCTTCCTGCTCGCCTTCGTCTTTGAAGGAAATCATTTCATCGTTCGCGCCCAGATCGTCCCCTCCACCGCCGTTGAGCTGCGGCATGTTTCCAGTGGAGCGCTAATTTTGCGGGGGGCCAAAAACACCAAAAGTTTTTTAAACCCTTGATCTTGGTGTGATCCCCGAATCCGGAGTTTAAGTTTAGGGACTCGCACTGGCGTTTGGCTGGGTAAGTGCTCTAAACTCAAAAAGAAGAAGAGGGCAATCTTGGCAGAAACAGAAGCCGGAGACGGAGCTGAGGCGCTCGGATTGAGGGAGTTGAAGTTGGTCGGAGTGGTTTTCAGTTCAAAGGCGGCGCTGATTGACAGATAGAGAGGGATGGAAATAGAGAGAGTCTGGATTCGGGATTATTGACAGGGAGAAACACACAAGAAAAAAACTAATGAGATTCAAACAGGGAGGGACTTGAAGTGACGTTTTCATAAATAGAGAGGGGCAGGAAAAAGTATTGGAGGGGGGAACAAGGGCTTGAACGAGAGAGAGAGGAAAAGAGCTTTTGGTGAAGAGCAGGACAGTTTAAGCGAGTCGCCCTTGTTTGCTTTTGTACATGAATGTATGGCAAAATAGACGGAAGAGGCGCTTGTAAAAAAAAAAAAAAGAAAAGAAAAAAAGAAAGAAAATCTGCGATAGTCAACGACGTGTATCTGAACGGTGCAACTCCACACATCAGGAATCATTTTCGCTTCCTTATTTTTCAAATTTCACTCTTTCACTCACTCAAAACATGCTGACCAAATGTGTTGGAAATCAAACCTGTTTGTGATAACATGATTTCAAAACTATTTTAGTTTTATAGTGAAAATTAAATATATATATATATATATATATTACAAATATATATATATATATATATATATATTATTTCACCGAAAAGGCTCGTTTTAAAATAGGGAAAACTAAACAGGTTGACATTACTATATATATATTATATATAATCATATATATTTCCTATTTATAAAGAAAAATAAATGTATATCTATATAGCCTATTATTCTAAATGTGTTGGTTTTAAGACAGACGGGCTGGATTGAGCGTAGACGGGCTAATTGAGGCCAGATAACCTGTATTCATTATGGATAAAGACAGGGGGTGGGGGTTGAATATCCTTTCTCACACGGTGTCTTTTCTGCAAAAATACGTGGACAAACTTTTGCATTTTCCTTTGTGTGTAAATGTCTCCTGGTTTTGGATTTAAGTATATATATATATATATATATATATATATATATATATATATATATATATATATATATATATATATATATGTATGTGTGTGTGTGTGTATGTATATGTGTGTATATATATATATATATATAAAATAAATAATACACACACATATATATATATATATATATGTGTGTGTGTGTGTATATATACATATGTATGTGTGTGTATATATATATATATATATATATATATATATATATATATATATATATATATATATATATATATATATATATATATAATAAATAATACACACATATATATATATATGTGTGTGTATTATAAATATATATATATATCACACACACACACATTTAAATATATAAAATGTACAATTGTATGGAATTAAAGTAAATTATGCTCAAATTAATATGGATTATGCAGCCACATTATTTATTTTATTATAACGTTAGCCTACTGACTCATATAATTCTTTTCACATTGATTGATTATTTATAAATATAAATATATATTTATTTATTTTTTATCGCCCTATTACATCTGTTTTTAACAGTGAAGGTTGCGCAGGTATCAGTATGAAGAATAGTGTGAGCGGAAAGTTTAATTTATATTTTCCTATCTTAATTTTAAATGGCATTTGTACCACATTCTCGCAGTGTAGCCCTTATAATATTATACACTGAAGAAAATAGTGCTGGTATTATGCACATAAACATAGACAACGTGCTATATAATTTTGTACTTGAATATATTTTGTATCTGCAACTAAAGGTAGTGATTTTAATTTTAACATATGAAATCATATATTCATTACAGAGACACCAAAACTAAGAACTGCCAACAGAATATAAAAATAATATTATAGCCTATAGGCAATATATGTTTAAATAACCTCCATATAATAACCTACATATGAGATGTATTGGATAGATATGCATCCTTGGTTGTTTACCGTGAGTCAATATAATTGAACAATAACGACTCAGTACTGAAAACGTGTTGTCAGCAGCTGAAAGATGCCCCATTGCTTTTTGACTTCAGAAGTCTGGAGCCTGCAGATACCAGACCAAAGCAGCAGAGCTTTTAGCTAGCATCTCCCTGGATTGCCGCAGCAGGTTACTGAGAGTTCGCTTAGATTGGGTGCATTTTATTTGCCTCGCTAAGCCAAGCCTTGGTCTATTTAGTCCCCTGCTGGACCTAAACCTATATGACCAATCCATGGGTTAAAGCTCAGTTCACAATGACTTGTTCTCTCTCGGCCAATATTTAAACATACTTAAAGGGACAATTCACCCAAAATTTTTATTCTGTGAAAACCATTTACTCACCCTCATGTTGTTCGAAATCATTTGACTTTCTTTCTTTTGTGGAACACAAAAGGAGATGTTTGGTAGTGTGTTAGTCTCAATCAAGATCCACTTTCATTCCATATTTTTGTTGTATACAATGAAAGTGAATGGTGACTGAGACTGTTAAGCTGCCTAACATCTCCTTTTGTGTTCCACAGAAGAAATAAAAGTCTTACTGGTTTGGTATGACATAAGGGTGTGTAAATAATTACAGAATTTTGGGTGAACTATCACTTTAAGTAAACAAATATAAATAAAATGACACATTTCAGATTGGTTCTGTTAATAGTTGTAAAATGAGAGACAGGCTTACTAGCATACCGTGTTCTGAATAGAGTGATCTGCTACCTGCTAAAAAATATTTGTCTGTTACTACACAAAATTATGTAAGTCAAGCCTGTGTGCAAACAGTTAATTACCCACAATGCATGCACATACCCGTGCTGGGTGAAATGGCTCTGCTCTTAATTAGCAAATTATGGGCTCTGTTAATGGTCTTCCCATTTGTTTCATAGTAAAAAATATGTGCAATTTAAAAGCTGGATTAATAGAGAATACAACTTGATTTATGCCAGATTCCCTCTAAGCTAGTTGATTAAAACGATATAAAGTTTTCTAGTTTTTACAAGCTGAACTTTGCATTTAACCTTTTTGCATTGTCAATTACAAATTTTCCCATTGTCAGAAAGGGTCTGTGTACCATTTTAGCACTTTTTTCCTGTAGGAGTTCAGATGAATTGTATCCTGTGGATAATGACGTGGTTAACCACAATTATGTTATTCTAATGGACCTTCATGTTTGCGGGCATAGGACAACAATAGAGAAATTAATTTCTTTACAAATGTATGCAAAGTTTCATTTAATAATGTATGTTTTAAGATGAAATGTTGAAGAACAAAAAAGAATCAAACTAATTGAGTTATTCTTTCAGAGTTAGTGCATTTTGAAAAGATTACAAAGGGTGCTCAGTACAGATTTGTATGTTAGTAAATGAGTTTTGGTAGAATGGAAATGTTAATAGATTACTAAAGCACAAATCTCTTGTACTATTATTGTAGTCAAATCGAATAGTGCATCTTCTTCTCTGTTATTTTATAAACCTTATGTCCCATATGAATCACAGAATTTGACTCAGACATGTGTCCTATAATTGCTTCTGTGAATCAAGCTTGGATGGGTTAAACTGAAACCATATCAACATTTAGACTTATGAACCTTTTTGTGACGAGCGACACTGATTCATATGTGAACAAAAACACTGTGGTCACATCCAGGGCATGCCTCAGTCTTCCTAAACATTAACTGTCTCTAAATATCCACGTCTCACTCCTTGATTCTGGCAAATATTCCATAGTGGGAAATGTGTTTGGGAAAGGAGGAACGCTGCCTCTGTTTTCCAAAACAAACAAGAGATTTTTTTTTACACATGGTCGTGATAGCCATTTATTAAGGTGAGTTCAGTTTAGAGCAATACAAATATGTAATATGCGTGTGTGTGTGTGTGTGTGTGTGTGTGTGTGTGTGTGTGTGTGTGTGTGTGTGTGTGTGTGTGTACTCAAATCTATTAAACTGTTTGGTCACATTGTATATTGGAGCCAAGGCACACAGAGAGAAAACTCTCTGACATCACACCAAACCTACATTACACAGAGTATGACCCCATGACCCCAGAGTTATCTCTAGAGCACAGCCTCTGCTTCAAATGCCCCCTCTCTTTCAGACAGTCAATTCCTGCCCACAGTTTTCATTCAGTCTGTGCACAAACTTAACCTCTGTATAAAGTATACAAACGTTAACAACAGCTTGTCGCAAAGACTAAAAGTCTAATATTGTATGATTACATAAAAGTCCCATGGATCTTTGTAATGCTTTCGTTGCAGCTCACCATGGTCTCTGTTATCCAAATATTGTTAACCATTTATGAGTGTTGCTATAGATTAGATACATTTGTTGAGCAGATATCTTTTTGGCTTTAAAGAAGCACAGTTCAGTCACTGAACCAAAAACAGACTAAACAGTAGCCAGCAGGCTGTGAACTTGGTGTTTTCTTTGCAATCTTTTTAAGTTTTTTGTATTCTTGTAGAGAAATCCTATAGGCAACAACAACATAAAAAGCTATTAACATTTTTGCCAGTATTGTCCAGAAAAAAAGATATAGTTCAGTGAACACAACTCCTGTCACCCACAAAACAATTCAAAATGGGAACGGCTAAGTATAGAAATATCAAAACATTGTTTTGGCCAACAAATATTGTAATTGATAAATTTAAAAACACAGGTGGCAACCTGCACCGATACAAATGGGACAATATGCCCCAACCTTTTTGTCCAAAGAACACTGAAAACCTCTGGTAAAATCTGCCTTTATAATATAGTTCACCCATGTCTTAAAGGGATGGTTCACCCCAAAATTTCAATTATCTCATAATTTACTCTCTCTCATGCCATCCCAGAAGTGTATGACTTTCTTTTTTCTGCTTACCACAAACTAAGAATTTTAGAAGTATATATCAGCTCTGTAGATCCATACAATGCAAGTGAACGGTGGCCGACCTTTGAAGCTCCAAAAATCACATAAAGGCAGCATAATCCATTAGATACCAGTAGTTTAATAAATGTCTTCTGAAGCGATGCAATCACTTTGGGTGAGAAACAGATCAATATTTAAATTATTTTCAAGATAAATCTCCACTTTCACTTTCATATTCAGAATGAGAACATGAAAGTGGAGATTTATGGTAAAATTACTTAAAAATTTACCTGTTTCTCACCCACACCTATTTTATCACTTCTGAAGATACAGATTTAACCACTGGCATATAATGGATTATTTTATAATACATTTATGTGATTCTTGGAGCTTGAAAAGTCTGGTCACTTGCATTGTGTGGACCTACAGAGCTGAAATATTCTTCTAAAAATCTTCGTTTCTGTTCAACATAAGAAAAAAGTCATACACATCTAGGATGGCATGAGAGTGAATAAATGATTAGAGAATTTCCATTTTTGGGTGAACTATTCCTTTAATGTATGAGAGTGTTGTTTGACCATGTTCACTTGTTGACTCAAAATATGATGAAAATTATTCTAATTTCAGAGGGTTTTTAAATAGGTGTTAGAAAACAACATACAAAAGTACTGATAAAAGTACAAAAAAACAACTTTGCACAATTGAACATTAAACTCCAAATTTTATAGTTGAGTTATAGCCATTGTGACAACTTCACCATGTGAGAACTAGCTCCAGTCTCCCCTAAGTTTTAAGGGACAAGGGCCCTTCAATGTCTATGATGGTTATGGCTCTCTATATCGGTAAGCTTTTTTATGAATGCTTTTTTCTAATGTTGACCTAAATGAGTTCATTATTTGTAAAACATTTGTTTTAGCTGATGCACTCTTCTTTTTTGAGTTCAAGGACATTTCCGAAAAACTTCTTCCTGGGCAAGATAAAGGAAACAGCAGGCAAAATATACATTATTTAAACTTTCGCATGGAGTACTGCTAACTCAAAATGATCAGGTACAAAATTGCATCTGTGTGGAATACCCATAAGCCCTTATCCTTGAACAAATTAAGTATGTTTGTTTAAAACAAGGGAACTTATGTAGATAAAATAACACTTTATTTGTTTAAAAATGTATATAGTTTTAATTCTTATGACTTTTGTTGTAACTGTTGATAATTGAGATTTTTGTAAAATCACCATGAGGGTGATTAGTGTTCCCTCTGGTAAACTTGGAGCCTGTTGAATTTAAGTCATTTTTCTTTACTCAGTTATACTTTTCGAAAGTGCCAGTTTATATGCACTAAGTACAGAGTAGAATCCACTGTGCCATATGGCTAACCTTGAGTTCAGTCATAAATTATTTTACACTGTTTAATACATGTTATAACCCAATTTAAATACTTTAATCACAGATGAGTTAAGTTTACTTGTAACTAGTTCACGTTACTTAAGCCATATAAGAAACTTAGAAAAAGCATGCAAACCGATTGCCTTTAAAATTCTAAGTAAGGTCAACTAATTCGATTTTACAGTGTGGGTCTAAACTGGAGAGTATGGATGTGTGTAGTTAATATGAGTAGGAGGTGGAACATTTTTGTTGCAAACATGCATCCAACCATTTTAAACAATAATAGTGTAAATGTAGAATCAGCTCTAAATGCATTTAAATAACCTATACTGAATGCTGATTCTAAAAAAATCAAAGCCATGCTCTTTGCTCAGGAGACATGAGTTCAAAGTTAAGTATACAGTTTGTCACAGATGTTTCTCCTGAAATTCCTTGGAGAATTTAAAATAGAAACAAATGGACAATACAGTAAGAGGATAGAGCTATACAATTAACCTGAGCACTATAACTAAGGAAGAAATTCGGGGATAGTTATTTTATCTTGGAAAATTCTTGGGGAAATCTGAGAAATGTTTGTGGTCATACTGAAATCTCTGACTTGTAATTGGCACTTTCGTGAGCAGTGTGTTACAATGTTGAATTTTCTTCTGAAATCTATTTCTCGGGAGATAATTTGCTCTCCATGTTACCTCATTGCTGTCTAGAAGAGATCTCATTCGTAATTTTTGTGGCCTATGGGACAGTTTGCAGGAAAAAATAAAGTAGTCTGTCAAGTCAATTTTCAAATGAGGTTCTCTACTGAGTCCTAGATGAGATTCCACCTGGTAGGGTCTTCATACCAGGGCCTCATTAAGAAATGAATGCAAAATATTGGCTAATATTGGCCCCCTCTTTAAATATGACATCTCCGGAGAAATACAAATGAAATCCCAAGGGTGAAAGAGAGCTTTTTCTCTTTATTTTGAAATCCGTAGCTCAGGGTTTTTTCAAATGCATTTCTATACCATGAATGTGGAGTAGGTTTTTATCTTTTTATATGATATTTCTTAAGTGATACAGAATATGTAAGCATCTTGGGTCAATGTCTGTGAACTTGAACACCAGTAAAGAGCTTCTCTTTTAACTGTTAGCTTTGTAATTTCTATATGGCATTTCCTTACATCTGAAGTTGGTGTGCGTGCATGTGAATTTGTGAATTTAATGTGTAAAAGATTCGCATAAAACCAGGAGCATCATGAGTGTAATTCACACGTTAAGAATTGTTTCTGCATACAGACTTGAACAAAGGAGGGTCAAAAGCCAAAACAGTTATCTTTTTATAGTGTACACATTTTTATATAACCACTCCAGAATAAAGCTCCGCTGTCACACAGAAAAAGCAAGAACGGTCTGCACTAACTTTAAAGCTAAATTAGTGGCAAGAGCTTTTGTTCACATTCATTGTCAAAGAAAAAACTTATTTTCCACCTAGGAAAGGACGTCCATGCCGTCCTTTCTCTGGGAAATGAGTCCAACATCCTATTTTTGTTCATTCACCATCTCTGAAATGCATCATAAGCACAGAGATCACATCACAGTATATTATATCAATATTAATAAGGATAGGAAAACTCTACTGGTTATTAAGAGACTCCCAAAGCTTTGATTTAGACCATTACTAACGCTTCTGCATCTTTAGATTTAAAAACCGACCTCTTTAATTTAATAACATTAAATCCTGGCATGTATCTTCTAAAAGCTTAATAAGACAAAGATAAGATTTGCATCCCCATACAAGTGTCTTTTTCAATTGATTATGAAGCCGCCATTGATGTGTGAGAAATTGATGTTTTCCTCTGTTCTTAAGGGGCTCTAATAGAAAGGGCGGGATTTGAGGAGGAGACTTTGCCACTTTGATCTTCAATCAGTAAAAATTCCCACTTCTTTGTCAGACTATATTTGGTAAATAACGGTGACAATAAACAAACGCTTTAATAAGATGAAATGATGGGAACGAAAGGGGAGGGAGGAGGAATAGTGAAGGAGAGAGAGAATGTGTGTACAAGACATGGAGGGACAGAGAAAGACTGGCTCTCTCATTCGTATTTTTGTAATTTTGGAAGATATTGGCGAGACAGCCCAGGTCACAGCTCTGTTGGAGACAATGTGTGCAGCTGAACGTACTAACAAACAGATGCAAAACCCATGTGCTCTCATACTGCTGAGGTTCAGGGTTTCAACACAGAACAAACTGTGGACCAAAGTTGCTGAAAGGTACGAGTGTTAACGCAAAACAAATCTGGTTTTGGTTTGTTTGTTCAGTGTCACACAAATTTCACATTCCTGTACTACAACACGTACTGCTATAGTTACTTTGCAACAAGCATATACAGTGGCCCCAAAACATATTTGGACACACAGGCGACACACAAGAAGCTATGAATGTTATTGCATACACTAAAAAAAATTAAAAAGTAGTTTTGCTGCTGGTTCAATTTAATTATTAAAATAAACTAAAGCAACATTTTGTCAAAACTTCTTTTCACTGCATTCTATCCATTTAAATTTGTAAAATGGAAGTTTCGAAAGGCAGAGTAAATGTTAAAAATATATGTTATTATTTGATGTGTTTTTGTGCAAGATGAACACAAAGGGGGACACTTGTTAGTGCTTAATGTTTCATTATGTTGAGTTTCTGTTATGTTGGAGTTTTGGAGGGTGTGGTGAAGAGTGGAGCTTGAGCTAATGATGAATGTGAAATTGATTGCTCGCTTCATTGAGCAATTGCTGTGTTAACAGGGTTGGGGAGTAATAGAATACATGTAACGGGATTATGTAGTTAAAATACAAAATATAAGTATCTGTACTCCACTAAAGCTACGTTCAAAAAGTATTTTGATTACTGAAGAGATTACTTTGCATTTAATTGTCATTTTCATTTAATATTTAGTCCTTTCAGATGGAAAACATTTATACATATTAATGATGCGATCAAACCCATGTTAAATTAATATGGCATCTTCATTAAAAAAAAGAAATAATTATATTTTAGTACATGACAATAAAACTTCAAACATTTCCATCACTTCCTCTCTTTGACACATTCACACTCTTGAATAGAGCTTGATTAATCTCTTTATATCAGTCCAGACGAATTAATTCAATGCTGTGATGTGCTCCTGGAAACTTGATTCGTTTCCCTCATGTTTTTTAGGTTGAAAGAAAAGTAAATTATAACATAACCTGTCATCAGGATTACTAAAGAGATTTTAGTGATTCAAGTGTGAAATTACTTCCCCGCTGAATATCGCAGGCCTGGACAAAACAGTTTTGTCAACATTTATTCTTTGTGCTTTCTGAAATAAACGTGTAATTTATAAATGACAAACAGTTAGGTCAAAAATTAATAAATAACATAAGATTTTTTCAAAATTGATCTACATGCGAAATCCACAAGATGAAATTATTCGCCACCGGAAGGCTATCTCGCAGATTCCCATTCAGATGACTGTATGTCGCCAGGAGAATTTTGCTGTGCAAAGGTATGTGTAACCATGCCTTGAGAGTTTTATTTGTCTGCAGTTTGAAATGCAAAAGTAATGTAGTGTTCATCCATCCATCTTCAACCGCTTATCCGAAGTCCGGTTGCGGAGACAGCAGCTCCAGCAGGGGGCCCTAAACTTCCCTATCCCGAGCCACATTAACAAGCTCTGACTGGGGGACCCTGAGGCGTTCCTAGGCTAGTGTAGAGATGTAATCTCTCCACCTAGTCCTGGGTCTTCCCCGAGGCCTCCTCCCTGCTGGACGTGCCTGAAACACCTCCCAAGGGAGGAGCCCAGGGGGCATCAGTACCAGATGCCCAAACCACCTCAACTGGCTTCTTTCGACTCAAAGGAGCAGCGGCTCTACTCCAAGCTCCTCAAGGATGACTGAGTTCCTCACCCTATCTCTAAGGGAGAAACCCTCCACCCTTCTGAGGAAACCCATTTCGGCCACTTGTACTCGCGACCTACTTCTTTCGGTCAGACCCAGCCTTCATGACCATAGGTGAGGGTAGGAACGAAAATTGGCCGGTAGATCGAGAGCTTTGCCTTCCGGCTCAGCTCTCTTTTCGTGACAACGGTGCAATCGAGCGAGTGCAATACCACCCCCTCTGCCCGATTCTCCGGCCAACCTCCTGCTCCATTGTCCCCTCACTCGTGAACAAGACCCCGAGGTACTTGAACTCCTTCACTTGGGGCAATACCTCCTTCCCTACCCGGAGTACTCACTCTATCAGTTTTCTGCTAGTAATGTAGTGTACTGTCCAAAACTATTTGTAAATACAACTTTTTCTTAAGCTGCGTTCACACTGCCAGCGACACTCAGCGACAAAACGACCTCATCTCATTCATTTTCAATGAGAGCTGACGACTAACGGCGGCACGAGAGATGGCAACCATTGGCGACCGTATGTGGGCGTGTCCAGTGACGCGACAAAGTTGAGAAATGTTGAACTTCATGCAAATGAAGAGCGACATTCGGGAGCGACAGCCAAAACGAGAGAAGATGTTAGAGCTCACGTGATCCTTCTCTCTCTCAGCTCCTGCAGTGATGGAAAGATGGAGGAAAGGCTACTCTCCATAAATACCACTAGCGACCTAACCGCCAGCCACTGGCGACATGCAGCGACAAAGTAGCTGGCAGTGTGAACGCAGCTTTAGAGTGAAAACTACACTATGTAGTGCTTTCAGCCAGCATATATTAGCATGCTAACATTCACTAGAAATAAGAGGTTTATTTGAGTTACATTGATGTCAAATTTTGTTGGGTTTACTCAGTTCAACTACACAAATTATATGTGTTGAGATTACATAGTAATTTTAATTTAAGAAAACTAATTTCAAACACGTGGAACAACTGTGCACAACTGAATAAATTAGTTTTTTTTTTTTGAGTGTAGATATCAAAATATGAAACCAAGTAATATCTTCAAACAAATTAAGCTCAATTGTTCTCTACTAAATTCACTCTTATTAGCTTTTTCAATACATTTTTATCAACTGATGTTAAGGTCAATTTTAGTTGGTATATGAAGTTCATGTTCATACAGGTGTCCTCGCAGAGTAAACAGAGGTGTAGTTAATCTTTTGTTACGTGCAATGAAAGTGAATGGTGACTGAGGCTGTCATTCTGCCTAACATCTCCTTTTGTGTTCTACAAAGAAAGTCATACAGGTTTGGAATAAAATGAGGAATTATGGCAGAATTTGCATTTTTGGCTAAACTACCCCTTTAAGTATCCAATTACTTTCTGCGGCCTCTGTATCTTGGGACCTTTACCTCACTTCTCCTTTATGTTAACCCTCTTTGGAGGAGTAGTATATATCCCACAGTGTGCCTCCATCCCTGGCCACAGCCATCTACTCAGGTGTATGGAGTCCCTGCCAACCTGTATTTGATATGTCTGGAGAGTGGGCACAGTATCCAGGATTACAAAGCCTGCATTCTGGGCTACATAGAGATGGAAGAAGACAAAGACAAAGCAGAGAAGAGGGGGAAAGTCTAATGGAACATTGCCAGACCAAAATGGCCCCATTCGCCCATGACAACCCAAGATGAAGATCAGAAGTCATAAGATGTAACTAAAATATAGCATTATAACATTATACATATTGCAGAACAAGGTGTCCAAATGAGCAAAACTCTGGCTTGAAAGGAAATTTGATTTAATGAGAAAACATGTCCACCTGATGACATAACAAAAGATATGGAGTTCACCCAAACCAGACAAAATGATATATAGTGGTATTAAGCATGCTACAAATGTAACAGCTCTCAATCATGGTGTTGATACTTGCCACATGAGCTTTCCCACAGTTCCCATGAGTACTGTGTCATCACAACTCTAAATACTACAGCAATGAAAACAATGTGGGATTCACAGTTGAACGAAAGAGACCCATGCAGAGAATGCAATGGAGAAGGGATGTCAAGCACCTATTTTTATTTATTTATTTTTTGTGGGGACTGGATTTGAAATCCTGACCTAACATTATATATTTACAGTGTGTGTGTGTGTGTATATATATATATATATATATATATATATATATATATATATAATTGGTCAATTTTGAGCAATATGCTCAATAAGGTGAGTAGATGATGACACATTTTTCATTTTAATGCAAAGGATCTGCGAAAGGTGCGACTTCATTGGACTGGTCAATTTAGACATGTGAATGAAGGATCTCTGTCACATTTTAGACAACTTTTTTTTTTTTATACCTACAAAAACTACGAAAAATCTGAGGGGATAAGTGGGCTTTACACACTAGGTCCACATACAAAAGCAGATGGACAGACCGTGGCTGAGGTGGAGTAAAAGATGGAGGGAAACATCAAGACAGAAAGAGTGTTGGCCAGGTAGACGGAGAGAGAGAGAGGGGTCGCAGCGGGGAGCGGCAGGGGCTGGGGGCTGGCTCCAGGCATTGAGGAGACATGCAGGGATTTACTCGCAGATCAACAATAGCACACTCAATAAACCCCCGTGGACAGGAGAAACTGATCCACCTCGACACATGTGAACGCGAATTTACAGATGTTTAATCCTTTAAGGAAAAGAGGAGAAGCTGTCGATCCTGCTCAATATTTACAATGAGCACGAGAAGTAAACAAAATGTGGACAGTCTTTCTATGGCCTGCTCCCTCACCCCATCATTCTCCCTTTACACTCTTCTTCTCCTATTTAAAAGAATATTATTCTGTTTGGCACATGAACTGATACTGAGATGCACTCAGTCAATAAATAGTGGCTAACTCAGTATATTAAACACACTGAAGATAAAGTGGTAGTTCTTGTTGTTATGGATTGACTGGCTGAAACAGAAGAAATCAGTTGTTGGTTTGGCTCAACAGAAACAGCACCCTTTAACATGTAAAAATAGTTTTATGTCAAAATAATAGTTATTGTTACTATTCTAAAATCTAAATATATAACTATCTTTTCTAAAATTTTCTGAAGATAATGTAAGCAACACTTGCTCATGCAAAACTGGTGGCCACGGTGCTAGGGTGTTTTGGCTGAGCACTATGTTGTTTGCAAAGGTATTCTAGGCGGTTGCTTACTGGCTAAAGTCAAAAAGAGCTCACCCTCAGGTCTTTTAAGATACACTGATCCCCAGATCTGGCTTGGGTTGGGTCCCTACTTCAGTGCAAGTCTATGAGATTTTTTTGTTCATTTTATTGTCTGTCAGGTAAAAAATTAAATAAATAAATAAATAAATAGTATGAATTTGTCATAATATTTGCCATTTTGAAGCTTAGAATCTGGACTTTACAATGCATAAAGCCGATACCAAATTATTCTTAAATAATGTTTGTTCTTATCATTTTAAATATGTTATCACAACATTTATAGTCAGATTTGGTAAAACTTAAAAAAATATGAGATGTTTTATAAATCGTTGGATAGGTCTCAATTTGAGCAAATTTGTTTTACTCAGAGGCCAAACTGCAGTGAGTTTTGAATGAAATACCCACTGACACACAAATATAATAAACAGCATTGTCTTTTTGTCAAATTTTTCCTTATTACTTCCTTAAGCATACATATAACATAGACAATGACCTATCGTAAATGACAGCAGACTCTCCCAATTCAAACGAGCCCAAACACAACATAATAAGAACAGTATATCTTGAATTACTCCTCAAAGTGTGTACATGGAAAGATGATGCACAAAAGGGGTGCTCTACACACATTTGGCCTCATTCAAATCAAATCAAATCAAATCAAATCAAATCACTTTATTGTCACACTACCATGTACACAAGTGCAACAGTAGGTGAAATTCTTGTGTGCAGTTCCGAGCAACATAGCAGTCATGACAGTGACGAGACATATACCAATTACAATAAACAACATACTTACACAAAACAATTTACAAATCAGATGTACACATACTTACACAACACAATAATTATATACAATGCAGAATATAGAACAGAATATACAATACAATACAATAAGTGGGAGTATATGAAATATATATGTGTATATATATATATATAGCAGTTGTATTGAGGAGAATATGTTGACAGTCCAGTGTGAGATTATAGCTGAATAAAGTGCAGTGCTAATTATTGATCCTGATAGATCAAGAGTTCAACAGTCTGATTGCTTGGGGGAAAAAGCTATCATGTAGTCGGCTGGTGCGGGTCCTGATGCTGCGATACCGCCTGCCTGATGGTAGCAGTGAGAACAGCCCATGACTCGGGTGACTGGAGTCTCTGATGATCCTCCGAGCTTTTTTCACACCGCCTGGTGTATATGTCCTGGAGGGAGGGAAGCTCACCTCCGATGATGTTCCTGGCAGTTCGCACCACCCTTTGCAGGGCTTTGCAGTTGTGCGCGGTGCTATTGCCGTACCAGGCGGTGATGCAGCCAGTCAGGATGCTCTCTACAGTGCTGGTGTAGAACCGTGTGAGGATGTGGTGGTTCATTCCAAACTTCCTCAGCCGTCTCAGGAAGAAGAGGCGCTGGTGAGCCTTCTTCACAACGGCCTCAGTGTGGACGGACCATGTGAGTTCCTCAGTAATGTGGACACCGAGGAACTTGAAGCTGCTGACTCTCTCTACCGGTGCTCAATTGATGGTGATGGGGCTGTGTTCTCCGTCTTTCTTCCTGAAGTCCACAACAAGCTCCTTGGTTTTACTGACGTTGAGGGAGAGGTTGTGCTCCTGACACCAGCGTGTCAGAGTGTGCACCTCCTCTCTGTAGGCTCTTTCATCATTGTCAGTGATCAGACCTACCACCGTCGTATCGTCAGCAAACTTAATGATGGCATTGGAGCTATGTGTTGCCACACAGTCATGTGTGTACAGGGAATACAGGAGTGGGCTGAGAACACAGCCCTGCAGGGCTCCAGTGTTGAGGGTCAGTGATGAGGAGGTGTTGCTGCCCATTCTAACCACCTGACGTCTGCCTGACAGGAAATCCAGGATCCAGCTGCACAGCGAGCTGTTTAAGCCCAGAGCCCGGAGTTTCTCATCAAGCTTGGAGGGCACTATGGTGTTGAATGCTGAGCTGTAGTCTACAAACAGCATTCTCACATATGTGTTCCTTTTTTCCAGGTGGGAGAGAGCAGTGTGTATTGTTGCGGTAGGCAAACTGCAATGGGTCATGAAACTTCAATAAATATGAGTACATTTCAGAGTAATTTGCACATAAAATGGACCTTCTGAAAAACGCTTCTTACTCCCTAGATTTGTTAGTAAAACGTGTGTGTGTGTTAGTTACTTCCAAACATTTGTAAAAAGGGGAAGGGGAGTTGGGAAAAAATATTCTTTGATATAAATTAAAGCAGTAATACAATTTTTCTAAATAAGTATGGTTATTAAAAAGTTATTAGTACAGTTTAAAAACAGTTTTTTTTTTTTTTACTAATTTACTGTATGTTATTTTTTAAGGTTAATTATTTAATTTTCATGACTTATTTAATTTAACTTCTATCAAAAAGTATTCATGTCAGTTTGCCTGAAAGAACACAACATGTTCGGATGTCTCATGCACTATTTACACATGGTCGGGAGCAGGTGTAAATTTAATTCGTACCAACTAACTTTTTGAATGAATCCAAGAATACAGAACAGGATGGCTTTACAAACGATTTACACAAAAAATCATTCTGCTCATGTTTCACGATTGAGGCCCATTGTTTGTTTGTGTGTGTGTGTGTGTGTGTGTGTGTGTGTGTGTGTGTGTGTGCACAAATCCGAGGACTTTGTGTGCAAACACACATCCACATATGTACTCCTCTAAAGGATTGGCATGCTCCTGAACACTTAAAATATCTGTATTTTGTAGTCTAATCCATTCATATCCAATGGGCGGTCATTTATGACCACAAACACAACAATTGTAACAAAATATTTTTTTGTGTTTTCAGATGCCATATGTGAACAATGTCAAGGAATCTTATTACAATTGGATAACAAAATTAAAAAGAATCGTAAGGACAAAAAGTTGTCTGGGTCAAAATGACCAGAAAACAACATTAGGGTTAAATATTGACCTGTTTCTCATCCGCATCTATCATATCACTTCTAAAGACTAAGAAAGATTTAAGCACTGGAGTCATATGGATTACTTTTATGCTATCTTTTTGTGACATTTGGAGCTTGACAGGTCTAGCCACCATTCACTTGCACTGTATGGACCTACAGAGCTGAAATATTCTTCTAAAAATCTTAATTTGTGTTTTGCAGAAGAAAGAAAATAAAACACATCAGGTATTGGATTAAAGGCAAGTAAATGATGAGAGAATATTCATTTTTGGTTGAACTATCCCTTTATGAAATCAAAAGTTTAAAGGAATGGTTTACTCTTTATTTATGGTTAAATTATAAAGGTCTTATCATTTACTCACCTTTATGACATCTCAAACTTGTTTGACCTTTACTTTTCTGCGGAACACAAACAAAGATATTTTCAAGGATATATGAGGTGGTTATGTCTATACAATGCAAGTCAATGGGGTTCAAAACTTTCAACCTCCAAAAAGGACATAAAGGCACATGACCCAAATGGTTTATGTCTTCTGAAGCGATATGATTGGTTTTGGGTAAGAAACGACCAAAATATAACTTCTTATTCATTATAAATCTTTATCAGCAGTCTCCTTAGCATGTTAATAAAAGAAACTCGTATTACACTTCCGTATGCGCATGGATTAAACCACTCAAATTGTATGGATTATTGTCAAGATGCTTTTGTATCCTAAGTTTAAACGTTTTGGGCGAAAGAAGATATTTTCAAGGCTATATGAGGCAGTTTTGTCCAAAAAAACCAACTCATATATCCTAAAAATATCTTCTTGTGTTTTCTGCAGATAAAGAAAGTCATAGGAGTTTAAGATGGCATTAAGGTGAGGAAATAATGAGAGAATGATCTATTTTGTTTGAACTATGCAGGGCTAAATATGAAGAGTTAGGGATTTAGTTAGGGTAAGGATTTTTTGGGATCTCTTCAAACAGTGTAGGAAGCTTTCAGGATCTTTCGGTCACAACAGTGGTGACTAAAAGTTTAGGGTGCAATAACTATATTTTGATGGAAAATATGAGTACCATGTTTTATAAGGGCAGCAAGAAGCCTCTTATTTATTTGTCAACACATTATTAGTATATTATTAATTGCATAATGGTGTAAGATGAACAGCCTAATTTAAGACATTGATATATACTTCATCTCTGATTGGTCCCAGAAAGATCCTTTTTGCAGAGTCAATAGAGAGTGTGCATGTGCTGAAACCCTCCATGTATTTTTCACCTCTAGAGTGTGAGCAGGAGACAGACAGCTTTCAGAAGGCTGAGGTGAGGACAAGAGGCTCGTGTACTGGTTACCGGCTCAGTGAAGCCAAAGCTGAGCTAGCAGCTGGTGCCTTACGCTAACAGAACCCCCAAAATAGCAAATAAAAAAGTGTTTCACTCTGCCCCGGCTCAAAACCACATCTTTAAAAAGCTCAACTTAAGAAAAAACAACAACTGCATGCCCCTCCAGACACCTTAGAACATAGAAGTGGTTGACCATCTCCATGCTCTGAGTCACCTTTATGGGCACAGTGGCCACTTCTTCTTAAAGCTAGTATGAAACTGTGCTCTCAACAAATTGTACTTCTGTAATCTGTAAAAAAAATGTTTTTTTGTGAAACAGGATATTCAATGAGAAAATAATTAGGTTTGGAATAATTGTTTTCCATCAGTAATTGGATTGTGAGAAATAGGGCTAGGTGATGTCAATTGAAAAGAAAAGTAATTTTAGAGGCAAAGCAAGTTACATTTTGATGAGTAGCGTTCCCCAATTAATTTTTGACAATAAGACTAGAAATGAGCAATAAAGTAGTAAATATATTCAATACTGATTTCTTGTTGACTTTAAAAGTTCTTGGGTTTGGACACCAAGACATCCTCCTCTTACAAGTTGTTAAAATGGTAAACATCACCACATTTACATTTATGCATTTGGCAGACGCTTTTATCCAAAGCGACTTACAGTGCACTTATTACAGGGACAATCCCCCCGGAGCAACCTGGAGTTAAGTGCCTTGCTCAAGGGCCCAACAGTGGCATCTTGGTGGTGCTGGGGCTTGAACCCCCGACCTTCTGGTCAGTAACCCTGAGCCGCAACCACTGAGCCACCACTGCCCACCACATTAAGTGTTATTTGATAAGTAGGTATATGATCCTGAGTCCTCTCGATTGTTTAGGGCACCCAGCTGCAAGGGCATACATAGGAGCCTATACATGCAACCTATTTAGAATAGCTACCACAGTCTTATGAATAAGCTGTCTTCATTTATCGCTTGCGCTTTGCTTGCACCTGAAAGCTTGTGGCCATTAATCTTTGGTGAAATCCATCCTAAGGCTGGTTTTACATATCCTCCCTGAGCGGGGAGTGAGTGAGGCGTGAGCGAGGCTTGAGCAGCACGTTTTCGTTCGGGCCCATATTAACAGATTACACCCTTCACATTGCAAGTGTGAGTCACGGGTGACACGTCCCAGATGCGGCAGTGAGTGGATAGTTTGGGCACAAGCCTATTTTTGCCGCGTGTCTCAAGCTGAACTCAGCGGCTCTGGGTGTAGCTGAAAACTAAAATAATCAGATTATTATAGAAAACACACAAGAGCAAATAAACAGTAGTTAAACCGAACCTACTATACACTACAAGAAGAAGACAGTTTAGAAAAGATGGACCACTGGTATTAAAATGAATAGGAGTATTTGGAATGCCTGCTTTACAGGTAAAAGAGCCAATCAAGAATGCACATGCGCATTAGCTGATCCAGCCTGAAAAAAATAGTTTTTTAGCATAATCTGAGATAAACGCTCGAGGAGTGTGTGTGAATCCATCTTAAGTCCAAGGTTCAGGCAGTGGCCAATGAAGTATCCCATGTTTTACAGTTGGAGTTGGCAGCAGATCACCCTCGTAGAAGACTGAAGTGCTGTCTGACTGGCACAGGATGCAGTTAGTAGTCAACATTCAGTGACACTCAGCAGTGGGAGTTGGACATCATGCAGGATCGAAGCTGGATCTGACAGGCCCAGTAACCTCAGGATATGTATCCAGGGGTTGAGACAGGGAAACAAACAGAAAAATATTAGCGTTGATGCCATTCACTTTAATGCAGTTATATAATATGAGAAGTGTTTCCGGTCCTGGCAGACCTGGCGAGTGCAGCATAACTATGAGTTGAGGGATACATTTGGTGTATGACTGGCTGAAGAGATGAGTCTTTCGTCAAAACTTAAACTGAGAAAATGTGTCTGAGACCCAAATTATGCTAGGAAGACTATTCTATTGTTTAGGAGCCAAATAAGAAAAGGATCTACCTCCTTTTGTGGATCCTCTAGGTATTATTAGCAGGCTGGATTTTTTTAATCTTAAATCTTAAAATAGAGCAGAAAAAAGGGCAAAAGTGCTCCTGGGGAGGTGTGTCTACAGATGTTTTAGAAGACAGCTGTATTTTATTACCAAAATAAACATACTGCATATCTTCATTTGTGCTTTGGCCATGTTAAAATCCTGTTATATTATTGTAAGTGAGTTCATGGACATTTTTTACTCTTTCGAAAGGGGTTAAACAGCCTCAATCATTATGTGGTTCAATAATTCCAGATGGACTAGCTTTCATTATCAGGCTGGGGTAACTACCACTGACAACTGTGAAACCTGTGTCAAAAAGTCTGTTTTCTGACCAGGATTCATTTGCATGTTTGAATAATACATACTGCTTATAAGCATATTAAATGGAATAGATCAGCACGTCATTTGAAGGAAGAGATCAGACCTTCCCAGTTAATTATGAAGAAGTCAAATGTCATGTGGTGAACCTCTGCCCCTGGGGTTGCCCCCTTTAGTTTAGTGATTATATGCACAAACTACAGATAAATTGTCATCATACAGGTTATTAGAGCTGAGAAAGACTCCCTCTGACTCTCATTACCATTCAAAGCCACAGAAACATGAGAACTGAATGTTACGCTCTCACTTATTTCACTTTTCTGCATACTACAGTATTATTTTGAGGCCAGCCTTTGACCTCAAAAAGAAGAGGAAAAAAAAAGAATGCATTTTCTCCTCGCTTTTAAATGTTGATACACCTATTCATTTTTCTGTCCTAACTTTGGGAGATTATATGTTTATAGTTAAATTTTTTTCTTTGTTTTCAAATGTATATTTACTATATTATTATTATTGTTATTTATAAATCACTTTTCTAATTGAGGACGTCCCCGGATGTTGCAAAAAGGGAGGTTTTGTTCAATTAAGTTCCCCCCAAACTATAGCTTAGTAAACCCACACACACTTACTGCACACACACTCCCACACCAGTCTACAGTGGAGTATGCATTTAATAACTCATTAAATGGAGCAGAAGCATGTTAGATTTCCACCTTTCAAGTGCGCAGTCCGTTAACAAGCCAGGTGTTGGGATGTTTGTATTCAGTTAGTGAATGTGTGAGTGTGGGGTAGACTGGCCTGCTTAAGCCATTACTGCGCCATTAAGACCAAAAAGAGCTTGAGAGTCAGTGAGCGTAAAAAAAGAGGTAAGGGCCTGAGAGAGCCGCCAGTCAAACAGGTGAGCTCTCTGTGTTTCTGTCAGTTACGTCCCTCTGAAGTTCATTTATAGAGGGCCAAGATGCCTCACTAGCTCCTAACAGGTAAAAGTAACCATAATATCTGCCCCTCAGAGGGAGCAGCACAACCTGATGTGTTCTTTCAACTGTACTAAACTGAGTCCAGCTCACAGAAGTGTGGCCTGGACTGTCCTGATTAAGAAAAAGAGAGAGGGAGAAGTTAAGAAAAGAAAAAGGGAAAATGAAAAGCACTGACTGGCTGATCCATTGCCCTTGCTTCTTCGGCTGCTGTGGGGTATGGCCTCTATTGGGTGGGTAAAGAAAGAGTCATGGGCCTTTATCCACTGCACTGAGCACATTCAATATTTCATCCTGTCCTGCAGGCCAGATTTTTCAGAAAGTCCATACCTACACCTGAGCCTGAAACAAACTCAAAGTGCTTTTATGCCAACTCAGCTCACCCCACCAAGCTAGACACCACTTCAACTTATAAATAAACATAGACTGTTATCTAATAGCAAATATGGTTGGATAGTCATTGAATCTGTGTGGTCAGGGAAACTGAATATGTCAGAGCCCTGTTGACCAATCATTATCAAATTATATTCACAATTGTTCCAGCAAGATATCTGGACAGCTCACATGACCACTGTCTATTACCTAACTAGTCAGACATAACAAAGTACTTATCACTGAGAGTGTTTCAGACATAAGAAGTATGCATTACAGGTGCTGTAAGTGATTTTTGTTGTTGTTCACGCATGACATTCTTTCTTCAGTGGAACACAAAGGGAGATGTTAGGCATAATTGTATAAAAAATGCATGGTGACATTCATTTGGCCTAACATCTTCTTTTGCACTCCGTGAAAGAAAGTAAGTAATATGGGGTTGAAGCGAATGATGATGTACGTTTAACAAAACTGCTGAAATCACTTACATCACCTTTACATTACATACACAGAAACCATCCACACAACTAGAACAAAGACAAAGGCATGATGAAATCATTGAAAATTGTTACTCATTGAACCATATTTACCAGTTGCTATGATGTTTAATTGGGTATTACTTGTGTTCTTGATTATGTAAAAAAAAAATCAGCTGTGATCAAAATTCACGTTTCACACCGCATGTCCTTACACGACCCCAGCAATAAAGGACGTGTATATGAATGTCCACTGTACTTCAAGAGAGCACATCAACATGCCAGCAATCAGTTTTGACTAATCTCATTGCAAAATTTCAAACCGAATCAAGAATTACACATGCTGTTTTGTTTTGTCTCATTTTCCTCAAGCCAGGCATCATCAGAAAATAAACTATGTGTACACTGGTGCGTGTCTGTGTGAGTTTGCGAACGTGCTCTGGCTTTGTTTTTTCTGTTTGAAAATTCCTTTGATGTGCATGTTTATTTATTTATTTGTGTTGTGTGCAGGCCTTTTCGGCAGTTACGGCTACAGTAGATGTGCTGTGTGCGGCTCAGTCTGCCATCTATCACGAATGAGCCTCTTTGACGGCTGAACCTCTGACCTCCCCTCCCGAGCATCCTCCTTTAGCTGCTACAGGAACACTTTTAAAATCACAAGACAAGATTTCATCAGGCTTTCGTGCATCTGGACAGAGGTTGGTGTGAAATTATACAGTGCTAGAAGTGACGGTGCCAATACTTTTCTTATTTGCATTTAATGCTCTACAGAAAAAAAGCTACATTTAAAGGCAAATTAAGAACAAAAATGTTGAGATAAATTGCATTGTAACTAAAAAAGATGAATTATATATTCAGTATACACGGATCAGCCACAACATTAAAACCACCACCCCATATAGTGTAGGTCCCCCTTGTGTCTTCAAAACAGTGGAAACCCTATTCTTCTCACCACAATTATACAGAGTGGTTACCTGAGTTACCGTAGACTTTGTCAGTTTGAACCAGTCTGTTCATTCTCTGTTGAATTCTCTCATCAACAAGACATTTCCAGCCGCAGAATTGCCTCTCACTGGATGATTTTTGTTTTTGGCACCATTCTGAGTAAATTTTAGAGACTGTTGTGTGTGAAAATCCCAGGAGATCAACAGTTAAAGAAATGCTCAAACCAGCCCATCTGGTACCAACAATCATCCATGTGATTATCTAAACAGCAGTGCAGTGCATAAAATCATGCAGATATGAGTCAGGAGCTTCAGTTAATGTTCATTCAACCATCAGAATGAGGAAAAAGTGTGATTGGAAGTTTTCACCGATGCAGAATTGTGGTCATTTCACTCGCTATTAGCGCCCCCGCTGGACATTTCACTGGGAAACTGCAGCCACACCTGTAATGAAGCATGTAATGTTGGTGTGCAAAAATGTTGCCATCACCATGTAAATTTCATAGAGCAGGACTCAAGGATAAATCTGTGGGATTTCAGAATGTTCTTAAAAGAAGAGGAAAACAGGCCACAGAATATGGTTAAAATGCACTTTTTCACTGAAACAAATGGCCAGTTTCCCATGAGAACAAAGCCCTAAAGAAATACACCTGAACTGGTGTAATCCTCCAACTGGGTAGACTTATTTAACATGTTTCCAGGGTTTTCATAACATTTAATTCAATCTCAAGGCTAAATAGAGAATTTGTGGATGCATTTTTCTTTTGTGAGTTGTTTGTAAAAATACAAAAAAAAAGCAGAAATAAATAAAATAAAAAAATTGTGGTAAAAGATGCAAGTTTAGCTGCTTAAATGGTTCTCCATTCTTTAAATTGTCCTTACTTTCATCTTCCTCCCTTATTCTCCACTATTGTCAGTTGACTGAGAATGTTTTTCTTGCATAAAAGAACATACTTGACCCTTATAATGACCCTTATAATACCAACAGCTGGCGAAATACATTTTTCAAGAGGTATGTCCTTCAACCAGAAATGTGAAATTTATCACAGCATTCAAAATATTATAAGGAATAACTCACCGTCCTTGTCTCATGTTCCTGTGAAAAAATGTTCTCTTTAAAATATAATATAATATGTAAATATTTGATTACATCTTTTCATGTGACAACACTGAAGAAATGACACTTTGCTTCATTGTAAAGTAGTCAGTGTACAGCTTGTATAACAGTGTAAATTTGCTGTCCCCTCAAAATAACTCAACACACAGCCATTAATGTCTAAACCGCTGGCAACAAAAGTGAGTACACCCTAGGTGAAAATGTCCAAAGTGTCATTTCTTCAGTGTTGTCACAAGAAAAGATATAATCAAATACTTACAAAATGTGAGGGGTGTACGCACTTTTGTGAGATACTGTACGTACTCCACTGACTCATATTCACCTTGATACTATTCAAACAGCACTATAGTTTACCATTGTGCACAACAAATATATTAGATGAAGAGTAAATGCAAACCCTTCAGCAGGAGTGTAAAGAGCTAATGACATGAAGATAAAACCTTGTTCACTTGTTCTCCTATAGTTTGTCATTCCATTCTATTTTCAATGTTGGGTTTAAAAGGTGTAAATACATTGTAATTGGGGTTGGAGGAAATCTTCAAATGTGCCAAGTGGTTTCACCTCCTCCGTGCTCTTATTTGCACAGTGTGTTGGGTGTTTTCGTTTTCTGCATGGACTACCTTGCTCTTCCCTGGCCACTCAGGGGATGAGCCAAACCAATTCGACCCAAAAGCTCCCATCATGCAAAAAAGCCATATGGAACTAAGCCATGCTAAATAAGCTGCCCTCTAGAAAATTACAAGTGACCAAGCAAGAGATAATGTAGATTCAGCTGGTCATTATAGTAATAAAAGGGTTTATTTTGTGATAATGACTGGCTGACTATACATTTCCCCAATTATAACACTACATTTTTACCAAATAATTACATGAATGGATATGAAATACTGATTTAACCTGTAATTACTAGAATAAGTGAGAAGAGTCTGTAGAGTGAAACGAGATGGAACAATGCAACCAGACCTATAATCATGTTACTATACCTACATTTTTGCTAAATTATTTTTACATGACCTGTTGTATGTATCGCAGTTTCCTGGTTAAATGAACACTAGAGGTGCTACATCAACAAATACTTTTTTTTGCCTTTCACACAAATCACAAGTAAAATGGCTGTAGTTCATTACTTGTAAGGTGATACATTTTAAAGTTTACATTACATTACCAACTACATTTACAAGTTTATTCTGTCACAATCAAATGATGTGGTAGCTTAACTGATAAAGCATCGCAAGGACCGGGGAACAAGTCCTGAAGAACATGCATGACACATTGGCTGATCATATCATAGGAGCACTTAAAGGATAGTTCAACCAAAAATGCATACAATGCAAGTGAATGTGACCAGACCTTTCAAGCTCCAAAAATAACAAAGTAATACAAGTATAAAAGTAATCCATACAACTCTAGTGGATTAATATATGTCTGCTGAAGTGATGCAATCACTTTGTGTGAGAAACAGACCAATATTTTAATCCTTTTTACTTTAAATCTCCACTTTCAGAATGTGAAAGTGGAGACTTATAGTAGAAAAGGATTTAAATATTGATCTGTTTCTTACCTACACCTACTGTGATATAACTTCTGAAGATATGTGTTTAACCACTGGAGTCAAATGGATTACTTTTATGCTGCATTTATGTGATTTGTGGAGCTGGAAATGTCTGGTCACCCTTCGCTTGCATTGTAAGGACCTACAGAGCTGAGTATTCTGGAGATGAAAATCAGTTATACACATCTGGGATGGCATGAGGGTGGGAATTAAAAGTTTAGGTGAACTAACCCTTTCATTTTGCAGATGAATTCAAATCTAGCTTTTACAAAAGAATGTGAAAACGATCTTGCAGGGTAGTCTAAAGCAGTTCAAGTTCATCTCGAAAAACATTTTTCTTGTTCTTGAACTGTTAGATTTTCTCAAAAGACTTAATTAGAGTTCTTTCATTCATCTACTTTAAAAGGATTTTGTGCATTTAGTTCAGACTAACGTTCGGGATACTGGAAGATCTGAAAAAGTCCAACATTTAATCATGGAATTATTTTTAGACCAATTACTGCTTTGTCCTGTTAAGAGTGTAATCCACATTCCAAATGAATTCTTTGCCATAAGAGTGAGAGGCACTGAAGGAAGCATTTTCTCTATACTTCCACATTGAATGTTTTGGGCAGGTGCTTCAGATAATTTTGCTTTCTCTCCTCCGACCCCTTTCCCTCCTACCCCCTATCCTGATTAAAATTTCTGCCCTGGCCTTTTGGGATCCAGTGATTTGACCATATTTTATTTATCAATTTTTGTAAAAGCTAATATTCAGCAGCTGTGATCTATAGCAGAATTACAATTTTCAGGGTCAGGAAGGGATCTGATACAGGGAGGAATGGGTACAATTGCTGTTATAATACAAAAGAAGAGCAGAAAGGAAAGAAAAAAAGAAAAATGGGGAAAGGGGTAAAAAAAATAAAGAAAAATCCACATGAGTTGTCTTTAAAAATAAATGAGAAAATCGGCTAATCCCAAGTCACTGCATGGAAAAAAGAAAATCAATACTTCTCTCAATTCACCTGGGCCATCCAGAATCCATGAAATGAACAAAAGTTGTGAAATTTGTTGCCAATACCATACATCTCTCTCAGAACGGCCCATCTTTAAAAATAAACGAGCTGGCAAGAGCGAGAGGGTTTGTGTGTGTTTGTGCATCTGGGTATAATGTGTTTACGAGCAGCAACAAAATAGTCTATAATTGGGTCCAAAGTCAAGGGCTAGTAGAGGCCTTTTTTCAACCATTGTAAAAGTTCTTGTTTCTAAAGCAGCCGTTCTCTCTCTCTCTCTCTCTGGTCATCTTCTCTCTTCAGAGGCATGTGCGAGCAAGCATGGAATAGAAGAGGGACATCATGCGGATTTTGTAACCTTTGAACCATCCATTCAAATGACCCTGTATGCCAACCTGCAGGGACCCCCATGCATGAATACGTCTCCATTTCCTGCCTTGGGAGAAAAAAACGCCAGACAAGCACTGCCATTGGAGGCGTGCTCATGAATATTTAATGAAATCCTCCAGCTAAGGAAGAGGTATCGCCGAGGGGGACTGAGAGACAGACATGGGGGGGTGCATTATGGCGACGCATTAAGACAATGAAACGCACACATACACACACCTCTCCCCACCCTGATGTTCATGGAGTACCATCACACACAAGCTTCGCCTGCAGAATCCAGTAACCCCCCTCCCCCCTTTCATTCAAGGCCATCGGATGTGCTAAGCGATGCCCCCCCCACCAGTTCATTAGTGTGCTCTTCAGTAGCCTGTCATGGAGGATGTGCTCCATCAAAGCTGATTGAATCTCGTTTTCCAGAGAGATGTCGCAGGGTATCACCGCTCGCTCAGATCTCCTGCAATGGGGAACATGAATGGCAGGCTGCCTTTTGAAGACAGTGATTTTCAACTGATGCCTCCCAAATTTAGAATCATGTCAGGTAAGACGCCATATGCAAAGTAAGTCATGCCATGTAACCCAACAGTCAGGTCAAGGCATCCTTCTTAAAACTGATCTCTTTCTCCACAACATTTTCTAATGTACATTTATGATTACAGTCCAGTTGGACATCCATCCACCCATTCATCCAATTATATTCCTGTGTATTTCCCAGTGTATGTGTGCACACACTTCTTTAGGAGGTTCCATATACAGTGGCAAGATAAAGTATGTGAACCCTTTGGAATGACCTGGTTTCTGCCCTGGTTTTCTGCCCTAATTTGTCATAAAATGTGACCTCATCTTCATCAAAGTCACAAGTATAGACAAACATAATGAGCTTAATCTAACAACAAACAAACAATTATAATTTTTCATGTCTTTATTGAACACATCCCTTTAAAAATTCACAGTGCTGTGGAAAAAGTAAGTGAACCACTGGATTTAATAACTGGTCGATCCTCCTTTGGCAGCAATAACCTCAACCGAGAATTCCGGTAACTGCGGATTAGACCCACACAACGTTCAGAAGGAATTTTGGACCATTCTTCCTTACAGAACTACTTCAGCTCAGCCATATTCTTAGGATGTCATTCCACGGCATCTCTATTGGGTTAAGGTCTGGGCTCTGACTGGGCCACTCCAAAAGCCATTCAGTAATGGTTTTCCTTAAATGTTTAGTATCATTGTCCTACTGCATCACCCAACTTCTTCTGAGCTTCAGATTAATGGTGTCCTGCCATGGACACCATGCCTGTTTAATGTTTTCCGAATAGTAGACTCATGAACCGAGATGTTAACCAGTTCAATGTAGGATTCTTTTTCTTTAACCTTATTGATCATTCTGCAGTGTGCACTTTGAGTCATATTGGCTGAACAGACACTTCTAGGGAGAAAAGCCACAGTACTAAATTGTCTCCATTGATAGACAATTTGTCCAACTGTGGACAGATGAATATCTACAGTAAGCTCTTTGAGATATCTTTGTAACCCTTTCCAGCTTTATGCAAAGCAACAATTCTTGATCGTAGGTCTTCTGAGATCTTTTTGCGAGGCACAGTCCGCATCAGCAGATGCTTCTTGTGAACAGCAAACTCAAAATGTTTGAGTGCTTTTGATAAGTCAAAGTAGTTCTAACCCACACCTCCAATCTAATTTCATTATTTGGATGCCACATTTGCCAACTCCTGGCCCTATAATTAGCTTTGGTTTATGTCATTAGCCTAGGGGTTCACATACTTTTCCAACCAACCATGTGAATGTTTGATTAATGCATTCAATATGTACAATAACAATACAATTATTTCAGTGTAAATTGTAATTTCGATGAAGATCAAACCAGATTTTAAGACAAATTTATACATAAAGTCTGGTAATTCCAAAGGGTTCAAAATTTTTTTGCCACTGTTATTGAGAGTAGGTGAGTGTTGGATATGGGTCAGGCCTGCTTCTTTGTTCAATGTGACAAAGGTAGAGAGCGAGTAACATTTACATTTATGAATTCTGCATTCCGTGTATACATTTTATCAGTTTGAGTGTTCCCTGGGAATCGAACCTGTGATCTTGGCATTACTAGCACCATGTTCTAACAGTTGAGCTACATTCATGTTCATACTCCATTGTTCTATTCCATGAGGATCCTTTAGTGCATCAGCCTGTGAATGAGACTCAAAAGAAAGAATGTGAAGAAAATCATTCAACACAACTTGTCTAATGAGAGAAGGGACACACTACATGGGTGAAATGCACTACTGCTTTAATGACAGTGTTAAAACTATACAAGCTTACAGAAAACACAATTCATAAAAGTAATCAGCAGTTCAACAAATATAAGAGTTTTCACACGAGCAGTCAGAGGGGATCATTTCTGGGTCTCTGGCCTGGAACAAACAACCTCATGTTAAGTCACACCCAGAGAGACACAATAGTCCACAGTGCAAACACAGTATCAGATCCATGGTTCCAACTGATGGGTATTCACTCACATAATGGGACACACCAGAAGAAAACATAATGGATGGATTTCATGTCACATCAACTGCATTCATTATTCAGAGGAGAATGAGGATGATGTCGTGTGCATTTATGCAACAGGTTTGCACAATTGTGCACAATAACCCAGATAGTAAAATTAAAGAAAGGAAAGTAAGTCTATTACCCCACTGTACTTACAAGAGAGGCCAAAGATCTCCCCATGCTGCCTGGAATCTAAAGACACATACACACATACTGGATCCATCTGTATTATCCATAGAGTGAAATTTTATCCCGGGACGTGCAAACAAGTAAAAATAGAGAAAGATGTACCCCAACAGATAAAATGTGGACCTCCAATAATGCTTTCCGATTACTTTTCTAAAAATAAATAAATAAAAGCACAGTAAGCACACAATACCACTCATTGCGGCAGGCTGATTCTGTCCAACTAATATGACTTTAGTAAAATTTGACTTTTAATAAATGAAAGTAAATATGCTAAACTAATTTACCATATATGCACAAATGTGCAAATGAATGTTGTTTCATTATATTTAGTATCAGGGATTCCAACACTTTTGACCAATTCATTTCCATGATCTTTCCATTCATCTGTGATCACTGAATACGAATTTTGAAAAATCATTTTGATTCAGCCCAATTCGCTAATAAATCATTTAAACTGAAGTGTAAACCAGTTGGATCACTTTATTGAAAAGAACGAACACAAAAGTACTTTTCGATCCCAGAACAAATATCACTGTGGCTTGCAAGCATTTTTGTATAAGTTGTACAAGTTGTACACATCTATCTGATTATATATTTTAGAGAAGAGCATAATAGAACAATCTATTTTTTAAATTCTTGTAATCAGATGACATCTACTGACTTACAATTAGATTAATGACTTTTAAAGCTGAAGTGTGTAATTTATGCACAACTAGCGCTACCAAACGAAATTGCAAAAATAAACTGTTTTCAAAACAGCTTTCTGAATACACCCTTGTCTGCCGTTGTTCAAACAAAGAGACAGTCCCGCTCCCATTGGTTGAGTGACATTGTCGGGACGGGTCTAAGCGGGTCACCCAAAACAAACAGAGGAATTATCAAAGTGACACAGTGCCTACAGTTTTTGAGAAAATGATCCTTTAAATGCCTTAATTATAGTTGTCTCTGCATATTAAGCTGGGATACGAGAAAGTATTTTAACACAGAAAAAGTTACATCAGCTTTAACTACATTTCTTGAGTTACAAATATTATTATTTTAGAAATATGTATGTAGAACACATTTAAAATTCTGTTCATATGTAGGTCTGTTTGTGCTTCTGTGACAGCCGCAAGGCAGGCCCCCCCTACTGAGTCATAATAAGGGAGAAACGTGTGGTGCTGAAAGTATGACTTGCCTGCAACAATGAATGAGGAAATACAAACATTAATTTGAATCTTGTTAAGCTGAAAAACAAACTTTAAAGGGGTCATGACATGAGAAACCAAATTTGCCTTGATCTTTTGGTATATAAGAGGTCTTTGTATCATTAAAACGTCCTGCAAGTTTAATATTTTAAGACGTCCTCCCCATTCTAAACGAATCATTTATTTAATCAAGCTCAAAATACAGCTCATTCTGGATTCATGGTTAGAAGTGACGTGTCGGTTAGAAGTGACGTAACAGCGTTTGCATATGACCGCCTCCAGCACAAGATAACTACGCTTTAAGCGCCAAGACAGCTACGCTCATTTCAGTATCGCCGTCGCCTCACAAGTGTTCAGTCGATGGACAGCGAGCTCTGACAGAGACTACTTGTGCACAGGAAAATTACGATGCCACACAGATGTGCTGTTCCTGGCTGTGGTCAAACAAAACCTCTGAATAAGCTGCCGAAAGATCCAGGCGTCAGGGAAAAATGGATGCAGTTTATTTTTTGCGGACGTCCCAGTCACGGCAGTGTTAAGTTAAGCGTTTGTTCTGTACATTTTAAGGATGACTGTTTTGAGAACAAATCTCAATATGATGCTTTCTTTGCCAGAAAACTGTTGCTCAAAGATAAGTCCGTGCCGACTATTCTGGGAACAACGACGGCGCTAAACTGTAAGTAGGCTAATCTATTTTAAACTTTAAACTACTTTTTAAAGCGCAATTTCATTCATTATGAATAATCACAGTGTTTTTACTTAGTTTACTTGCATATTGTTCTGGCTGGGAGCGTCAATAATTGATACATAGGCACTGACGTTAGCCAATCATAACAGTGGGCGTTAACACTGAAGTCTTAAATGGAAAACGCCCCCAAAACAGACTGTTTGAATCAGAGGATGAGAAACAGGGTGGGAAAAGGTCATAAATCACTAGATTTTAAAAGTTTTTCTTAAAAAAAAATATATTAATACTATAATTGCACCTAAGGGAACATAATAATACAATAAAAAAAACCATGTCATGACCCCTTAAATATAAATCTTTTTTAAAGAAAGTAACTTAAAAGTAAAGCAATTAGTAATGGGATTACTTTTTCAATTAAGTAATTAGTCATTTGTACCATATTACTTTTAAAGTAACTTACCCAACAATGATATTCACTATAGAAATGCCCATGCCTTTTAAAGATTGTATTTATTTCCAGGAATAGGAAACATAATTACAATTTTCCCAGGTTTTTAAGGACAGTAATGGAAACCCTGCAGTATCAATTTAATGCACATGCAACCATCTAACGAGACGTCAGAAAATCAAGACCAAACGCCCATCTCTGCCGTGACCGCAATGGGTCTTGTCTGCCTCTCTGTAGCCTGTTCTGTGATAGGAGCTAATCAGAATCTCTTTCTCACTAAAGTCCCACTAGCAGAAGTCACTTAGCAGGGTTAATGTCAGGCATAATGAAATATTAAAGTCTGTCTGTAACTGCCACTACTGTTGCCCCTCAGAATAAGATATATCCCATTTTTGACAAGTTTTCATCCTCCTTGCATAGAAGACACAACACGCAAACCATATCAGCTACAGAGAAGTGGGTAATGAATAATCTATTTCAAATTCCAAAGGCACCCACTGCTTAGCGAGAGAGAGAGAAAGGAAGGAGAGAGGGAAGCATGGAGGGCAAAAAAGAGAGATGAAAAAGGAGGGGAAAAATAAACAGATGACGGGGAAAAAAAGATACTGCCAACCTGCCAAAGGTGTCACGTGACACCTAATGTTTAAATAATAATAAAGGGGATATAAACAAATCATTAGCACCCCAGCCCCAGCCCCAGCCCCCAATGGTTGTTTAATGCAATTTCTTAATGAACGTAATAGCCACAACTAAAAATGAAAGAAAATAAAAACATCTAAAAGGGCTCCAACTTATCGTCAGCGCTCAATTATTTCCTTGTCAAGTTGTTATGATTTAATGAGCCCCAGTGGGACTGACGGCTGTCAGTCAGCTCTGACTTTTTGACACCATTACAACTTCAAATAGAACCGCAGCCACGCTGCTTTTCCACCAGCCACACTCTGCTGAGAGGATCTGACAGGCCCGAGTAGAGGGAGAGAGACAGAGAGAGGGAGAGAGATACAGCTAACACACACACATATACACAGACTGAGCCAGCAAAACACACTAACACACAACCAAGTCATTACACAAACAGCCAACTGATGTCTCACATATACATGCGCAGGTGCAGGAAAGCAATGTAGAGCTGTGCCATTGCTCAAGCCGTCCCACGCACACATGAGCAAAACAAGGACAAATCTCATCACTATCACACTTAAATGTGCACACTTGCTTTCTATACGCTGTTTGATGCAAAACCCAATTACAGAGGTCATTATTTGATGAGGTTGGTTAAACTGGCAGGATTCAGCCCCCCCTCGTCCCTTCTCTTTCTTCCTCAACTTAATGATAACTCTCAATAGGTTGAGCCCACATGGGATATGCAGAGACGCACTATTTTGTTGACTATTAATTTGGTGCTTTGAAGCCGTAGCAGTGAAGCAGAGTCAGAGAAAGCCCCCTACCAGGCTGCTTCCAAAATAAGACAATCCACCCGGCCTGAAACAGAATATCAAATGCATTCTGCCTGTCTGTCTGATGGTCCGCCAGTCCATCAGGTACCTCATCCGGCCGCGGTATGTGTGTGTGTGTGTGTGTGTGTGTGTGTGTGTATATGCGTCACGAGTGGCAGGGGTATTGTGCGTAGGGTGATAGAAAGAGATGGCAGGCGTGTGTTCATCACTGCAGACTTGCAGAAGGAAGCTCTGTTCCAAAAGCTAATGAGCTGCCTACATAGGCAGAATTTTATGTAATTGGTTTGGTCCTTACACAAAGGTTGTTCCAAAGGGTAAAAAGTAAGATATCTACTTTTGGCCAAATTCTAAGACAACATCGCATATATCCTTTGCAGAGGAGGAAACCTCTAATATCAAAGTGAATATCAAAATGTAATGATAAAATATTTTTTAAATATGGAATATTTTTTTAATACTTTTTAGACCCAATTTCCATCTGGTATTAAGATACGTTTCAGGTGATCCGATCACAAGTGGTCAGCGTTAAAAACAGGTGTAAAAACATTTTGTGATCGGATCACAAAAGCCACATATGGAGGTAGTGAAAAACGCATATGACCATTTTGCATTTGAGGTGTAAATTTTGCATTTCTGCTCGAAATGTTGAGTTTGTGCTAAGATTTGTGCTAAGAAAATTTCAACTACATTTTGGAGAAACAGAACGCCCATTTTATTCTCATTTTCCTTTTTTCAGTTTAATACCATGCTGTAACACACTGACATATTGATTGATGTATGAAATCAGATAACCTCCCCTTTTGAGACGTTTCCGCGTGACCAGGTGTAAAAAGCGACGTGCTTCTCCTGAGCACGAGATCGGATCACCCGGGACGCATCTTGATACAAGATGTAAATGGGGTCTTACAGTTTTGCAGCTTTATCTTAACTTTAGCAACATGCTAACAAGCCAAAGTATCTTTCAAGGCAAGACAGTCCACTCAGCAGCCATCTTGGAAACTTCCCAGAGAAGCTATTTTTTTATGTAAACAAGCGGCACAGAAGTACTGCTCATATCTACTTGAATGGGGAAAGACCAAAATCTCCAAAACAGTTGGTCAAGATTACAATCAAATAAAAGGGTATCATAAAGTGTGCTTCTTTATCTCAGATCAAGGAGAGGAAGAAAAAAAGAAGCTATTTTTTCAGAATGATCCAGATAATGCACATGCGTGTTCTAGAGCTAACTGACAGGGGATGTCTGTATCTTAAAGGTGCTTGATTATTTAACCAGTAAGGCGAGACTTCCTTATCTACACCCGCCATATTGGGTGTTCCAATTTCATTTTAATACAAGTGGTCAGTCTCTGGCCGATGGGAGTGCTATTTATATGATGCACAGATATGCTAATAAAGAGCATTCCAAATGAATCACTTTCAGTTAGGGTGTTGCTTAAGAGGAGTTCCAGATATAATTTATAAAATAAATTATATAAAAGATATAAAAAAAGCTTGATGTAACAAATGGAACAGAATGCAAGTGTCTCGAGATGTATTTTTAAAAGCACAAGTTATTTTAACATGACAAAATGTCATAAAAATGCAGTGCTAAATTTAAGACACTGAACAGCGATACATGGCACAATGGGCAAAGATGTCCATCTAGTGCATGTTTACATATAAAAACAGCACGGATGCAAAAAATGCATTTTGTGTGAACGGCCCCTTCGAAGACAGTTGCCTATGTAAAAATTAAGCTGCAAGGGAGCTAAGTTTTGGAACAGAGCCGAAGTGTATAAAGATGCACACATACATTTATGAAAAAAACACACACACACACACACACACACACGCGCACGCACGCACAAACACACTCTCTAACTGAAATTAACTGTACAATAAGTACATAGTCATCTTTCCCTGATTTCTTATATGCTAATACCCAAACAGCAGGTGAAAGCCTGGAGCAAACTCTACATTTTGAATATTTTCATACTGATGCTTGCTAGTTGGTCCCCCCTTTAGGAATAATGATACACATTTACAACACACTCAGATGATTTTTACAGTATAGACAAATGAAATTATTTTAATGTCATACACCTATTGCTAAAATAAATTTCAGATAAATTGAAAAAGAAAAACAGCGAAAAATACAATACAATCAACCATCTGAAACAAGACGAATAAATACATTACACAATTCTTATTAGTACAATTGACTTCAGTTAATATCATGCTGTCAGATTTGATTAGTAAAGGTAAGAGTGGACACGGATGTTTTCTTGTTCAAAGCAGTCCTGCTGGTTTAACTAAACACATGCGAGGTCTTCGCTGACCTTAGAGGAACAGCGTGAGTAGCTACTAATCCTGGATAAAGGGGGACTGAGAGACGGGCGTGTGACCTTTGGGCTGTGTGTAGTGTGTGATTCTGCACCATGTGCTAAATGGTACTGCACCAGGGGCCTTGCCTTGTGTACGTCTCCATCACACACATACCTGAAGGATGGTATTTTACTAGTATACATCAGCTTTCAGCTCTGACGCCCCCTAAACCCTTTGCAGCCAACAAAAAAAACAAAAACATTTAAACTAAATAATAAAAGAATAGTTCACCCAATTATTAAATTCATCATTTACTCACCCAAACCTGTATGACTGTTTTTCTCAAAGGCAGACAAAAGGAGAAATTTAGAAGAATATACTAGATGTTTTTCCACGCAATTACAAAGAACAGGGATTTAAACATGGTGCAAAAGCGCAATAAAAGTCTCAAAAACTATCTAACATTTTTTTTATCATACTTCAGTCCCCATTTTTGGGGATATCCGAAAATTATTCAACATCCCTCCTTTTAAGTTTGACGGAAGAAAGTAATTCATACTGGTTTAGAAAAATATGAGGGTGAGTAAATGATGACAGAATTGTAACTACTTTACTGTAAAACAGTAGGTTATGACATACATTAACATTCATCTTCCTAATCTTTATCCATCTGTTGTTCTCATACTTCCATCATGGTCCTGTTGTCCACACGTACATGCAGGGCTTCTCTATAGGTTGGTCAGTCATGTGTAGATACCATACAAGGGTTTTAAAATTAATAGATGTAGTATAAATTTGAAGGGAGAGAGGGTAGGCATGGCCTCGCTCAGGAGCAGAGAGGAGAGGCCCCCTGTCACTGCCCACCAGGAATGATTCATGTGAACAATTTGTCCTAATTACTCTAGCCCAACGCTTTTGTCACTATTAATCTTACACACACGCTCGTACACACTCACGCAAGCACACATAGGGCCAGTCGGTGGAGATCAGTGCCCTCGCAAATTGAAATAGATGGCCAAGACTATGGTGAGGAGGATGATGGCACCCAGGATGAAGACCAGGACACGATTCTGAATGATCCTGTGGGTGAAGAGAGGAAGAGAAACAGAGATCAAAAGAGGAAAAGAGAAAGATTTCATGTTAGCTGTTTTAAGGACATACATTGAGGCAATAGTAAAAACTACATGTTTAATGGGATAGTTAGCCTAAAAATGCTAATTCTGTTATTTGTTCACCCTCATGTTGTTGCAAACCCATACTATTTTCTTTATTGCTTTAAAGGAATGTTCCAGGTTTAATATAAGTTAATCTCAATCGACAGCATTTGTGGCATAATGTTGATTACCACAAAAATTTATTTTGACTCGTCCGTCCTTTTCTTAAAAAAAAAAAAGCAAAAATCGAGGTTACAGTGAGGCACTTATAATGGAAGTGAATGGTGAAAATTTTTGGAGGGTTTAAACACAGAAATGTGAAGTCTATAATTTTATAAAAGAACTTTCATTAATTCTTCTGTTAAAACTCATGTATTATTTGAGTTGTAAAGTTGTTTAAATCATCAATTTTACAGTCATTTTAAGGTTTGCAGTCATTATTACATTGTCATGGTAACGTTATAGCCAATTTTAAGTTGTAAAATTGGCTATAACTTTACTCAGAAAAGGTGAGTTAGTGATTTTATCACACTAAAATCATGTTTACACTCATATTGTTTATGTCTTGTGGCTACACTTTTGAAAAAGTGAGTATTTTAATGTTAAACAATTGGCCCCATTCACTTCCATTGTAAGTGCCTCACTGGAGGCCCGAGTCAAAATAAACTTTTGTTGTTCTCAACATTATGCCTAAAATACTGTCGATTGAGCTCAATTTATACTGAACCCAGAACATGAATTTAACCTCACGTCACTTTCATTGCATCTTTTTTCCATTCAATGAAAGTGATTGGTGACTGAGGGTGTTATTCTGCCTAACATCTCCTTTTGTGTTCCACAGAAGAAATTCACACGATGTTAGAACACTGTGAGGAAATAATAAAATGATGACAAAATGTTCTTTTATGTGTGAAGACCTTCATACAATATAAATTGATTAATACTTGTTTCTCATGCACATCATGTGATAGAGTACATTCCCTGCATCCAAAATGACTTTTTCATGACTGAACCAGATAAACACATTTCACTTCACCGTCAGATCTTTCTTTTTTTTTTAAACACACACACACACTTGCAAAACATGTCACACAGTGTGATAACTTTGCTTAGAGCATTTATTTTCCTCTGTAAAGTAAAAAGTGTGGCTCGTGGCTTTCCTCCAGCTAATAAATTTCATACATTTACTGATGGAATTCTCCATAAAACTCACTGTTCCAATTGTCATATGACCAAAGCATAAAAACAGAAACTCAAAACTAAAGAATCTGCACAAGAATTTGCAGAAAGCTCTGCAGATTTCAATAGAAATGAACGCCCCTCATTCCAAAGTTCTTTATATCCCTTGCCTTTTGCATGTTTGTTTATTATTATGGTAAATTCATTGGTCGTTTTCAGCTACCAATAAAAGTGTGGGACTCTGTACAGCTACAAAATAAGAATGTAGTAATCTGAGCTCCATTTAACACATTTACCATGGTAAAATGACTGTAACACATGGATCCACATGAACGAGCGCACTGAGGGTGAAAAGGGTTGCTGGAAGGGTGAAACCCCTAGATGATCTCTAGGAGGGGCTTCTGCCCTCTGCGTCATTCCTGACAAATGACAGAATTATCCCATGTGCTGGCATGTGGAGAGAGCAGGGCCACTGTCCACTTCTATAAGCAGGAGATGAATAACTCAAACATACCCATTCATCACCACTCCAGTCCAACACACACACACACACACACACACACACACACACACACACACACACACACACACACACACACACGCACACACACGCACACACACGCACACACACGCACGCACACACACGCACGCACACGCACGCACACACACGCGCACGCACACACACGCGCGCGCAAAGAAAGCAAAGTAGCATTACAATATACACTTTACTGCTGCTGGGGTGCCAAATACTGGGACAAACAACCACCACTGTATGCATGCAGGCTTGTGTTAAAAAATATAGTGTTCCCATACCTTTTAACAGATTAATTTTGAACTTTTTCAGTTAATGATACTGTTACTGGATTAACTAGAGAAATTTATATATTTACTTTAGAAATTTCAATGTATTTAAATTTTTTTTCATTTTAAGTAAAACCATGCCATTTCTGCGCCACTAGCATCACCAAACGGAATTGCGGAATATACAGAAATATAATCATTGTTTTCAAACAGATTCAAGAAAACTTCATCCAACGTTCATTGGTTTTACAAACAGAAAGTCCCTCCCCAAATTCACACAACTGGTCGAGTCAATTGTACTGTGCCTGGAAATAAAAAAGTTGAGAATTCCTTGATATTTTCAGGTTTTCCATGACTACCTGGGTCCAAAAAACAGCACCCCATGCAACCAAACAGTGAGTTTGTAACAGTGTGTGAAGTATCCATGTATATGTGTACAGTCTGAGATGTGTGTAAACATTTGTTTTGTTAAGATAAACCATTAGAGTACTTTCTGATTGCATGAGGCCTTTTCCGCAGTGCTGATGAGAGGCTTGCTATGATTGGACGCTGGTCCGGCATAATTAATAATTGGATTGCATGCTTGGCAGAGGACATTAATATCCAACATGTCTCTTTAAAGGTGCTATAATATTTTACTCTACTAAATCTTAAAATGTCCATAATATGTAATTAGAGAACTTGAAATACTGGCTTCTCTGATAACAACGCTACAGCCAGTATATTCTACTTTGAAATTTCCATTCCGGGACAGAATTTCTGTTTATGTTTTGGCCTGTGTGATCCCACCCACTGGCCACTTACTAATAGAATTGACACTGCTGGGTTGACAGATTTGAACAAGCTTGCAGGCAAACACCACTTCGTGCTGCAGCTATGGAAGCCAGCAAACAAACTGGATCAGAAAAAAACAGATTTCACCTGACCAAAAAATCCTCGCCATCCGTCTAAAAATCACCATGAGCAGAGGCGGAGTAAAACCAGGATAAATATTGGAGATGCCTTTGGAAGATGGAGACCACTTAAAGCCCAGAAATCCTTTAAAACGGATGCTGAGTTGGCTAATTTGCATGTCAACATTCCGGGAACCCGCATGAGCTTCGAGTCTGGGACGGGACAGGCAACTCTCCAATACTTAATCAATATCTCTCACCCATTTAAAAGCTTGTTGTCAATCTTACATATAAGCACCTTTAAGTAACATTTATTATTTACAATGGCTACAAACACACACACTCATAAACAAACCCTAAGCAAGGAGACAGACTGTTGAGTCTGATGATGTTTAGAGATCTGCTGGTTCCCAAAGGAACAGGAAACAGCTTTGGGAGAAGGATGAATGGGAATTCTTGAGGCTTTATAAAGAGCATGTGTTACAGGATGGCACAGCTGTTGTGTGCTATGACAGGAGCTTACTACTAGTGGAATAAAGGCAGGGCTGATATATGTGGAAAATCATGTGACCTTTATAGATATTCCTCTGCTTGCTGCCCATCATTGACTACATTTACATTGACACCAGAAAGTAGCTTATTGCGAAAAATAAGCTTATTGCGAGCAAGTAGCATTCCTATTTACATGCACTGTATAAGCGGTGTACTCTTTACTCCCGTATACACGCGGCTCGGTCAGTAAGCAGCTTTCTCCACAGCAAAGTAATTTTCCTGCGACGCTTGTGCAAATAACAAACATGTTATCCAAGTAAGACTTTGGTATTTTATTCACTGTTGCTTTGCTTTATTTCCAGATATTCCAGAGTTGCTGTTATGTTTGTTTCCTTAACTTTGCATTGTGACCTGCAACAAAATTGCTGCAATAGTGGGGTTTTCCTCTTATGTAAAACTCCGGGATTCCCCCAATGTATCAGCGCATATACGCGAACATGAGGCACAGTCAGTAGTTTACTTTGGTGTGTATAAATGGGTATAGTTTATAGTGTATGTGTTTATCCCACTGTACTACCAGAAATGTTTAATTATTTCTGCTGTGTTGACTTGTTGTTGGACTCCATCCCATGACGTTTGTTATCCAGTCTGTTCACGCACATGCTCTCTACAAACACCCATAAGAGTGCCGTTAATGTGTTTACATGGCCACAATAAGCTGTATTTTCAAGGAGAAATCTAGATGTGTTAAACCGCTTTCTCTTAATCCCTTAAGCAGCGTAAGGCAATCACCATTCTCGTTTTCATTAAGTTTCAGAATGTTGTTTTCCGCAATATCCTTGGAATAAACTTTTTCGTAAGTGCATGTAAACGTGGCTATTATTAAGATAAAGCAGCTGCACCATTTTCATTATTATAGAAGGTATAGTTCCAACTCTAAATTCATGATTCACTTTTGAAGCCACTGTAAAAAATATGATACACATACCTATAATCAGTTGAATTCTATATTAATGTGCATCGCTCAGCAACTGTTATGGTGCATTCACGTCATTTCGAGATTCCGAATAGTAAAAAGCGTTCACGTCTTTTAAGAACTTGTAATTAAAAGTTGTAAACTCAAAATTTTATGAAAGCGCCAACTTCACAGTTGTGAACGTCATTTAAAAAGAACCAATACGGCAGCTTTCTTAACCATTAAAGGTTAAGTCAGTGTTAATAGTGTTGTTTTCTGACATCTCCATTTTCGGTAGAGGAAAAATGCACTTCCAGTGTGGATGAGGCATAAACGTAGAAAAATAAAAATAAAAATCAATGCTCTTTCAACCAAAAACGTATTAGTGTGGACAAAGTCAAAACAAAGTAAATACATATTTTGTCAAAACTGGAACTGGTTTGGCTCAATTATACTGAGATTAAGTGTTTTGCCTTTGTATGGCAGCATTTATTTGTTCTTATTAATAGCATTAATAAATAAAACTATTTGTTGAACATTGGTGTCTTTTGTCAACTGCTACAGCCAATTTCTATAGACAATAAGCAATTCAAGTCATGTGCGTTACATTGATTTTACTACGATTGGGTTTTTGCTATATTCTACACTTAATAGACTTTTGTGTGTTGGTTTATAAAATCTCACAGAAATCATGGAATGAATTTCTAATAAACTGAACTATTGAACTTCTATAAAACAGAATTTTCTGACCAGTTGATCTGTAGATTTCTAACTGAAGTTTAAGTGTGTGTGGTTTGGGGGCCAGGCTGAGCATGAGTGGTTTGGGGGCCAGGCTAAGCTGTTCGCAGTAATGTAGATTAATCTGCCTTTGGTGAGGCTGCACTGACAGGCCCTTGAGGGTGGGCGGAGAGGCCCCGGGCACCCTCCGTCCAGGCGCAGAGGGAGGGAGAGAGAGAGAGAGAGGGATAGTGGCACAGTCATCACACAGAGCACTACGATTTAAGAGCCCAGCCCAACACCACGTTTGCCACACACTACTAAAAAATGCTTTGAAAAGGACCCTGGAAAGTGTATGAATCTCTTCACAGGGACCCGTTATAATTTGAGGAACATATTTGGGGAACTAATACATGCTGTCATGTAGGAGAGCTCAAATAATCATTGATCATGGGGGACTTTGGTTTTTAAACGTAAAAATATTCCTCCCCTGTGGCAGTCCATTTCAACCTCTACTAAAAATAACCGCAAAATGTGTTTTTAAAGAACAGACGTACAGAAACAGATTATTGGTACCCCTTTTCCACAAACATCGTGCTGGTGTTGGAGCTAGTTAACAGATGGGGGATATGCAAAACTTTTAAAAAAGTTATTAAATATATATATATTATAGCAATCAATTAAAAAACATGATGTATATATATAAATAAAAGCATTTTATTATAAATGGACATAAAAAGAAAATAAGATTGTCAGAATAGCTGTGCACCGCAACATAAATAGAAGGGTACTTCTTCAACTTAGGACACATTCATATCCGAGGGGTTGATTTATATTAAGATGAACAGATTCAGAATATTTTTGTTATATGAAGGTCTCTTAAAGTTTTTTTGGTCATTTTCAAATGCCATTTATGTATAGATTTTAATGTTTTAACCTTGTCAAAATTACCAAAATCCAATATAACAATACTAATTACATGTTTAAAACTATGATATTCTAAACAAAGTGAATAAACCATTTCAATACTTATTGTGTGAAATTATTTCTATCAATTGGCATCATTTCCACCACACCAAACAACGTTGCCCCAAAGTTTTCTTTTCTTCCAAAAGTAAGTGTACTTGTTAACCAAGTCAACAAAAGTGTCAGTAAAGAGCATCTTGCGACCAGTGATGTTTAAAGAAAACATCAAGGTAAATCTTGTGAGCAAAACATTTGAACAAAAAAGTGTGAAAATATTATTTAATCGTGTGTATTTAGGATACATAAAATGTCAGCTATGAAATTAGTCTTAGCATGACAAAGGAGTCAGCCATTTAAATAATAATAATAATAAATACACTCAAAATTGAAATCAATACAGAATTTGAGATATGGTGGAAATGACCCTCTGGTTAAATCTCCTGTGTGCATGAACAAAACAAATGTAAAAAATGTTTTAACAAGACTTTACTTTCTAGAAGTCCACAGTGCTAAAAGTGCCTGAAGTTCAAGAAACACCCAGAAACAGTGTCAAAATGATTTTGCGTTGCATCACATGCTTGTATAGACAGATTTTGCCTGTTATAATGGAAGCAATCTAGATTTTTAACATTTAGTTGTAAATTTAAAAGAATGTACTAATGGGAACATTATGACGACACCGTTACTGGCTCCTGGTTTGATACGTGTAAATTTAAAGGGCGTGATTTTTCTGTCCAAAATTGCCTTTTCTTTGGTGGAAACATAATGAACAGACTGAGGTATTTGGTACTTGCTTGGCTAATCTATGGGTCCTCCACGTCCTGTCTCTTCTGAGTTGAATCACATTAATAAAAGAGGGGGACAGAGAGAGTGAGAACAGAAGAAGGGTTATGTCCGCTGCCTGTCTAATGGAGGTTTTATCGTGTTCTGAAACATGTCCAGAAAGAACAGAGCAGGACCCATCAAACCGCATCCATCCTCTCTGTCAAACGCATGACACCGGGCTGGAAGAGACCTGTTCATGTTGTCACAGCTCATAGCTCAGGATAAACCCTAACTCTGCTTCTTTCTTTTAACAGGTTCCTTCTTTCTCAGCTTAGGTAATATTTCAGTGTTTTCAGAGACACCAAGTACAGACCAAGAGTCCAGGTCTAGCAAAATAACTCCTTTTAAAATGAGCAGGCAAAATTAAACTGAGTTAATTGGGTTAAAAACATAAACCTAACCTCAAAAGAAGAACAGCAAAGAATGAAAGACTGTGTGTGTGTGTGTGTGTGTGTGTGTGTGTGTGTGTGTGTGTGTGTGTGTGTGAGTGAGAGAGAGAGAGAGAGAGAGAGCAAGCTAGGAAAAGCCCATTTATCAGTGGAGGAGGTAGAGACACAGAAAGATGAAAATAATGAGGAGTTTTCTGTCAGGAAAGATTACAAAATCATTATTAAAATTTAAAACCTTTTCCCCCTTCTTTCCCACTATTTTTTCCCTTCGTACACTCTCTCAGTTCACCTTATTAGGAGCCCTAATGAGGGCAGTGATATACTTCTACATTGGGGTATGTGTGTGCAGGGGGTTTACAACACAAACAAAAATACACAAGCACCTTTCACAATAACACAAACTACACTCACCAAAATCAAACCACCAAGACCAAGAACTCACACTATCTTTTCTTTTCTATTCTTTTCTTTTCTACACCAATTAAAGAAGAATCAATGACTGAATAAACTGGTCTGTATTTTCTTTCTTTAATCGAAAGACTGGAGCAGAATGAGAGAGAGAGACAGAGATGGACCACGAGTAAAAGTGGGAGGAATGTCAGAAGGATCAATGTGTTCACTTATAGTCTGACTGATGGGCATGGGGCTCTCTGTGTGTGTACGGTGGATGGGGTGCTGTGGAACTGATCCTGTGTTTGAGTGTGTGAAAACACATTGACCAAGAGAATGTTTAACAGGGCTTATCGGCTGCCTTACAATACTGTACATGTCAAAGTGGCCTTTAAATCAATAAAGATTATAGCTTTATATGTAATAAAGACAGGCAAATGCATTCTTTGTAGTCTCTATCAGAGTGAAGTAAAGAGAGTCAGCAGTAGCAGGAAACCAAATAACTAGTTCTAGATAATACACTGGATGGAGGGTGGTTTTGAGATTTATAACAGTGGTTTCGGCCCAGCTAATTAACCACAAAATGTTTGGGACATTTTGGGTTTATCTGTCGTTAACTGTCTGAACAAATATCAGAAGTGATCATTTCAAATAGGGGTGGTAATATACCAATTAAATCAATATACCGGTAGAAATGTGTCAACCGGTAAAACATTGAGTGTCGTTTCTATCGCGGTTATGCAACATGCCGCCATATAGTAGGAAATGCGAGTTCCAATGAGAGAATACAGTACAATATACATTATATTATAATCATTGTATAAATGTTATCTTTCATTAGTTTCTTATTCAATCTGTCAATATTAAGGACACCATTTCATCTGTAAATGTTTTTAAAATTCTGTAAATAACGAGGAATGCTCATTTAACACAACGTCAGGTTCCAGTCATTTTACATTCCGAGAGAAAATTATGAAGAGCTTGTTAATAAAAAGCTGCGTCCTCTATGGTGTGGAACTGACCCTCCTGCTCACCTTAGTTACTGTTGCTGACGGTGTCAAGCTTTCATACAGGCATCTGTTCTGCCGTAAACATGGAGAGAGAAGTAACTGCACTGAGTAAATGACCTTATGAATTATTAACCACCTTTGTCAACCCTGCATTTATATCTAGCATATAGTCACCTTAAAGGTTTACAGCATCCAACTGTAGGCTAAATCCCAAACAAATAATGTACATGATGAAGGGGTTTTCTTTAGAGTCAAAGCTAACATTTAAAAGATGTATTAAAATGAGATTTTTGTCTCAAAAATGAGACATTTTATTTTTAATAAAGTTAGACATGATTTTTCAACCATTAGGCCTACTTTGGACATAGTTTTAAATAAAAAAAAAACTTTAAATATTTTCCGGATATTTTCTGTATGACTTTCTATAAAAATATATGCATAATGATATATCTCTATCGACCAAAAAATCATATTTCAATATATACTCTGCACGTAGCACTTTATTTGGAACATCTGTGCATCTACATATTCATACAATTATCTAATCACCAATCGTGAAGCAGCAGTGCAATGCACAAAGTAATGCAAATAAGGGTCAGGAACTTCAGTTAATGTTCACATCAACCATCAGAATGAAAAAAAATATGTTATCTCAGTGATTTAGACCATGGCATGATTGTTGGTGCCAGACGAGCTGGTTTGAGTATTTCTGTAAATGCTGATCTCCTGGAATTTTCACATACAACCAGTCTCTAGAGTTTACTCAGAATGGTGCCAGAAACAAAAAACATCCAGTAAGCAGCAGTTCTGTGGGCAGAAACACCTTGTTGATGAGAGAGGTCCACAGAGAATGGCCAGACAGGTTTGAGCTGACAGAAAGGCTACGGTAACTCCGATAACCACTCTGTACAATTGTAGTGAGCAGAATAGTATCTCAGAATGCACAACATGCGGATGGGCTATAGCAGCAGAACACCATGTTGGGTACTTTAATAGGACCATAGTGTTTCTTATAAAGTGCTAAGTGAGAGTAAACATCTGCTTATATCAACATCCCCAATTACATTTTATGCCACACTGCAAAATAGGATCTTTTGACTGAGAATTTTTGTCGTATTTTCTAGTAAAAAAAACAAATATATATATATATATATATATATATATATATATATATATATATATATATATATATATATATATATATATATATATATATATATATATATATATATATATATATATATATATATAAAATAAGCTGGCTGTGGCTCAGGTGGTAGAGCGGGTCGGCCACTAATCGCAGGGTTGCCGGTTCAATTCCCGGCCCACATGACTCCACATGCCGAAGTGTCCTTGAGCAAGACACTGAACCTCAAGATGCTCCCAATGGCAGGCTAGCACACTGCATGGCAGCTCTGCTGTCATTGGTGTATGATGTGTGTATGGGTGAATGGGACACAGTGTAAAGTACTTTGTTAACCGCTAAGGTTAATAAAGGTGCTCTATAAGTGCAGACCATTTACCATATTATTTTAAAAGGAGAAAGATTTAAATTGAGCAATTTTGTGCATCTCATTTTCAATACTGAACAGCATTATATATTGACTATCAGTCAAAAGTTTGTACATGACTGAATTACTCATGACCTTAAAAACTAAATTGTGATGGAAAAGGAGCCACAGTGCCCAAAACTAAATGCTGTTTAAAAATCATGTTGGTTGAAGGACAAATGTCCTCAAATCTATTATCAAGGCAATGGTTATTTAAAGGAGCTAAAAAACAAGCTTTGATTTGTTCTACATTTTCTGATCACTCCATAACTCCCATATTTCCATTTGTTTATTTAATAGATTTGATGTCATAGTTTGACTTTAATATTCTTCTAAAATGTGTGAAAATAGTAATAACAAAGAATGAGTATTTGTGTCCATACATTACACTAAGAGTGTATAGCCTATAGTTTTCATTATATCATTCATCAGCCACCCTGCCCTTTACATATTGGTATCAGTACACCATAAAAATAAATGTCCTTATTCTGTATTTTTGTGCTAAGGGGGTAAGATATACTGTATAAACTTAGTTCTAAGAGAAAACAAGTGTGTTTTTCTTACCCCACTTGAAAAAAGTTGTTTTTTATACATACATTTTGCTCAATTTTGTTAGATTTCTCTGAAATTAAGGCTTAATTACTTGCTTCTTAATATTTGTAAATATGTTTTTATTTCAATGACGTTTAGGTATTTTTAGTGGAAACAAGACAAAAATACTCTCTTAGAAAATACACTTTTCCTGTGTAAAAACCCCAATCATTCATCCAGTAGTTCTGATCACAGCTTCCTGAGCTCTTTTTGTTTCGCATAACATCTCACAAACACACACAGTGGGAGAGCACAAGCAGGAGGGACTTTTACAAGACATTTAAGGCTTAATTAAACACACACACACACACACACACACACACACACACACACACACACACGCACACCAAAAAAAAGTCCCCTTAATTGCATGTAATTTTACTTAAAAAGTCCCTTACACTGTGTAATTCCCAAAAGAAAAACAGTGCTTTGCCCTACAGTGTGTTCAAAAACACACACATATACACATACACACCCACACAGGCCATGGCTGTGTTTTAACAGGGCTGAAGTGTATAATAGAGCAGTTAAATAGGGTTTTATTAGTGTGATTATGGGGTGGTGGACCTTGCTACAGAGCTCTTATATCTGGAGGCTGGACCCAAAGGAATGGAGCTGTTCCAGTGTGGAAAGCAAATGTCTTATCACAAATAGTCATGTAGATTCACGTTTGGCATGCACAGATAAAATCTTCAATGTTTCCAGTACTATGACTGTGAACGCCATTAAAGCTCCTAATGATTCAGCTCCACATCTCTGTTTCTCTCTGTCGGTGTGTCTATCATCTGAATGACATGGCATATGTACAACCCACTCATGGATAACTCTGCTTTATAACATGAATAAACAAACTAAGATGAGTGTAAAAGGTTATAAAGGGAATTGCTGAAGAGAGAGCACCAACACTCGGGCATGAATATTGCACACATACACACAGGCTGAGACTGGCAAATCACACGGCCCCGTTCAGTTCGTAGCACTCCAACTCTGAAAGACAAACGAGCTCTTGCACATTTGGAGCAGCATGTGTGTCAGGAAGCTGTCTTTATGAGCTACACATACTCGCATACACACATACATAACGAACACGTCTACGCCACACACTCATGTATTTTTTATTTGCCCAGCTAACAATCCGACTAGAATCCTAGACTGGGATTTAAGACCTCTACAGAAGAAAAGAGGGAGGGAAGGAGAGGGAGACATGGATAGAGAGAAGAAAAGAGGGGGAGAGAAAGAGCAAAGAAAAGAGAAAGAGCAAAGAAGAGTAAAGGAAAAACAAGAAAAAAATTTGAGAATCAGGTGCTATTTAGTCAAGACAAAAAAATAAAAAAACAATTACAATGAATATCTATGTATTCTACATAGTTAAATGCTCATCAGATTATCAGTTAACTTAGCAACATGCCAAGCAAAATATGGCACTGGATTTAAACTATCTCAAATTTACCTTTTCTTGCAAAAATTCTTGAACAAACAGTTACATTTCAGGTACATAACCACTAAGTTGCAAATAACCTTTTAGAACCATTGCAATCTGGTTTTCGTAAACTTCACAGTACAGGAACCACATTAGTCAAAGTCACTAATGATCTTTTATTAGCAGCAGACTTTGTTTTTCTTTCAATTCTCATCCTCCTTGATCTCACCGCTGCGTTCGATACTGATCTTACTTAACCATCTTGAATCTGTTTTTGGTATCTCTGAAACAGTTTTAAAATTATTTTAAAAAAGTCTTATCTCTCTGACCATTGTCACTTTGACTCTCTTGGTGGATTTAGGTCTGAAACTGGTTTATTCAAGCCTGATGTCCCCCAGGGATCTATAATTGGTCCTCTTTTTTTTTTTAGCATTTATATGCTTCCCCTTGGTCTGCTCTCTAGGTTTAAATTTTCATTTATATGCAGATTTACATCCACTCCAAACCTGAAAACGTTACAGCTGTCTCCTTTCTTGCTAATTGTATTTCTAATATAAAAACATGGATGTCACAAAATGTTCTTCTTCTTAATTGTGAAAAGACTGAGTAATGCTTATTGGCTTTCCTCATCAGCTTTGTAAAGCCACTTATTCCTAATTTTCATTGGATGGCACCGTTCTTCAGTTTCAAAAAATTCAAAACAGTTGAATTTTTGATTCCAGCTTAACATTTGAATCGCATGTTCAGAACACAGTTAAAACATCCCTTTTCACCTTACAAATATAGCAAGATTACTTCCTATGTTATCCTCAACTGTTGCTATACTTTTGTTTTCTCTCGTATTGATTACTGGAATGCTTTTCTTGCAGGGGTATCTAAATCAACACTTAATACACATTTCAGTGTGTAAAAAAAGCAGCTAGATTACAGACAAAGCATAAAGAGCAAATGATGGTTATCACTGAAATCTTGGAGTCCTTGCACTGTCTTCCTGTCAGGTTCCGAGTGGATTTTAAAATTCTCATGCTCACTTATAAGGCACTACATAGTTCGGCTCCTCATTATTTGATGGAACTTTGAACCCCCGACTCTCCCCCTCGTAATCTCAGTTCTTCTGATTCTAGTCTGTTGTATGTACGCGAATGGCTTGTCACTTTTTAATAGTGTTTATCCTCCCATTCATCTCATGAAAACACGCTGCGTTATCATGAGGAAGGATTACATCAAGAAGTAGATTGGAATGCTGGTGTGGAATTTATATAAATAAAACAGTCTACTCCTCTCTCGCCGTTGCTGGCGTGCCAGTGATTACCCTTCCGGGTGCCAATGCTGACACTTGTGCCATAAGTTGCCAACCCATGGTGAAGAGTTCAATGTACTGATACTTTGGAAAGCAGCGGAATGCAAAGTTTCTTCACGTGAGCTTGCATTTCCAGTCTCCCGTGTTTGGATGCGTTTGAATGGAAGTGAATAGAGTGTGATGTGTAGTGCTACAGTTTGTTCAAGTCCCCTGTCTGCTTTGTGTGAGCAGTGCTATTTTGTGTGGCTGCCTATGTAGTGTATACTGAATCAGTCACTTATAATGTTACATTTAAGTTAGGATACTACCTTAGAAGACAGAAGCCTACTTAAGGAGTAGACAGCAAGACAATTCAAGACAACTAGGTTTTTTCTTTTGCCAACTCTTCCTTTTTAGCTCTTTCACTATGGCTTTGCTAACTCCATCGCAAATCTCTCTTTAATCTCAAGAACATCTCAATTTGTCCATTTCTCAATTTATCTTTGCCTTTCCCTGTTGTATTTCTCTCTGTTTGGTTAGAAGTAAGGTGTTGATGTGAAAATGAAGGTAGAGTATTATTGTGTACCTGATGAATACACTCTCTCTCTTGGACTGGGCATGCCTGTGCCTCACCACGGCCAATAAGACCACGGCCAATAAGACCACAGTAAATATTATGTCTGAGTCCATGTCATGAGTAAATATACCAAGGCAGAAGTCAGCATACCACTACTAATCCTGATTTCCCAGCACCTGATGCTGCAAACTTCAGATAAAACAAAGACTTGCTTGGCTGCCACATCCCTGCAGCTGCTCTGCTGTCTCCCAGAACCAATGCATAGGTAGGTGTGCCTGTTTGAAATAACAGAGAATTTAGGGCTGTGACAGATATATAAGCAATCCATAAAGCTGCTAGCTTTTCTTCTTTAGGCCGTTGGGATTAAACCTTTCTGTGAACTCTCCACAAGACATGGCACGGGTGAGGTTCAATGTTCCAAACCACAAGCAAACAAGGTTTCAACAGCCTATAGACTTTATCTGCACTTGGAGACAAATACCTACTTCAGCTGCTAAATTCTTGCAACCCCGACTATGTTACAAAGCCCATATCTTGATTTACACATTTACCCATTTGGCAAACGCTTTAATACAAAGTGAATTCAAGGTATACATTTCATCAGTATGTGTGTTCCCTGGCAATCAAACCCTTGTGCCATGCTTACCCAACTAAGCTACAGAAACACATGGGGCTGAATTCCCAAAACATTTTAAAGAATAAAAGTCTTCTTAATTACAATTTTTGTCAAATTTTCTAACTTAAGAAAAAAAGTTAAGAATATTTTGTAATCCCAAAGAGACTTCTTAAGTACTTTCTTATCTTTTTTTGTAACTAGGAACATTCTTTTTAACTTCACTAATTTATCCTAAGAATATTTTTTATTTTATTTTAAGATTCCACACTTCTTTCTCACTGTAGATTCCATTTACTCATATCGTGACTTACGTGCTGAATCCCAGTCACTCCTAAGTGTTCATACAAATATAAAAAGTGAAACCCAGGTAAGGCACTGACTCTCTGACTATACCAGCATCCTACGTTTTGACCTACCAGGCCGAGCTGGATATTGAGACTCACTTAAGGTGTAAAGCAATCCTTAAGCACCGCTTCAGGTTGACTGGGAATACAACGGCATTTATAAAAGCAAGATAAATTACTTTCACACAATTTGGGCACGCTGCTAAGATTTCTGACACAAAAAGTGGCTGCATTCCTCAAGGGAAGCAGCTGGGGATTGTATTACCAGGCTTGTTGAAAGGGTGTAACACTAGCCATGGAACCATGGGCCTCCAAAAGTATGATGCACATAAATTTTTATTGTTTGTTCAGTACTGAAATCTCATTAGAATCATAAATCAGCTGTCTTTTGTTGGCTTTCACTGAGAGAAAAAAAGAAAAGAGGAAACGAAAGAAAGGTTGATTTTTTAATGCTCTCTGTGCTGATCGGGTCTGACCTGAGGCCATATTTTGTAACATCTCCGTTATTATCTGATAATGAAAAGACAGAGAGTGTAAGGGAAAATACATTGACTTAGTTGGATGTGGTTAGCCCTAGTTGAAATGGTATAAAACCCCAAGTTTGTTAAGTGTGTTTGTTGGGAGATTTCTCTTGAATGGGAGACTTCTTTCCCAGGCTAAACAAACTATTCTTTTAAAAAAAAAAGAAAAAAAAAAGAAAAGCTGAACAATTTCTTGTATTCTATTTATAAGAAATATGCACCACTACACAATGTTTCGTTTAATTATGATGTTATTTTATTAACCAATAGGACTGTTTTCTGGCCTTATAAAAAACAAATTCCATTGAATACTTATCAAGTTTTTACTGTTTTTTTTACTCCAAACATCTAGAGACATGCTCTTTCCTTTTATAAACAAGCAACTTTACATAACATCAAGCTGATGTGTTTAGTTAAGCCAGACACCAAAGTGATAACCCCCACTCCCTCTAGTACAACCATTCGCCCTGTCTTCTCTAAAGTATCTACACATACTGCAGTAAAACGACCTTCCAGAGGATGGATGTAATAACCACATGTTCATTTACATCTTTTATATCAAGTTTGATGAGATTAAAACCTGTTTAGGACTGTATGGAAATGGCAGAATACAATTTATAGCTTGTTGAAAACATTTCTGAAAAGAGAGTATGATACAAATTCTAGCACAGAAAAATGTCACTCTTGCTGGCTGATGCAGCCTTGATCTCAAATTGTTGCGGATTTGATACTGAGCATCAGTTTCAACAGGAGATCACCAGCGCTGTGGATCTGCATTAACAGGAAATCATGCAAAAGACATAACCATGACACTGCATGTCTTCAGAACTAAGCAGAAAGCACATCATATGTGTGGCCAAAGATGGAGAGGAACTTGAAAGGACAAGGATACAATCAGGAGAAATCAGGTAGGGGTATGGATAGGGTTATATTTTCAAGAGGGAGCCTTTCAAATTCCAATCCGGAACATAAAAGCTCTCAGGAAACAGCTCTTAATATGCTCCAGCCGTCCTTGCCATGTTGTAGCAGGGGAGTCAAAGAGAAGAGTATCTAAGTGTCCAGGATGTATCTATAACACAAAATTTTCATGCAGTGGCAACCAAAGTGATGACACAAGTGTGGCTAATGAACAACCTGTTAAAATATTGTGAGGGCGAGGGAGGGGATGAAATAAGAGAGTGGAGGGCCATGACATACCTTTCCAACACTTCCTCTCTCTCAAACAAACAGACACATCAGCCTTGAAGCTGTTGTTGTGTTCCCACTTCTATCCTCTGGCGATTCTGACTGGGTGAGGTTGCGCTAATGGAGACGTCGGGAAAAACTCTAATAGGAGAAACAAAGCCCTTGACTTATGCCATCACAATGTCGACAGATACACTTAAAAAGATAGTCAGAAGGATGTTTGTCTGAAGACCTACATCTTTACGTGAAAGATTGATAAATGGATGATAAATATTTTTTTTAAGAAACCTGTGTGGTGCATGCCCCCATAATTCTAAGACGTTTTGGGTGGTTGCAAGGGGTTGCTATGCAGTTGCTAGGGTTTTTCTGGGTGGCTTCTAGGTGGTTACTTTCTGGCCTGGAGTCAAAAGAGCCCAACTCCAAGTAGAGTTGGGAACTGAGAACCAGTTCTTATAAAAAAAATATATCAGTTGGAATGGTTCCTGAATGAATCTAACAGAAGGACAGTGTATGACTTTCATCATGTCCAATTAGAAATGAAATAAGAACTGTTACTGTGTTATTTACCGTTACATTTAAAGGGTTAGTTCACCCCAAAATGAAAATTCTCTCATCATTTACTCATACATAGAATAACTGAGCACTGTAGGTCCAGCAATGCAAGTGAATGGAGATGAGGCCTTTTAAACTTCAAAAAGCAGATAAAGTCAGTATAAACATAGTCCATTCGACTCCAGTGGTTTAATCGATGTCTTCTGTAGCAATCCACTGTACATCTTGACAGCAGTCTCTCCTTGGCGATCATGTTTTCAAGTTCGATTACACTCTTATAGCACCATCTAGCACTCTGCACATGCATCAAGCACTAGGAAGTGTAATCGAGCTTGAAATCATGATCACCAAGGAGAGACTGCTGTCAAGATGTACAATGAAACAGAGTTACATTTTGGTCTGTTCTCACCCAAAACCAACTGGATCGCTTCAGAAAACAACGATTAAACCACTTGAGTCTTATGGATTAGTTTTATGCTGACTTTATCTAATTCTTGGAGCTTCAAAGGTCAGATCACCATTAACTGGCATTGTATGGACCTACAGATTTGATATATTCTTCTAAAAATCTTTGTTTGTGTTCAGCAGAAGAAAGAAAGACATACACATCTGGGATGGCATGAAGGTGAGTAAATGATGAGAGAATTTTAATTTTGGGTGAACTATCCTTTAAAGGCTTGTGAGATTCAATCAGGCAGTGCATTCTATTTGTTCATATGACAATGTGCAGTTAAAGATACAAACACATTTTTATTGTTATCAGTGGAATTTTATAAAAGAATAAATGATTCAATTAAATATGTTATTAATTTTTGTTTGTTTAGAATTGTATATATATATATATATATATATTAGTTAGGATAAATTATTAGATTGAATTTATGCCTCCAAAAAGTCTGTCAACATGCTTTTTACAAGAATTGTATAAAATTAATTTCTGATTTGTTATATCTGTACTATTGAAACCTGAAATGATAGCAGAAGGCTGCTGAGGGCAGTAAATGCAACAACAATTGCATTTAATTTCGGGAATAGTTAAATTCCTTACGATTCCCATCCCTATCCCCAAATATCTATAATATTTTGGCCCCTTGTCTCACATTTGTCTTACATTTCAAGAAGTCTTTTTTTTATCCGCAAGATAAAAACTTAAATCCGATCTCTTAGAAAAGTAATAGCATGCTTTATCCTCAACAAGCCGCACATTTTAAGATATTAATCCTATTCTTAGCACAAATGGTAGGAGAAGAGTTACGCATAATGAAGTTCAGGTGTTTGTCAAATCTCCAACATTAAGCAATAGTAATTGATTCCAACCTGCTAAAAAGCAAAAGTACAGTGTGAAAATTACATTTAAACCCAGTCCTTAGTCAAATAATCTGTCCATTTCTTCTCCAGGCAGATCTGTTCAACAGCAGCTCATGCTGCAGTGAATCTTTTTCACATGATCTTGTAGCAGAGCTTCAGAAACCACAGTGTCATTCAACATCTTTACACTTGACACTACAACAGGGGGTTTTAGTCACTTTAAATAATCCATGCCATTCCATTAAAATTGCAGACCCTTCTCTTCCTCTTACAAAATGCGTAGACGAATCTCGTCCCTAGACTGGAGTAGACTACCGGAGAAAGTGAAAGAGTGAGAGAGAGTGAGAGGAAATGGAGTAAGAGTGCCTGAGGATGGACAGAGGGGTTGTGCCGTTAAGCAGGGGTTTCTGAGTGACACTAATTCACTCATGATGACTTGCCAGCTTTCCCCAGCAGTACCGATTGAAGAGCAGGCCATCGGTTTGGAGCAATAACAGTGCTATTGACTTGTTGCACCGGTTCTATTTGGTTATTGCCCTGGAGGGTGCGATCAATAGACTCAGCATTAAATCTGACTAATCAGGCCCTGCAGCTTTCTCGGGTCAGGGTGAGGAAAACTCCAGAAAATCTATGCCACGATAGAGGAAAAGAGGTAGAGAGAGAAAAGAGTGAAGAAAACACAGGAGGGGCAATAAGAGTCCTCTAAGCTCACTGACAGCTGTGTGAATTAATTGACGAGGATTGCTGTTCTATTTTCTGTGTGTTAAAACTCCAGAGTGCGAGAGAGAGATAGGTGGGCGGTGTGTGTGCTGAGCTGTCAAAGTGCGCCTCTTTTTGCAGTTCCTGTGACCCGACAGTTTACAGGTCGCGGGGCGCCCGTGCAACTGAGGGACTGTACCGCAAACTGATGTCAAGGAGGAAATCCATATTTGTGAAAAAATACATAAGTTAAATGCACTTGAAACTTAGTCTTCAAAGATGATTGTACTTCATGCAAAAGAGAAGCATATGCAAAATAAAGATGAACCCATAGTCAATGTTTGTGGTCTCCCAATGTCTGTCTGTATCTTTTTTTTTCTTTTCTTGGCTTAAGCAAGTACATTCTGTGATAGAATGGTTCTCTTTCCATAAACATACAGCCAGCATATCATACACAGACTGTGGGACACTATGGAAAATTTATAAGGGAATAAAAATCAATAATTTATACCAAAGTCAAGCACTAGGGTTTTTTTTCCTCCACTGCTGGTGCGGAATGCGTGTGTGTGAGTGCGAGTGTGTGTATCCACATAGTGAGGGAAAGAAAAAAAGAGGAGCAAGAGGTCTGAATCTCAATGCTTTAGAGTTGAGAGAGAGATGGAGAAAGAGAGAGGAGGGCTATGACAGACAGTCCCCCTTTTCAGGACCTTCTCTCTGAAACAAACACCAACTTCAGCCTTGTTTTTTTTTTTACTTCTCCCTCTTTTTTCTGTTGTTTTATTAGTGCCCTTCTGCACAGGATCTTTTAGCTTACACAGGCACTTTCCTCTCTCTGCACACATCTACTCCCTGTAGCCTCTCAGACAGACTGAGGAGCATGACACACAAAACCTAAAACTAACACAAAAAAATGTTTTCACCCCCCAATATTGTGACTTATACACTGTGTTAACTCAAGTACACCTGACATCACATGCAAGCTGAGAGACATGTACTCTAGACTAAGGGTCGCACAGACTAGTTGATTATGCTTTGGGAGTGTGTTGACTATTTGTGGATCATGCGACTTCAGTTGCACTTGATTTATACATGGAAACAGCAAAAAAAATTCCTCTGTACACAAATTGGGAAACTAAACAAAAACAAAACAAAAAAAAAAAACAAGACAAGATAAAAAAAATAAAAAAATAATAATAAAAAAAATAAAGAAGAGAAGTCAAGAATAGGCAAAAAACTAACAAAATTTTATATAAATGCGACAGGACCACATGACAAAAAAAAAATAAAAAATACAAAATAAAAAAACAATAAGCGAATAAAAACAAGCAAAGACAAAAAACAAAAAAGCAAAACAAACAAAACAAGAGAAGACCAAAAAAAAAAAATAAAAATAAAATAAAATAAAATATATATATATATATATATATATATATAATGTGGAGGGACTACATCACAGTGTATTGGAGTGTCATTGTATACTAATCTGTAATAGGTAACGGATGATGCACTGCATGTGGTGCGTAATTTACAAAAGGTAAACATTAGCTGCGTTTCCACTATTGGGCCAAATGTGGTAGTGCTAATGCATTCAAGGGCCAGTTGAGTTCCCACCATTACTTTCGGGGTTACATCATGACTCCCCAGGGATTCTTTTGGGGCCAATGGCCTTTGGCCCACCGATCACCCTTGGGCCAAACAAGGCCAACTGAGGATTGAGGTGGGGTCAATGTCAAAGGTGGAGTTTCGCCGAACTTGCCAGATTGTGTATCCAGCACACAACGGTACAGGTTCGGGAAAAGTAAAAAAATTGCGGGTACATTACAATTCTGTTAAAGTGCACAGTGGCAAATCAGTGCCCAAAGTAAAACTTTCCATGGTCCAAGATCATGGACGGTGTGCTGGGAAAACATCCCGATGTTAGGGGAGAGACCACTCAGGACACCATGGCTGTCTGTGAGTTGTCAATGCTATCTTATCGTGCTAGGTTTCTAATGTTTACAAATTATATAAATATATTTAAGATATATAAACTCTAGACAACATGATACCTCAGCTTGAGCTTCCCTCTTGCTTATGAAATGAGTTGGGTGTGTGATGTTGGCACCAGGGCGGAGTGTTAAGGGAGGGTGTAGGGCAACGCTGCATGGCTATTGGCCGATGGTGGGAACGTGGCTCAAGATCCAAAGCTATTGGCCCCAGCTGACCAGTTGATAGTCCTGGCTCGCATTGACCCGATAGTGGAAAAGCAGTCATTGACTAAATGACTTGTCGACTAATGAATACATACTATAGTACAACATCCTAATTATTAAAATCATCAAATAATCTGAAAGAAATGAATTTAATGAATAAATCATGCCACTTGTTGGACATTCCTGCATCAAAAAAGTCTCTGCATGAGACTAGAGACCAAGATCAATCACCTCATGAATTGAGGTGCTGAATTGAATAATTAATGGGCCATAGTGGGTGGGGAATATGGTTGAACAGATATGCAAGAAAATGGCACAGGATTTTTAATGATCAGAGTGAGGCTTAGACACATTCCTTTGGAACATACAGCATGCTAATAATTGTCATGCTGAAGGCAAACGATTGCACATCTATGCGTAACTGCAAGGTCATCAGCTTCATTCTCCAGGGCTATGCTGACCGTCCAATAATGCAATTATTCCTTGGCAGCTGTGGGCCCTGTGGATCCCCTCTGTTTCACTGGCTAAAAGAATACTGTTTAGATATATTACAACTCAAGCCCCATGATCAAACACACCCACGGCTTGCAGGTTACACAGGGGCTAAGCAATGGCTGCTAACAATGCAGCATTTAAAGCATCACACACATACAAAGTGCCTTTTACACATGGGAGATGGAGGCAGAGCTTGCATAACAGAGTAACAGAGAGAGTGAGAGAGAATGGTAGCTTTACACTTCAGCAGGCACAGATGTCAGATGTGATAGGCTAACGCAGTGGATCAGCTGTTACCTGCCACACCACCTTATCTTCAAGACAGCACCATATCACAGTCAGTTATAAAGTAACTGATGTCCATCCATCTGTTAGTCCATCCGTCTGTCCATTTATCCATTCACTAAACATTTTTAGTTTATGAATTTATATTTTAAGCCATTTTTAAGTTCATTTATTTTGGTTTTGCTCTGTGTATGAAGCCTGAATGTTACCCATTCTTTTAAAATGCTCTCAAACTCCACACATGGTCAAGTTCATCTGTGACCCTCACCCTGGTATGAACCACAACTCATACCGTTGATTGCTCTCAAGCAGCCAAAACATTCAAACTGCTCAGACAGTCCTCTCCCTCCAACACATAAGTAACCAACAGGTACAAACACTACCTCGCACAGATACCCCATTTAGTGAAAGAGGGTTTGGAAGACAAGAAAAATAAAATGAAAAGGGGGTTGCAGACTGGCTAAGAGGGGTTTCTGTCCCTCTCCATTGCATGGTTAACCAACTGACCTGCAGTCAAAGGAGCCTTTGTGAGCACGCTCTGGCGGTCAGCCAATCAGATCCTTAAGCTTGTCTGTCTCCAGGCGGGAAATGGTGCCCCTGGTATGCGGCGAGCAGCAGAATGCACAGACAGACAGGGTGGCTGCCGGCAGGCTTCGTCTCTTTCTTTCTACAATGCCCAACCTCACTTTACTGAGGGGAAAACTACCTGTCTGGCCCTCAACCAGAGGACCTGCCTGCCCCAGCACCACTTATTTATTTAATAGTGTACCTCTGCCCCTGTTTCTCCATGCCCTGACACCCACTGTCTGCCAGCTACAACACACATACACACCATTGGAATGAATACACACTCTCAGGATCCTTGAATAAGCTTTTAATAGTCTAAAGAGCTTCCTAAAGCAAGGCGTGAAAACCACCTAGCAGCCTGAACCCAGAGGTCAAAGGATGCCCACTGTATTTTCTACTTGGTCCTTGACTGATCGTGGGATAAGAATCATAGTAGCAAAACAGGAAGGAGTCAAGAATTTACAATAGAAAGAAGAGCACATGTAGTCAAGTGCCAGTCATGTAGTTAGACTTTTGTAGTCCACATAGCAACTTACTCTGACCCACTAAGATAGTAAATGTTGTCTGATCGACATATACAACAACTAATCAACATTGTTGTGGGCAGTAAATCTGAAATTGGAAATAACTCTGAAAACAAAGTGGAATATATAGGTATGCTGATAGATATCCTTGCAGCTAAGTGCCTTAAACAAGACTCTTAATACACTCACTTAGAACTTTATTAGGTACACCTGTACACCTAATTATTCATGTGGTTATCTAATCAGCCAATCTAATGGCAACAGTGCAGTGCATAAAATCAGGCAGATATGGGTCAGGAGCTTCAGTTATTGTTTACATCAACCATCAGAATGGGGAAGCAATTTTATCTCAGTGATATTGATAGTGGCATGAGTACCATATGGTCTGGTTTGAGTATTTCTGTAACTGCTTATCTCCTGGGATTTTCACAAACAACAGTTTCTAGAGTTTAATCAGACTAGTGCCAAAAACTAAAAAAAACATCCAGTGAGTGCCTTGTTGATGAGATAGGTCAACAGAGAATGGTCAGACTGGTTTGAGCTGACAGAAAGACTAGGGTAACTCAGATAACCACTCTGTACAACTGCAGAGTGCAGAATAGTATCTCAGAATGCACAGCACATCGAATCTTGAGGTGGATGGGCTTCAACAGCAGAAGACCACATCAGGCACTTTATTAGGACCAAAGTGTTCCTAATACAGTGCCTGATGTGGTCTTCTGCTGTTGTAGTATTCACTGCCAAGAACCTTGCAAACTTGTCAAAGTCAGGGAATAGATCTTCCCCTAACAAACTGTTACCTTCTAAACACAACTTTTTCAGTTATACTGATACAAACCAGTGCACACTGACCTAACATCTTCTTCTAGTGCTTATTTGTGGAACAAAAAATTAATAAAAAATACTGGCTCAATTGTGAGTGTTGCCACCTTGTGGACCAACTAATTTGTGCAAATAATTCCATGCGCATATGCACATTCTGCAAGTTCAGAGTATGCGATGTTAGTAAAATCGGGACGCATGCGTTCACTGCTCGAGCATGGTGAAATTTGATGATGAAATTTGCATCACGTGTCCTGTACTCAGACACCTAGCGTTCACATCTAAAGGATGTATACTTTGGACTTTAGATGGTCCATGGGTATGCCGTCAGAGACTTTTCTGGTGGTGACTCTAGATGATGCCTCATGTGGAAGTCATAGCCACAGGAATGATAGTCTAAACATAATAGGCATGCCAACATTACCCTAAAAACCTAAAAAAACAGATGATAAAGGAAGAGAATGATACATGCATGGGATGCATTTATGAGGTCTGTTTTCAGATTGATGGCAACAATCTGTATCACACGGTGTTTTTATCGTTTACCTGCCACAGTAATGGGATTGATGGGGTTGGCTCAACTATACTCAGATTCACAGAAAATGGAGTTTAAACCCTAAAGTAACAACAAATCCACAATAAAACCAAAATTTTGGACTGTAATCTGATGACAAAGTAATTAGTTACTGTAATTAGTTAAATTAGTTAAAAAGTACTAAAATTAGATTACAGGTACTGACTTTCAATTAGTAATTAGTTATTAATTATTTTTTTAAATAACTAAGCCAACATTGAAAACCAAAAACCTTTTAAATCATTTGTTTAGTTTCAGTGTTGGCATAATTATTATGTTTTGCCTTTTTATAGCAGCATAGACTTCTACTTTTTTATATAAAGCTATTTACTGTATAACAACTATAGAGAAACCCTGACCCTAAAAGAAATCTTTAACATTTTTAGTATCTAAAACTGTTTTTTAAAAAAACACACAAAAAAACCCCAGTATTTTATTTATCTAAGAATCTATTTTTTAATTGACGACATCCCTAAATGTCCCAAAATTATAGCAAAATACACACGCACAAATACACGCATGCACAAGTGAGATGGCATTGCATTCTCACACCGGAGAGACCGGCAGGAGACACAGAATCCTGTCATAAAACATATTGATGGGGAACAGTGCATTCCTCTTTCTCTTCTCTAAATTTCTCACTTTGTTTCTATCTTTCATTTTGTTTATATTTGTCATTCTATCTTTCTTTCTGTTTCTCACAGTTATCAGCATTCTGGCATGACATTTATGAGCATACGATTGCTCCAAAGCAATGGCATTTAGAATTCTTGCTTACACATGGATAGACAATACACACATGCTAAATATGGTTTAGCTGATTGTATCAGCAGTTTATTGTATGCAAGTTCATTTTACTATCCACAGACAGAGAGAATAAACACATCTCAAACTCAGATGAATGATGTTACAGTGTTTTCCAGTATAGGTTGTGAAAGTACATAAGACTCTTTACATCAATTTCTTAACATCGTTACTTAAAAAAATAAATAAATAAATAAATAAAATAAAAAAATAATAATTTAAACAAAAGTTTATGGGTCAATGCATTCAAAAATGTAATAGTGTAAACCTCATCAAAATCAATACAACTTGAATAAATGTACGTTTTATAAATTAAATTAAAAAAAAAAAGTATTATTATTAACTATTTTAATTGATTCCATTTAAGAAATTAAATAAACATAAAATTAAACCCTTCCCCCGAACATGGCGGACCACTCTTGAAATAAGGGCACTCCCGCTGACTTCCATCCCCTAAGAATAACCCGTCTGCCAATCATAACACAAATTTTGTGAGGCAGAATTACAAACCAAAAGATAATTCATAAAACAAACTCCACCTAGTATGCGAACTCAAAGAGCATGTAGATTCATCCACAAAACTGTCCTGAAGGTGGGCCACTCTGAAAAATAAACTTCAGCCACTGGAGTTGGAAGTGGAACCAGCACAAAAAAAAAAATACAAAAAAAACACTGTTCCCTCAAACAATGAAGTGAATGAGTCGGTCCACTTGGCTGTAATGTGAGTACCACAAAATAACTTACTCCACTGACGTAATGAAGGACATCGCTTGCTGTGGGCATGTGAATGTTTTATGGCCCTCCTTATCATCTATTGTCAATTTGGCCGAGAATATCAGTGCAAAAGTCGCCTTCCATTGATGTAAGAGATTCTTTCCTTGAATCACATTTCTCTCGTCGAATTCGAAATTCTCTCTGCAGATCTTTGAACCGGAACTCTGTGAGCTTGCTCAATTTCAAGCTTATGGCCTGTGATGTCGAGCAGACTGAGGAAGAGCTCACCTAGGAATTTCCCCATATATCGGCCTTCTTCATTGTCAGGAATTCCAACAATTCGGACGTTGTTTCACCTGCTTCGAAAAGGCAATCCAAGTCTATCTTGCTCACTAGCAGGTTAGCAGCTAATTCCCTTTCCAATGTTACCACCTCAGAGAATTTAGTCTCCATGGCAGTGATCGATCAACGCATTACAAGATGACAAGCTCTAAAGCTGATGCGGAATCTCTCCAGCCGCACTGTCCAAACCGAGTCCCTGGTCTGTGGCCATGTATGGGGTATCAGCTTAAGTAAGTGTAAGTGGGGTAAGTGTCTTTTAATGTCTCCAAAGCCAGAGGATTTTGAATTCTTTGACATATTGTCTTCATAGAACTGTTATGGATCAGGGTGTATAGAATCTCACCAGTTTATGACATAAAAATTAATAAAAATTAGCAAAGTGCGCAGAGCTCGCAGTTCAAACGTCCTTCCCTCGCATGGCGCCATGCGACTCCCAGCCCAAAACTCATCTTAAAATTACAATATGAAATTAATTCAGTTTATTCACACGCAGTTTATTCGTGATAACATGTCAAAAACATGATGACTGTCTCGAGCCCATTTTGCACTTATTTGCACCATTTGCCAAGGGAAGATAAAAGAAAGTGGGTAGGGAGATATGGGTTGTTTTATTTATTTTCCAATAGTTTTTTGTCTCCTGCTACCGAACATCTTGCTATCCCCTTTCAACAAACATGAAAGAATAGCTTGCACCTGTTTTTGCATTTTGAGTTTATTTGCAAAGGGGGAAAAAATATGAAAAACAGATGAAAATAATAAAGATGGGATAGGGAGATGTGGGTGATGTTTTATTTTATAATATTTTTTTTGGTCCTGCATCTCAATAACCTGCTTAAGGTTATTGAGACTAATAAGTCTTCTTGCACTTTCATTGGCTGTTGATTATTGTCAGTCTCTAGTCCCTCAGGACAGTGCGCACACTGACAACAAGTCTAGATATCTAGGTGGTTTGAAATCTGTCCTAGCGTCTGCGACTAGTCAGCAGGAGTGCACACACTACGTTGTGAGATCTAAGACGTCTCATTGTAGACCAGTCACCGACACAAAACATCAAAGGAGATGAGCTTGAGTCGTGTAGTGTACACTAGACTTTACCAGATAGTTCAATGTTCTCATTGGAGCAAAGCCCAGAAAAGTCCACAATTGACCAATCAAAGGGAGAATTATAGAATCAATTCCATGCCACATATATTTGCAAAAATATAAAGTATTGCAAAATAAAATAAAGTTTTGCAAAACAAAAAAAGTATTGAGCAAACAAAAAAAAATAATTTAAAACAAAAATTAAGTATCACAAACGTAAAATAAAGTATCGAGAGAAAAAGAAAGATGATCAGAACGTCTCTGCAATTTGACAAAAAGTACAGGCATTTTCTTCAAAATTAAACCGTTGTCTTAAAAATTCACTTGACGGGTTATACCCCATTGAATATTTTAAAATGAGTTTCCTTAAACAGTCAACTTTATATACCTGAGATCCACCTGCATGCCTGTGCTCAGCCATGATGTTTGATCCGTGTCTCAAGCTAATGACGTAACTTCCAGAGAGGCATCACTGAGCCCGTTGTACACGCCCCAATCCCCTGACTCCACACCCACGTCAAAACAGTGCCATAAAGTGAAACGCAGAGAAAAGTGAAGCGCAAAGGCAAAACGGTATCACGAGCTCACACGTGATGGAAATGCAGATTAAAAGGAGCGTTGCATAATTAGTAGGCATTGCAAAGAAAAAGATGTGTGGCAAAATCATTGCTGCCTAAAAATCTGTTGCAGAGATAAAAAAGGATAAAAGATCTTTAGATTATTTTACAACAGTCATTGATTTCTGCAATTAATTACATCTTGATTTTTGCTATATTTTATTTATATTTTGCAATTCTTTATTTTTGTTTGCAAAACTTTCTTTTTTTCTCTCGATACTTTATTTTACGTTTGTGATACTTAATTTTTGTTTTAAAATTTTTTTTTGTTTGCTCAATACTTTTTTTGTTTTGCAAAACTTTATTTTATTTTGCAATACTTTATATTTTTGCAAATATATGTGGCATGGAATTGATCCCATAGAGAATATATTCATGTGCTGATGTCAGTGATCAGAGGATTTAACCCTTTCAGACTGGAAGCCAATCAAAGCTCAGGAGGGGGTCTAACACCTCAAAACACATGCTCTAATCTGCCAAAATCATCTGATCATTCATTTAGGTTAAGTACCTCAATACCTGACTTTCCATGCAGAGATAAATACACACTCAAAACATTGAGCAAGCACCAAGCAAGTGTTAGAAGAAAGTTTTAAGGGATGGCAGACTGCATTTTTATTCAAAAGAAATGAGAAATGTATTTGTAAAATGGGAGAAAAACATACACAAGAGATTGGAGCGGCATATTATTGCCTGTGTGGCAGATTTCTGGTTTAGTTAAAGACTGTAGTTAAAACAGCCATGGAAGAGAACATGGCTCAGTGAGAAAAGGTAGAGAGTCTTTTTATTTCAGCTCTTGGCCACAGCGGGCATTTATTAAGAGAGCATGTTATATTTTTGGAAATCTAATTTGAGGCTCTTGTTTGTTTTTCTGGCTTTATTTTGAAAGCAGGCGGCAACTCTTTTTTTTGTTTACACCTCCCGCTCTCAAGACGAGACCATCCGTCTTGAGTTTCTAACAGAAAGCCTTTTGAAAGTAAAGGCGAGAGTGAAAGTATCTTTGTGCTTTCAATAAAACAGCACTTTCTGAGCCCTACATTAAATTAGGAACATAATTAATTGCAAGGTTATTTTCGATGTCAGCAAAGTATATGTATGCATACGGTCATATTCAGATTTCCATGAAAATATTAGCAGCCATCCTTTGCCTAATTGAGACTTATTCCCTTTGGGGAGGGAGAGAGGAGGTCGCCAGACTTTAATTAATCCTGTTTTTTAAAAGTAAATGACATTCATTAGCAGGGACCGAAGCCAAATAAAATGATTTACATGGTGATAATCTGGCCTGTTCTGCTTCTGTTTCTTTAATGTTACTGAAATACCTCTGCAAAGAGGATGAGAACAATCACACTCACTTTTCCTGTCTTCACTTCCTGTCTTCACAATTAAAACTTGAGAAAACAGATAGAGCCGCGGCAGTGTGAGCTTCATCTTCCATCTTCTCCTTATCTGCCATTACCACAGATACAGTACACACATACTAAAGACTAAAGTTATACACCCAGACAGAGCCAATACCAAAGAAACAGTCCTTATAGAAACAAATTATTAAAGTACAGACCGTGCACAGCACAACTGGATATTGTCACAGAACAATACAAGTAAAATGAGAAAATGTACTGAAATATACAAAACGTAATTTGCTGGTATAAAAAAAAAAAAAAAAAACCCACGACAAAACACTTTCATAACAACAGAAAGGCCTTTGTGTGACCTCTTGCACTTTTTCACACACATATAGACGTCGCCTACATACAGACAGTCAACAATGAATTTGTTAAGACTGCCTGAGCTTCTGCAACAAGCAGGGAATTAAATAACAGTCAATTTATTGTGCATCGGCCGCATACTAACAATGGTGCCGGCCACCTAATCATGACATTGGATACTTTGCTGAGAATTTGGTAAAAAAATAAAATAAATAAGTGCCTGGCAATAGGAGAGTTTGTGTCTAATATGAGATATACATGTAAAATGATCTACTTTCAAATGTTTTCCATTGCAAGACAAATGTTCTTTTGGATTTTATTTTCTGTATGGCAGTACCTGCAATTATGCAGACACAAGGGTAAAATCATTATTCTTGGAAATTAAGTGTTCTCGTTAAAAAGTTGTTTTAAATTGACGTACACCATATGAAAGACTACATAGATTTCTCACCTGTCTTCTATTTGTATGTGTGATTAATGCACTGGGTTAATCTCCACTCCTATAGATAGCTTATTTCAAGACTACGATCAAACAATGCACTGACAAGATTTTCAGGAAAGAGTGAAAGAGATAGGCCATATCAGCCTTTCTCTCTTTCTCTGTCAGTTGGAGAGAGTCAGCGCTGACAGTGTCAGAGGTAGTTTCAAAGACAGGGCCACAAAGAGAGATAAAACAGAGCCGACATGCGCTTCGTTTAGGTCTATTCATTAAGCTTTTATGTACAAACCCTCCAGTGGGAAAGGATGTAGAAGTGAAGCTGAAAATGCCATTTTCTTGCTTCCTTTTGGTGAATTAAATGTTAATAGATCACCTGGATATGACTGAGTAGTGCATTGAGGGATCAATGCAAACAATATTCTTCACATTCATAATTCTTATTTTTCTTTCATCTGGACTTATATTCTCTCTGTCCAATCTCTATGCCTTTTTAAATTCTCTGCATTCACTGATCTTTGTACAACAAAGTACTATAATTAAGGTATCAAACCTGTGGGAACGTGACACAAGGATGGGCAGACAGACATGAACATGTGTCTAGGCCCACATCAGCCCATGGGGTGGGGCTGCGAGATGAGAGCCTGTCCAGCGTACGTTTTGCACCCAGCAATCGGGATATCGGGTGACGGCTGCCAATGGCCCTGCCACCTTAACTCCAGCCATGAGCTTCTAGTATCTCCTCCCATAGATCCACTTACACGGCCCAGACAAAAGAGCCACACAAAGCCTCAGCCAGACTTAGGTGAGAGAAATCTCGCCAGGTCATTGAGTTACTTGTATTCAATACAGCCTCTCAATAATGGTGCGCGTTTACAAGCATTTACACAGGAGACTCGTTGATAGACATTGTTGCTGAGTAGCATTAGATGCACACTGCCATATCCATGGATACCTTACATGGCTTACAAGAAACATGGTTTTGAGTGACAGTGATGATGAGGATGATGGTAATGACAGTGGTCGTGACAAGGATGTTGTACCACAGTATGTTGATTGTGCACAGAACCGCAGAAGATGGTTAAGAGTCAAAACATTCTCTTAGCTGAAAAAAATGGGAGCACGCAATCCATCCTGACCTCTTTGCTTTCAGATCGATTTGCTTATCAGCGAGATCAAAGGCGCTCGCCACTGATGTACATTTAACCTTACCCGGGTCCTCCCACATCATGTCTAAATATTAATGATAATAAAGTCTCACACCCTTCCTGTGTCAGCCAATTACACCACGTATTGATCTGCACCTCTCTTGGCCAATTAAAATGCAACCATAGTAATGCGTTTAGGCACTACAAAGGAAAACGCCATTGATTTGTTTCAGGATCTTAGTGTTTACCATTAGTATAGGGGAAGAAAAAAGAAAGAAATAATTTTATTAAGGCAGGTTGGAGAGGAAGTACTCAGAACCAGATGCAAGAGTTCGCCGAGTTTCGGCTCAATACACAGTCAGTCCCTTCCTGCTGGCTAAAAGAGCACCCAACCCCAACACATCAAACAGCACGGGAAAGATGAGGCTGGACAATCTAAGTAATTAACATAATAAGGGGTACAGGGCTTTCTAAGGGCTAAATAAAAAATTTCAAATAAAATCTGCCGACACAAACATTCACTACATTCATAATAATGGCTGTGATGTTTCAAATTGTCTATAATAATTGTTGATTTAGCTGCAAAGGGCACAAACTAATTTGATGTACAGGACTTCAAATAATTTACATGTAAGCATTTGGCAGTCACTGTAATCCAAAGTGACTTACAGTTATTCAATGTACACATTTTATTGGTATACGTTTTCCCTGTGAATCGAACCCATGATCTTAGCATTATTAGTGCCATGCTCTACTACAGCTACACGAATCACTTACTTATCTGGCCTGGTTTAATACAAGCACTTTATTGTAAATGAAAAATTTGCAGTAATTGCAAGACCAAGTCTTTTTTTTGTTGAGGTTTTAAATCTGAAGTGTGTAATTTCTGCAAAACTAGCATCACAAAACGGGATTAAAAAAATACTTGATGTTTTCACACGAATCCAAAAGACTGCAAAAAATTATTTTCTATTTTTTTGTTTTCCGGAAAAATATCTAAACATCCTTAAAATCTAACAATATTTTGTGCTGATTATATTTAAAACAATACAGAAAACATTTTGCCAGTTGAGTAAGACAAAATAATTTTTTTCTTTCCTAAATTTTCTTGCTATTTGCAAAAACATTTTTTTCTCTAAAAAGAAGACAAAATATATTGTTATTTTGCTTCTCAAGAACATTAATCTTGTTTTAAGAATGTTTAAATATTGGGGGCCTGAGTATCTCAGCGAGTATTGATGCTGACTACCACCCCTGGAGTCGCGAGTTCGAATACAGGTCATGCTGAGTGACTCCAGACAGATCTCCTAAGAAACCAAAATTAGCCCGGTTGCTAGGGAGGGTAGAGTCACAGAGGGTAACCTCCTCGTGGTTGCTATAATGTGTGGTTCTCACTCTCGGTGGAGCACGTTGCGAGTTGTGCGTGGATGCCGCGGAGAATAGCGTGATGCTTATATACGCGCTAATTAATAATAAGATGCGCGGATTGACGGTCTCAGACGTGGAGACAAATGAGATTTTGTCCTCTGCCTCCCGGATTGAGGCAAGTCACTAAGCCACCAAGAGGACTTAGAGCGCATTGGGAATAATTTTTTTTTTTTTACTGAAAAACATGACAAAAATAATAAATTTTTCATCACACCACTGGTTGAGCCAATGTTAATCAGGGCTTGACAGTTCCTCATACATACAGCGGTATGATTTAATAGTGCCACAGAGCTACTTACAGAGAAAAATCTAAATCTCACTTAAGAGTCAACTCTGCATATTAGGCTGGGATATGAGATACATCGATAATTATATACATTTTTAAGGTTTTAATACCAGAATCAACCGCCACCCATCCGCCTTAAGTCTGGTCTTCTGGCACTTTAACTCAAATCAGTGCCAGCATTCAACTGGAACAAGTAGAACGCATACTAATTACCATGGCCTGTGGCCTCATGTAAACACTAATGCACAGTGCTGACGGCCAACAAAAATGCTCTGCTTGGGATCACGTCAACAGTCAATTGGGAGGTGACGCTGGAAATCCCCAGGGTAAATTTTACATGGTGTTTGGATCGTACTGAGGATGTAGCCATCAAGTGAAGCAAACAGAATGGAGGATAAAAGTCTAAGAAGTGTCGGAAACGTTAATGACCATAGATTAAATGCTGACTTACTTTATTACAGAAATGTTAAGCTCCAAATGGGTTGTGTCATTCATTACTTTGAAGGAGGGCCATAAACCGAATAGATCATTAATAGCTTTTCTGAAAGACAGTAGTAACACAGGGAGGCAATAAGAAAATAGACTATTTCATTTAAATTAAATATAGGAGAAAGGTTTGTAAATCAGAGACATTCTTCGCAGCGTGGCCTGAAGAAACAAAACAATGGCACGCGTCTGTGGCCATATTGTCCTGGTCTGGGAGATTCTGTCATGTTGTTGGCTCGCAGTGGACTGGTCCTCACTGCTCCCTTTGTACTGGCCAGTGAGGAAGGGGTCACCACAAAGACCCTGTTTAAAGGACCACAAAACGGCTCAGCTCCACACACAGCTTGGTCTGCTCATGGGCCTGCTCATCATCCAGGCACAGCTTGAGCTAGTCTATTCAAGGAGAGGCCCTGGCCCCAGAGAGATAAACCTCACAAAGAAGCCACAACTAAACAAAACAACTGAAGACACAATGGCGAGAAAGAAAATGGCTCAAGAGCGAAAGAACGCTGTGAATAGGAACCTTGAAGGTTCCTGTTACAATGTAGCAATGCAGGAAAACAGGAGGAAAACATTCCATGGAGGGAATGAATGAAGCTTTCGAGTGGGTAAAAGAGGAGTTGATTGGTGCTAGTAAGACAGGTCAGCACTTCCAGTGTCAGAACTACAGTGAGGTGGCTGGAGTGAAGAGAGCTGAAGGGAGCATGCTCGCACTCCATCTATAGATTGATTATTGCAGGACACAATCTCACTTTCTGGACACGAGTCCAAGGCTGAGGCATCTAGTATGGAAATAAGCTAAAAACATAAACAAGCATTAAAAAGAAATGCAGTGAAAGGAAGGAATATTGTGGGTATGACTTCCAAAGACAGGTTAATATTGCAATAGTAAACCATGAAAAAGACTTTATTCCATGGGATACAAAAAAAAATCTGTTGGCTGAGGCAAACACTCTGGCTAACATTCTTCCTAACATGTTTGGAACAACATGAGGGTGAATAAATGATGACAGAATTTGGCTTTTTGGGTGAATTATCCATTTATTGTGAAACAAATGTAGTGCGGGGCTTGATTTTATCCATCAAATAAATCGGTTTGTGAAACGTGTGCAGTCCATACCAGAATGGAGCAGTCGATTGTGGAGGACTACTCCCACACTGCTGGTACCCACTTTTGGGGAGGTTTTTGATTGGACTGAAGGTCAAGATTATCCTCAAGAGTATCTCAGTATATCCCAATGGCAAAGTAATGCTGTTACTTTTTTATTTTAATGCTCAATGCAATTAAATTATAGAGTTAAATATCGGCAATAATTCAATAAGGTTGCATTATGTAAAACAGTAGCTGAAAACAGTGTTTAAAATTTGGCTATTGGCTAACATTACTTTTTAGAAAATAAAGTAGTTTCAAAAGGCAGATTACATGAAATTTTAATGAAAGATTTTTTTAAATTACATTTTCTTTTTTATTAACATGCACTTACAAAATAAGCACAGTAACAACAAAAAGATATACTAAGAATGTAAATAGGGTACATTTGGATTTCATGCTGTTTTAACACAAGAGAACAAAGCAAAGAAATTTTTAAATAATAACATTACACTGTTTGTTCTTGGGGGTGCCTTGAATATGATCTCTGCTTTGTGCACGACCGAAAGCTATAATGAAAGATTTGTGAAAGGAAAGCAGTGTTTAAGATGGTTTATGTGATGCCTAAAATGCTTGACCACAAGGCAGTTTTTAGACAGAATTTTAAGCATCCACATCTTATTAAATAAAGCTTAAGTCCGCAATGAGGTTGGCTTAACATGCAGGCACAGAACCTCTCTGCGTCAGCCCGTCCAGCAACAGAACAAAAATGTTAGAGCAATGCTCTACTCCGGAATTCGATAATCCGAAAAAAAGTATCTAATCCGAAAGATACTCCGGAAAGTGCACACTGACATGTGCTGAGGTTTGGAATTCGAACCCAATCAGCAAATAGGCTGGGAACAGTGACACAGGTCAGCCAGGCCAACGGGCTAATGTTCCGACAACCTCCTCGTAACATCTTGACAACGTTAACCCTGGCGCCATCAATGCCGAGTCTTCCTGAGCACTGGCGAGCACACAGGAAGCATCGTTGTAACAAAATAAACAGTGAAATATACAAACTGACAGACCGGGGCATAAAACTTTAGGAAAGAATATACATGTGAACACACAGAAATTATGACTCACCCCAGATGTACAACTGAACAAACATGAACACAAACACTGAACTCTAAGGTCATTGGTTAATCATTTAAAATAGAGAGAGAGAGTAATGCTGGCACCTGAATTGGGGAGGATATTTAATTACAGAGTTCTTGTGAATGAAGCCTGTTTCTTCGAGAATGTGTTAGTGTGTGTGTCACTGGGTACAGTATGTCAGTGTAATTACACTAGCCTAGGATTTAAGAGAGGATGGAACAGAATGTTTGTGTGACCTTATGTCACCGTCAAGAAAATTCCAGAGTCCAAATAAGCTCCTACTCTGGCCATTACAACCGTAAAATAAGATAAACCACAGCCAAATGACTTGAAACTTCACTTACAACTTTTATATTTACTTTTAAACTGTATTTGCAAGCAAGAAAAGATGAGTAATGCTAACGAGAGACGATGGGAGGGAGATGGAAAGGGTGAGCAGGAGACACACAGAGAGAGAGAGAGGAGAGAGAAAAACTTGCTCGCCGGTCCCCAGACACACTGTCGCCCAGTCCTCAACCACTCCTCCACCCTCTGGCGGACGACACCCACTCCTACCCAGGCAGACGGCAGCAAGTCCTCCGACCCCTGGTGGACAGAACTCATCCTCCCCTTCCTGCCAGATGGTAGCGGTTCCTCCGACTACCGGCGGCTGGCAGGAACTCTTCCCTCCTCCTTCCCGGGTTTCGGCACCAATATAATGAGTAAAGTGGGCAAGGAGGAGGGGGAACCGGCTGAAGAGTCAACATAAATGAATGACAGAAATTCAAAATAAAACAAAGATGCACACACATACAGCGGCCACGTGTCTCTCTCTCTCTCTCTCCAGAACAGGCGTCCCTGGCCCCCATTTATCTCGCTCTCCCGCTGATTATCGCTGGCCGTGCACCCTCATGGCCCGGCCATGCCCTTCTCCTCGTCACACCAAGTTATTCAATTTTGATGAGAAATGATGACGATTTTATTTCCCCCTATGGAATAATTCGTACACCAATAAATTGTGCGCATTACAAAAGTGTATTACATTTTTTTATGAAATCAGATTTCATGTTAACTTTAACTCCTTTCATGGGGAAGAAGAGGTACATTTCCTCTAAGAGACTAGCTCATTTCATAATCATATTGTAGAGTCAAGCTGAACGAAATGTTGGGAAAATCAAATGTGAAGAATAACTAATCAAATAATCTCCCATAATCAACTTATCTCCTGGTTTGAAGAAAGAAGCACTTCTGCTGAGGAACTTGCAAAATACTGAGGCTTTTCAATTTGGGAGCTGCCGCAGAGGTGTGATCCAGGGAGACAGGTAGCGACAGGGTGCTGTTGACTCTGGAGGTACAAACAAACATGGGTGTTGCCGGGGACGACTGCCAGCCATAAAGTCAGTGAGCGAATTCCACTGTCAAACTGGAGAGCAAGTGGATTGAGAGGTCTAGTCTCCAGCTGGCACAGGGCCTGGTGTAGCACCCGAACCGGCTTCCTCTCCAACCTAGACGCACAGCCAAGGGCCAGCAAGCAATGCCAGCTGGGAAGATATGATCCTAGTGTGGAGCACAGTACTCCAAACAAACAAAAGTCAAACAGGCCACAGACCTGTCATCAGCCTCTGCCAGCTTATGGCGCCTGTAATTACAACTGACTCAGGATCAGTGCATATCGCAGCACATTCCACGTTAAGAAAAGAAGAAAGAGAATGAGCAAAGAGAGGTGATCCTCTTATGTAAAATGTATTATAAAATGGAAGATATCAGGGTAAGTTTGATCCAGCACCTCACCAAGATTTATTCTTTGAAAGTTATAGACTATTCTTAGCTCAGTCTGAGTTTGCATTTTGGTTGAATAGAAATAATTGATAGAGCATTTATCTAATGAATGTTTTTCTCGCACACTTGCTATGAGTGCTGGTCAATTATGGCAAATATATGAATGTCAAAAATGTAACTAAAAATATTGATTTATTTACAAAGGATATCCATACAATTAGGTAAAAGCGGTAAAATATTACAATACTTTGAACCTGTCATAATTGTTTTCCCTACCTCTAAAACAAAGCCTGTGAGAAAGCCTGAAAAAGTTTTATGTTCCAAGTAGGCTGTAAGCAAACCAAATTAACCTTTTGCGCCAGTTCCTGCTTAACAGTCTGCAGTATAAAGCTCTAGTGTTTGTATGGACCACTTAATCCAATAGTATTTTCTCAAGAGTAGGACATTTCTCAGTGGTCATGCTTGAGCAATTTGCAAAGCAAAAAACATCCAATGAGTGAGTCATTTAGAGAGGTTGTTTTAGTTCGTCAGTCCGAGGAACTGAATTCAGGTATTAAACAGAACTGAATTCAGGTATTTCAACAAATGTCCACTGATCCCTTCAGTGCATTTGAATATAGATTAGAGCAGAATGAATTAAAAGGCCTTACAGTTACCCTAGTCCCTCAGAACTCAGTTGATAAAGCTAAAATTAAAACATACATCAATGTTAATCAAAGTTTTCGGCCTAACCAGCTGTGACCACAACTAGCGACAGAACATTTTGTTGAACTGCTTTCTGTTTCTGCATTGTGGTGGATAGCACTGCCCAATGTGAACTCTGATTAGTTCAAAAGCCGCTCCTCATAACTGTAAATTAAACATCAAATATGTTTTGATTGGCTGTGATTGTGCCCAGTGTTGGGTGTATCCAATTACATAGTAGTTGGTAACTGTAATATAATTACTTTGAAATCAAAAAAGTTATTTAACACATTACATTTTAAATTATTATAATCAGATTACAGTTACTGACTTTAAATTAAAGTGATTACTTTTAGGGAAATTACTTGCGCTAAAGAATATGTATAATACGTTTAAAATATGAATTTATTTGCATGTCTGCCAGTTCTTCTGTGACAGCTAAAGGGTGTGCGACAATGAATGAGGAAATATAGACGTTTTGAATTTGAGCAGAAACCCAAAAACTTTTCAAGGAAAAGTAATTTAGAAAGTAATTAAAAAATAACATAATTAGTAATGTGATGACTTTTCACATTAAATAATCAGTAAAGTAATCTGATTGCATAAAAAAGTAATTGGTAATTTGTTGTTTATTAGTAGTAATTTAGCCAACACCAATTGTGCCACATTGCGTGTTTCGAGTTCAAGCAATTTGTCTGTTAGCACTGTCGCTGGAAACTTATTCCATCATGTCTCTGGTTAGGACACAGTGTTAGGTGCTGATTGTTTTCAAACATGTAACCTCTGACCCTTTAGCTGCACTTTTCTGTCAGTACAAAATGGCTATAGGATCGTTAAACTTCAGACATTCAAAGTTGTTCAAACAGAGCATCAGTAGTCCGATCACTACAAGCATTAATGACACACTTCAAGTCCCTGTCAACAAGCTCCCTCATAGAGATGTTGAAAACAACCTTGCTTTAGTTCTCTCAAAGACAAAAAGACAGGTTTTTAAGACAAAGATAACCCATAAGAGCCATTCACTGTCAGTCAAAAGACAGTGAAGATTTTTTTTTTTTAAAGCTGCCATTAGGTAATTATGCAACAAAAGCTGAGCAACAGCCTTAATAAGCATATGAGGTGAGCGATAAAGTCTTTACATGCCTCAGGGCTTTCAGCATGAGCTGTCTCACTTAAACACACACACGCGCAAAAAATGCATTCAAACACTCACACGCAAAATCTGTCAAACACTGACACTGAGATTTTTATTAATTCACTTATTAATTTAAACAAAAAAACATTAATTGGACCAGTGAAGGATGGAAGGGGGTTCTGAGGGAGAAAATATGAAAGACAAAAAACAAAGAGATGTTTGAAAGCTTGTGCATGGAGAGAAAGACAGAGAAAAGATTAAATAAAATGTACTCATGAGTAGCAGCTTTGCAGTTCTAAATGTTCACCATTGCCTTGACATATTTCTTTTCATTCTTCTCTAGCCATTTTCAATACCTACACTATACATCAGTGTTTCTTTGCACAGCTATGACTCTCCAGTGCCACAGCAAAAGAAGAAACTCAAGTTGTGAGCTAAGAATCTGAATAGAAATGCAATGAGATTAAATTAGTATGTCCCATGAAATAACGCAAAAACTACACATCCTTCTATTGCATAGTGTAGGGCTGAACGATCCATCAAAATAAAATAGAAATCAAGATATGACACAACCCTGAGATACACATCTGAGTGAACAGAATGAACAATGTTGTCTTTGCTGCCTCTAATTCCAAAAACATTGTTTATTGTAAAATCTCAAGGTTAATTCTGTCTCCAAAAGAAATCAAACCCTTGAAAAGTCACAAAATGTCTCTCGCTGTGCCACATGCACATGACACAACATGCCCCTTTGCAAACATGCCCCTGTGGTGTCATTTCTCTCCAAATTCCTCACTTTTTTATTGTCAACACATTGTGATAAAAGGAGCCTTTCAATCTGTCCTAAATACACACGACTCAGCATCACAAAACACAAAGAGGCAAACACATTGCAAAGGAGCACATGCAATTCAGTGCAGACCGCTCTGAACTCTCTTTCACTGTTGTAAGAAATGAGGTGGAGTGATACAAAGAAATGCCAAGCTGAAAAGATGAAATCACATATTCATCTCCCGTAAATATTTCAGGCTGTTACAACCTGCCAAAGACAGATCAGAGAGACAACAACGGAAAAAAAGAGGTTTAACAATCTGATTTTTGGTGCCTCACTCTGTACAGAGTGCCTTTAGCTCAGTGAGAGTGATCAAAGGTTTCCTGCTTGTCATTTAATTCCACTGTTTTTGCAATACTTGGATTTCCAAAGTTTCAATTCTATCCAATTCTTAGAGTCCCCAACAATGTGTCTTTATGCTGGGGTGTACAAAGCAAGAAAGGTAAAAGCCCTAAAAGAAAACATGAAGCCAAAGTGAAGCCAAGGACAAACATAGCGTTGTTTGGCCCTAAAGACAGCAACAATGTAACATGCTGTACCTAAGGGTACTAATTAGGATATACACAGCATTTCAGGCCATCTCTCTTCATCCTGTTTCCAATACAGAAAATAAGACAGGGCACCACACACAAACAAGAAAACACAATTTGGGGTAGATAGACAGGTGGGCAAGCAGACTAGGGTGACATTAATAAGAAGACAACATCATCTAAATGTAAGGCTGGGTGATATATTGAATATTTTATAATAATTTAGATGACAATATAAAATTAAGCAATATTGTAAATATCACAATAACTTTGGGCAAATAAGTTTTCTAAAAGACTGTCATTAGTTTAGTTTTGCAATCATTCCTTGTCTCGCAACTTAAAAGCATTAATCCCATTAAGACATATGTTTTAATAGCGTCTATATTAATTTACGATGTCATTCAAAAATGTTCAAAGAAGTCTCTGCATGGCAGTTGTCATTTATTAAAATGCTTTAGTGTGTATATACTAATATATATATATATATATATATATATATATATATATATATATATATATATAAAAAGTATTAAATATAATGCTTCAATGCATACATTTTGTAAATTAAATGCCTAGATTTTAATTAGATTTTTACTGTTTTAATTATTGCATTACATTTTGAATATAATTGACTAAAATGACTGTTTCTTTCATTCCCTCTCTCAGATGATAGAAGGCTATGATGGCAGCTCTGTGCACTGCAGGCCAATAACCACACAATACTATGATGCAAACAGCATGATAGGATTTAATTGCTTCAAAATGCCCAGCAGAAGAATCCTTATAATCTAGTAAAATAGTCTTTTAATAGTGTCAAGAGGGGAGAAAGAGACAAAGAAAGTAGGGGAGAGAGATGCCTTTGCCTCATTACTGTAAATCTTGATAGATGCTCCAGTTCACCCCAAAATAATGACTGGGTCTGCTGTGAATTACTGTAGTTATTTCAAGACAAACAAATATGAACACATGGACAAAGTATATGACTTCAGATTATAGCTACTGGAGGTTTTCTCACTGTAAGAAACTTGGGACACACCTGTAAGATCACCAAAATAAAACAGTTCGCTGGGCTGCAAAAACTCTCTTGCAATAAACATAATGTGTTAGAAGATTTGGGACTGAATCTTTTTTTTATAGTCCATATATATATAACTGAACAAATAATTCAATTAAAATAATTAACTTTGAATATCAGTGCTTTCAAATAAAAACATAACAAAAAGAAAATGTAGGATTTTAAATTCAGAAAATTGATTAAAAGGGTTGAATACTTTAATAATATATATATATATATATATATATATATATATATATATATATATATATATATATATATATTTTTTTTTTTTTTTAATTGCTCACAAAAGGTGAACCATGCTGTTCCCTGCATCTGAACCACTTTGTCCTTTTGGCTCTCTAAACTAGACATTAATCATGCTTACTCTGCCTGTCTTTTTCTGTCTCTTTCCAATTTTCTCTTTCCACTCCTTCTGTAATTGACTTAAGGTCACACTTTTCCACTGTTCTTGCCGCGTCGGGAGACACAACAGAGGGCAAAGACTCGGTCGTCATAACGAGTGCCATCTTGGCTGTCAATCAAAAAGTTCCAGTGGAAGTTTTTATTGAAGGTAGGGGCAACGTCTCTCTCCTTCCCTGCAGGACAATCACAGGCCCCTGTGCAGAGACAGCCGCATGACACCAGATCAAACGGCACGCTACCCTTGGAGTGACACTGTAGCCACTTCAAGGGGCGACGCAACCACTGATCTCAGAACAGCGCGGCTAACACCCTGACGAGCGCTACCTTTACGATGTTGGAACGACAGAGGAGGAGAAGCCCGTCACTGCAATGTCACACATGGTGACCCCACGGAGTTTAATAATTGGAAAAGTGGAAACAGTCGACTGACATAAAGATGTTGAAGGCAGGATCTTTTCAAGGGTAAAATACCAATTGCTCTGAAGCGTTCAGTCACCATAGCATTGCAAGAAATATTATAACTATTCACTTGTATTACTTCATATACTGTTATTTCCTACACTAAAATGAAGGCATGTAAGCTAGTGTGAATGTGTGACTTTTCTATCTTTCAGACTGATGTACTCTTAAAAGAATAGTTCACCCAAAAATGACATTTCTATTATCATTAACTAACCCTCATGTTGTTCCAATGTTAATATGACTTTATTTATTGTGTGGAACAGAAAAGGACATGTTAAGACAGAATGTTTGTCTCAATCACCATTTTTATCACTGTAATTTAATGAAAGTGAATGGTGACTGAGGCAGTCATTCTGCCTGAAATCTCATTTTGTATTGCATACAGGTTTGGAACAACAGGACGATGAGTAAATGATGACATAATTTCCATTTATGGGCAAACCATCCCTTAATAGTTCCTGAAAAACTGAAAATCTTGTCATTATTTACTCACCCTCATGCCGTCCCGTTTTTCACAAAACTATTGTATGACTTTGCATATAGCACACAAGTAATATGGGCTACATTTTCGGTACTTTTTGGAGGTTAAATGATGTGGTCACTTGACCTGATATTGTATGGAAATGACTTGCATTAAGATACTTTAAAATATCTCCTGTTGCATTTCACAAAAAATACAGCATTAAGGTATGGAACAAAATGAGGGTGAGTAAATAATGACAGAATTGTCATGTTTGGGTGAACTATTCCTTTCATTTAAAAGCTCACCACTTTTCCCACATCAGTCCTGGATTTGTCTGAAGCTCAAACAGTGTGTGTGTTCTCTCCAAAGCAGGCAATCAGCACAGAAACTAATAGGAACAGGAGAGACACACACAGTTTTAGTGTCACTGTTACCCATGATGCTCTCAGCAGTGGGTAATGAGGCTGAGGTGTGTGTGCCATAGGGGTTTAACCAGAGGCTTGTCAACATCTTGACAGCCACACACACACAGACAGACATACACACACAAACACAAACACACAAAATATGGAACCATCAGGCATCATTATCAGATATTAGGGTAGCTCGAACACCATACAAAGAAAATAAATGCTTCCAGTGAAACCTGTTCATTTGAATCAGTCTTAAAGGGAAACATAAATCTGATATTGTGTCATAACTAAAATTAATGGTTGACATATATAACAAAAAAGCAGCAAAATTAGCTGATATTGAGGTATTTTTATTGTGTTACAATTGACTGTAAATAAATTACTATAATGGGATGACTAAACAGAAAACAAGAAGTTACATGCTTTTAGCGGCGTGAAAATTATTATTATTTTTTTTAAATTAAATGCATTCATTTTAGTATTTAATTTAGTAACTTCATGTGTCATTTATTATCATCAAATATGTTATATCTTGTGTAATATCGTCCAATGACCACCATGCTTTCTAGATATCTGCATAAGTCTTGTGGTGTGGTGTAGTGGGCTAAAGCACTAAATTGTTAAGCAGAAGGTTGTCGGTTCGATCCCCACAGCCACCACCATTGTGTCCATGAGCAAGGCACTTAACTCCAGGTTGCTCCGGGGGGATTGTCCCTGTAATAAGGGCTCTGTAAGTCACTTTGGATTAAAAAAAATTGTCTGCCAAATGCATAAATGTAAATGAAAACCCTATTTTAAGTCAACCACTGGCTAATAGACCTTGTTGGTTAGCGTCACATAACATTTTTGACGGGAAAGAAAACAAGGCTGTGAGGGATAGACTTTCAGTCTCTTCACTGTATAGAGCAGTAAAAAGGTCCTATATCACATCTAACTTTCTCTTTTCTGGAGTACTTTGTATCTACTGAAATTTCTGGACAGATGTTTTTTCAATGTTTCATCAGCTAATCAATGATCAACACCACTTTAAACAACAGTAAAACCTAGTGAAAGTCCCTCACATCGTTAATTTAATTCCAATGAAAAATGTAATATAGCGCTACTCTGAATATGTTCCAAACGGTATAATTTATGATTTTATGCACAGGTATGGAAGGTTCAGTCAACCGGCTTAACAGAAGCAGGAGGCCTTGGAAAGGTCAGAAAAGTATAATCGTATATATACATACATTCACACAGTGCCAGCTGACTGGCTGAGATAGATAGCTCCAGACACCTGAACTGAAATGCTGTGACACACTAGATGCTTTGAGTATCTGCTGTCCAAAATAATCCTGACACACTGCATTCCTGAAGGGTACCAAACACCTCAACGTCTAAAAGGCCTGAGAGAGGGCTGGGACCAGAAAAGAAACAGGACAGTCAGTTACAGTAGTAAATCTTCAGATGTACATCACCTCACTCCATGATACACATTCACACACTTATCAATGCCACACCACTTAATTCAGTCGTAGCACTCCAATGTTAACTGCTGGGTGGATCGAACAAGCAAATACTATTAAAGCCAAATCAATTAGGATATTGCATGCCATTGTGGATTTGCTAATCCTTTTTCATAGAGAGGGTGCCACCGCCCAATCTACCCATTATGACTCACTATAAACTGCATTAAATACCTGATGTGGTGTGTCACAACATTCAAATAATAGATACCCCATCTATTTTTGTCACCAAAGCTACTCCAACCACTTTAGTTTCTCCTTCCCACTGGAAAAAATGATTGCTATGAATTCTTTGCTATATCATCAAGACACTGAATTAACTTACTTAGGATGTTAAAAAATTCCCAAAACTAGGAGTAGGCAAAGACTGATGCATTACATTTGTTTTTGGCCAGGCAATGTAGTAGGGAATTATGTAGTAACACAACTGAAATTGCAGTTCCAGCCATAAGCACTGACGTGCGGTAGCATATACACAATTTTGCCTTTTTTGACCTGTCAAACATGTCACAAAAAAACAGAGAAACATGTGAGGCAGACCGTCAAAGGAGACTAAATGCGAAGGCTATCAGCCATGTTGAAAAATGCAGAACATGAGAGCAAAGCACAAATGTAGAAAAAGGAGTTCTCAGCAGCTGCTCTGAGAAGAAATCAGAGAAATGCTGGGAAGGGAGTGCCCACGGGGAGAGGCCTGCCGCCCTGGAGACAGTCGTTGACAGAAATGGCTCCAAAAACTGAACTTTGGCGCATTCAAGCTCTCATGCCATTGAAATGAGCTCCATGAGGGGGAAGAAATTGTTCCCCAATCACAAATTCACAAAACAGCAAAACAGATGCACTAAATACCTTTTGATTCTGAACACTAATGTGTGAGTGACTGAAGATGCCTAGATAAAGAATTAAACATTAATATTATGCACGTGGCAGACACTTTTATCCATAACAACTGACAACACATGCTCTACCATTTGAGCAACAGAAACACAAAATAAAAATGTATAGCAATATAAGGCCTTTTGATAAGTTTAACACTGAAAAGTATCAGTGCAATTGAAGTGCTTATGCAGAGTAAGCCAAAAGAATCATTCCTTCGATTGAAGTGAGTGAGTCATTGTCTTAGAATCAGAGTCAGACTCACATGAACTACAAGTGACACAACTCACTTGACACAAGTGAAATTATGACTTTCATGTCAAAGAACCACATACTCGTGCAAAACCTATTTGCCGAAGTGTGTAGGAGTTTGTTTGTGAGGACGAGAGTGTGTATGTGTGTGAGAGATAGCAAGAAAGTGTGTGGGAGAAAGAGAGCCGTGCCCCGTCACTTCTCCACCCTGCTCCCTCGGCTCCAGCATCTTAACGAGGCTTTTCCCCTCACTTTGCAGAACGAAGACGAAACCAAATAAATAAAAGAATAAAAGGAGCACGAGAAGAGGGAATATACACACTGAACTATAATTTGTTATATCTTTCAGCTCCAATTAAAAGAAATATCAAATCTTTTTGTTCAACTTCATAACAAGTCTTCAAGAGGACCCCCAAGACTCTTTCTATTTGCATCCCTCAACAGCCCACTGGTGCTCCTGAATCACATTAATTATATGACCTACATAGCACATCGTTAATATTCCAAGCTGGGAGAGAAACTGGGAGCCAATATGGTGGAAGTCTAAATTTGGAGATCTTCAGGACATCAGAGCTTCCCTCTCAGCCGCCTCTTTTCTGGAGTTCGCGCTTTGATCTCTTCCCTGTTGACATTGTTTGCAAATGTCTCTTTAATAGGACTGCAAACACCAGAATACAGCCACATTTTCTTTTTTCAAACAGCCACTGACACATCCCTCCTTGCCACCGCCTTCTTATTGTCTGTTATCACGCCGTGCGGATGACGACTCTCGTGTGCTGAAACAAAGGGGGACAGAGAAGAAAATCAAGAAAGAGAGAGAGGTGTCAGTGTGGCTCACCTATCGCAATACCACATCTACTGATCTAATCACTGCTGGGATCAGAGCGCTTAGTGACAGAGAAGTGTTACAGCTGTTCGGGATGTACAAAGTCTGAGTTACTCAGCTTCACTCGTAATGTGTTATGAATATGAATATTTCATAAAACGTTCAAGGGGGGAAACTGTGTGAGGTGCTCCTGTTGTTTGTGCATTAATGCACATTACCCGAGGTAAGCGAGCATGCTCACACCCATAGACGCGGAGGGTCTGATGTCTTAATCAGTGTCCAGCTCTAGTGTGGCTTCTTCAGAAGACCAAGGCCTGGCTCTTCTAAGCTGGGCCATGAATATGGAGCTGTTCTGTGGTGCAGAGCGTGGTTATGTTTTCTGTCTGATATGTCTGCCCCATTCCCATTTCAAAGGGAGGTCCATCCAGGGGTTTGACTTTTTGATCTGCCTGGCGACTGACTCGACCACCTGCATGCGGTATCAGGCCCCTGGTCTCCGTGGATAGCCAGCAAGGCTGAGAAGGAGCTTGGGGCTGGGCATTCATCCCAATGTTACCCCCTTCTCTCTATCTGTCTCTCTCTCTTTCCATCCAAATCAGTAGGAGGTCTTTACTCATACTCCACCTCTACTGCCAATAAAGGGTTATTTAACCCAAAAAAATAACAATTCTCTCATCACTTACTCACCCGTATGCCATCCCAGATGTGTGTGACTTCCTTTCTTCTGCTGAACACAAACAAAGATTTTTGAAGAATCTTTTAAGAGGATTTTCATTTTTGGGTGAACCATTCCTTTAAGACACCATCCTGGCCATTTTGAGGGTAAAGGCCCACGCACACTAATTTTCAGAACAGGAACATGTGCAACAGGAAACAATTCCTTCTCAATGAGTCTGAAATATTGCACTGTGACATCATATTTATCATATTTAGATTCTGAGACTAGCTAGATTTGTTATTGCTTGGGTACCGAACATCTCATTCAAGCATACAAACTTTTTTTAAAGTATCACAAAGTTCTGCATTTGACTCTGTGCAAATTGTTTTGGTGAAAACATTTATTCAAAAATATGTTAAGTACTTGCGGTCACAGTGGCCTTTGTGTTAATAGGCCAATTTCTGCGCCACCAGCATCATCAAATGGAATTGCAAAAATAACAATGCTTTCAAACAGGTTTCCCGAACACTCCCTTGTATGTCATTGGTTGGACAAACAGAATACAGCCCAACCCCAAACTCATGCCATTTGTTAATCCAATGTTGCTATTCAGGCTGGCCAGTATTCTCAAACAAACGAGATGTCTTGAAAACCCCACATAGCCACAGTGTTTACACTTTTGAGAGAATCGACCAATGAATGGATTACTTAGATGTTATCTTTGCATATCAAGAGAGGATAGGAGAGAATGTTGTGCCATAGAAAACATATTACACATTTAAGAACCTGCTATCAGTAAAGCAAAATCAAGTCATGCTAATAACCATCTGTTTGTGCTCTCTTACAGCTCAAACTGCTTCCAATTGTAAGTTTATTCTCTTTTTGCATGTCTAGCTTTCTCTAAGAACTTATTGTGCAAGGTCACATTGCTAGCGCTGCCTCAGCCCTCCTCACAGGCTGCTTTGAAGACTCGATTGAGTACAGTAACTTGTGTATTAAACAATCCGTCATCAAGGCAAACGTGTTAATTGGTCTGATTATTCTTTAATAATATTATGATTTCTTTAAGCAAGCATCACCATTAAAAGTTAATGAGATGAGAATGACCATGACAATATAATTAAAACCCTCACAAGTTTTTGAAGCTGGCGTGAATAATTTAGGCCAAGCAGGAGCATGAGAGGGCCCAGCTTAGTAGTCTGTTCAGGGAGAGAGTAACACGATCATGAGTAGAGAGCCACTTCACCCATTATTTTGATTGGGGGACGAATTAGCAGACTTTCAGAGTTGTCAAAATTAAAACCTTGTCTCCTTGTTAAAAAATCTTGTGGGAAATATACATGTATATCTTATTTTGCCATAACTGACAATAACGGGTAAATTGTACTGACTGAAAATCTGCAGACCTTAAAAATGTCTTACCAGCCAGGTAGTAGGGAAGTTGGCATGTTATTCTCCTAAAACTCTTCTATACCTATACTCTTATTCTATTCTATATCTAAACCATTTTAAACAGCATTTTGTTAATCCATTTATAATTATGTATGAAGCTTTTATGACCTCATATTAATATCTGTCCATCTATCCATCTATCTACTTTACATACACCTAAGATATACTCTTATACATTAATACATTTTATAACCTAAAATCTAGATGTTGATAATCAATTTCTATTGACATGTTATGTTTCAACTACTCAGCCATGACACTGTATTTTGCATTACCGGTAATTTAATAAAAAAATATATTTTTGTTATTTTGACAATCGGATCAAAGAGTATATTTTCCTTGCACATTTGCAACAAACAGTGCAAGTCATAGTGCAAAGCATGTGATGTCATCTCTACTAGATGGTTTGCATGTATCTTTGGTTTGATTTGCTCACATCACTTACATAAGTATGTGTCAGAATATCATTAGAATTTGACTAAAATCAGCAATGTTGCAGTTCCTATAACAGTTACAGATAAAGTTACCAGCCAACTGGTAAAGTCATTTTTACTTGCAATTGGCACTTAGCAAGTGTTAATTTTTATACCCTGGATACGTTTGAACTTTTGAAAGTCAGGGATGAAAACATAAGCATGGGGAGCTTTGCTCACAATGCGTGCAACATCCTTTAAGCAGAATCATCACAGAGTACACATATTTGAATATATCTTATTCTCAACCCACACAGTGCTCTCCAAACAGGGTAAACATCTGGTGTGGCACAGGGCTTTCTGTCTCTATCCTTCAACAATATTTAACGCAGAAGGCTAATGCTCTGTCCTCAGCCCACTGCTGAGAGTCTGCGACCCTCACCATGACAAACACAACCTGGAGTAAGTGTGTGTTTGAACTCAGAAAATGAGAACCCTGGTTACATATCACTGCAGCGAATCTGGTTTACCTTGCTTTCGTATAACCACACTGTACAGTTATACACAGAAAATACAAAAGCATGCACCCTTTGACCCTGGAAAACAACAATGCAATAGTACATTTAATATTTTCTGAAGAAAATATGAGTAGTGCCTGCCCTTGTAAAACTTGTCGCCACAATGTTAGGGGTGTTCTTGGTGACTGCCAGAGCTTTGATATGTGGTTCTGAGAGGCTGCCAGGTAACTACTTACTGGTCCAAGTCAAAAGAACCAACCCTGAAATCTCTATAATTTTCTAGTCAATAGATATGGCTCGGGTCACTTATTCAAGGTATTGTGAAGTCTGATCAATTAGAATAGTAATAGCAAAACTCTCCACAACAATCCACACAATTTGACGTATCATTCATTCAACTGTAGCAGAAACAGTGTGGAAAATAAATACATAGGGTTGAGGGATTGTTATAACCCTTAGCAAGCACCACTAATAATAAATTGTGATATTCATTAAATTTCCAAAGTCTATGCAAGCATGCGATTAAACAAATGCTTGGAAAATTGATAAAGTGAAATGGATACACAGACCCTATCAGGGAAAAACTATCAAAAAACTAACAAACAAAAAACACCTATTCACGATCTTTCTCACTTTACAGATTGCAAATGGCTTACAAGATGTCATGTAGATTTAATATGCGAAAAACAATTATTTGACTGCATTTGCTTATTTTTTAAGCAGAAAGGGAAAAAACAAATGGGAGAGAGAGAAGGCCTTTACTAGGCAGACAGGAAGAACAGGGGCGTGGTGGGTCTTCATGCAGAAAGCTAGCAGGATGAAGGGAGACGGCATGCGTGGAAAAAGCTCATAAATCCTTATTTCAGCCGTCCTCGCTGCAGCACTACATTTCTTAAATGCTAAGTCTGATTTAGTCTTCCCATTAGGTGACAGCTGAACTTTAACATTAATATGATAATATTGAAATAAGTGCGTGTTATTTACTTAGCGGCGGGGCGGGATGGAATAAGAGGGAGACAGAGGGAGGCGGGAGGGAACGGAGAATGATGAATGATTTCTAGACAGCTTCTGTGACACCGGGCGGCCGCGGCCCCTCTAATGAGACTTGACAAAATGGAGACATATGCAGAAATATTGGTTACAGTCTGTGTCCTCGGCATCCCGCTCTCTCTCTTTCTGTCTCTCTCCTCCTCTCTCGTGCTTGCTGCACGCGTCCTGATTGTCTACAGCCACTGAAGCATCTATTTCAATTGGCACTTCCTTTCTGGCCCTTGGGTTTTAAATTTTGCTGGTGTCATTTACATATTACTCTTAATCAAAAAAGAAAAAAAGAAACAAAACCTTGTCGTCAAGGTTCAGGAAAGGGCGCAAAGGCACTTTATAAAATGGAGATGTGACAGACCTAAACTGAATTGAGTGTGTGTGTGTGTGTGTGTGTGTGGGGCAGAGAGAGATATGAGGCTTGTAGAAAAAAACAAGAGTAAGTGGAATAGAAAGGGGGGGCTGTGTGCATTCTTCGGTTATCTCACATCTACCACACAGGGAAAAAAGCCAATATCTCATAAGCTTGCTGATATGAATGATGAGTTCTACTGTTTAAAGCCGATACTACATAGAGATATAGAATAGTGGAAGGCTAGAGCTGCTTTAGAGCACATGAGTGGAAATAAAGTTGAACTGCACAGTGACAAGGCCCACACAGAATCTACACCTGCTAAACTCCAAATAACGCTTTGCAGATTTCCATAAAAGTCAAAAGAATGCATTGATAAAATTCCACAAAGCCCTGCCCCTTTTGAATGTCTGTTTATTTGCTTTTGCTCATTATAATTGCATTTTGAAAAGAGGTCTGAATAAATGCTGTCTAAAGAAATAGTTAAACTAAAATATGTTTGTATTATTTGACCATGTACAGCTACCAAGAGTGTACTCTCAGCTCTGTTTTACACATTTTACCATAAGATAATTTGCATGACTTTGCCAACTGATTATGCTTACTAGATAAGGTTTAGAGATTGCACTCACAAAGAGCGCACAATTAAATATTTTAGAGACCATCACCACTCATGGAATGTCTCTTGTCCAATCAGTTTCGAGGACCGGAAGTAACTGTTATACATGTATATATTCCACAGTGAAAGACTCTTGTGCACCAGCTACCATGAAATATAGAGGAAAACCCCTGCTCAGACGGCTATTTCTCCACTGAGAAAATAGGATGCATTTCACCAAAATGACATTATCTTCAGAAAGCAAACTAACAGACTACAGCATAATCAACAGGTGATTGCACAGTCTCTCTCTATCACTCACACACACACACACACACACACACACACACACACACACACACACACACACACTTTCTCCAATAACATGTTAGAAACAGCCCTAGTAGTGGTTTTGAATTTATGTTTTTGAGAGGCTTGGACACATCAATTAGTTTGAACCAGCAACGGCAGATTCTGATCCGTCGCTTAAAAAAGTTCCAAATCACAATTTTCAGGCCTGAAACAGATTCTGTGGGGACATTCCTGACAATGGGGACAATGACTAACATTCCAATTTGTGTTATGGTCACCTTCATAAATATATTGAGAAAAAATTGTGTTCTTGGTCTAATTGGATTTTACAGAATCACCATTTAATAATACAGCAGACATTGGTTAATGCTGTGCAAAAGTAGCGCATAACTAAATGCGTGCATATATGTGTTCATGCAGAGGATGGTATGCGGCCGTTGTGAAACACATCCATGGAGAGGGTAGTAGAAAAGGTCCCTACCTTCCGCTTACCTTCTCAGCATGCCAGTCAGGATGCGAGAGCTCTTGCCCAGGTTAGCATCAGTCTCTCTCAGCTGTGAAGGAGAGATAGAGAGAGAGAGAGAGAGAGAGAAGGAATAGAGAATGTAAATGTTATGAGCACTAATAATAATAAAATCATGGGTATGTGAGAGACCAAATAAAATTTGTGCTATCAGGGAAAATATTTAGGTTTGATTATAGATTTTCCGTTGCATATATATAGGCCTAAGTCAGAGTATATGATTTGACGCAAATGGAAACGAGACAGTGATAGATGGGAGTACAGTTCGTTCGATATGTCACACTGTTGTGCATATGGGAATTGATGACTTAACTGTGAAATTACGCCTTTCCACAAATTTCCCATGCACAACACCTCAGAAAAACATGGGTTGTGAAAAGACAGTCTGAAATGTTGAATAAACTTTACTTCTGTACCTAGCAGCATCCTTTTCATTTACATCAAATTCAATTTGGCATCTTTTTGACGAAGTTCTATTGCTTAAAAATGTATTGTTTTTCATCCATGCGTATATTTTTTAGATTTGTTATAGTATATGGCTATGTAAGGGGATGCACAAGTAAAACCCATACATCTGGAGAAGTGTGTGTGTTTAGGAATGCTGACATTGCTATGGAAGTGAAGCCAGAGTTCTGGCAGCAGTCAAATCTGTGATTCTGGCTAGCCTTCTTGAGAAAGCATTTGACTCTCTCCTCACTGTCAGCAGGGACATGTGTGTGTGTGTGTGTGTGTGTGTGTTAGTGGGACGACTCAGGGACAGATGTTGTTTTAGGTGGGTTTGCCTGATATCTCTCTCAGCGATGGGACAGTCCTATGAGAGCTCCCTTGGCTTTCCCCAAATTCCCTCTCTCCATATTTTGCTCTCAGTGTAAGCGTGTCAGAGTTGTGCCAGTACGAAAACACATGGTGGTGCTCTCCGTGAATTAGGAACCAAAAATAAGAGCAACAACAAAAGAAAATACCAGTACACCAGATCTAGAGCAGAGTCAGATTACAACTTTCTAAATGGTCTTGGTAAGAAACAGAAAGTTTCTCTGTATTAATCGAGTTAAAAGAGTCTCAGTCACGAAGGCCTAAACCTAAATACAAATAGAAATATACCACACACAACAATCACATGATAACTAAAAACAGGAATATAACCCATGCAAAATTACATTTAAAAATTAGATTTTTTATTTTCTGACAAAAATCTGACTGATGGTTCCCCAGTTCAAAACTCAGCATCACTAGGGTGTTGTGGATGGCTATGTTGCTAGGGTGTTCTGGGTGGTTGCTTGGTGGTTTCTCAGTGGCCCAAATAAAAAGAGCCCATCCTCATGCCTCTATGATATTATGGTTCCTAGATTTGGCTAGGAACTACTTTGTTCAATACTTTTTTCCTCCATTAAATGAAAATCATAGGCCTGATTTATTATAATAGTATTAGCACACCTCTCCTCAACTAGACACATGATTTGAGGTTTCATTCATGTATAGTAATAGTGATACTAGTAACCGTAATACTTACCTTAGCAAACACCACTAGGAGGCCTCTATAAGTCTGTGTGTTTGTGAGAAAGAGTGATTGTTAAGAGACACTCCAAAACTCTTTTATCTGCCATTTCCTTCACACGACAAGCAGTTTATATCCCTTTCCATCTAATGTCTTATCTTTTCTTCTCCATTTTTCCTGCCCGGCAAAGTGTCTTTAAAGTGTAAGGGCCAGTCGGGGCTCCAGAGAAGGAGAGCTATTCTCCATAGACAGCAGACCTTTGAAAGAAAATGTTTTATTTCCTTTGAAATGAGCTGCCTGCCCAACTGCCATGTTGTGATCTTTAAGCATCCTTCATAAGGAGCCATCAGAGAGGCCCCTGACTGAGCTCTCCATACCTGTCTTCTAGAAAGTTTGTGTGTGTCCATGTGTGTGTGTGTGGGGGGGGTGCATTGTAAGAAAGAGAGGGAGCGATAGGTATGGAAAAACAATGACAGGGGACACAGAGACGAACAGAACAGGAACAAACGAGTCATGTACTGTAAAGATGAAAACAAAGCAGCCGAGGAAAGCAAACAAAATATAGGTGGAAGTATGGGGGGGTTAGGGTAAAAAAAAAAAGGAATGATGATGGACGGAGAGACAGTTGATACTTGCAAATAGTAAGACTCAAAAAAGCTCTCCTCTAAGATTACACAAACAGTCCATTATATCATTGCCTTTTAAGCTCAGCTCAACATGGCATACCTACGTCTATATAGCCTTTTGGCTGGAAGCCTGGTTATACATGTGACTGGGTAAAAATATAATTTTTTCCGATATAGCAATCTTCATATGAATGATTCGATAATGATTCTAAAAATCTCAACATCTGTCTTTTAATCTATGCTTTTTTTAGTGAATGTGTGAAGATTTTCGTAAGACACTGATCTTAACATTTATTAAATCAAACATACAGAGCATCTCCAGTACAGCTCACAACATTAGTTCACAGACAATGTCAATGAAATCTTAGCAAAATTGGCAATATAACTTAAATAGTCACAGATGAATCAATATGATATAAAAATGACTAAGAATCAGAAAGGAAACAAATTGAGATGTTGGCTACAACAGAATCAAATAGAGTCTGTATTTAAGTATGTACTGCATATACAATGGCCCCACAAAGTATTTAACAACTCAAGCCACACTTAAAATGTCATTGCATCAGATTAATGTAATCGCATCAAATGACAATAAGTGACAATTATTTCAAAGTAAAGTCATTTTTATTTGTATAGCACTTTTCACAACACACATTTCAAAGCAGCTTCACAGAAAATTATGCTTTAACAGAAAAACCTGTAATATAATAATGTCTTCAAGTCAAAATATTGTGGAATAATAATAAAAAAAACTATTAAAATTGCACCTTTAAATAAATGATTAAAGCAAAAATGGCTAAGAAAAGTGTTCTGAAAAAAATCTGATGCCACTTGGTTTGATAATTAGTTTTTATAATGCAATTACATTTATCATGCAAATACTTTGAGGCCATTGCATATATATATGTTACAGGACAAGCATTCAGTATGTATATTTTTCATGCATCTAGTGTAACTCAGTCTATACTAGAGTCTACAAACCTCTCTGTGATATTCCTCCTGCACAGTCACATATGTAGATGCGGAAAGACTTACAGAGTTATGGCATCCGGACGATTCAAGAACAAACCCTTGTTCAGTCCGGAGGTGTTTGTGTTTTCCAGCTATGCATGGGCATATACAGTCTTACATCATGCGTGACTTCACTGCATGTGACGGGATAACTACAAAGGCTACTTATTGGTACTGTGTTCTGTGTCAAACGTTCTTTTATGTGATCTGTACATTCAATCAATCATTCCAGCAGTACAGCTATGCTAATCTGCAGAAGGATACAGGGAGTATGAGATCACTGTATCTGCACTGTATTTAGGTACTGCACACTTGTTTGTGCTCCTGTTCTCTTGTCAAGTGTGTGATTTAGGGCATTTTGTATCATACTAATGAGCTAAGATTTAACCGGGACAAGTATCTGTAAATCTGAGTAATTGCTTAGTGGAAAAGTGTGCATGTGTTTTTTTTGTTTTGTTTTGTGTAGCATGAAATCTGGGTCTGTTTATCGGTGTAAACTCACTCGATCACGGGACATCTGGATTTTCTCACGGTCGCTGTGCAGGTTGGCGAGGATCTCCTGTCCTACTTGCTCTGTAGAGGAAATAAGAGGAAGAACAGGGTAAATCGAATACTGTAAAACAGCAAAACCCTGTTCAGGCTAAAAGTCTTGTTACAACCCTCATCTCTGATGTCTAGGGACCCCCAACCAAAACCATTGCTCAACAACATGCTATATGAAATGTTTTGCATATCTAAGCATGCCCCATCAGGCTGTGCCCGATAAGCACATGCAATATGCAGCTGCTTGCTTACAAACACATCTGTCACGGATGTAGACCCACTTGCACCCACACTTAGAAAAACATCCTTAACATGGCATCTGACAAGCTCATACATGGTCACCATCATCTGCACATCCCAAGGGTCCAAAATTGCTGCAAAATTGGAAAAATATACCTCTCCACTATAAGTAGAAACCACATTAGCAGTTTGGAGAGGAGGAGGTGGGTTAAAAAAATAAAAAAGGACGTGAAAAATCTTTGCATGGATCAAAGCGATGCTTTCAAATGTACCAAACAATCATGAGTAAACAACGCACTCATGACTGGATTACACTACACAGGTGCAGTTCTCAAAGAGTCAGTGTGCAGCGTGATACTCGAGGAACAGAGAGAAATGGGCTACATCTGCACGCTGTCTCACAATAACAGAGCAGAATGAAAGACTCTAGCTCAGTCACAAAACCAAGTGAGCCATCTATGTAGGCAGCATTTTAATGCATCATTGGTGCTTGATAGGCCAAATTATATGTCCTTTGCGGAAAAGGTACAGTAATCCAAGAATGTACTGCAAAGACCAATGGGAAAAAAGATTCATTCAAGGTGGCATTATAAATCTTGATTATTAATACATTTATAATTCATTAGATAAGCAAAAAACAGTTACCGTAATGTACTTACAATGGGAGTAAATTGGGCCATACTGTAAATGTTAAAGTACATAAGTATTGCCACAAGATGTAAACATATTACATGTTAAAATCGCTTATAAATATTATTGCTTGCTTATAATAAAATTACCTTTTCAGTGTAGAGTTAAATCCAATATTGCAACATGTAAGTACTTTGCTGTAACCACAAAACATATTTTCTATCAACATCATGTTACACATACTGTCAACTGAGCTTTACTTGTATTGAACCCCGAATATTCCTTTAAATCAATTAAAATGATACTTTCCTTGCCTCCTAATCTACAAAGAAAAATAAGTCACTAAAAGAGCTGAAATCTCATTTTGGCTTAAACACGTTAACAACTGCAATACAGATGCATTCTATTTTGTTTGTATACACTTGCTGAACACTTTCTTAAGAACACATGTACACCTACATGTGGCAGCAGTGAATTGAATAAAATTATGCAGATAAGGGGTCAGGAGCTTCAGTTAATGGTCATATCAACCATCAGAATGGGAAAAATATATGATCTCAGTTATTTCAACCGTGGCATGATTGTTGGTGCCAGACGAGTTGGTTTGAGTATTTCTGTAACTGCTGATCTCCTGGGATTTTCATGCAAAACAGTCTCTAGGGTTTACTCAGAATGGTGCCAAAAACAAAAAACATCCATTGAGTGGCAATTCTGTAGATGGTAAATCCTTGTTGATGAGAGAGGTCAACGGAGAATGGACAGACTGGTTCGAGTTGACAGAAAGGCTACGGTAACTCAGATAATCGCTCTGTACAACTGTAGAGAGCAGAATAGTATCTCAGAATGCACAACACATCGAATCTTGAGGCGGATGGACTACAACAGCAGAAGACAATGTTGGGCACTTTATTAGGACCAAAGTGCTCCAAATAAAGTGCTCAGGGAGTGTATAAACACCAGCACAGGCTTAAATTGAATACATGACACTATATTTGCTTGTGCTATGCATTTTTATGTTTAGTAGGCAATTGCACTGATTTCAGAAAGGTGTCCTGTTTTCTGCCTGGCAGGCCGACCTTTAGCTTAGCAACATGATAACACCAAACTCTAATGGAATCAAGTTTGAGTTGTGTTTCCCCATGTAGTGCTATTTGTATGTGACAGAGTTGCTCATATGCATACCTTACAGGGTAGCAGCCACCTTACTAGGTTTTGAACAAACCAACTGAGACAAGAGACAAGACGCACGGGCCAGTGGCTAAAAACATGCGTCTCTTGCCTTCATTAATTTCCAATCAGAGTGGAGACAGATTGAAGGATACTGAGATTAGATGGAGCAGTCACACTGCTATGTGACAGATAGGCCAGATTAAAGACTGAATAGAGATATTAATAACTATCATAACCGCAGCCTGAGAGACCCAGCCGTTGCCCGTGAGTGGAAATCTTGTGTAAAGAAAATTAAGCACCACTATCCGTCTCTGTCCGGGGCGAAACGGGCCTTTAAACAAATGAATGTGACACGTTCACAATGGCAACAATGCAGCGCACTTCGGAATATATACACGCACAGATAAAGAGAGGACACACTCACTCATATATCACTTCAGATGATAAATGAGACCACTGGCATGAAGGGGTCCGAGTGCAAATGAAACAATCCTGTCAGCACTCGCTGTTCTACGCCAAACCAGCAACGAGATATAAATATACACGCTTTCGAGAAGTATGAAAAAAGAAAAGAAACCTATACCGCTGAGCAAAGGGGTTGCTGTTCTAACACATTTTTGAGAAGTAAAATTGAAATCTCCAAATGTCATATTTTTCGGAATCCTTTGAGATGGATTGTAATCGCTTTCTTGGTACCAAGATATTCAGAGTCAAGTTCTCCTATTTGAGGGTCACACACTTAGCTGTCTCTGTCAACTACAATTGTTGCCGTTCACGCATGTTAAGACTCGAGCTAATGAAAGCTTAGTGAATGCAAATTAATTCAAAAGAAATTTAGGTACATAAAAGAATTTCCACAAAATGAAGTAAGAGGGGGGCTGGCTGACTGACTGCATAAAACCGCACTTCCCATGCCAGTGAAAACACAGAATAAAAGCTGTTAAACCAAACTCTGTGTAATGTAGTGTTCTTGTAGCCAACACACAGTAAAATACATTATGTATTAGAGTTTCCATTTCCCCTGTGCATGAGCCCAAAGATAAATATTTCTCTCAGTTGTGGGACCACAAATTGATGTTGCAATTAAGCACAAGCTCCCAAAACACATTATTGGATGATCAGTTGTGTGTACACCTAATCTGAGAAGAACTTTACCAATCCACAATTCCACAGCTCTCTTAGTCTCTTTTGTAACTTTAATATATCTTTTTGCCACTGTCAATATTTGCACTAATAATCTGATCTACAGTATCTGTCTATTTCCGAATATTTGAGAGCAATGAGACTTGGACAGGAGTGTAGCAGAGGTTTATGCGGCAGCCAGATGCTCAGTTTGGCTGGAGAAAAACAAACACACTCTTAGAAAGGGAAAAAGACATGTTTTTTCTTTGCTCCTCTTCAACAACGGAACAGTACTCATTAGAAGAGCAAAAAACAAATCACTAACTTCATGTTGTAGACATGTTAATGACAGAATTACATACAGTAAATGTTGCATACATATAAACACCAGCATAGGCATAACAAATCAACACAATCAACCTGAAATATTGACACCAAAACACATAACTTTTACATGTGTGGTCAAAATATGCAAATATGTGTGTGTGTGTGTGTGTGTGTGTGTGTGTGTGTGTATATATATATATATTTGAAGCGTAGTATGAATTATGGCAAAATCTTTTGCATGTTTCACTTAAGATACTCGTCAACTTAATGAGGTGCTAATTAATTATCACACAAATTAATGAGGATGCTGACATTCTGTAAATTGAGGGTATAGCCGTGAAAAAACAGGCATTCGAGAGAAAAAAACTAAATAAATAAATAACTACATGAAGCCCTGCTTACGATCACGGCTTCATGCTCATAATGATATAAAATATTCTTCTCCCGTTTAAGGCCCTATTAACAATTTAAATGACCCTGATGCCAAGGTTTTCCACAAGCCTGCTCTAGTTAAAGATCCAGATCCCCAAGGTCCATTTAACAAGGATATTACTAAAATCTATAACAGCACAATCATTACCGATGGGCTGTTTTTAATGCAGCCTCTTTAACTGCTTGCTGACCACCACTTACAGATAAGAAATCCGTTGAGACTGCGAGGTGGGGTTTGTCCAACCTGGGGGGTATCTGTGAGTGGGAGTGGCCCCCCTCTAGAACCGCCACTGTTGTTACAGCCTTCATCTGTGACAGTTCCACTGTATGACTTATTAAATGTGAGCTCAACAACCATAATGGCAATAGGTAAGATCATACAGATTGAAAAGTCATGAGTCGTAATGTAAATAAAATTAAAGTCTCAACTTGGAAAATACAACAAGCACAGTCATTTCACTCACAAACTAGTGTTTTTAGCCATCTCAAGTCACTCAAAACGAAAAATGTTCCGTTTTAGTTTATATTTGGACTTAACCATAATGCTGTTCAGTGAGGAACTATGTGTTTTTTCCCAGATTCTACTTATGTATAATGAAGTAATACATGAAAACGATTGCCCTTAAGTGACATCAATTTTCTTTTACTGCCTCATGAAACAAACAGAATATAGGAAATGGCATGTTGTTACTTATAGCAGATGACTAAAACCAGCCCCAAAACAACGTAACAAAGTGCAGAGATGTTGAAATAATCTTCACAGAGCAACATGAGCTTCTCAGCTGCAAGAAAATAAACTAACAAATTATCAGCGAAAATATAGGTGGTAATTCCAATATCTTTTTATTAAGATTATAATATTTCGATTTTTCTGGTTATCGGCCAATAATATACCGGCTGCCAATATATTGTCCATCCCACTTGTAAGCTGATTGGTTTGTGCATTTGGCACAGTATCAATTGAGATTGATTGAGAAATTTCAGATTCAGATTGAGTGATTGAGTTTAACTACATATTGTTTGGACTTATCTGTAATTCTGGTTGCTGGTATTTATTCTAATGTTAAAATTCCTCTCATCTTGCTCTCTTTTTTTGTCTTTTCTCTTCTACTACCTTTTCTGCTTCACATCCTGATCATCTCAAACTCCTGAAACATTGTGTTAGTGCAGTCAAAGTTTCTTTCATCCCCCTGTCTGTCTGTCTTTTCTTTCTGTGTGACTGTCCGTGCCTGTCTGCCTTTGAGCTTGGCCTGCAGGAACATCAAATCACTCAGGACATCTCGGAGGTCCGAATGTCACTCGTTGTCATCCGCTCTTCTCGCCAGCCATAGGCAGCAAGATGGAGGCAAAACACACCGGGGAAGGAATGGTTTCAACCTCTCTGTCCCTCATCCTTCTCTCCGTCCATCCACCTCTTCTTAGCAGATACGTATAATTGGGCACATCATCAATTTTACAGCAGCTGTTTGAGTGTGAGTTGTCTGAAGCCCTCTTTCTGTCCCCAGAGCTGAAAGGGTACATGCCCTGACACAGGCTCACTCCTAGGCTCCAGACTGCTATTTATTACAGAGTTGCAGCTACTTTTTGAAGGTTACCTCACACACTTCTATCTGGACACAATCCACAGACACAGCCAAATGAGAGCAAAAGTGCCCAGGGGAAGAGTAAAGGCAGGTCCAACACAGAATGTCCCACACAAAGACGCACACACAAAGACACACACACAAAGACCAATGCAGAAGGATAGTTCCTTTTCTCTTTATTTTAGACAGTTATTCCCATCTGGGAGCCAAGTGCTGATGGCACTTTTATTATTCTTGTTATTTTACACTATTCAGCTGCTGATCCCGTTAAATCTGAGTGTCATTTCTTTTGTAGAATGAATGAACAAACATCTTTTTACGAATGAAGCTGAAATCAGCAAGAAACCAAAGCAAATCTGGGCCTGGTCTAGGTCGAAACCGTAATAAGGTCATGGGTGACGGTTTAAAGGAAAAATTCCCCCAAAAATTTTTATTCTGTCATTATCAATAATGTCCTTCCAAACCCGTCTGCAGTTATTTTTGCTATGGAATACAGAAAAATAAATGTCAAAAAAATTTTACGTATATCTTTTTCCATACAATGGCAGTCTTTTTCATACTAAAGGCTGTCAAGCTCCAAAAAGGACAAAAAACCATTATAAAAGTATTTAAAAGTCCATATTAGAGATCGACCGACAGTGAATTTTGCCAATACCGATAACTACAGTGGTGAAAAAGATTAAGAATGATTAGCATTTACCAAATTAAGATTTTTATAGCCTTTATATTCACGAGATGAGGGATTTTGTATGCATATTTCAAATGATGAGGTTTTTTTATTATTATTGCCAAGATATGAACTTGTAGATGGTGATGTATGTGTTGACGGGGCATATAATCGCACTTTTCTTAGCATGCCCTCAATTAAATTTATAATACGTGATTATCTAATCAAAAATGCTAAATGTGCATTGAATTGAGGAGACAAATATGGATGAATATGGTCAATGATGAAATATTAAGATACAGCAAATCCCCACGAGGTGCCCGTGACTGTTGACTGTAAATAGTTATACTGTAGAACCAAGCCATATATAATGACAGAATTTAAATTTTGGGCTGAACAGAATTTACATTTTTCCTTTAACAGCCCAGACAGACACAGCAGATAGTGAATGATATGGAAATGGAGAGAATGTAATGTCTTAAGGTATGGACCTCGGCCTGTCTGTGCGAGAGCGAGCGTTGGGTAATCAGGCCCCATTTCACTAGCCTTTTTTCATTCCGCTGGGCTCTGTTTTATTCATTGGCTCAGCCCTGACCCTGCCACGATTCTGCTCCGACAAATCACTTCTGATTAAGACAAATCTTTATTAGTTGTCCACTCAACTTTCCCTATTAATCATTCTCTTCTCTCTATCTCTTTTCCTAGCACACACACACACACACACACACACACACAGATCTCACACTCTTCTAAAGACCTGATTACTGTCGATTGTTGTGTGTGGAGATGTGAAGGCTTCTTCTGGTTGATAAGACACAGGTTTAATGGATATGAATGACCATGCCGGAGGGAGAGCGAACGCTAATAGAACTATTTGTTTAAGCTAGGGGGAAGATGGAGAAAATGAACATGGATTTCCCTCCCACTTCCATTCCTCTGTGATTGAGCGTTGAAAGAGAAGTCTCTTTTAGTTGCACCGGGTGGACCAAAGGATGAGACATGCTGGAGAATTGGTTTTACAGCATGGTGCCAAAGTGGTCATCGGACACATACCAGTGTGAGCACATACAACTGTCCCCAATGATACGACACCAATTTTAGTAAAGTTACAATAATTAAAAACACAAATTTAGAATAAACAATTCTTCAGTCAAGAAATATATATCATTAGTTAAACTGTTCATAGAAAAATGGCACATTAATATAGGCACATAGCAATGGCATTGAATGCGGCTCATCCAGTCACCTTTTAGAATTCGAACTGAAACTGTACTTTTAAATAAAAATGTTTTACGATTGCTGAAACATAGTTTGAAGAAGTTTAATTTTCAAGATTTCAAATTGAAGAATCACCCATAAAAAGATTTCATCCAATTGAAAGAAAAAGGTTTCAGTTAAATGCTGTTGCTTAAATTAGCGGAGTCTTACCTATCATAGCCCAACCAGCACTTACAGTAGACCTAAACACTGCTGACACCGGGTGGGAGGGGAAGGTGTAGGGTGGTTAGTTTTCCCTCAGCAAATTGCTTCAATTTAATCAACTGGCATTACTGAAGCATCCAAATGAAAACTAATAGAGTCTGGGGCAGCTCTTGATTGCCTCACATACAAAAAGTGCCAGCTGCCCACCGCTTTCAGGTTCCTCAATTAAACAAGCAGAGTTTCCATGGGCCACTGGAGAGCCATACATCTACCGCATCTGAACTGCTCAATCTGCACCCATCAAATGGACCTCTTTCACTCATTCATTTCATTCTTTTAGAGCAGGAAATGATTTCTTCGTGCAGATTAGGCCCTGGCTAAGCAGAAATGTGCTGCAAACATGACAGAGTGAAATTAATAAAAAGTGGTACACTGTCAGTTGACTTTATTAATATTGATGCATGTGCCGCCACTTTGGTTTTCTGCATTTTTCCATCCCTTTTAGAGTAGAAATAGCCACACCTTTTGCTCCCCTGTCCAAAAGATTATTTGTTGTCTATAGTCGTTGCCGCTCAAAGAAAGTAAGTGCATTTATCTTCATATGTCATAATAAAAATGACTGCATGTGATGGGATCGCATCTGAATACTTCAGTAGTACAATCCGCATTCTTTGGCTGACCATGTCACCGATTCAGATGAAAAGGGGGCCTTATGAAACACAAATACAAAATATGTATACAAAATACATGCCTCCGTGCCATAATTTATAGACACAAACACATCTAAGATGAAGAATGGAAGATTTTCTTTGAAAATTGAAAGGGAGTGAGAGAGACAAAGAAAAAGGAAGAAACAAAGAGGAGGAGTGTAAAGGAACAAAACACAGATCAAGAAAGTGGAAGAGAGAGAAAATGGGTTGAATGGTTACATTTTCCACAATAGCTTTCTTTTTAGGTATGTCCTTTATCAAGACTATTTAGCGGCACTTTATATATAAATGTATATATAAATGTATAATAATGAAGTGATGCATTCAGGAAAAACTTAACTGTTTACATCTTCAAAAGAGTGTTTCATATTATGAATGTATTTTGTAATTATGTGTGCTAGTAATTTTTTAAATAAGAAAATAATCCCCATATTATCCTATATAACAATGGATTATGAATACAGAATACTCTCTGCTGAAAGTCACACACAAATACACAAACAGATCTGAGCAAAAGAATGCAAAATATTCTCTGAAATTGGGAGAGGAGAAGAGAAAGAAGAAGCAAAGAGAGTGTATCAGAGCAAAAGAGAGAAAGATGAAATAGATAAAACAGAGAAATGCAACTTGGCATGACTGTTGAAGAGGGAGGCCTACTCTTATAATCACCACACTTTCTTCTAATCACATGCTGCACATCATTTACTGAACACCAGTGAACTTTACACTCTGCCAGACTTACAAGCTCCAATGTGTCGGACTGAAAGAAAAACCTGACGTTCTGTTGCATTCTTTTAACAGTTTAAAAACATTAACGATCCAATTACTGTTGATTAAAGCCTGTAACGCCTCTAATCAGAAAGTTGACAGCCAGATCAAACAGCCAAACACAAATTTTTCCTTTTAATTATCTGTAAAACACAACACCTCAGGGTGTTCATCCCTGCCTATCTCTGACAAAAACCTCAGTGGAAACAATGCCAAGATCTAACACTTCCTAACAGTTCATTATCCAATAAGAAAAAAAAAAAACAGTCAACAACAAAAACCCAACAAGCATTCAGATCTTAAAACCAATCTTCACAATTAGCAGAGCACTTGGGGAGCCCTGCAGTCCTCTGTATCACAAGACTCCAAATTGAAACACCTTTATTATATTTGTCAAAACAGTGGGCTGTCACCCTCATTTGCATGTTTTGACAGCTGCCCCGAGTAGTGCTCAAGAAGTCTTTAGCATATTTAAGCACAAACTGATTTAGATTTCAATCACTTTCTTTAAATTAATCCATTGATCAATTGAGTTGTGTTTTAAAGTTTCCTCCTTCCTCAAGTAATCCTCTCAAGAAAACAATGGGACCGGTAAGTCCTGAATAACACTTGGGCTGCTATCTGATACTTCAGACTCATGAAAACACTTTGGTATATACAGAACAAAGTAGGTCTAGAGTAAAGTAACAATGCTCATTCCACCTACAGTTGGTCAGGTGTGCTTTGGTTCAGCAGGATTACTTGGATATGAAGCGATTTCTATGTACCATTTACCCCATTTCCACCATGACAATTAGATGCGTCTCGGGGGATCTGATAACACGCGTTCAGGTGAGAAACATTGCCGTTTACACCTGGTCCTTATATGCGTCTCCTGTGACCACTTGTGTTCGGATTTGGAGGGGAGGGTCAATGTTTCATGGGTTTCATGTTTTCATAGGTCAATCACTATGTCAGCGTGTTACTGCATGATGAGTCAGAAAAGTGCAAAAAAAACAAGCATTATTTCTCCCAGATGAGTTTAAAATTTAATAACTAAGCACAAACGCAACATGCCAAGCAGAATTGCCCATTATTTTTGTATTACCTGTATTAAAGGAGCTTCAGGTGTTCATGCTTGTCATCTGTGTTGATATCAGACACACTAAAAAAAGATATGTGAGGCTCTCGTGATTGTGTATGCTTTTGAAAAGTTTAAACTCTTGCTTATGCACAACGGTTGATTGACAGGTGAAGGGTGGAGCTTCACTGCTGCCGGGACACATACAGGATGGATTAGTATTTACACCTCAAATACGATGTGGCCACATACATTTTTTACCACATTCATTTGTGCTTTTTGTGATCCGATCACACATTTTTTTTAGACCTAGTTTAGACCTGTATTGATTATTTGCAATCCAGCAAAAAGAAGTTCAAAAAAGAAATCTTTCTAAAACTTAATAAAATCATGGGTAGCTGCTAAATTCCATGGTGAACGTTATGAAATCATAGGTCATAACATCAGCATTTGCCAAATTATGTGGTACTAGAGAGTACTAATAGTGTGGAAGAAAAAACACAACAAATTATTTGCTTCTTCTCAGAACACAGAAAGACTTTGATGGCTTTTAAATAGCGTTACAGAAAATTTCTATCAAGATGCTGGTTTTGCCAAGGTATGGATTGGGTGTACTTCATGTATAGGTCGGTGCGCCACAGAACAATATGTAACAAAATGTAGAATATATAGTTAAAATAGTGCTTCACCACAATAATGGCTTCTCTGACTTATAAACCATACCGTAAGGCAGAGAAGAGATGATGCCCTTTATGCCTGTGAGACAGACTGAACTCTGTGGGACAACAGAGTTCTCAGAGGGTTTGGGGTCCTCTGCCCAGAGTAATTCATTATTTAGAATGTCTTCACAGAGGACTGTCATAGCTTGCACAAAGTCAGCCCTGATTCTGCCAAAACCCAAGTAAAAATCTGTCAAGAAAAAATAGCTCTCTCCTCTTACATGCTGTTAAATGCATCAGCGACATGCCGATGATATGTAAAATATGCATTCTCACAAAACAAACAAAAATTCTCGGGATAATTAGGGCTGTCTGCAGTCATTTAGCTTAAGCAGAAATGGAGGGCGTGAAAGCGAGACATCAAAGATTAGCTGAATCGGAAGCAAGCGGCGGCACACTACTATGTGCTGTTAGCATTCGTAGTGCTGACACAATCTGACAGTTACCAACACTTAGGGATTCTCCCACACAAGCTTTGAGTTCATTAATACTCATGAGCCAAACAGTTGTCTCATAACACATGGAAAATGCACTGGTTAAACATGTTTACCAATCAGGCTAATATAAAACTAGGGATGAAATGGACCCACTTTTGGGAAAGAAGCCACTGTAAACTGAGACGCTTTTAAAACTTAGATGAGCAAAGCTCTAGAGGGAACAAACAGTTTACATAATTTGATGTTTTGTGGCAATGACAAGTTTTGTTCTACACTTTGGATTCTTCTGTAGGTCCATAAATCAAGTGGTGACAGAATAATAATTTTTTTATTTCTTAGCTATCCTGAGCATAATCCATATATTCCCATTTTTAGGTGACGCTTTATTATAACTTGTATTAAGTATTGTAATATTAAGTATTTTATTATTCATTAACAAATATTTCAGCTGAAAAGATCAGTGGTTCTTGTATACTCATATATATATATATATATATATATATATATATACACACAGTGCATCTGTAAAGTATTCACAGCGCTTCACGTTTTCCACATTTTGTTATGTTACAGCCTTATTCCAAAATGGATTAAACTCTTTATTTTCCTCAAAATTCTACAAACAATACACCATAATGACAACATGAATACATTTTGTTTAAAATATATATATATTTTTTAAATGTATTATTTATTAAAAATAAAAAATGAAAAAAAATTACATGTACATAAGTATTCACAGCCTTTGCTCAATACTTTGATGAAGCACCTTTGGAACCAATTACAGCCTCAAGTCTTTTGTGTATGATGCGACAAGCTTGGCACACCTATTTTTGGACAGTTTCTCCCATTCTTCTTTGCAGGACTTCTCAAGCTCCATCAGGTTGGATGGGGAGAGTCGGTGCACAGCCATTTTCAGATCTCTCCAGAGATGTTCAATCGGGTTCAAGTCTGGGCTCTGGCTGGGCCACTCAAAGACATTCAAAGAGTTGTCCCGTAGCCACTCCTATGTTATCTTGGATGTGTGCTTAGGGTCATTGTCCTGTTGGAAGATGAACCTTCGTCCCAGGGTTCATCTTACAATCCAGCAAAGATTTCAAACAAACTTCTTTCATGTTGTCATTATGGGGTACTGTTTGTAGAATTTTGAGGAAAACAATGAATATAATCCATTTTGGAATAAGGCTGTAACATAACAAAATGTGGAAAAAGTGAAGCGCTGTGAATACTTTCCGGATGCAATGTGTATATATATATGTATGTATGTATGTATGTATGTATGTATATATATATATATATGTATATGTATATGTATATGTATATGTATATGTATATGTATATGTATATGTATATGTATATATATATATATATATATATATATATATATATATATATATATATATATATATACACATTGCATCCGAAAGTATTCACATACTTATATATATATACACACACTCACCTAAAGGATTATTAGGAACACCATACTAATACTGTGTTTGACCCCCTTTCGCCTTCAGAACTGCCTTAATTCTACGTGGCATTGATTCAACAAGGTGCTGAAAGCATTCATAGGATAGCATCTTGCAGTTGATGGAGATTTGTGGAATGCACATCCAGGGCACGAAGCTCCCGTTCCACCACATCCCAAAGATGCTCTATTGGGTTGAGATCTGGTGACTGTGGGGGCCATTTTAGTACAGTGAACTCATTGTCATGTTCAAGAAACCAATTTGAAATGATTCGAGCTTTGTGACATGGTGCATTATCCTGCTGGAAGTAGCCATCAGAGGATGGGTACATGGTGGCCATAAAGGGATGGACATGGTCAGAAACAATGCTCAGGTAGGCCGTGGCATTTAAACAATGCCCAATTGGCACTAAGGGGACTAAAGTGTGCCAAGAAAACATCCCCCACACCATTACACCACCACCACCAGCCTGCACAGTGGTAACAAGGCATGATGGATCCATGTTCTCATTCTGTTTACGCCAAATTCTGACTCTACCATCTGAATGTCTCAACAGAAATCGAGACTCATCAGACCAGGCAACATTTTTCCAATCTTCAACTGTCCAATTTTGGTAAGCTCTTGCAAATTGTAGCCTCTTTTTCCTATTTGTAGTGGAGATGAGTGGTACCCGGTGGGGTCTTCTGCTGTTGTAGCCCATCCGCCTCAAGGTTGTGCATGTTGTGGCTTCACAAATGCTTTGCTGCATACCTCGGTTGTAACGAGTGGTTATTTCAGGCAAAGTTGCTCTTCTATCAGCTTGAATCAGTCCGCCCATTCTCCTCTGACCTCTAGCATCAACAAGGCATTTTCGCCCACAGGACTGCCGCATACTGGATGTTTTTCCCTTTTCACACCATTCTTTGTAAACCCTAGAAATGGTTGTGTGTGAAAATCCCAGTAACTGAGCAGATTGTGAAATACTCAGACCGGCCCGTCTGGCACCAACAACCATGCCACGCTCAAAATTGCTTAAATCACCTTTATTTCCCATTCTGACATTCAGTTTGGAGTTCAGGAGATTGTCTTGACCAGGACCACACCCCTAAATGTATTGAAGCAACTGCCATGTGATTGGCTGAATAGATAATTGCATTAATGAGAAATTTAACAGGTGTTCCTAATAATCCTTTAGGTGAGAGTGTAATATATATATATATATATATATATATATATATATATATATATATATATATATATATATATATATATATATATATATATATATATATATATATATTTGAAATCTATAAAAATATTAATCAAAATTCATGACAATTTGAATGATACTTTTTGTCTTTTCTGGAGCTTGGCAGCAACTGATTTTGTAATGGAAAAGAGGAGCCTGGACATTTTTTCTAGATAACAAATAAAGATGAAAACAATAATTTATGTTTTGCTCGATATAAGGGTTATTAGATTAGGTTATTATCCCATTAGAAAGTTCCCTTTAAGAATTAAATAATGTAATGCTTCCTTATGACAAATGAATGGACGTTATTATTAACTATTAACTTTTATTTAGATTAGTAGTTCACAGATGTGTGTTTTTCAATGGTTAATTGTTAAATATTCTATTTTGTCTTTCCTGACCTGAATATGCAGCAAAATCTTTGGCTCTGGGAAGAGCTTATGAGTACATCATGCATTTCTATTGTCAATAAGTTTCACATATATTTTTTCATAGCAACCAGAAACATGGTATCTGCTTGCCCCAACACTGCCGCTTTATTGGTCCAAACAACACCAGTTTGTCTCTTTCTTTAGCTTAATACCAACACACGTCCCATCTCCAGAGAAGAGCAAATAAAAATGCTATTATAAGGAGGAGACGAGGCATGGCAAGAGCGCACAAAAGAGACACATCATGCGGCTCATTTAACAATGGTCACAACTACCCTGATGAAGAGAGATTATTGTCAGCAGCCGGAGTGAAAATACACAATGTAACATCAGCACAGAGGGCACTATGGACTCAAGGAAACTATAAAAGTGTGCATGTTTTATCAACAGGTTTGAATCCAAGAATGTCAAGGTAACGAATCATAATCTTCAATCATTTTGTTCTTTAGACCATTACATTTTCTCTTTTTGCACCTCCTTAGATTGATAAAGACGTTTTGATACAATGGCCACCACTGCACAGGAAGAACACAAAATGCATTCAAGTCTGTCAAAATGAAATGCACAATAGACAAGTCCTCTATTGATTTCCAGTGTGCAGTGGCATAAACCTCTTCATTGCAAACCAACGACTCCTATGTGAAGACAACATGTTTTCTGTATAAAACATAATCATCGAATCACAAAAGGTATGCGATGCTGGCAAACAGTCAGCTAAAACTGAACAGGAGCTCCCACAATGCATGTGAAAACATACAAGAAGACTGAAAAGTTACAGTAAAAAGATTGATTTAAGAGTGACAGTACTTTGAAGAGAAAAGTTTGTCTGGATGTTGGTGAACAATGGACAATGTTGCATATCTGTGGAGGCTAACAACCTTAAAAGCCTTCATGAGAGGCATAATGCTGATTTATCAAGGCTTTATTGCAAAGATCGTTAAGGAAAACACCAACGGTACATTGTGCAATGTCAAAGGCAGCACAGCTAAGGTATCATATCAAACGCAATAGCATAGATTTGGGTGAATATCACATGATGCGAATGAAAGTCGGCATGTAATCGGTGGCAGGGGGGCAAAAATCACCTAAGCCCTCCTGAATTAACTACAACAGCTCTGGCAGGCCAACCAACCTCCCTGCCATCTCATCCACTAATGAAGCATATCTAACTTTTTAGACATGGCAGAACTAATTTAATCTAACTTCTAAGAGTGCTGCAGCATCAAATTAATTATTCATAAAGGACAGGATATTATAACTCAATTGTCAACTCCGTCGCTGTCCTTTTCAAATCTCTCTGTCTCCGTTCTTTTGTCTTCAGTCTTCATCTTTTTCCTGCAATTGTACTTTTAATCTATTACAGAGAGTTGCACATTGTCACAGCTGCAGTTGAACAAAATAATTTGCTTGTGTTTTTTGAAGTTGGTTAGTGGTTGCAGGATTTATTTGGGAGCAGCTCCCCACGGGTGTCTGGGAAGTACTGTGGGGCCAACTCCACAAAAGCACGGAGGCACAGTGCAGGTAATAACAAAACACATATAGCTTTACCACTTACATGAATAATACATGTCCTCTAACAGAGCCCACCTTTCCTTTATGTTGCTTGGTTCAGTGGGCAGGAGGAAGTGATGAGTTTTGGTACCACTCACAGCAGCCTGTTGCCACACACACACACACCCCCTCTCTAGTCAGCATGATGGAATGTGACCCCAGCGTGAGAGACAAGAGAAGATGATGCGGTTTCATCAGGACTACCCGCAGACAGCAGATATCAAAACCACAAAGTACAGGACAGACACTTACAAGGCCAGGTGGGGGACACACGCAAAGAAAGTTAATTCTCATCACTACAGCTATATTACAAATCAAATTGATTGAGAAACTAATCTGTATATATTATAGTTAATCTGTCATTATTTACTCAATTTTGTCATTCCCGTATAAAAAAATTATTTCTTCAATGGAATACAAAAGCAGATGTTTCCATACAGTGAAAGTGAATGGGACTGACAAAAAAGTAAAAAGTAAAAAAAAGTTTACTTAAGAAAGATTTCTGAAGGCACACAAAACCAGTTATATTTTCCTACAATCAGACAGCATTAGAAGATATACGATTTTACAGAAGAAAAAATTGCGTTGTCCATAATTTACAAAGGTCCAGGCTTTAAAGCCCTTGATTTTATTTTTAATATGCCTTTCTGAAGATGTATTATAGTTTCTTTTTTTTTCTTATTATAGTTTTAACAGTGGTAGGCTATGTGGAACAAGACCATCGTAACCACTGGTAAAACCAAGAATGGATCTTCACTACAATGGATAGATGTAACATGATCTCTATAAAACAAACTATAGCATTTGGTAATGAAAAACAGTAAACACTTTTAAAACATTAGAAACTGCCATAGTTGTAACAAAAGGAATTACAGAAATTAGTAGATTTTTGCCTAAAATACTATAGTAATATCTATCATGTCTAGGCCTGTCGCGATTATTAAATAATCGTCTGATCGCGGTTATTTGATCTATTGATTAAAGCGCACAATATTTACGGTTATCTCAAATAATCATGGTTAGATCAAATAACCATGGTTATTTTAGATAACTGCAATTATTTTGCACTTTAAATTCCAATAATATTTTACTGCACAAATAAGAGAATAAACTGCCTGTTTGAGTGTCTCGTTCAAATGAACTCCGACTGTCTCACTAAGCCATACCGTGGACCGCACTGAGTGCATTAACCGCTTCTGAACCGGTTAATTCGGAGGTTCATGCCAAACTCCCACGAAAATATAAACACGGATTTTAGGGAATGCAAATGATCAATTTAACGATTGTGTAATGGCAAATGTTATTTGTCGTTGTGGGTTCATACACACAGTGTTAATGACATGCAGTGACAAAGAGGAGCCTGTCACACCCGAGATGATAGAATGAAGAAATACAGATTCTCAAATGTCTTTGTTCCTCTGAAATTAGCGCTCGTGGGTTTATCTGGAGAGCCTTCAAGTAATGTGTGAAAGTGAATAATTTTTAATAGAAATATTCTAAAATAAAATTGTATTTTGATGGGAATGAAAACAATGCTGTGCATAATAGAATTACAGACTGTACAATGGGTTGTTCTGTTGTTTAAATTGATGTTGATAATTAAGCTGATTAAACAAAAAAAACATCTTTCCAAAAATTTTCAGAATATAAAAAAACTTCAGAAAATGCGCATTGTGAGTTGGGCGTGGATGCCGTGGAGAATAGCGTGAAGCCTCCACACACGCTATGTATCTGTAGTAACGCGCTTAACAAGCCATGTGATAAGATTCACGGACTGACGTCTCAGACGCGGAGGCAACTGAGATTCGTGAGTCACTACGCCACCAACGAAACTCCAGAAAACAAAGCGGTGTAAATTAGATGTGATCTAGGACTTTTAAACCACTTTAAGGCCTTTCCATACCAAACAATTGGCAATTTTCATCACGATTAAGATTTTGAACAGAAACTATATTTTCCAATGGATCTGGAGTAAACTGTTTTACACAGAGAAAGCAAGTTGTTTTTTCTTCACAGCTAGTGGATTTTGTTCCTCCCCCGGCGGGAAAATGCCCAGCCCAATCAAATGAGCTTTGGATCACATACAGGACTTGACATTAACACACACCAACCGCCAAATGCGGGTAGAAATAGTCAATGGCAGTTAACTCCATCACCCTTACTAGCCACTTTGGCGGGTATATTTTATTGTATTCATCATTGTATTCATTCATCTATTCATCATCTTTGGGGGAAATGCCGCTCACTGGCCTTTTTTTGTTTTTGGCACCATTCAGATAAATTCCAAAAATCCTAGGAGATCAGCAGTTATAGAAAATACTCAAACCAGACCATCTGGCACCAACAATCATACCATGATCCAAATCACTATGAACATATTTATTCCCCATTCTGATGGTTTATGTGAACATTAACTGAAGCTCCTGGCCCATATCTGCATGATTTAACGCACTGCACCACATGATTGGCTGATTAGATAATCGCATGGATGATTGTTGGTGCCAGAAGGGCTGGTTTGAGTATTTCTGTAACTGCTGATCTCCTGGGATTTTTACACACAACAGTCTCTAGAATTTACTCAGAATGGTGCCAAAAACAAAAAACATCCAGTGAGCAGCAATACTGCAGATGGAAACGTCTTGTTGATGAGAGAGGTCAAAAGAGAATGGCCAGACTGGTTCGAACTGACAAAGTCTACGGTAACTCAGATAATCGCTCTGTACAATTGTGGTGAGAAGAATAGCTGGTTGGTGCCGTTTTGGCGGTACGATGGGGGCCTACACAATATTAGGAAGGCGGTTCGGTGTATGTGATCTGTGTATGTGATCCATTTGAATTCTACTGAGATTTCTTCTTTAAAGCGCAATATGGAGGAAGCCAAACCTATCAAACTGCTAGACAGCCATAACATTGTAAACAACGAGGTATCAAAATTAAAAAACAACAACAGTGTACCATGCATCAACATTGATTACAAGGTTTTTAAATTACACATCATCATCCAAACTAAAATGATTTACTGCAGTAACACTAGTGACTGCCATAGATGCATATTAAATCAATTAGGGCAAATGTATAATGCCCGTTTCACACATAGTCCGTGTGCAGTGCGTATGCGGTGCGTATACGGTAGAGGAGCAGCACACGCTATAGTGCTTTCACATATGCTGCGTTTGCAGTGCGCTACTGATCCGCAGTTTCTGTGTGCCACAAAATCAAAAATGTGTAAGGAATTTTAATATTAAACCCAAACGTTAACTTTGAGATTGTTTAAGACATTGAAACAGTATGAAAATGATCATCATCATCAACAATAATCATTGTGATTCTTTGTTTTACATGTAGTTCGAGTTGTTGACAGAAGAAAAGCTATCGCGCTATATCTGTTGCTAATAAGGAGAAGAATGAGAAGCATTTGGGTTCACTGTCTTTTTTTAGGGTAAAAAAAAATCATATATGATGGCATTTTGCAACTTTTGGGACTATAATCATACTTTTTTGTTTTTCTTGACCCTGTAATTTAGTAACTGTAGAACACATTAACTGTAATTATGCGTATATGATGAAATTATTACAGTTTCTTGACAATCTATGTCTATTTTAATGTGAACAATGCGCTGCCACTTTAATTCAGTGCGGTGCAGCACAGCAAAAATAGACTCAGTCCGTTAAACCATCGCAGCACTGCTGTATACGCACCGCAACTGGAACAGATCGACGGACTGCATCCGCGTGCAGTGTAAAAGCTCTAACCTGTTAACATGGGTATGGAAAAAAATGTGCACCGCATACACACTGCAAACGGAGTATGTGTGAAACGTGTGCGAGGCTTGTTTAATAACAAGAATAAATCTGTCAATTTTCGGTCACCTTTACCTTCATCCAAATCCGTAAGACTTACTTTCTTTCATGAATGGAAAAAAAGATTAATGTATTTTTCCATTTATGGTAAAAGTGGCAATGAAAGTGAATGGTGACTGTGTTTAAAATACCTAACATCTGCTTTTGTACTCTATGGAATTATTAACTTTGAAGGTTGTAGTTAAAGTTTCTAAAAATGTTTGGGTTATTATTAATTAATTAATTATTTTATAAAAAAAATGTAATTTTTAGAAAGACCATCTACATTAGCCTAACCACAGCAATGTGGAGCCATCTATTGTCTGACCTTTGTTTATGGGCTTATTACAAATGCAACTGTTAAAAAAAGTAAAGAACAATGGTAAAATGTCATAAAGGCAAGTAAAATTTAGAATGGTTAAATGGGTTAAAATGGGTTAAATCTTGAATTCCATGGACAATTTGACAAATTATTGACAAAGTTTTCCTCCTGTCATACTCCTGTTCTAACTGCTCATGTTTGCCTTTAGATATTCTAAAAATGACTTAAATCCTTAAGTTTGTGTCCTGCTAAACTCATCATTCTCATTCAAATAAAATGTCCAAACAAATGCATGCATTTACAATATCCAGCAACTTTTAACACTTTTTGTGGGGTGGGGGATTTTGGCTATTGAAAATGATAAGTGGCTAGTGACATTGGAATACCACTAGCCACAGTGGCCTGTGAACCAAAAAGATAATGTCAAGCCCTGATCATGTGTCAGGAGCCATTTCGGTAATCAAAACCAGTGCAATTGGAGGCAATAAAGTGCAGAAAGCTCTTTTGCCCACTGATGTTAAATGCTGAAGTAATCCTAAACTGGCAGTGAGAATGTGTATTTTATTTTCAATCATTTCTTATTTATTTTATGTGTCGTTTATGAGTACTAGTTCTCCTCATAAGTGATAGGCGTAAGGTGGAGCAGCTTAGAGGTGTGCCGCACCACTTACTGTATCAAAGTAAAATCGACTGTCGCCACCTATTGTAAAGGCGTGATTGTGCAAATGGTGAGAATTCGCACAGCTTTTGGAGTGAATAGACCATTCGTCAGCAACTGTCTATCTTTTTCATGTTGCGTCCTGTGTGAAAGGGCCTTTATACAGTACCTCAAAGTCTGTACAGTACCTCAAAGTCTCATTTTCATTCCAGTCAAAAATTAAATATGGTGCAACTCTGAATAAGGTCTATGGCATGAAATATAGCACAGCAGTTGTCCCCATTCACTTTCTTTGTATAGAACAGAGCAGTGTCCATTTTGTATCCTAATTGTTTTCCAGGGAAGAAAGTAAGTCCAGGTTTGGAACGACATAGGGTGACAGAATGACAGAATATACATTTTTGAGTGAAATGTTCCTTCCTTTTGAGAAATGCATGTAAACTCACAAAAGAACATGCACACAGTCAGTGCTGGAAATACACACACACAGTGTTAAACAGATCTGTAAGACAACAGCTGTGTGGTCGTGTAAGACAGGGGCCCCACTGTCAGTGATACGCTGCTGTTTATGGACTGACAACAGCCTCACAAACAGAACCCAGTACCAAGACCACAAGCTGCCCTGAACATCTCCTTACAAAGACATGCCTGTCTGCAGCCTTGGCCTACCAAAACCACACATTGTTCCTCTGCTGGCTAGAGATACGACAGCGGAGTCTGACAAACACAGTTTAAAACAGAATTGGTTGTCCATATAACAATGAAAAAGAGACAACATCAGTGTTTACAATTTTGATTTAAATGAAACTTTATTCTTCCTTTTATGTATCATATCCATATCATGCCTATTTTCACACATCCTTATCACTTTCCATCCTTTCAGCCTTTATTTGTTAATAGAATTTTTTATTTGGTGGAAGTTTAAGCTATTGTACTGAACCAAGGTATGGGCTCTTTTGTCCTGGAAACCAGTTCTCTCAAGTAATTGCTTTGCAGAGCACAAAAACATATCTTATAAAGCAAAGAGAGCACGTTCCATCTAGTTTCACTCACAGGGAGAACATTTTTCAAGGTCAATGTAAACAGGTTTCTTTGTATTAGTCCCACCTCAGGGAGATGGAAGAAGCTAAAGAGAGTTCAGTAAAGAAAGAAAACAAAAAGGGCTTCTTTTTGTCACATATCACTATCTGCTGAGTGAGTTAAGGTCAAACAGAGAGTATTTGAATTGTCGCATAAGAACGGCCCTCTTTGGGTGAGAAGAACATTTATCTGGTATTAAAGTCTGTAAGCACATGTTTTTCTAGTGGATTAAAAAAAGTAGAGTTAGTTACTGTAAAGCCATAGCACTGTTGCTGCCATAATGCATTTTTCACTCTGGGATAAATTCACAGAGAATGAATTATGCCTGCTTTTGCGCTTTTAATTTGCATGCAATATCTGCATTGATTTAGTACTAGATTCACTAAAGTAGTAATGCAAATAAGGTAATGACACAAACATAAATAATGGTGGTGGTGTAGTGGGCTAAAGCACAGAATGGTTAAGCAGAAGGTTGCCAGTTCAACCCTGACAGCCACCACCATTGTGTCCTTGAGCAAGGCACTTAACTCCAGGTTGCATTTAATAAATGCACTGTAAATCGCTTTGGATAAAAGCATCTGCCAAATGTATAAAAGTAAATGTATGTTAGGTATGTAATCTAAAATGGCTCTAGATTGTTCAACTACTGTGATCCAGGCACCTGAATCGGCTCCTGAAAGGACACTTGACTACACAGTGTGTTTAGGTATATTCCTGGCTTTAATCCTCTTCTCCATCATTAGATCATCATTTGATGAATTACTGCTGCCTTGGTAAATAGAGAAAGTAAACAAAAATCAATTTTTTAATACAATTCTGTTTAATAGTTCCAATGTTAAAGGAATATTTTAATCTAAAAATTAAAATTCTGTCATAACATACCTACTTGTTCCAATCCTGACTTTCACAAAATGAAATGTCTTAATGAATATTGCATCATACATATATGTCTTCGGAAGTGCGGGTAGTTTTCATCATAACCTATCATATGTCTTTAGAAGACTTTGAATATATGACTTCTATGATACTTTTCATTTTTAAGCTTAAAAGTGAATCACTATCCACTGTCATTGTATTGAAAAGACGGCCCACATCATTCACTAAAACCTCTCTTTTTGTATTCTGCATAACAAAGAAAGTCAGGTTTGGAATGACATGAGGGTGAGTAAAGTCTTTTCAATTTTCATTTTTGGGTGAACTCTAAAGTAATCTATAACACGCCTAATTTACATAGAAAGGAAGGGTGTTTGTGATGAAAGGAATAGCAATGACTTTCTTTACTCATGACACAGCTGTGTAAGCGCATTTAGCACCTGGTTAAACTGGATTATGGGAAGTTTAGTGAAGAAGACGCATGTTGAAATACAGCACGCAAAAGTGGTGCAACTGTTTAGTCAAATTGCCCTTGGTAAGCAAATGTGTATGTGTTTCTGGACAATTAATACTGCACCACTAAAGGCAGCAACAGCCGTTTGACTTGTACTGTTTGTGTGTAAAAGAGTTTGTATGTGGACATAAAGGATGTAAACATGTAAACAGCCGTGCTGCTATCGTTGAAGTGTGTTTATGCGATAGTGTGACAGTAAAGCACGTGTGTGTGTGTGTTACCAGAGGCAGCTGCATTAGCTCTGCTGTGTAACAGCTGATTGTAATTGGTGCTGACGCGTGACAGGCCCTTGCTCCCTGCTATGCGGTGGCCGTGGCAGGGGGGCACTGACATGGGACTCAGTTAGGGTGGCCCCATGTCCTGGCCTGGGCTGCCATGATACCCCAACCTCGGGAGAAGTGCCCACCCCTGTCAGGAGATGCCAGTGGGGCTAACGAAGGTGAGGACGTGCTGCTTAAAAATTCCTCCACATCAGGAATTCCATGCAGGAACTGTCCAGAACCACTACATATTGTACACCAGTTAGTTTCAGCTAGAGGCAGGCACTATGACCAAAGTCTTATATCACCGTATGAGTAATTGTAGAGGAGTAATAGATGATTGTCACACCTGGCTCAATGATGTGACATTAAAGGGATATGACACGGCAATATTAACCCAAAATAATTACAACAAAACTAAGTTAAACCAAAACAAAGGTTCCCAAATCCGGAGCGCGGCTCTGGTAAATTGCCTAAGCAACAGATTAGAATCCACCAATTCACGTCTGCACGTTGTTTAAATGAGGTGCCATGAAGAGTTTCAGTCACGCCCCAGTCACCAATCAGACCTACAAAAAATAAAAAAAACAACCAAACCACAACAACTGGGTCATATCAATGATAGAATTGTAGATCACAGTAAAGGTATATAACAATATATGTATTTGCTGGATATTCCTAACCATGTAAAGTCTATTTTTGGATAATCTAGTGAATTCAATACATTACAATTGAAAGATACTTTATATCTCATATCTGTCCAGATCTATTAAACCATGAAAATGTATTTAATACATAACAATTAAATAGATGCATATCTACTAATATGAACATGTTTCTGAGCTCATTCTGTCACGTTTATTTTGATTGTTTTTTTTTTTATTGTTTTTTTGGGGTATGGGCATAAAGCAAAAAAGTTGTGTAACCATGCAGAGAGAGTAAAAACAAAATGTATTCAAAAGCTTAAATTATTAAGGAAATGTTGACATATGTAGTTTGAAATATTATTTTATCATTATTTATTCAAACCTAAGCAGTGAAACAATTTTGTTTTTAAACGTTATTAATATTCAAAAAACTTTAGCCCACAAGATCTTTAGAATTAGGCGGTGTAATCAACATGCAGTTAGCCATTCTGAGCATAGATAGACGGGAGAAGAGAAAGAGAGCTTCTGAACTTGTCGCACTGATGGGAGTGTGTCCTTCCAGTCACTGCGGTTTGTTAAACATTCATACGGCTGTTACTGATGTGAAAAAAAAGCTATTACATTTTGAAGGTTGTGTTCCACTGTGTTCGTTAGCATCGTCATATCTGATCTTAAGAGAACTGCAGGGACCCGGAAGCAGTGTAAGTTACTGTGTACCAAGACCAGTGGTACAGACTAAACTTTCCCAAAATGGAAATACTGAGATGTATAATAAAAAGGAATAGTGAGAGTCGTGTTTTCTCTCCATGCTAAATTAAGCAAAAACTAATCATTCTCCCACTAGGAATGGAGAAAAAGACCAATTCTGGGTCCAGAAGACGAGAAAGCCCATTTGGGCATATCTGCCTTGCACGGACATTGATACACTACAACTAATTCCACTGTAAATCTCAGATGTCATGCAAAACATCAAGGTTCACAGCACCATCGTCCTTCTTCCTCCAAAGCTTAAATTAGCAAAGATTTAAGATCATGGCTGATTTTTTTTTTAACATATAAAAAATGGATTAAATGAAGCTGAAGTCGGATTTAATGAGCCCAGTTGGGACATGCTGAGAGCTTTGAGGACAACAAGCCGGAACACCTCCCAGAGCTGCATTCGCTCTTGGCATCAGCAACCAATGCCAGAGGCCAAAGTCCAGAGAACACACACCACCTGAAAACACACACACACACTCTTGTGACCTGGTTGGCTCGAATAGAGTGATTAGAGCTCTCAGGTCACTTGCAGACCCATCCCTATACACGAAAAGTCTCCGTTATACAGACTATGTCTTTCTCTCATTGGAATGATGCTTTTAAGAGCTGGAATAATCTTAACTGCTCCCAACCTTGATAGAACTTCTGCAGATTTAATGTTAGGCCTGCACTCTTTAAGGTGCATTCTGTAATTACTGTGGACACTGCAATCTGAAACTCATGATGTTTGCATTTGTTAATATCACTAAAAGTGAAAGTGTTTTGTGATTTATTTATTTTTTTAGAATGACTGCAGCAAAACCAGAACCCTACCAATTACAGTAAATGTAGATGCGCCTTTCAAAGGGGAGGATCTGTAAAAAAATCCAATAAATGTTTTTTCCCAGTAGGTTAACTTCTCGACAATTGTATCTTTGCTTCATATCGAAGTATATTATATCCCTCTGGGGTCTGGGGGTATTTTGGGCCCTGGAGAAGTTTTGACATGCCTTGACATTTGTGCTTTTTTCAGTTGCTTAAAAACATATTAATGGCTAAAGTCTGATTACGCTGTATTCAGCACAAACTGGGCTATAATAATATGTGAACAACATGTATCTACAGGTTTGTATTTTTGAGAAAATAACGTTTATGCATGGTTTTTAAAAAAAAAAAAAATTTAAGTCACTGAAATAAGGTCATATAACAGATACTAAACATTTGTCCTCAAGACTTTTGAGAACTGGATCTTGTAGCCTAGAGTTTTTGCTACAAAATGATGTGAAAACCATCCTGATCACTCATTCATACAAAACAATATAGTAATTTAACTTTTGTAAGACAATTTTAGTGTTGAAAGGTAATATGCGAGGAGGCGTGAATGATCATGAATATGGATTGTAATTCCCACATGAGAGACAAAGACCCCTCCCCTGGGCCTATCAATGAGGGATAGAGAATGAATGTGAGGAGACTTAATGATCCAAATCAAGTTTTAAGTTAAAAGTAGTAATCTGACTTAATATTTTCTTTACATAAAGACTATACTTAATTTTAGACCTACACTACCGTTAAAAGAAGTATCTTCTGCTCACCAAGATTGCATTTATTTGATCCAAAATACAGAAACAACATTGATATTCTGAACTTTTTTACAATTTAAAAGAACAGTTTGCAATTTGTGATCAAAGCTGAATTTTCAGCATCAATACTGCAGTCTTCAGTGTCACATTATCCTTCAGAAATCATTATAATATGCTGATTTTCCAATATGGGCATATTTAAAGTGCATTTTACTAATTTAACCCTAACACATATTTGCAAACACAAGCTTTGTTGATGACAATGAGGCATTATAAACACTAGATAAAATATATTCTAAACATTCATATTATTTTTATATCATATTACATATCATATTTATATTATACAGCATACAATTTAACCCATCTGTGCCCAAATTTTTCTGAATGGTTTCATGCATATAGTCACGTTAATAGTGTCCTATATGAACACGTTCTGCATTTATTTTCCCAAGTTTTGTTTGCTTCTTCTTGAAAATCATATTTGAATGTGCGGCAACTTTAGTTGCCGGTGGGCAAATATGTTGTATGCACGTCTTCAATGTCAAATTTGTATAGGAGGAGAACATTTGGCATCTTTCTCAAAATAACTGCTTTCAACAGATCAATCTTTATTCATAAACAAATTTATTATGTGTAAAAGTATAAAGAAATTCACTGCAAACCCAAAAAAGCTGCTTCTAGCTTATAATCTCTTGAAGTTGAAAATAAATTATTAAAATGTCGTAATTATCTTGAATAAATGGGGATTTAAACAGTCATCAACAAACCCATTTACTTAAAGTGGTGGAACATATGCAGAACAAAGTGCAGATATTAAGTTGCCCTAACAGGGCATTGTGTATCAAAAAGTTAAATGAAAATAAATATAATTAATGCATTAACTCCCATGGCGCTGGAGAAAACTCTGGGCAACCAGCCTTTGGAAGGAGAGGAGATCTCTGTCTCCCTCTTTACATGACTCGTATGAATGAATGAAAGAATGAATTTTCAATGGGTGGGTTTTGAATTAATGAAAAAATTAATAAATAAATGTTTTGTTTTGTGTCATGCCACCTAACATAGACCCCATCCTTCCAACCTGCCACCCTGCAGCCTCACCTTCCACTTCCCATTACACCTCCATGTACCTGTAATAACACCAGGCATTGACCATAGCACTGTTGAGTGCCCAGCTGTAGCATGGCCAACACCACTTCTTTGATCGGATGCCAATCTGGTAACGGTTTACACATTGGTCATGCAGGTCAACACACCCCATATGTGCATTTCAGTCTTTATACTGTAGGTGATTTCATAAAATAATGTAAATGTAAACTCTTTACTTGTCTGAATTTCAACTTTATAATGGAATCATAAGCTACTAGTCATAAAAAGTATTAGGATCCTTGACCGATTAGAATGAAACGCATCCAAAATGGATGAAGGGGTCTCAATATTTTGCCCCTTACAGGACATAATATCATAAAAGTTTGAAAAAGATAAACTACAGCAAATAATCCCATGCTTTAAGTTATGTTTAGGTGGAATATTATAAAAGTAAAAAGCACTAAAAAAGACCAATAACCTTGATTTATTAACCTATTAACACAGTATACCCCATTTCCCAATGATATGTACTTACAAGGTATTTGCCCACCTGCAACTATTGTTGCCGCTTGGACTTTTGACTAAGTATACAAGACACCATAGATCTCTTGTAATATTTGTTTTGTTTGGGTGATTCTAGAGACCTTCATGATTATGTAGATTTATAAAAAAAAAAAATACTTAGTAGTAACATGAAAATGACCTTTTATTGGGAGGGTTTGACTTTGCCATGCTTCCTGTAAGAAGGGGTAGGAAGTTGACAGCATTATGTGACAGGAAGGAAGTGAACACCAATTTTTTTTTCTTGAAATCCTTAATTTGGTTGTTTTCTTCCAAGTCATTGAGATATAAAACATGGATAGCATCTAGAAAAATACTTACAAAAGGAAAATGACAACTATACACTGCGGCAACTATAGTTGCCGGTGGGCTTAAATGGGTTAAATACCTGTTTTAGCCGAAACAGCATTTAAATGTAAGTAAAACTTGCTTATTAGGACCAATTTCAAATTGCAATACTCTGAATCCTTGCTGGCAAGTCTGGAAACAGTCCCACTAGTAAAATATGTACATGTTTATATAAAATAGCATGTCAACTAATGAAAACTAAATTACTTACTCGTCCGAAATTGTATCCTCGGCTGGATCAAGTCTCTCTCTTCAAAATACAAACGTTCATCGGAGTCCCGCTCTTCTTCTGAGGAAAATGTTCCATACTATCCTGGAGCTTTCTCGCCAGTGTTTCCTTACAAACGCGCAGTAAAATGAATTTTTACTGTTTACAGTTTTTGTTTACATCAAACCTCTGAACACGGTCGGGGGTGTTTACCATTTGCATTGATCACCTCAGCACATTAGCGTATGAATTGCGCGCTCTTCTGGTGGTTGTGATCACATTACCTATAATGAGCTGATCCTGTCAAAAATTTACAGCGCGTTGTTTCATACAGATTACATTGCAGGAGAATATTTGTTTTAAATTTGAATTGTTTTATTTAAAAGTAGAAATCCTACGCTTTCTTTAGACATATGTTTCATGTTTGTGTGATAAGTATTCGCGGAGTTTCAGTTCATTTTGTGACGCGTTTCAGATATATGTTCGTGAACACTGAGACAGCTGAAAGCTCACCCTTTTTATTTTCTTTATTTTACAAAAGCACAAGGTTTTGTTGTTATTGTGAGTGTACACAAATAAAAGTAGACCCTTTATAGTCTCTAATGATGTCTTACATTTATCTGTATGCCCCAAAATGATGGAGTATTTTGAGTTGTTTCAGCTGTATTGACGAAAACATCCAGCAGGACGCGCCGGCGCGTCCGTCGACCCCAGAGGGATATACATAAAATTCAAACTTCTACAAAACAAATTCACTATATTTATTATGTAAAGTCAAGGATGGTAAAAATTCTGATGTTTGCGGTTATCACTACACTATTTGCATATCCTGATGATCTCAATATCAGTATAACTCCGTTGTGAAAACTTTTTTGAACGTAGTCTGATGAATCGAACAATTACATGTAATTTCTTACATTATCTACAATGAAAGTGAGTGATGTGCCATGTCAAAACTCCCATTTTATTTAACAATGCAGGCTAAATTGTTTTTTTAGAATAGTTTGCAGTTTTGACACAGAAATAGCACCATGAATTCTCAAAATTATAAATGTGGTCTGGTGGGCCACTAATGAACTCATGGAGGGCTGAACTTTATAGAGGCCCTATTATGCTATTTGGGATTGTACCTTTCCTTTACTGTGTAATATAGCTGTTTTTGCATGTTTACAAAGTTACAAAGCACAAAGTCCATGCCAAAGGGAGTTACTCTCTCCCAAAAAAAACACTGCTCCTAAGCTGCCTGAAACGCCTGATTTGCAGTCCAGCCATTACTCCGTGACATAGCTATGTCACTATGTAACACATCTGCATAATGCCTGCCTCAAGAATGTGCTGCTCAGGAAGCCTCGGGAGCTGAAACTTGGTTATGGTAAGGGACGTTACATTTCCGACACATGTTCCAAGTGGTTGACCAATCACAACAGACTGGGCCAGCTGACCAATCAGAGCAGAATGGGCTTTTCGAAAGGGGGGCTTAAGAGAGACAGGAGCCAAAACAGAGAGTTTCAGATAGAGGGTAAAAATAACTGCTACAGCAATGTACAGTATGAGAAAATAATACGTTTTCTGAACATTAAAAGCATGTAAATCTATTCAAATTGACCACCAAAATAAAATTATGAACCGTAAATGAGCATAATAGGTGCTCTTTTTTTCCTCATTGTGGCATAGTGACTTACCTCAATCCGGGTGACGGAGGACGAATCTCTGTTGCCTCCGCGTCTGTGAAAATCAATCTGCACGTCTTATCACGTGGGTTGTTAAGCGGGTTACTAAGGAGACATAACGTGTATGGATGCTTCAAGCTATTCTCAGCGGCATCCATGCACAACTCACCACACGCCCCACTGAGAGCGAGAACCACATTATAACGACGACAAGGAGGTTACCCCACATGACTCTACCCTCCCTAGCATCCGGGTCAATTTGGTTGCATAGGAGACCTGACTGGAGTCACTCAGCATGCCCTGGATTCGAACTCGTGACTCCAGGTGTGGTAGTCAGCGTCTTTTTTCATTTGCTGAGCTACACAGGCCCACATTATATGGGCTCTTTAAGTTTTCCTGTTATACTGTACAAGACACAGCATTTATCTTACTTTTACTCTTCGCTTGTTTCTACTGGAGTTTTAAGCTCCAGTAAGTAATATAACATTCAAACAGTGGTAATATTAGCAAGGCTGGTGTTGTAGGTAGGGCTGTCAAAGTTACAATATTTGTTCACAATTACGCCGATTAATTGTCTGTTTTAGGTCTTACACGATTATGATGATTAAAATGTCATGCAATAAAAGCATTTATTGAAACCAAACTGCCAAAATGCCACGTTCTCTACATCCATATATTAGTGATGACACAAAGGGTACTC